>NC_067285.1:74809341-76048841 GCF_020740795.1 Apus apus | reverse complement strand
TTGAGGAGATGCAGAGGCATTTAGGTCCTATTAACTACCTGGTTAATGCAGCTGGAATCAACAGGTTAGTTATATGTTACAAGATGATATGTAACTCTAGATGACAGCATCTTCATGTAACATGGTGTGAAGGGCCTTTACATTTAGTAAGAGTATTGTTAACGAGTACAGCTGAGAACAGTATTAAGCACTCACCCAAACTTCATTCCTGATGTGAAGGTAGAATTCCAACAGGGGATATAGCTTTCACTGTAATTTCTGTTCTGAACTTATTAATTCCCCCTCTACTCCTGTTTCTTCCATTTCCCCCTGAAATGGTTCAAAACAATGTTTGATACCTATCTGCAAAGGACCCTTTGCTGCCAGAAGAATGTCTAATTTTTTTCTTGCTACGCATCATCTTTGCAGTGTCATAATTTTGAATGCTAGAATCATATAAATCCCCAATAATATTCCATGAATCAGTGGTGTTTTATTATGAATAAATGTAATCATTGGGATTGTTCAGTGAGTTCTTTTGGGTTTTTTGGTCTGTTTGTCAGGGATGGCTTGTTACTGAGAACCAAGACTGAAGATATGATAGCCCAGATTCATACTAACCTATTGGGAACAATGTTGACATGCAAAGCTGCTGTAAAAAGCATGATACAACAACAGGGAGGTGCTATTGTCAATATCGGTAAGTTGCTTGTCTAATCCAGTTGGATTCTATGCAGTAGTTTTTTGGAAAGGTTTAGCAGGTGTAACATGCTGAAATGTTGCTGATTACAATTGACTAGTTTCTTTGAATTTAGATCTCCTGTGTTTAGCATTTCTTCATTAATGCTTATGTAAAACCAGCATATTTCAGTAAAAAACACTTCAGAATTTATATTTTATTGAAAAAATAATTTTACCATTCTCTATCAGCTCTTTCAGTAGCTAAATCTACTGACAGCTAGTTATTCACTAAGAATCAAATAGGTACAGTTGGTTTCTTTTTTTTCCTCTTTGCAAAGGTATTTTTTTAGAAAGCTCTTGATTTTACACTCCTGGTGCCTTTTGGTCAACATGAATATACGGATTCCACAAAAATCACTGATAATCAAGGTATTTACTTATCCCAGCAGTAGGCTATAAAGTACATTTAGTAATATATTTTTAATTCCTTTTCTTATAATTTCATTTTCCATTCCAAATTTAAAACTAAATAATAAAGCTAGTACAAATTTTCTAATTAGTAATTGAATCTCTCCTTCTATTTGATGTTTATTTTAGGAAGTATTGTAGGACTTAAAGGCAACTCTGGTCAAAGTGTATACAGTGCTACCAAAGCAGGATTAGTTGGATTTTCACGCTCTCTTGCTAAAGAAGTGGGGAAAAGGCAAATTCGAGTCAACGTGGTTGCTCCAGGTTAGTTCCTACTTCCTTGACTCTTGCAATACATGATCAAAACTGCTGGATATTTCCTGTACCCTGAAAGTAGCTTCTATTATTTTCTTCAACTTTTGTAAGTTAATGTTTTTCAGTTTAAAGTGCAATGTGTTCTTGTACAAAACCTTTAGGATTTTAAGGGAACACTGAGAAATTTGGAACAGTGTGTCCACCTGTTACTCTATCCAGTATTACATAATAAATTTCTTTTTTGCTTGGTTCCAACTTTACATCCTGCTGTCCTTGCAGATGGGAGCATTAGAATTCATTACATACAGACAGCTACCCTCATCTCCTGCTAGAGAATGCTTATTTGTTATTAGAGAAGCATGAAGGACTACAAGAAGCTGGTATGAAAGCATCCTTGTGTATCCCTGTAGTAAAAGGAGAGGTTCTGGAAAGAAAGTTTTGCAAGGACAAGGCTGTGATTTCCTAAGACCATCTAGCCCAAGCAAACCACCACCCTTAAGAAAAATCTTTGTCTTTTCTGACTTTTTGCACTTACAGCTGTGTACTCTGCAGCTCACCTTGTCCTTGCTCTAATGCCTTTCAGACCTCTTCATGAAGCAGTTCAGCTTGCAAACTAGATGGGTAAAATACTTTTTATTGTTAGTGATTTGAACAGCTTTATGACAGGTCCAGAGCCATTGTAAAAGGGAAGAGCTGTGCAGTAGAAAGCAAAACTAGGACTTTCCATTTTGGTGGTAGCTAGAAGGCTGATCAAGTCAGCTCTTTTTGAAGCTGCAGCTTATGTGAAGAGAAGTGCAGCAGCAGGAAAACTGAATCTCAGATTGTAAAGTGTCTTTCTGATATGTCAAGAAATATTCTTACAGTGAATGCTATCTTAGAAATGATGCAAACAGTGCTGTAAATTCCAAAATATAATAGAAACACTTGCAAGCTGCAGGGGTTTCTTGCCAGAGATTTCATACTCATGTTTTTATTTAGAGTGTTTTGGTGAAATAACTATTTTGTCTTTCTGCAAAATGATGCTAAATATGGTTTTGGGACCAAATTTTAGTTACCTTTTTATTTATTTATTTTTCTTAATGGACTTCTAGAGATCAGTGCATTTTGATTGTTACATCAGTGCTTCCAAAACTGGGAGATAATTTATTGCTTAGGTTAAAAAATTGGTCTTGGCAATAAAATTATGTGGACTGACTTCTGAAACCTTGAAGAGTGGTAGCTGGCCCTGAGTCCTGGTAGTAGATTTCACTTTGGAGGATTCCAGGGAAAATACACTAGAGGAATTTAGTTGAAGATTAGGTAACTCTTCAAATATCTCTCCTCTCTTAGGCTTTATTCACACAGAGATGACTGCTCATTTGGAAGAAGATGAGTTGAAGAAAGCAATTATCCTTGGAAGATTTGGAGAGCCTCGGGAAGTTGCACAAGCTGTTGTCTTTCTCCTAGAGTCCCCTTATGTTACAGGGAGTACTCTAGTTGTAGATGGAGGTTTGCAGCTTATGACTTAAATACTACCTAGAATAAGCATCTACTTAAATGTCATTATGGGAGTATATAAAGATATAATAGTTAAAGGGAGGGGTATGGAAGTTAGTTGGAGATTGATATATGTAATTGACTTGATATTATTTAATCAGAGGAGAAATTCAGCAGCGGTGAAGTCCAGTGTGTACATTTAGCTACCTGAAGAGTCCATTTGGTATTATGAAGTCTGTGCATATAAGAATTTGAAAAAATCTGGTTTTGGTATGTTGATAGTTTTAAATAACATGCTGTATAATTTTTAAAGCACTATATTTTTTTGAAGTTATGTTTTCCAATTTGGGATAGGGTCAAGATTTTCTTTCAAATATCATGTTACACAAAAGTTAATAAAGCGCAGATATGCTTATGGCTTGGCAGGTATGATTGCATTAAGTTTTTCATCTAGGGTGAAGGTTGCAAACTGTATAATTTTTTATTCTTATCAATCCCTACAAAGTGGCAAGCAGTTGCCTTTGGTTTTTGTTTCTTTGCAGCTAGTGCTACAAAGCTAGGAGCTTCTAGATTTCCAGCATACCTAAATTGTGTTTAGGAGATTATATGTAATGTGTTTTTGTATCGACAAAACCTGCTCAGTACCATTCTTGAATGTATGTACAGCAACTCATTTAATCCGGTAGCACGTGCTATATATTGAAGGACTGTTCATTGGTCACTGGAGTTGCTAGTTCAAATGTCCAAAACTGAACAAACAAACACTCGCTGAGACCAGTTGCCCCAGAGCCATCTACATCAGTGACCGGAGCATCGGATCTTGGTGGACAGGGTGGATCAGAGCTTCCTTCAGCAGAGAAAACCCAGGTAAGAGGAGGAAGCTGCCAGGACCTGGCAACTTTCACAGTAGGGGCTGATGTGGTGCAGGCATTGCCAGGGTGATGGCCAAAGAGAGCACTGCAAGCAGCCCTTGGTGCTTTTTCTGAAATTATTTTTAAATTTTTTTCTTCCCTGAAGTGAGTTGAGTGGAGCAATCCCCTTCCTGAACTGACCATCTTGTGAGAGAGGGAGGTGAGGCATGGGTGGAGCTACAGCCCCAGCGGGCTATTTAAACACCTCAGGAGTGCAGGGGTCACAGATCCCTGTGCAGTGATCAAGATGGAACAAAGTGGGTGTGGTGAGTCATTTAGGCATGTCCTGGCAGTGTGCCTGCTTAGTCATTCGAAGGACCAGCTATGGTCGCAACTCGGCCAAAGGCTGTTGTCCAAAGAAATGTGGAGACCCAGACAGGTCCCATGCAAACATGTAGGTGTGTCCAGGCTCCCCGGCTGCAGGGAGTGCCTCCTGCATCCAATAGGGGATGAAGGGTCTCCCTGTTCTCTCTGTTGTTAATATATTTATAGAAGCTCCTATCCAGAATAGATATGAAGCGCTGCTGGAAGACAGCCAGTCTAATGGGGATGTGGATGATAGGCAACCTATACCAGAGGTCTTACCATGGTCAGATAGGCCTTCCAGCCATACAACAGCCTCTTCCACAAGGAAGAATAGAAGGTCGGCCCTCTGTTTTCAGAAGATGTAAGGGGGGTAACTAGGAAAGCTAAGCCCTCCTTGGAATTAAACCTTGCAACAGAGGTCAAGGACAACAGAAAGGGCTTCTTCAAATACATTGTGAACAAAAATAACAGTAGAGGCAGTATAGGCCCATTGCTGTACAAGGTGGGTGCCCTGGTGACAGGATACAAAGAAGGCTGAGTTACTGAATGCCTTCTTTGTCTCTTTCTTTACTGCTGGAGACTGTTCTTAGGAGCTCCAGACCCATGACTCCCCAGAAGAACTCAGGATAAAGGAGGAGCTTACCTTGGTCAATGAGGACTAGGTTAGGGTCCATTTAAGGAATCTCGACATCCATAAATCCATGGATCCTGATGGGATGCACCCATGGATGCTAAAGGAGCTGGTGGAAATCACTAGGCTACTCTCCATCATTTTTGGTAAGTCGTGGGGAATGGGAGAGGTGCCTGAGGATGGAGGACCCAGGTAACTATAGACCAGTCAGCCTCACCTCTATTCCTGGAAAGCTGGTGGAACGACTTATCCTCAGTGCTGTCTCTAGGCGTATCAAGGATGAGAGGGTAATTAGGAAGCTGATAGCCTTTTATGAGGACATAACCAGGTGGATAGATGATGGTAGAGAAGTGGATGTAGTTTATCTTGATTTCAGTAAAGCCTTTGACAGCATCCCACAGCATCCTCACAGCTAAACTGAGGAAGTGTGTCTGGAGGATGGAGTAGTGAGTGGATCGTGAACTGGTTGAAGAAGTCAGAGAGTTGTGGTCAATGGGACAGAGTCTAGTTGGAGGCCTGTATCTAGTGGAGTCCCTCAGGGGCTGGTACTGGAACCAGTACAATTCAATATATTCATGAATGACCTGGATGAGGGAACAGAGTGTGCCCTCAGCAAGTTTGCTGATGACACTAAACTGGGAAGAGTGGCTGACACACCAGCAGGCTGTGCTGCCATTCAGCGAGACCTGGATAGGCTGGAGAGTTGGGTGGAGAGATGTTTAATGAAATACAACAGGGCAAGAGTCTTCCAGCTGGGAAAGAACAACCCCATGTAGCAGTGTAGGCTGAGGGCTGACCTGCTGGAGGGCAGTGTAGGGAGAAGGGACGTGGGGGTCCTGGTGGACAGGATGATGACCATGAGCCAGTGATGTGCTCTTGTAGCCAAGCAGGCCAGTGGCATCCTGGGGTGTATTAGAAAGGGTGTGATTAGTAGATCAAGGGCGTTTCTCCTCCCCCTCTACTCTGTCCTGGTGAGGCAGCATCTGGAATATTGTGTCCAGTTCTGGGCCCCTCAGTTCAAGAAGGACAGGGAACTGCTTGAAAGAGTCCAGTGCAGAGCCACAAAGATGATGTAGGGAGTGTAATATCTCCCTTAGGAAAGGCTGAAGGAGTTGGGTTTCTTGAGCTTAGAGGAGACTGAAGGGTGACCTCATCAACGTTTACAAATATGTAAAGGGTGAGTGTCAGGAGGACAAAGCCAGGCTTTTTTCAGTGACGTGGAATGATAGGGCAAGGGGCAGTGGGTGCAAACTGGAGCATAGGAAGTTCCAGGTAAACATAAGGAAAAACTTCACTGTGAGGGTGACAGAGCACTGGAACAGGCTGCCCAGAGAGGTTGTGAAGTCTACGTCACTGGAGATACTAAAAACCCACCGCCTGCATGTGTTCCTGTGTGACGTAGTAAAGGGGATCCTGCTCTGGCAGGGGGGTTGGACTACATAATTTTTCGAGGTCCCTTCCAACCCCTAACATTCTGTTATTCTGTAATATTCGGAGTTGGAGCTGCACGTGCAGTGGTGAACAGTACAGTTGCAGACTTTGCCACATAAAAGACTTCACTGACTCTATAGATGTTTTGAAAACACCTATCCCTTTCAGAGGGTGAAATTAAGTTGTTTTACTTTATGTCATCTTGAACGCTCTGTTCCACTACTGTGTTATGTAGATGCTCTTTAATATGTATGTGTAGTCAATAAAATAGCCATCTATTTTATTCAAAGCAGCTTTTCAAGCAGAGTAATTATTAAGCTGTAAATGATCCTGAATGCTCCTCCCTTGCTGAAAAATTACCCAAAATTTGACCTCAGGCTTTTCTATTGAGGTCAAGTAATTTTTGGTAATCAATGTTTTTATCCTCCCTGAAGAAAGCTATGAATATCGCTTAGGACCTTCACTTCTTAGCTCCAGTGTTGCATCATGATCCAGATGTGGATTCAGCTTTTGAAATTACTTCCCATCTTGGCACAAACCAAAGTACAGAAAGAAGAGATCCCACTGATGATAACTTTGAGTCTTCAAAGTCTGAGATTTTCTTCATTTGTGCAGCTGGGAAATGTTACGTGTGTGCCAGAAAACAGTGCATGTTCAAGCTTCTCGCAGGTATGTATTGAGAAATGATACAATAAATGGTTGTATATTCAGGGGGATTTACGGTTGGTTGTGTTATCACTTTGGAATATAAAACATCACTAAAGCTAGTCCTTTCAGGAGTCCTTATCTTACTTCTTATCTCTTTGTAGAGGGGTAGCGTTACTTGCTGTGAAGAGTTGTCTCTGCAACAAAAATAAAATTGCTAATTATGTTTCTCTTGCATAGGAGGAATTGGTCAGAGAACAGGTGAATTGTTTTCTGAGGGTGCTGAAGGTGTGAAGGACAGCTAGTACTCCCATTTTTACTAGTCAAGTAGTAATATGTCAGTAACTTGACTGCTACCCATACCTGTCCTTAATGTTTTAGAGGCAAAGTCTGTGTGACACACCTTGACCAGAAGCCAAACTTAGGAGGCTGAAAATAATTTCCCCTGAGTGAGTTCTGACCCTAGTTATTATTATCCCTTTCTTTTGGAAGGTAAGGGAACTGTTAAATAAGTTATTAGCAATGGCATTTTTAGTTTATATTTGTGATTAAAACCTGAAGTAACACCCTCAAAAGAATCTCAGCATGCTGCAAAGGAATTTTTTTTTTTTTAATATTGCAGTGCATACTGTATTTTCATTACTGATGTTTCTGTAGGACCAGACTGAAGTGTTGGTAGCCTAAAAGTTATATTTCCTAAAGGCATTTTTTCCCTTTTTCTTCAAACTGAGAACTAGTTAAAAACGGTAATCCATTTTAGCATTTACTGTGTACACCTACTCTAAGAAATAATGTTTGCCAGATTAGGGTTCTCTCTGGCTTTGTATGATCTCTTTGACAATGGAAGTAGTGAATGCATAGGGTAGTATCAGATCAAGGGTGTGGTGATGTCTCCTTAGAAGGCACTTGTACCTCCAGTAATTTGTGATTGATATGTTGAATCTGCCATTTGTTAGTTCTGTTTGAGCAGAAAGGGGCAACTCCACTGCCAACTGTTCATGGCCACCAACCCTCCACCGGGTGCTTCTACACCAGCACAAGTGGGCCAGCTAACATGCAGACAGGATGGAAGGTGTGTGGGGAGAAATACAGGAGGGTCTTGTTCAGGAAGCTGGGGAGCTGGTGGCTGCCCCACTGCAGGGAGGACTGCAGTGGCAGGAAGGAACAGCACAGCGCCGATCCACATAGAATTGTTCTGGCTGAGAGTCAGCCATGAAAAGCGTCTGGCGTAAGAGTTGGCGGTGGACAGTTGTCCTAGACCCCTGGTTGAGGCTTAGGGGTTCTTATATTTGATGTGACACTGTATCAGCCCTCTTATGTAGGCATCTGTTGTATCCTGCCTGCCTCTGTTGTTTCTGTTTCAGACTTAAGAGTTGTATTTCCTTTAGTTCCTTGTTGCTGGAATGCTCTTGAACCTTATGTTGTCTTTGTTGTCCTTTGCTTTACTTTTCAATTTTCTTGAGGGAAGAGCAGGTGGAACCACTTAGTATCCACTGTGGATTTATCTGGGAAAAAAAAAAGAAAAAAGGGTGTTTTGTTTGATACTGCTTCCAAAAATAATACCTAATTGTTTTGCCTTTTCCTAACCTTTACACTTAAATTTTCATAAGCTATATAAGAATACTATATGAGTCCTGAATATGAGTTCATTTTCCTTATATATGTATTTAGGTCTGATTTTTTTTTTTACCAATGTGAATTGTTCTCATTCATCTACAGTGAAATCTGCTGATTTTAACACCTGTTTCCTCAGTGAAATTGTTCTGCAATTCGTATTTTATTTGATGAGTTGATATCCCGTTTGATGACTTTACAATGTTTTTTGTATCAATATCTTGCTTATTTTTCTTGCTTTCATTGTATTTCTGGTGTGCCTGTTATATCACTGTCCTTGATTTAAAACAGACATTTAGGTTTTATCTTGCACTGTTAGCATTTATGCACAGCCAAACACAAATATTTTGGGGTTTTTTGCATGTGGTTGTCCTTGAGTACTTCGCTGACATGATTTCTCAATTAAAATTTGAAAACTTCAGTCCACACTTTTGCTAGATATACAAAGTTTCCGTGATTTCTTTCCTAGTGGAAGTGAGAGCATGTGTTCTTATTCATCTGATGTTTCTTATCTGCCATATTGCTTAAAATTCTCTGTAATCTTTTGTTAAATACCATTGGAGTCTTACTTCTGCTTATCTCTTAAGAAATGTGTTTGTAACTTACAGCTTGCTGAAGTGAGCTTACTAACTTAGTCTTCTTTTGAGGCACAAATTGCAATTGATGATTATCAGTTAAAGTTTCTAGCATGACACAAAACTTTGGTGAGGTGTATTTTTAATATTGCAGCTGTAAGAAGGAGCTGTCATGAGGACCAACTTTTACAGACTTTCTTTTATGATAACAGATGCATTTGAAGTGTGTTGAGCGTGTGTCGAGTTACTGTGTCAGTGTGTGCTATCCCATGAAGAGGTATCATTTTGGCCTCCTGAGGGCAGCCCATCCTAAGGCATTATTATATTGGCAATATTCGGTTAGTGTATCTGTAGTTTTAGGAAAGTGGAGTTGCCTGTATAGATACCAGCTTGATAGCTGGCATTGCTGTTGCCAGTTTTGTAAAATCCAAATCCATACATCCTCAGCTATTTGGAGATGTAAGGCATGATTTTTAAAGATGGAAAGGATTTAAATGAGCTCACTGAAACTTTGATAGAAAGTGATTATCTAAATCCCAGTCTTCAAAATGTTGCATAGTGTTGGGTTGTACTACATGAAACTGAAATGTGTATTATGTGACTTTTTTTTTTATTAAAAGCATAATGTAGTTAGTTTAAGTAAAGCAAATGAAAACTGAACTTGTACAGTACTTGTAATGAAAACTGAACCAAGTACACCCACTTAGTGCAAGTAATCAGTCAGTCATTGAAAACACAGGGCAAATGTAGTGGTGGAGAGAAATCTTTAAAGAGCACTTTAAGAACACTGCTGAAACCCCAGATTACCTTTTATTTTCACCCACACATTATTTTCAGTTTCAGACCATGTGCTGAAGGCTCCTTTTTGCTGTAGATATATCTATTTAGTTAGTTACAAATATTACCTGTACCTTGCTGGACATGTTTAGATCAGTATGACTATGATCGCAACAACTGTTCTATTATTTTATGCTTTTATTTTTCATATTAACAACTTGTATCTGTTCAAATCTGGGGTATTTTTTGTTCATTTCACATAGAATAAAAGACAACATTGAAACTTACAGCCCTATGTATTTCACTCTAAATAACATCCAATCCAATTCTACTATTTTTTCCTTCTCTTTTCCCTTTGTGTACTTCACCATTATAGTGTCATATTCTGGAAAAAAACAGAACTTTCTGTCACAGTTGTTCAAACTAAAATTGCTATGGCTATTTGGCAATCTGGTAACAAATTGCCAGTTTGGGTATGATGATGTCAGACACGTTTAGACAATATATAAGTAAAACCCACTAGTCTTGTTTGGTATCATATGCACAGTGGCATGATGTCAAAGGGAGCGTGGGGGGCAGATGTCACTGAGCTATCACTGCTGTCCCAGCGGACAGGCTGCATGGATGCTCCTTACTGTTTCCCAGACTGCTGCCTGACACTGTTGATGTGGCCTTGCATGTGTAGCCTGTTGATAGGTTTGAAGCTCCTGCGTTATTTTGAACAATTTGTGTAGGGATAACTCCAAGTTGGCTGCATGTTGTTGCTGAAGCATGTTAGCGAAGCAGTTTGATGCTTTGTTAATTCTAATCTGCAGCTCTTCCAGCTCTGTACTTTTGATGCTAAAAGGATACGTTGCACCTCTTGTGTTGGAGGTTGTATTGTAAACAGATCTACACTAGGATGTTGAAGATGTGTTAAGTCACAGTGTTTTGCTTCCTGCTGCTGTCAGTCTGGCTTTCCATCCTATTTTTCCGGGTGGTTGGCAGACTTCTACTGAAAACTTCCTGCAGCCCTAGAGAATGTAGTGGCATGTGTCTTGTACTGATGCAATTTAGTGTGTGTATATGATTTTTGATGGTGAGACAGCTCTGCCAGACTGGAACTTCATCCATTCCCTGCAGCTTCTTGTAGCTCTGCTGTTGGAAGGCCTATAGAACAGAGAGCACCTGTAGTCTTAGTTTGCCATCATTTTTAGGGCACCAGAGTGGAAGTCATGCTAAGCTTTCTGCTGTGCAGTGAAGCATTATTCAGTCGATCTGTAAATGTTAGATTAGCAAGTTTAATTTACTATATGGCTTTGCAAAGCTCTTTACTAAGTTTTCTGTTAAATCTTTGTTTCTACTAGCAGTATGGACTTACTTCATAATGTGCTATTCTCTGTTTTTCAGTAATGCTAGTTATGTGCCTGTATCTCTCACTGATGAGTTAATGTAGTGTCTTTTCATTTGGAGGAGAACCAAATATGCTAGTTTATTAATAGGAGAGGTGAGTTTTCTTCATAAGAAATGATTTATTCAGACATACTCAGCTGAAGCTGTCCATGGAGAGGTATTTAACACTGCCAAAGTAATAAACTTAGTTTTGCCTCTAAAAGGACGGCTCATTTGAGCTCCTAGTTTGTATTATCCTTTGTAAAATAGGAACTATATTTCTACTGTACAAACTGCTGATTTATGTTCAGGTTCCTCTGACTTCCACAGAGATCTCAACCACACACACCAGGAGTTCAGTCCTGAATCCTGATTTGACGTCTGTCAAAAGCAGCCAGGATAAATCTGAACTCTGAAATGAGGGCACTGGAGATGCACTGAAAATAAACATTCTTTTTTTTTTTCCTACTTAAGGTGCTGTGTTCTTTTTGCTTCACCTTAGGCTTGGATGCCACTTTCCTTGGGCAGATAGGTCACTGATGTCTTGGTCCTTCAAATTAGTGACTGGATACACCGTAGCACTCCATCTCTGCTTTTAGAATGTACAGGCTGACCTGAAATTTGTTATTTTAGAATGACAGTTATTAGCAGTAGCTTTGCTTTTTCTTATGCTAATTTTTATATTTTGTGAGATAATCACAAATTTTTGTTCTCCTTTTATGAAATTCGTACTTTAATGGATTTTGATGCTCAGAAAAAGCTTAAAAATAATGAAAAAATATTTAATTCTTCTATTAAGATTTTTAACTGTGTTACGCTTTTTATATATAGGATTTTGAGGGAAAAACTAACAGCATATTTTAAATTTTCAAATCTGTGTTTTCCAAGTGGAAAGAGGATCTGGAGCTTGAAAAACTGAAATTCTTGAAAGCTGCTGTTCCATACCTGAAATGACATCATTGACATACAGATCAGGTTTTTGGATTTACTAACAGTTGGGCTGATAGAAGAATTACATTTGATTTTAGGCTTTTATTATACATTATTAAAAATGAATTAGTAAATTATCACAAACTACAGCTGAAATTAATACAGAATGGTAAGAAAGGTAAAACTTTTATTGTAGTTTAACAGTATATTACAAAAATGTTCAGTGAATCCTGATTCTGAAGTAGTGTAGGAGGAAGTGAGTTAATATGTTAGTAAGAAACAGACTTGTGCATTATACTATAGAATAACGTGGTAAAACAGGTTTTCTTTTAGACAGGCACTTTCCTACAAAATGACTAGCAGTTTCTCAGATGAATGCAGCAGGTAAAAGCTCCAAAATCCACTAGTTCTTCATCTGCAATACTGTAGAGGTTTGTTGACTGTTGTATGGGAAGTCTTATCTTACTAGGAATTGTCAAAACTTTTTGCAGTAGCTTGAAAAGGTCCTGTCCTTGGCAGTGTATTTTCTTTACCCTCAGTTCTTTGTAGAAACGTCTCTCTGTGATGTCCAGGCCAAGAGTCAACCAAAACCAGCCTGACAATACACTTCGTTGTGTGTTTAACAGAACAGTTTCAGGCAAAAAAAAAAAAACAACAAACCACCCTAATCCATTTAGTGTGATGAGATTTGGAGAGCTCCTGCAGTAAATGATGATTCTGAGTGGTGGCCATGTGCTGTTACTGTTTTTTTCATTTTTGTTCTGCAGCTGTTTCTGGACTCATGCTACGACAGAACTAGAAAGTGACAGTGGTTCCAAGACTTGGCCCTTAGCCAGGGTTTACCTGTTGCCCTGATGTTGTTCTACAAAGCAAAAAAATTCTCCTTCCTGGTGGTGTTGAACTGAAGTTCATTCATCTTCCTGCTCTATATAGCTGCTGAAATAATTGCTGTACAAATACTGCTCCTTGCAGTCTGACTTTTTTTGCTCTAAGCACGAGGTGAGCATTATGTTGCAAATACTGACATTTTTACTGATGATTCAGTGCAATGTGTAATATTTTATGTATTAATCACTTTTGTAAAAGGATGCAAATTGTGGCTTAGTTTTGAATTTACAGCTTTAAGACATGTTAAAGAAAACTGTGTGCTGCCTGAAATAGACTATACATTTCTTGGGGCAGGAGCTGGATTTTCATCTGCCTGATGTGTCTTACATGTTGGTGGTTCTGTTCAAACAAACTGTGCAGGGAGAGGGATTTTTCTTTTAGCCAGCTCAGGAGAACCAGCTAAATGTCAGCAAATTCTGCCCCTTCATTGTATGGCTCAATGGCATGGCAGTGAATCAGGTCTTTTGTCAACATGCATTACCTGAGCAGGTGTTTCCCATCTCTGCATTAATGCACCAATACTACAGAGGGTGGATTTGGTAGCTGGGTCATGGAGCCAGAGCATGCAGCTGAACCCCTCAGCCTTGTGACATGATGGATCATGTGATCTCTATTAAATGTTTGGGCTGCTTGCAGAGATAAGGATGGAGTTGTCCTAATGTCGGGAATCAAGGCATGTATTAGTATACAACCTAATTTAATTAAAATAGTTTTTGAAAGTGATAATACAGAAATAAACTATGATTTATAATCAAGGGTTTCAAATTGGACCATAATTTGGTTTTGATCCCCAACCCCCAATTCACTGTGATCAAAAAAAAATGGTGTATGTTAACTGATTGTTACTGTTGTCATGAAGCTGCAGGGTAAAGGCAGCTGAAAAAACCTTCATGCATGGGAATTCGGTGCTTTTGACAGAGGTTTTTGTCATCATCCTGCATCTAGTTGCATTGAATTTTCAATTGCTTTGGATCTTCTTGGATTGAGCAGCTTCCTAAATAATTTGAAGTCTTCCCATAGCTAAACCTGAAATCTTGCAAAAAATTAGGACTTCTTTTAGTAGTCTAATGACATTAAAAAAAGTACACTTTCAGTTCATACTATCTATGAATGGTGATTAAACTTAGGAAAGTTACTTTGATGCTTCCAAACTTCCAGAATTTTGGCTTGAAGAGTGTGTTGTTTTCATGTGCCACACTTGTATCTGTGAATTTGTAAACCCAAACAGTCTCAGTAACTAAGGAACAGCACAGCTCAATGTTTTCATAAAAACAACTTTGCTGCTTAGAGATATGATTTACTACTTAAGTGTGTCTCTACATATATACGGAGGAAAAAAGTGATGATGACCTCATCTTAAACCAGCTCACAAAAGTGGTCTTAATTTTTTAGTCTCTAAGCCAAAGACAAATTTACTGTATGCAGACAGAACTCCAGTGCTTTTTGTTGCGTATCAGCATGAATGTCCGTACTCACTTAATTGCTGCTGAGAAAGTTCTGTTTGTAGTGATCAATGCTTGAAATGTAAACCTAAAAAAAAAATTATTATCTTGCATCTTTCCCGGTATCTTTGCACAGAAAGGAAAGAATGAGAAGCTAGTTAATATTCAGGATTTTACAAGTAAATCTTGACATTGAAATTTTTAAATTTTGATATTGCTACCTTAGAAGATTGTTCTTAAACCCATTTAACAGCACTTGGACCATGCTCTTTACTTAGAATCAGTTGTAAGTGATGCCATATTGCAATTACTAGACACACAAAATGTACCTGCTTATTTTCTAACCTATTAAAAAAAACATCCTCAGGTACTTCAATTTCATAAATGTTTCTCAGAATTCATGGGTCACATTTCTCTGTTTTAACAAGATTCTAGGTTACAAGCAGAATATTCTGATAAATTCTAATAATTTTTAGATGCCCTCATTTAATCTGTATTCATATTATTTGTAAGTCTTACACTTGGATGTTTCTACTGAAACAGTTAATAGTCTTTACCAGAAGGAAAACTTTCTATTTGTGTAATATTTATTGATGTTAAACCCACATTATATCAGCACAACAATCCAAAGTAATGATAATACATTTTTTTTTATAAATACAAATAAAAGGTGGCAAAATAATGCTAGTGAAGCTAAACAAAAAAGTGTATTAGCATGTCACAGTTGAGAAAAATTTGGCAAATGATATGACATACTTTTTCTAGAATAGAATCAGATTATTCCCAGATAACAGACTATGACGTTAATCTAGATTAACGATCCCCAAAACTGGTCATATCCTGCACCTACTACCTTATGTGCTAAAGTTTATTAGTCACTAAAAACAAAAAAACAAAAAAACCCAAACTTTGTGTACTTACAAAGCAATACGTGTATAGCAGTAATGCAATATATGGTGTACACAATTACAAAATTTAAAAAACCCCTAAGTACAGGACTTCTGAATAACTGAACTGAGATAAAAATCTCAACACTTTTATTATAAATAATGAAAGATACCATATATGTGCTTCATATAAGGAATACAGTGTTTTCCTTTCATAGCAAAGTATGCTCGTACCATCAAATGCTCATTTTTCTTGTCAGTCCTAGAAATTCCTCCATCCCTCCCTCCCCTTCATCTGAAATTCATTTGGTTCTAATATGAAACTACTTAGTCAGGTATGACTGTGGTGGGGCTCCAGTTTGATATGGATTTGCCTTGCATTTTGAAAGCAGCCTTCAGGCTTTTCCTCTACGGTGCACAGATGCTACCCTTTAAAAAAGAACTGTCATTTGCCTACAGTCTGGAGAATAAACAAAATGAAAGATAGCAGAGACAGCTGCTATGTTAAGATGACAAAAAAAAAAAAAAGAAAAAAAGGGAAAAAACAACAAAATTGATTTTTTTTTTTGTCCATCTTCATTTTCTGCTTCCTCAGATCTGCAAGTTTATCAGGTGTGGTCTGTATTTGTAATTTAGATTCATATCGCAGTCTCAACCCATTTTTTCACTTGCTATACATTTCTAAAATCCTCATACACATTACACAAGCTTTACACGGTTGAACATACCATACGTACACTCCCTGGTTTTCAGCTCACCTTAGAATTTCAGATTCTTGAATGGGAGTATTAGAAGGTTACAGACTGGCTTCAGGAAATCCAGAGAGGTCCAACATTTTGCCCTGTCCTCCTCCCACCCCTTGCAGCAACCTACTGCAGTGGTTCATACTGTCAGCATTTTTTTTCCCATCTAGTTACCAATATTTATAGTCTGAAGTAGACTTAGTACATGTCCACTCTTTGTCTTCATTTTCTTGAAGAGGTTTATTTAGTTAGGCTTAAACTGTCTTTGCTGTATGTTTGTAAGTAACCCTCCTCCTGGATGGCAAAAATGAAAACAAAAAACTGTAGTTATGGTGTTGATGTTGCTTTATGGACTTGTCCATACTAACAGCATTTAAGGCAAGATATTTTTCATTGTGGAACAGAAGGCAGTTTGCAGAGCTACAGCATTTGCTCACGTTTCTCTTTCTTTCCCTTCCTGTTTTATTCTTATAATATTGCACATGTTTGCTGTAGCTATCAGAATGCATTGCCATTTTAGAACTACAGATTGCCAGTCTAATTTTCTTTGTGATCTAAGGGCTTCAAATAAAACCTCTTGCACCATTAAGATTGTGTAGCATCTACTTTCTGCTTATGAAGGCACGTAGTGATAAATAGCATTTTCTTCTGACAAATCTGTCTCTCTGATGTATTTTCGCTTTTATGAAAAGTTATTCATAAGAGCTGAAGCAACTTAGGTATAAGGAACTGGTGAACGTGATTTGTTGTGCAATGTGTACATTTCTATTAATAATCTATCTATTCTTCTAATTTGGTATAATGAATACGGAATATACGGTTATTGTGTTGGTTGTTTAACTTTTGTACTTGAAGGTGTCTGCCTTTGCATAAAGTGACATAGGAGTATCATCGGTCAAGGCAATGGCTTTCAGTGTTTCTGCTTTGAAAGAAAATGATGGAAGTGGCAGCTGGATCTACAGATCGTCACTCTCTACCAAGCCAGATTGCATTGTCAGGTGGACTGGGTTTGCTTCAGGCTGGAAAGCTGCTTTGATGTCTAGTCCTTGGTCACAAAGTGCAGCATATCGGCTGGCTGAGGGCCGCACCTTCTTTGGCTTGGTTGTCTGAGTTGGTTGTTGCCACTGAGCTATAGATTCAAAAGGAAAGGAAAAACATTAGCCATCCTGAGCTGTGCAACAGTGTGCCAGATACAAAGTCAGCACTTTGTTAAGGAGATACTGATTTTTGAGCAGAGGAAACCATTCTATTATTAAAGGTAAGCTTGTTTCATTTCTTGGTGTGTTTTGTTGGGTTTTTTTTTCCTCAGCATCTAGTTTCACCTTCAAAGTGGTAAGTGAAACAATAGTGTCTCTGTGTGTTACTTTGCCTTTTCGGCATTGCTTTCTGCCTATTCTTGTGTCACTGAGAAGAGGGGATCAGCGAGGGGTTTGTTTCTGTGCAGTAAATATTATCGTGACACACCTGTTGGAGGGCTAATTGTTCTATCTGAATCACATTGCCATTGCCACCCGTTGTATGCTGAATAATGTTGAGCCAAGTCTCTTAATTCACAAGTCCCTCTACCACCACCACCCCTGAAACCATTCTTTATCATTCCAATCTCTCCCTTTCCCCACCTGCCACCCCCTTTTAATTCTTGTTATAAGAAAACTGGTAAGAGGTTTGGGTTTAAGAAAACATTCACTATGTAAGGGACTGCTTTGGAACAAACCAAATAATTAAGCAGAAGGCCATAAAAACATCTACTACACTTCTGGTAGCCGTCACAAGTGCATTACAGAGTAATGTACAGAAGGTTAGGGAAGTGCTAGCAGAGCAATAGTAATAATGATCCACAAAAATAATGTAACCATGCCATTATCTGTTAATTAGCTGTATTTAATATACTAAGCCAAAACAGAAAACATGCATGCTTGTTTTGCTTTAGGTATCTGAAAGATGGTGCAGTGTACTTTGACAGAGCATTTGTTGTCTTGATGTGGATCTTACTATTGAGGAGAAACTATAAACAAAAGAGAGAGAGACCAATGTAAACCACTCTGAACAAACTGAAATTTACAGAATGTTGCTTTTGAGGGGTTTTAATGTGATGAGGATAAAGTCACTTACTGTAAACATCCAACCTGGCAGTGCAAGACACAATCCCAGCCTCATTCTTAGCTGAAACAGTGTACCAGCCAGCATCCTCCTTTGTAGCTCCCTGAATAAGCAGGCAAATGTAGCCGTAGTTATCCTGGTGCATGCTAAGCAAAAAAAAAAAAGTAGGAAGTTACTATTTCAATTGCAAAACAGTGTAGGCTATTTTAAAGTGTAAACAATCCTAGTTACAGATTAATTATAGTCCACTTTTAATTAGTGTGGAATTTCCTCTGAAATTCGCAAGTGGAAAATAAAACCTTGAGTGTGCTTGAATATTTGGGCAGTTTAAGATCCTATACTCAAAACTAAGAAGCAAAAATGCATGAAGTAACTTCTCTTTCACAATTACAGATTAAGACATCTGGAAATCTGGTTTAAGTAGAAAGGATGCGAGAACTTACCCAGACTTTCTGGGGAATGGATAAAAAACTGGAAGAACAAGGTACTGAAAATGCTCTTAGTTATTTAGAATAATGTATTGCACTGTCATATCAGTAATAAATCCCTTTTCTTGCAATGTGTCAGGAGTTTGCTTTTAAACATTTGTACAAAATGCTATCAAATATTGAAGACAAGTTTGTAGATCTTAGAATATAAAAAAATTGAATCTTATTTCACTTCACAGCAGTTACAGAATCAAGGTTTCTGATGAGAAGCAGATAGCTTTATGTTTTCACCAGCAAATTTCTGTAAGTCTTTGTTCTAGAGGAGAAAAACTACTTCTCCACATCTTAAAGGCTGAAGATAGTTAATTTAAGTCCAAGGCTGAAAAACAGAACTAATATTTTAATTCCAAATCAGCCACCAGGCTGGCTGCAAGTTTGAGTAAATGTAATAAAATGTTACAGTAACTAGTTATGAGCTGCTGTTCACACAAAGCATTCTTAAGACCTTCAAGGTTTTCATTTGTGTTACAGGACAAATGTTCTTTTACATGATACACGGGGAGATTATTCTAAGTCAGTCTAACCTCACTCGGTCAGTGTTGTACGTAAGTGATTCATTCTCTTTCTTCCAAAATATCTGAGGAGATGGTTCCCCAGAGATTCGACACTCCAGTCGCACTGGGAATCCCTCTGTCACACCTGTGTTTTGCAGCTTCTCTATAAACGCAGGTGCTTTGTGTACTTCCTTAGCTGTGAAAATAAAGATTGCAGTCATGTGGACACTAATCTGAAAACACAGCCTTTCTTTCAGCAACAACAACATGCTAAAAAACAATAATGAAAATTCTAAATTGACGTGGGAAACGTCAGTGTTGCCTTCATTAATCACTAAGTCCAATCCGGGTTCATCCAAAGAAGACAGTCACATCAGTATTTAATAGGGAAGAAGTGAGTGCTAAGAGAGCTGAGTGGCTTGCTCCCTTCCCCAAAAGAAGTGAAATGCAAAGCATGAAGACTCAGTAAACTGGCTGGACAATGCTTGTTAAACAGTGCTCCTTCGTATTCCATAAAAGGATGGACTTTTAGTTATTGAAGGAACAGCTCTACCAGAAGGCTTGAATGGCATTAGTCTGACATACTGTGAAACACACAGATCACCTCATACCAGCTACCTGGTAGATCCAGGTCTGCAGAAATTGCTGTTAAAAACCCCATTCATGTAAATAGTCCGGCTCGTGGACTCAACTGTGGCAACAGCCCTTTCGCTCTTGCTCTTCTCAAGTGTGCGCACAGGGCTTATCTGTCAGTCAACTTAGGTCACAACATAAATGTACCACCTATAACTATGTTATAGTTCTATTACTGCCAGGTTTCCTTTTCTTACTCCCCCTCCCCACCACTCAGCCATCTCACTTGATGCCACTTAAGAGTCTCCTTTTTGGAGTTATCCCTACAGTGCTCAGTGTGGAAGCACGGCACGAAGATGTTACCTGCAACAGTGAGCTCCAGGCTGAAGGTATTTTCACCAGCTCGGTTGCTGGCGATGCACGTGTAGATTCCAGCATCTCTGGCTGTGACTGGTTCTATGATCAAGGAGTGCACACCGTTCTCACGCACTAACATTTTGTGAGAACTATCAGGCCGAATTGGTCTTCCATTAAGTTGCCAACTTAAATCTGGAGTTGGTAATCCACTAACCTTAAGTGTAAACAGAATAATGGGAAATGGTCTTAGCCATACAAAACACCAGAGGCGTCCTGACTTGTTCCTTCAGAGAAGCTTAGTTTTGTTTGCTACTGCAGGTGTACCACAAGATTTAAAGATGTAATTCTGTTCTGAATTACACATTGACTCAGTTGTATTAATTTACTTACTTTCTGGCCAACTCCCTGAATTCCATGATGTCTTATGGGCGTGACTGAAAAAAGATCAGTGTTTTGATATGATAGAAGCTAAATAATAATACATTGCAAAACAAAAGGCACAGTGACACCTTTTGTCTTTATTTTCTATTGTTTGCTCTTCACATGGAATGAGAAGATACTCCTTTCTAGATTAACTTATTGTGGAAAACTTGCAGACAAACAGGTATGAGCTGACAAATTACTGAACTCTAAGTTCCACTCCTCTTAGGTGTAACCCAGTGACAGCTCCACCTGCAGTAGTTAGTGCTTGGTCTGTGTGAACAAGTCTTGTACTTATGAAAGCTGTGCCATTGGGTACTACTTGAAAACAAATAGCTTCATCTCCTAAATATATCAGCATAAAGTAAACAGAGGTAATCTAAGCCTTAATTAAATCTGTTCAGCAAAGTCATAAATCAAGATTATATTGTTTGAAATTTCAATGGGGGATCAAAACTCAAGTAGTAAAAGGGCTTTAAACAGAGAAGCACACTGTCTTACAGTGTATGCTGCTTCCCTCCACACCCCACCATAGCACAGTAACAAAAATCAGTTTCCTCTAAGCTATAAGATTTGCCTGAAGCACCTTCGCTGGAAAGGGGGACAAGCTGTTATTACTCATGAAAAGGGAGATTAGTCAACCTATTGACAGTCAGTGAAAGTGCCAATAGGAAAAATAAATAGCTTTTAAAAGAAACAAACTTGTTTTTTGAGTCAGCTAATGTTACCGAAAAGCTGCTGCTACCCCAAGTGTGATACTTGCCTTGCAGTCCATTCTGCATAGTTTGCCTTCTTGAACAGTCAGGTCTCCAGGAGCCTGCAGAAAATGAGGCCGGAAGAATCGTTCCTGAATTGGTTCATTTTCATCACCACTGTCCCTTGACCGAGATCGTGGTCTTAAAATAACATGAAATAAAGGTAAATTATTTCTTTTTCTCTGCTAAATCAGAAGAACCAAAATAATTTGTAAGACTGCATTGAATTCTGAATCACTTCTTTGACATATACCATAATCACTCTATATTTACACACATACACTGGTAGCTTTTGGCTCAGACTGAGATAATTATAACACTATACTTACTAATTACTTTCACTTAATTCATATGTTGTGGCAAAATATAATCTGGAAAATAATCTTGCTACAGAATTGCTTGCAATAATAATGTATTTATACAGGATAGTATTTTTGTTTAGAGTCTTTAAATCACTGAAATACAAATAAAATAAGTCTGTAGGCCTTAGCATGTAGCTTCAGCTCCCCATTTCTAGTGTCCTGCGTATTTAAACCCTCCACTGTTACTGATTACACCAGAAAGTGCAGGTATTTTAGTTAATCATATTTACCTTTCAAAAAATAACAAGACCTAAAAGCTAACTCAACTCAGTTGAGAAGAGGCTTGCCACATTAGGCTTACTTGTAATCTCCTCTTGTTCTTGACTACTCAAGACCATACAGAAAATTCTGTGGATTGAAGTGCTGTGGATATTTTTTTTTATTTAACAGGTTTTTTGTTCGAGGTACTCTCAAACATTTTCAAAGCCACCAGATTGTGGTGTCAAAACAATGAGAATTTAATATGTGTGCAATAGGAAGAAAATATTTTGTTGTTAAATAGTTCTTCATAAATGTACTGTAAATAGATTAACAAAAAAATCTCCTGACCCTAGCAACAGTATCAGTCACCTTAACCTTCCACAATATCATTTAATCCATTTTCCACATTGGCTATTCCTGCTTGTTAATTTAATCTATCAAATCTTCTTCTAAGTGGTTCTTTGTTTAACTGGATTTTTTCCCAACTGAAATTAACATTATTCTATCTGAGCGATTTAGTAATCAAAGAAACTTGTAATTGAAACAAAATTTTAGATCTGTTTTTAGATCTGTTTTTATCCTTGCCTGATCAGCTCCCAGGGATTCCATTCTGGAACCAGCTGCTGCCTACAATAACATTGTGTTTCAGCAAAGAGGAGCTATGAAAATAATCTCCAAGATACCTTTTATCAATGACACTTTACAGTGAAATTCTCTCTTTTCTGAGTTCCATTTTCCAGTAACTTTTGCCAGTGTTTCTGTTTTGGCCAGTATCTGCAGTATATGTGGCTATACTGAGTTTTCTGCTGCCCAGGGACATTTCTTTATACCTTCCAACTGTTATATTTGGAAAACAGGATGCTCTACTACTTTATGGAAAATAAACACTCTAGCTGCACACTCTGTTCCATGGGGTTGTTTAATTGGAGTTGCTTGGATTTGGTGTATTTTGTCCTTCTGTTACTGTGCTGTTTGAATTTTAACCAGTCATCACTTTTCCTAGAGTATGATCTGTCATAAATAGATCAATTTTGACTTTTAATGATCATCACAGGCTTCCCACAGCTATAACTAAAGGCAAAAGGGGGGAGGCAATGTAGCCCATACTGCTGATTAATGTAGGAATGGACACTGAAATGGGCAATGCAGACTGGCACCTTTGCACACACTAAAAGCTGATCTAACTATTCAGGTGTCTAAATCCAGGTCTTAAGCACCTAACATTTTTTGCCCCTCCAAGCTGCCTCAAGGTACTTTCAGCAGTTCCTGCACTACAGCTCATAGACAGCCCTGAGCTCTAGCTGGGGAGGTTCTAACTGGTTTTTCCAGACAAACATACCTTGTGCATGTAGATGGGATGGAAGACAGATAGTAATAAAGAAAAACTGTACTCGTATCTTCAGGCAATTAGTTCTGATAGACCAAGTAGAAATTATGGTATCTAGTCAAGTGAGTGCTACAGAGTGCAAGCAACCCATGTAAAATCTGCCTTTGTGGTATTCACATTCATCCTGTTTAGATGCTGTTGATAAGACTCCAATAAAGACCCAATAACTAGGGCTTCTTAATGTCTTGCAAGGCTGAGCCAAACAGGTTACTAGTACCACAGAAGTGTAAAAAGCCTGAAAGCCACCATATCACTGCTAGAGCTGCATAAAAAGGCAGCACTGGTCAAAACGGGGTGGGGGGGATTAAACCAAATGAAACAGGAAACAAAAAGGTTAAGAGTTTGCGGCCAAATATAGGGGGTTTTGGTAGTATGTTCTTGAATCATGAAAACTAGGTTTTAAAAATTACACATCTGTAAAGAAACCTAAATCAGCGTGCTGTTTAGTCTAGAGTTAGAAATAATTAATGCATTTTTTTAACTTTTTTGTGAATTTACCTCTAAAGTTGCAGACTATTTTTAAGCCTTTACCTTGAGAGGTGAAACTAGGGCTATTTTAATTCTAAAACAATTTGTGGTTTTAAAGAAATAATGAAATTAATAGAGCCAAGAACTTCAGATGTCTAGGAATGACAAATTGCAATAAACTGGAATACCCTCAGATTAGTTGTGGGTTCTTTATAGTTGTGATGTGGGCATTAAATTGGAAGGATTATTTTCAGCAATACTGACATCATGTACTAAATGCGTCCAGGGGAGACTCCATGGGTTGGTGTGGTGCAATGCACTAGGAATTTCTGTGAGCAAGAAGCTAGGAAAGACTATGACTGACCATATGATAATGATCACTAATTTGAGATAAAGGAGATTAAGTTCAAATTAATTCTTTACTTGAGAGTAGAGGCAATAGGAATATTTCTTTTTTAAATCTTGCTTAGATCTCGTGCATTTTAAGATGATGTGTTTGGTGCTGTGGCTGCAGTGCACGGCTTAGGTGCTACAGCACTGAGCACTGTGTCATCTGAGAGATTGAGTCCAAGCTTTGTACATGTCAAACAGTTCAAAAGTTCCTCCTGCCCATAAAGCAATGGTAAGAAGGTAATATTTGCAACCTAAGCAAATTTCAGAAAAATACATTACATTGAAATAATGACTATAAAGAGTGTTTTAAAATGTCAGTGACATAGTGAAGATGAGAAAAAACAGAGTTCTGCCAGAATGCATTTTGTATGAGATTAAAAATACTTCAGGAAAAAGCTTGTCAACAGTATAACCAGTCATAAAGTTCACTAGGTTAATAATAATTTTTACCCATTATTTGCAGGTCTCAAGTGCCTTACTGACTGGATGCCAAAAGGACACAGCTTTTTTTTGGCTGTTCTCACACTGCAGGGATAACAGGGTATTCCGCTCCATAAGCAGCCTGAGCTTTGGGCTTAACAGGCCTAAATGTGCGGTGTTGGAGGCGGAGCTGGTAGGACACCTCAGCAAGAGAGAGACCTTGGGAAATGCTTTCAGGACTGTGGGAAGCCCAGTTTGTTCCATCCAGGAATAAGACTACTAAATTCTTTTCAACCAACAACCTCACTTCCTAATACTTTCTAGTTACCAGATGGGAGGAAGAGAGCCTGCTTCACATGCAGCTGTTATACAGTATGTACTGCTACCACTACTAATAGTTACAGGAATCATTTGCATATCAACTATGTAATTACATCTATTCTATATTTACAGTTGTACAGTATTGAGATTCTATGGCCATTGGAGCCATTAAAGGTGCCCCATCACAGCAGAATCCAGAACCAGAGCCCTTGAAAGCAGTTCTCTTTGGGTAACCAAAATGCATTTTTTAGTATTGTCTAAAGCTGACTAAATTGTGCTAAACAGCCTCAGAAATGCTTTGGGTAATGGAAAAAAAACAAGTTTGAAGGGAAAATTCCCTTATATGGTCCAAAAACATAAACCAAAGCTTCGTATGTGAATAACTGTAAACTCACCAAAGATAAGTTTAATGCTTTATTTCTGACTCATAATTCCTTAAAAGAATCTGAACTGAAATCACTGAAATACTAAACTATTTCTAAAGTAAATCTAATAAACTTCTTTGGCATGCAGTTATTTCTGCCGTTTCTTTAATGAATACTTATTAGAAGGTGCAGAAAGTAACAGCTTCCTGGTAGAATTTTAGTCAGATGAAATGTTTTAAATAAACATGACAACTGGTAGTGTAATTTGAGGTAAGGAGTAATCAGTGAACATCACAAAGAAAGAGGGAGACAGGAAAAATTAAAGATACTTAAAGTCATGTCTTTTCAGAGGTTGCTTATATGTCTCCAAGCTTTGCAGAAATGTTTATATAGCAGAGGTCACATTTCTTCCTGAATGCCATACTTTTAACTTCTTACTTCACATTCTTTAGCTTACAATAATAATTTTGCAAAACACATATTATTAAAATTAACCAAAAAAAAGCCAGAACACCATCAATTACCTTCTTATGTGAGGCTGACCAGAAGGTGACCAAGGACTGCGGCCTCTTTGATTTACAGCTTGAACCATCAGCCTGCCCGTGCAGCTTACTCTGCCCTGTTACGAAGATGGAGAAGAGGAACGTTAAAAGACGAAGTATGGGATACTAATAAAAGTTCAACCTGATCTTTTTTTTTTTTTTCTCTTTTTTTTTTTTTTCCCCCCACCTGTTACAGATTCTGTAACACAATGGCTTCTTTCACTAACTCACTGAGAAACATTTGTGAAGATACTTTCGGATACAAAACTGTTATATCAGCTTGCGCTCTTAACACAGAAAAGACTGGAATAATTGTAACTATTACACTGTCATGGTTAAAATGTTCCACCTGGAAATTTTTCTTTTAAAAAAGACTATTAGTACCACCAGTAATTAAGTCCTTAAAACAGAGGTCTTTCTGTGTATGGCAAGTGGACAGAAAGACAATTAGTTCAAGATCTTGACTTACAGCATTTGGTAAGTGTTGGCTGTTAATGAACAGAGCTGCTGTCTCCAAAGTGGATTGAGCCACTTGATCTGGTGGTGGCACTGCTCAAAAAAAAACCCCATGAATGTAAGAGAAACAAAGGAATTCTACAAGTACTGGAAGGGTCCTCTTTGAAGAGTGAGCTTGGCTGGAGGGTAGGAACTGCACTGAAGCCCACAGGTGTGCTGGTGGAGATAGGTCAATCATCTTAGGTTTTTTTCAGTGAATGACAAATAAAATGTGAGCTCTATTGTATTTGGTTCCCTTTTTTGTTGTTGTTTTTTAGAATACAGGTTGTTGACCACAAGCACTAGGGCAAGGTGTTTGGAATGGGACTGTGTGCAGCCAGAACTGCTGGCCCCCAGGGCTCTACAGAATTCACCATGTAAGAGGTAAGAGCATCTGGTGGTATTAATAAATAGAAACAATAGATAAAAATTTAAAAGCCATGTTTAAAAAATAACACTGTAGTAAAAATTTATGTACTTTTATATAGCAATGCAATAACTTTAATAACTTTAAAATTATAAAGTAATTTGATAAATGATAAATAGCTGTCCATCTGTCTCTCTGCCCCCTGGGCTGGCAGCACTAAGGCAACATCCACATCAGCGTTGCAGTGTATTTCAGTTCTAAGCTGTGAGCTCCACACTCAAGTCTGTCAGCATAAAAGTGACAAGTATTTCTGCCACAGTAATTTGAGGGATACAGATGACTGTTCATTAACATCCCATTGAAAAACAGTTTCACAAGCAGCCTTCAAGTGGCAACAACTTTTATGTTACTGTTGGACTGGTAGAAATGAAGTCTCTGTGTCCCACTTTTATTCCCATGACCCATTTGTCCCCAAGACAAATACTTGCATTAAGCCAGTGTGCATGACATGCAGCAATTTCTAAAGCAAAACCTTCTTTCTTTTCTGTGTTACAAGACCATTTAAAACATCTGGAACAAATACATTTCTATTTTAGGCACCACTGCATATTAATCTTCTTCTGGCAGGTGATGAATTCACACATTTTGGGATAATTTCTGTGTGTCCCAATACGTGAAGGCATCACAAATGGAAACACAAAGGAAAGTAAGGAAATTGGACAAGGAAGAACAAGCAGCAAGCCAAAAGTTGAAAAAGTCATGGGATGAACAAGGAGAAAGCAATGAGCTGGAACTAATTAATGAGAAGATGGCCTAGAAAATAAGGGAAGTCCAGACTGAGGACTGTGAGTGCATACTGTGAAGAAGTGGAGAGAACGGGGTAAAAGAAGGTGAAAATCAGGACTCAAGTCAAGCCCACACAGCTCACAGAAAGGGGGGGATGTAACCTATAAATAAAGGCCTAACGCAGGCAAGGTTTTGTGTTTGTCTAGGCCCAGGGTCAGTTTGCTCTGGATTAAGTTAAATGGCAAATCCCACTGCAACCCCCAGAGGTTTGTCAGAACCTTAATCCAGATCACAGCACTTTACATCACAGGCGATGGCGCCTGCTGCATTAACTACCACGGACCGTTTCCAAGGTGTGTCAACAATTCATGTTACATACATAAATCCTGTAGTATTAGTCCAGATTGTGAGATGGCATAAACTGGCAGAGCTTTAATGAACTTAATCCTTTGCTTTAATAAAATCAATATCTATCAGCTAAGAACATGCCTTTTTGCTTTGCAGCTTGGTGGTTCCAATAGCAATGACGAAAACACAGCAACAGCAAATATCTACCAGTCCATCAGAACTCCTGGTGTAGGCTCCCTTATATTTACATATTTCACTTTTCTTAAGGAAAGGTTGCCAAATTTGCCTAAGTTTGTGATAGCTTTGAGATGTGGACAACTTTCCATTAGAATTGAGGAGGCAATGCCAAAATTATTTCCACTCAGGATGACTTAAAAGAATTGGAATCCAGATCTTTGAGTGTGAAAGGCTAGTACATTAACTCACAGCCCTTCTTTGCCTCCATTGTACTGTTAAATGCATAGTAGAAGCAAGCAAATAGTAGAAGAGATAAGTATGTTTGCTTGGGAGTTACACTGTAAAGAAAGAATAAAACAGGCTTGGTGAAACAGATGTTTTGTTTAGGGGAGCCAGAGGAGGATGCTTCTGGTTCTTCTCCAAAGAGGGGGAAAAAGCA
Source organism: Apus apus (assembly GCF_020740795.1). Lineage (NCBI taxonomy): Eukaryota > Metazoa > Chordata > Aves > Apodiformes > Apodidae > Apus > Apus apus. The sequence goes on along the minus strand of NC_067285.1, from coordinate 76,020,573 downwards.
CAGATGCAAAATTTTATCATTTAACAAAACTGCTTTTTCAATCCCCAAACTAGAAACAATACAAAACCAGCTCATTTTAGTACATCTAAACACCCACAAACAAACTAGGGTCATCAATGACCAGAACTGATCATTGTGGGTTACTGCTGTAGCTCATTAAACGAGCAGTATCCAGAGTAACAAATGCTAAAAAGTAGGCTCTAAATATTCAGAGACAGAATCCAGTGCCCAAATACAAAGGTTTATTCACCAAATACTTGGTTTATTCACCAAGTTCTCTAAGACTTTGGGTCACCCAGTAGCACCACCTATGGAAGTTCTGTACATGCACTAACACAGCAATTACAGGAAGATGAACAGGATTGACTTCCTAGCATGTATGTATCACTTGAAAACCTGCTGCGAATTTCCTTAATTTAAATAGTACCAAGTGTTATAATACAATGGTCATCTCTGTGTAAAAGCTCCCAGCTTGACGAATTCCCTTGGCCTTATGCTATTTCGTTATTATTTCTTTATTTCTGTTATTTGTATATGTAGAAATAATGTTTAAACTCCCTAGATTTAAGCACTGCAGTTTGTGGGCTCCAGCCTGAAACTGCTGTTTGCGTGTCATCTGCCTGCACAGTCCCATGTGCTCCCAAGCAGGCTGCAGTGTGAGCAGACTGGGCAGTGAGAGAGCAAGGCCGAAATGGCAGTGTCATGCTAGGTAACCCTAGCAACACTCACAACAGAGCACAACACGCCTGCTTAGATTAAACTGTGTCTCAGTGATACAGTTTGTTATTTTACAGTGTGATTCTACTTGCAGGCTGGGTCTTGGCAAGATGTTTGGTGCTACGGAATAAAATAATTCATTACATTCCCTAAAGCTACGTTACTGCCTTGATTTCTCACATGCAAGCCTTTCCCCTCAATTTGCTGTGCTGTAGGAAAAGTGGATTGGAAAAGTTGCTTCGATCAGATGTGTGAACTGTAAGTTTAGCTATGTCAAATCCACTAGCAGGTTTCTGTTGTATAACTCGGCTCTTGTATTGGGTCTGCGAAGAACAAATAATATTACAAAGCTGTTACTGGCTTTGGGTTCAGAAAAATGTTGCTTAAGATTCTGGAATCAACACAGGAGACCTCCCCCTGCTACATATGAGGGGCTAGAATATTTTGCCTTTCAGAATTGCAATCAGAACTGACTAATGTAAACATGTTGAGGTGTGATATACTCCCACTCGTTAAAAAAAGTTGGCCTCAGCCAGTGAGTACTGTCAACAAAAGAAAAATTAACTCGCTGGATTGGGTTACTTCTGCTGGTAAACTGGATTTTTTTTTCCTCCCTTTAAAGAATGTATGCTCAGTTAGGATACTGAGATGTTATCAGCTGAAGCAAACGGTGGAAGAGTGATTAAAAAACAACACCCTTCCCCCCTCTGAAACCTCAAACCATAGAAAAAAACCTGCTGTTGAGTTGCTAATCTCTTGGAGGTAGAAAGGTCCCACCCTACTGATGCAAGATGAAAACAGAAATCGAACTTACATACTTTATGGTGACTTCATCTTTTAATTAAATCATGCATACGTAAGATGAGATAGTTTTCTGAGGATTTATGTCCAGGAGTACGTTTGCTCTGGAGCCAAACCTTCATTTACCTGTGGGTTAGCAGCCATAATAGTGTAATTCCCATCATCATCCAGGGTGGAGGCTGCAGTATGCAATGAGCAAGTTCCATCAGGTTCTCTTTGAATTCGGTAGTGATCACTTCGTTTAGAAATTTGCTTTCCATCTTTAAACCAATAAATCTGCAGGAAAAAAACAAGGCACAGCTGATAAGAAGTGGGTGCTCCTTGTCATCATTTCTTAATTAATAGTGCTAATGAATCTTCACTGCTGAAAACCTCTCTGGTAAGCATTAAAAGAAAGCCAGTTTGATCAACTAATATAAATGCAGAACCACTCTCCATGAGCCACTTCCACTACAAGTTACTGATTTGCAGTTGTTCAGAGAGGAAGACCACAGCATGAGCAGTTTCTGAGGAAATTCACAGGTGCATGAGGGCAGTACCCATCCTGAGGACAGAGCAGCAGCCAAACAACAACTGAAAACAAATGTCATTACAAAGAAAAGTTCCATTTCAGAGATCACTAATTTTCAATTTTTATTTCACTTCAATCTAAAGAAGCTGGAGAAAGAATGCTCTTGCCTTTTTTTTTTTTTTAATTTATTTTCCTGACCATAAAACAAGCAATTATAGGAATAATTAGTTCAATGATGAATAGAAGTAATGATCTCACTGTTGAAACAAAAGTTGCATCTCAGATCCATTATGCTGACTGGACTGGACCAAAGAGCCAGAAAGGGACTGAGCTGCTCACGCTGGCGCTGAGCCGCTCAGTGTGTGAACGGGCCAGCTCAGTGTAACCACAGGATTGAAACCAGCAGTGTCACCTCGATGTGACAGGCATCTACAGAAAAGGACAGCTGTACAAAGTAACAGGAAATACTTCAAAGCAAGTCAGCACATAGATGGCCTTTAGGAATTCTATGCCAACACCAGTACCGTTCCAAGCTGCACAGAACAGTTACATGATCTATCAAACAGAGGTCTTTTCCATTACTTTTCTGATACATAATTTTATTCCCTGGCTGACCCGAGATCTACTTTCAGACTGCCAAAAAAATGATGTATGCAGAATAGTATCTTCTAGTAATCCATAAATTACACAAAAAACATGGATGTATTTTTAATGCCTCAAACTTGAGGTGAAAAAAAAAATAAAATTCAAGTATTTTGACCTAGCTTTGGGGTTTTTTTTGCTATATTTAAAAAATAATATAAAACTTGAAACTGAAATCTGCTGGAATGAAAAGAAAAATCTGGAGTATGCTTGAAAACACACACAGAAATATGTGAAAAAATTTATGCTAGGAAGGCTGTACTCAGCTCCCCAAACCAATATTTGAGTAGAACATTACTCACTTGTCATTTCTGAAGCACGTATTATTCCACAAGGTCAGTGGTGTTCAGCATTTCTTTAGGCACTTGTGTGGAGACCTACGCAATTTCTGTGAAGTTAACTCATGCAACGTAGAACAAATGCATTTGTCCTGGTTGCATGACTGCTGGGACTATTTAGCATGAGGAAAACACACATTTTCCTCAGTCAAATTCCTGAAGTGGGAATTCAGATCTTGGAGTGAGGAAAGGGTGCTGGCTTTCCAGTAAAAATGTAGTGACAAAACGAAGCACGATTCCTGGTAGAGGTTAATATGCCAGGTTTTTCATATATGCCAACATTTCTAAGCTCTAAAGTCACTCACTTGGGGGGAAAAAGTTAAGGTTATACTTTTAAATTCCACAAAAATACAACGGAGAAAATTTTGGAGGGAATGAGTGGAAATTAACCTTAAAATTAATTACCATGTATGGTTTTTATATTAACAAGCATTATGTGTAACAAGAAATGATTTCATTTCCTCACTAGCTGGTTATACTTGTTTCCCATTTTGTCTGTCAGCAGCCTTGCAGAGACTGTGGTGCTAACAAAAGATTTAGTCATGTCTTCTCATCAGCTGACAGAGCACTTACTGGAGTTGCAAAAGATGTTTGATCACTTATATACACATGCTAATGGATGCTGGTAACAACATAGCTGCAAAAAACGAGTTTTAACTTGCATGCTTTACATGTGTCATAATGTTGCTTGGAAATCTACTGCATTAAGTAGTAATTATTTAATAACAATGCGCTTATCAGAAATATCAGGAGACATGCCAGTAATTATTACATGGAAATACATGCAAATATTAACTGAACCAGTTATCCAAATATCATGCATATGTTGTTCAATACTTATTTCCACTAAGTTTAAAAGCACTGGCATCACTGGCTTTTACTTACAAGTAGTAAATTATTAATGTTACTTTCATCTGACGTGGAGTTACTAAGTAAAACACTACCACTGCTGGAGACAATGGCCCTCGCACTCAAGTATTGTTTTATTTTCTAGGATACCTTTAATAAATGTACCATTACACTATGTAAGCACTGAGCACTGCATCTGGATTGCTTTGATTTGCACCAGATTTTCAGAAACCAATGTGTAATGACTACAAATACAATGGAATACACAGTACAAAAGGGGTTTTGATCTGGGCAGCAGAGGCATTTTTAATCACTAAGAATTATATTCAGCCATGTGAAGAGCGAGCAGCACGAGCTTTATGCAACATTCATGTTGCATTAACTTTTTGTGTGGCATTGTCCTAATTCTGAAGAGAAAGATCCCTTAAAAAGAAGTATTCCACAATCCCTCCTGTATCACCACAGATTCTCATTTTAATGAGAAAATTGTTCTACATTACACTGAAGGTTATAACCAACGTAGACTCAGATATAAAAGGTCGTATTTATGAAAACAGAATTTGTACATCAGTATTCAATTTACATGGCATGTTCAGGGGAAAAAATAATCAAGCCAACAACCCGCTTAGAAAAATCCCTTGTAATGAAGGCCAGATTTTAGAAACACTACAGTCCTTCCCAAAGCCATTCCTTGGCAGAGCTGACAGAATACTTAGAAGGGAGGAGCTTCAAGTTAGTAAATTATTTCCAGCTTTTCATTTGCCAAAGTAAAGAATTTATTCAGGGACAACACTTCCATCCAGCTTCAGAAAATGACAGCAGAAGGGCAGCCCTCAGCCACTAAGCATTTCAAAATTGCTATCTTGGCATGCTCTGGCAGATGAGGGGAAGATACAGCGTTTGACATCTGCAAAGCCCAGCTGACAAGCAACCATCCAACAGGCCTGAAATCCCTTCTATCCCAAGCAACTTAAATTGCAGAAAGCATCTGCAAGTGAATGCAATAAAGGGTCATGGTCCCAGGTGCAAGAACAAATCACCTCTTAATGAGCATAGGTTGAGGCTGCAGGAAAACAGAACATGGTATCTGAGGATCAACGTGCATTCACATCACAGTCCCCTGTAATGCTGCGCTTCAGGGGAAGCACTAACAATGTGGTTTCTTGGCTGTGCCATCTAACACCAAAACAAGGAGAGTGAGGGAAAGGAGACATCCTCTTTCACCCATCTTAGATCAGATTAAGATGACTGTGAAACTACACCTTAATTGAAAACTGTGAAAATTAGGGAATGGCTAAGTTGACTAAGGCTGACTCATAATAGGTGATCCAGCAACTCAGTCAGAAGCCTCAGGCAAAAAGAGCACCTCTCCAGCAGCCTGTGCCTCTAACACCAACCAACACGTTTGCCTCCCACCCTTGTTCAGTGCAACGGACTCTTCTGCACTGTGACCTCAAAAGTAATGCTGGACATCAAAGGCTTGGTTTCAGTCAGACTGTGCTAATCTTCTCAGAGTGTGTCTTCAGTTTAGTCTGAAGCAGGAGTGCATTTTTGATATGAGTATGCGGATCAGCCCCACTTACTTTACAGTGGTTCACATCGTGTTGTGGTCTTGGAGCACAGTATTGGATTCCTTTGAGATGAAACTAAGCCAGAAAATGTGCTCCAAGAACACATCTAATGCGCAGCATCTGCTTCAGTCTGTGGGATGAGATTAGAGCTAGCCTGAAGTAAAACCTCCTGAAAGGCAAGCAGGGATAGATACCTCATTCTACAAATTTGCTTCTTCTGGTCTGCACTACTTGTTAATGTAGATGGAGCCCTAGTTCTCTGTCATTCTTTCTCTGCTACTTGACAAAGTCCATTTTTTCTTTCACGGTTTGTGCAGTATCATACACCGGTATCACTGGACATGTAAAGACATTTGCATTTATCTCTGTCCAAAATCCTAAATATCTGTAAAACTGTCACTAGATGAGAGACTTAGATGTGGCTGCTACTGTGAAGATCTTACCTAAGAGAAAAGGCATCTTTGATCTCGTCTAAGAAGAAAAGAACACCTATCCACAAGAGGTCACTGTAAGAGCTCCAAGGACCTCACAGGGAAGATACTGGCTTTGGCAAAGAAGTTGAAGAAGCTACTGCTGTTTGCTTGCTGCATAATGAGTCAGATGATTGCCAAGCAATTTCTGAAATGGTTAAACACAACCTACCAAAAGAAGGCATTCTTCCAAACTAATGACATAAACATTTACATTTGCTAAAAGGAAATGCTTCCCAAGCCCAACCCTCCCTCAGAAGCTCATTAAAACCTCACCATCATGTCTCATCTTGCTGCTGGGATATACAGGAGCTTATGGTATTTTAGTGTGCCCTCCTCTAGCTTTCAATAAAACTTGGTCTTGCTAGGGTGTGTAGATACAAACTCTGAAACACCAAAGAATACTGAGATACCATGCTGACTTCTGAAGCAGAAGCAACAATTTTTGCATTAGGATGTTGCAGTGCCTGAGCTAATTACCCATGTTAACCTGATGAGGCTGCTTTTGGGACTACTGTGCCAGCTCACATGGGGTTTTCTAGCACTGCACTGCATTCTGTGGTACAGATGTACCCTGCAGGTACCTCTGAAAATGATGGAAGTATTACTTCTAGGTAATGTAGCTGAGATGAAGTCTCAAGAGCAAGTAACTAAGAGACGAACCCTCATAGTAGGACTTTTGCCTACTATAAAGCTCAATAACTTGAGTCATGTCAAAAGAGATTTGACAATTTATACCAGCTAGGATCTGTCTTGTCAGGAGATGTCTGCTCTTCCTTTAAGATGCAGTCTATAGGGTCCAGGGGCTCACTGCAAGTTACCAACACAGAACAGTTCAGAGCATTTCTAGGAACATTTACACTCTCTTCTTACCTTTGGCTTTGGATTTCCTGCCACTTTGCATGTAAATGTGACTGGCATTCCCTCAAAGATTTTGTAATGCTTCAGCTTTATCTCAAAATATGGTGACATACTGTTATCAGTGGGTTCATCTCCATGTTGCACCTCATCATCTGATTCTTCCACAGGAGATCTCTCCAGCCTGTATTCAATTTCACTGATCAGTCTTTGCTCAAAGCTGGAGACTTTATATTCCTGTCAAGTAAGAAAGGTACATATTAGTATCCAGCTTCAACATATCGCTCAGCAAGATGTGTTCCTAGTATGTTGTGTTGTTTTTTTTTTTCATTCTGTGGATCTTTGACAATCTATTAAGGTTTTACATATAAAAGGAAACTGTATCTTGTTGAAGAACACTGTAATCCGTGCCTCAAATAACTTCCCTTTTGTTTTATACGAAAGACATCTGGTATGAGGCAAAAATTCTATTTAATGTTATCTTAGGATCTAATTTATAAGAGGAAGGAAAGTAATTGGCTGCTTTCTTTCCATTTTTTAAAAAGCCTGTAAGAATAAAAGTATTCTGGAGCAGTCCATAAAGACAAAAGAAACACAATAATATTTCCTTGATGGTACAGGCAGATGGGGGGGAGGGATTTGTTTCCAGATGGCCAGAAAACCATATGGTCCACATCTGCTATTTGCATAGATCTGTACCAAAGGCTGCACCAGAAGGCTAAAATGGTTTTGGTTATGGTTGCCAGTAAAATGAGGGGAAAAAAATTGAGAAAATGTAACACTGGCAGTCCATGATAGTTGCCTCCCTCTATTCCTGTTGCTTTGGTTCCCTTTGTCTGGTTAAAAGTGTCACTCCTTCCTTAAAAAACAAAATTTGTCATAAAAGACACAGGATGAAGAGTGGCAAGTTTCATCCTGTGTAAAACCCTACTGCTTGCTTAAATGCTGTATTCAGATACTGGGAACGTTACCGTGACACAGAGTTATGCACTTGCTTGACCTGTTCACTCTTATCTACTTCACAGTACAAAAGTCCTGCTTTCAATCTTAGTGATAACAAAGATAATGCCAGAAAGCTCAGAAGCAGAAAAAAAAAATAATAAAAAAATTAGCCAATACTCTCCTCACACAGCAGAAATTCAGGCACTCTTTCAATTGACCTTTTCCCATTGTCTCTGACCCTTATTTTATTTAAGAGAGAACACATCTGCTATGAAACCTCCTTTCACATGCCCATTCTCTACCATTGACTTTGGTGTGGGAATTATGTGTGGTCTTTCTACTGTCTGGTCACAGAACCCCTCATAGCCCTCAATAACAGTAAAAGTGGAAGAAGAGAGAAATACTTTTATAAACTGCAGACATTTTTAAAAATGTCTTTGTTCCTTGAAAGTTTATCATCAAGGTAAACAACAAAGTAGATATGGTATATATACAGAGCAGCTGATTTGGATGCACAGCAGTTAGGATCAGTGTATGTTATCATGGCAGAAAGCTCCTGGAGCACACACCATCACTGCGGTTATGCGGTTAAGCTGCTGCACTCAGACAATTAGGCTTAGAAACAACTTTAATGCCTGGAAAGGAGTGCAGCCCAAACCTCCCCAGTTACTAGTGCTAGGTGACCTCTTACTATTAACCAAGAACAGCAGAAAGGAAAGGGCAAAAGACGATAGAGAGAGAGAAAAAAAAAATAATCAATGGACAAAAAGCAAGACAGAAAAGGTGAAAACATTAACCTTTTGAATATCCACAGGGCTCCCTACAGAAGCACCAACAGAGCGAGCTTCCTGCAAGGGTAGAAAAAAAGATCAAGAGGCAGAAAGAAGACCAAGAGGCATCCATGACAGTTTCTCAGAGTTTTTATCAGGAGGACATACTTTAAGTGGTAACATAAGCAAACAAATGCTACACATTTCCGAATAGCAGCTCCAGCATCTAACAAAGGAGAACATGTACCTGGCCTTTCAAGCAGACTTTCTGTTGTGGTTTTGGTCTGCATCCAAAAAAGTGCAGATTACACACATAAAGAGAAGGTAGTTTCTAGATAGTAGGTGTATTTTTGCCTTGAGAGACTTAAAGGTCTCGACAGAATAGGATAAACGGAAGAGTTTAAAGCAGAGAGCAGACATTTGAGAACTCTCAACCTTATTCAGCATGGAAAAAATGAGCAATAGGCATGTGATCCTCCAGTTTACTCCACTGATATGTAACATATGACTCCTGTAATCAAAAGCATCCTATCTTGTGTATATTTACTGTCTCATGTAGGACTTCTTTTAAGAGAATCACAGCCCATAAAAAAGAAAAATTGAAATATATTTTTATTTTCCTATGAAATTGTAGAATTATGTGGCACCTGTATAGCAGGCTCCTCTTCTGGTTCCTGTATATTGAAGACAGTCGCAGCACTGTCTGCTCCCAGCAGCCGACGAGCCATTTTCTCCTCATACGTCAATCTCTGCACAGAAAATAAAAGGAGGATGAAGAAGAGGGAAATTAAGAAAAGTTCTTGTTTCTCATTAAGAACTACAAGGCAGTTAGACAGTAATCAACGCTTTAAGTAATGCTAATCAAGACAGAAGCAATATGTTTCTAACAGAAATTTTCTACCATGGTTTGTAATGCATTTTTTTTGCATTACAAGTGGCTCTTCTGGCTTAAGCAAACCCTTGCCCTGACTCTGCCATGTGTTTCCATCTTCTTGCCAGGAACCTGGGCAAGAATGAGCAATAGGAACTGCTTAAATCACCATGGCCATCAAAAAAGTGCATGTCAAATCATTCCAAATCTTACTCCTAGTCATTCTGCTCAATTTTAACCTTAGAACGACACGGCAAAAAACTCTGCCAAAAAAGCTAAGAAGATACTTCACTACTTGATTATTTTGTCAAAAATATGACAGCTTTATAGAAAAATATATTCTCTAAGTTTTTTTAATTTCTATTTCTTTTTACTCTGTTGGTAATTAAGGACACAGCTTATGAAAGACAATTTACACTCAAGAAGGTAAGGCAAGCTAAAAGAAAAACCTGAAGTGCACAATTCACTTTTTTAATTATTATTTTTCCTTCTACATTCAATAACACATTTCAGGCACTTTGACACTTTCTTACAAATCAACAGTGAATGAAGGGTGAACTCATTACATGGTGAAATGCTTCATTTAAACAGAAAAATGAAGAAAGAATGGAAAGTAAAACATTACATTTATTTAACTCTTCAATTTTTTAAAAAGCCTGTTTTAATTAATTTTTTTAAGATGTCATATTGTAGCTAAACCAGCAGGCTGAGACTCATGAAAACTAGGTACCAATCATGGCTTAGTTACAAATGTCTAAGCAAGTCATGAACTTTTCTTCACTTTAATTTCTCTGTGATCACTTTAAGTGCCCACAGCCATGATTACACAGAATCACCCAAGACAGGAATCTGCAAGGCAAAAGCCTCAAGGCAAGTGCAAAAGCAGAGTTTACTTGGTTCAGTCTCCCACATCATCTGATCACAGTTTGGGTTGTTGTTTCTTTTTATTCCTTGGGCCATGTGGGCTTTCTCAGGACATTCCATTCATTTGTCCAGGCCAAACATACTCTCTCACTTTCCAAAATAGGCATTGACAATCATGCTCAGACCACCTCCTTTGAAAACATGGGAACTTATACACTATGGGAGTGGTTTTGCTTAGCCGCTACAGAAAACTGCCAAACCCTATGCAGCCAATGGAGAAAGGTTCCTTTCTCCATTGCTGCTACACAGCAGCACCAGTACCTCTGAACATTTTCCCTACTTCACTCTTATTAAGAACCAGAATCTGCCAGCTGTGGAGTAGGTGGTCTGACACAATGGGCTACAACACCATAGTCCTCAGACACAGTAGCAAACATTGCAAACTCCTGAGCACAGTCCAGAGAAATGTAAAGTGCACTACCTTTCAGTGACACCAAAGGTATCCCGAGGCATTCAGATGCTTTTGAAAACATTTCATGGACAGGAGTGGCACTCTACATTTAAAAAAAATATTTTCCTCTAAGAGAGATTCCTGCTTCAAAGATATTTAAGTCCATGCCTTACTAACACTAATCAAGTCCTCGGACACTTGCTGCTTATCAGCACTGAGAATTTGTTACTTTATCTTTTATGCGTATCTTAAAATGCACAAAAAATTGACACATTGCAGATGTGCATTTCAATGGTTTGATATATTTGCCCATTTTAACTGATTTCTTGACTTCTCAAGCAGAGAGTTAATTCTTAATAAAATCTTCCCGTTAGTACTACAGATTGCTTTTTATTCTACTGGTCAAAAAAGTCCCGCAGCTGAAGGATCTAATGATGCCTGAATCCTAACGGATTTGTTTCTCATGATGAACTGCCCTGTCCCTTTCCATTGTCCACTTACCACCTATTCTTTCCCTCCATTGTCTGACAGCTCAGCAAACGGTAGAATGAGCTTAGACTGATCACGAGCTATGCATATGCTTACTGGCTAACCACTCAGTGATGAACAGTCAAAAGCAAATTGCCTCGGTAGCTGAAAATACCCTTGAGGTACTGTGCAGGCTTCTTATGCAAATTAATCATCTTTGAGACATCCACTGCTTTGAAAAGTCCAAGTAAAGTTGCCCAACAGAAGAGGGACTGATAGGCGAAAACATTTCCTTACAGAAATGCAGCTTTGGAAATGCAACTTAAAATAATAAATCTATAAAATATAAGAATAATCACAGGATTATTTTATATGCAGCACATCTGAGAAACTACCCTTGATGCCCACTCTCATTCCCCAGAGGATTTTATGTTTTTATACCGGTTGCCCATTGTTCAAAAGGTCTTCCTTGAAGCGAAGTTTTCTTTCCAGATCCTGAATTACAGCATCTTTTGACCCTTGAATCTCTTCATCTGATGCTATCCTAGCAGTTCTGCCTGTTTTCTTGGGAAATCCCCTGCAAAACAGTACAGGAAAATTCATGAGCTCTCCTCAAATAATTGGTATTAGGAATTTGTCTGAAATCACTGCCATTAGTGAAGAAAACTACATCATGTCTTTGAAATTAGAGGTCTGGCATCTTAACTATTATGCTATCTTTTCTAACATCACTGATTAAATGGTTAGTTTCAGGACAAAGTTGAAACTATGCTTTATTCATGCATCGGTTAAAATAGGGCTCAGGACTGTGTAGCAGTGGCTGTAAACACCACATACTCAGAGGAAACTGAGAAAACATGAGCAATGGCAATAAAGCACAGTGAGAGGAAACACAAAAGAGAAAGCATGACTAGATAAGTGGGGATGGAAGACAAACTAGATTCCTGTGAAGTACCAGGCGGACAAAGATCAGAAAGGCATAAGACAAGGCAGTTAATTATTAATTTACTATATTATTTATTAACTAATTCCTTGTTACAGCTTTGCAATACACAATGCATAACTTCATGTTTATTCTTCATATCTCTGTGAACACATACAAGGAAGGCAACATGCAACTGTTGTTTCTGAAAGAAGAGGCATTCACAGGGTCTAGGTTACACTGACAAAAAGGAAAATTTATGCCTGTAAAGCAGTTTTCAGCAGCAGTGTTTCACAGTGGAATAGCAACCATTTAGCACTTTGAATTCACTGGGCTAAGCTATTCCTCATACCAGTATACAATTACAACGGCACTTTCAGGATGTCTTGCTCCCATTTTCTAGAAAGGCATAGGATTTATTTTTTTTCCAGCCTGCACTCATATTTAACACTTTCCAGTAATGTTATGATGGCTCTGCTGCTGGAAATGCCCAACAACAGCAATTTCTACCAGAGATCAGCTGCTCTTACAAGTTGTAAAGAAATCAATATTGCTATCAGTATTTGAAACCTGTAGCATGTCCTGTTTCTCCACTGAAGTCATACATTATCATTTAAAACACTGATACTGGTCCAATATTAGCTTTGGGGTCTTTTCTTAACTTCATTGCCTAAATAAAGCTCAGCCCATTACATGGGAATGACTTAGGCAAAGTATGGAACTGAATCTTCAGCAAGTGTTTTCAATGGTAATTTTTAGCATTAGTTAAAATGAAACAATACATATATGCTGTCAAAAAGAAAAAAAAATATTAAATTAATAGATGGAGAAGACAATAATTTGAAACATTTCTGTCTAAATTCCTAAAACATTTCATATTCATTTACTTAAACTAACTCTACAATGGAAAAATGGTGAAGTTCTTGTAAACTGTTTTCACATTACATCACAGTAGAAGAGCAGACATTTGCCTAATGTTGCAAAAACCCAGACAACAACACCCCTCACCCTAGAAATACTCAGCCATTAGCTGAAGACCACCTCAGTCACCCAGCAGAATAATTCCCTCAGCATTTGACCAGGGATGTTCTCAGTCACAAGTAACAAAGTCTCCTCCACTCTGTTTTGGTGAAGAAGTCAGGAAAACTATCCCTTCTACAGGGAAGCAAGAGAATACTAAGAGGAAGGGGTAAGATGTCTTCAAGAACGAGATGCTCCAATAAGTCAAGAAATTTGGGGACAGTAAATGTAAAGGAAGATATGGAAAGAAAACAGACAGGAGAACGTGGGAAGAAAACTGGTGAAAGGCTGGTAAAATGTCTCTCTCCTCACAGACTCTCTCCTCACCTTCCAGCCTCTTACCCCACCCAGCCTAGCACTGCCATTAAATTGAATTTTGTCACTTTTTGAATAAGGACACACACACACAAGTCCAGCCAACTTCAGGGCAGCAAATTTCAAATTTAGTTTCACCTTGAAGAAGCCCTGTATGAGCTTTTAATGGACACATGCATCCTACCTAGAAAATTCCAAGTAATACATTAAGAAGCTCAGTTCAAATTCTTACAGATTTCATACTTGAGTGATAAGAATCTTAGCAGAAACAGGCCTGCTGATGCCTGGCACTGAAAAGCCTGTCAAGGTAAAATGTACAGTTTACCCAAGAAAGGCACAGTTCATGAAACAAGGGGGATGGGCTGGAGTGGATTTCAAGTGAAAGCATTTTCTGAAGCATTATCAGTTATTGCTGAAAGTAAAAACCCCTAAGCAAACACACCCATTTTTAAAAGGGGAAGCAGTACCAACAGAATTACAAATCAATAATTTCAACATCCCTACTAAACATAAGAAAAAATTATTAAAGTCTGTTTCAAAACAATGTAGGGTAATAAGGAAATGAAAATGGAGTCCTATTAAACCTCACTAATTTCTCTCTCTCTCTCAGGTTCAAGGGCATACTGATAGGCAAAAAGAATACCCTTGATAAACTTCAGTTTATGTCATCTAAGTAAACCTTCAAGGAGCTGCAGAAAGTTCCCAAGTAAATTATGGAAACAGAATCTGGCTGAAATGTCTATTATGTGGCTGTGTAACTGCCTGAAAAACCTTTTATGAGAGTAGTATTTTTTTTTTCCCCCCTCTATCAAACTGGAAAAATACAGACCAATGTGGTCTTTCAAAGGTCTGTGTATACTATGTTCAGTACCTAGTATTTCAACTTTAACAACTGTAATACTGAAATAAAAAAGCACATTTATTAAACTGGCTGATGACAGTGAACTTGCAACTTACTTGAAGGTAACAACTGTCATTTACAATTAATATTAATAATTAATCTAGAGGTAGTCTAATGATGATGAAACTCAGCAAAAATGTTCAAAGCATGATAGGATTATGAACGGAAAATTAGCACTAACATATTAAGCATCTCTTAAGAATCGGTGATACTAAAATTTGGATGATCACACCATTATTTCAAAAGGAAAATAAACATAATTCTGGGACACATTAGCATAAGACATGAAACTTCATTTTTTTCCATATCGTTGCTGTTGGACATTGAAACAGTTTTACTGCTGCACTTACAGAAAAATATGGCAAATTGGAAAGTTTTAAGAAAACTATCAGATAGTGTAAAAGCATTGCTTTTGTGACAAGCTATGTCACAAACACACAAAAATATCTTATTTAGTCAGGAAATGAGGGTGAAGACAGAGAGGTGAATCAAACATAAAACATCAGAAAATAGCTGACATTCAGTGATTCTCCATATCCATTGAGGATGATAAGCAGACAAGAACTTGAAGAACAACAGGCCTAGCTTAGACACAAACAATGTAGAACTCTCCTCTCTCCACCCTCCAAAAATGACAGTTAAACACTGGAACAAGTCACTTAGGAAGGAAGCTCAGGAATTTTACTTAAGAACAAGGTATGCAAATATTTCAGCAATGGCCTGGGGATACGTGGGAGCTTTTAACAAGAGAGACAGACTTCCTAACAACCTTCCAGATCTCTGGTTATGTGCCAGAACATCCTGAGCTTTGCACACTGGGTGTGGATGTGTCATCCAAGATCTGGTCAAGGCAATTTGCCTTGCAATTCCTCTTCTCTTTACTTACACTTACAAATTAGTATTTAAGCAAGGATGTAGTCAATTTAAAAATAGAACTATAAAAATGAGTATCAGTCAAAATTTCTTGAAATGCCTTTAGAAAATCTCTCTCTTTCATGACTATATTATATGGGGGCAATAAGAGAGGTGCACAAGGAAATCTAATTCTTCCTGCAGATGCACTGTTTCCACCCACCCGTTAGAATCTCTTTCTGTACATATGTACATTTTAAAATATTTACATAAATGCATATGTATGTCTTATGATATACGTTATTGAGATTAATTTCAAAATGTCTACAAGGCAATGGCAACAAATAGAAGTCTTTGGTAAATCTACCCTTTGAAGCACAGATCGATTCACCTTGAGAAGTGGTCAAGGCAGCCTGGCAGCAAACTTCATTCAGCTATTTTTGCAAACATTTTTCACCATCCTTACATGTACTTATCTGATGCATTAAGCTCCTCAGATTTCTGTCCTTCTAAGTGACTCATCAGCTTTCTTTTTGTCTTTTCTGAGGGATAATATTAAACAATCCATTCTGCCAATTCATTTGTGTATCTGTAAGTTCATTCTTTACCTGATGCAATTTTCAGAGTATATTATGAGTATTAAGGTAGCAGGAGAGAGCTGGCAAAGGCGTATTTCAGTATATTGACACCATTAGTCTCAAGCACGCTACCACCACCACAAATGTGCAAAGAAATTATCTGCCTTTGAGAATCAAGCTGAAATTCTCATAAATTTTAACCACCTCTGAAACATGCATCACTTAAGTCACTGAGGGCCTGAAAACAGAGATAGATAAAAGCACACAAAGCTGAATGCTTTTGTTCTGAAAGGGCGCAATGAAATTGCCAAAACTCGGTCATCTTAATTCTCACAGAGATTTTTGACAGGAAAGATTTTTGCAACCTCGGCTTGGCTCTCCTTAGTTTTTAATATCTGCCCTAACATTTATTTAGAAAGAAGGCCAATTCAGCAGTTCTTTTAATGTTTTTATTACACAGAGCGCATGCTGGATGCAATTCCCTCTTTTCCTATGTACCTCTTACAGTGTAAACAAGGGCAACAGGCTGGCTGTTGTTATCCTTCCAAGAACAAATTCCTGTTTGCAGCCAACATGGCTCCATTTCACAGAAATCCAAATCAGTTCTCTGGTACTGAGGTAATGAACAGTAACTTGATTTTTACTTTAAAACTAAAGCCTTCCAAAAATACAACTAATTCCTGCCCAGTTAACACATTTTCATTTACTGTAAGAAGAAAGTTACTATAAGCACTGGAACAGGTCACAAACTCTGAAGCAGCAGCTGCACATTAAAGTTGTTTTCGTCTGATCACTGTGGAGAGCAGGAGTCAGCTCTATTCAGTAATGATGCTAGGTGCATCTGAATTAAGGGAATGCCTGAGGCACAGACCTAAGGATGACTTGCACTAAATGAAACAAAGGTAACAAAAGTTCAATTTTTTTCTGCTACCCAAGGGAAGTTTATGAAACTGTAGTCGGGAGGAAAAAAAAAAAAAAGGAAGAAAAAAATCATCATGCCTCAGCATTGGATAGGATCAAGATGGACATGAGTAATACGTATTTCTGAGTAAGTCAGATCCTTCTTCATGATTCCACAAGGCAGAGAACAGCTCACCTACAAAATGCATGCCCACCACCACAACCTTATTTTTCTAAGGCTTATCTTTAAAAATGCATTTTTACTCATTAAAGGAAGAAGTGCTAGTTTTTCATTCTCCTTTTCAGTTCCTTCCTCACACAAGCAAGTTATCACTCTGCCTCATGCTGCACTGGTTACCAAGATATATAAGTGTCATTTGATTTTCAAAAGACGTTCACATATTTGGAAGTAAATTGAAAAAATACTACTGATTTTGTAACCAATAATCTTACCTGCATTTCCAATTGTTACCACCATTATTCTAGAACTGATTGTCAAGAAGAAATCACTGAGGCACTCCTAAAAAAAACCAAAAACCACTGGCTGCTCCTGAATGTAGAAAAGGCTGACATAGTCCTCATAATACTGAGACTTTGAAAGCAGGTAACTGCCAGAACCACATGAAGAAAAACCTATACTGGACTGAGAAAAGACAATATATCTAAAATATTAACCTTTACTCCAGCTGATGAAATGCTGCTGGTTAGTCTTCATGACTACCAAACACTGTACTTGGCTTTTATTTCTGTGTCATTCAGATCTGCTTAAAGTAAGGAAGTTGTAAAATTAAGTCCCTCTGAGAAAAAAAGCTGCAAGGCAATACTGCAAACAGCCTCCGTCTCTTCTCAACAAAGAAGTATACATATTAATTCTCCTAGTTATGTTAATCTGTCATTTTACAACATACTTAAGCAACTGCAAATACCATTTAGGAAAATAACCTGAGACATATATCTTGGAAATTAAGATTACTAGATGCAGTGATTATCAGGATACAGTAGGTCAATTATTTTGGCTACTGTCTATGTCTTGATGTTAAATCCTTGATGTCTACTTTTGAGCAATTTCAATTGATTAGGTCTGTGGCACAATCTGGATTTCAAAGTTAAGTGGAACGACCACACATTCATATTATTTTTAAAAGGCTGATACTGATATGTATTTTATTATAATCAAGTGCATATGCGTAATAAAAAAGTGTTACATTCTGCAAAAACAAAGCCCCCGATATGAGCCTCTTCTTAGCACAATCAACAAGAAGTGATCTGGTATCACAGAAAAACCACTCAGGTGTTGGTCTAACAGCCACAAATACTACCTAAGCCATGGGAAAAGGAGGTGCAATTCAAGAAATTAAATAAAAATGGTCTAATGGACAAGAACAATAGCTTAAGAAAATTCGGGGCTGGGAATAAATGCAAACCCTAATATTTGCTGGAATTTTTCCATTTACAGAAATACTTGTCTTGGAATGTATTTTCCTGTTATCCAGGTATAAGAGGTATGACGGACTAAGTAGCATACAAAGATGGGGAGAGCTCCTCTAGAAGCAGGAAAATATCCCGACCTTTCTCCTCAGTTGGATGTTGGACTTTTTAATCAAAGCACTTCCTCCTACACATCCCTGTTTTCACATCAATCATACTGTAGGTAACATCCACCTTTGACATTTGTGACAGACATAACTTACAGAAATGGTAAGCATGCAGTCTACATAGCACAGCAATACAATTTACTCTAAACAAAAAGCTGGCATTTGTACCACAAGATTGCTGAAAGCTGCAGGAGAAATGTAGCTTTTGTCAGTGTGGTCACCATCATTGCTAACTGACTGAGGGTACATAAGGGTTACTAAAATATTTGCCTCAGTGCTATTTGAGACAGAGTTCAATGGACAAGTCACAGTACACAGCTGCAAGAACAGACCAGCAGCTCTGATTCAAAGGGAAAACAGCCCAGATCTCTCTCTGATATGGCCATCCTCACAATTCCCACAGAATCTCCTTTAAGATCTATATTTCAGGTTCTTGAGATTGTTAAAACAACAATTAAATGTATTATGCACAGTGATAAAAGCAGCTTATTTAATTACATTTTACAAGATACTTAAGACAATCTAGTCTTCAAACCGATGTCCCCAATTTTCCATTCTTTTCCAGAAAGCAGTAAATCTAGAGTCATGTTCTTTCATCAGTTCTGTACACTTAGGGTATTTTCTGTTTGTGTCTAAGGCAGTATTACTGAAGATACCCACTTTAAAAAAAAGTCTACTTTAAGGAAAAGTGTCTGCTTTAATAAAATACTGTAATACTGCAATTTCTGAAGTTGCTTTCAAAAAGATATATGTACAACTGAAAATACATGTTTTTATATACTGAAATCCATTTCTCCAAGTTAGATGAACCTAAATCTTTTTGTAGGATAATTTATCCTGTTATTTAAATATTTAATAAGCAGTCACTAAATCCTTCTAATGGTATTAATTCTGCTTTCACAAATGTTCATATAAATGTACCAATGTGGGTACCTAGAATTTGCACAGATATTTATTTCTTTTCATACAGATACAATTTTGTTGTTTGTTTTGGTTTTTTTTTAATCAACAGTGAAGACCAGATTCTAGCTTCTACAGATTTAACTGTGGACAAAACCCCCTCAACTCTAGGTTTCTGCCACATTAACTCTGCTCCCGGCAAATCTTTTGAAACTGAAAGCTAACCAGGGTCCAACATATACACCCACCCTAGAGTCTTATTTAGGTAAAGAAATACAATTTTTAAGAACAGTTTCCAGCAATATTATTCCACCCAAGTTTTAGCTCAGAAATAACTGACAAGTGTTCAAAATTCCCTTAAATACTTGATTAGCTATGCAGTTCCACCACCACTTCTAGTTTAATAACACTATACTCTGGCAAGACATGAATTCATCGAATCTGCCCCATTAAAGAAAAAAAGGTTATTCCCAAAGCTAATACAGCCACAGTCACTGTCTGAAAATGCTGGTAACTTCAATGTGGGATATATTTTATTCTAACAAAACATAAAATTGGTGCAAATAAATGCTTAAAATGGGCTAAGAGAGTGAGCACAGGAATAGAAGAGTTAGAAATGTTCTGTCTGACCTCTTATCTAATAAAAAGCACAACACCTTGGATTAATTTCTTTTTTAAGTAGAACAAAGATGATGCATACAGTGGAAAGGAAATGCCTGAAGAAAGCTGATGGAGGGAAGGTCTAACCCCATGAGAAGAAATAAAGACTGCTGGTTTCTATACAACTACTGTGTCTTCCATTTTACAGAAAACTTCAGTGATTCTTTGACCATCCCCAAAAATAACTATCTTCAATCATCCCAAAAATAATTATCTTCACCTGCAATGTTTATTACTTTACCTTTCTTCTGCTCCTACCAAAAAAGCAATCCAAAGAAAATAAGAATTATGCTTACTAAGTATTGATTCGAAGGAGCAGATTATGCTAAGATTTAGTAATTAAAAAATTATCAAAATGTATGAAAAATAAACAATTATTCAATAAATTGCACAGTATATCAAAATAGGTAACTTTTGAAAATAGTTTGCAGAATTCCTTTGTCTGTCGTACAATGTTTTTTGGTAATACAAGAGACTCTGACAAGGCTAAATAATAATTTTTTTCTTTCAGTTATTTGGCCATCAGTGTCACAATACTCATGCCTGGGAGAGAAGAGAATCGAGTAAACAACTATGGTAAAAAGACCATATAATCAAATATGAACAGTGTATTACCAAGCCCCTGAAATACATACACAAAAAAGACAAGGCAAGAGGAAATAGCCATGTAAACATGGAAAGCAGACAGAAAAAACTGTTTGAAGAGCATCTTATCTCTTAGATATGCTTATCGACTTGATATTGAAGTGTTGAAGAATGTAAATGCAACGACAGATACAAGTCTACTTCCACTGGTGTTAAAGTAAATATAATGATAAATCATAAAGTTACCACCTAAGGAAGAAATCCTGCCACTTCAAACACTGTGTTGGGCATCTCTAGTATAAAATGTATCTCCTTCCATGAAGGGTATTTCAAACTCTGCCTAGTTCATCTTCAGCAACCTACTATCATATTCTTAGTATCACCACTATATAACTGATTAAGAAGCAGAGATAAAAGCTAAATGGCTTGACTAGCATTTTAGGTGCTGAGCTGAAACGAAACTTTGAATATTCCAGTTCGTTCCTTGCACCCACTCTGTATAGCACACTGTCAGGGAACAGGATCGTCCTTTTTCATCAGTGGATCTTGGAGGTGTCTGGAGTACTATAGGCTGATGTTATGGAATATTGTGAGTGCATCAAAAGCTGGAATGTCTCAGAATGGTAAATGTGTTCAATAATAGAGGATTTGTAAGGATGGAGCAAAAGGTGAGGGAAAAGAAGCAAGAAGTGAAGATGGGGGGGGGGAAGAACTGAGACAATAGCACAAAGCAGAGGAGGCCAAAAGCAGTTGAGGGCAGGGAGACAAGGAGAGGAACCACTCCCGAGCAGTATGAGAATGATGGGTAAAAGAATGATTTTACTCAGCAAGACACACCAGACATTCGTAACCTATGTAATAAAACAGAAGAGACCAAGGAAAAATGGGTATCAAAGATACATAACAATAGTTTTTTTGCATCATGCAGTAACATGTTTTACTATGTTTTAATGTTGTAATTCGATGACAAATGCTCATTGTGTACGTGCATCCATATATATATACACACACACACACATCACAGAATCACGATTCTGTGATATGTATATATACTTAACTTATACACATACACATTCAGCACAGTTAACATGATCCAGTTCCCATCTGGACTACATCTCCTGAGGGAATGCAGGACAAGCAGCCAACCCTCTCATCCTCAGCTCAGAGCCTGAGGCTGCTGCCTTGTCCTGAAGGGTTAGACACACACCATCCCATGCACACCCAGACTGGCTGCTGGGCTTCGGGCAGTGAGGGGCACAGGGAAGCACCCTTGCAGGAGTTCAGTCTCTCTGCCCAGAGGTTGAAGGGAATGAGGAAGATGACACCTACTGCCTCAAGTGAGAACATGGAGCACAAATGTAGTGTATGAGGAAAAGGCTGCTCCCAAAATCTGTGGGACACAGCAGAGGCTTGAGCTGCTGCTGACACCCTCACAGCACACAGAAGGGAACCTGAAAGAGAATCTAGCTCCTATTCAGAACTATATAGCTGCACTAGAGGCTTTCCTGGAAAATCAGAGGTAGTTGCAGGCTTCTGTGGGCTGTGCTTACCTGTCAAGCTGTCAGTAAATTAATCATGCAACTCTGCGTCAGTATCAATAGCGAAATTCAGTCAGTGAAAAGGACACAGTAAGACAGAAAATTACTACTTTTATGATTGCAAGGTCAAACTGTACTATTAATTCATTTTTTTCATAACTCTATTTTATGGCTAGAATCCGTAATGAGCCATATGACAGAAATTAAGATAAATAAATGCTTTTTAAAGGATATACATGATTTATTACTTCAGTATCTGTCTGCTTTCTTCCTTCTCTTTTTTTATATCTTGGACTGAAATAACAGAAGTTCCCACCACAACGATACGTAGTTGAGCAAGTCACCTAGATACTGTATATATGTTTAGACAAACTTCTAGACAAAGCTATAAATAAACCTTGGATACAGCTATTCTCATTTTTGTTCTTCAGCATGTCTCTTTGTTCTCTAAGGATGGAATGAGATTCTAGTGCCAGTGGAAAGACAAACTGATCTATGATGGGAGCTGACATGCTCCAAAATACTATTTTGGCCTTTAGAGAAGACAAAAGGGGAAAAGAAGTATGCGGAGTTGTTAGGGGGAGGGATTCTTTTTGTTTTTATGCACTGCTTTTCTAAATCCCTTCCTAAGCCTCCTTCCAAACTTCCTCGGACAAAAAACTCTAGCCAAAAGTCAAGATAACATTATTTCTTGTCAAGACGTATACTTTAATAGCTTATATATGAAGTAATCACAGATCTGTAGGGATTTCTGAACAATGCTCTTTAGTAGGTATTTCTCTACCTGCAGACATAATAGGAATATAGATTTCAGGTATCCCTAAAGTTGTGACTTTAAAAGAACTGGGTCATGAGAAGGTTTTTATTGGATCTCCTTCCACTGCCTGGGGCATGCCGAGCCTTTTACTGATCCTTTCATATTTTCATCAACTCCAATTTAAAGTTTTGGCTTCTCCTCTTTTGTCCTACTGTAGGACTCTTTCAGAATCTCACTTCTGTAAGGGTTAGAAAACTGTATCCCATTTATCGCACAGAGGCATTTCCCTCTCTGGTAGCAGGTAAAAGGAAAGGGCCCTAGAAAATTATAAAATGAAACAAGTGCAATAATCTTCCATACAATCTTCAGTACAGTTAAAATCAAGGAGCTCATTAGCTAATACTTACGGAGGCGTCACTCCTTTTGGGAGGCCCAATGCATTGACAGAAACGGGTGGTGGCTGGGATGGCAGCATGGAGCTGAGAAAAGCTGCTGGAGACTGGCCAGAATTAGGAAATCTGGGACCTGGAGACAGGCTGTGGGAAGGTGAAGAAAGTGAAGGAAGAGGAGGGGGTGGAGGAGGTGGAAGTGGAAAGGAATCACATGCTGGATATGTAGCAGTTGGACTAAAGACAGGTGGAGGTGGGGGTGGAGGGGATGGAGAAGAAGGAGACCAGGCATACTCCCCTTCTGGAGCAAACTGCTGAGAGAAAGGGGGAACTGGCATTCTTCCAAACTGTTTCTGAGAAGCAGTTGGAGACATAGGAGAAGGAAGGCTGGATGTAGATGATCCTGAAGATGGAGTCACATAACCTGAAGCAGGGCTGATGTTCTGAGCAGCAATGAACTGCTTAGGTCGAGCATAGTTGAAGGAGCCGGAAGACTGCATTGTTGGGGAAGTATGAGAGTTAAGAATACTCATTGGCACAGGAGAAGTGACAGACTGGCTGGACTCGAGCTCCTGGAAGGAGGGGGGAGGAGGAAAGGAAGGAGAAGAGGGAGGGTGCTGATGATGCTCAGGTTGTTGTTGGTGACGATACGACTGGCCACTTTCTTGCTCCAGACGAATTTGGTTCTGCAGCTGCTGTATTCTTATAGGGTCTCTGTAAGAAAGAAAAAATAGACAAAAAGATCATCAGACAAGCGGTGCTCATTGGGGAGGAGCTAAAAGTTTCACTGAGCTATGGTCTAGGAAAGTCAGAACGCAGGGAAAGTTCAAAGTGTTTGCATATCTTGAATAACCCAATTTCTTTACAGCTAAAACGCTGCGACAAAAGTTCATTTTTTTGAGCTTATGATGCAGGGAAAACAAGTATATGCATAATAGCAGTTAACAGAACCTTCAACTCTTAAAAAGTTAAATTTGAAGAAAAAATTAAGATGCTGTTGATATTTTAAAGGAGCAATCCAGCTAATACAGGTAATGGTAAAGATGTTTAAGTTCTTAAATTCTTCTTGCCTATTTCATTCACTGGCCCTGTTTCAGTAATAAGCTTCAGATATTTAAGCCATGACAACTTCAACCTTGATTTTTCTGCGGTAGCCTATCGTGCTGGGTTGGTACTGGCGTGGTTTTGGTAGCGGGGAAGGCCTCAGGGGTGGCTCCGGTAAGAAGCTACTAAAAGCTTCCCAGCTCGGGTGGCCAAGGTGGAGCCATTAGAGAGACAATGGACGCGCCTCTGCGATTACCATATGAAAGAACTGATAGAAGAGCAAAAGCAAAGGAGCAGGTAGAAGAGCTGTGCTGGCGAGGTGAGAGCAGTGCCCAGCGGAGATCCCGAGGTCGGTGAGGAAGAAGGGGAAGGAGGTTCCTGAGCAGAAGTTCACCTGCAGCCCACGGAGAGGTGGCAGCTGTCCCCCTGCACCCCATGGAGGAACAGAGCAGGTCATCCCCTGAAGGCACCAGGAGGGGCAAATGGGGACCTGCAGCCCATGAACTTGGCTCTGCAGCCGTGGAGGGCCCCACCCCAGGGGAGGTGACTGTTCCCAAAGCAGACTGTGGGCAGCCTACGCTGGAGCAGCTCCTGAGGGAATGTACCTCTTGGGAAGGCCTCATGTGGGAGAGGGTCATGAAGGAGGGAGAGGCCCCATGGGGAAGCAGGGAAGGACTGTGAGGAATCCTTCTTCCTGAGGAGGAAGGAGCAGCAGGAACCACCAGCCTGTGAACTGACTCTAAACCCCATCCCCTGTCCCCCTGTGCCGCTGGGGGGAAAGAAGAAGAGAAACGGGGAACAAAGGGATTTGGGCCCGGGAAGAAGGGAGGGGTGGGGGTAACGTATGTAAGCCCTGCTCTGTGTGTTGTCTGTGTCCCGTGTGTGTTTGATTAGTGTTAAGTTAAATTGTATCTTTTCCCCAAGTTGAGTCTGTAAGTCTGACCTTAATCGGTGGAGAACCCTCCTTATCCTGCGTCTCAACCCAGGAGCTCCTAGTTGGGCTTTGTGCTGCCCATCCCTGTGTGTGGGGGGAGTTGAGCGGCCCTGTGACTGGTTCTTTGCGGTTGGTTAGGCACAAGACACCTGTGCACCTGTCTGGGCCTATTAGACCTAATTACTGCTATACTTTTAATGAGGTGCTTGGAAGCAAGGAACCTACACCTGTGTTAGAACCACCCATGCATCTGTAGATGAGCAAAGACGACTTCCATGAAATGTGCAACCTAAGGAAATGGTGAACTGAGCTTCTTCATGTCTTTGGTCCTACTTTTTTTTCCAAGGCTTTATTCTTAACTGTAGGTCCTGAATTCAGCAGGTACTGAATATAGCTCTACAGAATTACTAATTGCAGCTCAAATAAAGTCAGGATTTCTTTCAGAAATATAGATATTAATTAGCAGAACAATAAACACTAAAAACTAATTCGCAGGAGCACTCAAAACTGTTAACGAAGTAGTAGGAAACAAAAAAGGCACAATGTTCAAAATGTTCAGCAGCAAAGCAACACAGACCATGCACGGGCTTTTGCTTTTGCCCACAATGCAGTTGTTTGAATGACATTGAGATAAAAATTAACTGTGTGGTCTCTCATCTTAAAATACATCAAAACTGACTTGCTTAAAAACGGTCACATTCCAGCTGGAAATCCACTTTATCTCAATACTCCAGATGTCTACAAAGTTTCAGCACATGCACATATACCTTTTCTGTATATTTAATATATAAATACTTTATAATATACAAGTGTGTGATTGTTTTTATATAATTCAGGTCATTTATGCAGAAATTTTAGAAGCTGTCTACTTAATGCATGGCATATGAATGTATGATTCTGGCATAAAAAAAGATCACCTTCATGGCCCTCCTCTGGACTCACTCCAGGAGCTTTATGTCTTTCTTATGTTGAGGGCTCCAGAGCTGGACAGAGAACTCCAGGTACAGAGCAGAACAGAGGAGAATCACCTCCCTCGACCTGTCGGCCGCATTTCTTTTGATGCAGCCCAGGACACCATTGGCACTCTGGGCTGCAAGTGCACATTGCTGGCTCATGTTGAGCTTCAACATCAACCAACACCCCCAAGTCCTTCTGCTTAGGGCTGTTATCATTCCATTCTCCACCCAACCTGTATTTGTGCATGGGATTGCCCCAAACCAGGCGCAGAACCTTGCACTTGGACTAGAAAGTCCTGTAATACTATTACTTTTAGCTCTTTATGTATCTTCAGCCTATTTGCAGACCTACTGTCCAATAGATCTAAAATTATTTACAAATAATACTTATTTTTCATCATAATCACCCCTAATTTATTTTTTTTATTTATTACAGAGAAGCTAAGGTTAAAAAAAGGGTGAAATCTAGTACTGTAAATGGTGTGTTGAACACAGAAGAAACTTAGCTGTCTCCAACACTCCTATGTTTACCCAATATGTGCTGAAAGCAAGTCAGAGTTTCTTGGCTTGGGACTTTTTTATTTTCATTGCCAAGTCACATGGCAATGTGCCCAGCCAACAGCATAACACAAATGACCATCTATGGCCCTCTCAATGGTAAGTATACTACTGCAGTGCCCACCACTGAACTGCTGCTGTACCAATCTAGGCAGAAGTACAGAGCAGATTTGGGGTACGTCTACAAAAGGCTGGCAGACAAATACAAAGTCACACTAAGCTTGACTTGAAGCCACAGCAATACACATGCCTCTGTGTCAGGGTTTTTTACTTCAGGACAGCACCATCTCCATTTGCAAAGCTTTTGATCAGCTTAAGGTCCAGACAAAGCAAGCGCATGTCTGCTTGAAAAATAACATGCAGACATAATGATTACCACATCAGTCCATGTAGCAAAAAACCTAAAGACCTTCTTAGAGCAAATTTTCATTCCAGTGGTAGAAATGCATGATCCTTGTCTGCAAAGGAATGTTCTCCACCTCATAGCTTTTCTTTTAACAGCAGATGCTGCCCTATACTTACTGATTTCTTAAGCAGATGTGCCCTAGGGATGTATCATTATGAAGAAGAAGAAAAAAAAAGAACTACCAATTCACAAGTGTTTCTTTGCAACTACAGCTACATCAGTGGAAGCTCTACCTAGGTCACTAAAAAGGTAACACTGATATGCAGCAGATACAGAGAGCTCAGCAGTCAAAATTATGCAAGGGAACCAGTCTGTTATGCTGCCCTCATCAGCAGGGCAACAAAGGCAGCATTTAAAAAAAAAAAAAGTTCAATTGTTCAATTTTTGGATGATAGTACAGGAAAAATTAGTTTAATTTTAATTACATCCTCTTTCCAATTAGCTGAAATATGTTTAGTAATCCCAGTGTTTTAAAGGGCACACAATTTCAGGGGACACATCAAGCTTTTTCAAACAATAGAGAATAAACTTATTTTCTCATGCAGATGTTTTGGATTTGCCAAATAATTAATTATTACAACATAAGAATGAACAGTTAAAAGTAAATTCTTTACTAAAAGTCAATCAGTGAACCGAGGAAAAAAAAAGTCATAACCAATGTGAATATTGTGAAATTTCAGCAACTCACTAAGAAGTAGGCCTAGCAGTACATAAATATTTTCAAAAGGTCTGCTTCAGGATTTGTGAAATTATTTTAAATACCAAATTTTCTTACTCAGGAATTTGATACACATTTCCAGATGTTCTAATACGATTGATAAAACAGTTAAAAGAAATGCAAAAAGTAAAGCAGTAGTATTTTCATTGAAGCAGATATTGATTGCAAGAGAGGGAAGAACAGTATTTATGCAGTTAATATTTACAGTTTGAATATGTACTTATTTGCTGTCCACAATGCTTAATCTTTTCTTATCAGCTGCTAGAACAGGAAGGCACAGACTTTTCACCTTCACTTACAAATCTGTCTCAGTTTATTTTCCACTTTTATGTATATCTTTCTAACTGTGGAAAGAGGAGATGGGAGAATGAGAGGAAGGAAAGAAAAGCGGTTAAGGATGAGGATTTATTTGATCGCTAGCAATATCCTGTGCTAAAGGATGTGACACTGAATAGAACTTATTCCTGGAGCACTGTTTATACTGCACTTTGGTTTACTTTATAATCTTAAATACTGAACAATACAATATATTTTTTTTATATTTCTGTTGTCTATTTAGGCATTTTTTTAAATATACAGGTGAATAACAAGATCCCAAGTATTTCTACAACCTTGCTTTCCTCTCTGTCATTTCTAAGAACAAGGAACTGAATTAAGATACAGCAACTTATTTTTTTAAAAATTAATTTATTTGCTTACTTCATGGAAATGGAGCTAAATTAAGCTAAATGATAGAGAGAAACATTTGAAAACAGATGTTCAAAGGGAAGACTAGAGACATTAGGTTTCTTGGTGAGGAACTACAGAAAACTATCTTTTTAAAAGAAAACCAGTCTGGTCATATGAGAAAACAGTGGACAGAAATGATCAGAATCTTCTCTAAGGAAGCTGGTACATACAGCGTATTTTAATAGTTACTCAATAATTCACATTTTGAGGTATGCACTTGGTTTAGATAACAGGCTAGTTCATATTTTTATCCCATTTTCAAAATGTTTTTCCTTCCTGGTAACTTCTTTGTATCACACTGTTTTGAAAATTAATAGAGCAATCCTCTCCTTTGAGAGCTTAACTGTCAAGAGCCATCATCAGGAACCATAACCCCAAGCCTAGGCCAAGTGCCTGGACACAGTGCTACAGAGGAGGAGAGATAGGTAGATCGGTTGTACACCTCTGCAACTCTCAAAAGGACCTGGCTACTGGATTGCAGAGTACATTACAGCAGATGGCATTTTCAGGAATGCAATAAAACCTTCATACTGAAAGTTCTCTGTCAGGCTCATTCACAGATTCCCATTAGGATATGTACCAGCTTTATTTTTATCTTACATCCCTGAGTTCGTAAAGTTCATGAAAAAAATTGTATTTGGAGGAACAATGCACCAAAACCTCTTTTGGAAAGACCCCACTATTTGCAGTGTCATAACCTCAATATAACCTACTATTCTATGGATGTTTTACACACAAAAGTTCATATGGAAGCCCTTATATTCATTCTGTCTTGCAAGATGGGTTTCTGTAATGGTGGGGAGATGATGTCCAAGCCTTGAGAGGAATCAACCATACCCAAAATGAATCCTATCCATGTAGTGTCCACCACAAAGTGTGGTAAGGGCATTCAAGTTTATTCCATTTTTTACAAAACAATATGCAAAGTAGATTGAAATAAACTGCCACAGATAAAGAACTAAGATGAAATACAATTTTCTATGTTACAACTTTTTTAATTCCTGGTTTTGGCTCTCCTTTGTCCTCCCTCATGATTTCAACAAAAGAAAATGAGTGAATGGAAAGCAGATTTTAAAAAAGCAATCTTTTAAAGAAAGAAAGAATCCTATGTCTCTCATGTATGGAAGCACAACAAGCTCATTTTTGTCTTAAGTCATTCCTGAGTGAAAGCAGACTGGCCCCTTCACAGTCTTTCCAGCAATCTGCCCTTTGAGAAACAGACAGTACAGTTCTACAGAATTATACTGAACTGTAACTCTGAAATGGAAGTACAGGAATATTTTGAATTAAAATAACCAGAATTAACACAAATTAAGCTTGAACTAGTTTTCTAAATTAAGATTTGAAACCAATGCCCCAAAACCTCTGTATTTGCATCTTGGGGTAATGACTGATCTCCATGAATTCTAGGCCTTCCAATGAAAGCCTAGTTTCTAAATCAATATTGCTTCAGAATCATGACACTGCTCTACAAAAAGAGAAAGAGTCACCATCATGATGTGTTAAAAGTCAAGTGCTCTTCTCAGGTAACACTGACTTCCATGTCAGTAAATATCTGTTTAGGTATATTCTTATACGTAAGTATTTATATCTATATTTAGATATTTATACAATGGATGCACAATTTTTAATTATAATTTATTACAGTTGAAATGTATTAAAATTCAGCTATACCTCATTAGCCTCTTGGCAGTCCAAATAAACATTCAGACATATTTTTTGTCTGTGCTAGCAGATTTCAGGGAGGATGCAGGGCTGTCATTATAATTTAATCCTTATCGAGTGCTATAGCTAAGAACCTTCTCCACCAGTTGCAACCTTTAAATATTTTTATTACTTGCCCTTCAAAGCTTAACAATTTGAAAAATGCAGATTTGTCACAAATAATATTTTCCATATTTCAGGTTAATATACATAAGTGCTTATCATTAATTTTACTGTAACCTAATGCAGTTTCCGGAAAATCACTATTGTGCAAGAGCTAACACAGGTACTGTGTTATGAGCATACTATGAAACTAAGCTTGACTTTTCATCTGAGAAACTTCATACACACAAAAGATGATAAATGTAAACCATCTGCATTGTACCTGCATTGTTTGTGAAGTCTCTTGTAAGGAAATCCTGCTGTAATTTGGCTCTTATAAAACTTTTCTGCCCATCCTAAAAAGTGCCTAAAAAGTGGCAGTTGTATCTGTGCCTGTTTTCCACTATTGTTTGATTATCTTTCAAAGGCATCATGGTAATTTCTTACTTAGGAAACCAACAGTAGTAATAGTGCCAGTTTTCAGTGAACCCAAGCAACTCTTTTAGTGACTGGAAACATTTTTCATCTCTCGATACCACTGCAGGGACATTTTTCAAAACATGCACCAGTGAGATAACACATTTAGCCTGACTACAGAAAGAGAGGAAATTGTGCTCTTTGTGCACATTCATTGTTTCCAAAAGTCATAAACACACAATACAGCTTTAGTAAAAAGGCTAAGCTTCATATCTCTTGTAGGGTTAGATCTTAATAATTAGTCTGGTAGTCAAAAATCTGCCTGGCTTGGTAATTCAATAGTGCTACATAACTAGTGCACACAGGTAACAAGTTTTACTGGTAAAGGAAGCAAAAAGTGTTATGTTATTAAGAGGTAAATTGTATTAAGGCATTAACAGCAACACAGGTTTCAACTTACAGCTGAATTTGCCCTAAGTGTAGGAAATACTGACTTGGAATGCAGGAATGAACTGGCCTGCAAATGAACAAATAGGTTTTCTGCCTCTGATTATGCTATAGCTTGTGGAAGCTTATATTTTGTGACTTATACCAATTCAAAGAAAGTATGGGAAAAAAATATTAAAGTTTGAAAAACTGTAGTAGCCTAAAACCAAAACTGAACAGAAGATGGACTGCCATGCCTCCACTTCTAGATGTAATATGATACATTTTCTCCATGCTGCCACTGACAGTCCACGCACAGGTTTGGTTTTGGTTTTTTTTTTTTGTTTTGTTTTGTTTTTTTTTAATTTAGTTTAAATGAAAAAAAGAGAGAAAAAGAAAAAGAAGCACAGGAAAGGAAATCAATGCATAAAACCTGGTATTTATATGAAATAAATACATACGTTTGAGATTCGCCTGCTACAACAATACGCCTTACTTTAGCTGTCAGCACCATCTTAGTACCATAAAGTTTTAGTACTATACCATTCTTGCTGAAGTCCATCTATACACATAAAGATAACCCCATCAACAACATGCACTAACTTTTATGGAAGGACAACAAACACCAGGAAGTAACAGCATCTGCTGAAGACAGTAATAATCTTCCCGCCTGGTTCTCAAGAGCATAGGAAAGTGAAAATAACTTGCTCTCAACTTTCATGACATTGATTAAACCAATGTAATCCTAACACAATTATATCTTGTGCTCAATCCATGTCACGCAACCTAGGTTGGCAACCTCAATGAAAGTTATGGCAGTGAAAAGAAAGATACTTAAAAGGACAAACAACCATGTAGACCCTCTGCACACAGAAGTTTTCTTCTAGGGTATCTGAAGTTACTGCCATTTTAGGGATTCATATAATCTAGAGACCTTAGGCAGATACACTGGGAGAATTTTTTCTCCCAGATGCCCTCTTAGACAGCCTTTTAAAAGCACTGGTGAAGCCCTTCTCATGCATTAAATGAAGAAACAACAGACTTTCACTGCTTCCCTGCTGTTGTTCTCTGGCACCTGCAACTGGGAACAAATAACTACACCCTCCATGGGACATAGCTGCTTGGCTCCCGCTGCAGTTAAGTTTGTTCAGGTATGGACAAACTGTTCCAGCTTTCTTCACCAAACAGGCTAGCTGGTAGACAATGCTCTGGTTAAGTGAAATATTCACTTTGTGGCAAAGAAACAGTATATAAAAAAACAGCTGAAGTGTCCTCAGTGTTTGCATGTGTTGCAGCATTGCACATAAATATTTCTGTATGAAGTTGGCAAATGCTCAATCAGTTCATGCTCAGCAGACTCATTTGTGGGCTACACTCCCCACAGAGCAGAATGAAAACTCCAACACCCACCAGTAAAACAGCAGCAACAGAATACCTTAGTAAAATGAAAACACTTGGCAGAGTGGCAGATGTGCCTTATGTCAGCTACTGCATTTAGAAGACTGAAAAGAACTCTTTGTAGACTTGGCTGTAACAGTAGACTTAACTTTATATGCTCGTGTAGACTGGTAACATCTTTTGGCTTTATCACATTTTTTTTTCTGTCAGCAACTTGCATTGATTCCAGTGATACCTGCCTGACATAGTTTTGTTCCTGATATAGAAGAGGTCACAATCTGTTAATATGTGGATCTCTATTCATCTTGCTGGACATATTCTGAAAAGTGTTTATATGGCACTGTCACTTCTTATCTAGCTAGACATGTACTTCAGACGTGCAAACTTTGGGGGTTTATTTTGTTTTTAAAAGGCATCTTCCCCAAAGTGTAAAAAAGACAAGAAAAATTATGACCCTCAAATCTAGGGGTGCTAGAGCACCCCTAGATATGCAGAGGTACTGCTTATTACAACTGCAGCATAAACATAATTATAATGACGACGTCTTAGGTAAATCCTAAGGTGTACTTGCAGCCTTACTCCACGACTGAATTCTATACCTTACAGTAGACTTTCCCCATTTTTTGTTATAAACCAAAAAAAGTGAATAACTATCAGCAGAATTACTGAGCAAAGGCAAAATCCACCCACAGTACACAGATATCACTGTAGTCAAAATACACTTTTAAATATTTAGAATATACTCTACTACTGAACAGACCTGACCAGAACTAGTCCCATTCTCTGTCATCACAAAAAAAACAACACATCCTGAAATGACATGCATTTGGAAACAGACACTCAACTTGAATGAGCTTCATGGGCTGGCAACACATGATTTTAAATAGTATTATTTCCCAGGCAAATAGATGTAGAGATTTTATAGTGAGAACGTAACTTTTTAAAAACTTTTTTTTAACTGCGAGCTAACTGTAGAGCGCATTGTTCTGAAAAACTTAAATGGAATACCTTACATATAACTGACAGAGTAAATAATTACTTCTGTACTTTGAGTGAAAATACATTCCATAAAGATTATTCACTTCAAATACTATTTATTTCTTAGTATATCAAGTAACCTTGGGTATAGGAGACTTGTACAGTAAGGACTTCTTCCCTGAATTAAGATGTGCCTTAAGTGATGTATAACGACAATAAAAAAGGAATAATACAGGTAAATTGTGTAATGATAGACACTTGTTATAGCCATACACTGTGGCAGTGATTATAAACGGCTGGTACCTTCTCTAAAACTATTTTGAATCTCGCTTAGTGCTCAGTGAAAGGAGTCTGCCTTCTTACCCAGAGAAAACAAGAGGAAGGACCAAGTTTCATTTTTTCCAAATAAAAGCAGTAACCAACCTGGTGACTGGCCAAAAACAAGGAACCACATGGACTGGCACTTCTCCTAAGAGGACAGTAAGGACACATCAGCATTTGTGCTCTAGCTTGGATCAGAAATGTGCTTTTTAAGTAAATCTCCTACTGCCCTCATTTGCTCATTCTCCAGTTTACATCCTAGAGAAGCTTCTCAAAAACATGAACGGGTTTTCTGTCAGGTGAAACAACTGCAACAACCTCCAGCCACTAATGGGCTTCAGTCCATAGGAACAGACTAGAGCTAGTGCAAGGCAAAAAACCAAAACCCACAAATTCAGTGGCTCTGAAACGTATCATGTAGATACCGTGCCCTCAGCATATTTTTTTCACTCTACAGAGCCACTCCTGTTTCTGTGTACTACTTGCTAATGTAAGCTATGCTTACAGAGATATATAAACTGGCATGAAATATCTAGCTATACCATACAATCTAGAAGGCTCCTTTCTTCTACCATGCAGTAAAAACCTACCAGAGAAAATAAAGCTCTCTTGTTCATCTTCAGTTTGATCACAGGTCAGTCTGTAAAACGCTAGTTACAAAGCAAAGTGTATTCCTCAAGATGCAAACCTGTTTTGTCTGACAGTTAAGAAGGAATAGTCTCTCTTTATGGACTCATTGTTTTGATGACTTATGCACCTTCCTAGCCTGGAACTGCACACTCTTGGAGAAATAATATTGGCCTAGAAAAAGCATTTGTCTGATTTGAGTGTCCCAAGTTATATTTCCCATATTTTTATTTATTAAGGTTAGATTCATGTTAAAATGAACATTCCAGAATAGATGACAAGAAAAGCGTTTATTTGTTCCTACAGTGAAAGCCAATTTAGTTTATCTTGACCAAAGACAGTTTATGTCTTGGCCTACTGAAAAAGGTTTTACATTGACTAGTTAGCAATGTGCTTAATATAACCTTAATATAGCTAAAGTACATTTGGAAACTACTGGTAAATCACTGTTGGTAAACTGGAAAAAAAAAAAAAAAAGAAACAAAACATGTGTTTTTTTTAATATTATTGTAAGTGCTAAACAGATTCTCAAGTCAACACTGCCTGTATGCAAAAATCTTTTCTTCAAGGATCAAGACCACTTGGACTGCAAGCTCTCCTTTACCTCACAAATATCAGATGATAGAATAAAGAAAATCTTATCTGCCTGTGGTTTAATAAACAACCTATAGCTTGTAGGTTACTTCAAAGACAGGGGGATTTTGACAATACCAAAGTTGGTAGCACTACAGTCAGCAGCAGTGTGGATCATATGGTTCTTCCTGTATGAATCATGAGATTCCACATGATCCACTGTTCCTCTCAGCAATACTCAGATCATGGTATAATGCTGATCTGTCTTCAGTGTTCCTTCTCACTGACCTCCCTTTCTCTAACTGCTGCTATCACCACCTCTTCACCGCCCCTGTGAGCTTCCAAAGTGTTAACTAGAGCGTAGGATAGCAAAATTGTAAATAATGTGATTTTTTAAAAAAGTGAATAATGGGAAAAGTGAATAATGACAGGATGAGAGGAAATGGCCTCCAGTTGCGCCAGGGGAGGTTTAGACTAGATATTAGAAAGAATTTCTTTACCAAAAGAGTGGTTGGACACCGGAACAGGCTGCCTGGGGAGGTGGGGGAGTCACCATCCCTGGAAGTGTTTAAAAGAAATAGAGATGTGGTGCTTAGGGACATGTTTTAAGCACTGAATGGGTAATTACATTATGGTTGGTGGATTTAGGTTATGGTTGGACTTGATGATCTTCAAGGTCTTTTCCAACCAGAATGATTCTGTTTCTGTGAAAATTAATTGCTTTACCTTCTACCTCACTTCATATGCTAGCTTCACTGGAAAGGATGTGTCACTCTTCAGAATAGAGTGACCTAAAATATCTTTGTCTACAAGTTTTCTACTGTAAACTAACCGAAGGAGGGCCCCGAGGATGATCCAAGGGCTGCATCACCTCTCCTATGAAGACAGGTTGAGAGAGCTGGGGTTGTTTGGCCTGGATAAGAGAAGGCTCCAGGGAGACTTGGAGCAGCTTTCCAGTACCTGAAGGAAAGCTGCAGGGGAGGGACTACAGGAAAGCTGGGAAGGGACTTTTTACAAGGGCTTGTAGTGATAGGACAAAAGGTAATGGATTAAAACTGGAAGAGGGGAGATTTAGGTTAGACATTATGAGGATATTCTTCAGTGTGAGGGTGTGGAAGCACTGGAACAGGTTTCCCAGGAAAGCTGTGGATGCCCTATCCCTGCAAGTTTTAAGGCCCGGTTGGATGGGAATTTGAGCTACTTTGTTCTAGTGGACAGTGCCCCTGCCCATGGCAGAGGGGGTTGGATCAAGCACTGGCTGGACAGTCAGGCCCAAAGAGTGGCGGTCAATGGAGTCAAACCCAGCTGGCAGCCAGTCACAAGTGGTGTTCCTCAGGGCTCAGTGTTGGGACTGTTTCTGTTTAACATCTTTATTGATGATCTTGATAAGGACATAGAGTGTATTATCAGTAAGTTTGCAGATGACACCAAGCTAGGCAGGAGTGTTGATCTGCATGAGGATAGGGAGGCTCTACAGAGAGACTTGGGCAGATTGGATCATTGGGCTACTGTCAGTGGTCTGGGCTTCAACAAGGCCAAGTGCTGGGTCCTGCACTTGGGCCACAACAACCCCAGGCAACGCTACAGGCCTGGGGAAGTGTGGCTGGAAAGTGTCTGGCAGAAAAGGACCTAGGGATTCTAACGGAAAAGCAGCTGAATATGAGCCAGCAGTGTGCCCAGGTGGCCAAGAAAGCCAGTGGCATCCTGGCTTGTATTAGAAATACTGTGACCAGCAGAAGTAGAGAGGTGATTGTCCCCCTGTACTCAGCTCTAGTGAGGCCACACCTGGAGTATTGTGTCCAGATTTGGGCACCTCAATTCAAGAGAGATAGAGGTGCTAGAGCAAGTACAGACGAGGGCAACAAAGCTGGTGAAGGGCCTAGAGAATCAATCTTAAGAAGAACACCTGAAGGAGCTGGGAATGTTTTGTTTGAGAAAGAGGAGGCTGAGGGGAGACCCCATCAGTCTCTACAACTACCTGAAAGGTCATTGTAGAGAGGTTGGTGCTGGTCTCTTCTCACAGGTAATTAGTGACAGAACAAGAGGAAAGGGCTTCAAGCTGCAACAGGGGAGGTTTAGACTGGACATTAGGAAAAAAATTTTCCACAGAGAGAGTGGTCAGACACTGGAATAGGCTGCCCAGGGAGGTGGTTGAATCACCATCCACACCTGGATGTGTTTAAGGGTCATTTGGATGTGGTGTGGGTAGATATGGTTTAAGGGAGAACTTTGTAGAGTAGGGATGATGGTTGGACTCGGTGATCCCAAGGATCTTTTCCAACCTGAATAATTCTACGATTCTATTTGAGGTCAGCCACTTGATTAGACAATGCAAAATCCGATTATTTTTTTTGCAGTGCAAAGAATTATTAAATGAAAGAAAAAAAGCTAGAGAAACCAGAGGATATTTTAAATTACTGTAGTTTTGGCACAAAAGACAAAATAAGGCAAAGACATTTCAGTTCTCTGACTAGTTGTGCCATATTTTAGGGAAAGAGGGCACCCAGATTTCCAGAAAGACTGAGCTTAGTATTTTTATTTAGAGGAAAGTCATTTCATCCACGTACAGTAATCCTTTTTCGCTTGCCAAGACTCTAACGAGTCCATGCACTTAGACTTACCACATTAATTACATTCTCACGCCCTAAAGGCAATGTTGTCTGAAGCTGTCCATTTTTTTTCATTTCATAAACCTTCAGAGACTGCAGTTTTCCAAATGGACTTCAAGAGTTCAATACTGAAGTTACTTTAAAAACAACTAATCCACCAGACCTTAGTTTTAAAAATGGGGAAATAAACTTCACTAAGAAGAATTCATAGCACATAATTCTTGCTGTACACTATCCAGGCAATACTTCACAGATTAGTTATGTCTGATCTTCTACACTAGGGAGAACTTTTGTCCACAAAAGCCTAGTACTAGAAATGGCATCTCATGATCCAAGGTTTTTTTTGTTTTGTTTAAATATGTCTTATGTTTAAAATCTGTTATTTGAAATTAAGAGGAATCTGTAAGGCTAAAGGCCCAGCTTGATTAACATACTTCATAATTGCAGGAAATGCTTTTCAACCCTTAGTTGACTCAAAATTTTTTCTCATGATTTTTTAGCAGCATGATCTACTTCCCTAATGAATCATTCAGATTGAATGAGAAAAGATCTGTATACTTGGAAATAGCAACAGAATCTCACAATAATTTTGAAATCCTCTATATATTAAATAGCTTTATCTTTTCAAAACAAGCTCCAGATGTGTAAAACAATGACACTTGATTTGTAATAGGTCTAAAAGATCATTTGCCTTTTTATTCTTGCACTTCAGTTTGCTGTCATGTTGCTCCAATTCTCTAGTCAAAAGGAGACACACAGGGAAGTGTTCTCATCATCTCATCTTTGGCATCTCACTTACATGAGTAGTAGTACAGCCTCCCAGATCTAGCAAAACCTCCAGAGTGCAGTTCAGAGTGTGTAAATTAGATGTTAAATATCAGAATGTATGAAGACCCTCTTAAAAAAGCATATTTAGAAGTCAACCCAATAAATCAAACACTTTGAAATGAGGACATACAATTCAGATTTGAGCAGAAAACACATAAAACATCCAACACATCCTCAGTAATGCAGACAAAACCAGCACTACTCAAAACTTTCCCCTGTCCACAACTTAGTAGCTCATAAGTCAACTGCAGATCTTACAATACATCACACTATTTCACACTCACACTGGACTTAACATTTAACTTATTAAAGTACCAGCATTTTTTTTTCATATAGATTATGTAGTTAACGAGTGTGACAGCTCTTACTTTTCCTCAACTAACAAATGTACTCGGCTACTCTTGATAAGGAATATTCTTTTAGGTGGAGTTAATATCAGTCCAAAGTTCCAACACTACCACACCCAGCTAGGGTCACAATGTAGGAGTAAAATTAATAGAAAAGGTCAAATTATTCAATGACATTATGGAGTAACATTGTTAAAGTCAGGAAGAAATCTTGTGATTATTTATCAACACCATCAGCTGTAGAACAAAGAGCTGAACACAAACCAAGCAAAAAAAAAATTACTCATTAAAAAGGAGACTTGTTTATTCATTTAAAAGGCAGTCCTAAAGGAAAGTCAGAGAAGAAAATCAACAAAAGATATGCCAGACTGATTTTAAACATCACCAAAAAAGCACAGTATCACACTGTACTCTGTATGAAGTTTACTGCAAATATTTCAGACCTGAAGACCAGACCGGAATGTGTTTGGCAGGATTGGTTTTAGTCACATAGGTTAAATGTGAAGACATCTGCATTGCTAAGGCTAAAAAGACTCAGATCAATGTAAATAACTTCCTTGTATTTTGTGTTCTTTAAACAATCAGCAAAATACTTCAATTAAAATGTATTTCTGTATTAAAAAGTATTGTTTAACGTATGTTGCAAGCAAAAATGCTAAAAGATACCCTAAAGTCTTTCTATGCACCAGGAGCCAATCTGGTATTTACTTTTCCCAAGTTCAACATGTTTTATTTCAGTAAGATGCACCCAAATCTTTTTATAATTATTTCCATTGCATATAAACATAATCTTCTGGTATTAGTAAATTAGCTTGGCTAAATATAGCATGGAGCACTCATGTTTTATGGGGCATTTTCTTTGGTATGCAGCTAATATAAATAAAATGAGCAAAGAGAAGCTGGCAGTGTTCCACTGACATTACATCACTTTTCCTTAATAGGAAACCTCTCTGCAACTTAACGTCTTGCTTTAAACACTCAGAAGTGTCCACAAAGTCTTCAGTGAAGATTATCATATAAGGCCAGTAGGTAGCTGCAAAGGACTAGAACACAGAGCTGGAGCTCCCAGTACAACATTGAAAAGAGAACTTCTAATGAAAACCACCTTTAAATTGCCACCAATTGCAGATCAAGAGAATTGCATAATCTCTAATAAAAGATAAGTGTAAGGTGTACATAATACCAGTAAAAAGAAAGGGATGAAGTTAAAATTCCTATGACTTGACTTCTGTAGACTCAGCATTTCCTCTAGAAACCTTAGAAAATTACAAGCTAAAAAGAGAGGCCTAATCCACAGGTACAAAGCTGGAGAGGGACAAGCATCTACCATGTATTTATTTGCTGATTACTCTTTGTGATCATGAAAAAGGACAAGCCCTCTATTTTGTGGTACCATCGGCACCATCCTTCATCTCTACTATGATGTTACCTTGAAGAAATTGGTTAATCACTGTAAAATATTACATGACATTAGTTTTTAAGAGCCAGGTGTTACCACCCATATGTATGTTGAGCTTTTCACCACAAATAATAGGACACTATGACTGTACGCAGTAAAAATGAATTAATTGTGGAGCAAAACCCCGTGGACCTATAAGGTTTTCTGAGAAAAAGATAGTCCTTGCACTCACGTTTTTGCATCTGCTGCTGAAATTGCTTTTTATCACTCAGCATATGACACAAACAATAAAGTCTAGCATGCAACACAGTACATGAACAATAAAAGCGTCCAAAGAAATTTATGTTTATGCTGTAATTAATGTAAACATAAACTCCAGTTATTGAATTTCTAATGCACAATTGCTGAGCACTAATCCAACTCCTGCTTCAAGCCTGCACACAGTATTTGCTGGCATGGAATTTTATTGAGAGCATAATTTATTTAGGCACTGTCACACACACACAAATAAAAATGTATTTGCCACAGTACAAAAAGTCAGAGTAGGTCACTTTGTCCTCTGCTTTTTCCAATAAAGTTTGAGAGGAGTTCCCTGAGTGGCTCCTACTGTTTTTAGTTGCAGCTGTGCAACATACAGTCTTTGTTACTTAACAGTAAATGTTGCCATGTTTATATCAGTGAGTCTAAGAAAAGCAAATGCTAATCAAGCAAAGGTATGAAGCAAATCAATGTAAAATGGAGTACACTGAATACTACTGCAAATGCTTTCATTTAGGAATCTCGTGGTCTTAGGATACCATGGATTCTCTGTCCCCCTTACTCAGTAAGACATTCCCAAATACTTCTGTGTGCCCTTCCCTGCTCTTTCGCATCCAGTTTTGATGGCACAACAATTTAGAACCCTTGCAGCAGAACGGGCAAGTGAGTTAAAAGTTGAATGTAACCCTAGAATTTGCATGGATTAGTGGTTCTGGTTGTTGGTTGGGGGATTTTTGTGATTTTGTTTTAAGCTTTGGGGTGTTCTTTGTTTTGTTTTAAACTTGGATCTGTTCACAGCTTTCATTTAAAGAGCAGCCGTCCAAAGGGTTCTGCAAGTGCCACAGAAAAGTAGTGCTTGTCCAGGAACAAGCATCTGAAATCTGGACCTCCCTCAGCTTGCACTGCCAGCGAGGAAGCCCCTTCCAAGGTAGGGTTTGTGAATTCACACCTTTAGTTTGTAATCATGAAGGTTAAGAAAGAACTTCTATATCCACTTTAGTTCTGAATGGCAGCATTCAAACAATGTCTTTATGTTCTAATTCACACATTAACTCAACTGCTCTAAAATTAATTATGTCTATAATGGAGTAAAGCCAAAGTTTAGGCTATAGCAAAGAAAACTGATTTTAAGCTAGTTAGTGTGCCCCATGAATAACTGGAGTAAATTTCACCTCCATTGCTGGAACTATCTAAAGATTTCAAATACAAGGGTATCTGTGCAACAACACACTCTCTCCAGGTACACAGTACAGGCCTTCAGTTCACTAAAAATGCAGACATGTAGCTAAGAGTTGACTGCCTGAATGACAAAGGTATAAGTACCAATACAATTCACTTGACAAGTTTTATCTTCGGGTACTTTTGTCGATCCATGAATTGGCTATTTACTAAATAATTATGTTTTCTTTATTCTAAAACTATATGCAGAATTATCATCCTCATTTTCTAAAACATCACTTTAGCAGTGATTTCAATTATTGCCTACTGTTCAGAAAAGGTCAGGGAAAGCAGAGGAATTCAGTTAAGACTCAAACCACAGTTTTAACTAGTATGGCATTTTTATTTATCTAACATTAACCAAATATTAGTTACGATAAAACTTATCAACATCTACTAACTGGATGACAACAGCTCCAGCTAAATAAGTTATAATTTGCCATTAAGTTTCAACTGTTGTACTGTGTTGCATTGTCATTTTGGAAACAGAGAAAACATCTGCTAAAATGAGCTGTAACGGAAAAAATTCAACTGTGAGTCTCTCTTGCTCATCCATCCTAGCACTATTATTATGCAAGTTAGCCTACTATATATAGCAGCCACAAGAGGAACTGATGCTAGCTGGGCATGTACATGTTGAGTCTATCATCTTTTTGTTTTATGACAGGAAAAACAAGCTGCAACAACTTTCCAAATTTGTGTAAATTAATTCTGGAATTCAAACCATTAGGTAATTTGTTCAGGCACACAGACGTTCCACTGAAACTAATGGGACCAATGGTAATTAGTAGCTCTGAAAATCAGGCAACTTTTATACTAATTTAACTTCATTCAACTAAATTTGAAAATTTACATTTAAAATTTCCTCATGTATGACACTAATTTGTTTCAAATTTTAGTTTGTGCTTTAAGAGTAACTTTTTAAAAGGTGAGTTAAGTATCTCAGTAATTTTCCTTTATTTAAATGCCACAGAGATTCTTGGAGATGCAAAGGTTTCATCCAGGCCCCTAGTTAAGTCCAATCAGTAGAGACAGAAACAGAAAACATCTGATTAGCATTTGATAGTATAATTGAAGTGAGTCAATCTCCACTCTTCCCAGAAAACTTGTCATGAAGTCTAAATAGACTCTTTCATCTCAGCCTTTATTAGCATATTTAAGCAGCGAAAATACAGAAAATTCTCTTTCATGCCTGGGAGATGTCTCCATAAACAGAGGAGTGTGGGAAATTTTTTCTGGATGCTAACAGTGTCCCTGGTGTTACACTGGTCCTTCCCAAGTTTTAATTAAATATTCAGAGCACAAGGAACACTTATCATGGCACACAAACCCAGGTAATTTAAATAACAGTGACTAATAACATCAGCTGCTTCAAAAACTAGAATAGAAAAACCTTCCTATTAAGGGACATAGCAGAATTTCTCAGGAAAACTTCTTTTGCTAAATGAAAATGGAAAAGGCAATAATATACAACTTGCAAAGATCCATGTATGTGTATAATAGTTCCAATTTCAGGTACTATTAACATATTTTAGCATCTTTTATGGTGTACACTGTTTAAACTTGCTTTGTTACTGCTATTTAATGATTTGACTGCCTGAGCTACAGGAAAGCCACAAAGATACCAAGTCTTCCCAGTATAGACAACTTTAGAAAAAAAACAGTAATTTTAAATTAAAATATGAATTCTGTATTGCAGAACTAGCATAAAAAAAACGCAAACCAAAATAAATTAAGTCTTGAGAAAGCTCAGACCAATGAAGCCTCACTTAGTTAACTGTGGCTTATTAACCACTTCTACTAATTTTCAGCACTATTTTATCCTACAGTATTACAGCTTAGACATGTTGCTTTTTCCTGTTTTGCGCTAGCAAACTAGACATGAAAAAAAATCAATTGGACTAGTCCACAGGCAGAATTATACCAGAATAGATACTCCTACCACAACAGATACTCCAAACTACTTACACGTACACACTTATTTTGGAACAGAAATATCCAAGTTTAGAGCTAATGACATGTAACTAAATTAAATTAAACTTGACACTTTTCTAGAGACAACTTTTATAACTTTCTGTTATTCCGAGCCTGACTTGACATGGCCTAAACATGATGTCCAA
The DNA here is from genome assembly GCF_020740795.1 of Apus apus. NCBI lineage: Eukaryota > Metazoa > Chordata > Aves > Apodiformes > Apodidae > Apus > Apus apus. Next base: position 75,976,868 of record NC_067285.1, on the reverse strand, counting down.
TGCTCATTTCCAATTGCTCATCCTTCAGTTTTTAGGCCAGTGTATAAAATTCATCAGCAAAAGTAAATGTGATCCCAATTTTATTGGCAAATGAAAAAATCTTAATATGTCACAGATAAATCTCAGGAGTTAGCACCTCAAAGAGAATTTTATTAGAAAGGCAGTTACTAAAAAACTAAGTATCTCAGCAAAACTATTGTCTAAAAAAAGGCACTGAAATGGTTTCATTAAAGCAAAAGCATGATAGTTTAGTTTACACACATGCCCTTGTCCCTACAATATGTCAATCTGCACATCAATGGACAGTATTCATGAGACAAAAATCTGAATAATGCAAGACCTGGTAACAGATACCAAGAATGTTAGGCACCATCAGCAACTTACAGGACAAGAAATTAATTTAGACCTAGATGTATACATGCAAGAGCATCCACAAAAACTCTGAAACACTGAACTGCTGCTCAGACCAATTAGGGAAATAAATGTCCTACATCTTCTGAAAAGCCCCTTCACCACCTGTTTCCTGTCCTTTATGCAGCATGCTGCAGTTACCTCTACCAACTACAAAACACATATGAAAGCTTCCATTATTCTATAAATTTCACCAGTGGCCAGGGGTTTTAGCAAACCCTAACTTTCCTAAGGTCAATTAACTGAGATACTAATTATATTGGTAGCTTCCTTCCTTTTTAAGTAATTCTTGTGAAATACATTTTCAATTTAATTCAAAACAGTGGACAACCTGTAACAAAACTCTTGAGGAATCCTAAGTAATTAAATAGAGGAAGCACTTGAGAATAATCTCAACAACAAAGATTAAAGTCTGTAACTCAGGAAGCTTGACAGCAGATTTCTGTGATTCTTCCTCTATCACAAAGACCATCACTGATGACAGAGACAATTTCTCTAACTCAAAAGCACATTAAGTATTATTTAATTATGGCTTTATGAAGCCAATTTTTAAAACAGTTTCATCAATTAAAAAAGTACTATTCACATGCCTTACAAGTGTCTCCCAAACATCCCAGTTTCACTCTAATTAGTCAATGCGCTGTTACTGTGCCTAACCAGCTTTTCTCTGCCAGTATTGGAAATTCTGGCATACATACTCAACCTTTTTGGAAAAAGGGAGGATACTTAGCAAAAATATTAGGCATCCCAGAGCTTTGTATGTTTATACAAATTCACTCAGCCTTCCCAGACTGTCATCTACTCCAGATCAGCTTCCGGCCTATATGCATTCCAATTCTATTCTGCCCTGCTCTTTATCAATGAACATGTTACTTCAAATATTAGCATTGCAAACAGTTCCTCTAATTCACTACTCATAGAAGAATTCAATTAGTAAACAGGGCCTGTCTTTTTCATCTGCAGGCATTAATGCTTAAAGTACAAACATCTATCTTCTCAATCCAAAAAAGGACATAACGTGAGCACTGTGTTTTAGTTGCAAACCAATGATTAGCCTCAGAGAAACATGGAGCTCTTTTGTAGTTCATTATAATTAACTGTCCTCAGGTCACTCCCTTTTCTAGTTAAAATCACCAAAGCAGCCACCAAAAAAGTCAGAAGTTGGTACAGAAACGTAAACTTTACAAAGTTGCAGAAGTACTACAAAACAGTCCTCAAAGAGTGTTCAAGTGAGGATGATGAAGTAGCCTTGCCTGGCACTTTGTAGGAGAAGCAGACTGCAGTCAGAAGAGGATGAAACTAGTATTTTATTGCCTTTTAGTAAAACAACATGTTAAATCTAGCATTAAAAATATCAGTACCTTTTCTGAACTGAACACAAAGAGCCATGGCCATAGATAACAATCAGATCCCTTTAAGAAGTGTAAGAATGGCTTGCTTTACCTCAAGACATACATGACAAAAGATCCTGAAACTAATTTATAATTACAACATTAGCATTCCCATGTTTATGCCCTGATTTATTACTGCAGCCTGTAACAAACAGAACATCCATTACCTGTCTGTGTGGTTCTGGGGTCTGAATTTCTTGATACTTCCCTGAACCTGCAGAGTCACTGTGATCATTTTTTGTGATCATTTGTTTGTGATAAAGAAACTTTGAGTGAGGCCTCATATATCAGCTAGGTGTCTTGAAGCTCAAAAAGACAATTGCAAAATGCAGCTCCTTAAAAATGACAGCTCACTCTCCAGAAAGCATTGCTTCCCTCCCCAGAAGATTCCTCAGGAGCTGAAATTGGGTCCTTGATCTTGGCTGAACTAGTGACGCATGTGGTCAGTGCAGAGTTTCCCCACCCCAGGAATGGATCCACCATACGCTGCTCCGTGCGCCACATGACATGCCTTTGACATCAAGACTAGATTACTGCAGTATGTCCCAGCTAGCGCTGCAGAGAAGGCTGATGTGTTGCTTGCTGCTGGTTGCTGACAGCAGCCATACAATTGGTGGGGGAGCAAGGGAAACCTGGCCAAGAGATACTGATTTCTGAGTTTTCTAATAATTTTCTGGGTATTTGAGTCAGATAAAGGCCATTATTCACATTAATTGGCCTTTTCATTAGCATGACCATTACATTTTGAAGGGATGGGGACACAGGAACCTAGAGATTTGGAATCAGTAATTTTTATTTCTAAAATCTCAGAAACACTTAAAGACACTTTGTTTTATGGGCCACAGGCAACCAGAGAACTAACCTCAGGGTCAGCAGCTAAAAGTTCATTCTTTGTTTGAGAAAATGTTAACATATCACCTTGAGTTTATGTTAATAGACACTCCTTTTTTTTTTTCCTCTCCATGTATGTGGACAAATCCATATGCAATACTCACTCCTCTAATTCAGCTGTATTTATATGAAAGCAGCTTCTGATCTTGGCTTTTTTAATCCCTGAAAGCTCTGTGTTCTATGAGCACAAATGTTCCTGACATACAACTGATACTACAACCTTTTTTCTGTGTTTTTTTTTGTTTTGTTGTTGTGTTTTTGTTTTGTTTTGTTTTTTTGTAAAAGAAAATATTTAGAGGGTATTTTAAAACAAAGCAGGAAATGGAAGCAAACATTTTTCAGAAATTCCCGATGAACAACTTAAGAAAAAGTTAAATGGTTAATCACCTCAAATCTCTAGCAGAAACTCCAAAAGCCACTAAAGATAAAAGAATGTAAACCACATGTAACATCCTAGACATTCATAAGACAACATAATGTACTTTCAATATAGTTTGAACTTACATGGTTTCATTTTATAAATCAGATTTCATATGTCTGCAGAAACTGACAGAAGAGGTGTCTCTTTTTTACATTACATACACATCTCCAAATTTTTGAAATATTAAAAAAAAAAAAGAATATTCATAGGAATCAAGACCTTCTCCTTTAACATAGCCAAGTATTGTGGCGAACTGTTTACTGCCTAAAAAAATAGGCTACAAAGGTATATGTGAAAGAATAAATGTAATTTGGTGAGGACAGCGAACTTCAGCCTGTGAGATTTATCAAAGATGTGTGAAAATTATCAGGTGTCTTTAGAAACAGAAAAGCAATAGAATCAGATGAGGAAACATGTCTGCTGTGGAAAAGAAAACAGAAGTATCTGACTCCTCACTGAAAAGAATCTGCGGTTTATAGAGCAAAATACAGTCTAGTGGCTTGTCAGTTGAGTAATACTGATGAAGACTTCTGAAACCTAGGTACTATTTCCATTTAAATGTCTGAAAGCCTTGCATCAACACCTCTGTCAGTGTGGATATCAATACTGACTCAAATTTTATTATTATTTTTTTTACCTAATTCTGGTTTTGGGCACCTCAGTTTTGCACAAAGTAAATGGCATCATCTTGCAACAGGCTCACCATCAGAAACACAATACTAAGTAACTCATGCTTTCATGTAATGCCCTCAAAGTTTTGATAGGAAGCAGATGACACACGAATAGAGAATGCATGAAAATACCTCATCCACAAAGTATTATTACCACCCATGGGCTTTTCAAGGTCTCACTCGTACTAAAAAAATGTATTAGATCTTTGGCCACCACCAAATACACTCATAAATCAGGGTGCCCTCCTGAAACCTTCAAACACTGAAAAGAAAGGCTTTATATTTCTGAGCCAAAGTACAGTGAGGTGGGCTGGAAGAAATACAGCACCACTGGGTTTCTGCACAAGGAAACTCTCCTTTCATTTGTGCAAAACCTTCTATGTTGCCTTGGTGAACATGCTCCACTAGCCAAAATTGGCTGTTGAAATTGTTTTGCACTTTAATAGCTACTTTAAACAAATCATCCCCATGAGTCAGATACAGATTTTTACTCCTCCTCTGTATGGACACAAACACATATATATATTGCATGCCATCACATACCATTGCATACCATCACATACCATTGCATGTATAAGCAGACAGAAACAGACTTGCATTACCTTATCTCATTAAAAAAAAAAAATTTGTATTATCTGTTCTTTGAAGTCAGAAACATAAATTCTACACACATCTGCATGTACATACTCATATGGTCTTTGAAACAGGACTACGGGAAATAATTCTGTTTCTAGTGACTACTTTGATACCGTGAATCAGCCTATTCAGAAGAATAAATTCAGCCATGGAGTAAATATGTAAAAACACAACAGAATCCAACTACAGGAATAACATAATGATCCTTTTTAAGGATGAGTCTTCCAAGTTGTGAGTAAGGTGCAAAAATGGGTAGGAGCAAACCCAGCTTAAAGCTTGGCCTAAAACCAGCAGGTTGGCTCTCCAGAGAAAAGTTGTTGTAACACAAGCAGGTCTTGATTTCAACCAGATTTCTCTTTTCAGTGTGGCTGGAGAACTGAGGTCATACTTCTTAAATTATTCTGTAGCAGAAGCAGCACCATACTCTTTCTATTCTCTGGACCACAGACAGGAGTTCCTAATGAAGTTTCTCCAGCTCAAAAGATACTGCCTTCCTGCATTTCTTACTCTCTGAAGCAGGTTCTTCTCTATCATAGGAGAGGAATTCTTTTAAAATTGCAATTTAAAAATTCAATCTAGCTGACTGAATCTCCATCTAAATTCCATGGGTTTAAAGCAAGGTTCAGCAATTTTCTTTTAAGTGCAAACATTAAAACAATCCCATCCAAGATCATAAAAGCAATAAGTTTAAATACTGATGTTGTAAACTTAATTCCCCATGTTTTCCCATTATTTACATGCACACCTCAGGTACTGTGTGGCCTTAATGGCTACAGTAGCACACAAGATAAGAATACCAGTCTTCACTGTGAATTTGGTGGGGTAGTTGGCTGGCATAAATGTTAGCTTTACTAAACCAGATTTTTGTGTGTTAATCTATTTTTACATCTCAGCCTGGAATAAAAAAATGTAACCATGTTGCCAATGAAAACCAAAAAATCTTTTCCTGTACATTTCTGCTGTCTGACACATCATGTCTACAAGTAACCGTTTTTCTCTAGAAAGCCTTCACTTTACACAAATCCCAAAGGACAAGCGAGATATGTGCCATCTTAGGAACATTTACAGAAACTTGGGATACTGTGGCAGTACAGTATAGCAGCTCCTGATGCACAGCTCTAACTCTTAAACTAAATAACCCACATTTTTAAGGCTGAAGTATGAACACAAGATCACTTTGCTGCTTTCTGTGTGAAATATTCTACAGTGAACTGTGTTATAAGACTGGTTTCTTCAAAACGAAGAATCAGAATCGTTCCTTTCTTCTCCTGTGTTTTAGACCAATACACACAATAGAGACCATCTTCTGAAACTGGTAACATTTCAAAGTGGTATTGCAAGAAGAGTATGTTTTGGTGACATGAAGGAATAAAATTTCCCAGTCTTAAAGAAAGGCCTGGGAAGGAATGGAATGAATTCTACTTACCTACTACCAAAGGATGGTTTTAAATAATCAAAATTAATCCAAGATTTCTTGTTCAAATAATATCTGGAGATACACGCACACTGTGCAAACTAGGGAAAGTAGCTTCAGCTGTTTCGTGGCTCATAACACGCAGGTGCACTAGGCAGAAAAAGGCCCAGCAATAAATTGAGCCCATATTATTTATTTATTTATCTAAAAAGAAATGCCATTTATCTTAAACTCCTTCCCTTTGTGGAAAAGTGCTGGGGAGTGCCATACACAATACACTAATTACAATCACCTTCTGCTTCAATAAAGGAAATACAGACTTCCTGCCTTGGCAAGGGCTAGAATGTCTTAAGCAGGTGGGAGAAGGACCATGTTAAGTGTCTAGACAGCAATGTGCAGGAAAAATATTTCCTAAGTTTGTGCGCTAATCCAGAAAGCACATTTCACGTATGTGGAAATAACTGCCTTAATTATTGGTCTCCTACTATAATTATGACAGCATAGTAGGCATTATTTTTTTTAAATTATATGAAAACCACATTCAATGAGCTGTAAAACTCTGACACTCATGGTAACACAAGACTCCTCAGTTTCTACAGAATCACCAAGGCTGGAAAAGACCTTTAAGATCATCAAGTCCAGCCTATGACCTAACACCATCACATAAGAGGTTAAAATGAGTCTTCTGGGCATACTTTAACTTGGTTAGTAAGTACTCTATGTATTCTTCCCAGTTCTTCCAAATGGATGTATTATCACTATGAAATCATTGCTTAGTATTGCTATTACTGAGTGGGAGCTTCACTCCAAAGGGAAATTTATTACTTAATCTAGCACTTGAAATGCTCTCTGGTAAGAAAATGGGAATATTTCCAAGATGAAAGATGATTCTTTAATAAAATATTCCTTAGGCATATTTTGATTAAATAACATTCCCAGCATGAAATAATTCAATTAATTAATATGTTCTACATAGCCCTGAAATTTTACCAGGAAAATAAAATCTTAGGGCACCAACACTTCTCAGGTCACTAAAGGTCCAGTAGGTCCCCAAAAACTTTAAGATTCCTTTATGGGAGAGTAAACAGCAAATTATAAAACATATGACAATAACAGAGAACACTTGATATGAAAATTACATAACTAATAGGGCATATGCTTATTTTAAACAGCTTTTAAAAAATCGAAGTTCTTTATCTTCATGTCTTTCGGCTTTAGTGCTTACCACTATTCATAATCTACAGGAAATGATGCTATACACACAGATAAAACCTACACACATGACATCACACTAACTGATGCTCTACTCTGCTCCCAGGCACATGGGTCCCCATTAATGCTGACATGAGTAAAATCACAAAGCAGCTACTTTAAGCAGAGCTAGTTGAGAAATTAATTTGTTCTTTGAAGAATATGATAATTTGTCGTCAAATACATCATTTTACAAGTAGATCAGTTTACTTTGCCCAGCTGAGAACCAGGTAAACTTATATAAGCCCAATCTCTCACGGATCATTTTCAAGCAGACCAATAGAAAGAAATTCTGTACAGGAGGGAAAGAAGGAAGTCTCCATGTAAGTGGGGTGCCCAGAATCCCACAAGTCACTACCAGCCAGACTGTTCCCTTTGACTTCCAATACCCAAAACCCAACAGCTGAACATTACTCATCAGATTTACCACCGTGTCCTTGCAGAAATGGAGGCATGCTGTTCTAACATAGCTAACATAGCTATTACGAATGGCCGTTGCAGTCATACAGACCACAAAGTGGATGACAAAACTGCAATCCCATTCCTGTTTGTGGAGAGGTTAGGTTATCATGCTCTCCATAACTTTTGTATAAGCTCAAAAAATTGTTCTGTGCAGAGCAGAGAATAGCAAGTTGCTTTCTGTTGCTTGGAAACATAGATCTCAATAATTACTTTATAATAATTGTAATTGTACGAAAACAGTAATTACTGTAAAACAACACTTTGAAAAGTTTTCTATGTTGCAATCATCACACAGCCTCTGCAAAGAGAAAGCAAGTAATCTCAGGCTATTCAAGAATTATAGGCCTACAATAATAGGTGCATGAGTGTCCAGCAACATGAGCTTGGCCAGGACAAAATATATAACTCTCCTGCTCCTAGCAAGAAAAAGAAAAAGAAAAAGAGAAGAACAATTTGAAAATAATAGACTAGGACTTCATTAAGCATGAGACATTAAAACATCATTTTACAGCAGTACTTGTTAATGTAAGCCTGAAACATCAGGCTGCTTACTGTTACTTAAAAATCAGAATTTAAATTTTCAGAACAGTTTTTCACTGACAAAAAAAATAATTTGCTTGGCTAGCATAAAATCTAAAAGAAAAGCTATGTGACATATATCTGCCAACTGCTATCAATGTTTAGCATACATCCACCTTTCAGATTTTAGGAAAGCTTGTGTGGCAGATTGCAGTGCATGGTAACTTGGTAAATTCTGACTTTGAGATAGTAGAAAACTGATAAACACAAAGATGAAAGAAATGTTTTTATCCCAATGAGATACTCTTAATTCTAACAAAATACTACCTGCATATTGCTAACAGTTTCAAAAGTTTTAAGAACATCTGTATACTTCCTACTCATTCTTCCCCATTTCTTTTATTGAATCTCATTCCTTTGCCCCCACATTTTCCCCACACAGTTTCTCCTCCTGTCCAGGAAAATTAGTACCAGAATATTATTTCACAGATAGCCAGTTCCTTCAGGTTTTGTTCCCCATTCAAAAGCAGAATGCAGCAGAATTCCTCTCAGAATTCTCACAAGTATTTGCCCCCTTTTTCACAGTGAAGTGGTATAGATACAATCAAAGCATGGCTGAGAGCCATTTAACTTTTTGTGTGTTTTTTCTAACCTCTTATCAGTTCTGTATCTTAATCCTTCTATGTCTGGTATGTATTGTGAATCACAGACCAGCTCTGGATGCCTGGGAATGGTTGGGCTTCATTAAGAACATCATCATTAATTTTTCCCACCCCAGAACTCCAATGTATTTCAACGCTAACAGACTTGAGACTTGTGAGTGGACATAAAACTTTCCGTACAATATGTAACACAATTTATGGAGTTAATTTCAGAAATATAAGGTTTGGTCTCAGGAATCATGGTTTCAGGCAAATACAGCCACAGAATACTGTGGAAAAACAGCTCCTTGACCTCAAAGCCTAATGAAACATTGAATGTGTCCGCTCCTATTTTTAGATGTATGCTCTGCAGTGCCATATTCCTTAATATAAGGCTGACCCAAATGTTCCAACAGCAGACGTTGGTTTCTCTTTGATAGCCAATGCATATCTCTGCTTTCCAAGTTTCTGTAAACACATCATTATAAGGAAGGCCAGTCTTACTTTTCCCAGCCTTCTTTCTAATTACGCGCCTGCTGCCAGGAAACTTTCTCTTTTTTTTTCCTTCCTTCTTCTTCTACTAAAATTTAAACAAACGTCTGCTACAGACTTGGAAAAGAAGAACAAAAAAATATCTCCAAAGCCTTTAGTGTTATAAGTTTCAAAGTTACTAAGTAACACCAAATTCCTTTCAACACGCAATGATAAACATTCGACAAAAAAGTTAGGTACAAGAGTACATCACTGCTAGATCACCAAATATGTCTTCCCTACAGACTAATGAATTCCACAGGACAAAAAAAAACCCAACAACAAAACATATTTTGCTTGAGTTTGGTTTAATTTTGGTAAGAAGCTATAGTAAGTTTTCTGAGTCTCCTTTCTATTGCCAACTCTCTTTTTATCGAGGAGTATCACCGGATTCCTACAGAAGTCCAAAGAAGGCTGCGAAAGCACTCATATTTTACTGCTCTGCCACATTTACTACAACCTAATAACTGATATAGCAAGTCCTGAGATACATGGGTACAGTCGCTGCCCCTCAACAGCATCCTCTCTGTATTAGGAAGCACCAAGCAGATGGCCAAAGTCGGCAAATAAAGTGCAGCAGCCAAACTCGGGTGCAACTACGGACGATGAGGCAGGCAAGAAACAGTCGTGCAAAAAATTAAAACAAACCCACAACCCACCATCAAAAAACCCCCACAAACCTCGAAAGAAACGCGGCCAGCCCGATTCCATTACAGCACGGTTTCGTTTGCCCTGACTTCTCGCTTTCCATCACCGCGCTCGCCTCATCTAAAGAAAACAACACGGCGCACGACCTCAGGAAAGCACCCTGCCATCTTACCTCGGCAGCCGTGTTCGTGGGCAGCTCTCACATCCCCGAGCCCAGGCTTTGGGGAGATGCAGGAGCCCGGAGGCGGCGCGGCGGCCGCAGGTACCGGGCGCTATATAGGGGCCGGGCCGGGCCGGGCGGGCTCCGCGCCGTGACTCAGGAGCCTCCGCCGGCGAGTCCCGCTCCGGCAGCTTCACGTTAAGAGTCCCGCGGTCACCCCGGGCTCTCCGGTGCCGGCGAAAGGCGTTCCCAGGCTGCTGGGAACGAAGGGCTGGGAAATGGGGCGGGGAAGGGGGGGATTCCCGCAGCGAATCGCCGGCGGGTTCGTCTTTCTAAGCCTTAACTACTCTCCCCTCCGAGCTGGAGGAACTGGGACTTTCTTTACACTTTTTGCTAAAAAAGGCTGGGGTCCCATGCTGGAAGTTCACTCTCTGCCCTCCAGGCACTCGGCATCCAGAGCCAGGAAGAAAAGCTTGAGAATCGCCTACAGGCAGCTGCAGCGCCTGCTTCTGCTTCAGGAGAGCAGAGGAAAAATCCCAGGCTCTTCCATACTGCCATGCAGATGCACAAAAGTGCTGCCACGAGAGTTTGCATTAGCTTTTCTGCATAGGAACAGTTTCTATGATTTCACTTGCCTGCATGGCAGAATGGGAAAGGTGGCCACGTGTTGTAACAGAGAACGGCAGAAGCAACATCTCAAGTTATTACTCCAAGCTTTTTAATACTTTTCTACTCTTTTAAAATATCACTTATGCCACTAATAATCACTACTAAGTCCCTGAGCTCCCAGCTTAAATTGAATTTAAAACTTATTCCAGAAAAACGATATCACCTGCACACTTTATTCACCTGTTCTATGAACAATCTCCTGCATCTTCCTCACCTGTCAAAGAATAGCACCAGAGTTCAGAGAACATGTTACAAAAATAATGCTATTTTGCAGTCTAATTATGCAGAACCACTCAGAGTGTCAAACACTTACCATAAATACATTAATTACCACTGCATATTCCATTAAGAGCATCATTTGGAGGCAGATACTTTTGTTGGGGTTTTTTTCTTCCTTTTTTTCCCCACAAGAGATGAAGCCTGAAGAACAGATTTCTGTTGTTGGCCCATACTCTTCTTACTAGAGCCCACTTGGTTTGGATTCAGTGCTTTCTTACAGACTACATGCCAACATCAGTTTTATAAGTAATCACAGAACACAACTAATAATTTGTAACATCTACTTAAACATCTGCTTAAAACAAGATGGACAATCTCAAAAGATACATCTATAAAATCTCTGTTTTCAAATCCATGCTCAGTCCACAGAGGAAATCAGATTTTTCTACAGTGTGGACAGGAAAAAGAAGTGTATGAACCTGTTGCCTTCTGTATCATTACTATTAAACATACTGGACAATGGTTAAGAGATTTTAGGACAACTGAAAGTAATGGCACTCCTTTTTCTTCTTTTATCCCCACATTCATAAAATTTGGGTTGGAAGAGACTCTAACTATCATCGAGTTCCAACCCCCCTGCCATGGGCAGAGACACTCCCCACTAGACCAGGTTGCTCAAAGCCTCATCCAATCTGGCCTTGAACACTTCCAGGCATAGGGCATACACTCTTCCCTGGGCAACCTGTTCCACTGTCTCAACACCCTCACAATAAAGAATTTCTTCCTAATATCTAAAATCTAAATCTACCCTCTTCCAGTTTAAAGCCATTACACCTTGTTCTTCTATGACTGCATGTCCCTGTAAAAATCCCCTCCCCAGCTTTCCTGTAGGCCCTTCAGGTACTGGAAGGCTGCTATAAGGTCTCCCTGGAGCCTTCTCTTCTCCAGGCTGAACAGCCCCAACTCTCAGCCTGTCCTCGTAGGAGAGGTGCTCCAGCCCTTTGATCATCTCTGTGGCTCTCTTGGGCCCACACCAATTGGCCCCTTCCAGCCAGTGTGTATTACAGTTCAGCTCTGGATGCCTGGAATCTGTTTGGTTTACACAAGAACATCATCATAACTATTTTGCTCCAGGTATCAGCCTCCAAAATGAGCAAGGCATCTAAAAAATTTCATTCTATGTTGGATGATGCAGAAAAAGGTGGCACTGAAAATTCCCCTGCTTAGTTCTCCCCTTTCTACCATTCAGCCCTTGTTAGGACTCAGAACTCAATCCACATCACTCAGTGGGGCTCCAGAATGCAACAGAGAGAACAGAGGAATGCTGCCAACTAGGAAAAAGGGAGAGTGAAATTAAGCATATCCCCATTGCTAGAACAGAGAGTGACATGCCAGATCATGGCAGCAAGAAGACTGGCACTGCACTAGCACTCTGTTTCCAATTCTGGTACGTGACTGTGGGGAAGAAGCATGGTAGCCCATACACATAGCATTAAGATAGTACAAAGATAGTAAGAGTATTGCTCATCATTAGGCAGGTCTCTGTATGATTTTGGATAAGTATGCTGGACAAATATAGTTTTTTATCTAACAAGCAGAACACAGCTGAACCAGTACTAGCTGCAAATAATCTAACATACACTACAAAAATGGACTGATGTATATTAGGAAAAGGCAATTATAGAAAAAAAGTACCTGGACTTCACATCTTTTAGCTGCACCTTCTCCTTTGTGTTTGATTATAAAAGAGTGAGTTCATACTGCAGCAAAGGCAATCAACTTCTGTAACATTTTCTTCTATCACAGCTCTTACATTGCACACATTTTGCACATATGTACCCAGAATTTTGGAGAAGAATGTAATGTCTATGCCTATAGGCTTGTGTTCATGGGAATGGAAGATGAAAGCAAAAAGACAGCTTGTGCACATCAGCTTAGTTCAAGATACTTGCTTCACTGTGATTCCACAAGCACAACTGGGCATGGAAAGTGAAAATGAAGCTCAACTTACTGGGAACTAAACATGAGGCACAATGTGAGATAACGAGCCAAAGAGAAAGGAAACAAAACCATATGCTTAACTGAAAACTTAATACAATCTGTGATTCTTTCTTGTAAACAACTTTGCCTATCATTCCAGCTCCAAGAACATTTGTTTCTAGTTTAAGAAGTTTCCAACTACATGTACAGCATGACTGGCAAACCAAAATGAAGGGAACTAATATACACTTTAAAAGACAATTGCATACAACTCCAATTAAGTCCTAACATTTAAATGAAATATTTAAAATGTAATGAGAATTATAACAAACAGGTTTTTGAAAAATGCAGTAAAAACCCCAAAAATTATTTCTGTGAACTAATGGAGATAATGGTAAATGCCATTAGTAAAACAGACAAATATCAAACTGACTGAAGCTGTATGAAGTTTCTTTGCTAGCATTCATTCAAGTTTTGAGAATCCTCATAAAATGAAGATTTTTAAATGGAGATGGATTTCTGAGAGAGTCTGTCAAGTTCTTAAACTACTGTGGAATAATTTGTGGTATTTAAATGAAACCTTCTTGCTTGCAGTGTAACTTAATTGAAGGAAATATGTTTTAACAGAATGTACATACATTGTCATCCAAAACAGCTAGTTTCCAGGTGCTACTATACTATAAATAACTACATGCTTCTATTTCCTTTCTCCAGTTGGTCTTCCCAGTTTTCCTTCAGTATGATACACAAAACTGTAGCATTCTATCTGATGAATAACAAGACATTAAAAGCTACAATGGAGTGCAGAATTCTGATCATGCTCGTTAAAACCAGATCTCTCATATTTGTGAAAACAAACCAGAAAGTTTTTCCAAAAAGAAAACAGCAATAAAAATACCAAAAAATGTCTGACGTCTAGGAAGAAGATGTGACTGAGATTCAAATGGTGTTTTCTACATGGGGGAGATAGATGACATGAGACTCTTTTGGTCTTAAAAGATGGAAATTAATTCAAGAACATAGGCATGCCTGTAAATCAACGCAAAGAGTATTCAGCTAGCCACAGTGGAGCTTTGCATCATATTACACTTCAAACATCATTAAGTTCAGATTAAAATGGCAATAACTGACACTGAAAGACTAGGAAAGGGAACCAAAAGAGTTACAAGCTTTCAAACTGATTCATATGCAGCTGACTGAATTCAACGATTTATGGAACCCAGTTCAGCAGCCTCCCTTTATTTCTTACAGAAAGGAAATGCATCCCATTTACACTAGCTACGCAAAATTAGCTTTGACATGCCAACCATTGCGGAATCTAAAATTTTTATTTAAAACAAAAAAACTCAATAAAATTACATCCCCTCCCATATTGTACTTGACAACATTTAAAAGCTTTGAGGAAGGTTATATAGCAACCTTCCAATACCTGAAAGAGGACTATAAGAAGGCTGGGGGAAGACCTGTTCACAAGGGCATGTAACAATAGGACAAAGGGTAACAGTTTCAAGCTAGAAAAGGGTAGATTTAGGTTTGACATTAGGAAAACGTTCTTTAATATGAGGGTGGTGAATCACTGGAACAGGTTGCCTAGAAAGGTGGTGGAGGCCCCATCCCTGGAGACATTCAAGGTCAGGCTTAATGGGGCTCTGAGCAATCTCTTCTAGCTGGAGATGTCCCTGCTTATTGTAGGGGGGTTGGACTAGATGACATTTAGAGGTCCCTTTCAACCCAAGACATTCCGTGATTCTATTCTATGATTACTAAACCACAAACAGGACACCTATTTTCTTAGAAGCATGAGAGCCTGAGATTTCTTTAGAAGGCCTGAATGCAAAGTTTTTCTAAAACCAAAAGGGACTAACTATACCTCTGAAATGACAACTGCCAAATGTGCAGCAGTACAAAGCATTTAGCACTGTTTCAAAAGTCTCCTGAATTCCGCATTACAAGCATCCTGTACTACCTAACTTCATTGGTGTTGGCAGACACTGAGGCCATAACTGTAAATTGCTTTGCTTGGTATTGTTTCTTGGTGATGAAATTTGCAACATCTCAACTAGGAGTACCAAGTTGTTTGTGGCTTTTATTTTTCTTAGCACTTCTGGAAAATAAAGGATCACACATTTGTTATAAGAGAGATTACTTAAGTAAACATTTTGCATCACTTTCAATTCTGCCAATACACATCAAAGTTATGAGTTTTACAGAGAGGAAACCATGGCTACAGCCAACATTTGAAAGGAAATCATACTGCAAAGTCTGATCTACTAAAAGATGATTCAACAAAAATAAAATTGAGGACCTTTTTCCAAACTCCTAATTATACATAGAAGAACGCAAAAATCTTAATTTTCTATTGCTGAGATAACTTTATAAGAAGGCAATTACCATTTTAACAGACATACATGCATACACACATATGTATGTGTACACACATGAGGATGCAGTGACTCATGGTTAAGTCTTCTTTCTTGTAATACTAACTACTTCACTTTTCAGATTAGATAGCAAAGGTGTTCAGGGCACAAAATTGTTTAAATGACATTGATTTGACTTGCTGTGTAACTCCTATACGGCATGGAGAAAAAAACATGGGTGTACTACACAGGCATTTTCTAAAAAGCAATCGGAACAGGGATGGTTGAACAACAAGCAAATATAGAGAAATCAAGCATCCCAAAGGCTTCCTTAAAGTACCTACATACTTGGGTACCCACATTCTTAGGCTGTTTTGACCATGAGTAACCCATGAGAACTTCCTGGCCTGCACAACTTGTGGTATAGCAATGTGCATGAGCTCTAGAGATAGCTACATCAAATATAACAAAATATAACCTGTAAAACTACTCACTCCTCAAACTCAAAAGGATTTTGACCCTTGTTAAGCTGCCGGTTTCACTAACACTACAAAGGAGAACTATTTTGTAAGTTTTTGTCCAATTTCTTTTTGCTTCCAAGCTGTGAGACTGGTTCTGCCCTGTATTCATTTCCCAACTCTTGCATCTCTGCTTTACACTTTCATTCTCTCTCACTCTACTACTCTTCTCAGATTCTCTGTTGTTTTGGTGGGGTTTTTGTTTGTTTGTTTTTTTAATGAAACAAACTACAAAGACACTTGTAATACTCTTATGTTCCAATCAACATATTGGGATAAAGAGCAAAATAACCTTGCCTAAAGCTTACCCCTCCATGGTTTTGTTGGTATTGTATCTATGATTTCGTCTTTACTTCATAGTAAAATTGGCATAACACTCTTCAGCTGTGATATTGAAATCACATGTGCAAGCATCGCTGTGGATCTATGGCAGATCTGCCTCCACTTCAGATCCTTAAATTGTTAGGAGCCTTATGTAAAGTCTCAGGTGGTTGCAGCACCTTAGTTCATGTGATTGTTTGCTATAGAGGCTGTGAATTTAGATGTTCTGTTGCTAATGTTTTGAAACCAGAGCAAACCAGGCCAGTATGTTAAATGTTACTGCTGAAGTTTGTGCCCACAGCTCTTTAGTTTTCTCTGATCTAGCTTTCACACAGTCAGCAGCGACCACAGCTGCTCCTTCATTTACTGAATATTTCCGTTGTGTTGATTCCAGCTCTAAGTCTGAAGTGAAAAGGTGAATGGTGCTCTGTGCCTTTTCCAACTAGGAATAAGACCTTTAAAATTCGGCTCATATTAAAAAAAAAAAAAAAAAAAGTCCTGAGATTCAGGGGATTAGGATCACAGGGAATTAATTCCATACCTATGTTTAAAGCAGCAGCTTGCTTGCATTTCTGAAATCCTTCAGTATTTTCCTACGAAATAATTTTGTCATGAAATTATTTTCTATCAGATTTGTCAGGATGGGTTTTTTACTTGTAATTTTCTTTCTTTTCTCTTTCTCTACTTCTCTCAACTGCAGACATGTCAGCCTTTAGGGGTACATATATACATTTTTAGATGAACTTCTGAGTTTTCATTAGAACACTGCAGTAGACAAAAATTCATAACGTGCTTTCGGAATGCTTGAAATCATCTACAACGGGATTTTTTCGCCCGGCAGAGGAAGACTCATTTATCTTCAGGCTGCTAACCAACGGGGCCAAAACCCCCTCCTTTATAAACAGAAATCTATAAAGAGCTTTCAGAAACATCAGAAAATATGACAAACACAGCTTGAGCTCTTCAGCTCTGCTGGCAGAAGATTACAGAAGGATAACGTGAGGCTGCATCCCCTATCTTTACCACCGCGCTTTTACAGCAGCGAGCAGCTTCCTGCAGAAAGGCGGCTTCCCCGCCATCTCCCCCCACCCACCCTGCTCCTATTCTGAAATCCTCCAGCTCCAACTTCCTTATTTGGTTGCCGGGACTGTTCTTTGTCTGGCTGAAGCCCGGGCTGCCCCGCCCCCGGCTGCAGCGGGACACCCCGCCCGGGCCCCGGGCGAGCAGGGGCAGCCGCCGCCGTGCCCATGTAAGGAGGGAGCAGCTCCCGCGCCCCTCGGGCAGCCCCTTCCTGCGGGACGGGGAGCGGGAATCCTCTGGAGAACCGCCGCCAAATGTCTGTGGTGGTTCCTCCCTTCGTCCCCCTTCCTACAGCCTTACCTTCCCGGGCACGGAGCCCCGCTGCGTTTCCTGAGCAGGATCACTTTTGTGTGTGTGTTTTAAGCTGCCCTAGCGGTGTGTGCGCGCCACGGGCAGCGGGGAAGGCAAAATGAAGTTAACAAAGTTGTAATGTAAAAAACTCACAGATTCCTGTCATGTTTTTCTTTGTTCTGTAGAACAGGTTACAGCCTGCCCTTTTGTGGGTTTTACCGGTGCTTCCAGCAGAGAAAAGGAATCCTTCAACACTGCTACCTATTTTTAAAAGTGAGTTTTATTTCACGCTACGTGAAGAAAGCAAACGAGACTAGTTTTGCTCTCAGAACATCCCTAAACTCTTCCAAGTAGCATTACAAAGAGCTGCTTACCTGCTGGAAGTTGATAAAAACTTGCTAGCAGAACACTCCCTAGTGTTATTACTGTTGCTTGATTTTTATTTTTAGGAGTGCATCAGGTACTTAATGAGAAACGTGTATAGTTAGACTGTAAATTTGATACGTAAAACCAACAGCAACCAAGGAAGAACACTTAAATAAAAGAAGTAGCCCTGCTGGTGACTGTATTTTTTTTTTGTTCACATAGTTTATATTTAGTCTTTTTTGAAGTGGAATATCATAGGCATTTATGTAATAGTTATTTTTTTAAATAAATACTAAGGAATCCTGCAGGAAGTTATTTCTTTACATTTAAATGAGAAAATTATAACTGTTCAGCAGAATATATACTTAGTGTGTCCAGAATGACAACTGAAACAAACGAAGTTCATATGCAGAGATATCTCTATCTGACTAAGGAGATTACTGAGCTGTGACTCCTTAAAAGGAATACCCTTCACAAAGTAACAATTCAAAATCAGTTGAAGTCTTGTGAGACAGTGCTCTCTAAGGCAGCGTGACAAGAAACAGTACTTTGCAACAAACTAAAGAAGAAATTGGAGCTAAACTTCTAACTTTCTAGTTCTGTTCAGGAGTCTGGAAGCATTCCTATATTTCTCAATATGGTTTCTTAGTATTAAGTTGTGAAAAGAAGTCCTTAAGTAATGCTAAAAGTTCCGTCATTACTGCAAGCTTCTGGGGGTGTTAGGGTGAAGCAAAAAACAAGTAGCAGACTGGAACAAAGAGAGCACCGTGTTCGGTCACTGATGTATAGGACAATAGTGACTGTTCCTGTGCACAAGTGCATGGAAAATAATAATTAGGAAGAGTATAAAGACCACCTTTCTATAACACTCTTTCAGCTGCACTCAGCACATTAAGCCAGTTGCATTTTCAGCTCAACAGAAACCGACTGGTATTTTTATATTGCATTCTTGCCCTCAACAGAGGTCTGAACAAGTTTGTTTACTTGTGAGAAACTCTCAAACTAGACGAGCTTAAGAAAACAGCTTAATAAGACTAGCAAAATAAGAAATATATTGACCATATAGTATTTACATTACGTACATAATCTAAAAATTCACCTCAGAAAAAACACAACCACCCAACAAACAATTTATGGAAAAATAAGAATAACAGAATGACAATTTGGTAGAATTTATGTCCAGAAAAATCTCCTGGTTTCAAGTTATTTGTCTCAAGATTTATTTATAACTGACACTGCAAAAAAATAAAATCCAAAATACAGAAGAAATTTAAGAAGAAATTAAAAGTCATAAGGACATATGATTGTCAACTAGTGATTTAAACCAAAATTGGATATCTCATGGAGCTCATCCACTCCACTACTAATGGCTGCAGCAGTACAGGTTTATTTCAGAACACCACCATCATCTCCAACAGGTGTTCAGGCTACTGACAAATAACTCACTGCTGATTCTGCAAACAATTTACTGTCTTGGCCCCATCATCTGACATCAGTTCTTCTGAATGGAACAAATGACACCATGATAGATAAGTTCAGGGTAGAAGGACATATCCTTCGGCCTTTGAGTTGCTGTGCTACATTTGCTCTTTTGCTATTGTGTCATATTGCCTTCTGCACATAGAAGTATGTCTCTGCTGAATGAGGATTTTGCAATGCTCTCAAGAAAGCTATCTAAAAACTAAGATAAATGCATATGAAAGCTTAGGCCTCTACCCTGGCAGAAAAGATGATCTCCTAGAGATCTGGAGATCATCCAGATGATGATGATCTCAAGCTCTACTCAACTGACTTTCAGTGATAATTCTGGGCTTCACTCTGTCTGGTCAAACAGGTTTCATAGCACAGGTTTTTCTCTCTCTGGATACTCCATGGAGTTAAATTGCTACCATTGATCCCAGTGGCAATTGTTCAGCAAACAGAGCATGTGTTCCCCATGCCCATGCTTATTTTGGTAGCTGCCAGTTTGTGCTCGCACAATTGAATCCTCCCTTCCCCTCCCTCAGTGGACCCACTCACTCAGACTACTCCACTGCACACAGTAAATCAACAGTGGCAACTAGACTGATCTCTGGCAGCCTTTCCCACTGGCTTGAAGTGCTGCCCTCAGAGAACTGCTCTGTATGCTGTCCCACCTGCACTTCTGCCAGAGTGTACTCCTGCTGTCCACCTCCACATGAATGTTACAGCAGTTTCATGTCGTCAAAAATTAGAAGGCTCTGCAGGAGCAATGGAAAAGAAATGTGCCAGGAACGATCACATCATTAACCTGATAGGCCTGAGTAGTTTTACTGTCTATTGTATATGAAGGTGTTAGGTACCAGTGCACAACCGTTTATCAGGTTTAGAGTACTGGTAACAGCTGTTCCAACCTGCTGCTGGGGAACACTGAATTAATAAATTACAAAATCCTTTAATATTATCAAAGGAATTATGAAAACAATTGAAAATCCTCAGCATTTTATCAGTAATGAAACTGAATTCCTGTACTAGTGTTCAACCTTGTAATAAAAACTAAGAATACTGGCATTGTAACATAAGCACTAAAACATTTAGTGTTATTGTAAAGCACATTCAAGAACACAATCATATTTTTCAGACATAACAGCCTAACATATTCTAGATGTATAGACACACATGCTGATAATAATATATTTAATACAGAACTTCAGCAAATTTCTTGCCAAAGTATAAGAACATATATTGATTTAACTGATCAAAATAATTATTTACAGATCTGTTGTACCCAAACACTCAAACCCTCAACACCTTTCCCTCCCACCTCCTCTGCTTGGAGGAAGGGGTTTTTCTATTGGTTTGTTTTTTTAAACATAAGCTATCTGGAAGAAGAGGCAGATGTGATCATCAGTGCCAGGCCCAGAACAGTTCTGTGGGAGTTCAACTGGTTATCTCCAGTTCTTTTGAAAACAGACAGTTTACTTCTATTTTTGGTTAGTTTCTTTTAAACGCTTATTTTTACTCGGGTAAGAAGATGTATTTTGTTAAGCCTTTATCCTTTGGCTACTTAGTTTCTTTAGAAGCCTTTAAAAACAGACTATCTTAAAAGCCTTTGGAATTCCAGTGGACAGTATCAACTAGACTTTACTCATCCACATGGTTCATGTTGATTCTTTCTAATAGTTTGAGTAGATTTGTGAGGTGCTACTTCTATTAACAATTTCCCCCCAAAAAAAACCCAAAACAAACAAGCACAAAACCAAACACATTATTTTCATTATCTTACTTTCTTTACTCTAGATCACACTGTTATTTCTATATTATCCACCAATTTATCAGAATTTGGGTTCATCAGTCAAGACTTGTCCCCTGAAAGTCCTTGGAAAGCCTATTTAAAAATCATTATATTTGCTGCCTTCAGCTTATTAGCTAAATATACTATTTCAAAGTACCATCAAAAATTTTTTTGGCCAATGTATAATCTGTAGGCTTAATATGTTTTTCCTTTCCTAAACAGTGTAGGTATTCTTGAAAGAAACTCACATTCACATTGAAACTAAATGGTACTGCTTGCTGCAAATTTCTCCTAGAACTTCCATAGAAAGACACAGAATCCACACATCCAAGTGCACAGGTACCCACAGGCAGCCACGTAGACAGAAGAAAAGGATGGTTATCTCCCAGTTTAAAATTAATTTGTTCAGTTTTGCTGACCATTAAAATATATTTGTATGGAGTCACAAGAAAGATGGAGACAGGGCATTTCTATCTTGGTGTTTTCACCAGGATAAGAAAGGCAGACAGCTGATACAAAAAAGAACTCGACAGCATGCACTACATGCATGAACTTAGAGTGCAGCATTATATATCTAAAACTATCTGTGCAGAAAAGCTTTTAATGATGCTGTAACTATTTTATCTTAAAATACCTTTCCCCCCCCCTAAGTATTACAGATTTTTGTCAAATAAATATAAGTGGGACTTTAAAAGAGTGCCATCTTTTACTGAAACAAAAAACCTTTGCTTAATATCAAGTCTTTGGTCAAGAATATTTAATTACTACACATAAATTTGTTGTTTGAACTGAATAATCATTTAATCTTAGTGCATGCTTTTCTAATTACAGACCCACGTGAGCAACATTAACAATCTATAGATCGGAACGAAAACCCTGTGCATTCATATGAAGAGTATTACCAGAACGTTCAGTGCAGAAGTACTAAAGCACATCCTGAGGGAAACCTGAATGAAAGCTATACTGAAATATAATGCAGTTATGAGTGGTAAAAATTTGACTTATATTTTACAGCAGCAGCCAACAACAATGCTTATACATGAGAGAGTTGGGCACAAATTCACAGGAATAGGATATTCTCCACATGTATAATCGAAATGCCCCCTTGTATTGAATTTAGATCTGGAAAACATTTGCCAACATTTTTTCATCAAAATGGAGGGAATATACAGAATGACAGTCAATTGCAAGTAGATAACCTCTTTCCAGTCTGTTTTTTGTGAGAAATATATGCTGCATGGCTTTGTTAAATGACAACTAGTATTACCTGCAAGAGGTAAATAGTTAACAAGCACAGACTACATTGAGGAGTGGCAGAATGAAATTAAGAAATGACAAATTGAAGCTGTCTATAACAGAAAACTTGGCAGCATTATTCCACAGTTAACTCGTCTCAATCTGTTGAGCAAAATAGAAGATCCACAGATCAGGCAGTACTAAACAGAGAATAAAGCAACATTAGCTCATCAATACAAAATCATTTTTATATTAGCCCTCTTGGTGCACTGTACTAGTGAGATCATCTTCCTTTGTAGGAGTCGTGTTTATTAGATGCTCAGGAGAAGACCAGAACTTTTGAGAGACCAAAACCTGCTATGATGTATAACAAAAAGACATGTATTGTGAAGTCTTGGACTGTCAATGCACAATATGTTACAGGAAATTTTGTCCTTTAGAAACCAGGTTTCTTCTTCCTAGACATTACAACATATTTAAAAACAAAACAAAACTTCAGTAGTAATTTGCAGTAACTGATCTTGTGGGTAATGTACTCCTAGTGGGAGTTCAGAAAGACTTAGTGTGAAGATTTGTGGACAAGATTTCTATGCTCTGTTTACATTTTCTGGGAGCTTAAGAGAAAACAGTCTGAAATAAGCTGCAGCTAACATGCTACAGGAAATGAAGGAAGAGAACCAGACTCCTCAAGAAAGATTTACATTTATATAATGGTGATGGCTATGTTTTGGCTCAGAAAAAGGAATGCAATTGTTCTAAAATACATGGAAAAGCTGTTGACTGGCTCTTCTCCTTACTTAGTGGATCATGAACAACTCCAGCACTGAACTCTGTATCAAAATGCTTTTTAAGGGAGCTCTTTCCCCATTGCATGGTGCTTTATTTACAGACAAAGCCTTTCATCAACAAGTCCCCTCTCTGCATGGCAACCAAGGAGACACTAAACCAGCACAACTCTCACCTCTGCCAAAAGTGTTAGTGTGAAACCCACCAGAGTATTTTCCATGGTTACAGGAGAAAGTGTTAAGACAGTTTAGTAATATGCTCTTCAAAGTACAGCATCAACTTCTTTAAAAGATGTCCACAGCACATTGCCAGAAGAACCTGGAATCAGCTGCTAGCTGCTTTGCAAAATTTCCATTTGTGCTGAAGTAAGGCATGCAAATATCTAATCAGAATATTTTTTATGGTTTTGTTTGTTTTGGTGTGGTGTTTTTTTGTTTTGTTTTGTTTTTATTTGTTTTGTTTTTGTTTTTGTTTTTTTTTAAGTTTTATACAGAGAAGTTTTAGGTGCCTTTGAAATTAAAGTTTTGATGTTGAACTAACACTGGAATATGCTTCTAACATCTTAAGGATGTTCTAGCATGTGAACTCTTCTGTAGAGAATTAATTTACTTGGCAGAGGATCTTTCTAGTGCCAGAAATAAGTATTTTTTTCCTCTATACTAAGCTATGCCTATATTTGGCTGGATCACAAGCTATTTTATTTTAAAATAAACAGAAACCTTTCCTACCAAAAATTCAGCTTTGCACATGCTCAGTATGACATCAGAATTTCCAGACGGATTTTTTCCAGTAGGTTAGAAATCCATGGATCATACAAATAAGATTGTCTACGCTAGATCTCTGGACTGTTACTGGCTTAGCAAGACTTTCTTAGAAATCCTCTTCTGAAATGCTGATACAAGCCATGAAAACTGAAAGCAAAGAGTTTGTTTTGCCTGCATTCCCAAAGTTTGCTCAAGATAATGACAGGGCAGCTGGACGAGATTCGCTGTGAAGGTGAGAGTAGAGATTAAAGGGAGATCATAAAACTAAGTTTTTTACTCGACTTCTAAACTTCATGTAAGTTTTTGTGATATGGGTAGAAATACATGAACAAACTTGTCCAAACTAATTTTAACTTCAAGATTAATCCAGTTTTATATGCTCAATTTCCACAGAAATCCTTTAAGAGAGAGTTTGCACCATACATCTCTTTCTGGCCTTCTTAGCAGTATTTTTAGGAAGCCTCAAAATTTGCATACATCGCCTGTTGGGCTGAGATGAAAATAAACAAAGGAATAAGGTATCTTAAAATTTCATTTCCAGAAATAAAGTACTGTTAAGAAAAAAACAAAGTGTTTATACTGCATTAAGCCTGAATATTAAAATGCTACATTTAATTCAACCAGGATTATTGCAACAGTTTTGTAAAATCTGTGAGGTGTAATATAAGAATGTTTTGATGTCTCCCTAAGATGTAAATGACCTCTTAATCTAAATAACTTCACAGTTATCACTGCATTTTTGCTATCTAATTTCCAGTGAATGCTGTTTTTTTTTTTTTTTTTTTTTTTTCCAGGACAAGAACTGGTAAAAAAAAAAAATGTACCATGGCTTAAAATGAAATTTCTGCTATTTCGTCTTGAAGTTTGGTTACAACTTTTGTCTCTCTCCCTGTGCAATTCTATTAAAATCAGTGATTTGCACTTTAAACTCAGTTAAAACATGCAATAAATTGCCCACATTTCTATTGTGAAACAGAAATGCCAATCCACAGATGTTCAGAAGATTCCGAAGTTCCTCTTCTTTTCTAAAATAGGGCTTTTCATCATTAAAATAAAAAATAGATTGAAGCAAAATGCAAAGTCTCTTTAAAAACAAAGTTAAATAAGTATCATGGATTTGCCAGTGACAAAAAATTCTGAAAAGTCATTGAAGAAGCAGACATATAGACTTTCTTAAAAGCAGTTATATTCTAGTTATCTGCATAGGCTTTCATTAGGTACAACACCTTTGTAAGTATGCAACTTCTTAAAAAGATCATGCTCTGTACAAATCACAATTTTGATTTTTTTTGTCTTACATGAATTCTCTTGAATGACATTTTGCTTCCACATGGTTGTATTAGTTTCTGAGTTACTACTGGAATGTGTAAGCAGGCTTTGAAATTGTAGCAGACTAAAAGAATGTGGACAGAGTGCGGCTGCTAACTGATGACACGTAGGTGCTAACAACCTTTGATACTTCCCCTTTTATTGTTTTAGTTCGGCTACAAGGCAGCCTTTTTTGGACAAAGCTGACCAACACACAATATTTGTATTGGAAAAGCATGACAAAGACTGTTACGTGGGGTTTTGGTTGAGGGATGCTGGTCTGGGATGCTGGACTTCAACTCAAACTTCTAAAGGTAAAAGTTCCCTTGGGAAGATAAGGGTGCTGAGGGAGCTGGCGGAGGTCATTGCTAGGCCACTCTCCATCATCTTCGGTAAGTCATGGGTAACTGGAGAGGTGCCTGAGGACTGGAGGATAGCAAATGTCACTCCAGTCTACAAGAAGGGCAAGGAGGACCCGGGTAACTATAGACCGGTCAGCCTCACCTCCATCCCTGGAAAGGTGATGGAACAACTTGTTCTTGTCGCTATCTCTAGGCATATCAAGGACATGAGGGTCATCAGGAGCAGTCAGCATGGTTTTATTAAGGGTAAATCATGTTTGACTAACCTCATAGCCTTCTATGAGGAAATTACTAGGTGGATGGATGATGGTAGAGCGGTAGATGTGGTATATCTTGATTTCAGTAAAGCATTTGACACTGTCTCCCGCAGCATCCTTGTAGATAAGTTGATCAAGAATGGGTTTGGTGATCAGGTAGTGAGGTGGATCAAGAACTGGTTGAAAGGAAGGAGTCAGAGAGTTGTAGTCAATGGGGCGGAATCTGGTTGGAGGTGTGTGACAAGTGGAGTCCCTCAGGGGTCGGTACTAGGAGCGGTGTTGTTCAACATCTTCATCAACGACCTGGATGAGGGTATAGAATGTACTCTCAGCAAGTTTGCTGATGACACCAAGCTGGGAGGAGTGGCTGACACACTGGAGGGCTGTGCTGCCATTCAGAGAGACCTAGACAGGCTGGAGAGTTGGGCGGGGAGAAATCTGATGAAGTTCAACAAGGGCAAGTGTAGAGTTCTGCATTTGGGGAAGAGAAACCCCATGTACCAGTACAGGTTGGGGGCTGACCTGCTGGAGAGCAGTGTAGGTGAAAGGGACCTGGGGGTTCTGGTAGACAGGAGGATGACCATGAGCCAGCAATGTGCACTTGTGGCTAAGAAGGCCAATGGCATCCTGGGGTGCATTAGAAAGGGTGTGGTTAGTAGGTCAAGAGAGGTTCTCCTCCTCCTCTATTCTGCATTGGTGAGGCCGCATCTGGAGTATTGTGTCCAGTTCTGGGCCCCTCAGTTCAAGAAGGACAGGCAACCGCTGGAAAGAGTCCAGTGCAGAGCCACAAAGATGATTAAGGGAGTGGATCATCTCCCTTATGAGGAAAGGCTGAGGGAGCTGGGTCTCTTTAGCTTGGAGAAAAGGAGACTGAGGGGTGACCTCATCAATGTTTACAAATATGTAAGGGGTGAGTGTCAGGGAGATGGAGTTAGGCTTTTCTCAGTGTTGACCAGTGATAGGACAAGGGGTAATGGGATCAAATTGGAGCATAGGAGGTTCAAGGTGAATATTCAAAAAATTTTTTTTACTGTGAGAGTGACAGAGCACTGGAACAGGCTGCCCAGAGAGGTTGTGGAGTCTCCTTCTCTAGAGACATTCAAAGCCCACCTGGATGCGTTCCTGTGTGATGCACTCTAGATGACCCTGCTCTGGCAGGGGGGTTGGACTAGATGATCTTTCGAGGTCCCTTCCAACCCCTAGGATTCTGTGATATGCCAAGGTAGCAGAACTGCAGGCCAGTGCCTAGCTGTGATCTATGGGATGCCAAAAGTTTCTTGAACTTCTGCAAAGATCCATCTTGAGAGCAACTGCAACAGTAGCAGACCGCAGCTCTTAGGCAGGAAGTTTAATTCATGGTCTCGCCAGCCATGCTGGTGATTGATCATTTGCATATTCACTAATTCTACTGATATCAACAGTATGGGTACTGTCTACTCATATTAGTAAAGGAAAACTGGAGAGTCTTTTGAATTTATCTTCTAGCCTAACAACTGCACCTGGAAGAGTTATTTTAAAAGCAGTTCAGAACATTTGTTACATATGGTATGATCAAAAGAAAAACAAAACAAAACCATCCACCCAGCCACCAAATCAATGAACAAGAGCCCCCAAACCCATATCAAATGAGGATTTTTCTGTATCACATCAACAGTGTCTTCTGGATGGAAAAGGCCTGCATTGCAGACTTATAGGTCAATAAACTGATACTGAACAAAACTGGAGTTTTAAGAATAACTTTTTCCCCAGCAATGGGTTGTTGCCGATAAAGAATGACTGATGATTATATCTTTTCCCTCAAAATTCTACTATTTTGATTATACTGAAAATGCAATATACTTGCAGCAAGGTTTTGCTACAATACTATGTCACATGTATGACTGACATTTGGAGAAACACAACACCTTTTGTTAAAAACACAGCCCTTGCAATTAATATATGCTAACATATAACACTGGCTTACAACATTTTATTATGGTTGTCTTGAACTTACAGAACTAGAAGAATCTTTTTTTTGGGAAAAAAAAAAGAACAAACCCAAACCACTAGGAATTCTGTAAGAATGGTGGAAGGGGAAAAGAGTAAGACAGCTCCCCAGTATACTAATTGCCAAACATATTCTTGGACTACTTCTTTTCCAAATTAAAATTCTTTTTTTGGGTTTGGCATGAGAACTCCCTATAGGTATCTCGTATAACGAAACACTTTATTTTGCTGTGGAGTCTATTCAGTTTGTGAAGAGTCTGTTCAGAAAAAAACGTCTGTGTTCCTTTTACAACTTTACCTTTCTGTAAAACCTATCCTTCCTTCAGCATCTTAGGAGGAAAAGAGAAGGTATATAATTCTCTCTAAGATATTCTACTCTGTTAGCTGAAATTGTTAGTATTTAGAATTTTGCTGTAGGATGTTTACAGGATTTTGCTGTAGGAGGTTTACGCTAGAAGACTTGGGAAAAATGAATTGTCTAATATACTGAAATCAGCACCTAGAGAAAATGCTTCATAACATAATAAGTATACTGTCAAGACCCTTATCTGAGAGTATCTGGGCCCAGGAAAAAAACACTGTCTCTAAACTGAATCAATATTCCTTGTATAGACATTTCTAAACTGAACTCCTGTTATGATGACCTGTTCAGAGTAACAAGCTGAACTGTATGTATCTCTCACTGAATATTTATAGACTTATAAAATAAAAAGGCATTCCAACTAACAGCTGTCTATAGCTGTAGTGAAATTTTTTGTATGGCCTCTCTCACTAGATTTACTGCAGTTCCTATACATTATTTAAATATTTTACTTTTTTATTGTAGAAATATTTTACCAACATTTTCCCCTTTAAAAATATAATAAGAAAATCCCCAGCTCGGTCGTCCAGTGGTTGTAAAATAACCACCCTCTGCGGAATTCATTTACCCAAGTAACACTTTGGGGAAAAAAGAGAATGGTCATGGGAAAAGGTTTAGCCATATTCATTTATAGGTAGCGGGGCAACAGCTCTGAAGGATGGCCACATCTCTCCATGACAGGCCTCCAGCACTGTTCTAGCTTTGCAGGGGAAGAGCTCCCAGCTGATGTGTGGTTCCTGTGCCAACTTCCCAATACCCCTAAAAGAGATGGGCATGCAGAGAAACTCAGAGGAGAAAAACTGGTGGTGGCAGCATGCTTTACTCCAGTGGTCCTTCTCTAGCCAAGAACCACATCAAACTGCTGCTGTGAAGAAGAATATGAAAAAACTCATATTTCAATCCCAGGAATTGTTCAGGGTGCTACAGGAAGAAAGCCTCAATAATCAGGTTTGTCCCAAGAGGCTTCTAGATTTCAAGCAGCAGCAACACCACATTAAGAATCTAATATAGGTGTGAGGAGGTGAAAGCATAAGAATTACAAAATCAGAAGGAAAAGGTTGTCTGAGAAAGTATTAAAGATAAAAATTGTATCAGTCTTACAAAGAATGTGGGAAGTTTATTTTGACTGGACAAATGTTCTATAATTCAACTATAGTATACAAAGTAAAATATAAAAATATTATTATTATACTATTTAATATTTTATTCATAATGAAATAAGCACATTTGAGATCTCCACTAAGTACATATACATATTTATCAGTGGGAAATTATTGGGAAAGGCTACTGTAAAATAATTGAAAAGCAATCCAGATGTAACACCGCTAAAAATTTGACAACATGAGGCTGAATTCCCTCAATTTTTTCAGAACCAGTTTTAAGCAGCAGTTCAGCATCTCTAAAAATGTGACAAGGGGAATCACTTTTAGGATAAGCCATGCACAAATAAAAACACATTTCTACCAAGAGATGTCTCAACCATAGTGACTTGACTACCCTTAAGAGTGTCTTTTCTCAGGATCTCATAAGGCATATCCCAAACAGAGGAATTCCTCAGGCCTTTACCTCTTGGGGGACAGTAGAATTGGAGAAGGAAATTCCCCAGTTTGATTATTCTCACTCTGCTACTAAGATTACAACAGTTGTCACCTGTGACTAATTCAGAAGTTTATCACAGTATTTGTTTGCTTCTTCAAAACAAGTATGATTTATGTCACAGTACTTAGAGTATTGTATTTAAAGACAAAAAGCATGTTTAAACAACTCCAGAAACAGAAAACAAACCACACCAAAAAAAGTCTTACCTTTTCAATGAATAAAGGAGGAAAGTCTAGCATGGTTACTGACGTCTGAACTATTTGTTGCACACAGCCTCCCCTTATCACTAGCTGACCTTTTCCACTGGTACACAAGGAAGTCAGTGTCTCATTACGATCGTAAGTTACTTTCTTTTCCCTGAATATTCTCTCTTGTGTTTTAAGAATCTTTTGTTCTCCCTAGCCCACCATAGAGAAAGATACGCAAAGTTCCTCCTTGGATACAGTCAGCTATGTAATTACACCAGCTCACGTTTTCTTAGGGCCTTCAAAAAGCTGTGCCTCTTTGACTGATTTATTTGCATCACTATTTCATGGCTTGTGCTTCCAAGAAATACTGTATAACTTCCTTTAGTACTCATTCCAAAGAACACAACACACAGTGTTGTGAGGAAACAGTCCCACATATATGTAAAAGGCGATACAATGGGATTAAAAAAAAAAAATCCCAGTAAGCTACTAGAAAATTATGTCCTAAATAATACTGCCAGAACGGTGTTATTGATAGTGTGATTTGATACATGGTCTAGGATGTGAGTCTCAAAAAATACAATGAGCCTGATAAGGCTGATCACTACGTGTACTTTCTTATCCTACTTTAATTAGGTTTTGCCTGGATAGCATCTCATACATTCTTCAATAAAACAACATTTAAAGGTCTGGGCTTTTGAAATAAGCTGCTGCAATTCTAGTCACTAGTCTGGGACACTAAAAGCCACCAAAATCCAACATCACAATAACCACTGAATCAAAGCTGAATCATTTCAGACAGAGAACTGGTAAAAGAAAAAAACCCACAAAAACAAACCCAAACAAAAGGAAAAAAGCAACCCACACTTCAATAAAGCCTGAAGGAATCAACTGGCTTCAGGCCAAAACATGCTAATGGAACACACATTAGCTGAGAAAAAGTGAAATAAGTTTCCAAGAGTCATGGAACTTGTTTAAGATAAATGCTTAAGATACAATGGTACTGGGAAAAAAAAAATAAATGCA
Organism: Apus apus; assembly: GCF_020740795.1. Classification (NCBI taxonomy): domain Eukaryota; kingdom Metazoa; phylum Chordata; class Aves; order Apodiformes; family Apodidae; genus Apus; species Apus apus. The sequence goes on along the minus strand of NC_067285.1, from coordinate 75,945,891 downwards.
ATTCCACTGGACCATTTTCCAAGTGTCTGATCTTGCATTCCTTGTACACCCTAATTCCCTTTAAAGTAATTATGAGTTTAGGCTACATGCCAAGGTTATATAACTGTCTTAAAAGACAAATGCACGGTAGCACAAAGCAAAAGTATAGGATTAGGAGAAAAAAATCCATAGCTGTGGAATCAAAACTAGAAATTTAGAAAGAAAAGAACAATGAAAATAGCTAAAGGTGAGGTACATTTCTACTCCTGTTCTCTAGAACTGGAAAATATTAAGGAGGAAACTCAGAGTAAAGGGGGTGAAATTGGAACAGTTAAACAGACTTGTCAAATAACAAAAATATTTGAGTTAGATTTCCTAAACTACTTTAAATAGGAGTAAACTAATGAGATGACATCTGAAATTGGCTGTACACCCACCACTTTGGTTGACTACAGGATCAGTAAGGCAGAGGACAGACATAAGCTAGCATAGCTGAAAAATGAATACAAATATAGATAAAGCACAGATGAAAAGTATTATAGAGCAGCTGGAAACACAAAGAAAGAATTCTGTGGATCTATACTGATGGTGTAACTTTGAAAAATATTCTCCAAGTATGAAAGGGCTTTACAAAACAAACAACTTTAAGAAGTGAAGTTAGACATAGCCATACTACAGAAAACAGGCTGTGCTACTCTGAAAGGCTATTGTAATATTTCTGATTGGTTTAATAAAGTTACCTTTCAAATAAGTCCAAACAGACTTGCTAATAAAGATCAATAAATCCTTCACATAATAATGTCACACAAGTATGACAAGATCCATTAATTGGGCAGAAAACAACTGCCCAAAATTAAACGGGAAATTCTAACCTGTTTCATTCCCCGTTACTTTTCTTCTGTTATATATTTTGGTTACATTTGCAGGTACAGTTTCTTGTATGGTGCAAAGTTTTAAAGAATTCCTGGAAACCTTTCAAGACATTCATCAATGTCAAGATTTTTATCCTGTAGGGAGTCATGTCAGAATCAACACAACAAATGTTACCATGAAGTACTGCTAGTGAGCCATTCCTACAAGAAAGTTTCTCTCTGTACCACTGCACAGAACAGTCATATCTCATACACATCTATATTTTGACATCCCCTTTTCTAAAATACCCTGCACCAAGAGTAACATTTAAAGGATTTTTCTTAAAGGTGTACTTAAGCCATGTTCTGCACCAAGGATGCAATTTCCATGCTAGTTTAAGCTGATGTAAACTTGCGGCAATGCTGAAAGGGTGCCACTGTGGCTGAAAAACTAGGGTGTTATTATTATTATTATTACTTTTCAAGTATTTTGTCTACCTAATTCAGCTGCATGATTTCTGGTGCCTTCACAGGGGAAGAAGTCTTAAGAAGGGGGTTGGGAAAGACAGGTTTACGCTTTTTGCAGTAAAATATAGTCCTTGGTGCAGCATGAACCAGTCAACAAACTACATGCTGAAAACAATATGAAGACACTAAATTTTGCCATACATCTCCTTGGGGAATACGTGATATGTGAGATTGCAGTTGAAGAAAGTCACAAATCATAAACTACCATACTTAAAAAGACTGAACAAACAATACATAATGAGAATACCTAAAATGCTTTTTTTGAAGAAACGATGAAACTCAATGGATAGCAAATTGACTGAGTAGCAGGTTACAGGTATTTCACTGAGAGGACAGAACTCCACCTAATTAAGAAAGCCAGCTCATTTATGAATCAGGATAAGATTTCTCTTACCCTTTTTCCTCTCTGTATTGATAAAAGTTCCCTCTGTTCCTAGTTTGCAAACTTACAAAAAGCCCTTCTGACAGCAAGGGCACACATGCTCCATTACATCTTGCAGTCCTATCCAAATGGTGTAGAATGGTTTACTTAATACATATTGGAGGTTACTAATCATATATTGAATTTACAAGTTGAAACCAGAGAGGTAGCTAAGCCTTTTCAGACGCTTACATGAATGTTGATGTTGGTGATAATTCAGAAGATCTTGTGAAAACAATAGACCATGTAAAGATTACAACAGCCCATATATGACACTTAGGAGGCAGATATGAATAGCATTTGAAGACAGATATGAATTTAAGCAGTACTGTTTTCTATAAACTGTTTCTCACAAGAATGGATATGTATGACTCCCATTCTTCAACAATAATAAGCAGTACCTTTCAAATTCTTCTTTATATGGATACCAAATAAAGAGCTATGGTATTATCAAATACTATAATTTTTGCTGTTGTTTCTACAAGACATCAGTAAGATTTTAGAAATAAGTGCAGCACAAAGGTCTCATTCCCTCTTTAATCCTCCAACTAGCAGTCCAAGGAGCAGAAGCAGACTCCTACTTGGCAAAACAGCCTGGTTTGTGTATTTCTGTTGGTGGATGGAGAGGTAATTTGCACTACTCCACCTATTTGAACAGATTTTTCTCACTGGCAACGACCTTCACATTGGGAGTGTGTTGCTAACTACACTGGCAGAGAGAAACCTCCAAATACACATGCTTGCCATTCTACCCATCCAGCACTACCAGCTCTGTCCTTCTGCAGTCCCATTGCAAGGTCTGGGAATGTCAGCTACATAAGGCAACAGGACACTCCATCTGGAAAGAGTCACTACTAAGTCTCTTGTGTCTGTAATCCATCCTTACTGAATACACTAATGAATTATGCAATTGTGTTTGAAAGTGCTCATCTCAACGCAAAAAATATCACTCAGCCATGCAACTAAGCCTATTTGTGTGCAACTGCCGTAAATCTAAACCACAGTTATCTCAGCTTCAAGTCACTGGACCAAGAGATATGTGAGGCAGTCTGTCTGGCTAAATTTCCATGGGACAGGTCATGTCTCACTGCAAGGGAGTGGGGGAAGGGAAGCTATATCGAAAGTCTTTCAAGAGCTTCCCCGAGCATTTCCAACTACTTGGCAAAGAACTCTTTAGGATATATTAAGACTAAACTATGATGCTGGGCCAGTTCACGAGAATAATTCTGACCACAAATAAATTTCAGGGATATTGCTTCATACTCAGTCCAGGACTTAGATAGTTTTGATGTCAGTCTTGATATTTTGCAGGGCACTGACAAGCACTTGTCTTGTTTAGATTCTTCCATTGGGAGCTTCAACTCTTAACTTTCAGTCATCTGTCCAATATAAGATGAAGCTCTCCTCTCCTCTCACCTCATGGTTAAGGTACATAAATTAATATTTAAAATTATTATTTTTTTAATGAAAAAGAACTGAAGGAGATTTTAGTCATTATCATACACAGCTGATTAGTAATTTTCAGTCTCAACCATTTCTTGATCCCTAGTATAGCAGCAGTCTGGGGAAAAAGTAGAAGGAAAGTACATGAAAATAAATCAAATGCTACACAGCTTATGGTACTGAGACTGCTGTGTTACTGAAAATGAACAGTCAAAGCACAGAGAAGAAAATCATGATGGCATGTTGCTGCTACAACTACCATTTGTAATAAAATCTTCAATTTCTGTGTAAAGTGAATTTGCAGATTAATTTGTAAAGTGTTAGTAACTCAAAAAGTGGAGGTTTTTAAAAATGGTGTTGTTCCCTAGTGGCTTGATTCCACCAGTTAACAGTCCTTATTAAAAAAATCTGCCAGCTTTTATAATCTACTAGATGGTGGGTGAAAGTGAATGACTGCTTTCACTGAAAAGATTACAGACTGGTCAGATTCTTCCCAAGACTTTCAAACTCCTGCCAATATATTTTAACACAATTTTGAACATAATTTTAAATTTTTTAATTTTCAATTTTATTTTTAATTGTATTTAATATTTCAACTGAATACAATGTTTTAAAGCAAGCGGCCTTGCTTTAAATCTTTACGCTCTGAAGATACAACCAGACATTCACAATAAGTCGAGCACCAGCTTAATTTTGAATGTGTAGGTTATACCACATTAATTAGAAAGTAAGCATAAATAAGCAAAAACAGTGGAACTGCCATTCTACTTGCTTAATATATTTTTCATGAAAAGAAAGGGAGCTTTAAATGAAGAAGGTATATTCCCAGATCCTGAATATATTTTTGAAAGAATATATAGTATGACACTTTCCTCATCATGGAAAATGTGGATAACAAATTCACTCTTTTCAGCAATATTTTTTACTTTGGACACGATTAATATTTGAAGGAGAGATACAAGCTATGCTAAAGTTATCTGTCTTGGTACTTTGTTTTTCAGTTCAGACTTCTAAGAGCGGAAGCTATGAGCAACTTAGCTTAGAAACTAGCGAATGACCAATAGCATTGATTTGCAAGGACATGAAAAGAAGACCAAAAAAATCAGGCTTCCTTGATGTGGAAGTAAAATTTGAGAAGAGGGGATGGTGCATCCTTAGTCTCCTCATGAGATAAAATCGTAACATGGCTTGATGGGATTCCTGGACACTGAAATGATCCTGAAGTTGGCTCTGCAGGCCAATAACCTGAAATAACCCCTGTGAAAGCTCTCCCCTTACTAACCACATAGGAGGTGATGCATCACTGGCCTTATAAAATAGGCTTCTTGGTGTGCATTAAGTAGTGTGAACAACTCATACTCCTTTGCAAGCAACCTCTTTTACAGTGACTAGTAAGCATTTGCCTTATGTCAAATGCTGAAAGTTTTTTGCCAGACAAAGAACTCACCACAAAGGAAAATAATTCCAATAGTTTGTTGATAGGTGTAATTGCTCTATGTGGTGCTTGCTAGCTAGACCTGCACTCTGCAAAATACCGCCATTAATATCAGACCTAACCTGATTTTAAGGCTGTGAAATCATAACTTTTAACAAACCAGGAAGTTTTTTCATGGGACCTTGGCTACTAAAATAGTAGGTCTAATAAGTGACCCAATATTTTGAGAACTGTTTTAATCTAGGAGCATTTGAACTTGTTAGGGTCCCAGCAATCAGATTAAGTTTGAAGTGCTTCATTGGTGGTCATGAGTAAAAATAAAAAAGTAAAATATCCTGACAATCAAGAAATTACAATAAAATATGGGCTTCCTGAATTGCCTCCTGTAGGGAGGTTAAACTAGGAATCAGGGCATTATAGCATGCCTTACTGTTAGACCAGTGCCTGGAATTATCTGAAGGAAAGACTAAGTAACAACTCATGTTCTGTAAAATTCAGTGGAAGAGCCTTTAAAGCCTCTTTCTAGTTTACAGAAAGTGGCTACAATCTTCCCTAGTAGAGTTTTTCCTAATACAATAAAAAAAAAAGGTCCATTCAGATTCTTCTCTAAAAGGCAATGCATGACTGTTCCTCATTCTGTTTCCAAGCAGACTGATAAATACATGCAAACAGATACATGCCCACAGGGAGAAGAGTCTGGTTCAGCAAGTTAGTATAATTCATTCTGAAATGCTTGATTGTTCTGTCTGGAGCAGCCAGTGTTTTTCATCTGCCCAGGAAAACCCATTTTTTACGTTGCCACTTCAGTAAAAGAAAGCCATTGTGGAAGCTGACTTAGTTTTTGCTTTGTGTAAACAGTTTAGGATCATATCTTTAAAATGAAACAAACCAGCTGCAATGTACAGTTTCTAACAGTGCACATGGGTCCATACTGCAGCCACCCACAAATATCTAAGCACAGATACCCTACAACCACTTTTATGGATGTTTAGACTAAGTGCTAATATAAACACTACATGCAATTATACATATACTTTTTTTTTAAACTTTATTTCCAAAAGCAGAACTATGATCAGAAAAAAACACATACAGACCCATTTACAAAACTGGCCTCAAAAACTCAGGATATTGCATTAAAACAGAAAAACCCCTTGGTGATGGAAATTTGACAGCTCACAACAAAAACAACCCCAAATGTTTTTGGATATGCACCAGGGCTTTTGATCAAGAAATGGAATGACTGCATTCTAATTTTTCTGGTCTAGTTTACTTTCTTTCTAATTCTAAGAAAAATATGCAACTGCAAATTTAAACTGCAGAAAATGAACAGTAATGTCAGGAGTAAATGGTATGTAGAAAGTGCAAATTATTAACTTATGGGGAAAGCAACATTTGCCGTATTTTTTTACTACTTTAACTGTTTACCTCAGTTTGTACTGTTAGATGTATTTTAGCCACACAGTTTGATGCCTCATATAAGACTGATTTGAAAACTGTGACAAATTTTGTGAAGTGTCTCTATGGTTCTGAAATTATCATAACTCTGTAGAAATTATCATAATGTATCTTATTCATAGATTATAACATTTTCATTACATTTTAAAGCTGTTTCTGTGTCTCAGACACACACAATTGGTCTTGGCACAACCCAAGAGAGATGAACACACAGCTGGGGACAGAGAATGAAAACTTTAAGTAAGTGGAACAGAAGCATTTTCCATCAGTAATTTTAGGAATTTGTCTTTTCCCCTCCTATTCAGTCTTTTCTTCATCCCTCTAGGCACCATTGTTATAGTTTCCCACCTCTCTGCTAATACAATTGTTTGTGAAATTAAACTCTCAGGTGACAGAAAAAATATTTCTGTTAAATAATTATCTATTTTTTGTCACCTCAGAGACACACCATTTATTTTGTTATTCTTTCACAGATCAGTCACTAGCTGACCCATGAAGCAAAATTCACAGTTGCATTAGAGAAATTCTGATGAGAATAACTAGTACTGAAGATACACAACGCAAGACTCCCAATAGCACTGTCACTGTGCAACAGGAAGAAAGATGAACTCACTGTGAAGAAGACCTGTATTTGCTAATTTTCATATTAGTGGGTTTGCCTGGCTTTGAGTAAACAGAAGAAAAATGGAAGGAATCTGGGGAGACGCTACTATGTTTGAAGACACAAGAACTGAGTTGGGGGGGACAGAACAGGGGGTGATTAGGATACTCATTATAGCAGCTTTGTCTTTTCAGTTACCAGACCTCAAGGGACTGTAAATCCATGATGAGTAATAAAAAACATTAATGGAAGGTGCAAATGAACTAATGGATAAAGATCCTGGGCCAAGAGTCCTTTCTGTTAAACTAAAACCCATTTATACGGCACTGTTATGAAAACAAACAAACAAACAAACAAAAACCAACACAAAGAAAAGCAACAAAAACATTTCTCCCAGTAGACTTATTGAGCAGAAGGCCACCATTGCTTGAACAGCAGGTGTTCTGAAGCCACAGCTTCACATACAGATATTTCAAGTTGGCATTATTGCTATTAGGAACCTCCTGCTTGCTGTCCCTGCTTTAGTGGCAGCACAAGCATTTATGCAGGCATCTGCTGTATGTACTACTTCTCACCTGGCATGGTATCCTGGGCTAGTTTGCCCTCTGCTCCAATGGAAGAAGTGCCATGAAGCCAGGCTGGCTCAGGAGAGGCCAGAAGAGGGTGACAGCAGCTTTGACTTACGCTTGTTTAAAGTCCATAAATGAGACTACAGCTTAAACTAATCCTCTCACATCTTTAAGTACTGGCATATTGAAAGCAGATCAAAGCAAAAGAGGCCTCCTGGAGTGTGTATCACTAATATTATCTACTATTGGGAATCCATTAAAAGCCTATGAAAAAAAGCCATATAAGCTACAGAAGGCTGGAAACCTGTCAGGCTTCAAACCATCTAAGAAAAGTGGGTTTGCTGCAGCTAGTTTAAAAGCACCTTGCTACTATCAGAATCTCTTGCTAAGAAATTATTCTTATCATTAAAAATTCTATGAAAGAACAAAGCTATACAGTGTACAATAAAAACATTCTTGAAGCAGAACACTTTCCTAGGCTTTCTGTGGAGTATGTGGGTCACTGGGTTACTACACCTGCCCACTAAAAATAATAACTGAAGGTGTGTAATTAATTGGTCAAGAAACAACTACCGTCTTCTCTCCTACCCAGATCATGCTTACAGTTGTTTGGAGTAACCTGCCTTGCCTTGGCAGGCTGTCTCAAACTGATTGAGCTGAACAAACCAGTTTTAAAGGGACAGATTTACTCCACCTGAAACATATTTTGGCAGTTTGGTAAAACTAGAATGTAGTTTGCACTAGAGCTATAGGTATTTTTTGCTTTGTTTAAGAAAATTCTCATATAAAATTGACCTTGCAACTATGCACCACCAAAAAACTCAAGATAATGTAGGCTCACTGCAGAAACTGCAAATGCACTACCAGAGTTTTACATTTTTTTGTGCAGCTTTGGCAGCCTTCTTTTGTCATAAATGACGTTTATTAAAAAAAAAAAAAACAACTCCAGTTCAGCAAGCTTAGATGACTACAAATTTGCTTCTAACAGATTGTGTGAAGACTGACCTCTAAATGACCGTGTAAAACCAGCCTCATCAGTGAGACTCACACTCATGACACACTGAAGATAAACAGAAGACAAAGCTCAATTGATCAAATGAAGTGAGCTGTGAAAACATCACGTGAAGTGTCAAAAGACTTCTGAGTGATATTCGAGTTTCCTCCCACACACAGGTTGGAACTAACCCATGCAGTTAATCTAGCAACTAACAGTATCTCAATCTGGAACCAGCTTTTTCCTGTACTGGAGCAAAGCAGAAAAATACAGCCATTTTTGATAGTTTAATGGAACAAATCTGACTGGGCCTTAGCTTAGTAGATCTGATCCATCAACTGTATAGCCAAGTTGGCACCCTGTCTGTGGCGGGATAGTGAGTTCTTCAGATTTGCTCTTGGAGTGATGTTGAGGAGATAGTTGTAAACACAGCTCTTGGCAATCAAAGCCAAGAGAGAAAGGTCAAATGTTAATAATTTTGAATCTTTGAAGAATTAGAGGCACAAAACATCCTAATACTTTTGAAGTACTAGTATGCTATGTCTAGTCCATCAATAAACCTGGAAGCAGATTCAGAGGTGTATATTCAGCATAACCATCAAATAAGGGAAAAACAAGAGCAACAACAAAAGAACTCTTAACAAACCAAAACAATTGCAAAAGTCTCTTCCAGGTAAATACCACAGAATTGAAAGTGAAGATGCCTAGTGCAATGACTATCTGACATAATTTCCAAACTCTTCTTGAGTACTAGAAAATATTTTTAAGTGAATGAATCTTTCACAAGAATTATCATAGGAATCCATACACACATACGCATACACTCTTATCTACTGCAATAACCATAGACCTAAGCAAATTTTAGATCAATTTTGTTCATAAAAGAAATTATCCGATAACCCTATTATTTCCACATTCTAGAAGACTGGCAAGGAATGTGGCTGGCTTCTACTCTAACCAGCACAAGACTAAAGTGTCTTTCACAAACTTGCAGAGAGATAATTACTATGGTCTGCAAATATTGAGAAGAGATTAAATGATTAGCATCTGAAACTCCGCTTCTCCTAACTTTCATGTTAACATGTATAGCTCATTTCAAAGGGTCTTACAAAGATCTATCCCTTGCCAACCAGGAAAAGAAAAGGATTTTGTGGTGTCAAAAGATAACAAAATCCATTTGAATTTCTGGCTAAAATAAACTACAATATTACTGGGTTTTAAAATATATTTCCAAGAAGCTACATACACATAGGGTATTAAGTGAATATTCCAGAAATGTCAAAGAAAATCAGAGTCAGGTCATTGCAAATGAAAATGGGGATCTGAAAAATTATGGTTTGGATATTTCTGAAGTTTGACATTGATTGCTAAAACAAAATTTACATAAATACCTTTGTCTTCTCAGAATTGTGTCTGCATTTGTATCATAGTTAGAATTTGCATTATTTTGTATTTATAATACTTTCTCATTTTAGAAAGAATATTTCTTTCTTTTTCACTTTTTCTGAAGTTAAATGTTTCTCCTTGTATACAGAAAAAAATAATCCTTCCTTCTAACACCAAATTAAAGAAATAAAGTACTTGAGCTGAAACCCAACCGTGTTCTCACAGCTTATGACAAATCCTCTGATTATATATAAAAAAATAGATTCTGATTTATGGAGGACACTAGGTGGTATAAAAACAAAAAATAGAACTGGTTTAAATATTTAAAAGTGTATGGATCCCCATACAAGCAAGAGCAAATGGGTACTGAGAACTCAAAGAATGTGCTAGATATTTTCAGCAAGGTCAACAAACAACATACAAAGCTGATAAACTAACTGTCTGAAATCCGGACTCTAAAAAATGTTATTCTGTCCTTAAATAATACTGTACTGCATTTTCTGTTGGCAAAAATTTGATGTAGTTTCCCAATGTTTTTCTGAAACATTCCATTGGTGAATAAACATGAAATGTACAAGTGGTATGCAACAAGTTGAATACAAACATTTCCTATCCCTAGTATTTCCTTTAATAACTTACATTTATGTTGTCTAAACCTGCAGTAATTGGTTTCACAAGACACTCTAAATCATACTAGTACTCATTTGTTATTACATTTTAACTTCCATCTGTAAAGCTTTCAGAATATTTTTATCTAGAGCATCAATTCTAAATGTTTCTTTCCAGGTATCACCTGATAAGCCTGAGCAGTCCAGAACTTGGTCTTTCACCTCTAGATTATAAATTGGGATTTAGATGTGGCTTCAGCAGGGGTTCTTAATACGTGCATGACTTTTTAAGAAGGATCAGATTTTATATTTCAGAGCTGTTGTTTTGTTCTGAATTTTGTTTGCCATAAAGAAAGGCTATAAAATACTATAGCAATATTTATAACAGGCAGGTATATAAAAAAACGCTTTCATCTACCTCACATTTTACCACTAAGTTCAGGGAGTTTTCAGCTATAAAATTGTATTAATTGCCGACTTAGAAATTATTTTTCAGAAAAGTTAAGTGATGATTTGTGGAATTACCATTTGTTCTAGTGACTTGAAAGTGTATTCTGAATTTGCCTTTTTGGAAACAATGGCATAACTTTTTTAACAGCCTAAATACATGTCAATCATCAGAAGCATCATTCCAGTGAGCTACAATAATTTCCTTTCAAGTTACATAAAGCATTTTTTTTTTTTTTCTTAAGTAAGTGTTAACTTTGCCTTACTTTAGTAAGGTTGGTTCTCTGGCAGAAATCAGAGAGGCTTGTTTGGAAAAGGATTTGATATGCATGCTCTCTCCTGCTTAAAACTGGCAGAACACACCTCATCTAAAAAGCCTACTACATCAAAGCCTGGGAAGCTTATCCACTCATATATTTAGCTTATTTAAATAAAAAATAATTATAATAAAAAATCTTTGCCTTGTCCTTTGGCTACTTTTGATGAGCTGTATTCTAAGCAAAACAACTTTGTGTCAATATTTTCTTGAAGTTCCCATGCTCATTTTCAAAAGCATGTTTTATATAAAAAAATTTCAAACCTTATGAGTTCCAGTTTGACATATTTATGAAAAGCAGCAAGATATACTAAATTAAGATAATTTAATTCCATCTTTCACATTTTTGTGCCAGTAACTTGCTAGTATTAATTCACTTTTCATCCTGGCAGTAGAACAATACATGGAGAGGCAATTTACATCCTCCTTTAGTGCCTTCTTTTTAATTCTAATGGAGGATTGGCAGATATATTTAAAATACCTATTTACCAATTAGCACAGATATTACCATGTGTTGGGTAACTTCTATCCCTGACTCAGGCTAAACTGAAAGGCTTTCCTGAAATTCTTAGCTGATTTTTTCTCATGAAAACGTCCTGCTATAGAACCATTCATATGCTGATAGATGGTTAGAAATTAGACTGTATGGAGAATAAGACATGACTCTGCAATAATGGTCCTACATCTCTGAACAACTGACATTAGCTCCATAGCTTACAGCAGAGAGCCTTAAATGAGGTATTAAAAGCCCCACTGTAAGAGGATTCTGACAAAAAAATGGCATCCCCTGCCAGATGCTGCCTACGACTAATGTCATAGAAACAACATGGAAACTTGAACAAGCAAAGTGCTTGATTACAAAAGCTGTGATAGATAGCCCTGCAATACTTGGAGGGCAAATCTGGACTATCCATTGCCTTAGTTTTTCCTAATGAAACACAGAATTATTAGAATTTACCTTAGCCACGAAAATACTGTTCAATTCCTTAATTAGCTGCTGATAATGCAGCAGTATATCTAAGAAACTGTTTTATCTGTTTCTACACTTTCTACACAGAGGGGTTTTTCTCTCCAATTTTATTCAGCCTGGGAATATTGTGAGAATGGTATTTAGTACTTCATGCTGAAATGAAATGATACATTTCTATTGTGTTTGCTGATAAATAGCACCATGTTTATGTGTTTTAATGGAAACTGAAGGCACACAGTTCTGACTTTAGGGGCTGAGTTGGCAGTTTGACTCAAACAGGCATTTACTAGATAACAAAGTCTGAAAATGTCACTAAAGTCCATTTTAGACTGTGTTGAGAGTTAAGTAAACACGATTAGCAAAGGGGCCAAAAGGGTAGATGTGAATTTCTCTTTCAGACAGAAAACACTGTTTATCCTTTATTGCTTTGGGGAGGAACAGTTTAATTCCCAGTGAGTGTTTTAAAAGCAAACAAAAGTTGGAGTGTATCCAACTCTAAATTCTAAGCAATTTCAGCAAGCCAATAACATCTAAGACACTATGACAATTATTTCCCTAAGTATTTAAAATACCGCAGAATTTAATTTAAAAAATGATAAAGTGAAGCACTTAGGAAGACTTCTCACTTCTGTGTAATCTCCAATGACAATTTTATCCTGCTAGCAGTTATGGAAGTACTGAATTTTAAAGATAGAATTAATATATATATTTGGACCTATCCATTGTCAGAAAATAAACCCAGACTTTCCCAGTAATGTTTGCCATTTCAGTACTGTAAGTTTTGAATGTCCAATTAAAAAACATTTTCCTTAAAAATTCCACAACAGAAAATATTACTACTGAATTCAGAAATGTGGAAAATAAAATTACTGTAATCTTTTAGATAAGACCAGAAACAAACTCCTACAATAAAACTGTTGTCACCTCAGGTTGGTTGCGCTTTCTCTCTGTGAGAATGCAGCTACCAGGGAGAAACACAGCGTCACTGAACCACAAAGCTGGATGCTTCAACTCATGTGCCAGATCCTCACTTCCATTCCTTTTGCTAATCTTGAACACCTGAGAAGATTCTGCAGAGATACAATATTTGCTTACCCAATTCTTATTATATAAGCTGAACTAGAAGTTTATGGCATTGAAGTGCTGTGAATGCAGGTCCTCATTAGAGGCTTTAAGGTTAGTTAAGTTTGTTTACTTTCCACATTCTCTTCTAAATTACAAACAAACAAACAACACAAACATGAACTGTAGTTGCCAACACAAACGAAAACCAAATCCTTAGTTATGAAATCAGCTACAGGTGAAAATGTAAAATGGAAACAGGTACAGATAGGAAAGAGGAAAAAATACCAAAGCACTTGCACAACGTGTTCAATGGCAAGGTACCTTATGGAAGTCCATGAGATAGTGTTAACACAGTAATTCATAAAAAACTCTGAATACATGGCCTTATAATGTCAGTACCATTAAAAGAGACCAGTATAACCACTTAATATTACAAGGAAGAACTTACTGGTTCACTAGAAACATTTCTGTAGTATCTTTAATGAAGTCTCTTCAGTAAGATTTTTTAAATTAAAAATTCAGACCTCTACGCTGTCCCTTCAAGGTTTTACCCACTGAGAACTTAAATAATTTGATCTGCATTTTATATATCTGTCAGGATCATCCAAATTTTTAATTTCTCCAAGCAGGAAAATGAATGCAATAGCTATATAATAAACCAGAACTCACAGACAAGAAAAGGAATTTCTACAGAAACTCTTAAGTTATTATATTTGAAATGGAAAATATGCCATGAGTTTTCTCTCTGACTCTGTTAAGAAGCCTTTTACAACTCATGAAAACATGACAGTGCAATTAACTCAAAACAATCCTTATCCTAAATTGATTATGTTAATAGTAGTTCATCTGTTGGAATTGTGAAGGCTTTCTACCAGAATGAAAGCAACAAGCAGAGAGGGAGAAAGCAAAAGTGAGAGTGAGCGAGAGAACACGAGTGACAGCAAACGAGGAAAAGGGACTGAAGGAAAAGTTACTTTGAGCTCTAGTTACTTTAACTTTTTTTTTCCCTATTACAATTATTTTAACAAAAGTGTTTTAAAAAGAAAAATGTAAAGAAATTAATTTCTTTAATTGCACTTTTAAATTTCTTAAGCCATTTTTCATGCAGTAATCTAAGCAAGATAATTTTTTCTCTGGGTTGTTATTACTATCTCCCCATCTCCATTTTTCACTGGAGAAATGTATCAACAGCTGCAAGAGGATTTGAGTAAACTGTTACCCCTTGTACTGAATTGACTTTAATGAAATGAATGAAACAGAGAAAACACTAAATATTTGTAAATTTTCAGTGCTAGTATACTAAAAATACAAAGAATTTTAATTGTTGTGAACTTCGAGCAATTTTAACTGAGTGTCTTCACTGAGTCTTAGTTTTGGTTTTTGAAACATAGGTTATATCCTTCAACTATTCTTTGGAAAGTAATTTGTAAAAGTCTGATACCTGCAAAGGACAGATGTTACTGAAAAGATTAAATAGATTTGAATGGCATTATACCAATATTGCCTAAATACATTTTTCAGCTGCTGCCATCCTCTGGATGTCAAATCAGCATACTTAAAATGGATTGATATTTTCAACTGTATGAAATAGGCAAATACGCACTCACTCCCAGAGAGAACTGGGGAGTAAAGAGTCAACAAATCAAAGGTTATTTTGATTATGCTTTTTTTTGATTGTACAAGTTTACCTCATCTGACTTTTGTTATTTTCCCTATTATATTTCACATGATTTCCTATCTTGTAATCTTCTAGATAGTTTTCAAATTTGATTTTCACAGCTAGTGAAAACCCCAAATAAATGTAAGTAAAACTATTTTCTGTGTCTGCCAGATATTTTATATCTTCTGGGACTTGTGACCTAGGAGTTTAGTGTTTGCACAGTCAAATGAGAAACAGGTAACCTGTAGGTCTGATCAATTTGGCTTCAGTTATTCTTCAGTCACCAAAAATTGTATTTATTTGCATAAGCATATTACTGCTTTGTGTTGCAGGTATCATGTAAAGTGTGAAAAGCCCCTTCTTGGTGAAGAATAAGCATGATTTGGGGACATTTTCACGGTCAATAACTAAACATGCAGCTTTTTCTTAGAATTTATCTCACAAACAGCTGTTAGTAATCAACAAAGTTTATATGTAGAATATGGTGAGCCAGAAAGCATCTTAAAGAGAGAAAAATCAGACCTGGAGCATAAGCTGAACTTGAAATAATGTCTGACAACTGGTATATTTTGTTTGCTGTTAATGAGGCTGACTAAAGATCTAATGTATGGAACAGTAACAATCTGAAAGGAGCTATGAAAGGATGAAAAGTTGTAGAAGACGAGAATAGAAGATATATGCAGAGAAATGTTGGATGAAGGCAGTAGAATGGTAGAAATAGAAAAGGAGAAAGAATAACATTTGGTATTTAGAAACTGATGTCTTGAAGAATTAATGTCAAACTATATAAATGTGTTTATGAATAACTGCAAAAGAACATCTTAAGAAATCTAACAGAAGCCTTATGGCATCCTGGCCTGTATTACGAATAGTGTGGCCAGCAGGACCAGGGAGGTAATCCTCCCCTTGTACTTGGCATTGGTGAGGCCACACCTCAAATTCTGTGTCCAGTTTTGGGCACCTCAATACAGGAAAGACACTGAGGTGCTGGAGCATTTCCAAAGAAGGGCAATGAAGCTGGTGAAGAGCCTTGAGAACAAGTCTTATGAGGAGCAGCTGGCGTAACTGGGGCTGTTTAGTCTGAAGAAAAGGAGACTGAGGGGAGATCTCATCACCCTCTAAAACTACCTGAAAGGAGGTTGTAAAGAGGTAGGTGCTGGTCTCTTCTCAGAAGTAACTGGTGATAGAAGAAGAAGAAATGGCCTCAAGCTGCACCAGGGGAGGCTGTCACTTTTCACGTAACAGGTTGTCAGACATTAGAACATACTGCCCACGGAGGTGGTTGAGTCACCATCCCTGGATGTGTTTATAAGTCATCTAGATGTCACACTTGGGAGTATGGCTTAGTGCTGGACTTGGTAGAGTGGGGTCAATGATCTTGAAGGTCTTTTCCAACCTAACCGATTCTATGACTATAGATCTGCAGTAAAGTGAAGGCATATAAAATAATTACCAAAACATTTACAAACATTCTCAAAATAAGGTTTGCAAAGTGATAAGAAAGGATGAAACAATTGTTTAATACTTCAAACCTATGATTTATTACATTTGTAATCCATGTAGCAGTAAGAGAATGGGACAACTGTGGAAGTATAAGGAAAGAATTTTGTGACATTTTAATATTGTGATGTAGCTAATCAAGGAGAATCAGGACAGCAAATACAGTGGGGTACAAGAAGATCTGTGAAGAGTATGATGACCCAATGGCTTTTGTCATGCCATCAGAACTAGCATAAAAAAAAATATTAATAGAAAGCACAGTAGAAAAAAGGTTAGAATAGTTTCTGACACAGCAAGAGTCTCTGTCTTTTTTGCACAAATCAGGAGTCCATATATGTTTATCACTAAGACTTAAGGACCAATCATATTGAAAAGGCTTGAAGGGAAAGGGATTGCTTAATTTCAGAGCGAATCTTATTTTGTGGGCCTGAAAGACCATCTTGAGTTGCCCCGTATAGCTGTGCCAGAAATAGAGGTGGAGAAAATGAGAGCAGTTGATCTTTAAAAGCACGGTTGGTGAAGGATCCAACACTTTTATTAGGATTAAACCTGGTCCTAAAATCTCTGTCTTCCACACTTCTGCACTATCCAACTCATCACTGCTGAATCTGCTCTCCAGTTTTTTTTATCTTAGCAGATGAAAATATAATCTAAATCTGACTTTAAAAACCCAAAGTATAAAAAGCTACAAAAGCTACATTCCTACTATGACAACTCCATGGAAAGAGACAGCAATAACCAGCGTTTGATAAAAAGACATACAGAATTTTTAAAAAACCTTACACATACTACAAATGGCAAAGCTGAAGCCACTGAAGGACATAGGGAAAATTCTATGTGTCTTCTAGAAAAGATTTTAGATGGAACCTTGTTTTTAAAAAATAGTGTGTACATAAATCTTTCCTTGTTCTAAAATCACTGTTTAATTAATGTATCACACCAGTTATCTAACTGCAATTTTAAATAACTTAGGTATTATAAATAAAGACAGTTCTACTTCTTTGAATTACATGATTTACCACAGAAACGTGACAAAGGTGAGACGGGGGGATGGTGAACAAAATCTCAGTGGACAAAATCTTGCACTTCATTGAAACATGAAAAAACATAGGCCATACATGCTTCTTAAATAGTTCACAGAAACAAATAGAAACTACAAGCAGAAACACTACTGTGGTCAACATGGCTAGGGAGAGGGAGAAGGAAAGGGAGAGGGAAGGCAAAAACTCAGAAAATATACAATAATATCTTTCAAATACATGCAGAATATGAGAAGTGTTTTCAAATACCAGTCCATAAAATACAGATGGACTCCAGAATCAAGATAGGGGAGATAACAGAAACAAATTTCAAAGAACATGCAAGAAGCTAATTATTTGCCTGTGTAAAGGCATGTGGATTGAAGATACACAAATTTCTAGTTGTACTGAGTTGATGACTCTATTCAAGCAGAATACCTGCTGATTACCGTAACTACCATTCACATAATTATGCTTATGCATATAATGAATTACTGAAGTGTCCATAATACTTCAAAGGTCATACTGTCAAAAGGAACTTTGTATCTGTCTATTTAGCTATGCTAACTCTACTGAACACATTTTCTAAACAAAATGAGAATTGGCAGAACTAGCTTTGGCCAGTAGTTCTCTGGGTGTCTTAAACTGATATTGGTTGACCTTTCAATTCATTTACTTGATCAATTTTATACTTACCAAAGAACATGATAAAAAGTATTGTGAAAACCTGTACAAAATGTACAAGGGAATTTTATAGAAGGCAAATTGTATTTTCTAACATTAATCAACTTCCATGTCATGTGTTGATTGAGTAAGGATTTCCAGTTTCTCATTTTGTATTAGAATACTAAGTGCTTCTATGCAGAAGTTTTCCCATTTCTTGACAGACCTGGGCGCCAAAGGATGTAGCAGAGCGATCTTCTGTCCTATTAGTTAGAAGGTCTTAGCCTGAACCAGACGGGACCTTTCTCTAGGAAATCACTCAGAAAGCAAAAATGACAGACATATTATTGGCACTTCAAAATTTTGTGTTACTCTCTTCGTCTTTTCTGCAAACTAAAGAACACGAACACCACTTGTCTCAGTTTTGAAGTTTCAGTATTTACCTGCTACAGCCTGGGAAATGGGTTTGAAAATGCCTGGAAAATTGAGGCAGATCAAAACAAAGACGGTGCAAAAAAACCCACCAAAACCATCAACCCCTATATTCCTTCTCACCTCCCTTCCTCCTTCTACCCAGCAAAAGACTGTATCATTTCCAAGTATTAAATCCATCCAGTTATTTCAGAAAGAAAGGGAGAAACAAAAACCAGCAGAAATATTTTGTAAGTCAAAATGTTTCATCTCAGTGCTTTTAGTTATGATTATCATAAGACTATGATAAGCTGTTTGCAGATGAACAGTACAACATTTCCTCTGGTATTTTATGGTTCAAAGGTGGATCATAAACTGCTGGCATACTGATTTACTCAACCTTGTTAAAGAAAAAGCAAACCACCCCAAATGCATGATCTGCCCCACACCCCGTCAACCTTTGTTATCTTTATTTTGTAACACTCTGGTTATTTATGCACCCATACAATTCCAGCACCCACTGAAACTGAAGAACATTCTTAGCACTTAGGCCAAGCTTCTTGTTTCCATTTGTTTCTTAGAAAAAGCCTACTCTTCATACCTTGGGAGGAACTGGGAGCAACAGTTGGCAAAAAAGGTATGAGAGAGGCAACAGAGCTATGAAGTGACAGCTGGACAGAAAAGAGATGGAGAGCATTCTTGGAGATACTGAAGATTTTGGCAAGCTTACAACATGTGTGTAGCTTAAAACTTAAACCACACAGGCTCAAACAAGTGGCTGAACTCATGTTAATTTCCCTCCGTTTCCCTGCCTATCACATAAGCTGGATTACTTTCAGTATTAAAATAAAAACCTGAAAAAACATAGAACACGTGTGCATAACATGCTGATGGCATACACACTACACATATTTTATAACTGGTTCAAGGATATTTGACTTTTCCTGTTAAAATACTGATTAGTCTTTATGTAAGCAGGATGTACATTTAGTTGTCTCCACCTACTAAACATCAGAAAACATCAGTGCCAAAAGAAGAAAGAAAAATCCTAGCAAATACATTTCTCTGCTGCCTTTAACCTTTCTTCTTGTTGATGTCCATTGTTACAAAAAGATTCAAACTTCTGTTTCTGCAGATTTTAAAAGGCTTGAAGTTCATTTAGGATTACCCTTTAACACTATGTTAACAAAGGCATTGGTAAAAAGGAAATTTCTCAGCAATAACTGCCACTAGTTTTGGATCATGCTATTCCTTGGTCTGAAATAGACAAAGTAACTGAAATCAGAACATGCACAAAAACCCAATGAATTATTCTCACTTACTATTTCAGGTTACTATCTGCTATTAGATTTTCATTAAAATCACCTTAAGGACTGGAAAAAAAGTAACTTCCTACTGCCTGAGAAGGTTGCTTTTAACAGCAGACTGACTAGCACATAATTTCAGTATTCAAGTTATTTGTGACTGTTTTGAGGAATATGGAATAAATTGTTGACATGTTTTCATGCAACTTCAATGTCTAAATGAGGAATCATGTAAGGCACTGGGATTAGAACAATCTCATAAAACTGAATTTAAGATAATATGAGCAAATGTATCATTAATATGTAGCATCAAATCCATCAGATCATAGAATTTTGAGGTAGAACTGGAATAGTTTTATATCTCTTCAACTTCATGCAGCTCCATTAGAACTGACATAACTTGCTACAACTCAATTATGGCATTTTCACAGCAGTATTATATATTTATACTTATTTTTCTGAACATACTAAATACAGACCATCTAATTTCCTCAGCAAAATTGTGTCTTCATTCTCATTTTAAAAAATGGTGCCTGAATTGTTTACAGTTCTCTAGGAAAGAGCCTTGCTTTTAGAAGTGTTCTTTTAGTCATCAGAATATGAAGATAGAACAGTTTAAAGATTTGTAGGAAGATTTAGGATTTAGCATCATTTTAACTTCAAGAAAATAGAATTATATTTTTCATTCTAGACCTCTCATTGGGTGTCCCTGCACACTTTTTTAAAAGATGGCCGTCTCTGTAGCTGCAACAACCTATCAGCTGTGCAATATTTAGTCTCTCATACCTGCAAACATCTATCTACTATACCACAAGATGCTCAGAAACTTTGTTCCATGGATTTTTTTTTTTTTTGTAAAAACTAAACAACATTCCCTTCCTTCTTTAAAAAAAGTGAGATACAGAGCATGGTGAATAAAATGCGACTTTCAACCTGTATTTCATAACTCTTCCTATTTCCTCTCTTTCATCCCCCAGTCTCAGTTTTCCACAGTCATCTAAGATCACTAAGAAAGTCAACAAATATATTGGCTTAAACTAACCTCATCTACTTCATTCAGTCCACCTGTGTGCCATGAGGCATTCTAATACTTTTTTTTTCTCCTTCTCAGCATTTGCAAATTTTGCTTAAGAAAAGGGGCCTAAGAAAATGGAGACAAACCCCTATTTCTTACCAGATTGTCTCATAAAGACTCCTCTATTTTTATATATTATTTGTTAGTAAATCCTATACCCTAGTCCTAGTACAAAATGGGCCTGTTGATTAGTAGTCACTGAAGCAGAAATTCTTCACAAAAGTTTTCCTTGATTTATCTCTAATCCTGTTAAAAAAATACTGGTATGAAATAAGAGAATGAAACAAAAGCACAAAAAATTAACCATTCATACATTAATTGTGACAATAAACGTAGCAAATGCTCAGGACTTTTATTATGATCAAATGATTAACTTTGTGTGCAGTTATTCTACTTTACATTTTAGCAAATGTTGTTAGTATTGGTTATTTTTACTACAGCAGAAAATAGGTGTAGATCAAGGTTTCATTGTGGGTTGAGTTTAATAGCAAGATAGGATCCAAAGGTCTTTATCAATCCTGAAAGAGCACAGCAGATGAAACTAAAGCAGTGGATCTGGATAGACCTTTGCTCATGAATCCAAAGTTACTTGTTTACCATGATTGCTAACTCCTAGACAAAAGAAGCATGTCACAATTTTCATATACAAATTAAGTCTAGTTCACTTCCAAGTAAAATGCTATGAATGTTTATGACTTTGAATTTTGTTCAGCCTTATGGAATACGGGACTGTCAATTATGCATTACTTTATGCCTTTTTTTCTACCAGAAAGTACTACAGAGGAGGCAAACCAGTGTCTTATTCTCTATAAGAGAACAAATTTTAATGTGAAATTTCAGACTCCATGGACTCTTAAATGATTGGTTTTTTAAAATTTAAATTACTGTTTTTATAACTACATAATTTCTGTAATAGCCCTGTTTTATTTTTATCCTTGCATTTCTGTAATGACAAAACTTTGACTTTCCACATTTTTGCTGTATCAAATTTATCCTGAATATATACTATACATCTTTCTGATTCATAGTTCTAATTCGAAATTAATAATATTTGCTTTTGGTTTTTAGCAGCTTTTGGAGAAATATGCAAAACCCACTAACATATGGTTCACTGCTGAGTCACTTATAAGAGGTGTGGAATTTTTCTCGTAATTGGGAAAGGCTCCTTTACTTTTTGTTTCGTACAAATGATGACAGCAGAGCTCTGCCCTGTGCGTCATCCAAGTTATGCAAGGTTATTCAGGTTTTTATCAGAAGATGCAATAACTTCAAACAAAAACTTACATAAATGAGTGTTTAGCATTCAAATTGAGAATTTCTGTGTTCAGTCTTTCTTAATTTAGGATGCTAAGGCACATCACATTAATATATACATCAGTAGAATGGGATGGGAAGCAGTTTTCCTATATCACATGTCTTCTCACCATTTCCAGAATGTTGATTTGCATAAGAAAAAAATGTGAAGCCTTCAGAGCTCTCAGTACAGTGTTTCGTCTCTGGGCTTCAAAGGCCTGGGATGTCCTAGGCAAGATGAAGGACTTAAACCTGACTTTTATATATTCCAAGGCATTCATCATTGGATTATATGCTATTCTCATGTGTTGTTTTTTCTCTCCATGTCTTTCTGTTAAAGTCTAAACCGTGACTTACTACTTTTATATACATATATCATACACAATTAATAAGGAAGTAATAATTTCTTCCAGTATCTTTAAAACCCAGTGACTGGCAGGAGAGCCATCACCAACATCATAGTATGTACATGACTAGAAGTACAAGTAAGTTCAATCAAGTTAAAAATACTTTCAGTGATGAGAGAAAGATAGTGAAATAAACAATTTGATAAATGGCACAAGAAACATTCTATAAATGACTGAACTAGAATCTTTGCAAGTATGTCAAAGCCATCAACTACAAAACAGAAGAAACCATGAAAGAAAACTCAGGAGGAATGGAGACTGAAGTGACAAATAATTCTGTTCAAGAAACAGTATCACTTTCACAACCAGTATGAACACAAGTGTTCTGAGATAAGGAAGTTCTATCAACTCACACAGCAGGGACTTGGATGCATATCAACCAGATTAACTCCTTATCTTTAAGAAATATAACCTCACGTCTTCCTTACTGATCTTATGTATAAATTGATTGATAGCTTTTGAAGTGTTTATGATTAATTTATTCTGTGTATTATTTTTGAAAATTAGACTTTTCAGTACATTAAAAAAACCACCAAAATCTCAGAAAAAAACAGGACACAATATGGCCATATCTGTTGAAGGAAATACTGATTATCAACAGGTTCATAAACTGCCAGAAATTTTTTCTTACTGCTTTTCACTTTTAACAGGGATTATTTTTATAAATTAATACCTGTCTTTCGTTTTCACTGAAAAAACCCCAAAACATTGTCAAAGTGAACCGGGTGAGATCGAATTTGGGAATTCTATGCATTGATCTTCTTCACAGCATGTGTGAGGTGTGCTAATGCAGAATACTACTTCTAACAAAAATGAAATGAAAAAACTGCTGATCATTCTACAAGGGCAGGTATTGCTGTGCTAATTTTAAGGGTGTCAAACAGGTCACCTCCTACTGGCTTCTTTTGCATTTATGTTAGTGGATTAACTATAGAAAGAAGGCTATCAATACCTTCACAGTTGTTCTCTGCATTTGCAAAGGAGGAGCATGGAAGAGAACGACTCTCATTAGGATAAATAATCTTTCTGATCGTTCTGTGTGACAGACTAGAATAGGTCACAGCAACAGAGACCAGAATTGCTGAAATCGGGTTTTTTTTTCTCTCAGTCCAAAGTTCTTCCCACGTTGTCTACGTAAATTCATGTTGAAAACAAGGCATGATAGATTATTGTGCCTTTTAACGTGTTTGCAATTATATTCTAAATTCCGTACCAGAAAAATAGATGGCATTGACTGCTGTCCCAGTTAATTCTATATATAATATTCCCAGAAAATTATGTATACTATCACACTAAAGTCTGTTTTAAATATTCTCAGCACTAGGCTGAGGCAACAACTGATTTAATGGATTAAGGATTACTTAAGTCTCTGTAACCGCAAACTAAACATTTTGTGGGACTTTAAAAACACGTTTCAAGCCTGAAAACAACTACAGTAATTCTTTGCAGCATGCCAGCTCTTGCATTTTACTGAATTGTGGTAAATAACTATTTATAGATGTTGGTTACAGCTGCATTGCCAAGGTGCAAATGTACTTAATATTTCAAGAATGAAAAACACCACCACCACCAGACCAAAGCTATAATTTCCAAACTCTTTGCAATTACTTTTAGTGCTGGCTGAATAAACTATTTTCAAAGAGCTCACAGATAAAATTGTTAAGTAAATTATGAGTTCTATAAGCTTGAAAAGAAAAGTTCTTGAGGAATTTTAAATCAGAATCAGTTTTCATAAAAAGCAAAACTCATTAATACTATTCAGAAGCTTCAAGCTTTCTACGTAGCCAACATTACATCAAATAATATATAAAAAACGTTTAAACATGTTTGTTGTTATGCCATTGCTAATACATGTTTCTTCTGTCATCAAATACTAATACTCTATGGACAGATACAATTGCATAGGTAAGTTCACTTCAAAAGGGATCATTCTCGTGGTTAAGAGTTACTTTACTACTCAGCTAATTTTACTGCAGTTATTTTGTTAGCTTTGACTCATCAATTTGGACATCACTAACCAGCAGGATTCTCATAATAGCACCCTCCTAACATCATTATGTACAATGTTCACCTCTGTTTATATGTTGACTCTGTGTTTACAGACAAAACAAATTTTTCACAAGTTGCAGTGAACATTATACACTGGGAAGTTTAATACACAGCCTTCTTTCCTTTACCTAGAGCAACTTCACTTCTGGGAAAGAGCTTCTTGGAAAATGTGCTTTTTACTGCTCTATTGAAGCCACTATCTCCTTTCTTCACAAATGGGTCTTGCAACAGATGTGCTGGGTACAGGGCCATATGGCACATACCTATCATCTGAAAGTCATCACCCTCAGCAACTTCCCTCTCATACATGCTGTCACCACGGTATATATTGTTATTCCACCACTCTGTCTTTCTACTTCTGCTACTCCTTCTACTTAAAATGACAAAGAGCAACAGAAAGAAAAATAATGGTGAGTGCAGAATGGGAACTCTGTTGGCTTGCTGCCTCAGACATGTGTTTGAGTGTTTAAAACAAGCACATGATTGCTAAAAGAACAGCATTTTTATATTTTGCAAGTTATCCTGGGAAAACAAGTAATTAAGCAAATCACCTTGCTAAGCTTGAAGACCATATTTTGTGCTTCTTCTTAAACATATTTTTAAAATTAATAATCCTTTCTGATTATTGATGAGAGCAAAATAAAATAGCATTTTAGTTCCTTTGTCACGTTCCAAAAACTCTTTAGAGAAATGGAAAAGAGGAGTCCATGCAATGCTAAAGTCCAGCTGTAAGTTAACAGTCAGTGTAAGATCACTCTTCCTTAACTAAGGTATAATCACTAACATGAGGGAAAAATGTTATTATATTTTTTTCCACTTATTTCCGTCCTCTCCTTGAGCTTTTAATGTCCAGATTTTTAGCTGTAAAAAATACCATTGTAATCTAGCTGGCAGCAGAATGAGTTACATGTTATATATGAACACAACTTAAGAGAAATTTAAACATTACACACCTGAATGTCCACTGACTGTTTAAAACTAAGAACATTCAGAATTAAGATCACTCACCAGTGTTTAAACCATAATAGAATGCAAGAATCTCAGGCTACTATGACACTCTAATATAGTGACTAAGAATAAAAGCACAAAGCAACACTACCACTTCTATTTTGTGACTTTATCTGAAATCTTTCTTTAACATTTAGTATATATTATGTACTTCCTTTTGATATAGCACTTTGCAAAAGCACACAGTTCTTTCTTGTGTTTAGCTTTTTGGAACATAAATCACAACAGTAAGAAGATTGTTTATGGGACAGGCACAGTCATTCACAGTTATTTTTCTGACACTAAATTGCTCCAGGCAAAAATTTGCTTTCAAGAAATATCAAGTTTATCGGAAACAAACAAAAAAAAATTACTCACAGCTTTGGTTTGGCAAGCACAGGTGGTGGTTCCTTGGTGGGTGAAAGCAAGACAGCTGGAGGTGGGATGGATTTATCACCATTTGGCTTGCTGTTAATCATTCCATTAACTCCATGAATAGGATGGATACCATTTGTTTTTTCCTCAGACAAATTGAGCTGTAGTTGAAGGGCTGTCATACCAGACCTCAGCTCAGTGCTGTTTGCTTGGTGGGTCTCTGAATGTTTCTTAGCTGGCATCTCAAGAGAGCTAATTTCAACTGGAGGAAGTGGTGGGAAATGATGGAAATCATCACTGTTGGATTCTCTTGTCAGTGATTCATCATTAGAGCTTTCTGAATTGGCTAAAAGAAATAAAAAAGAATGTCTCTATGACAAGTCAGAGACAAAGTACATGCTGTATTTTCAGTTTGTTAAAGGTGAGATCTCTGTGCAGATATTTTTCTAGTTGATAATTTATACTGAATCAGATACATGACTGGCTATTCATTTTCTGACTTTGCCCCATGCAAAAGTCACAATAAGGAACATTATGGATCCCTCTAAATCGATTTCAGAAATCCAGCTGCTAACTGACATTGGCAAGCATGGGCAACAATAGCTGAAACAGCATTTCCTCTTCCTGGAGTCTCAGTATCACTTAAGAAAAATTGCTTTAAAAATGCTGAATAATGTATGTATACATGGCATGTTTGCAATGGCAGCTGGGTCAGTGCATTCCACAACAGTATGTATGTAAGCATACCATGTCATAGTTTTACAAAAGGCATATGCCACCTTTGGTAGCATAATTTCATCTGCTTCATTTTGCCTCTGCTGCCATCTAGTCTCAGACCCCTAATGCTTAAAAATCTGCCAGGCTTGTGGCAGACACTTTAAAATGTATTTTACATGAATAAAAACATTAAACTGGGAAATGAGCCAGTAAAAACATTCCATTTGCTTTATATGAATACTCTGAGGTTAACAAGACCTCAAGACCATGTCCTACAGCAGCTCTTTTCTACAAGGGAAGCAGACTGATAACAGGTAAATTAATTATCTAAGATTGGTGATTAAAAATTTCTCTTTCCCTTTGTCACATACCTGAGCATACAACTAGTTGTGCACTGCTTGTTACTGAACCATGTTCATTTGCTGCTATGCATGTGAAAAGTCCTGAATCTTCAGGGAAAGTTTCTGCAATTACAAGTGTACATATCTCTTCTGGAAATAAAGAGAAAAATAAACTGCATCATAAACTATTTCATCTACCAAGTAATGTTTTTGCATTGTGTGTTAGAAGGACACCAGGACACACTCCTTATGTGAATAAATGCTGGGAGAGCTGCAGAAGAGTTCAACATAAATAGCTTTAATGAAGATCACTTAATATCTAAAACAAGTAATTCACCAACATAAATTTTCAACAAGGGCCTGTCTTGAACAGTAATTTTGCAGTCACAAGTTTGCGCAGACATTTTACACACTCAGTATCTTAATTTTTATGCAGGATAGTACTAATTCGTAAAATTCCATGTATTGTTCTCTAAATAACATCGTCAATATGAATGTCACATGATTACTTCTTTCCCTGAAGTTCCTGTGTTTCATGCAACATTTCAGATCAAATTTCATTCCCAGTAAAACCAGAAACTATTTTATCATCACTTCCAGTTAGATTTTCTGTATAAATTGACCAGAATTAAAAACTCTGGATGCATAAATATTCCCTCATGCAGAAGTTGGGAAGATAATTTCTGTCTCAGCACAACAGTAAGAATCGATAAACTGAAAATACAGTATGCAACAGCATCCCCAAAAAACTCTGCAGAAAGCTGTGACACAGATGTATTCTGTGGATGTTTGAAATCTGTTTGTTCTACTTTGTTATGCCATAATATTTTGGTTATACCAGGGCCTCAGTAAGAAAACTTGTATGAAGGATGGACTGTTCATATTTCAGGTTTGGTCTTGCAGTAATGTTTTCTAAATCAATTCCAACAATTTATAATCAATGCATTTAAATATCTAGGCATATTTTTTTTCCATATTCTTCAAAGAAGTAACTTTATTTTATCTCTAGTATTTAAAAAAATTCACAGTATATCTAATCTAAATAATTCTAGTATTTATATAACATATTTAAATAGTTTTAGACCTGGACAATGTTACATCATGGATTTCTTTTATTAATTAGGAGTTTGTTTTGCTCATACTAACTTTCTAGTCTTGAAAACAAAGTAGAAGAGTTTTAGATAATTCAGTTCCATTAAAAAAAAAAAAAAGCGCATTTTGGACATTTATATTGAATCCCACATATTATCACAGAATCAATTTTCATATGAAAATTATTCTGTAGAAGAGGTTCATTAAGGTGAGCTTCATTTCTTTTAGTTCAAAGAAGGAAAACATTTTCTAATAGTTCTTTTCTTTCTTTTTTTTCTTAACTTTCATTGTGGAATGGCAGACCACTGTCTTGTTTAGGCAGATAACAAAAAAGTAATGGAATTTTTCCAATTATAAATTACAATGTATCCAAAAACTTCCTGTGCTGTAAATGGGCTAAAAATGAATGACTAACTAAATGTTTGGCACAGAGTTGTTTTTCAGACAGCAGAACATGCTTTTTTCTTGGCAACACAAGCCAGTTATTCAGTATAGCTGCAAGAGCCATGTCTGGTAATACTGTAGCACGTTGGATCTTATCTGACCCAGATGAAGATTAATGACTCATGAAAGGTCTTATCAGGAAAGCAGTGAGTAACACAAGCTAGTTTTTGAACTACTGAGGTCAGGTTTTTTTTAGTCTTGGTGTGTCATACACAGTTGAAGCTGTATTGTTAACCACACGTGTGCACTCCTGGATTGAACTGACTCTGGGGATGCAATTTGATACACGCAGCAGACTAGTTTCCTGTTCATTTAACAGCAGAATTCTGAAAGCTGGATATTTCAGGACTGCAGAATAAAATCACTCCCACTGTGCTGAGAAATGTTGTCTGAATGAGGGCAAAGGTACTACCAAATATAAATCCCAGCAGCATTCCTATTTTCCAAACAGCAGGGCTAATTAATGCACAACATTCTTTCAGGTTTTTAAGCGTGTAAAATGATCACATGAGATGAGCTGATCTTTGCTCTTCACTGATAAATAATTGTAATGGATTCTACTGTGATACAGTTTGTTTACTGAAGCAGTCAGTATATTTGAAATTTATGTGTGGTAAATTTCAGTAATCCTTGTAAAATAAATTGGAAGTAAATTAGTGATGAAAAGAATCAGTTTAAAAGTGAGTTTTCTCAGCTGGATGAGCAAACTACAACACATCTGTGATCATTCATGAGAACACTGGCTAAACTGAAAACATAAAAAAGCCAAAGAACAAATCAAAACTCAGCTTGGGCAAAAAGCATGTGTGAGTAACATATTGCCATTGTCTTTACTCATTGTGCTCCCCCCAAACCAAGAATTGCTGACCTCCAAGTCCTTGCTAAAAGGTTTACAACTGTGGAAAGCATAGAAATAAAATACTAGTTTGACAAAATAAATGTTCTTTAAAGATTTCCATAACACTCTGGTGCATAGTGCTTTTGAGTATTTTTCTAGCTTTACATCCTGCCTTATGTAATTATTTTCCTTCTTTGCTAAGTAGAATCTGATGATTTGAAGTAAATAATGTCTGTTCTACGTCCCAATCATCATCAGCTGACAAATAATTTAATCACAAAAATGCGTTCCAGAAAGCAGCTCTGAAATGCTGTTCTCAGGGCCTTAAAACATATTTAACACTTGACTAAATGAATACAAAAGCATTCTGTTCACTGAAACATGTAAAATGCTTAGGCATGCAAGTACTTGATGATTTTGTCAGCTATTTAGAAATAATATCACATTTTACAGAGTAATCCTTTCACTTTATGGTTTATGACTCCATTAGGAAGAATAACCTTTGTTAAGAAAGAAAACTGTTGCATTTTAACAAATTCCATTGTTGGCAATGTGTTTACTTCAGAATTTTTCTATGTATTACAATTAAGGTTGAGTAGTTCTTTTATCTGCACCTTCATCTCCAAATGTGATCATTAGCTTCCTCCACTCTAATGCACGTAACTATCCTGGGAAATAAGTATGGCCTTTTATTTGTAGTTGTTCATTATGATGCAATGAACAGAGCTATCTCTACAGATGCAGCTTCAAAACTGTGAGTTTTCTGCTACACAAAGACAGCAGGTAGTCACAGTGGTGGTTTCCTGGTAAAAATCCAAAACAATCCTGCCATCTCGTAGTCAAGGTTGTCTCTTATTCTCCCTCTTGTTCCCCAGCTGTCAGCTGTAACTAGAGTCTAAGCAAAACAATGTGCCTATCAGGTAACTCCTTCTCATTAAGGTATCTGAGCATTTTTAGTAAAGAGGGTGGGGTTGAAGACCTGTAGATTCCTTAACTTTCAATAACACAACAAGAAAAGCATTTCATTTACCTGTTATCACTATTGTATACAGATTTACCCAGCCAGGCAGCTATTCTGGCTTATTTAATAGGCTTCATGCCACTCAAGAAATGAAGAGGCAAGTTTTAAAAAGATATACAGAACCGATTATGTTTGAAGATATCTCAAAGAACACTTAGAAAGTACTAAGTATAAAACTAAACAACAGCAAATGGGATTGTGGGCAATACAATGCAGTTTTAGGGTACAGAACCTAGATTACAACATATGTAATCAATACCTGAGATGGCTGCTATCTAGCTAGTTCAGGTACAATAAATAGGAATATGGCTATGGCAGCTTGGATTTTAGTCCCTAAAGTAGTACTCAGGTTTGAGGAGAAACTTACCCACTTACCAGGGTCAAGGAAAAATTTATGCCAAAGTTTACACTGAGGATGTTATGATGGTGTAGATGCCTAAGCCAGCTAGTTTGAAGTTGTCAGGTGCATACATTGGAGCTGAAATCAATGTATTCATCAACATAATTGTGATGATTAATAAGTTTTAAATATTTACAGTTGAAGAGGTATAGCAGTATTTTGTTTTAAATCACCTAGTACAAAAAAGATGAGAGGTATACTTTGGATTTGGTAGCATCAACAAACGAGGACAGGCAGAGCAGTCTGACTTAAGATGGGGTCACTGACAGGACCAGAACTCTGTAGGCACCTTGTGAATGCAGCCTACAATTGAAAAGGTACATTGACAAGCAATAGCACGTAGGTTGATCAGACCACCTTTAACGATGGATAATTTTAGTTTTTCTCTTCATTTGGCATCTTGAGCTGTGTAGCTCATTGGAGATTGCTCTTGTCAAGATCAGCAGTGGAAGAGAGAGACAGATTCTTAGTCTTAATTCTGTTTTCACAAAAAAAATGCATACTGACCTACTGAAGTTTGTGTATTTTGAATTTCAGCAGCTATCAGAAAGCTGACTTTCTTGGTGTGAGGAGGCAGTAAGGATTTCTGTGATACTTGCCCTATATTTTCAATTTCAAACATGCAGAAAGACGGGGGGATTTCTAAGGGAGTTACTTATAAGAGTTGAAGCTCTGGAGTGATGACTAACTTTTGAGATGTTTTTGGTGAACATACACAGTATTGTGCTTAGGAAAACAAAAGCATGTATATGTGGCAATTCCTTGGCAATTTAAGAAAAATTACTTCATATACTTTTCTTCTTACATGCCATTAGACAATTGTTTTAATGTAATTCAATACAGTTTGTGGCTGTCTCTAGACAGCTGAGTAATGGTCAAAATATCAACAGCTGGCAAATGACTCCATGGGATTTTTCAGTCTCAGGCAGCCTGTTCTTTGAAGGATTAAATCAGTGTACAGTCAAAACGTCCAAGAAAAAAGTAGAAAGCAGGTAATTTGACAATCTGTGATGTTGGCTTTAAGTAATCTGACTAGCTATTAATTCACAAAGCAGTCTAGAGAGATTTGTGATGCAAACTGATTTCTGTCTAGACAGAAAAAGGAGTGCAAAACACATTAGGGTAGATAGAATGGACCCAAAAAAATGTAGCCAAAAAGTCTCCCTTGCTTCTTAATTTCTTACCTGTGTGAGTTCATGGAACATTTTTCTTTTAAATCATTAATACTGCCCTAGCAAAGGATAACAAATGGTTTTCAGCACTATAAAGTGTTTATTATGGTTGGACTTTGGTTGATAGCCAGCAATTAAAGTCACACTACAACCTATTACAATTTATGCAAAATGTCAGGAAGTTACACACTTGGAAACATTTTTAGAAATCATGTCCATCTTTCAAAATCATGAGTGGTTATCTAGCATAGGCATGTTGCTTTCCCTATCAGTCTTGCACACATATTCACCATCTGCGCTGAGTAGCAGTTGTGTATTTGCTTATGAACTATTTCCTCTCCAGGTATTGTTTTGTCTGGCTTCTTAGAATATGAAGTGTATCACAAACCAGTGCTGTACCTGTCACATTTCTGGTGCACATCCCAGATTCCTGTTGCAGAAAATTTAAGATCCTTAATGACAGACTAAAAACCAGGGTTACTTATTAATGGTATTACTACTAATACACGAAACACTGCTAATTATTTATTCCAAAGGGAAATATTTACATTTTGCCCAAAGTTTATTTACATTCCCTTTGCATCCACAGAGTCAGATCCTACACAAATAAGCCAAGGAGTGTCCTGACATTGACTCTAGTGGAAAGTAAGACACTGCACATTATTTAATAGGGATTAATAGGAACTGATACATGCACAAATTTCATAGGGATACTACTTAGCTCAATGATTCCAGGGAGAACAAAATACTGAACTGACACTCTTTCATAGGTTTTGAGTAGCAGGAAGGTGTTTATAAATATATTTGATGAAAGAATTACAAAAATCAAAACCAACCAACCAACCAACAAAACCAACAAAAACACCCTGTTGTCAGGCTTTCACTACTGTTATCTCCATTAAACCGAAATTATAGAGATACCAGAAAAGTATTCTGAAATGCCTTCCTACTCTTGGTTTGCCACTTATCTTGAGAGTGGTATGAGATACCGTGATATTAAATAACTTTTCTTTACCTGTGAAAACTCAAGAATGCACCTGTTATGTAAGGGTCTATTCCCTAGTACTCTTTAGAAAGCATCGGGTATGTTCTCCCAGGGTCTGCATGGACATGGTCCCAGGGTCTAACTAGACATGGGAGGGAGAGCATTCAACACAGTCAACATGATGGTGGGAGTATGTGTGAGAGCTAGCAAAGTGATGATTTATTTAGACTCAGTATCCCACCTTTTATTTCCCATTTCAGGGAGTACTTATTTAAGGAAATTGTTAGCTTTATGAACTATCAAGTATATTCTTACTTATTCCACATATCTGTCAGATATACTAACCTTGCAAATAACAATACCAAAATATTACTTAGTTGTCCATGACAAAAAAAATCTTCTAGCAAGAGGCATAATATACAATTTCCTTTGTACTCAAGTATACACATGATGGAATTTTGAACCTTTTGTCTCAAGCAAGGAAGTGCATCTCCTTTCTACTAGATAACACTGCATTCCTACTCTAAAATATTTTGTTAATTTAGCATTATACATATTCTGTTGGCTAATGAGGGCAAAGGGGTAAAAAAGATTGCCAAATAAAGCAAACATCATTAATGATTGCAAGTTTTGAGAGAAGAGTTTCAAATTAGATATAAAAAAGAAAACCCCCAAAAGGTATGCTAGTAAACTTAGACTTCATAGAAACATTTGTGTAAAGTTTCAACCCTTTCAGATACTTTCTATCACATCAAAAGAGAGAGTGAATGCAGTTTAAGTGATTTTGTAGAAAAGAAGTGCCTATTAACAGTGAGGTAGATAAACTAGGTACTGTTCTCATAATGTTGGTGGATTAAATCTAGAAAAGATGTTACTACTTGGACAGGAAATAAGTTTCTCTGGGAAGGGGAAGAAAGTCAACACATTGATCAGATTTTCTTTTTGTAAAGGTATCGAGAAAACAGCTAAGTTAGGAGACTTATTTTGTAATAGATATTACAGGAGAGTGTTCCAAGAAAGATACAGAATTGAACATATTTCAACACAAATCTATTTTCCTTTTTTTCATTTCATATCTAAAAGCTTGGTATAATATTGAAACTCTCCTCAAACTGTTTTGTACTGGAAACAGCAAACCTTTTAAAGCAAGGTTCAGACTATATAATTGTCTTCTCTTCTATATGTTATTTGACTTAGAAACATTAAAGAAAAGAACTAACATTTTTGGTCTTTTAGCATCCACTTACTAGTCAAGAAACTATCACAGATATGATGACATATAATGGAAAAATTAAGCAGCCAGAGAAAACCCATAGTTGGAAGAACACTTTTTGCTGCTGAAATCTAGAATTTACCTTGTGAACAGGCTTGAAAAATTCAGTGTGCCCTTATCTTTGAGGATCTGCTTTTACTTGCATTTAAGACACTCCACATCTGCAAAGCTAGATTGGCAAAACTAGCATTTAGTGATGGGGTGTTATGAAATACTTATGATTACAATTTGGGTAATGGAATTTTGTGGTATTTATCTTTTTTCCTCAGAAGCATGCAAATGGCTTATTTTCTGAGAAGGAAGTTTGTCTCAAAATTTAAGCTGTGAGACTCTCCTTGCTGTTCTAAATGGAATTTACTGTTTAACTAATAAAGGAATTGATGTAAAGGACAGTGTAGATTATGGAAGTTATGATAAAGAGGCATTGTCTGTAAGGGGGTTTCATATTACCAACGCTCAGCAGAAACACTTTTCTATTTATGGCTTTAGCACAAACTCAAATAGCTAGTGAATCAAGAGATTATTTTTTCATATGATTCTTACCAGGTTCAGTTGCAGATCGTGGCTCTGCATATCACATCATAAGTGGGAGAAACAAACAAGAAAAATTGTATTAGTGATTACATTAATAAATGACAGTATAATGAATGAATATCTTATACCGAAATACTGTAGACAATTACAGAATCTGTACAGAAACATTACAAATAAGGAAGATAAATTATCTGTTGATGGCAGTAGTCTAATTATTACTTCTAGCCATTATAATCACTGAACTGTGAGGAAGAGAGGACTCCATCCAAAACCCAATACTGACAGACTAATTGAATGATCTTTCCCCACACAATATCAAAAGTAGCCACTTCAGATTATTGACTTACTCTTTTGGAGAATTCTGAAGTCTGGAGAATCTTTAATTTCAATGCCCTGTCGAAACCACTTAACATGAATGGGAGGGGGTCCTCTGACCCTGCATTCCAATACCACGACTTGTCCCTCAGATGCTGTGGAGTTTTGTAGCTCCTGAAATATAATAATCACAATTCAAATGAAGTTGGAGCATTTTACATTTCTATAGTCTTTTCTTCCCTTCGTATTTCCACTTTATTTTATTGTATCATTACATTTTTGCAATAGACATCTTCTGTGAGCTGTATTTTCATTCATTAATTTATCGGCTATGCAGTTAAAAATTACTGAATCTGTTATTTTCAAAAACATTCTTAATAAGATCAAAGATGGAAAAGGTGTAGAAGTACTTAATTCGTCAGACCATCACAAGCAGATAGCTGCAGTCTGACCTTTCATTTTTTATCTTTCTTCCACAAAGTGAAACGAAAATTTTGCAACTAGGTACACAGTAATTGGCTTGGTTCTGAGAGACTAGCTGTGCTGCTTTCAGGTCAGCCTCTAAAATGTGGAGTTGCTTTTCCTCTGAGCAATTTATAATCAACCAGGAAAATTAGATGACACAAATGTTATTAGGATATATTATCTTGTGCATGGATAGCTTCTGAAATGGTATTAGGGCTGTAATAAAATCTGAAAAATTTCAGGAAGAGTCTAAACCTTTAATGAACAACAGTGAGAGAGGAGAAGCACAGCACTGTAAGTAACAGAATAGACAGGAGTCAGACACTATGGATTTCTACTATTTTCTACTCTTACTAGAAGTTTCTTGCCTCCCCACCTTGCAGAAACCGCATTCTCTAACCCCCTGCATTTCCCCTCTCCACTGTCCTGTGACACCTGCAGTATCAATGCAGAACTATGAGGGATAGAGTCAGACATTTCCTGACATGAGAAAGGGGCACGATAGAGCCAGGCTAGATAGTTGTGGTGAACAGAGCTTACTCTTATATCTAGGAAAAACCATTTGCTGTTCCATAGCTTTTAGTCAACTGCTTTTCTGCAGTACCAACCAGAAATACCTTATTTTCTTCATTTTGACTTCAGCAAATGGGGACTCAGTGGTAGTTAGTGCTATGGAAATGCTGGTTTGAATGTAAGATGAAAGAATATTTTTTAATTAAAGTTGTATTTTAAAAAGTAGGGAAACGTGCTGTCCTTTTTGTTGTTACCGTTTGGAAAGAATGTGATGATAAATATTGACTTAAATAGTTACTAAAGAATTACGGAATAAAAGTTTCCCTTCTAGCCAGTCCATGTCTTACATTTTACAAGGCACCCCAATGAATAATATTTGAACTGCTCTTCTGACTAACATACCTACATGATTTTTTTTTTTCCTTAAACAAAGTAAAAAAAGCCTGTGTTATTTCTTCTTGTGAATGAGGCTTTATCATGTCTGTGAACTGTAATTGGTCCCTACCTTGCCTTACTTCTCAAGGGAGGACAGTCATGGCCATAAGACAAACACATACAGAACATTCATGTAATTCCATTAGTGATCTTAGGCTACAAGGCATAAGAACTTAATTGTTGCAGTGGAGGAGTATTTTCTTGGGAAGTAATGGACACTGTAAAAGTTTTAACATGAGTAAACATTCCTGCATTAGGATATATAATCTTGATATTTCCTTCTGTACTATAGTAGTATGATATAAAAATGATGGATAAAACATACCTTTGTAAAAACGGGTGCAGAATAAGTAGACTTAGGTCCATCCACACGGTGCAGGTACGAAGTAGGGCTTTGAACCTGCAAAGCAATGCAACAATGCTATAAAATGGGAAGAATACTGATTTCAATAACATGGCCTTCATAGACCTATGGAATAATGCAAACTCTCAAATGCACAGTCTCATTTTGGTATTCACTCCAGCACACTTCTTGAGTGACATCACTATTTCACATCTGCCATATTTCCAAAATCAAAATGCAAGCTTTAAAGGCTACTATACTTCCCATGATAATTTTGTATCCAATTGTCTTTGCCTTAAGTATTTTGAGAGTTTGACTCCTGTTAATGTCATTCAAGTACGTCCTTTGCACTGAAGCATTTTTGCCTTTCCTGTTATTACATCTCTTGACTGATAAAGTAATAAATAAACCTAGGTACTCAAAGTTAGCCCAAGATAGGGGAAAGAATTTACCATGTACAGTCTTAAAGAGATTTTTATTTTATTTTTTTTATATGCAAACTTGAAGCCATCCACCGTGGCATTAAAATTTAGTGAAATTTAATGAGCATTTATTTTCTACATTTAACTTCTAGGTAGTAAAATTTAGTTTTCTCTAATAGGCTTGGAGAATCACAACAATATTTAATTTAATAAGAAAATGTAAAACTTTTACAAGAAGTACTGTAGACATTCATTTGTATTACATTGTCACTAATAAATTACATACTCTATAATTTTCATCAGCACCAGATCTGTCAGCTGCTCACATGCTATGCTGATACACATTGTGTAAGAATTCATGTGTATATTTACTTTAATGCCCCATTCACTAGATACACACTTAATTTTAAAAAATTGTCATTCTTAATATATTAACATATGTTTATAATGCAATAATGTAATTCCTCATAATGACAAAGTTTTTCAGGACTCAGAAATTGTGAAATAAAATGTAAAATACTTTTACTAATTAAAAAATCACTGTCTAAAAGTACCTGCTGAGTGGGCACAGAGATAGGTTGAATTACAGCTGTGGTCACTCCAGACTTTGGTGTAGAAGATCCTATTGTCAGGGAAACAGAGGTGGTTTTCTTTTGAGCCCTGGAAAAAAAAAAAAAAAAAAAAATATATATATATATAAAGAAAGACGACTTTCTAAGATCACAATATGATCTGAAATCACAATATACTAGTTTGTAACGGATAAGGCACCTTGTATTTTCTACATCTTTACATTTGTTGTTATCAGCTGAAGAGACTAACATTGGAGGAAACTTGAGCAGAACACAATCTTTTGCTGATTTACACTTTAACATCCAATTGAAAAATATAAACTAAAATGTATTTTGTTTATTGAATTGTAGGCCACACTGTTTTTTTTTTTTATGGTTTTGTTTTGTTGGTTTGTTTTTTTTTTGAGGCATAGAACTGAGTGATTACAAATGAAGACTTGATTAACTTAAAATTAGTTCTGAATTTGAAAAGCTGATATCAACAAGTTGAGTTGTCAGGGTAAGGCCCAAATTCTGCAGTTATAATACTACACATTTATGTGACATGAGAGAAGGAGAAAAGACAAGACATACACAAATATACCCCAGATGCTTATTCCAATCTAAAACTACTAAAGATTCTCCAGTGCCCCTTATTAAGAACATTTCCACATCATTCGTTCTACTTTGCACACTTACTGTGGCATAGCTCCAGATTTTGATTTGAAACTTAAACTTTCAGTCTCTGAATCTGTGGAACTGGCACCTGGAAAATAAAGTATTTTCAATAATCTCATATCCTTTTACTGATGTATTTAATGTTTACATTACAAAGAAAAATATGCTGCTTTTGCATTAAAGTTCAAGAGTTGATAACTGTCTGTAATAAACTACTGCAGTTTTTCTTAGCTGATAAGAGATTGTAACTATGTACTTTAGACAGTTACAGAAATTGTAATGATGTCAGTTTCATTGCAAACTGTTTTCCATAGGCTCTTAGCTGTCTTCCTTCATATTGAAGCAAATATGGCCAAAAAAGGAAAAATAATCCTGATTACTACAATTTTGCTGGAAATATATAATTTTATCTACTTGAATGTTAAAGCTTAAGCAAACATAGCTTATACACAGATAACAAATCAGCCTTAAGTAAGAGCAACGTAATACAGCAAGACATTTTCAGACTAAATTTGATACCAAGAATCTCCACAGTTTAGACTATTTATATTAACCTGCATAACATTTATGTACCGGTATTTCTTGCCAGTGGAAGTCTAGATATAGTGTACAGGTTTGGTAAGACCCTGAACTCACTTGAAGAAAAAAATATGAAAACATTCATTCCCTTTGTACTAAGTTTGCACAACGTTTATTCTAGACATTTGTGCTGTACATACTATTCCTCAAAGGATATGCAAAGCTGTTATTTTAATTCCAATCATAAGAAATTCATTATCAATATGCATAGCATAGCATAGACTAATTTTAATGGAATAAAGCTTAGACTGAGGCACCTGAGTATCCTATTCATTTACAAAGTTTAGACAACAAAAAACAAAGCAACAAATACCACAGAGAAGGTAAGAAGAGAGAAGCAATGTCAAACGAGCAAAGTGGGTCTACAGGAAAGCATTTCTCTTGAGCAAACCATAACCAAGTCTTGTGTGGCTGGCCCTGCTGCAAAGAACGTACGAGGCACCATTGCCATCGAGACAATGTACAACACAATGCTTGTGCGACCGTCATCTGGTTTCCTTAAAGACCATAGCGGAGGAGCCTAACGCCTTGTACAATCC
Organism: Apus apus; assembly: GCF_020740795.1. Classification (NCBI taxonomy): domain Eukaryota; kingdom Metazoa; phylum Chordata; class Aves; order Apodiformes; family Apodidae; genus Apus; species Apus apus. Next base: position 75,906,423 of record NC_067285.1, on the reverse strand, counting down.
TCTCTCTTCCAAAGCTACATGTAGTGAAACTTCAAGATAGTACTTCCACAGAGTAAGATTTTACCTGATCGCAAAAAAGGAATTTTAAAATATTGCTGTATCTTTCTATCAACCTGCTTCTTCCTAAATGTTGCTTGTTATTATAACTATACACAGTATTATATATTTGTTTATATCTGAGTATTTTTAAAATAATTCTTACTTCTGTGAAGAAAAGTCTTACTAGAATCCATAAGATTCAGAAATATCTCAGGGATTTTGCTTTGTATCCTGATGTGGGATAACAAATCTCTGAAACATAATGAAAGAAATCCTGTAATGGCACATCTGCCATGATTTAGCTAATTTATAGTGAAAGCTTCATTGCTTTTTTAATCAAAAGCTATTTAACCATTTTGGTATGGTATTATTCAGACTTGTTTTGTGTATCTCTTACAGTAATTTGTTTTATGCTTTCAATTAACCATTTACATTCATTTTAATGTGTTCCATAGCTGGTAAAAGAATACTTATTACCAAAATCTTTCAAATATGCAGGAATTAAAGTAAAAATCAGTATTAAATTAATATAATAATGCCTAAAATACATTCATCCACTGAAAAATTAAATCAATCATTTTACTCATGGTATAGTCATTAACTTTCCTCAGAGAAAATAATTATTAATTTTGAAGTCAGCAAACATTTTCACAATTACTAGCAGTTGCTTCAGGAAAAAACCCAGACTTTTAACCTGACCTTAAGTCAGGTTACCAAATAGGAAGAATTATAATACATTTACCTGTGACTGAAGAATACTCATATAATAACAGTGGAAAGAAGTTCAGAAATGTGACAGGGATTACTGCTATTATCAAAATTATTTTTCACACGACAGAATCACAGAATCCTAGGGGTTGGAAGGGACCTCGAAAGATCATCTAGTCCAACCTCCCTGCCAGAGCAGGATCACCTAGAGCACATCACACAGGAACGCGTCCAGGTGGGTCTTGAATGTCTCCAGTGAAGGAGACTCCACAACCTCTCTGGGCAGCCTGTTCCAGGGCTCTGTCACTCTCACAGTAAAAAAAAATTTCCTGATATTCACATTGAACCTCCTATGCTCCAGTTTGCATCCATTACCCCTTGTCCTAGACATCACTGAAAAAAGCTTAACTCCATCTTCCTGACACTCACCCTTTACATATTTGTAAACGTTGATGAGGTCACCCCTCAGTATCCTTTTCTCCAAGCTAAAGAGACCCAGCTCCCTCAGCATTTCCTCATAAGGGAGATGTTCCACTCCCTTCATCATCTTTGTGGCTCTGCACTGGACTCTTTCAAGCAGTTCCCTGTCCTTCTTGAACTGAGGGGTCCAGAACTGGACACAATATTCCAGATGTGGCCTCACCAATGCAGAATAGAGGAGGAGGAGAACCTCTCTTGACCTAATAACCACACCCTTCCTAATGCACCCCAGGATGCCATTGGCCTTCTTAGCCACAAGGGCACACTGCTGGCTCATGGTCATCCTCCTGTCTACCAGAACCCCCAGGTCCCTTTCACCTACACTGCTCTCCAGCAGGTCAGCCCCCAACCTGTACTGGTACATGGCATTTTTCTTCCCCAAATGCAAAACTCTACACTTGCCCTTGTTGAACTTCATCAGGTTTTTCCCCGCCCAAGTCTCCAGCCTGTCTAGGTCTCTCTGAGTGGCAGCACAGCCTTCTGGTGTGTCAGCCACTCCTCCCAGTTTAGTGTCATCAGCAAACTTGCTGAGGGTACATTCTGTACCCTCATCCAGGTCGTTGATGAAGATATTGAACAGCACCGGTCCCAGTACCGACCCCTGAGGGACTCCACTAGTCACAGACCTCCAACTAGATTCTGCCCCATTGACTACAACTCTATGATTTGACATCACCAGTCAAATCTTTGATTTACAGAGGGTACTACTTTAAAGCTAACCATATGCCAAAGCTCTGCTTGTTTCTCCTTTTCCATTCTTTATCTTACTCATGCCCTAAATAAATAGTAATCTACCCATTGATTCTTGGGACATTCCTTGAAATACCTGAATTAATATGATGTGCTGTTCAAACTGTGTTGCATTAAAGAAAAGCAGAGGAACATCATAAAAATACCACCAAACCAAATGTCATCTTAACATAAAGAACCAAAAGTAAATTTCAGCTTAATTGTATTTTCCTGTATGTGTTAAGTATCTTATTATTTCACCTCTTACCTTCAATGAATATTTCAGCTGATGTACTATCTGAACCAATGGAATTTGAAGCCAGACAAGTATAGCGTCCAGTATCGTCTTCAAAGGCTTCTGCTATAATTAGTGAATGAAGTCCTCCACTTCCAGAACAGATCTGGATGTCGGGGTTATTTTGGAGTTCTTTTCCTTCACAGAACCATCTGCAGCCCACACACATTTAGAAAGACAAAGAAAAGAAGAACATAAAAGATTGGTTCAGGGTCATTGCACACAAGAAGACATTACACTCTGCTGCAAAAGTCTGAAATAGTTACTGAAATCTTTGAGTTGTAAAATGGCATTCACAAAGAATTAACTTGCTGGAATAATCTTTGTTTAAAAGGTAGTGAGGCATTTCTGAATGCTAAGGAAGTTGTACACACCTACAATTTACAGGTATTCCCTGTCCTGTTTTGGTAGAATTAATGCTTTCTGCATATCTTGCATACTGGCTTGCTTTGACCACAGTCCACAGAATCACAGAATATTAGGGGTTGGAAGGGACCTCCAAAGATCATTGAGTTCAACACCCCTGCCAGAGCAGGACCAAAACTGGGGTAGGTTACTCAGAAAGGCATCCAGACAGGTCTTAAAAGTCTCCAGAGAAGGAGTTTGCTACTCTCCTTAATACTCACCAATTCTCCACAAAGCATGTTTGATTTTGTCTGTCGTGCCCAGCCAAACTCATATAATCCCACAGTTCAAATTCCTTATTGCTGAACTTCAAATTGGTTTACTCCTGCCTCGACTCAGGAACATAAACTTGTTTTCTAGCCCTGTTTTTTTAATGTATGTATATAATACATGTTTCACTACTGAAAAGCATGCCTCAACAAAAGGGATGGGTTTAGGTACAGGCAAAACAGACACTTCTCTGAGGTGACTTATTACAAGGTAAAAGCACAGCCTATTTTGTTTATGTCAGGTCAATCCAGTGCTTTCCAGTGCAGGCTGCCTGAAGAGCTAGTTCATATTCTCAGTCTATGTTACTTCCATGAAAAAACTAGCTCCCATCTTTTTTCTGTTTGATTCCCTCATATCAGCTAGTTCTATCCTCATAGACTACTCCCTCATTTATATATATCTCTAGCATCACAGCAACTTTGAGAAGGGGATCATTCTCAGATTTTCCTTTTTTCCATTCTCAGATTTGTGTCCTGGAAACAAATTTTGCCAAGTTACAGAATCATAGAATAGTTCGAGTTGGAAGGGACAAGGAAGATCATCTGCATGTCTTTCTGAGCTGTTGTCCCACAAACTTGCTCTGATCATTATCACTCTTCTTTCCCTTCCTTTTACCCCATAATCCTAATCTGTGCTTTTCCATTTTGCCAACTCAAAATTAAAATCTTCTTGTGGTGAGGAGAAAGACAAAATTAGTGATTTTTGACAGTAAGCTTCAAATGGATCTTTCATTCTATTGCCCCATACACTTTTAGTTTCCTACTGCAGTAAGGGATTTTTAATAAATAAATAAATAAAACACTGACATTTAGGCAGTCAATTCAAATTAAAAGATGTCAATGTATTAAAAAGAACTATTTCAAAGACTTAAAATCTGCCACCAAAACAATCTGGTATTTTTCCTTTAGCTTGTAGATGTTTATGAGACAATGATTGTAGTTATGTTCCAGTAATACTTCCAAATGAAACTTGTTTTTTAAATCCCTATCGGATAACTTTCTCTTCTCTCAAAAAACAAAATAACTCCATGGTGTTACAGAACACCCCTACCTATGTATAGGAGAAGCATGCAACACTACAGGATGACAGACGCCACGTGATAGCGATCAGTGAGGATTGTTTAGAAATAAACTACCTCATTTTTATTGTTCTTTTTTTTCTTGTTAAGAAACCTAACAGATTTACACATAAGACAATTCCCCTTAATAGCATCCAGAACAGTGGGCAAGCCCTCTGTGTTTATCAACAACAGATCTTTCATTCCCGAAGGAAAAAAAAAAAGTGTTGATAGTGACATTAAAACTATATGTAATTGTCTTCTGTAATTAAAAGACTAACAAGTTCCATTTCTATTTTCTGTTGTGCCCAGACATCGCACATAGAAAGTATCATTTTTGGAACGAAGTAACAAACTTCCATTTGTTTACTCAGCAGACCCCTTTGGCCTACTTTTACAACTATTGGGCTCAGAGACAAATCTATTCTGTCAGCTCAACTGCCAAAATGAACATTTCTCTTCCCCGTCTTCCCCTCCTTTCCTCTCTTGTCACAAGTCCTCCCTTCTCCTGGTGTGAGGACCTCTGCTACTATTTCTATTTACTAGACCTTCAGAGTCCTAACCTCTGTGCAGCCTTTCCTAAGCTATGTTTTAAATGACATGCACAAGAGGGAGGTTAATTCAATTTCTAGACAATTACAGACAAGAGCCTGTAATATGAGGCTCTACTTAACTATTGGTTCTGTTTTTCTTTCCTTTCCAGAAACATCCTGCAAAGCAAAACTTCTCCTCCAAGCCTAATTATCTTCTCAGATAAGATCCTGTTTTAGTGACATTAGAATTGTAAGGCTTTCTGCTGGCTTCCAAATCCCATGCTTGCAAAATATATAATAAACTGTGATAAGCATATGAACTGAAAATAAAAACCCCTTTTTTATTTTTTTTTTCAGAAGATGCTTAATAGAAAAATGTGGGGGTTTCTTGGGAGTTTTTTTGGGTTCTTTTAGGAGGACAAGTTCTCTGTTCTTTGATTTATTCGTAGACACAGTTTGCCTCAGGTAGTGGGAGCTATTCTTTATCACTGGTTTCGCTGGTTGGGACTGAGACTCATTGCATCATAAGAGTGACATACCACTGAAAACGAGTCCTGACCTGCTACATCAGACACTGTCTGGCAAAGAGAAAAACACATAAGTAAGTAATTCAATATGAAATCATTTCAGCCACCATTAAGGTGATGTTTGAGGAGTGGGAAACAGGCCTGGTGTTGGACTGAGCTGTTTATTGTGGAAAGAAGAGTTCAACTTCACAATGGGCAAGAGCAGAGTTATTTGAAATGAAGAATAATGGAATAGACTCAATTATATTCTCTTTCCTTTTGTCTTTGCATTTTTTTCTTATCTATATGGTGATGGAAGTGAGATGTTTAATTAACATGTTTTTTTTTGAAGATTACATCAAAATTAAGTGAATTAGAAAATAACTCAGTTGTAATACTCATCCTGCAACATCTTGGTAGTTACCAGCTCAGTTCAAGCGAGCTTGTGAATTAAAAAAAAGGTGAGCTAATAAAATTAAATGAAGTATTTTTTACATAAACACAGACTGAATTTTACTTATCCCTCTTTTATATAGTATGGGCTGTTATAGAGCACAAAACTGCTGTCTGCAGGTCCCATCAGCATTACTGCCATTACACTTGGAATATTCACAGTAAGAGGATTTTCTGCTCCTAAAAAGACTGAAAAAGGATGAAAATAAAATCTTTGAAGCATTTTTTCTGCAGAGGAATCACCAAAGCAAGCAAGCAAGCAGAAATTATTGTCAAAGGGAGACAGAGCCAAAGAAACAGGAGGGACTCATGGCTAGATACAGAAAAACAGCCACAAAGCAAGTAGAAAGAGAAAATTCCAGCTATATGCTAAACAGGGCATCATTAACTCACGTCCAGTCTGTTCCAGCCCACTGAGCCTCTTGGGGAAAAGAAGATTACTATCTAACTGTGAGAAGACAATAATACTTCTGGAGAGCCAAAACCCCTCAAATCGAACAAAAAACAAAGACAGAGAGTAACACAGAGGACCAAATACAGTGCAGATGCTTTGTGAAAAAGAGAATTCCCTGTATAGAGAACATTGATTTAAATATACATTTATTTCCCAGTTTCTGGATACTGAAAGTACAAAAATTATCTTCTAATTTTCTTATTCCTTTGTTTCAGGTTCTTAATACTGCACAAAGTGTGCTGACAGAAACGAAACAGGCAGAGAGACCAACAAAAGGTTTTGCACATGTGTGTACATATCAGTTTGCAGAAAAAGCAGTAAAGCTTGCATCCTAGCTGTGTTCCTGCCAGCCACGCTAGCCCTCATGCAAATTTGTGGAGAACTGTTCCGTGGAGAGAGAACAGAAACTACTGTATGATGTCAGATAAAGGCTGGCTAAAAAATAAAATAAAAGGAATATATATTTTATGTAACTGGGATTAATTTCATCAGTCATTTAAGTATCTTGCCAGTTTTCAGATTAGACTGAGTTTCTCTGTTCATTCTTACTTCTTCATTCTCTTTCCTCCTTCTTCATTCTCTTTCCTCCATTTATCTTCCTGCCTGAATTTCCACTCTACCACTCTTTGCCTTGCCTTTTCTCCAACTATGTGTACTTTTCACCTACATTGTATCTACTGTATTTTAAAATGACAGCAATTAAGTATTTAATGCAGATACTGAAACACAATCACTAGACTGGAAAGTCAATACTCCAAGGGAGCAAACCAGAGGCATCTGGGTAGCAGGAAAACAATGGTTAAGATACTGTCTTTTCAGGCTTCAAAGCCTACTTTGCTATTCCACTGGCTACATTACTGTATGAGGGCAAAACAAGAACAGCAAACAACAAAGGATAGTCAAATACCAGGTGAGTAGCAGTTCATGCACACTGTCATCAAGTAGCAATTCACAGAGTTGCTCTCTTTCACTTTTTCTTATGCCTTCACAACTCTCCATGCATGGAAATGCAAATGAGCACGTGTGTCTGGGATTTTAATGACTGTGAGCAAAATATAAACAGAGTTGAACAGCACACTGACTGAGTAAGCACCAGGGCTTTAAGAAAAACACTTCAACTTCTCTCTAATGCATAATCCTGCTGAAACTTGTGCTTTTTGAGAGTCACTGAGGAATACAGAGGTTTTCCTTTCTGCACACTCTTAAAAGTTTATTTAAAATGGCAGCTGAAGTGAAACTTTAAGATATAGCCTTAGGGAAGAATTATAATAGAGAACTCTGACCACTACAAAAAGTGCAGAGAGATAAGTTGTAAATTAAAAAGTAATTTTATCCTTAGTGGTGTTAAGTATGTCCAGCAAGAAAAGTTAAAAATAAATACGGTGACTTTCCTGTACAACCAGAGTTAGCATTTCCACCACAATACTGTCTAACTTCCATTTTGTTTTTTTTCCAAATTCAATTTAAGCAGTCCAACACTTCCAAACTTTAAAATATTACTACTTAAATAATTTAATTTGATTTTTAAAAAAATCGCCTTCGCCATATAAGATTTAGAGTACACTGCAGTAATCCGATTATTCAGTTCTTTGCACACTGCTCTTTTCTTGTGCAACGTGCAACACAATAGAGAGTTTTAAATATGTGGCCTTGATGTGGGTAAAACATAATCAGTAATTTAAATAAATATATATATATGTTACATTTATCATAATTTCACTACGTACTATTAACAATTACAGAGAAGAACAATTTAATAAAGCAAAGAAATTCTAATTTACTAAAAGGTCATTGTTTTAAATTGCATGCCTTTGTGCTAATCCTGCATTCTTGTAGAAGTCTGGAAGATACGCATGATGTGGTGCAGTAATGAAGTATCTGGATGTAAAGGGAAAAACATTGAGATTTGAACAATAAAATTGAATTATATTTCAGCCTATAACGAAGAAGTTTAATGCTCCTTTTTTTCTTTATAGAAACCAGAGGTAATATATCTTAAAGAGGTACCTGTTGTGTAACTTATTTGGATATGTAATCGAAAGCTGTTTGTTTGTGATTAATAAACATCTCTGTCATAAAAGGCTGTGTAGGAGGTTAAGGTAATGTTCACTACTGGCTACTCACTTCTTGCAGGAGTAACTTTAAAAACTGGCAATGTTCAGAATTTTTTTAGGAAAATATCTAAATATTTAATAGAAAAACAATGAAAAGCACCTGGCAACTTCTTTGTTGAACTGGCTTCAAAGCTTCATAGGTAGGTTTATGACAAAGAAACCGGGGAAATTACTTTTGCTGTTGACAGTACTGTGGTGTTGAGGCAAATGATATTTCACAAATGCATCCAATGTTATCCAAATGAGATACCACATTTCAGGTAATCCTGTTTCATCATGCAGAACAAAAACATCTGTGCAGCTGTATTAATTCAGTAAAAACACCACGGAGATCATATTTCTTTAACTGGTCAAACAAGCAATCAGTACTAAAGGAAAAATATCTATGTTTTCTTCTCTAACCAGAACGAACAAATATCTCATGACTATAAAGAAATTTATTCTAAAAAAATAGTGCTTATGTTACAGTTGATCTTCATATATGAAATACCTTATGCTGAAAACTTATTTTCCATTTCTGAAGTCCTACATACCTTCCTATTTTTATTTATCTTCACCCTACCCCTCAAGATTTTTTTCTTATTTTTGTCCATCACCAAAAGTGCCTTATTACACTTGATCCTAACTGCATGTTCTCTGAAGACAAAGGTATTGACCAGATGCAGGTGTAACCCATAGATTTCACAGTTTCAGAAAGCTTACAAAGAACTTTCTTTTCTGCATTTGAGCACAGGCTTATGCTATAAATGTGTCACTTTCAGAAGCCACAATTTAACAGACAAATAGATGTGAATAGAAAGTTCAGTTTATTCTATATTTGGGTAATCATCAGATCAAGAAAGAGAGAAAATATTGTGTAATCTAAGGACAAATTATGTCATATAAACTGCAAACCACCTTTTACAACAAGTGTGTTGATTATTTGCCACACATACAGCTAGTTATTTAAAAATAACGACGCCTTCTCATTTAATTGAGAAACTTCTATAACAAGTGATTTTACACATATATAAATTTACAAATTACATGTCCATGTTCCTGAATGTAAATAAAAAGCATGACTAAAAATCCAATACTATTTTATATGCAATTTAAGAGACTAAGGTTTCCATACTTATAAACGTCAGACATTTTTGAGGGCTGTTTGACCCGTTAGATAACTGCAGGTTAATTTAATGAGATACTTTCTAGCAGTAATTTTCTTCACAAAATGCAGAAATTTTATTGCAGAAGTGATCAACAGTATTTAATGTAACAATTTCCCTACCTCATTTCTTCTGGGGCAGTTTCTTCACACTTTACTATTTTCTGGAGCATTATTTTGTACCTGACATCTTCAAGTCTATAGGAGGATATTTTATATAATCTCCTATTTGACTAAGCTTGAGTTCCTGGCACATATATGAGTACTACCTCCACTTACAACTCAGCCATACATCTGAAATAAATCTCCTAAAGTGACTTTTGAGGTGAGTGCAGTCTGTGCAAAGATGGCCAGGGCTTCTTTGCAGCTGTCGAAGAAGTAACTGCTGTCTCACAGGTTAGCCAGACTGAAGAAGGATAAATCAGAATAATCAAAGGAAAAGTTACTACTGTCTTAAAAAGTGGGAGAAGGTATCTTCTGGCACAACAGAGGAGTCGAAAGAACTCTATGCGCCATTCCAATTACAGCTCTGTATTTCAGTAACAAAAACAATCACTCAACAACTTGGATGGCTGCACTTAAAAACATCTCATTTTTTTCCAAGCTTTCATTAGGTGTTGAAATTGAAATAGATTTATTTCATAACAAAACCAATACTGACTGACAACAAAGCACCTTCAACTTCAGGATGCTAAGTCGCTAAGGGTCGATTGAAAAAACTCTTCCCTTCACTTAAATAATTTAAATCAGATATAAGACCCTAAAATTTAGTCATAAAAGCCTGCAAGTATGAGGAAAAAAAAGGGAGATTGGATTGGAAAGAGCAGCAACCTGCAGTAATGCAACAGTTATTTATATATATATATATATATATATATATATATATATATATATATATATATAAAATAGATTTTTTTTCAATATCATTAAATATGAGATATGGCAAAATAATTGAATAGTTGCAAATTTCTACTTTTTTCAGCTCCCAAATTACACCACTTAGGTTTGGAAAATGGCTGGGTTTTTTTATAAATACAGTAGCAAAACCATCTGTAACCATTCACAAACTGAAACCTGTGAATACTAATGGATCATAATTTAGCCTGCAATTTGCAAAATTATTTGAAACACATTAAAAATGAAAATTTTTCATCCTTCTGACATATCTACAAATGCAATTCTCCATAGTGGGTTAGTAAAAACAAAACAGAAGCCAAGAAGCAGAACAGTAGATACAGAAAAAGAATGTTCGTATAGTAGTTTTGTGTTACTTTTACCTGTATTTCAGAACACTTTAAAATTTTTAGGTGCTATGAGTAGTAATTGAGAGGAAGAATGAAGTAAAGTACAATTTCAAATTAAAACAGCAAAGTACATACCGCTAATGTGCACTCAATTAATTTCTTAACATGCCATATAACTTTCTCATTTTGTCTTTTTAGGTTTCATATTTGTCTGGAAGTTTTTTTTTTTTTTCCTTTTGAAATACCTTATACATTTCAATCCCCACTGCCAATTCCAATAAACGTGGAAGTTACCTCCACGTATCAAAGCACATGGGTGGAACAGGTTATAAATGTGAAGGATGAGGAATGACAGTCATAAAAAGCTTGACAGTAGCTGACTCTGCAGTTCTGTCCCTAATATTATTGTAGATGCTTTAATTAATTTTTAAAATGTAATTCAGGTTTAAATGATTAAATGATTACCAGATAAAACCCTTCATTTTTCACACTTTTAGAGTCTTATACTCTCAGAAGTTTATCACAGAACTGCGAAATACTTTATACAGAATTCAGCACTGAACACAAGGGAAAAAACAGCACTGAAACACACACTTCTTGCATTTAACTAGCTACTAAATAGGAGCTCCTGTAGTTTTAGGGCATGAAATGCCAGACACTGAGTTATTATTCAACTGTGACATAGGCTGCAATCACTGTGCCTTTTAAAGGCACAGTTAAATTATGCCTACAGAAGAGTTATCTACAGTATTGTAGCTGAATAGATAAAACTTATTAATTGCATCTACAATATTATCTAAACTAGACCAGATTAAATACAAAATTAAATCCTACATAAAAGATAAAAAACGTGTTTCATTCTTACATGGATACTGTTCATGGAAATACGGAATCACAGACTTGTCAGAGTTGGAAGGGACCTCTAGAGATCATGTAGTCCAAATCACCCGCTAAAGCAGCCTCCCCTAGAGCACATTACTCAGGACTGCATCCAGGTGGGTCTTGAATATCTCCAGAGAAGGGGACTCCACAACCCATCTGGGCAGCCTGTTCCAGTGCTCCGTCACCCTCACCATAAAGATTTTTTTCCTTATATCTAAAGGGAACTTCCTGTGTTCCAGCTTGTGCCCATTGCGCCTTTTCCTGTCACTGGGAGCTACTGAAAAGAGTCTGGGTTTGTCCTCCTTCCACCCACCCTTTAGATACTTGTAAGCATTCCTACTATAATCTCCCTTTTTCTTACTTCCCAGTAAATTCCAAGCTAGAGACAGTAACTATAACTTGGTTGACCAGAAGATAAAATACTTGATTCATGCAGGTCAGGGTCAGCAGTTTGGTAGGTGAGGAAAAAGGAAGCAAGCTGTCAGCAGTTTTGTCAGTGCCTTGCATTAAGTAAGACAGCAGTCAAATTCCCACAGTGAGACTCAGCCTGCAGAAATTGGCATCATTCTACAGGGTCTCACAGGATGTAGAGAACAAGCACCTCAGTGCGCCACTGACTATGGTTTTCAATATTAGCAGCAGCTGGGGTGACAGCAGAGGAAACTGCCATCATTTGAAGCATTTAAGATCAGGATGACCTGTATACACAGACAGTTGCAACAGTGGAGTCTGTTTCATGTATTTACAGATAACAAAAGCAGAAACCCTATAGTTAAAACAAATGGTTTGGCCAAAGTTGGTGTCATATGGCTTAAGGTTCTATGTAATAATTTGTGATATAGATAATAGCAATTTTCATCTCCTAAAAAAGTTCTCGCACAAGTGCCCTTAGGACTAGCAGGAAAATAAAATGTGAGTTTTGAGTATTTATGTGGGGTACCTGACAAAATATATAAACAAAACCTCAGAAAAAACATCTCAAGCCTTCTGTTTAAGAAAACCCCAATCACTAGTAACCATTTACACTCTGGGTTTTGGGGTTTTATTTGTTTGCTTGCTTTTTAAATAAAAATGTTCCTAATATTTTCTTGTTCATAAATAAGATCAGAATTTTGTAAATAAAGACTATTGTGCTGCTTTGGGGTCTTGACAATTTTTTGGTTTGAATGTTTGTCTTCAGTAATGCCTGAAACAGTGAGCAAAAGCAGAAATACTGATCATTCAAGTTCAATTTTAATATTTATTTTTCTATACAGTGTCTTCTTAAGTTTTATGCATTTTGAACTTTTTATTTTTCACATTTCTTTGACATTCCTGGAGCCAATAAGAGCTAAATAGTGAAGTCCCAGGAATAATGCAGCTATTTTGCGCTATTTTTGAAAGGTTATTTTTTTTTTCTCCAGTGTTGTTCTTAACTTACAGATGCAGCCTTTGCCAAATATGCTGGTGTCTCCTTCATCCATACAGCTAATTCTTGCTATCTTGTATGCATTCTTTAATTTGTAATTCAGGCTCAGTGATATTGACTACTTTCTTTATTTATATGATGACTGGAAAAATTGAGAAAAATATTTAAAGCTAAACTCAGAAAAGGAAATTATTAAAGCTAGATCTAAGGTCACCTGTATAATCACTGAAATACAGCAAACAATCTAAAAAATTAAACTATTGATACTAATTTATATCCAGAAGAGCCAGAGAACTTCAGAGACTTTGGAAACTCACACTTGTAACATGTTAAATAGTTTCTAAGCCTACCAGTCTAGACTGAAAGTGGAAGCTTTTTCAATTAATTTCCAACATTAATTAGCAAAACAATACATCAGCAATACTGATCATAGCTGTTCTGATTCATAATATAATATTATTAGAGACATTTTTCACAGTTGCTGGTGGAAAAAAAGGCTTGGTCTCAGGATAACAGCTGTCCTCTTTACATGTACTTTTCTCGGGCATTCTATTTTTTTAATCCTACGTCAGAGGCAAGTAAAATCACAGACACAACAAAAAACCCACCCACTAAAAGAGCTAAAATAAGATTCAAGACTTTGGGCTACCAGATAACATCTGTGGTGTCCTAGGATAGATTTAGAGTGTGCTATGTGAAAGAGTCTAGTTGAAAAAGTAGATAAGAAGAAGGGTGGGGAAGGAGAATTCCCTGTCTTTGAAGCCTCAGTTCTCCTAAGGCAGCAAGACTTATGCCACCATTTCCTGAACATCCTTATAGACAGCATCCCTTTACAGAAATTAAGAACCATAGGCTTGCTTTGTTTATGTAAACAGATATCTGTCATTAGGGTTAATTGCTGCATTACTCTGCATTTAAAAATCCACAGGGACTCTCTTTAGAGGAGGATTACATTCACCACCTAAGACAGACGTGAGGACTATGCATCACCTTCACCTAATTAATAATTATTACTTATGCTATCTGTTCAGATAGCACTTAAAACACCTTTATACTCTCTAACTAGCTGTGAGGCACAGCACAGTTCTCACTTGGGACTTCAGTTTCAGCCTCATCAGACAAGATTATATCCATGGTTACCAGTCATCAACATGGTATGATCCAAAAGCATCCATTTACCATTGCTTTGTGTTTGGTCACTATCTGCATAGCTATGGCTAGTGCCTGCTTGCTCCAAACATTCATCACTTCCAAAATTCTTCCCGTCTACAAACACACACTGGTCTAGCTAGCCATGCCTCAAAGCAGGGCCTTTTGTATTTTGCACAACCATTATGAAAACTGAAATATGAACAGTACTAAAAAAAGGGTTTACTGGAGAATCAAAAATTCCATAGGAATCCAAGAGTTTAGGGTCAATGCTCAAGACTGTTTTAAGGTTTACTCCTTTTTTGCAATTGAATAATTTATACATGCCTGCTGTGGCCCATGTAAATCCTGGAATTCCTTGATCGTTATTTCCAGCTCTTTTCCATCATACCTCTCTCTGCTGTTTGAAAAACTGACTGAAGAGAGGAGATCTATTTTACACATGAACAATGCAATACAGACAGCACCAACAATACAGTCAGAAAAGTCACGTAATAGATCATGGAATGGATTCTCTTAGAAGCTCTGACAAAGCACACGGAGAACAGGGAGAGGATTCAGGACAGCCAGCATGGTTTTACTGTGGGCAAGTCCTGCGTGACCAAATAGTGGCTTTCTACAATGGAGTGACTGCATCAGCGGACAGGGAAAAGCAGTGGATGTCATCTGTCTGGACTTCTGCAAGGCCTTTGACACAACTACAACATCCTTCCAAATTGGAGCTATATGTATTTGATGGTTGGACTGTTCAGTGGATAAGGAATTGGCTGGATGGTCGCATCCAGAGGGTAACGGTCAATGGCTTGATGTCTACATGGAGCTGGGTGACAAGAAGTGTCTCTCATGGGTCTGTACTGGGACCAGTGCTGTTTAATATCTACAGCAATGATACAGACAGGATCAAGGGCACCCTCAGCAAGCTTGCAGATGACACCAAGCTGACTGGTGCAGCTGACATGCCAGAAGGACCCAGACAAGCTAGAGAAGTGGGTCCTTGTGAACATCATGAGGTTCAACAAGGCCAAGTGCAAAGTCCTGCACCTGGATAGGGCAATTCTTGTTATCTTGTTATCAATACAGGCTGGTGGATGATGTGATAAAGAGCAGCCCTGCAGGAAGGGACTTTGGGGTACTAGTGGAGTAAATGTTGGACATGAGCAAACAATGTACAATCACAGCCCAGAAAGCCAACCACATCCTGGGCTGCATCAAAAGAAGCATGGCCAGGAGGTGGAGGAAGGTGATTCTCCCCCTCTACTCTGCTATTGTAAGACCTCACCTGAAGTACTGTGTTCAGAGAAGGCCATGAAGACAACCCGAGGGCTGGAGTACCTTTCCTATGAGGACAGGCTGAGAGAGTTGGGGCTGTTCAGCCTGGAGAAGAGAAGGCTCCAGGGAGATCTTATAGCAGCCTTCCAGTACCTGAAGGGGCTACAGGAAAGCTGGGGAGGGACTGTTGACAAGGGCATATAGTGGTAGGATGAGGGGCAATGGCCTCAAACTAGAGCAAGGTAGATTTAGATTGGATATTAGGATGAGTTATTTACAATGAGGGTGGTGAAGCACTGGAACAGGTTACCCAGAGAGGTGGTGGAGTCCCCATGCTTGGATACATTCAAAGTCAGGCTTGAGGAGGCTCTGAACAATGTGATCTAGTTAAAAAGGTCCCTGTGCACTTCATGGGGGCCTGGACTAGATGACCTTTAAAGGTTCCTTCCAACCCCATATATTTTATGATTCTAAATATCTATTAAGTTTCAGAAGAATGATAAATGTCCCTCTAGTTACAGATTAATACTTGCATACTCTCAGCAGCCCTATAAAGGCTGGCCTAGAGATGTCTCAAAGACCAGAATATTCTGATCTTTATGTGAAGACACAGGGATATTCCCACCTAGACAAAGCAGACTTTTTTTTTTTTTAAAAAAAAGAAAAGCTGTATTACTGTTTTAGCCACATGACATTGTCTAGTATGAAACCAATTCAAGTTGGTTCAGAGTATTCCATGTGCATTAACACAGTAAAACTGAACATTCACAGCACATTACCGTATCAGAGGCAGGAATGTCAAAGTGCTGTAATATACATTTTGACCTCTGATTAATTCTCACAGCAGTTATTTAGAAATATTCATAGCCTTCCTCTCTGCATTGTGCACTTCAAAGTTACAAAAACTTCAAATAATTTTTAAACATTTACATCCTAGTTTACACAAGGAAGAAATTAACTAACAATGGTTCGTGAACCCTGGTTAAAGGTTGGGGTTTTTGTTTTGTTGTTTGTTGTTGTTGTTGGTTTTTTTTTATCCAAAGTTCATGTGTCCTGGAAATTAAAAGAAGAACTAATGTTAAGCAAGAAACTAGTTCAGAAGGATGTACACAACTATATGACTGATTATTATCTTCTTTATTTCTGCCATCTAATTTTACAACCCCAATGCTTAAAGCTAGCAAAGAATCTTGTTTTCGTTGTCTTTTGGATTTGATGTTTTAGAATAATACATGCACGTTATTTCTAGATAAATTACCATGTGTGCAAAACTACCATAAGAATTGTTCTTCATCTTTACTTCATCTTCCATCCAGAGGAAAGAATAAAGAGTGTTTTTCAATACTACAACTTTTTACCGGTTTTCTAAATTTGAAACTCCCTGGACTTGTTTTCCCATGTAGGAAGTATCAGTATAAAAAACATTCACCATCTAATTCTCACATTTGAAGGAGGTTTGGATGAAAGTCTTATATCAAGTGCTATGCATCCATTTATGGAAGAAAGGATATAATTGATAAGAAAGAACTATGAGAGTACTGAGGGAAGAACAAGATTTGATTAAGAGTATCTATTTTAGAATAAAGAATATGCATAAAAATATAACAGTACAAAGGGCCTACAATATAGAGTATTACAATATCATCCTTCAGATTAGGGATATAGATTGTACTAGATAATTACAAAACTTTAATAAAGTGTTTAATAATATAAACTTTTCACTCTTCTTAAGAGCAGACCAAAATGCTAATTTTGAGAGCAAGCAATTAACCTGTGTACAATCAAAAAGGTGATTGCCCTTTTTTTAAAAAAAACCCTTTTTTTACTTTCCATAATGTATTTGGAATGGAATATATTTACTGAGGTTTATGACAGGGAGATGCTCACTTATCTCTATTGTTTTCTCTCTCTCTCAAATCAGGTCACCAATTACCTTGTAGTGTAAAAAAAATTCCAGAGGTACATTTGCTCTCATTTAAGAGACACATTGTTTCTATTCTATGCAAAATATTCAAATATACCATTTCCCTTTTGTTCAAAGAAACATTAAAAACTATTTTTTTTAACCTTGTCTTTACCATTAAATACTATTATTCCAACTCCTAGCCTTTAGGCAATTAAAAAAAAAATAAATTATTTGAGTACATTCAGCCAACAACTTCCACGTTAAAAAAAAATCTAAGTTGGAGCCATGTGGTCTCAATCAGGCAGTAAAAAACTCCCTGTATTTTCTCAAATGCACAACTGCAGTATGCCCATAACCTCTCTTTTAAATCATCTTAACCAGATCTGAATCACTCTCACCGCAAATGATTCGGTGGCCCTGGAATGTGCTGGGGTAGACAGTTGCTCTGCAATGAACATTGGGACATTTCCCACTAGTGTTAAGAGAATAGTCTGCAGGAAAAATAAATAAATAAAAAAAATCTTTAAAAGTTTAAAGCCAAGACAAAAAGTGACATCACAGTTCAATCATTCAAGGAAAAAAGGAAAAAAAAAAGGAACTACTGCCTAATAAATCAGTGCTGTGTGCCACAAACCACAGCAAGCCAACACAGCCAAAGAACAGCTTTTCTTGCTGAAGCACAGATACCACAAGCAGCTGGCAGAAGCATGTGTAATTGTATTCACAGAGAGCCAATGAATCCATAAGCTAGCCAGACTCAGAGAAGCTGATCAATTACAAAAGCAGAATAACCATGATTTCAGTAACTGCACCCCCTTATGCTACACTACAATATTTCTTACCATGGGCTGCCAAATTTTTTTGCACAGATGAATATGCATATGGCACTTGGTTAAAAGTTCATAGGCAGATTACCTATGATCAAAAAAACCCCTCTGAGGTATCTGCCTTACCTGGATACATGCTACTAGCCTTCTCCACTGCTCCCCTCAAGCAAGTAGGAATAACAGGCATAAAGCACCTTAGCTTTCTCAGCACATTTTTGAAGGAGTTCTGAAATACTACTTACATGTAAAGTTACAACAGAGGAAGGGAGAACATAATTCTCGGGGGCTCCTAAAAGTCAAGATAAGCAGCAAATGAGCAAGCTTTCCTTAACTAACTGTAAGATTCTTAAAGGCCACTTCCTCTTTAAAAGTTTGTCTTCAGCCTGAAAGGTTTATTTCAATTTTAATAATCTCAAAAAACAATTTAAACATGTGGCCAAAGTGATGTGCATTTAAAACTGGAATAGGCCAGGGCTGAGATGTTTGAATTCAGTTATTAACCTTCTCATACTTCATGCATATTAGAATCCAGGTATTTCTGCACAGACTCATCTCATTGCCAAAATTCACAGTCAGTAGGAAATATGTTTTAACATATCAAAGCAGGAAAAATAGCATAGAGATGTTGGATTTTTCCACCACATTCATGAGAAAAAATGTCATTATAGCATCCATGTAAATTGTGAAACTGAAAGCAGCTGCTGAGGCAACCTGACATGGTGCCATTAGCAGGGGGGAGCCCAACTCAGGAAAATACTATTTCATTTTTAGCTCTGAGAAAGAATCTTTGCTAGTTCTAGTGTGCAATTCCAGTTCATTGAATAACTTGCCATAAATAGAGCTAGTAACTGCTACAGAAAGAAATGTCTTAGTGTATGGCAAACAAAACGTGTACTAAACATCCTCAACAGTCTAATGTAGGGCGTGCTATCCAGCTGAGCACTGTTTTGCAGTCTTTCCATAGTAACAGATTATAGCGAATAATTTCTGCCAATGATCGCAGAGTATTCTTCCAAATGAAGAGTGAAAGTCAGAATGGGAGAGCTTTGGTTTGGAGATTCTGCATTAGAAAAAAAAACAACTTTCACACCCCAAACAGTTAATTGACTGTGCCTGCTATACTTTGCACAATCACCCATTTGCTCATTCAGCATATTTTTCATGTGACTGGATTCACCTTCACAAATTCCTGATAATCAGCAATTAATAAGGGTTAGGGGGAAGGAAATGCTCACCTTGTCAACTCAAAATATTGGAATAACTACTTGAAGTAGCCAGTGGAGCCAGAATTAAGGGAAGGGAAAGGAAAGCTTTCCTCTTTTCCAGTTAATTGTCCCATTAATGCTACTTTTCTTTTTCTTTTTAAAGTACGTAAGTACACTAAATTACCTGGTCTTTCCCCCTTTGTCAAATTTATTACACAATTGAACTTTTGAGTTTCAAGGTTATCTTATTTATCACTTTATTAAGATAACCCATGTAGCAAGACATAATAGCATGCTGATAGCAGTGCTTATCAGTAGCTTTTAAACAAATGGGTCCCCAAAGTGAATTTCCTTTGACAGCTAGGTGGCATTTTTGAAAGGAAGGCATCTGGATTAACCTGCAGCTGTGCTGATTATTATAAAAATTTTCCTAAAGACAAGAGAGGGAGATGAAAAAAGGGTCATTGTAACAAAGTAATCCATTTTGCTGGTAAATTTAAAAGGCAGCAGTGTTAACACTTTTATAAAGCAAGAACAGCTAAATCATTTTGCTTACTAGAAGAAAACCAGGTTTCTTTTTGCAATTCCTGTGCTCTCAGAGTCACTTATCCAAGCAGACACTCTCTCTACTGTACATCAGCTTTCACTTGCATGCCCTAAAACAGTAGACCTTCAAAGCTTTTTTTTTTTTTTTAAAGCATATTCACTTGGCTCCTAATGTTGTGAAGGAGGGGGTGTGTGTGCTCTGAATGAATGCCAATCATTTTAAGCAAGTGTATTTTGGGTTCCTTTAAACTAGACAGTCTAGGTAAGCATCTCATCCCTTTTCACTCCCCCATCCTTCTGTACTTTAGCTCTATTTGTATCCTCTGTTATGGAAGATCTTTACTCCCCAGGTTCAGCCCTACCACTTAAAACAAATGGGTTACTCTGCTAGTTAAAGTTACTCTACACTACATGCAGTTGAAAACAAAACAGATTTGCAAAAAAGCCCATAATGAAGCCATCTGGAAAGCTTACTAGAACTGTACAGGTACAACTTTGCTACATTCTTACAGTGGTTTTTGAAAAGGAAGAAATGAGGAACATTTTACTGCTAGGCACTGTTCCCGAGACCACTATAACCGAGCACACGCTGTATGATTCACTCACATACTTCTTTCCCCTCCTCTATTGTAGTAAAACAGCTAAAGTACCTTATTGTTTCTTGCACTTTTATACACATTTAATGCTGGCACTTACCGTTGTGGAATAGATGAACCCCCACCCCCCACAAAGAAGCTGGTAGCTGGTGGTCTCTGGATCCTTTATTTCTTGACTATCCTCGTCTCTTAGCTTTGCTGCTCTAAATTCAGCCTAGTTTGCAGAAGAGCACAGAAAAAAATTAATAGACAGCCGAGCTGCCAAATTCCAACCACTCACGATCAGCATTGAAGACGTTCTCCCTAGTTCTGACTGATTCCAAAGAACAAAGCCTGCTGGCAATGAGGAAGCGGAATTTAAGTCCTCTGGCTTCAGTCCAACTGTTGCTCTTGCTTTTGCTTCAGCGTACGTGAGAGTGTTTGTATGAGCTTGTAATGCATGTAATAGATGGGGGCTGGGGAAAAAGAGGGTGTGTGTAAGGGGAGGAATGCTAGTCATATCCAAAAATAACACAAAGGAAGTAATGCAGCAATCCGTCTACCCTCATTCTCTCCTCTTATCACATGTACTGAGAGCGTCTGTACCCAAAGATTCTGATCTAAGAGTAGGTAGAGAAAAATTCCAATGTGACTTGCAGCTCTTTTGATTGCACTATTAAACTGTAACTGAGGAGCTCTACACTTACAAGGACGCGTTACAAAACACATGATTTAGTAGCAATCTACTTGACAATACTGAAGCCAGAGTGCATGTCACACTGTGTGCATTTATTCACACACTGGAGAGAAAAAACAGAAACTACTGTTGAAGTTTACTAAGAGTCAGAAAAAATAGCATTACTTTTGCCTATCCAAAAGTTACTACATTCCAGTCCTAGGTATTTCTAGATACTTCTTCATGTTGATTTTTAAAATAGCAAATATTGTAAGTTAACAATATAATACAGAAATAGGGATACTAAAATCTCTACAGTTTAATTATGCCCTACTTTTTCAGGAATCTTCATAAACAATTCCACCTTCAGAAGAGTACTCTCTGTCAAAAAGAAAATCAACATCCACGGCACAAGCAAGAAAATGCTCCAGAACAAAATAAATTTCCTCCCTTGATAATCAGAAAGCTATAATGTAACAATAGTAACTGTTTTTGGGTTGTTTTTTTTTTTTGGTTGTTTGTTTTGTAAAGGGCTTTAGAATATTGGTTTCAGTAATTACAGGCCTAAAAAATCTTAAAAATGGTCATTAATAAGTGAACAACAAATTTAAGGGAAAATAATATAAGTAGTGATAGCCCCAATTTTTTTTTTTTTGTTACTTCTATTCAATCTGGACTCTGTCAAATAAATTTGAGGACAACTGAAACTACCTATATTCCCAGAAGCAGTCTCTGTGATTAGTTAAAATTTCTGAAGAATCTTTATTATATTCAGTAGGGCTTCAATCAAGTGCCCTCAAAATATTACAAGCTAACACAATATAATTTATACTTGTATCAGACTACTCTCTGCGAAAAGTAGTACTTTGCAGAGAGTATTATTAGTTTTAAAATGTTTAATTACAACATGAAAATGCAAAGAAAGGTCAAAGCAATTTTGGATTTAATTTCATCTCATGTATAATAGTTTAGCCCAAGATTTTGAGGTATCTGACTTGGCACTGGGTTTTTCAGAAAAGCAAAGCTGGTAAATTTCCACAAATACTAATTCTCACAACAGAAATAAAAGTGGAAAAGCAGAGAGAAAAGAGTTAGAAATTAGACTCCAGTGTGCCAGTTTCAGCAACGATAGCATAAAGCAGCCACCTGTTTACACAAGGTTTTGTTCCTTAGTATGGGAGACAGTGTAGATCAGACCTCATGATTTCCATATCCAGGGTCAATACTTTTCCTGGACCTACCTGCTTTTTAATAATTTAGTAAGAATTATGGAACTTTGGATAGGAGCTTAGGTTTTGTAGAATATATATATATATACTTCCCTACATTCCCATTACATTTAAGAAATTATGGTTCTTTTCCAGAAGTAGTAGCAAAAAGAATCATTATGATAAATTTTAAAACTACAAATACACTCGATGTTGAAGGTAAATCTCAGAATCCTATAGAAACCATCTGGAATGAAAGGAAGTTATTATGATTTAAGTTTGCCTTCCTGCATATTCACTAGAGACTGAATTTCAATATATTGCAAGGCCATAAAAGTTACAGTAAATCGAAGTCCTACATCAGGAAGTTCACTGAGCTGTACTGTGACATGCATTCTTTCTGTTGGTACTTTACTCCTTGGCAGTGTTACAGAGCTTGGCTCCCTTTGCTGTCTTGAGGTTTGAGAGCCCAAATTTAACCAGACAAATTTCACATGCAAGAAAAGATGAAGAACAGATAAGATTACCTGAGAGCTTTTAGGGCACACCTCATCTCATCTTGAACATCAGCGGCACTGAATTTGCTGAATTGGCTAATTACAGTTCTAACTTGAAAAACATACGCTTTGAGTGGACAACAAACCCATATTTAGTTTCATTTGCAACTGAGTCTCCAGATGATAGAGGTTAGTCCAAAACCCCGTCTTAGTCCAGACACTTGAGTTTGGTTTGCTATTATGAAAAAGCACAGGCCTGAAATAATACAAATTCAGCAAAAGCATGAAATCACAACATGGAAATCACAACATGAAAATCACAACACAAAAAAAGCAACCAAACAAATATTGTTCTGGGCTGCATCAGTAGAGGCATAACCAGCAGGTCGGGAGAGGTGATTCTGCCCATCTACTCTGCTCTGCTGAGAATGCACCTGGAATAATGCATACAGCTTTGGAGCCCTCAGCACAAGAAAGAGGGAGGTGGGAACCTAGTGATCTTTAAGCACTCTTCCAAATTTAACCATTCTATGATTCTATGATTCTATAATGGGGAGCTGTTGCCTGTTTTCCTCTGTCTGAGCATTGCTCTCATAACCAAACCCAAATCTATGATGCTTCTTTCAGAAGAATTTGAAACTCAAATAACCAGAAACTCAAGTAGGATATGATAAAGTAAGGTTAAGGAGTTCAGTAGCTGATATTCTACAACATTAGTCTGTCATACAAATAATTACTAGTATAGGTATCATGTTCTTGTTATTCTCTGATGTCTACATAGATGACAAAGATGTGCGGCACAAAAACAGTACCTGGAATTTTTTGTTATGGTGGAATCAGTGAACTAAAGTTTAAATTTTTCAGGGGAATCAGTTGCATAAATGATCACTACACTAATATTGTTATTATTTAACTCAAATACGTAACCTTATGACATTTAGGAAACCTATGACAACTGTACATTTGCATATTTGCAGTTCATCTGCTCCTGGTAATATGTCTTATTTTCTGCCTGTGAACAATTCAGTTGCAAGTTTCATATTCTGACAAACACTTGTCAGAATTCAATTTGTTTTCCAGTTTCTCTTATTTCTAGTTAAGTAAGGAAGGAGAAGAAAAGATATATTATAGCTTCTTTCGTTGTAAGTTCATTCTTATTACACACACGAATGAGGTGCTTTGTGGGAGTACCACTTTGTCTGGTAAGATATAGCCATCATAAATTGGTTGCTGCCCAGACCAGACAGCTACAGTAATTTTTTAAGCATTAGATAAATGCATAAGAAATCATAATCAGCAAAAAATAACACAGATTTAAATGACTCCTGAAGGGTGATCAAACTGTTCTAAGTAATGTCAGAGTTGACTACCAGTAGTAGCTTTGAAAAATAAAGGTTTTCTGATATTGCTATATGGTAAGGGCCATTCAGAGAGATTTAGGTATATCCTCCTGGACTCTTTGCATGAAGAAGTCAGTATATTTAATTTTTTTGTTTCCCCAGAATTGTAATATAATATTATAATAGACATAGTACTAAGAGGAAAAATAAACTAGTAGCTTCTTTTGAGCACTTGGTAGACACAAGCTCTGGTAAATTGGGCCATTTAATAACTTTCGCGTCTTGTGCTCTGTACACACAAATGTGTTCCCAAAATAGTCTATGTAAATTTGACATTCAGTAGTAAAGGTCACACAGTGCTGGGATGCAGGGAGCACTTGTAAGACAAGGGCTATAATCAAATAAAAGAAACAAAACTGGTGAAATATGCAAAAAGCTAAAACATAGGTCAGACAGTCTGTATTTTCCTGATTCAGACATTTTCCTTTTAGTATCTACACACCTTAGTTGTTCAAATGATGACCCATGCTGAGTTTGTCTTTGATTAGGAGAACATTTAAGGGTGTTTTGCTTTTTCTACCCATACAGCATCTCCACGGTTTCTGTGACTACTGCAAAACGTTTTGCTCATCTCCTTCTGCCTCTCCACAGCTCCTAAAGGCTTGTGTCCTTTTAAAAAGTGGAAGTGTTTCTGTGGCATAGGTCTAGAGAGGAGCTTTTTCTCTGTAAAGATAATGCATGAAGTATTTGTATGTTCTGAAATTATTTAATGTTAAAATTTCATTCTCTGAAGGGTCTGTCTTTGGGGTCTCTGGTGTTTTTATTTGCAAACATTGTTAATTAAGTTATACATAAAAAGTGAGAATGTAGGACAAGTTATAAGAATCTTAGAATCA
The DNA here is from genome assembly GCF_020740795.1 of Apus apus. Classification (NCBI taxonomy): domain Eukaryota; kingdom Metazoa; phylum Chordata; class Aves; order Apodiformes; family Apodidae; genus Apus; species Apus apus. Next base: position 75,881,608 of record NC_067285.1, on the reverse strand, counting down.
CAGAATCATAGAACCATTCAGGTTGGAAAAAATCCTTGGGTTCACCGACTCCAACCATCATCCCTACTCCACAAAATTCTCCCCTAAACCATATCCACCAACACCACATCCAAACGACCCTTAAACACATCCAGGGATGGTGACTCAACCACCTCCCTGGGCAGCCTATTCCAGTGTCTAACCACTCTTTCTGTAAAAAAAATTTTCCTAATGTCCAGTCTAAACCTCCCCTGTTCCAGCTTGAAGCCATTCCTTCTTCTGTCTCTAATTACCCGTGAAAAGAGACCAGCACCAACCTCTCTACAATGTCCTTTCAGGTAGTTGTAGAGACTGATGAGGTCTCCCCTCAGCCTCCTCTTCCTCAAACTAAACATTCCCAGCTCCTTCAAGCGTTCTTCATAAGATTTATTCTCTAGGCTCTTCACCAGCTTTATTGCCCTCCACTGTACTCGCTCCAGCACCTCAATATCTCTGTTTCTAATACAAGCCAGGATGCCACTGGCTTTCTTGGCCACCTGACACTGCTGGCTCATATTCAGCCCCTTGTCAATTAGAACCCCCAGGTCCTTTTCTGCCAGACAGCTTTCCAGCCACACTTCCCCAGGCCTGTAGCATTGCCTGGGGTTGTTGTGGCCCAAGTGCAGGACCCAGCACTTGGTCTTGTTGAAGCCCAGACCACTGACATTAGCCCAACGATCCAATCTGTCCAAGTCCCTCTGTAGAGACTCCCTATCCTCATGGAGATCAACACTCCCACCTAACTCGGTATCATCTGCAAACTTACTGATAATACACTCTATGTCCTTATCAAGATCATCAATAAAGATGTTAAACAGAAACAGTCCCAACACTGAGCCCTGAGGAACACCACTTGTGACTGGCTGCCAGCTGGGTTTGACTCCATTGACCGCCACTCTTTGGGCCTGACTGTCCAGCCAGTGCTTGATCCAATAGGTCATATGCTCATCCAGACCAGGAGCAACCATGTTTTTTTTGAGAGTTCTATGGGGAACAGTGTCCAGTGGGCTTTGGAGATCCAGATAGAAAGGGGATGAGTTCAAAGGCATCAGAATAAGTTTAATGAATGAGATCTCTTCCACAGAATCCAAGGTCAGAATTAAAATCGTAGCTAAATTGGAGTTTCGGAGAAAACACAGGCTTTTCAAACCAAATATGTATTATTTTTAATGGTACCTACAAACTACAGCCTCAAGCAGAATACCCTCAAAGATTAGTATCTGTATCATACTGACAGTATGCGTTCAGACAAGTTTGATGTTCCAAATGTTTTATAGCTGCATCATAACATAAACTGATAGAAATATGTATTTGTTACAATTACACAAATAATCCTCCTCATCTGCACTTGAGCCTGAAATTCAGTCAAACCACATGAATGATGTTCCAGAGCACTCGAAGAATGTTTGCGTCTCTTGTGTAGATGCTAACAGGAATTCACCAAAGACCAAAAAGCCCAAGAACCATTTAAATAACTATTACTTTCCAAATCAGTTGCTACATCTGATTTTAATGAAAAATTGTTTATATTTAGGAGATACATGCAGGCATCACAAGCCCAAACAAGTCAAAGGGCTGACGTATTAGTTCATAGAGTCTGTGAACATTTGTTTGCTTATTGAATCCATGGCTATCTCAGGATAAGTATACATAATCAGCCCTGAAAGAAGTTCCGTTTAAATTGCTGAGTGATTAAATGTAAAAGCACCTTAAAAGGCTGCATGAACTAGGATAATGATAGGGTGGATATGAGTACAACCAAATATTTCTAAAACTCAACTCATCTACTTGTTTAATTCATGCATTGTCCTTATGATTCATACATATTCTGCTTAAGGCTATACCTCACGGGAATTATTCTTAATTGCTAGTGAGTCGGAAAATCTCATGGCTGCTCTGATGCATCTGCTTATCTGTAGTTTTAGTTCATCTTATTTCTCATGTTGACAGAACATACAAACCTGCAGTGTGGAAATGGGTAAAGATTCTCCACTTCGTTCTGCCAAAAATTAAAGACACAAGTACTTATTTCTGGATAGTTCACATATGCCCAGAACTGAAGATTTCACAAATAAGTGACTGCTTTGAAAGCTATTAAAGAGAGTTACACTTCTTCTTTCATAAGAAACTATAAATCCATATAGGGCTAGAGAAAGGTGTCAGTTTTAGTAATAAAAAATTACAAATGACACTTAAAATTGTTGCAATTCTTGTAATACGATTTTCAGTGTCAACGTTCCCTAGTTCTGCCCCTACTCTCTCCTTTTTCTTTTGTTTTCTCTTCTTAATTTTATTTCATACCAATATCTTCTAGCATTTACTATACAAAATCTATGAGGAATGCCAGGAACAAGTGTTGCTCAAACGTGACCTTACACTTCCATTGTCACATTACTAAAGAAACTGGAACCACAGGCATTTAACAACTGCTCTTTCCAAGCAAAGAAGGCATAATGCTGGGGGACAACTGACAATACCCAGAACTAATACAAGTTTAGTGTCCTGAAAAAGCAGAGCAATGGCTATTAGTTCTTAAAACAGTGCTTCCAGCATTACCAGTACATCCTTCTCTATGCAAACTGATGTCCAAATTGTCAGCAGGTGTTGCTGCTGTCACCTGACTACCAAATCCGTTTTAGCTGAGAAACAAGAAGTCAAACACGAAAGACTGAAGCAGCTCATAAACAGTTGTCTTTTAGTTTAGAGAAGGTGGTTTCCATAAAGTAACAAAATAATCACTAACTCCTGTACAGTATGCTCTTTTTTTTATTTATTTTTATTTTATTTTTTTTTACTTTTCTATTTCATTTGTAATTCTAAGAATTGGTGAAGAACCCAGTACATGAAGGAGAACCATTTATATTATTTCTTATCTTAGTTCATTTATTTTTTTAATACAAACAATACCTAAGTCCTTATGCTATGAACTATCAGGAGTTTAATAATAAAATGTAGCAATACAAGAGGTTTGTGGGGCCCAAACATTAGCCCATCATATATTCCATATTCTTAAGATGGGGTTTTTGTTTTTGAAATCATGGTTCTTTTAAAAAGTATAGTCATCGCTTTAACCCATTTTAGTTGAGCTTTTAAAGAACACATTTCTGCAGCCTCTATTAGTGAAAGGAGTATTGAATTAAGCAATTCAGGTACTGCTGCATTTCCATTTAAATACAAGTATAATTAAAGATTGAAAGAACAAGCATTCTGCAAAAAAATAGAATGAAATAAAGTGTAGCTAAGCTGGGAAGGAAAGCTGCTATTTTTCTATGTTCTAGAAGTTCAGTTCTTGAACTCCGTAAAGTTTCTAATGGACAGCAAGGCAACTGCCATCTCCTGAAACTCACACAACAGTTTTTCAAAAGAAGTTACAGTTTTTCCAACAAAATCATGCAAAACTATGATCACCTTGCCCTTCTCATCATACAATAAATCCTTGTACTCTCAGCGAACAGCAGGTTTAGAACGAGCAACCACAAAGCTTTGAAAAGGGAAGAACAACCTCCTTTTAATGAAACAGTGATTAATTTAAGCCAAGTGAAAAATGCTGCATGTTTTCAAGATGTCTTTACTAAGCAATAGAAGCATTCAGTAGAGTTGATGGCTAGCCAGCGTTTATAAATTCTCATAAAAAAAGGAGCTAAACTGAAGAAAAAATCCCTTGTATCGCATTCTGATGCTAAATTATTAAGTACCTCTTATAGCCAGGATATTGAGACTTTGTTTAAAGAGAGATCTTACCTTTCTACCATCACCAGTGATTTCTAAGTGAGTTACAAAGGTGGCATAATTTTTGCTTCTCAAACTTTTGTAACATTAAGTTTTGAGAGATACTAGATATTAAAAAATTACTTTGTTCTGGAAGGTGAAAATATTTTCTTTATCTATGAAACAGAAAATCAGAAATTAGATTTGGATGTAAAGAGCAAGGACTAGAAATAACTTAGGACTTAACATTTGTCATAAAGGAAATATTTTTATCGGCACAAAATTAAATGAAGTATACATTTAAATAACCTGTCAAAAGTATACCTTACTTTTGAGTTTTTTAATGAAATCTCATTCATTTGGAGTCACCACAAAAATGTTTTCAGAATAAACTATGAAATGCCTTTGAGAATGATTCCCAGAAAAGAAATTTTGATACAAACACTCAGGATTAGGTTGGCTGGGGGAAAAATTCCCAGTAGATCACCTAGCAGAGATTGTTGACTGGACATAAGGGGTTCCCAGTTCATGCATCACCTGGAACGGGACTCCTTTGAACATCAATCAATGCTTTTTATATAGAATCAAGCTTGCTTTGGCTCTTTGGATAGCTGTAGAGTGAAGGTTGAGTTTTACCAGGCTGCCTGCTTCACCTACTTCTGGGACAAATCCCCTTTCATGATTTGAAAAAATTTAAAAAATGCTATGCAGGCAGATTAACTGTGCAGCAGTAATTCTTCAAAAGTAACTTGAGGTAAACCACATATTTCTATTCCTGAGTAACAAGGAAAATCAGTTCAGGAAATGAGCTCATAGGTAGATTAAAAAACCAAAATAATAATTAAAAAAAACCCCAAACCTACAAACCAGAAAAAGTCATGCTTAATATACAATGCTATTCCCTTTCTAGTTCCTCGCTGAAACCTTGAAGAGGATGGGGTATATGTAAATGCTGCTACATGGTTTTGATAGTTTTTTTAGTCAGTAGTAACGAAAGCTTCACAAGAGATTTTTTTGTGTGTGTGTCTTTAGTGAAATTTTAAAATAAGGTTTTTCTGTAGATTCTGAGATGTTTTATGTTACCAAGTTTCCAGCAGGTTGTGCTCATCAAAACAGCATTTTGGAAATATTTTAAATCACAGAGTCACAGAATCATGGAAGGTTAGGGGTTGGAAAGGACCTTGAAAGATCATCTGGTCCAAACCCCCTGCCAGAGCAGGATCACCTAGAGTACATCACACAGGAACGCGTCCAGGAGGGTTTTGAATGTCTCCAGCGAAAGAGACTCCACAACCTCTTTGGGCAGCCTGTTCCAATGTTCTGTCACCCTCACAGTGAAAAAGGTTTTCCTTATGCTTATGTGGAACCTCCTATGCACCAGCTTGCACCCGTTGCCCCTTGTCCTATCATGGGATATCGCTGAGAAGAGCCTGGCTCTGTCCTCCTGACACTTGCCCTTTACATATTAGTAAACATTGATGAGGTCACCCCTCAATCTCCTTCAAGCTCCCTCAGCCTTTCCTCATAAGTGACATGTTCCACTCCCTTAATCATCTTTGTAGCTCTGCACTGGACTCTTTCAAGCAGTTCCTTGTCTTTCTTGAACTGAGGGGCCCAGAACTGGACACAATATTCCAGATGTGACCTCACCAGGGCAGAATAGAGGGGGAGGAGAACCTCTCTTGACCTACTAACCACACCCTTTCTAATACACCCCAGGATGCCATTGGCCTTCTTGGCCACAAGGGCACACTGCTGGCTCATGATCATCCTGTCCACCAGGACCCCCAGGTCCCTTTCTCCTACACTGCTCTCCAGCAGGTCAGCCCCCAACCTGTACTGATACATGGGGTTTTTCTTCCCCAGATGCAAGACTCTACACTTGCCCTTGTTGAATTTCATCAAGTTTCTCCCTGCCCAACTCTCCAGCCTGTCCAGGTCTCGCTGAATGGCAGCACAGCCTTCTGGTGTGTCAGCCACTCCTCCCAGTTTAGTGTCATCAGCAAACTTGCTGACAGTGCACTCTGTTATATTCTATATGTTATTATATTATATGTTATTATATTCAGCTGGAAAAATCAGGCTAATTATTAAATATCAGGCAACTTATTAAAACATATAGCAAACAATTTAGGAAGAAATATGCACTATTCTTTTTTAATTATTTTTTGAAAATATTTGTTTGTTTTTTATATATATTCCAAAGTACAAGTTATTTGGTGTTACCTCATGCCCCAGCTTTTTTCCTTTAATTACTAATCTTCCCAGCCTTGACTGAGAGTCTTAGAGAGCCTAACAGCTTCTTGTATATAATTTCCAAAACATGGTTGTTTTGGTTTGGTTTTGTTTTGTCTTGGTTTTTTAAATAGAACTTTTTTTTTTTTTTTTTTGCCATATAATAGTTATACCTGGTCTCCAATCCACTGTCTCAAAGATCTGCAGTTTAAGACACATCTATCTGAACTGTGTTCTTCAAGTGTATATTGCCTTTCCTAAGGAACATCAACAAACAGCAGTACTGGTAACAGTATTTATGCTTATAAAGTAGTATATCTGCCTCTGAAGTACTAATGGTTGGAGATTTTTTCTTTTCAGATCACCCTCACATATGGAGTTTGTGTCCCTTTTCAAAGCTAAATTATCCCAAATGCTGAATTTTTTCCTCAGGCTTACTTCACTTGCAGTGACACAGTGATATATTTATTTTTATAAATATTCCCTGAACATTATCAGTGACTTTGGGAGGATTCAAGGAGTGATATCTTACTTCTACCCAGTCAACTTAATACATACAACTTTTTAATTTTACAAACAATAAAACTCAGGCAATTCTTCAGAGCTGAACTTTGACATACAATTTTCGTTTTCTCCACGTTCATGTGTTACAAAGCTGTGCTACACAAACCACTTTCTTTCCCCTTTAAGAGCATCAGCGTAAACCTTCAAATCTGCACTTTGCAACCCCTTCTATGCCACCTAGCTACCCAATATCATATGCTGTGTTGACATTGATACTTCTACTGTGGTACGTACAAGCTGACTCAGCAGGCAGCTGGGCAAAAAAAATAATTTTGCATAACAATGTACACCAACAAAAAGCCTTAAACTCAGTAGTTATATTAGGCCTGGTTTCTTATTTTAACAGAACTTCTAAGTGTTTAGCTTTGAAATCTCTGCTTAGGATGCATTCTGTTTGAAACCTGCCTCCAGTTCAACAATTATTATGCCAGAAAGAGGCAGAAATACTCAGTTGAAGGGCAAGCAGGATTGAAGTGTGGCCACACCAAAGAAACTACTTTCAAATGTTGTGGAGATACATCCAGAAGGCAAGATTTCATTAACAGTTGTGATTCTCTAAGATCATGGCTTCTACAAGAAAGGGCTGTCTAATCCTCTGCTAGATTTCCAGTTCTTACCTTGTGCTGAGCTAGCAGACATGGGCATATTTTTTCCTACCAGTCCTTTGAAATCCCATACTCTTTTAACTGAGGCTTTTCACCTGAGTTTTGTGTTTATATGTGGTGGTGACAAGATGAAAGAGCAACAAACAAAATCAGTGAAACAGGAACAGTGCTATATCTCTATTATAGGATTTTAAGAGATACTCTTTCATAACTTCATTCCATGTAAGGTGTCTTTATGACAAAGCTGAATTTGCAAAGTTTTACACAGAAGGAATTTTCAGGATATCTGAACAAGATTAGGTGAAATTACAATGTACATGTGCCTGGGCAATTAATATAACCAGTACATCAGAGGATCTTTCTGCACTAAAGCTTTTAAATAAGGGCAGCCTTCTTCATGAACGTCACTTCTTATAGATCAGTCACAGACGTAGCAAGGGCTAGGCAGGATCATTAGATGGGAGAAGTTGAGAAGCTGAGATGTCTTGACTCTAGTGTGCTATGCCTGAAGCATGAATCTTACCCTCACTGCTGCGCCCGCACCAGCTTCCTAAGAGAGGGTATGGCACTTTAGAACAGAGTCCAGAGCCCTTCCTGCCTGCTCACAAATGCTTTTCAGTGAGCTGCTTCCTCACTTGGGTGGGCTTACCTGGAGCATAGATAATACTGTCTACTTAAAGATTGCTCCTTGGTCTGGGTAGATAAGCAGGGAGCAAGTTACAGCACTACTGGCAGCCAGGATAGAAAGCCCAAGAACTATGCAGGAAGAATGGGGGTACCATTGCTATACTACCCCAAATGTCTTAAGCAGATATCCTGCTTCTCTTCAGTGCAGCATCCATGATCTTTGCATACCTTTAACAATAACCTCATGAACTGGAGGGCAACTGCCCAAGCAGATCTGGAAACACATTCTTAAAGATTCACTCTTGCAGCATGGCCAGCTGCTCTACAGCAGCTGATGAACAAATGCAGAAAGCATCCACAAAGCATTTGAATACTCCTTGTTTCCTCACGACTTCACTGTGCGCAAAAGGGTTAAGCTAGATTAAGAGAATTAATGAGTAATGCAGCTGGCAAGAAATTCTCTTTCCACTCACCAAAAAGCTGGCTTTTGTTTCTGCAGTCAGTGAATGAACTCATGCAGCAATACCTGTTGGCAAATCAAGGCTTGTTGTCTTGCTAAGATACATACAATACTGCCAAGTCCTTGATGTCTTCATGGATCTTTGCTATACAGATTGGTATGCCAGGGACTCAGCAGATCATCAAGCCCACACAGTGCCAAAAGTTACATCCCATTGCCACATGCCAGTCAGAGCTCTTGGGAAACAGATGGAGCACCTGTGTTTGCCAAAATTTGTTCACAGCCTCCCCTTTGGATACCACTGAAAATACCAAGCCCCTATTTAAAATCCAAGATGTTTTATTTTAAGCATGCAGTAAATTGATGCAAAATTTTCATTCCTTTCCCTTCACCCCTGCCTACTCCTATGATAGGTATTAATATTGATGGTTTATTACTTGTTGCAGTGATCCATGTATGTGGGAAATAGAAATAAATTTACATTACTTGCTTATTATATATTTATACAATTCCAAACAGGCAGAAAATATTGTTATACTCTAGCCTTAAGAAGAAACTAAAGCTTGTTAGGTAACAGTGCTCCATTTTCTGTAGGCAGTTTACCTCCTTTGTGAAGTGGCAAAAAGTGCAGATAAATTAAGTCTGTCTGTGCCACTATGATTCCATCAACAGCTTCTCCATTCCAAGGGCAGCATTGTGCAAACATTACCTGTCATGCTTTATAGGTTATCTGTAGGAGGACTTGATAGTAACTACCTTTCCAGCAGAAGTGTCTGTGGCAAGGAACCTGGCTGTTTTAAAGAGAACTACAATCTGCCAAGCATGTATCATGCTGAACTGCATTCACCCTTCAAGTCTAGGAAGATGGGATGGGCCTGGCCAGATCTAGCTCGTTCATAGACAACCACTTCATATTTCCCCTTACTTTACCACTCTTCAGAAGAGCAGCAAGCTGCTGCCTGACAAGGTGAGTCAAGTGAGAGATGCTACAAATAGAAGTTACTGGGGGTGTGAAATAGTATTTTAATTTGAAGAGCAAGCAGGTAAATACACACAAGCATGAAGAACAATATTTTTATAAAAATCACCACTACATACAGAAAAACATATTTATATTAAAATGTATGCATTTCAACATACAATATTCATAGAATCATAGAATCATTAAAGTTGGAAGGGACCTTAAAGATCATTAAGTTCCAACCCCCCTGCCATGAGTAGGGAACCCTACTACTAGATCTGGTTAGATCTAGTCTAACCCTCCCCTGGTACAGCTTGAGGCCATTTCCTCTTGCTTTATCACCAGTTCCTTGTGAGAAAAGACCAGCACCTAAATCTTTACAACCTCCTTTCAGGCAGTTGTAAAGAGTGATGAGGTCTCCCCTCAGCCTCCTTTTCTTCAGACTAAATAGTCCTAGTTCCCTCAGCTGTTCCTAAGTTACACTCTTCTATTAGATGTTGCACTCTTCTATTAGATTCTGCACCCCTTTTGTAACATGGATTCTCACACACACATTCTGGATAATGCAGGGCAATGTCACTGCAAAGCATATGGTAGTACAGTTGACACCATTCCCTAATTAAAGAAATACAAAGATAAGCTACACAAATGTGAGATCATTCTAAGCACTAAAATACAGGCAAATATTAGCTCAAAGCTAAGCAGGTAAATATAGAACTCTTCTTCCAGGTGACTGATTCTGAATAGCTGCTTTAAATTCCTGAAAACATCGGCATGCAACTGAAAACAAGCTATTTGAACTTCCATTTAACATAGAAAAATTTACTAAAACCTCCTTTCAACATATGGTGACTCTCAAGAGAGGAAGAAAAACACGGAATATTACATTTTTCTTTAATATTTGCATTTTTAGAAATCTAAAATCAAGAGGGAGGGGAGGAAAAAAAAGACGATAGGCATCCAAAATTCATCAGAATTTTGGAAGGATTCCATAGAGTGGAGGAAATATCTAGACCATACACTAGAGGGCAATACAGAGGTGTCTGAGGTATTGTCTGTCCCGCTGAGTAAGAACAGTACGCTAGGAAAGTGTTATGTCTCAGGACCTTCAACTTGGCAAAATGGTATCAATAGGTCTCTGAAAGTCAAATCAAGTTGAATGGAAAAAATGTCTAGGTATAAACATCAGTACAGATACATTATGCAGAGCACAATATCAAGGCTATAAGGAACATGAGAACTACAAAGAGCTGAGAACTTTTCTGCTGAAGATATTCTTCTACATGTATCCAAGATGAGACTTCTTAAAACTGACCAAAATAATCTAGTTTGACATTTTCTGACATTTTCCATTTTCTTTTTTTCTTTAAATACAATTTCCCCCTGCAGTTCAGTCATTAATACAAACCAACACACAGGGGCTGGAGAAGGGAGGGGTATGAAACAAAAAATTTAACTGAACTCAGTACAGCTGCTTGCAGCCTTTCTTTCTGAGATGTGTCATCTAGTATCTGTCGTTCTCATAACATGAGCTAATGGCAATGATAAATCTAGAGATTTTATCATTTTCCAGTCATAACCAGAGATGAAATAGGTTGATACCACATCAGTCAGAAGGATAGTAACATGGAACATTTTTGCCTAATGCAAAGCGGTGGAACTTACATATGTCAATTAGTGTATTGTGTGAGTTTAATTTTAACATGTGAACTAAACACCAACAATTTCCTTTAGCATCCTTGAAGTGCTCTTTAAAATGGGTGCTCTAATATTTAGCAATGAGTAGCAATTTGGAACTTGCTAATGTTAATATACGATCAACAAAAGATGTCACTGTTGAGAGAGATATAGATAACAAATTATTTGTTGTTAAATCAGAATGCTACATAAGATATCCACTCTTTTTACACCATAAATGTTAACTTGACAGCAAGTTGATTTATCCCTGGTGTGAACTGTCATTGTAAAATGAGACTCTAGGATATCACCTTTAAATTCAAAGGATAGATGAGTAAAAAAAGCACGACAACAAACCAAAACCAAAACAAACCAAGAGAATGAAGGACTACTAGCACCAGTGGCACATCCACATGAGAAACTGGAACTGCATCTTCAGCTCTCACAAAGAGACAATCCACACTGGCTCATTGCACTTGAATTACAAGCATCCATGACAGTTCTAGCTAAAATGAGGCTAAAAAGTGGCTACAAAATTGTAACCTCCACAGTTAAGCCTGAGTCCGTAGTATTCATGATAAGCAACTCCACAGTCATCAAGCAGTTATTGCTGCTGTCACTTTGGATAGAAGCTCCTGTTTACCCTGAGAGCAAAATAAATTGTGATAATGATGCAATGAACACCTGCTATTTAAACTCAATTATTTGACAGCACTTATTAATGCAAAAGGTTTATTTTCTTCTGTCAGCAAACTAATTGGAGAATATGACAACTAAAGTATTCACAAATGCATACCTGCTTGATAAACTTTGACCTGTAAAATATTTCAATGTTTAACTGAAAAGACTCAAAATGTATAAATTCCTGGTTCACTCAAGAGGAAAGGGAAATAATCCTCCTAAATTTACTAGAGTAGAATGCCATCTTATATTATCAACTTAAAATATTCTCATGTAAAAGAAAATTTATTTTAAAACAAAAATTATTGAGGGATTTAGATATACTTTCAAATATTAGTGACCTGTCCCAGTCAGCTACATCAATATAGCTTTTTCTATAGTCTGCCCAGCAGAACTTTATTTTCTATTTTCTATTTTTCTTTCCTATTCTTCATCAGTATTCATGTTTGTCAGAGTAAAACACGTCCTTCACTAATTCACAGAACATGAAAGTTAGTTTATTCTTGCAATGACTTATTGTAGCCTGTTAGATGCTTCAGTGAAACATCAGATATTTTGCCATAACAGAAAAATTGGGTGAAAAACATGGTCATATATCCTAGTCTATGATCACAAGATTCGCTTAGCTAAGATTTGCAATATTAACTGCATTTTTAAATGCATTTTATCTCAAAAGTTTGTAATAATAACCATTCTAAAAAGTATACGGTATTTGCCCTCCCTGGCTGCAGTGATTTGGGAGTGCAACATGGATTTAGTGGTACAGTTTGGGGTTTTTTTCTTCCCTTTCCTCTAAGAACATGCCTGCAGAAGGAACTGCATAAAATGGACACTTTTTTCAGCTTTCCACTTGTTCTTGACATGAATTTCAGTATGTTGTTTTTCAGCTGTGCATGCTTAAAATTAAATGCTTCCCTCATGATTTTGAGGTAGGCGTGTAGGATATTACTATAATGACACTCAGTGCGAACCCTTGTGGAAGATGAAATAGCATTCACAGTATCTGCAGATAATTTGATTTTACCTACTCACTCATTCCCTTGTAGAGTTCATCCACTTTTGATTTTAACACAGTCTCACACGCAGGATTTTACAAGAATCAAGACATATTTTTAGTGGTCTAGCCAAGATCACTTGTATGCAATTTGGAAAACAATGGATGTTGGCTATCAAGTCATTGTGTTTTCTATAGATTTCCTCTTGATTATCAATAATGACATATTTTTATATTCTTTAAAAGTTATTATGGGAAGTCTTTTGTTGTAAGATTTCTTCCTTTTGGGCTAATAGAAAAAGAAATAGTGTATTGCAACCTTGTTCCCTCACTTCTGTTGTCGGAACGCACAGTCTTCCACTAACAAGATGCTGTGCTCCTATCGAAGTGCAGGCCTTTTGGGTTTGATAGAAGCAACACTGGGAATTATAATCTTTACTATCATTTCAGGCCGTTCTTTTAGCGCTTACTCCGCTGTTTCTTCTGGTGCTTAGACACACATTTCTATTAATGCTTAATACATAGCAACTTAAAATTTGGTCTGAGGCTTTGCTGTACTATAAAAGTACTCACCAGAGAAAACTACCTTTACAAAGAAACATCCAGTTTACTATTAACACACAGAACCAAAGTAAGTAACTCCTGGCCAATACCTGCTTACCAAGTCAACACTATCCCTTACTCCCTGTACTTGCACAGAACCTGATACAGCCTTTCCTCCTTGATTGCTCTCTGAAGGCAGAGCTTTAAACAGACCCTCAGTTCCAGCTATGCTGTGGGACCTCTAATTCCCTCTGGAAAAAGAGAGGGATGTATTTATGGAGCGCACATTATTACTTTGAAAAAGCTAACTAGGAAATGGATAATTTCCACATAATCAGTAGAGATAACAGATGTTGGTCTTAAAAATCTCTCTCTCACACACACACAAAGCACAGTAGCCTCTGTTCAGTTGAGGCCTAAGGCCCTTCTTAAGTCGTGGACTTCATCCTATAAAGTGGACTCTAGAATTGCTATTACTTCCCCTTCAACAGAAAAAAATTAAAAATTTGTTCCTCATTCCAACTGGGAAATAAAAAGGAATTTAAAGTAGTGAAAATTTTCACAGCATGTAATGCCCATTCCACACAATATCTAATATTAAGCTTGATATCATATTATCTAATATTAAGCTTGATTTAAGTTTACTTGTACTTCTCCCCATAGGAAGGCTTTTTTGCTTATTCCTAAATTTAAGGCAAGAAGTACCTAGATCACAATATTAAACACTGATATTTGGCTGCTTCTGGCCAACAAAAGCAGAGTATTTCAGCTCTTCTCAGTGAATGTAGGCCCTTCTAGGAATAAGATCATTGGAGCTCACTAGCACCTGATAATACTGTTACATAGAAGTGATATCCAGGAGTAATAATAACTATATGCCAATTCTCTTTCAAGCTCAAACACTACTTTCCCTGTATTTCCTAATATGGAAGTGTGATATATACTGAAATCCTTAAAATGCCCACAGCTCCGAAAGACAGGTTCACTTCAATAGCTGAGTTTATTCACTGCAATTAATTTGGGTCAATTAGTTTATAAGCTCAGTTTGAGATAATTTAGCAGGTAATGCAAAGAGTTTTAATAAGAAAGTAAAACCCCCCAACATTAATAAACAAAAATCTAACCATCCACTATGAAATTTTCCTTTTGTATGTCTTTTCCAGTACTGAAGTTTAGTGGTTTCCCTACTGACTGTAGGGAAGATGTTAGTTTATAACAAAGAACCACCCATTTTTAAACCAAGTCAACTCTCAATTTTAAGGATGTAACCTTATTTATGCCTTTGGAGCTTTAAAAAAACAAATGAGAATGTTTTAACTTAAAAAGATGAGAAAAAGGCTTTAGTAGAAGTGTATAAGCATGAAATGACACTTTTTTTGTTTGTTTGTTTCAATGGCACTGGAGTTTTCTGCAGCTATGAAACTATAATGGTTCATAACAAGTCAATAATCTAATTTCCTAATACATTGAAAAACAGAGGTGAACAATGAATGACTTAAAAGAAATACCATGGAAGTTTTTAATTAAGATGCTAAATCTAGGAACATTCCATGATCAAATTCCTTTCGTCTTCTGTAACATACAGGCTTAATAAAAACAGAAGTTTGTCTACCTTTTAATCTCATTTTATCACTCTGCTGGCATGCTAATCTGTCATCAAGATGTGGAAATAAGAGACTACAAATGTTAATTAAAATAAGAAAATTCAGTTTGGATCCAAAGGAAGACATGAAATTCAGGGCTTGAATTGCTGTAAGGGTTCTATGGAAAGGTCAAGATCAAACATGAATAAATGCAATATACAATGATACAATTTTTGTATAGCCACAGTGAAATGGTGGAGAATTACCCTTATAACATATGAAAGGAGGCACCTGCCATCTTGCTATTACATAGACTAAATCTATTTTGTCACTTATTTGAACTACTTCAAACATCCACCTTATAGTGTCCTTATTTTTGAAGTTCTGGTACAAATAACCTGCTGCGCTGATTCTCATAAGGGTACTCTAGGAAAGAATATGAAACAACAAAGCTCTTTTTAACCAGTACTTTTATTCTACCTGCATGGAAGCTTCTTGACTAATTTTATACAGATTCTTAATTTTCCTTGTCTTTAAACACTCATTTATCTCCACATAGCCAAGGTAATTATGGGGAAACTTACAAAAGAGAATTAAAATTTAATGACTGAATTGTCATAAATAGCAAGCATACATGTTAGAACTTAAACACCTTGAAATGTTACACCACTTAAATGTTCTCTCAAAGCATCCAAAAATGCTTCAATCTATATAAATCCTCTTACGTACCACATGTAATAACGTTACCAAGTCCAGAAACAAAAGGGCTTCTGTATAGGTTAAACATAAATTCACACTAAATTCAGGAACAAAAACAAAAGAGGCAAAAACTGCAAGGGAAAAGAAGATAAAGGAAGTATTTCTTTGAGGAAAGAGATTAAAGTAAAACCAATGTATATATCCCATGCTTATAAACACAGAAGTTCTACTGAAAAATCTGGTTTATATTTGCCAGCAGGACACCATGGGCACTGGAGTTTTAAACTTTTTAAAGTCATCCAGTTTAGCTTAGCAGCTCACCTTTAAGGACCACGTGCAGAAGCCATTATATAAACTGACCTTCCGGGTCTTCAGATGAATTTGGCAGATAATTTTAAGTGACTTACTGAAACCATTATGAAATCTACATTATCAGCAGAAATCAGAACAAGAACATACTCTATATGCAGTGCAGCATTTTATGGCATAATAAATTATTTTGTATCAACATTTTTTTCAATCAACAACTTGTATAGTGCTAAGGACATAAAGTGTATTATCAGTAAGTTTGCAGATGACACCAATTTAGGTGGGAGTGTTGATCTGCATGAGGATAGGGAGGCTCTACAGAGAGCCTTGGATAGATCAGATTGTTGGGCTAATGTCAATGGTCTGGGCTTCAACAAGGCCAAGTGCCGGGTCCTGCACTTGGGCCACAACAACCCCAGGCAACGTTACAGGCTTGGGGAAGTGTGGCTGGAAAGTGTCTGGCAGAAAAGGACCTAGGGATTCTAACTGAAAAGCAGCTGAATATGAGCCAGCAGCGTGCCCAGGTGGCCAAGAAAGCCAGTGGCATCCTGGCTTGTATTAGAAATAAGGTGACAAGCAGAAGCAGAGAGGTGATTGTCCCCCTGTACTCAGCACTGGTGAACCACACCTGTAGTGTTGCGTCCAGTTTTGGGCACCTCAATTCAAGAGAGATATCGAGGTGCTGGAGTGAGTACAGAGGAGGGCAGTGAAGCTGGTGAAGGGCCGAGAGAACAAATCTTATGAAGAATGCTTGAAGGAGCTGGGAATGTTTAGTTTGAGGAAGAGGAGGCTGAGGGGAGACCTCATCAGTCTCTACAACTACTTGAAATGTCATTGTAGAGAGGTTGGTGCTGGTCTCTTCTCACAGGTAATTAGTGACAGAACAAGAGGGAATGGCTTCAAGCTGCAACAGGGGAGGTTTAAACTGGACATTAGGAAAAAAAAAATTTACAGAAAGAGTGGTTAGACACTGGAATAGGCTGCCCAGGGATGTGGTTGAATCACCATTCCTGGATATGTTTAAGGGTCATTTGGATGTGGTGTTGGTGGATATGGTTTAGGGGATAACTTTGTGGAGTAGGGATGATGGTTGGACTCGGTGATCCCAAGGGTCTTTTCCAGACTGAGATGTTCTATGATTCTATGATTATATAAACACTAATTTCTGTATGAACTCTGCAAAGTTAAACTATTCTTTCTGTGTTCAGGATATTAGATCTGATAAAATATACCTCCTTATTGCTTCAAAGTGGTTTACAGTCTACAACTTTTCAAAATATGGTCCTATTGGTTTTAATCTATATATGAAAACTGGCATCTTTTGTCTCATGGATTTAAAGTCAGACAGCTACACTGAATGCTAAAAAAAATTAACTTTAAGTAGCTCTTTAGATTCAAAATAGCTCTACTTAAAATTTGTGTTTAGATGTAGGAAGAAACTACTTTTGGACATTTGATATTTTTCGACATTTATTACTACTACTGGCACCTATACTGTCACGTCACCTATCTCTGTAAGTCAGAAACATTGTCTTTAAAACCTAAGATAAACCTATACCTAAAAGCAAATTTAAAAGAAAAGGTAGTGTTCTCCCTATTGGCCTCAAAGCCCTCTCTCTCTTTCCTTTCTATTGCTATAGAAGCATTTTCATGTAATATGTATTATTAATGAGCAGTTAAAAAGATTCCTTACTATATATACAAAATTTGTAAGATATTATTCTTTATCATATTAATTAATGGAATATACGCATATTGCAATATTTACTGAAAAATACTATATGGGTTTAAACTGAAATGAAGAGGGAATTATCCATAGCAGAAATGGTATTTACATAGAAAAGACCTTTAAACAATAGACACCTATAAGAAAAACCACAACATATTTAACATTCCAAATACTTTCTGGCTTATATGTTTATAGCTCATTTCTCTGAATTCTCTAAGTATATTCTATATTAAGAATATGTCCAAGAAAAAGCAGGCAATTTGGTATTTTGCAGTTTAATCTTCTATCCAGAGTGAAGTAAATGCACTTTAGGAACAAAATAGAGAATTAAAAGAGGCATTAGGTGGGATGGTAAAAGCTAATAAACAAAGGGAGTGAAGAGTATTTGTTTTTTTTTCTCCATTCACTGCATGTTTATGAACAATAAAAGGCAGATGAATGCAGTTCCACTAAGAGGCCCTTAACATAGTGAGGACTTCAAATAAACTGCTAAATATCACACACATTAATTCCTACTGAAATTATGACTAAGTTAGCATAATGGAGAGTACATTTTTTGGGGTAAATATGTGTAAATCATTAATAACAGAAAACTAAAAATGCTTCCTACCTAAATTCTTCATGAAGCAAACCTCAGCACTTTGTAATACTTTCCTGTCATAAAAGTGCCAAGTATTTACAATTTGCAGATGAGATCATACTCTAAAAATGTTCACATTAGTGAAACAGTGAGGGGGTTATCAGGAGGAGGAATTGTTGTACGGTGCTATTGGCATAGGAAAGCTGCCCCCATGTGCCCTGCCTCTCATTGGCCACTCTGGACCACTCGAACAATATTTATTGGTTGCTATGTAGACACAAGTAATTGCCAATTCATCTCATTAACAAGACTGAACCTGGTTCTGGTTGATAAGAGTGGTTACTGGTTGAATAAAGTGTGCTGATAAAATATTTCCCACTGGTAAAACTGATTGTTTTTAATAAATGCTTGAAGAATGTCAAACTCATGCCTTCCAACCTCTCATTTAACAGAAACATTTATTTGCATGCCATCTTCATTAGTCTTGCTTTTCAGCAAATTTGGAAAAATGATTCCTCATGTTTTTCAAAGGGTGCTGAGAATTTGTTGAGGATTTTCAGAATTTCAACCCACAAGTTCCGAGGAAAAGGACTTAGGGCTGGTAGTAGATGAGAAGCTTGACATGAGCCGCCAGTGAGCCAACTGCATCCTGGGCTGCATCAAAAGAAGTGTGGCCAGCAGGGCCAGGGAGGTGATTCTGCCCCTCTACTCTGCTCTGGTGAGACCCCACCTGGAGTGCTGCATACAGTTCTGGAGGCTTTAGCACAGGAAAAGACATGGAGCTGTAGGAGACAGTCAAGAGAAGGGCCATCAAGATGATCAAAGGGCTGGAGCACCTCTGCTGTGAAGACAGGGTGAGAGAATTTGGGCTATTCAGCTTGGAGAAGAGAAAGCTCTGGGGAGACCTTTTAGTGGCCTTCCAGTGTCTGAAGGGGCCTACAGGAAAGATGGGGAGGGGCTTTTCATCAGAGAAGACAGTGACAGGACAAGGGATAATGGTTTTAAACTGAGAGAGGGGAGATTTAGGTTAGATATTAGGAAGAAATTCTTCACTATAAGGGTGGTAAGGAACTGGAATGGATTGCCCAGGGACGTTGTTGATGCCCCATCCCTGGAGGTTTTTAAGGGCAGGTTGGATGAGGTTTTGTGCAACCTGATCTATTGTCAGGTGTCCCTGCTCATAGCAGGGAGGTTGGAACCTGGTGAGCTTTAAGGTCCCTTCCAACCTTAACCATTACATTCTAAGTTACATAATCATTCTAAAGTAATTCTACAATTTATGTTTGGTTGTTGGTTTTTTTTTTTGAAGTCCATTGGAGCAGCTGTATGACTGACAAGCTGACTTCATGCATCTCCTGAATAATGATTGAGGTTTCTGAGCTTTCAATATTATGTCTGGAAAGAAAAGTCATTACATACAAGCCTAGTCCATCAAAAAGCATTGCTAAGAAGTTAAGCCTTCGCATGTTAGGAAACACCAAATACAGAACACCTACTCTTGAGAGAATTCACTGAGCAGATAATGGCATTTAGGAGAAGAAAGGAAGGGACTGTTTGTTACCAGGTTTCACCAACACTTGCTAATGGCACAGGAAGGGCAAAAGGAAAGATCTGAGAGTCTGAAAGGGAACCGTTCTCCCTCCATTTGTCCTCAACTTGATATATTCATGCCCATTCCCGTTCCATGTCTTCCATAGCCTTGGCTTCATCAATCAACATTCAGACTTCTATACTACAAAATGCCTAGTTACTTTTTAGACAATGATTAACACCTAGGGCCTTTTTTGTTTCCTTCGGAATGAATAATTTTTAAGCACCTTATTTTCAGAATTAACACTGTGAGATAAAAGGTGTTATCATTTATTTGCAAATGGGATTACAAAATATAATTTGAAATATTTAGCAGCTGTTTTTTCAGAGAAAACATAATGCTGTATGTATTGAAAGTAGGTTTTCTTTTACTTTCAGCTGCAGCTGAAAATGCTGACTTCAGTACTTTGAATAATATACTTATTTTTCTATATTCATTCAATAGTATTTTTTCTAGCTTCAGCAAAAATAAGCTATGAATCCTAGAAAAATCCTTTCTTGATTGTACCCCTCATGTCATGAATAAGATGGGAAAGGGGGGAAAGTACTTACATAATTAAATACATCAGTGTACGGGTTAAGTGCAACTTTGTTTACTACAGTTTTAGTCCTTGACTTTATAGCTTCAATATTTTTTTTTAAATTGAATGTATTTTTACATTTCTTAGAACAAGCTGACAAGATAAGTTCTATCATACAGCATCACAGAAAGTTACAGAATACCACCAGAACCTTTTAGTCTACCATGAGAACATACAATTTATTACATATTTCTCTCTCTCTCTCTCTCTCTCTCTCTCCTGGATCACAGTTCCAGACTCCTTATTCGGGAGGCTGCATCATCCCCTCATTCCCCAGTTCTAAAGGGCTTTTGTCTGACCTGCTCCTAGTTTGTACACAGATTCCAATAGTGGTCTCTTTGGTCAATCAGCACTGATCCTAAGTGCATGCTAAACTCCTGATCAAAGCTTTTCTTCACACTGACAGTCTTTTTAGCCTGATGAAGACCGCAGAAGTCCACCATCCCATAAAGGCTTTAGGCTGCTTGGATTGTTTTTCAGAGATGAACATAGCCAGTACAAACATAATCTTTGCCTTAGGGCAAAATTCCTCAATCATGGAACCACATACAAACTCAGGAAGGACTGCAGGTTACAACTTGGCCAGATCTGGGTGGATTTTCAAAGGAGTGGCAAAAGGCACATCTCTAGCACAAAGGTTGCCCTGTATCAAATTTCAAAATATGCCCTAAAGAACTGGCAGGAGAATATATATATCACTAGGCAGCATTTTCTTTTAATTTGGGCAAACTAAACACTTAATTTTCTGTTCATATCTCTCTTAAAAAGAAAAAAACCCAGAAAAATCCCACACCCTTAGCTGTCACAAAATCCTCCCAGAATCTTTTAATTGGTTAGGACTTTTGAAGTTAAGGGATAATGCAGCTGTAGTCAGCAGGTCTTCAAAGGATGGAAACAATTAAGTGAGGTGTGGATGCCCCCAAAGAAATAATTTATTATATGATGTCATCACAGTATCTGGCATCAGGAATCAGAATGCATGCAGTATTAACATGACTGATGCTGATTCTCCCATGCTATCCATGGTAGAATTCCTGCATGGGACTGGCAGAAAGAAAGAATCCCACATTCCCTCCAATGACAATTTCTATTGCCATATCCATCCTACTTCAGGAAGAGATAGGATCAGACTGCCTTGGTGGAAGACAGTGGTTGTGGGTCTAAGTCTTAATTCACCCCACCCCACTGGATTCTACTGGTGCCTTTTCAAGTTACATGAATATTATAATTGTTCAATTGTTCACTTAGACAAAAAAGTATCAATATCTCAATTAATATGACAAATATAATATAGGTAATGACATTTCAAAATAATTCTAAACTGAAACGCACTTTATGAAATAGAAGTTGTTTGGTACATAATAACATACTGTGACAGCTTTGCCCCTATACAGAAAATGGTGGTCAACAATTTGCAAGTGTCTTGAGAAAAAAAATTTCACTGTTCATATTTCAGCTGCATATTTTTTTCTGTACAATAAATAACAGTTCTTTTAAAGGTCCGTAAGTAACCAAAATCCTTTCAAGGCTGATTTGAAATACTTCCAACCATATAGAACATTTCTCTTCCTCCCACTCTCTCTGCCCCTCCAGTGCTATTATATAGATGCATACAACAGTGTCTTCATAAATGCCTTAAAAAAAAAATGAACAAACCTAGTTGGTACAACAAAACAAAAGATAATTGCAGGACCCATCACTGCACTTTTCAGGATTTATTACTGATATTGGCTCTGCCAAGATTCAGTTCTGTTAAGTGAAATGCTGCAAATATCTTACATTAGTGTTTGCCTTTAAGGTGACAGATTTTTACGGTAGAGTCATGAATAGCACATGCTGTTCTGTAGTATATATTCCAGTATACTATTGTTCACTAGCAATAAAGGTCCTTCCCAAAACAATGGTATTTTGTAGTTTTTCTCTTCTGTTCACATCCAGTTAAAGCACATTTTAAATAAATACAGAAAAAGAATTAGACTACAGACCACTTTAGAAACAAGAAGTCTGTTCTCTTAGGTGACAATCTAATTCTATGAAGCCGAGTAAAATGAAGCTAGTGTCTCTAAAAATATATTACTTTTCAAGTTACTTGATACCTTCACTCTCCCAGAGAAAATTTCCTGCTCTGGCTGATGGCCAAAGAGATTATATAGTAAGAGGCCATATCCTTTTGCCTTTCATTATCTAGGCTATATTTCATAGTGTTACAATGTAATCAAAATACTTCCTTTCTAGCCAATATTTGGCCCTAACACAGATCAACATTTTTTCCATTGGTATTTTTAAGTAGCTACCCTGAAGAAAACATCATTGAATCTCAGCATTTCTTCATTTTGTCTTCATGCTGTGATAAAAATCAGAAGTATTCTGTTAGATCTGTGATGACTACTCTCTAAGGGTTCTCAGGCTATAAGGTTTCATGAAGCATAAAATTAGAAAAGTGAAAGGGATTCAGATATTAGGTGAAAGGATAGTTTTATTTTTCTCAACTCAGAATAGACATACCAGAAGAGACATTTGTGGAAATAATATAATCACATATAAATAAGAAAAAACTTTACATTTAAAAAACTTGCAATAATTATTTGCCATTTGCTATTCTCACTTCAAGATCCTCCTTATTTCTGTGGTAAAGCAACAAAAAGCACAGTTCTATTTTCAAAACAAGGTAAGAGAAACAGAACTTGTTTGCCTTACTGAGGTTACACAATCCATGTATAATTTGTCTTACTGGAAGAAATTGGATTTTTGAACATCACATAGGAAACAGAGGGGTCTGCATGAGAGATACAGTGTCTTGTGCAACCACAGTAGCCTGTCATCTTTTCAGAATCAGTGTCTGTTTGTATGTATGGAACAGGTTGCAGAAGGTACACACACATTTGCTAACTAGGAGCAGAACAAAGGAGTCAAGAGTTCTGGACTCCAATGGTATCTCTGGAATGGAACATGATGCTCTGGTTACAACAACCACAGCTAAGTACAGACTTGTCACAGTCATTCTCTACAACAGAGTGACTTCATGACATTCTATACCACAGATGAGAGGTGGCTATATTAGGGTGCAGTGGAGCTACAAAAACACAGTTCAACTGAAGTCCAGTGAAAACTGCTACAAGACTAGAGGAAATGATAAGAACCTTACTTGCAGCTTGCACTGCTCTCCATTCATTCAACTATGCCTTGCCTGACTGATACTTGCCTTTCTTGCAAGTATTGGATATTTTGTGCTCTATAAGGAGAGAGTAACCAAAGGATTTCATGAGGTCTGTTGTACTACAGATTTATTTATTTCTATGAACTGTTTAAATCAGATAAAATGCCAAGCTCTTCTCTGTCCACTAGCTTACTCTGCCTCTCAGTTATCTCTCAGTGATACCCATGTTTCAATTCAAGGGTATAAGACTTGTGAAATAAGAGGAAAATAGTCTCCTAGTTTCCTCCTTACTGCACTACCTTTATTATAAAGGGTATTTTGAAATTGGAATTAGTTGTGCAACATGCGTGCTTTCTTGAAGCTTGGAAACATGAACAAATTGTAAGAATACTGAAACGAGTCAAGAGCCTTCCTGTGCCTCACTTGCTCTAATTGAACACTGATCAAAATCAAAGTCATCTTAGCATGCAGCCTCCTCTTGCTTCAGTTAACTAATGAACACTGACACAAGTAATTTCAAATTATGACTACAGAGTTATAATCAGCTTTAAACACATTCCTTTGGAATAGAGTCCTTTTTTACTTATTGTGCCTTTTTATTTATTCAAGACCTTGGGTTAAAGTGAACTCTTTAGTACAAGAGCTTGCATTATGACCTTTCCCCACCTCTCCTCTCTGCCCCCCAAAATCTAGTAACATTAAGAATACTTTAAAAATTTCCCAGAGCTATTGTGTAGAAAGACTGCATCTGTCAGATGTGAATTTCCCTGCAGCCTAATCTGAGAGTTTTTGTCATTCCATTGAGCCAAGAAAAGGTTCAGTTTTATTCTATAGGATGCACTAAATAAACCTAATAGAGCAACAGATTTAATTGATCTTATAGCTGGAGCTATCCTGCTTCCATTCAAGTAAGTTTAATTTTAGAAAAATACCAGATGTCTCCAATATTTTTAAAGCCTCAACAGTCCTCCTGCTTCCTTTCCCTTTGGCTCACAATAAAAGGTCTTTTTGGGAGTCAAGACTAAATAAACCAGATTGAACATTTGATACTCTGTGTTTAGACAGCTCTGTTTGTTTTGACTTTTTTTTTTTATTATTATTTTTTTTTATACAGTAGCTCTTTAAACTGCCTCGTAGGACTTCAAATAGATACCAATCTAATTTGCAGTTATTCATATAGTTTCTTTTGCAGGCATAGTGCTTCAAATAATATTAAGCCTACATTCACTGCAATAAATGTAAAGAATGACTAATTAAAGACTTCATGAGAACATTTAGTCTTATGATTGAAAAAATAGGATCTTCTCAAACTTTAGCAGAAATATGCCCAAGTATGTCAAGCAATATTCCTGCATTTTAATTTATATCATGTATGTTTCTATAATCTTCAATATGTCATGCAATTTGCCCATATTGTTCTATTTTTTTTAATTTTCAAGTAGGGAAAGTCCTTTATGGTACCATGAGTGAATTTCCCTTACATTAACAGTCATGTGCCTTCCTCCTGAGAAGATTATGCTAACCCTTGATTCACTGTAGAATAAAGAAACTAGCAAAGAAACCAACACAGCTTACATTTTGAATAGCTTACTGTCACTCCTAAACCAAGGTGCAAATACAGCTCTCCACTGAAATCCCTTCCAGTTCAGATAACAGGTATTAAAAATTATCATTACGCTTTTCAAGACATGAATGAGAAGTTCAGCGCCATGTTTCCATCTCAAAGGTGCACCTAATACACATGGAATGGGCACTGGAATAGCATTAAAAACAAAACAAACCAAACAGCCCCACATTGCAATATCTTTGAGATTTGATTTCACATATTAAAAAGTTTTTGATGCTTACTGATTTTTAATTTGGTCATGGATTTATTAACTTTTTTAATAACATGAGGAAAAAAGCCTTTTTTTTCAAAGAATCTTATCTCAGATACCTCCTATATAACCAACAATTTTGAGGGAGATTATAAAACTAACTAGATGGCTTCAGTTTTGAGTAAAGGAATAAAAAAGGACTGGGAAATAGTTTTGTACTGTTCCATACGTCTAAATGATCAAACAACAAAATAGATCCAATATAATGTGGAAGGTAAAAATAAGTTTGAAGCTATTTCCTGCGTGCTATTCACCAAACAGTACTTGGAAAAGAAGAATTCAAAGGTTGAAAACTTAAGTAGCAATAAGAAGAAATAGAGTTATTCTAAAGAACGACAGGACAACAATTTGATGAAGTCTTAACACATTTCATGTTATTTAGAACTTTGAGTTCAGGGCAGACGTTCTACTTGCGGGAAACCAAGAAAGATCAACATCACTATATGGAAGTGGAGTATGGCCTAATTCAGATGCAATTAAATGTGCCAGCTCAGCTGAAGAAGTTAAAAAAAAAAAAAGGAGACAGCAAGAGGATGAAGAAGAGGTACATCTAGTCAAAACTTCTAATTGTATTCTAGTGGGAGAAAATACCTTGCAACACATTAAGCTTGCTTTCATCTCCAAGTTGTATTTGAAAACCAGGCCAAATCTGAGGAAAAAAAAGTCCCTGGAATTAGATTCTGGATGTTACGCATAAGTGGAATTGTGAAAGAAAAAACTTTCTTAATACCTAAAGGGAAAAACAGAGACAGATGTGTCAGTAGACACATGCAAAGGGTTTTGAAGTCACTTGATTTCTTTAAGAGATATTTGCCCTTCTATGAAGAGAAATTGCTGTTTCTTGAAATACAGGTTGTAAGAAAAGATTGTAGTGTTGAATGTTCTTACAAAAAGAAAAGAAAAGAAAAGAAAAGAAAAGAAAAGAAAAGAAAAGAAAAGAAAAGAAAAGAAAAGAAAAGAAAAGAAAAGAAAAGAAAAGAAAAGAAAAGAAAAGAAAAGAAAAGAAAAGAAAAGAAAAGAAAAGAAAAGAAAAGAAAAGAAAAGAAAAGAAAAGGTAAAGGTAGATTGAAAGTATACAATAAAATACTAGGAACTTCATCCATTCTGTTGTATGCGATGGTCACCACATCTTCCCTGCAATTGTTTAACTGTAGTTCAATTAGTAGAAATAAGTAAAGGACATTTCTCTTGAAAGAAAACATGTAAGTATGTAGTTGGCATAAAAGGCAGTCAGATCTTAAACCTGCTCCCAGGAAGCTCTGCACCTTAGTTTTTATCACTTATGAGCAG
Source organism: Apus apus (assembly GCF_020740795.1). Lineage (NCBI taxonomy): Eukaryota > Metazoa > Chordata > Aves > Apodiformes > Apodidae > Apus > Apus apus. Next base: position 75,855,140 of record NC_067285.1, on the reverse strand, counting down.
GAGATCAGATTTTTATGTACAACAACGGAGTCCTTAAAGAGATGTCAAAACCAGAAAAACTAGAAAAAATAATTAAAAAAAATAATAAGAGCAGTGCCTGAGGCCTCTCTCTAGCATTCCTAAGTAGTGGCTATTTCTTCGGATCTTTCATTTCACCCATAAATAATGTGTTTGCATGTACTGTAGTTTCCTTGCGTTTCCAAGTCACAGAATGCCTTTGGCGTATATGAGAAGATCTATACACAGGGTTGGTGGTCGTTCATGTCTCCCACTGTTAGACTTTTGCATTCTAATAATCTTTATTAGGTGTGTCAAGAGAGCCTTTCTAAGGAACGAAAAGTTGCTTATTTCACCCCTGACATTCCTTATCTAAAGAAGCTACAGTAGTACTCTTCATGGGAAAATAAGAGATAAGCTGCCAAAAGTGCAGCTACAATGTTGCCAGCTACCACTATGAAAATGTCAGTAAACATAGAAAGCAGACATTTCACTTTGAACTGTGGTTAAGTTCAATACACCATTCTCGTACCCTAGAAACAGCTCTGCACTTAATGCAGGAAAGGGCAACCAGGCTTTTTCCAGAACAATGTTTTTTGCTTCCAGTTTGTCTCTCAAAAACTCTTACTGGTGGCAAAAGCAATCTTAATAGAACACCATGTAAGCTAAGTGTAAACAGACTTTAAACTTAAGCGAGGACTTCTTTATGTAGACTACTATGATTTTGTTTGCTCAATGGCTTCTTTGACATGTGTAAATCCTATTAAAACACTGAGTCAGGTTTCAGATAGTAATAATTCCTGCTTAAAATTTTAAGATTATAGCATTTATGTATGTATGTATGTATGTATGTATGTATGTATGTATTTTAAAAGGAAAATATGTAGGTCAACTGAGATTACTGCAACTGCTAGTTTAATTGCTGGTGCTGAATAAGTGGAATTGGCAAGGTGCTGTACAAACCGTAGTCAAGAATAGATTTGTCAGGCAACGCGTTTCAGTTCGAAAACAGACTTCACTGAAGTTCATGGGAGATTCACACCACATACTACAAAAATTATCTGAACATGGGCCTTTCCTGAGAAACAGAGTTGAATTTTGTTTTCAGAAATACTAGAGTAAATTATCTTCCTTCCTCTCACTTGAAAGTGGAGAACCAGTAGCCTAATTTGAATAACATTTTTCTAGGAAAAAAATAACTTCATTTCTTCCCTTCAGATATTCAAGACAAAGAAGGGAATTAAAAGAATACAAATAAGCTTTTCAGCAAGTGTGCTTTTTAAAGATTGTTTCTTATTTCTAAGTGTGTGATCCTCAGTGATTTTGGGTATTTATTCTATGACTTAAATATAAATTCCCTGTTAGACAATGCTCATTTTATGTTAATATAGAAAATACACACCTAGAGATAATATCCCCCTTCAATCCAACTTTCAAACTGCCTTTTCCACAAAGAGGTGAGGAATAGATACTTTTCCAAAGGTTATCTGAAAGACCAAATTAGAACTTATAATGAAATTAAGTGAAGGAGAAGAGGAACCAAAGGACTGCAAACCAATACTATCCTGGTTGTTCCCTTTGCTCTATCGCATGCAGAGCATGGAGTTGTCTTAACCAATCATTTGTATAACAAAAGCAGTTTGAACAATCTAGACATTACAAAATGTAGCAACCTTCAAATACAATAATATCAAGCAAAATATCCATACTTATCATACAAAACCCTGTAGTGTCTCTTAGTCAGTCAAATCACACTACACTAAAATCAGCATAGCAGACTATATAATTAGTTGAAGCAATAATTAATGAATTCAATCTATGTTTAAAATGCAAAGTATTGAAGCACAGCCCAACCTTGTGTGGAAGGCTGATATAGTAGAGCCATCCTTCAAACAGGCAGGAGGCAGAGAAAGACAGTCTGCTTTGAATCATGATGACTACGTTCAGCTAAAGGTTACCTATTCAACACCATACAGCTAGGGAAACTTAAATATTGCATCTCCCTTCTTATTCCAAAGCATGTTTTTTCCATCCTCATATCATGCAGCTGAAGAGTATTCCTTCTGAGAACAAAAGCTATGAAGGAACATAATAGAGTGGGCCTGCTGTAACAATTAAACTAAGAAAACCCTTCATTGAAAGACAGTTTCTCCATCAGTTTATTTAGAAATTTGCCCCAGGTCTTTTGCCAGTTGTGGGTTCTGGAGTGACTTTGGCTGGAATATTGCACTACGTAAGGTCATATGCAACCAATTTTTCAATTTTCAAATTAACACTTTTCTGGATTACAGCAACAATGGTTATTATTCTATCCAACAAGAGATTAAGTTAAGCTAATTGAGGTTGTGTTTTAGGTGTGGTGTAGTTTTGTAGTGGTTTTGTTTGTTTGGTTTGTTCTTTTTTTTAAAGGAGGGCAGAGGGGCCTCTAGTCAGTGATTTAGAAATGCTCTGAGAGTAAAGAGAGATTCTAGGCTGAAACTCTGAATCACCAGCCTCTGAATTTGCAGTCAGTAGTATGTTCTAGAATTGCAGCACCTGGCATCTGTAACAATTCCCCAGTTACAGCTGCAAATCACCATCTCCACTTACTTTATAGGTAAAGTCCCCCAAAATTACCTCTCCTGGGTTTTGTGGAAAACAGGCTTTTATAGATTCCTTCTGGCCATATGGCAAGCTTGAGGAAGCTCAGATAAAATCAGCTCTCCTTTGGTCCCAACCCTCAATAATTAAACTTGAAAGCCCTCATCATCAGCAACATGGTTTTGGAAAAAAAGGCAGAAAACATAAGAGTAACATTTACCTTTGTAAGGCTAGAAGTGCTTTCCCTTATTATTCCTAACTAAACAAGAGATTCACTATAGCAACTTCTCAAGCAAATAATAAATTGAGATTGAAGTTGTCTGTCTCTATTGTCTTAAGGGACAAAGGGTTGCAGGCTTTAGATCCAGTCAATATTAATAATAATTGATAATAAAGACTGTAACATACTAATGCTCTCCGCAGTGTACAGAAAAGATACATCAAAAAAATTAAGTTCAGCATTCTAGTATGGATTATGTTATACTGCTTCTTAACTACATTTCCAGTTCTCCCTAACTTAACATTTGCAGAATAATTCTTTCTAGCAGCAGCAATTCACAAGTATTCTTGGAGAAACTATGCAATTCAGAGAGATGAGTATTTTCTCCTCCGAGTTTTGTCCTTTTCTGAATTTGCTTTGATGATAAATGGTTAATCATAGTTTAGGAGACATAAGAGTCCATATTTAATTAAGAAATCTGTTAAAGTACAGAAACAGAAATTGAGATTATTTCTTCATTTTTAAAAAATCAGTTTGGAATATAATAACAATCTTCAACTATGAAATATTATACATGGTATAAAAATCAGTCATGCATGAGAGAACTCAAAGAATTCAGGAACATACATCTCATTTATTGATTTTAATGGAATTGACTTTCTGAGGACTCTCCATGCAGCAACTGTGAGAATCAAGTTTTCTGTGTATTAGTAATTCAGAATTAAGCCAGACCCTTAAAAAACAGTTATATTTCTCCACTTTTTCTTAATTTCTTCAGTTCTAAATAAGAATTTCCCTGGAGGATTTTTTGCCTTTTAAAAACCCACTGTTATCCTTAGTAACTTTAATTTATCTACTTGAGGCACATATCAATTGGTCATTGCAGGTTTTAAAAGGCTTTGGTTCATGCTGCTTCTAAACAGACCCCTTGATAAATAGCTATGTCAGTTATCTTAATGTAAGTTTCTACCATTTAAAAATAGACAATTCTAAGTGAAGAGATCTAAATGGAACTAAGAATGAAATTTGCCAATAAGCATTTAACAGGAGAAAATTTTTTTTGTATCTTGAGAATAGGAAAAATCAAAGGCCACTTCTACACGTAACATTGTGTTTGTTAATTTAATTTAATTAGAACATATTTTAATTCCTGCTATTTTCTGAACTCACTAGTTCAACAATTATTTACATTCAGATTCACATTTCCCAGGAAGAAGGGAGCAAATCGGAAAAGGTTTTGATGAGCTTTGCATTCTACTAATTGGGACATCTGATACTGGAATAAGAATTCTGAACCAGCACATTTTTTAATCAGCCTGTACTGAACAATAACACTTCAAACACTTTAAAATTTATAAAACAATAACTTACATAACTCAAGCTATACCTATTGTATTGCTTCTTTTTATCCACAACTATGTTTTAGCTGATTATAAGCATGTCAATACACTTATGCATTGTCTTTGTTTAAATAACCTGGGGTTTTTTTAGGGAAATAGGTGGAAACAAAGTCAGTTCACATTCAAGCTTTAACTATGGATAACTGCCAGGTTTCTATTTGATTTCTGGGCTTAAACATGGTATTACAAATAATATCTCTGTGCCCACTCACAGCCTGCACAGTCCAACAGAGGCATGTAATATATTCAGCTGTAGCAATGAGTTACTGCAAACAATTCTACCTTAAAAACCTAACAACCCCCCCCTTTTCTTCTTTCTATACATCACACAATGATAGTTTGTTTTAGACCTGAAAACATTTATTTACCCAATAACACTATCTGTTTTTGCAATGTTGTCTAACTTGACAACGAATAGGAACTCATGCCTACACACAAAAGAAAGACCCAGAATTATCTGTATTGATATTGCAGCTATTTAAGATAATACTATTGTATTGTAACTGGCCCCATTTTGGTTAAGTGAATGTAGCTTTAAACTATTCAACAGGGAATTTGTTTTTGTTGAACTGGGTTCTACTTTGCTCTCTTATTCCCAGGAGGAAACTGTGTGAATATTGCACTCAGCACACTTGTAAAAGTTTATTTAAATATAAGTAGTTTTCCTGCATGAAGAAGTGTTCTTCAACTCCTAGGTTTTTAGGGTGTTTTCTTCTTCCTGTCTCTTAAAAGCAAAGCTGTCATAAAAGGGACACAACTTAAAAGACCCACCTTCCCTATAAGAATCAGCTATCCGGAAATCATATACAAAGGATAATAGGTTCTGATAGCACCTGATGCTACACCTGGCCCCTAGTTACCAGTGTACTAATACTTTATCCATTTTACTAGTATGTCACAGTGAAAAAAACAGTGGAAGAACAAAATGCTAAGCATGCCAGGTTGTGGCCAAGTGTTAGAGTATTCTATGAAGATGGTTATCAACTTGCACTTGTCAAGACTAGTCTATGGGTGTAGAAGGCCTTCAGTTCATGTCAATTCCATTAAATATATGCTTCAGCTACTCACAGGGCAAATCTTTCAGTGGCCTTTCCACAAGCAATGATTTACTGTTGGGCCATTTGTTATCTTAGTGGCCATATTTTCTGTGATATTGAAAGAACTGATAGGTAGTGAGCGATGTGTAGTTGTCAATTGTACCCTAAATGAGAGATGGATTCTATTTGTCTAATATTTTTCCCTTGGCCACCTGAAAAGCACAACCTTATCAAATAAAAGGAGATAAACAAAAACTGTTCACACATTATACAAGCTGTTTATAAAGCGCTGAAATGCTCAAATAAAAGGCACTCAATAAGTACGAAGTATTAATTTTTTTTATAACATGAATGCATGCATACTCTGCAAGTATACATTACTAATAAGATGGAACAATGAATCACTTTGATTTGAAACAGCATGTTGGTGTTAGACTAACAGAAACATGACTTCATAACAAACTCGTTGTACAAAAATTTTAGTCCTCTACTTGCTTTGACCTGCAGGTAGCTGAAAAAACCCCAGTGTTTTAGGAGTGAGTCTACCTGCTAATTACCTCCAACCCCCAAGCATAAACTTATTACCCTTTCCCATACGAAGTCCAACCTATTTGAGTTCACAGTGCTCCTAGTCTTGAGTTATATACTCATCTATACTGAGTAGTATCACATTAACTGTAGTGTACTACTTAAGGAAAATAAAGTTCTTGGTGACTGGTCTATTATAAGCACTTTGACATGCAAGACTTCAGTACATCAGATAAGATACTTATGTATTTGCATTTTTCCCTTCTGCAACTTAAAGCAATCTTTTTATATACAGGTGAAATAATATAGATAGATTATCCTTCCTGATTTATTTAATAAAAGAATGTCTTCTCTACCCAGACTACCTACGTATATATTTAAGAAGTCTGATCATTTCCTAATTTCCAGAAACATGTTGTACTGAGTCAAATTTACAACACTAAAGGAAGTCCCCTAGTATTTCAGTTGTTTTTAGTTTTTCACTGTTCCTACTGATCAGTTCTCCATTTGTGAGTCACCTCACATGAGGCAACTGACAGGGGCACAAAGTAGCAAGTACGTGTCTTACATTAATTCATGTAAAAGTTTTCTAGAAGACAAAAGCTAAAAAGCACTTAAGTGTCCAAGGGGGAAACACCTCAGTGAAGGTTTATTCTGTTAAAAGCTAAACTTCCTAATTCAGTTCATTTTACTGTCTTAAAAGAAATGCTGTCTCTTCCCTACCTAAATGTAGGCAATGTTTTCTACATCCAAAAGTGTAAAAAAACCCAAACCAAAACCATGTGGAATGTGAGAACTCGTGATAATATAAAATGCAAAGTTCTACCTAAAGCAAAAGCAAGACTTCTTAAATTATTATATCCCTTGAACCTCCCTCCTACATGCTTTAAAAAGCTACCCAGGATTTTAATTTCTTTCATTCTGCAAGCCTCACTGTTGATCAGTGATGGATTTCACTGAAAGGAAGATTTTCAGAGGGTTCACAGAAATAACAGGTCTATTTACAGCTGTTCTTGCACAACCCATCTCAAAATGTGAGCACAATTGTACAAGGTATAAAAACAATACACCACTAATTCCTTGACTTTTCTGTTCACTTTACATCTCTGTACTCGAATAAGGAAATACAGATATCATGTGAAGGACTTACTCTTTATTTTCATATGCATCAGGGAGTAGGTAGGCAAGAGAAATTCTTTCACTCATACCTTTAACTTTGCATGGGCTTAAAGGGTAAGCCCACTGCCTATTAAATGATCCATGTTTACACTTCAAATAACAGAGCCCTATCAAACTCTAAGGCTTGTTAGAAAGAACTGACTTTCCAGATGGGTTCTAGAACTAACAAAATAAGCTACATTTTTACTACTGTTTAACAATGTTTCTTCTATGTTTGGTCTGTTACAAGGTTTTAGTCCATAGCCTTCTCTACCTCCCTCAAAGTCCTGCCATCTCTAATTTGCTTGTATGAACTGAAGATTTTCACTCATCAGCTATGAATGTTTGCAGAAAAGTCCTATTTGTTTAATTTCATCATCCACGTCTCTAAAGTTAGCTTTCACATTGTCAAAAACCCATTTGTAGGGCATATTTCAGACATAACAAAGTTTTTTCTTAGGAAAGAATGTTTAAAGCATCAAGTTTTGAATTGATAATTGTATTTACTTAATTTATAAAGCAACATATGGTATCTTACTAAGGTATGTCCTGTTTAAGTAACATTATTAAACTGCTGTAATTACCCTTAAGAAATTTAAACAATCCAAGATGAGGTATTGCCTTTAGGCAAATGAGCAAACATGTCTAAGAATATTAAGCATAATATTTTAAAAAGGATTTGCAATAGCACTGCATACCTGTTGAATATCGATAAGTAATGATGCCAGAACTTACTGACTCCAAATACTCCTCTCTATGAAAAGCCTCACCACTCCATCTCTCTTCACATTTCAGTACAGATAAAATAGTCCATTCCTAAGACATGAGAGTTCTTTCCCATTTCTGTTCTACTTAACATCTAGATTCAGTTTTCATTTTCACAGATCAGTACTTTCAATCTGTCCATGACAAGCAGATTGCTAATGTATTTCCTCACCATCAGACTTCTTGGCTGCTGTTGCTTAGCAGAATAGTGGAAAGGCCCAGAGACAGTATATAAAATTTATACAAATAAATGCTGAAGCATGAAGTAAAAGCGGCCTCTTGGAATACTGCCGCTGGCCCTGTTTCAGCACCACTTCTGTTGGAAATCTGTATCTTAAAACTACTTCAATTCAGCTTAGTTTTTAAACTAAAAACATCTAACATGGACAAAGCTATGGTAGAGAAAGAGTTTTCTGGAGACATGTGGTACCTTATTATTTCAGAGTTCATCCAAGTCTCATTCATTCCCTACGTAAATAAAAGGCGAAAGCACTTCACATACTCATATTCCATTGTGAGATAGCAGCATCATTTTTCTTATTTTAGAAGACTAATTTTTTAAAATTTGCTTTTAAGCTTTTAACATTAGCCATCAAGTACAGAATCAGTTTAAAATGTACTTTGACAGAATTCTCATCTAACCTTTCAGTCTTTTTATAAATACTAGTTCATAAATTATTTATTTATGGGGTATTAGCAAGGAACTTTAGCTCTGTATTCTTTTACGGAGAGACAGAGGAAGCAGAAAAAAAGAACAAAGAAGTGAACAGAGATTCCTTTAAACTTTCAGTAATGTAATCAAAAATACACCAAAACAGAGATATTGGTATTCACAATTAGATCGAGAAAAATAAGTAACTGAGAGGTAATTCTCTTCCTATTTGAAAGAGCAGTCCTTGTTTCAACAACTGTCCCACTGTTTTTACAATTGCCTCTTATAACATCCACCTTCATTTACCTAACAGGCTGTGTACTTCCTATTTTCAGGATAGAAAACCAAACATAAAGTATGCAATTTTCGAAAACAAAAACTATGAAAAAATTTCAGTGTTCATGAAAAACACTAAACTTTGAAGAAACAGAGACTGGTGGTGCACGGAGCCTGTATAAGAAAGATGAGGAAAAGCATGCATTGTATGCTCAAAACTGTTCTACAGAGAAAAGAAATACATGAAATGGAAGAATAACCCCAGTGTTCCCCAACTCCTCCTTTGGGCTTTTAGGAAACAAACAAAAAAAGCAAACAGTCCATGTCCTCTTCAGCCACACACACATTCTTGAGTTTAGATCTTTGAATATTCATTTTGTAACAACAATGGACTTCCTGGCCTTAGTTATGCTAAAATCAGCAATCTATTTTGTAAGATTTCCATAAATTATCCTGTTATCACAATCTGGACTTGTAAAGATCATTTCACCTAGGAAAAAGTCTGGTTCTCCAGGTATCCATTTTAAATATTGTACTCTGTGGCTTTAGACAATAAAGCAAGACACAAAAAGCTCCATCCAAGCAGAACATTTGATTATCATATACTACAAGAGTCTCCAAAAGCTTTTTCAAGCAGTGCAATGATGAATAACAAACATGTTATTTACCTAAAACAGGTTACAAATTGCTACAGGTAGCCACTGCAAGAGATTAATTATATAAACCCTTGCTTCCCATATAAAGCCCACTAGTTGAGAACACTGTTCTAAGACAAACAGAATAAAGAAACAGTTTCACAAGTCACTGAGGTGACTTTCATTGTTACATTCCAGATCTGCTCTGAAGAAAACTGGAACTCCAGGGATGTCTGGAGATGGACAGGACTTGTGCTAAACCAGAAAAAGCAAATAAACAAAATTCAAGACATAAGTAACATACCACGGTTCAATAAACCAAGAGTATAAAAGAAAATAAATGAGAAAGGAAGGAGGGCTAAAAGAACAGTAAGGTTAAGACTGCAAATGGCTATTATTTTGACTTGTACATGAAGAAAAAAAAAACAACCAACAAACACAACAAAGAAATCACAAGGAGTAAGAAAAAAAATATTCTTGTGACAGATGTCACATAGATACTCCAGTCACATAGAGCACATACTAATCATTTTAATTTGTTATAAAGAATTTCTGCAGTCACTGTAGCTACCATAATACTTATAGTCTAGTGAAGGCTGTTATGACACATTAAGCATCTCGCTGTTCAATAGCAAGTTTAGTTCTTGGACCCGTCCTCTGTCTTGGGCTAGCAAATAAGAATGGAATTAACAAATACTTTAAAGAAGCATATTTAGCTTCACTAAAGTTTCCATCTTGAATAACTTAAGCATGTATTTAAGCTTATCAAAATATTTGAAAAACAGAAGCTGAACCATGTGGTTCTAAACTTTGACCTGAATAGTTAAGATTTTACAAATGGACAAGCAACAGTTCTGAAGATTACTATTAAAGAGCTTATATAAAGGTGAGAAGAAAGATTTTTTTCAACAAAGGATACCCAAGATTATAGAAGATATTATTAAATACATTCTATTAACACACATACATAAACATCTACTCATATTTTATAATAAATCAGTAGTATTAAAGCCTTGCCATGATAGAACTAGAACACCTGTGCCTCCCACCAAGGCAGTGGTGTTTAATTACAACTACAAAATCTACACAATTACTTTAAGAAACAAAATAAAATGCTACCTCTAAACCACAGATTTCTTACTTGAAATCAAGCCTAGTAAAGAAACATAAACTGCATCTATGACATCCTTTGTGTTCCCAAGACTTAAAAATCTACCAACTGTTGTCTAGGCACTTCAGTCACTATTGCACACCTGGATTTCCACTCAGCTGCATAGATCTGTGTTAAGCATTACTTAATCTGGCATCTAATGCTCTTTACAGCTGTGTATGATTAGGGTACTGGGTGATCAGTTCTTTTATTATGGGAAGATGTTGGTGGAGACATAGTTCATTGCATGTTTTTAGACTTCAAAGTTTTTAAGGGCTGCAAAACTTGGTTAGTTTTGGGAAGCTGTAGAAATCAAGGTAGTTTTAGTTTTATTATAAATGTGACTATTGTACTTTGCGTTTGTTTCTATATTTTCTAAGAACAGTTCTGGATTATGTGCAAGTAATGTTTCAGGTAGGGATTCTGGGTACTTGTTACAGTGAAATTTAGATAAATGACACTTATGCAAAGAAAAGATTTATAATGAGAGCAAATAGATTCTTATAGCAAAGAAGCCCTGTTCTTGCCACATAGTACATGGGAAGTGATGTTTTTAATTTTTTTAATTTTTTTTTCTGTTTAAGAAGGAAGAGAATATACTTTGTGCTAAACATTTCAATACCTGTTTTTCTATAGAATGTGGGTGAACATCTGCAAATACTTTGATAATTAGTAGACCTCAGAAGGGATTAAATATTCAGGTATTGAGGTAAATGCTGAAGAGCTCTACGTCACTCCTAGCAGGGATTTGCTTTCTCTAGCTCAGTGCTAACCTGGGTGTTGGAAGTATGGCACTGCTGGTGCACTTTTAAAGAGAGCTGCTGACTGATACAATGGTTTTGAAGAGCAGTATAGAAAGTTTCTGTTTCAACTTGTATTCTATATGTTTTAGACATCCTCTACAAGACACATATCCTGAAAGTTCTCAAACTACCCAATACTTTGCTAGGCCTTATGTTGAAATCTGTGTTGTTCAGCAATGTTAACAGTTCTGACCAGTGACAAAACCTTTCTTGTTAGCCATCTAATTTTCTGCTGATAGTAAGCTAGGCATTGAATTTTGAGGAAATGTAGTGGTTCCTGAAATTTCAGGGCTAGTTTCTTCTGGAATTCAACCCTGAGATTCCGGTTGTGTGTCCTTCCATCAAAGTTTACTTACTTTGCTCTTGCAGAATGAAGTTACTTTAGCCAAGTTTTGTCACTCCAACCATAATACTTACAGTGTTACTTTCTATATGAAGCAGCTATGAACATCCAAGAAACTTAAAATTTAAGAGGTCTCCATAATCACAAAGCTTTTCAAGATAAATCTTACCCTTATACTACATTTTATGCTTTCTTTGCTTATAATAAGATTTTGCAACCTTGTTATCTTTATAAGAATGGCAGCAGGTTAGAGCAGGATTCTAGCTCCAATTTGAATAAGTTCAGGACTTTGGAAAGTTTCGCTCCTAAAAAGCTATGAAAAAGGAAGAAAGACAGTTATAAAGATTATTTGAATCCAAAATAAAATGGGATGTAGAGAAAATCAATAACATGTTAAACAGTCAGAAATAACTAAGTAGTTTCTTCTGAAGGCCTTTTGCTCTGCTGTAGATCACTAGGAAGAGCTCATGGCCAGCAGTGTTTGATTCTTTCTAAGTAGTGTAGCTGTGCTTATTACTAGGCTGGACAACTTGGCTGCTGGAAAAAAAATAACAATTTAGTCAATGCTTTTTTGTCACCATCAAATTATTGTTATTTCATGAAGTCTTTAGGAACTATGGCTTCTGGTTATTTTATTTCCAGCTGAGACAAAAAAATTAAAATCCCAGTTGCTCTCTACGTTCACTTACCATACAGAGTTCCAAAAATATTATTTTGGACAGTGGCTCTGTCAATAACAGTGGCTCTGTTATTGAAAATGGCTTTTCTGGGGAAAAAAACCCAAAACCAACAATAAATAGCACAAACAGAGTCTCATTTCTGCAGAATCTGGTAATCCTGCCTCATGACCCTATTTGCATCTCCTGATGAAGGTGTTCTGTGTTTGCTAAGTGGCTGGCTTTTATGCCTCACAGAACAGGTAACTGCTCAGCTTGTTCTATGGCCCTTCTTATGGCAACAACATTCAAAACCCATACAGCATACCAGCTGTTTACTGGATATTCAGGATATACCTTACTCGATTCCAGATCCAGAAAGAGGGGAAGTGATGTGCATAGGTGACATTATATAATGTTCCTATTAATCATAGGAGCTCCTATTAATCACACAACCATAAAGTGGTTTGGCTTGAAAGGGACCGTCAATATCATCTAGTTCCAACCCCCCTGCATGGGCAGGGACACTAGATCGTGATGCTCAATGCCCCATCTAACCTGGCCTTGGACACTTCCAGGGAGGGGGCATCATCGTCATCCTCACTGAGCAACCTGTTCCAGTGTCTCAGCACACTCATAGAAAAGAATTTATTCCTAATATCTAACCTAAATCTATCCTCTTCCAGTTTAAAAACATTACTTCTTGTCCTGTCACTACACACCATTGCAAGAAGTCCCTCCGCAGTTTTCCTGTAGGCCCCCTTCAGGTACTGGAAGGCTGCTATAAAGTCTCCCCAGAGCCTTCTCTTCTCCAAGCTGAACAGCCCCAACTCTCTCAGCCTGTCTTCATAGGAGGGGTGCTCCAGCCCTCGGATCCTCTTTGTGGCTCTCCTCTGGACTTGCTCCAAGAGCTGTACGTGCTTCCTGTGTTGAGGGCTCCAGAAATGGACACAGTACTCCAGGTGAGGTCTCATGAGTGCAGAGAAGAGGAAGAGAATCACCTCCCTTGACCTGCTGGCCATGCTTCTTCTGATGCAGACCAGGACCCAGTTGGCTTTCTGAGCTGCAAGTGCACATTGCCTGTTTATGTTGAGCTTTTCATTGGCCACCACCCCTAGGTCTTTCTCTTCAAGGCTGTTCGGAATCCATTCTCTGCCCAACCTGTATTTGTGCTTGGAGTTGCTCCAACCCACATGCAGGACCTTGCACTTGGCCTTATTGAACTTCATGAGATTGGCACGGGCCCATCTCTTGAGCTTGTCAAGGTCCCTCTGGATGGCATCCCTTTCCTCCAGCATGTCAACCACACCACACAGTGTGGTGCTGTCAGCAAACTTGCTGAGGGTGCACTTGATCCTACTGTCCATGACACTGCCAAATACGTCAAACAGCACTGGTCACAGTACTGACCCCTGAGGAATGCCGCTCATCACTGGTCTGCATCTGGACATTGAGCTGTTGATCACTACTCTTTGAGTGTGACCAGCCAATTCCTTACCCAATGAGTGGTCCATTCATCAAATCCATACCCTTCAGTTTTCAGACCATGATGTCATACAGGACAGTGTCGAACACTTTGCACTAGTCCAGGTAGATGATGTCAATTGCTCTTCCCTTGTCCACCGACGCTGTGACCCCATTGTAAAAGGCCACCAAATTCGTCATGCAGGATTGGCCCTCAGAGAAACCATGTTGGTTGCCACCAACCAGCTCCGTATTTTCCACATGCCTTAGTAGAGCCGTCAGCAGGATCTGCTCCATGATCTTGCTGGGCACAGAGGTGAGACTGACTGGCCTGTAGTTAATATTGTTATTGCCTATTGAGTGGACTACAAATTTTTCTGCATGCTCTCTTATCTTTTAAAAGAAAGAAGCCCTTTTCCCAGGATTCAGGGACAGGATTTTGGAGTCTCACCCAAACGGTATGCAAGTATTCGCTGTGTCCTTACACGGTTAGTACAGTCTCTTAGCCACCGAATGAGTCTTTGGATTTATTCCAAGGGCACCTCAACAAGCTCTCAATCGCTGAACCGCTCTGTACTTCCCCGGCCGCGGCCCTGCCCTCAGAAGAAATCCAGCCTGCGAGAACCTTGCCCGGGCTGTGTGCGAGTGACCTCTGCAGCCAAGACAGCGTCATTACAGAAACAAAATTGTATTCACTTCCAATACAACAGTTTTTGAGGTATAATTCCCATATTTTTCCTCTCTTGAACATCCACAATGTAACGGAGACTTAAGGGGAAATGTATTTTTAAGTGGGAACTTTGGAACAATGTTCTTTTGTTCGTAAGTAACATCTTTTCTTTAAGTCTATACACAATTTTTTGTGCTGCTGCCACATGAAGAATTATGAATAATTATAAAATAAAACCGATTTGAGGGTGGACCATAAAAGTGTATTAAACTGACTGACAAGGAGCTTTTCTACTGACTGAGAAGTTAGCATGAAGCATATTTGCTGCAATTCAGCAATGGTTGTATCTGCAGACTATTATCATAGCACAATTACGAGTTTCCGAAAGGGAAATACACCAAAAGCTACAAATTAATTGATACTGAGGAGAGTACTTAAAGTTATACTTGATTTTAAAATAATATACTGTTATGTCAGCAATGTTTCTTATGACTTATTCTGCTCAGTGATTACATTTGCTGTCTCATTTGATGAGAACCTACGGATGGGTAAAATTACCTGAAAAGTGTATTTTTATTTTTTTTTCCTTAAGGGTGGTCCCTCTGTCTCTTGCTAGTACTCTATTTTACAACTCGGAAGTATCAGTAACAGTAGGTTAGCTCTCATATTACCTAGCCCAACAACAACAAAAGGTTTATTAGATATTAACAGCTTGTACTGCTTTAGTATCCACATCAGTACCACTGCCCAGCTGCAGTATCTCAGTGGGGGAGAAGGAAGAATCTAAGAGAACAAACACACGAGGATGATTATATGGCTGTCATAATTGCGTGACTTGTACAATTCCTCTTTCATGCTTCATGAAATTCTGAAGGAGAACAAACAGCCAGAAGGTTTTTGCACCCATAACTGTGGTTCTTGGTGTTCTTGTTTTCTTTTGGTTTTGTTTGATTTTATTTTTTTGTTTGTTGTTTTGTTTGGGTTTTGGTTTGTTTTGTTGTTTTTTCCCCGCAGATATTTAAAAAAAATAAAATACCAAACAACTCCTCTTGATGGCATGACATGGCTGTCACGTGGCTTGACAGGCATTAAAATTTAGGCATTACAATTATATTTTGGGGTAAGCTTTCTGACCTGTTGGCAAGACTCATGATGTAATTCCTTTGTTTAGCATATTCAGATCCACAGCCTGTCTTGGTTTAGAAGTTCAGTTGGCTTCAGTCTTTAGGGCAATCTAAGCTTGAGTACATAACCAGTATACTCAGTGTGATGAGGCACAGCTTTTCTCACTTTGTATACAAGAACAACTAAATGCACTTGATGTCTCTATAAATGATCTTTCGACCCTGTACAAATTTCAGTGTCTCAATATTCAGCTTGTCTGGGATACATCATATTTGAAGACTCAGAGAAGGATAAAGGCAATACTGTTGTCTTCAACAGTCAGAATACAAGACTGTCAGGAGATATTTTCTAGAAAGTAACTTTTCACCTTGGAATAAAAGCATATACAAGAAAAAAGAGCTGTAATACGACAGTTCAAAGCTGTCCTTTTTAAATCTTGCTGACAAATATCTGAAACTTTCAAACTGACAGTTTTCCTCTGCAAACCTGTACCAAAATTTACAGACTTAAAAAATATGTTAAAATTATTTCAAAGGAGAAGTTCAGTTATGGTCTGTATCAAGACACTATTTATTGATGGATATGAATTCCTAAGTTTGCATAGCTGCAAGGCTACATGTGACTATCTGCAAGGAATCAGGGGTAACTTGATGCAAAATATTAGTAATTTCAAAGTGTTGAAAGACTTACATTAAAATATATGAAGAAATTTAAAGCACAAGTGTTATAGGAAAGTGACTGCTAAGTTCCTTTAAGGACATATCGAGAACTACATTTGTGTAGTCTTCAGATGTAACTAAAGAGCCTTACAGGAAGTTCTGAATGGGAAACTACAAATTCTATCCTGTCCAAACACGATTTCTTTGGACAAAATTTTCCTTTGAGGATATTAGATATGCTCAGTTGACTTGACACCAAAATAGGTTGTGAGTAACTATTAAACTAGATGTCTAATCTGCCTCTGTGTGTGTTAAGCAATCCTATTAGCATTAAGACTCAGACCTGTGAACTGGCAAACACTGTGCAGTGCTGGTTTACTTTAATTTATAGCAGCTTTAAAAGGAAAGAAAGAGAGTGGAAAACTGATATTGTCAATGTAGCTTTTATAGCTGTTATAGGTACCTGTTAATTAAGAACTTAAACGAACTGAGATAGCTGTTACTTTGTAATTAAAAAAAATAATCAAATGCACATACATTTCACTACGAAGTATGAAAAGAAGTTTTGAAATGGGGACCATCTTAGTATCTTGTAGAAATGTCTTATGCAAGAGGATATTTGGCTAGATTTTGGTTATCTCATAGTACAGACTCCAAATCCCATTGGTATGGGACTTAGAGTCATTCTAATTAATTGACAGTAAAAAACTGTATCAACTGCCTGACACATTCCCTTCAGGGGCAGATTATTAATTCTTTCACATAGATTAATGAGGTAAGAGTCACACAGAATGTTGTTAGAGCCACTTCTGTTTTTAATTTCACCATGAAGCTCTTGAATCCAGTAGAACTTCATTTCCCAACCACTAAACAATGAAATGCTCTAAGATAACTAAAGAGGTCAGAATCTGTTATTTCATGTGCTTGCTAACCACTGCATGAGCCACTGTTCTGAACGGATTACCTCTAAGCAGGTCCACTGTGATACCTGTCCTAAGGTATCTTCCACAGTCAGAAGATTATGATATCCAGTGACTTAGTTAAAAGGCATGCACTTACCTGACATCAGGGACTGGGTTGCCAGTAACTCTGCATTCCAGCAGGACTTTGTTTCCTTCAGCAACTTCCTGGCTCCGGAGCTTCTGAGTGAATTGAGGTGGTGAAAACTGATTCTCTTCCATGTTGATGAAGGGGTGGCAAAGGACCATTTCACTCTGATCGATGTTCTTCCTTTCAGAAAAGTGTTCTCCATTCAGATGAACCCCTGGTAATTTTGCTTCAGGCTCAGTCTCTTGATGTGGCTTGTCAAACTCCTGGTTCACTGAGGTACTTGGTTGGTTTTTTTTAGGAGACAGGTATCCGCTGTCTGGAGAAGAAGAGTCCCCATCAGGACTTCGGCCTCTTGTTTTTGCTGCCTGTCTAAATAGAGATGACAACTCCTCTATGAATGTGGCAGCTTTGTCACACAGCTTGTTCCTGGAAGGAACTTCTTCCTGGGATGCCAATTCAGACTTTGGTCTTGTCTTAGGCACACCTGGACTGTCTTTCTCCAAATGTTTTAGGCTTTTAATAAAGCTGGGACTAGCAGTTAGCGAAGGTGAGGTGCTTGTTTGCCTCCTGGAAGTTGTGACAAAACTACTTGCTGTTTGAGGTGTGGTGGATTGCTCTTTCTGATTCCCTGGGAAAATGTGACTTGTGGTAGATGAAGTCAGGCAGCTTGCTTGAGGTGTCTGTAAAGCATCTTGCTCATGCAGTTTGGTATCCCCTAAATAAGGATTTTCTGAAGTGCTCGAAAGAGAGGTGTTGAAATAATGAGAAAAGTCCTGTGCTGCACCCTGATCCTCTGATTCCTTCATGGAATTGGTGATGGCCTCCTGAGCTATGTCAATGCTCTTACATAACTCCTCCTGGGTAAGGAAGGCAGAAAGTTCATTCAAAAATTCCCCATTCTGTGTGTCTGATAGGGAATCAAAGAAAAAGTCATTGTAGGATGAAGCTTCTGACATATTTTCAGGATATCTCTTGTTGGTGCCTCTCTCTGCACAGTAAGCCTCCTTCAGCACTAAAGAATGAGGCAATGCCTGGGCACAGCTTCTGTCTTGCATCCTGGAAGACACAAATACAATTCCTTAATAAAAAAACAACTTGTCAATAAAAAAACCTCTATTATATCATGGGTCCTATAAGATAGATACAAAACTGGAAGAGCAGAACCCAACAATGCATAAAATACTGAATATAAGTCTTGTGTCTAGAAGAATGGGCCGGGGCTGCAAATCATCTAGGTGGAAATTAAGTGTAATTTTTTTCATGCATCTTTTTTCAGAACTATGGAGACATCCTTTATCTGTACCTTGCCTAGCACAAGCTCAATTCCACTGGCCAATCTGAGGAATTTGTAATTTCACATTGATACTATTACACCTATTTATTTTCTGATTTTAGGCTCATGATGATTTGGGGAATATCCAAAAGCAAAACACCATTCTAGTTGAAAACATTATGGGAGTGTGTATATAAGGATGTTTGGATTAGAAATTCCAAGTTATCCTTTCTTTAATATTATTTTACTTCTTTTGTTAAGGTTTTTAACTTATCAATTTAGTAGCACTTTTCTCAACAGTGATAAGTGAAATATCAAACTAGCACGTGCTAAAGTAAAACACTAAAAGAAATAGATTTCACAACCTCTGTGTTATCTGGTACCACAGAATTATATCATGTATATTCGGCACCAGTTTCACCAAGTACAGAAGCATCTATACACCTCCAGTTTTCTCACATTGTTTTAGAATGAGGATGAGCATTCTCTGCCTCGGTAAAGCCAGCAAGAAGCTAGACATCAGGGAAACTGCTCTTTTCCCAAAGGAAGAGTCTGCCCAAAACTCTCCTTACTGAAATGTATTTGTCCTGCTGGTCACAAGACTGCAGGCGTAAAGTAATCGTTATTTCTGCAAAGCTTTTAATTAAGTTGCATGTTTTTAATTACCTTTGAAAATTAAATTCTTCTGAAAATTTATGTAAGATAAATTCTCCACAAGATTTTAAAAAATATTTTCTCAGTATTTCTCCCCTGATAGATAGGTGGCTTGACAGCTGTGAGATGAACTCGGATGTATTTCACTTCAGATTGTGCACACTCCAATCACCTTTAGTCACTTCACAAGAGCTTACCCAGCACGGAGTCATTAACTGACTGATAGATTATTGAAATTCTTGGCCTGGCATACGCATCTCTTGATATGCCTGCTTGTCTTGCCAACAGATTACAACTCAACAGATTATACAACTCAAGTGAAGTATAAGGGAACAAAAGCATTTTAGGATTTCATACATGTTTCTGTAGAATACAGTGATCGGCTTATTCTTTGCTGGGATTACACCTTTCTTTCCTTTTATCTGTGTTCACATTGCAAAAAATTTAGCAACCATGCCAATCTCTTGCCTACAAAAGCTAAAAAAGTGTATACAGTATAATTGACAACCACATAGCAGCTTTAAAGAATGAATCTGAGAAGGCAAGCAAACAGTTGTTCTACAGGCTCAGCTGTTAAGGCATAAATTGGAGGAATGCCAGGGAACCAAGGGCTGAACCTGGAGAGTTTCTGCCTCCTTCATTTTGATAATTTGGTAAAACTTTGTATTCACATGAACAAAGGTGCTAGCTTACTATTTAGATAACCCATAAATATATGTGTTCCAAATGATATCTTCATTTAAATTTGATCCGAGCTTGCTCACGTCTCAAAGTGATACATGACATACTCAGACAAATTTCTCTGGCTTCCAAAACCAAGCTGCTCTGGTGTTTCAGTGGGGTACGGGTCAAAGGACAATTTAGCCTATTGCTAGCCACCCAGCACAGAGATTAATATGAGTGTGTTTCAGATTAACATATCTCCTCTTAATACTCAGTTTTATACTCTTCCATTACTCATTAGAAAAATATGATGGCTACATATATTATAATTTTAAAAGCCCAGTGTCTAAATTTAGGTAAATCAATCTGTAGATGGGTATTTACAGAAAGTCAAGGAATTCAAACATGCTGGTAACTGACAATTTCTAATGCTGATAAGCCTTCTTGGCAAGAAAAGTCTGGTGCCTAAAAATGGTTTTAAATATCTAGCTTTAGACAGCTGAATGGAAGCTTCCAGTATAAAGACTTTTTTTCAGTCACATTGTAATACACAAAATCACTGTGTTAGGGCAACTTGCAACCACAATGACCTGCAGGTGAAGTATCATTAACTTGATCATGTAGCATATAAGATCATAATTAGAATTTTTAATGCTATTTTAGCTTCTCCAAGTTAGACTATGATGTATTTATAACAGTTTTCCTCATCATTACTCATTAGGTAACCTGCAAAGCTAGATACTACGGCATTTGAAGACACAAACATAAAATACAATGTCCAGTTTTTAGCTATACTTTCAGCATTATTGTTTATAAATGATTTATGGGCTCCTGTTTGCTACATATCTACAAATTGCTCACATTTAAACAAGCATTTTAATATTATGCTGTTTATATATTTATGCAAAAAATAATATAGATGATCTAAGGAATAATACAGTAAATTCAAACTGTATTGTATTACAATAATCTCAGATAACATTTAAATAACTAATCAAATGAAGGTATTCAAGAGAAAAATAACAGAATGGGGAAAACTATAGACTATCAAAGGCCTCATTTCAGGAAAAGTATACACAAACTGAATTTGTGGAACCTGTCCAATGAAAAATTTTTACTTTAAAAAATATGAACCAAAGCAAATCTGTTCAAAGCAACAATATGAAAGAAGAAATGTATCTACTAAGATAAAATAAAAATGCACACATTTTTCCTCTGAATTTTGAAATCCTGGAAAATGACTCCCCAAAGTACAGTAATTAAATTTAGCAGAAAATAGAAACCAGAAAAATATAAAACAGACCTTACAGTGAACAGACCAATATGAAGAGTCTCAAATGTAATTAACAGCAGGTCAAGTTGCTTTTTTTCTTCTTTATCTAATTAAGTTTAAAGTTGCTCCAGCTATTCACTAAGGATTGCTTGGTCCTCAGTAAGCATCAGGACTGTGGTCTGTGTGTTCCATCTGCCTTCTGTGACTATATGATTCTTACCCCACTCATCTATATTTGGCAACTGAACTCATGTTTCAGCAGACTGCAGCTATCTGGAATTCCAGTAGAAGCAGCATTAAGCCTGGAAGTGGCAGAAAGATCTGTGCAATTACTACTCAGAGATTCACAGAACTTAATCACTTAAATGAGCAATTTTTGTTGTGTTTAACACAGTGTTTTAGGCTGTTTTGAAATACGAATCTGGAATTTTAGAATGTTAATTTTGCTCATGACTAAAGGGCTTAACTCCACAGGTCATAGAAAACAAAGTGTGTGAAAGCTAAATTTTGAAAAATTGTTTATTTCTACAGCATTTTTCCTTACTATACTTTTAAATTTTAAACAAAATTAACTACTTTTATTACAATAAATAAAACAATTGGCTTTTTCTACTAAAAGTAATGTCAAACCGATAGCTTCCTTGTGTACCTCAAAGTCTTCCAGTAAAAGAAAAAGCCATAGAATCATTTAGGTTGGAAAAGATCCTTAACATTTTTAGAGTTAACAACAGAAATGGTACATATTTTTGTAATAACAGATAATTATTATTCTGTAATCATATGCTACACTATAAAAATAAATTTACCTACTGAATTTTCACATATCAAAGGAAGCGATCCTATCATCAGAAAAGAAGAATGTCCCTCAGAAATTATACACAAAAGCCCTGGAAAACATGTATGCTTTAAAAAGGGCCCACAACTCTGGCACATATATTAACACTGAAACAATCAAAATGCATCTCTGGTTTCAATAGCCTTGTAGGGAGTAATAAGTTACACAGTCAACTATCCCTTTCTGGCTTTGTTAAGGAAGTCCTTTCACCTCATTAAGAACTCCTGTGAGAGTTTTGTCTCAGGAAAGAAAAAATGTCTGTCCAAGAACACGCTTGTGTCTTTTAAGGCATATAATTTCCTTTCACACTTAGTGAAAGGAAGAAGTAATCATGAATACTTCTGGTTTAATCTACAGACTTTATCACACAATTTCTACAAATGGAAATAATGTGTAGGTAAGATTGTTTCTGCCAGATGGTAGCCTATTTGGAGTCAAATTCTCTAGAGCAGATAGGAAAAATTGTAGCTCCAAAAAGGTGTTACAGACATTTGTCTCTTCTGCCATGTCCATTTATCTGCTCTCTGATTTGAATTCATTTTTTGGGCTGGTACTTGTTCTTAGCTCAAGGTCTTCTAGGTATTGCCTTTAATTTTTTACTAAAGTTTATTCCTTGGTAACAAAGGAAGTACAGTAGACCCACTCTTGTAACAGACGCTCACAAGAGACAGATAGCTCACTATTAGTCCCAGACCATCTCTATGTGTTTACCAAGTGCTGGTATCACACATTTTATTTCAGTGGTTAATATAGTATATTTCTTTACATATTCATATGAGTAATTACTGTCCCCTAATCAGAGCTTCAACAGATTCACTGTTGGATTAGGAGTACTTACTTATTTCACAATGTATACAAACCCCATTCCTATGACTTGGGATCCTTACTGTGTTGCAATGAAATCAATAAAAAGGATTTTATTTCATGCAATTTTACAGTAGTTTGAGTGAGTCAAATAAGAACAGAATCATCATTCTAAAAATTCCAGGCTAAAAACAGTACACAAAAAAGGAGTTGGTCATATAAGAGCATATACATACCACTGTATACCTAATTTTCAGTCAGTCACCCCACAGAGCAGAATCCAGGCCCAGTGTCAGGCACCAGCCTCTCCACTAAATGCATAAGCTGGCCACCTTAGAATGGGAGCCAAAAATAGCCTGCATATAAATAGTAACAAAATGCCTTGGGCTAACTTCAGCATTTTCTAGAGGGAGGGTTTGGAAAATCCTGATTCCTGGAGTCATGTTTAAATTGTCATTCCTAGAAAGAAAATAGATTTGCCTGGAGACACCTGCAGAGATAATTTTTTAAGGAACTGAGCTTTTATGAATACATTTGAACCAGTGATTTGTGTAAATCAGGTATGCCTATTACTTTTTGTATAGCATGATAGAAACATTTGCCTAGAAAATGAAAGACCTGTGTGCAATTTATTCCTAGGGGCTCAAACTGTTAATGTAACTCACCATAATTTACAGACTAATTAGGATACAGTATTATACAGCTGTGTTAAGCCATCAGCAAATTTTCCCAATGTCATTCTGCTAAGATTCAGGCAAAACATACTCAATAATATGCAATGACGTAGTAATTTAGCATTTACATGTAAATCTTAAAAATTAATAACAACACACAAAGGATATTATGCCTAATATGCTCACCACATTCATACTGCATCAACAGAAATATTAATTAGTAATAGTTTCTAATACTAGTCAGCCCAAGTCATGCAAAACCTTATGTCACAAACTATAAAGCTATTCTGGTTGTACAACTTTTCCATTCCATGTGATGAAGATGTTACACAGTGCAAAAGATTTTCATTATTAATTGGGATAAATATAAACAAAATATAAACCCAAGCATTGGTATTTACCCTAGTATTTTATGTACGTACCTGAGAAAGCAAAAAACCTATGTGATGGTCCCTGTTATTTTGTATCTTACTCTAAATAGCAACAGTATAAAATACAAGTAGATGAGCAATCTCCTTTCCAAGACCTGAAGTCAAAGACAGGTTTGTAAACTCCAAATAAGGAACTTCAAGAGCTGCTTCTACTTTAAGCGGCAGAGACAGATACAATCCCCTCAACTGGTTGCCACAGAACCCTCCAGTTATTTTCAGTCACTAACAGATGGTTTTTTAACTTCTGAAAGTTAAAAAAAAAAAAAAAGAAAAAAAAAAAAAGAAATCTTTTCACCTGTGCTTAAACCTACTGGGTTGCTGCCTTGCAGTAGTTTGATGTCATACATAGCTTTGTGGTTTTGTTTTCCCTCAGCACACAAACATGTTTAATTTTGCTTGTAAAAATACTTGCAAAGAAATCTTACATAGCTAAGCTGATCTATGTTTTTTTTGCATGATGACCTACCTGTCACACAAAGGGAAATAATTAAGTAATGTCAATGCTTCTCAAACATAATTTTTCCAAGTTTCTGAAAAAGTTTATCTGAGGATTTTCCTCATAAGAAACTGTAGAATTGCAATGAAAAAGCTCATACACCTTCAGTTTTGCTAGCAGTGGTCTAGAAGAAATACAACAGTTGTTATAATTGAAGTGTTAAAAGCACAGTTATAATAACCCACACCCTTCTTTTACAGAATACTTCATCAACTAAGTGACTGAGGGGTTGCAAGTAAGAACAGCTCAATAAACAAACATATTACAACTTCCCAGAATTGCCACAGCTGTGAGAAGCAAACTGTAAAACAAGAAGGAAGGTTAATACGCAACTCAGAAAGAACTAATAATGTTTCTTAAACTGGGGAAGAGATAAAGGCTTCTCAGTCCAAGATCTATGGTATCTAAGGTCTTGCTAAGGCAACCTACCTCAGGCTGAGAAACCTGTAATTCAGTTTTCCTTATCTCAAGACTAGTAGAACACTTGTAATTATTCTCTCTCAAGATGAAGTGTTTTTTAATAAATCACTAGGCAGAAATGTTAAAGCTGAACTCAAGGGCAAATTTTTTGCTGAGTGTCTTCAACATCAATTAATAACTCAATGGAAATTTGTTAGAAATTTGCATCTCTGTGCACTGTGATTAATACAGTTTTGCACCTGGGGCTGTGAAGCACAGATGCCCTCACAGGATTTAGCACAAAGGTGAAGAAACTAGAGCAAAGCTACTCGATCCTTGCCAGTAAACACCACCACAAAGGTGTCCCCGCTGGAGTTACCTGAGAGCTGGCAGTGGCCTGGGCTGGGCGGTGCTGCCAGCCCACCGTCCGACAGACTGGCAGCCCCTTTGCTTTTTCCATGCCTCGGTGTTTATCAAACTCCCCTGAGGTTCATGACACAAGTATTACAGACGTTTGTTTCTGAGCCTGCCTTTCGCCGTTTTCAAGCCCTTCCACCCACAGGCCCAACCTACGCGCTCAGCAGCCCGATGTGAGGCACTGAGGGAGAATGGCGGGTGGGGGGTTCTGGTGGGAGAAGAAAGGCAGGTGGTTGTTTGAGGTTGTGTGGCCCAGGCAGACCCAGTGAGAGGGGCAGCCTCAGGCGTGGAAGGGAGCCCAGAGCCCCGCTGGGTGAGGGGAAGGCACGGCAGGGAGAGGGCAGGGACCGACCACTGCAGCGACTGCTGCAGCCCGCAGCCCCCTGTGCCTGTGGTGAGCAGGGGGGAGTCGTGGGCCCACAAGATGTCAGGATGTGTTGTGGTGGAGTGTGCCATCAAACCTTTTGTCCTGGGGCCAGCATGTATGTTAGGCCCTGGACTGCTGATACATTTCTCATTCAAATTCCTCCTCAGAACAGAGAACATGAATAGACAATCTCATTTGCAGGTTCCGATATTTTTGTAATAGAAGTCCTTAAAAATGTATGTAGGCTAGGCTCACATCTGTGCAGAAGGCCTAGAGGAGGACTTTTCACTGCCCAATTTGGTTAAAATATTTAAGGCATATTACATAATAGTATTAAAGGTCAAGAAATGAGGTGTTAACAAACTCTGGAACTGACAGTCTTCTATGGCTTAAGTAGAAAGTCTATTCCAGATTTAACACTTGAGAATGTATACAAATAAGTATTTAAGCAGGTCTGTAATACAGCTGGTATTGCTAAAACAGAGGAAACCAAGAAATCCATTTCCTGTTGAATTAAGAAAGGTGGGAAAGGAGTGAAAGTTACAGAAGACAGGATTGATGCAATCTTACAAGGGTAGGAAAGAAGGGGTAAAATTTGGTGGTATAGCTCATGGCAATATCACTGATATCTGATAGTCTAGTATGTAAAGATTTCACATTATATGATAAATTTAAGAAATCTAAGCACCCCTTTTAATGTATTAGCTCATTGTAGTCCTACATCATTTTCTAAAGAAAGAAGGAAAAAAAAAATAGCTAAAACACTGTAACGGAAAATCTGTGTCACAAAAGTGACATTCTACTTTACACAGACTGAAACCTCATGTACTGTTTGAAAGAAAAAAAGCAAATCATAAATGTTAGGTAGTAAATTTAAGTGCCGCAGCTGTGCAAAACAGAATTAGCACTAGTCTGTGTCTTGAAATTGAGTTTTCTTTCAAGGAGTCCACATTCACGACCTCAGCTGTATTTTTGACTGGTTTAATTTAACTTCACTTCTTCAACTGTTGCTCATCTGTAAGTTGATTTTGTCCTGTATTTTGTTAATGTCAGTCATACTCATATAGCTTTACTATTTCATTTATTTTGCGAATTAATTACACTTGTCATCACTCCCTCTACCACAGCTAACAAGTCATCCATCCCTCTATGTCCTGTGCAGTATGGAACTCATTTTATAAATACGTGCTTCAGTCCCATTCACATTAGCTGTTACCTAGATACCTCTGAGAGAAATATATTTCAGACCAATCTGATTTTTTTAATAAAACCTGTTTGCACTTATGCGTATCATAAAGCTTTCATAGCTGGACAGTGAGAAAATGCTTTATAGCATCACATGGCATTTTTTATGTTGCATGTACTAAGCCTTTGTCAATGCAGCTGTTAGACTTTCCTGTTCATAAGGAAAATGATCTCCATTAGATCAATTTTAGCTGCAAGACTACAGTGCATATTTTAAATGTTTATATTCACAGCCAGTCATGCACTCAGATTTCTTTTAAGCATGTGAAATGTATTTAAATTGAGCAGACTGAAGTTCAGTAACAGATTAAAGCATCTTTCTTCACAAAGGGATTAACTTTGTAAAAGGAGTGTGCCTCTTTCAACAAACTGTGAAATGCTGAGCTCTAGGAAAATAAATATTTACTTCTCTTTTTCCTTTTATCATAATACAGCTTTACATTACTTTACCTTTGTAACAGCTATTGCAAGCTGTCATTTGATTATGCCAAAAGTACTCCTGTGGTCCATAGGAAGGCTCAGCCTGCCACCTAAAAACATGTCTGGTGCAAAGATCAGAGTAGACGGCTGTGTATTGCTGCCAGAAGCCACAGCGCTAAACAAAGACAAATGTGCAAGAATGTGACATCCATACTTCTGGAAAGAGGAATGAGTCATGAAGGAGGAACACCGAACAGCTGATTACTTCTACTATTAACCTCACTAGAACTAAATCTAAAAACAACAACAACAACAACAAAAACCATTAAAATACAGCTGGCTATATGGAATTAACTGCTGAGAGATTTGTCAGTCACTAGCTTCTATTAGGGAGACACTTAGCTTGGGGGTATTTTTGGAAAGAGTTTCCGTGGAGTTGGAGACACTTCAGGCCTCTTGCTTTTTTCTGATTGGCCAACAGACAGGTGCTGAAAAAGGTGATGGTGGAAATATTCCAGACGTGGTGAATATCATATGGACAAGCAATGGCAACTTACTTTTTGTTTTATGATAGGCTGTATCATATAAAAATATAACAAAATTTTTCCTTTCTCTCCTTCTGATGTGAAATGAAAAGAGGGAGACAAAGCACCAAATAATATTGATTGAAAATACAGCAACCCATGTTTACAATTTGGGAGTGGCATATTCTACTATGGCACATGTTTAATGGCTTGAAACTAAAACCATCTGTTTTTTTATCCTGCAGTGACATGTTCTATATATATGTATTATTCCATTGTAAAAGAATCATTTACTTTTAGAGATAAATCATGTAGCAAACATTATTTTTATAGGTGCTTTTAGAAAATACATAAAGTAAGCCTCAGAACTTGTGAGAAAGCAGGACCCTTTCCATGGAAATGAAAACCTGTGAGGCTGCACTGAAAATCCTTGTATTTCTTAATTTTGGAGTCAATTTACAGAACTTGGATCACCAAATTGAATTCACTGGCTCTGTCAAAATCAAGAGTTAGAATTTTGGCAGAGTATTAATTTTGTACTTCCAAGTACATCTCTCTCCAGCTTCACAGCTTCAGAACCAATGATTAAACATTGTGGGGGTACAGTTCTGATACTGTGACATTGATGGACTGGAAAAATGGAGGTCCAAGATTTTTAAGTAAAACAAAGTCTTAAATAGGTTCTGTGTTTAGGCAGGGTCAAGCTTTTTACTTTCCTTAAACTGTTATCATTTTGAGGGAAAATAGAAAATAATAAAAACTGCCGAGATGAATTGAGTACATTTAGAAAGCAGTGATGAAAAGCTGTGTGAAAATATGTTTGACATAACATGGTAGGCTCTACTCACCATCAAACATGACAAATGTGTGGTAAGATATGCACACCTCCTTTCCTGTCCTGTTTGATACCTTGGCTAGAATCAAGAGCAAGAGGCAATGTATGCAGTTACCTGCAGGTATATTTTTATATGCTTTAAATTCTACAGCATCAGATATGCACCTTGTATTGGATACTCCCTATCAAAGAAAGAAGAGGTAATCCTATTTTCATGTATTTCATAGTTGTTGAATGAAATGTCATTTGAACTTCCGTTATATTTTATTCAGCAATTTTCTGGCCCTCATATAAAGCTGATGGTACTAGTCTGGAAAAGGCAGTCACGGAATCACAAAATCACATAATCACCAAGGCCGGAAAAGATCTTTAAGATCATCAAGTCCAGCCTATAACCTAACGCCACCACATCAGCTAGACCACAGCACCAAGTGCCACATCCAATCTTTTCTTGAACACATCCAGGGATGGTCCGTTCCAACGTCTAATCACCTGCTCCGTGAGGAAGTACTTCCTAATATCCAACCTAAACCTCCCCTGGAGCAGCTTGAGGCCCTGCCCTCTTGTCTTGTTGCTAGTTGCCTGGAAAAAGAGCCCAGCCCCCACCTGGCTACAACCTCCCTTCAGGTAGTTGAAGAGAGTGATAAGGTCCCCCCTGAGTCTCCTCGTCTCCAGGCTAAACAACCCCAGCTCCCTCTGCCTATCCCTGTAAGACTTTCCCTCTAGTCCTTTCACCAGCCTTGTTGCTCTCCTCCGGACCTGCTCCAGCACCTCAATATCCTTCTTGAGGTGAGGGGCCCAGAACTGCACAAAGTACTTGAAGTGAGGCCTCTCCAGTGCTGTGTACAGGGGGAGAATCACATCCCTACTCCTGCTGGCCACACTATTCCTGATACAAGCCAGGATGCCACTGGCCTTCTGGGCCACCTGAGCACACTGCTGGCTCATTTTTAACCAGCTGTCAGCCAGTGCTCCCAGGTCTCTTTCTGCCTGGCTGCCCTCCAGCCACGCTTCCCCCAGTCTGCAGCGCTGCCTGGGGTTATTGCGGCCAAAACGCAGCCCCTGCACTTGGTCTTGTTGAACTTCATGCCATTGGCCTTGGCCCATTGATCCAACCTGTCCAGGTCCTCCTGCAGCTTCTTCCTGCCCTCTGGCAGATTGACACTCCCCCCCAGCTTGGTGTCATCTGTGAAGTTACTGAGAGTGGACTCAGTTCCCACATCCAGGTCATCAATAAAGGTGCTGAACAGGACTGGGCCCAGTACTGATCCCTGGGGGACACTGCTGGCCACCAGATGCCAGCTGGATGCAGCCCCATTCCCCATCACTCTCTGGGCCTGGTCATGCAGCCAGTTTTTAGCCCAATGAAGGGTGCACCCATCCAAGCCACGGGCTACCAACTTCTCCAGGAGGATGCTGTGGGAGACTGTGTCAAAGGCCTTGCTGAAGCCGAGGCAGACCACAACCACAGCATTCCCCTCATTCAGTAGGTGGGTCATCCAGTGATGAGACTGGTCAGGCAGGACCTTCCTTTCCTAAACCTATGTTTGCTGGACCTGATCCCCTGGTTGTCTTCTACATGCCGCTTGATGGCACGCAGGATGACCTGTTCCATAACCTTGCCAGGCACTGAAGTCAGGCTGGCAGGCCTATAGTTCCCTGAATCCTCCTTCTTGCCTATCTTAGAAGCATAGAATCATTAAGGTTGGAAGGGACCTCAAAGATCACCAAGTTCCAGCCCCCATGCCATGAGCAGGGAACCCTGCCACTAGATCAGGTTGCACAAAACCTCATCCAACCTGGACTTAAAAACCTCCCAAGATGGGGCATCAACAAGCTCCCTGGGCAACCCATTCCAGTTCCTCACCACCTTATATTGAAGAATTTCTTCCTAATATCTAACCTAAACCTCCCCTCTCTCAATTTAAAACCATTACCCCTTGTCCTATCACTACCTTCTCTGATGAAAAGCCCCTCCCCAGCTTTCCTGTAGGCCCCTTTCAAGTACTGGAAGGCTGCTATAAGGTCTCCCCAGAGCCTTCTCTTCTCTAGGCTGAACAGCCCCAACTCTCTCAGCCTGTCTTCACAGCAGAGGTGCTCCAGGCCTTTGATCATCTTGGTGGCCCTTCTTTGGACCCTCTCCAGAAGGTCTGTATCTTTCTTGTGCTGAGGGCACCAGAACCGTACACAGTATTCCAGGTGGGGTCTGACCAGAGCAGAGGCCTACAGCGGGGCTTTTGCATACTGTTCATTGCCTGCCACCCAATGGTTGTTAGGGACATTGAAATTAAAAATGTGTTCCTTAGTGAAATAAAATAATACCCTGTGCTAGCCCTTCTTGTTGCTATTTTGAAGTGTTTGCTGAGTTTGCAAACTATATTACACCTGCTAGAAACATAATACAGTGCAATATATATTTTTTTTTAGATGGTTAGAGAAAGTAAAGAGATACTGGCAACACGATGAGAGGAAAAGAGAAGAAGAAATCTCCAGTTTGTTGACAAGATTCCAAGAAAAGGAAGGAGAAAACAGAAAACTACCAAGACAGTAAACAACACATACAGTGGGTAAATAGGGGAATCTGAAATACCTTAGTTCAAATATTAGTCCCTTTAAAAATGCAGTTATATTATAAAATATAGGCATCTAAGTCTAGGCACTTAACTCTGTATTCTGAATGGCATGTTTGTCCGCATGCTTAGTACCCACAGTTACCCCTGATATAAATGAGTAAGTAAGCATTTTTGTAAATTTGGAGATTTCTGAAGAGTATAATCACAATCCCTAAACCAGGCCAATCTTAACAATTTGCTAGGGAAAAAAAAAGACACCCTTTTTTGCTTCTCCCCTTCTGCACTCTTTTCTCTCTCCTGTCACAGCTTCACTACAAAATACATTGTGTATGATAGGCAAGATAGATTGAGGCTCTCCTTCCCTCTGCTGCTCAATTCCACCTCAGCAGTTGTGAGTGTAACTATACTTGTACTGATACAATTATCAGTACAAGACAGTGGGGATGGATCACTGACATGATCCAGGCTGAAAATAATCCTATTCTTTTGGATGCTTATATTTAACTTTGTATTGCTCAGTGACCCAAGTAAAAGCAAAGACCAAGAGTGTTCACTGAGAAGGTGATAATCTATAGCTTTAAGTAAGCCTGTATTCATATGCTGGCTTTTAATATTCAGATTTGAAACCCTAAATGTATTTACACTGCACTATGAAGAGATACACAATGATTTAGTAAAGTATGTTTCTTGGACACTGGTGATTTTGTCATCCATCTCTACCACCCATGTGCTGCCTTTAACTGGGAAGCATGTAAGTTACATAGTAAAAGGGAACATAATTCAAATGTAAAAATATTTTTAAATGTAAAAATATTTTAAAATGTATTTTTAAGTTGTTTAATTATCAAATCAGGTTTCCTGCTTAAGTTGACAGGTGCAGAACTGCTATAAAAACAACTAATAAAGATTCTCCATTATCAGCCTTCCCATATCATTTGGAACAGAATTCAAAATCAGACTATTTTGATGAACACAAGTACTAAATAAACATTTTCTCTCTTTCCTATTTTAAAATGCATACTGAATTTTAGACACTGAAGCCAAAGGTATAAATATATGACAGTGAAAAAAATTTCCTAAGGCATAAGAATGAAAAAAATCCGAAGAGTAAAAAGTATTTCTGTTCTGGTTTGTTTGTTTGTTTTTGGTTTGGGTGTTGTTGTTGCTTGTTTGTATGTTTGTTTGTTTTCCCTTCAGAATAGTAGATTTAAAATATGGCTTCCCTTCAGACATCATTTTATGACCATGAGAAAATCTCATGGGAGTCAGGAAAAATTGGTCAAGGGCCCACATTGGTATTATTTCTGCAGTTACTTGCAGCAGATGTTTTATAAGTGAATTTTCATTTTCATATTTTCCACATATTTTTAAGGAACTGAATCCCAAGGATTTTGTCTGCCTTAAAAATAATCCAATACCAAAAAGATAAATGCAAGGAAATATGGATGTTAATTAAAAGAAGAACATAAAAACTGCATTTCACATAACAAAGAAGAGGTAATTACAGTTGTTAATTTATGTGAGGGTCTTCTTTGCGTAAAACTAGAAAATCAGATTTAATACAAAATCACTAAGACTACAACATTTTTTTCTCAAAAATAATTTGTTATTCTTTTGAATTAGCCTAATTTTCCCCAAGTCCCCACCTGCTTCTCTAGGGCTAGACTCCTATTTTCCCATTATTTACTTTCTCCCTATGCACATACAGGAAAACATTGCCACAAAAACATTATCATTTTTATACATATTAGACCTAAAGATGAGCCAATCTTAAGAAAATGCAGTGTTTTCACTTGTTTGCAGTATTCAGCAGGTTTTGACCTCACATTCTTAAGTAAAAAGTAGAAGGTGAGAAAGCTGTATTAGATGGAATTTATTTTCAGTGATCTGCTCCTAACATCAGTAGGACTTCTGCCATGAGCTTTGGTGAGAGGCAGTTCTGAACAACAGAAACTATATTCTCTGCAGTTTGCCCTGTTACCCAGAGTGAGTCAGGAGAATTGTCTGTGTAGAAGTATAGCAAGTAAAAAAGAAATTAGCTAATATAATTTCTACTGAACTTAGTAGATTTCAGTCCATAGCTTTCTTAGGTAAAGGTTCAAGCTAGTAACTGTATTGACTTTGTACAGTGTCATGAAAATAACAATCAGCAAAGTTGAACAAATATTTAAAAAATAGTGAAGCTGAACAGCAACACAAACGTGAGAATTGCTACAATTCTTCCTGACTACACTTAAGGAAACTGCCAAGCTGCCACTACAAAGATGAAACTTACCTTTTGTATTACAGGAAGACTTTGTAAAAATATTATTTTACATGTATTTTTTGTTATTCTTACTATCATGATATGCTTGCAGGTTTTGGAACTACTGTTGTGTATAGAAATAATTTCCATCACATGCTCTTACAGTTTTTCTCTCTCCTTCTTTACAAGAAAAAAATAAAAGTGCCCAAGATAGTATTCCAGTCCTGTAGTTTTTTAATTTTTCTGGACAATGCCTATTCTTTGGTATGTGCTTCTCCTCTCTACAGTAAGACAGAAGAATAACTAATAAAACTAAGAAGAAAACTCATGAATTTTAAGTAAAAGTGAGGAGTTGATGACATTCCTTAGCTCTATTTGTAGGATCTTGGATTCCCTGGGAAACTTGTCTGTTGTCCATCCTTAGTGACACATTGTAAAGCACTGTTATATCTTATCAGTAAGGTTGTTAGCCTTGGTCCTTAAGGCTATTAAAAAATATTTTTTATATTTTGGCACTGGACTTGCAAATGTCATCTGGAAGAAGACAACTTATTTTAATTATTATTTAACTTAGACTCTGCAGAAATTGATTGATTGAACACAGTCAATGAAATAGAACAAATCACTAAAGACATCTGTGCGGAGGGAAGCTGAGTATCATTATACAGCTATAGACCACAAAAGAAGACAGTTAGTAGAGATGCTGTTCAGAAAAGTATTTATACAGGTCTTTTTCAAAGATTTTATGCATATGAAGACAAGTATGATAAGCTATTTTACATCCCCTTTTCCCTGACTGCTAATTGGAAAAAGCTTATTGGCAGCAGTAAAGAGATTATTATTGATGGAGGAGGCATTCCAGTAGCCTTTATTAATGTGGAACAAATAGGCCCCAGTTTTTAAAAAGTCTTTAACTAGTGTTGGAAAAGAGACACTGCTAAGTCTCTCACTCAAACCAAGTACGTACAAATGTTTATTCAGCCAAAGCAGCTGATTGCACTATTGAAAATGGCAGTACAAAGGGCAGATTAATATGAGACTATGCTGCTTATCTGTCTGTTGTTTTTTTTTTCTAGTGTTACGTAAGTACTTCAATCAGCTAACTTGCTCTTTCTCCTGTTATCTCAGATATGGCTTGCTCCTGAATGCCCTTTGACCTGACAGCTCACCTGATTATGTTGTAAAATGCCTATTTACCTTAGATAAACATAGAGATGTGCACAGTCTGTTACAAAAATAACATTAAGGACATTAAATGTATAAATGAAATACAGAACTATGCCAATATAAATCCGTAGTGAAATGTTGAACACCATCCCTGGAGATGCTTAAAAGATGTGTAGATGTGATGCTTAGGGACATGGTTTAGCGCTGGACTTGGTAGAGTTATAGTTAATGGTTGGACTTGATGATCTTAAAGGTCTTTTCCAAGCAGAACCATTCTATGATTCTGTAATTTGACGAACTGACCATTTGAGAACACTCAACTCTTCTATATCTGAAAAACAAAACATACAATGTAAAAGTCACACCAAGCTGTAATTAAGAGACATACAGTTTTTTAATGATTACTCCAAAATGTTTATCATTTAAACAGAACAACCACCTTGCTTGTGGAAGATCTGACTCTAGAAATCTTTTGTTTTAGGTGTGAAACACTTGTGTGTCTTACCTTTGCCTAAAGGAATCAGGAAAAGAGACATTTGATGGTGTAAATTTTGTGCTTCAAAAATTTTGCTTTTCAACATAGACACTTCTGATTAATAACATAAATTGGCAACTTTTTTGTTGTTGTTGTTGTTTTATTTTTAGGTTGTTACAGCTACATTGGCTTCAGGAATCAACATGCAAGTAAATCTGTTGTCTTTTTACAGAACTGCATTACTTGAATGCTTTGAACTTCAGATAGGTATGGAAATACATTAGAGGCATGACACTCATCCTGACCATGTGAAGTTAATATGTATGTATAAGTACATACTAGACACAATTATAAATGAACATATTTTGTTTTCTTATGTATAATTGCCAGTTACCTGCAATAAATTCCAGTCCAGCATGTACACATGTTCAGAAAATATAAACGGAGGTTTCTGGTTATTCCCTGGCTGCCTTCTGTAAAAACACTCCTGTCTGCAGCCTGTGTTGGAAATATAACTCAAACTGAAATCCTTCTTTCTCATCCTCTCAGGATGGTAAGGGACAGTTTTCTGGTGTTAGCTGTCTAGGACTATTTCTTTCCATCACCCTCTACAGCATAAATAGACATTTCAATAGCCAAATGACAGCTATCTGGAAACAAGACATGTTTGCAGCCCATAGTTAAGGCAAGGTTAGGTAAAACATCTCTTACAGGACTGTGCTTTGTAAACCTCAGGAGGTCTAATCCACTGCACAGGTATATCTGCTCTGGCCTTTTCGAGCTGCTGCTACCTATGTAGTCTTTTAGTGGTGATTTAACTATCATTAAGTATAAGAAGAAGGGAAGTGTCCTCGTGGAAACTGGTGAGTGGGAAAAAGTATTTTTCTATATTATAATTAATGGAGGATTGTTCTACTGTCCAGGAGTCAAAAAAGATGTGGAATTCACAGATTTAAAAAATGTCTTCATTTGAGATAGCATGATATCAATACATCTAATACAGCGAGTCTGATGAAGGAATAGTCTGGTTCACTTAAAAATTTTATTTTCTTCTTCTATCTCAGTCCCTTTCAATCTAGACTATAATCTTAGGGTGCTGTTAAATAGTGTGAAAAGTTTCTCGACTTCATTAATCTCTCATATTCTACCTACTCTCCTGGAAGTGCTAACATCAACAAATTCCTTTATGGTATCATTAAATCAATGTACCTTTATGTACCCAAGATCCTTCTGACAACACATTCCAGTTTAAATCATAAATTACCAAAATGGTACTTTGCTAGGATTGAAAATGAAATAAATTTGTATTTGAACCCTTCTTTTCAGATGTCTGGATAGGCTGGATATTGTGGACTAGATGTGCTGGAAAATATTATTTTCTATAATATTCCACTGCCCAAAATAAGATAACTTGTTAAAACCAGTGTACTCTAGCGGAAAGTCCAGTTTCTGTTGAGTATCACATTGGTATTGAGGATTATGCAGTTTTTTGCCAAAGCAGCATGATGCAAAAGCAAAGGTATACGATACAGTTTTATTTCTCCTTTTGAGAATGAATTCTGTATCTTTTAGCTAAACATATGTTTTAAATCTTAAAAGGTGTTAAATCTATGTATTATATTGTGAAGCCGAAAAATATGCATTCTGTTGTCAGTAAACAGTTAAAAAATAGCATTTCAGATACATTAAATGATAAAAAATTGTTATATTTTTCTTTCTCTATTCTGTACTGTGTCTAATATGCCTGTTTTCTTTCTATTATCTACTTAAAGTGCTCACAGAGCACTCCACTCAGAAGAAATTATTTGTTACTTCCTCAGGAGGATGGAGGGGAGAAGGCTGTTATGCTGAGAAAGAAAATAGAGTGGTCCCTATTTTATAGGAAAAAAAGTATATAACAAGTCTTTATAGCTTACATCTTCATCTATGGTTCACATCTCATCTGTGTTCACAGAATAGTATTCCCTGCTCCAAACAGAAAGAAGGTAAAAGAGACACTCCTTTCCAATCTCTAACTTTTTTTTTTTCCTTTTCTCAGACACCTCAAAATCATCACTGTACAATTAACAGCTAATTACAAGAACATTATTTAAGGTATTTTTCTTTCCAAGGTTTTGTCTTTGCAAGGTTTTTTGCATGAAAAAATGCACAGTAAAAATATGAATAAAAATTATTTGGTAACTCTGAGTAGTTCCTAAATTAAAACTTTAGCTAGTTCATAATAACTCTGTCTTAACAATAAGCAACGAATTTTTCTTCTACATAAAACCATGTGTACATTTAATAATTTCCTTTCATATTCCAGTGTCTCTTTGGGTGACATCTGGGAAATGTGAAAGTTCTATGGCTGGTATTAGGCCAGACAAGCAGCAGGTTCCTTATGGTAGGGCATTTTCACTTATTATTGTTTGAAAAGTAATCAAAGCATTATCAGATTTCTTATCACTACTTTCTGCACTTTGTGTTGGTACAGTAAGGTTAATGAAATAAGTTATAATATTAATATATTTAGTTCAATCTTTGGATCAAAAAAGTATCCCATTCAGACACGTAGTAGCCTTTCCACCATCTGTATTAAATTTAGGGCTCAGTTCCAAAATTGGTTGAAGCACAACTTATGCAAAATTTGAATCTATGCATTTATTTTAAAGGAGAGATCTTGGCTTAGCTTCATATAGGTAGCTCCTGACACCTTCAAGTAAATATTGGGGAATTTTTATTGCACCACTTGAGGCAAATTAAATACATGTTTGTGCTTGAGTATAAAGTGATTTAATGGACAATATATGAGATGGAGTCTTACTGCTAGGGGAACTGCAAAGATGTGGCATGTGCAGATTCCTTATGCACACTTGTGCCAACACCAGTCATATAATTACAAACCAATACTGTAACATTTCTTATTTTATCAACAAGGGAATTTATTCTCATGTATATAGAGTCATTCCATCCATGGCATCCCTGTTTCTACTTTCAACCTGGGTCTGGATTTATGCCTACCAAGTAATTCCTCAGCCTCCAATTACCATTGCTGAGCAGTTACAATTTGAATTTCCCCTTTGTAAGATGTTTCAATCTAAAATTTCTTCAGATTTGTTTCCACACTATGTGGTTACTGCCAGCTGCTCGA
This sequence comes from Apus apus, assembly GCF_020740795.1. Taxonomy (NCBI): domain Eukaryota; kingdom Metazoa; phylum Chordata; class Aves; order Apodiformes; family Apodidae; genus Apus; species Apus apus. The sequence continues at coordinate 75,817,072 of NC_067285.1, read as the reverse complement.
TGATTTTAGGTGTGCTGATTCATGCTTTTAAGAATGTCTGTCTTGGATCCTCATCGCAAGTATCTATCTCTACCCCTTCCCTCTTTGCCTAATTATGCAGTGACTACCACAGGCAAAAGAAACTCAAACATCCGCGTCCAGGCAGCGCAGTTTTCGTGGCAACTCGGAAACGAAACCTGTTCTTAGGGGCTGGGTCGCGCCGGGAACAGAAACCGAAAGCTGGCGGGAACCTCCCGGGACCCTCCCCCGCCTCGGGCTGAAATGCGGGCGGCGGCCGGGCCGGGCGGGAGACGGAGCGGGCAGCGGCGGCAGGTGTCCTCCGGCCGGGGCTCGGAGAGACGTTCTGGGAACGGGTGCCTTCAGGTTGGGCTTTGGGGCTGAGACTGGGGTTGCGTGTAGGGATGTGGTTGGGTTTAAGCTTGGGGGGAGGGCTGTGGTTGGGTTTAGGCAGCCAGCTGGTAGGGTTTGCATTAGGGTTGCAGTCTGCTTAGGGCTGGGTGAGATGGCTGGGCAGGATGCAGGGGAACATCTGGGATTTTGAGTGCAGCAAGGAAGCGCCCTCCAGAGCGGAAGAGCACCAGGGATGCTGGCAGGTGTCAAAGCCACCAGGTTGCCTCTGCCTTCACTGTAGCCTCAGTCACCACAGATGTCAGCGTGTTCGCTGCGGGAAAGCACCGATGTAGCGAAGTTTGTTTTTGTTGTTTTTTTTTTTTTCTTTTTGGGCAGGAAATACAGCTCTCTATACATGAGTATGAACAGATACAGTTCTGCTTTCTTTGAGAACGCTTGACTTCACGTTTTAAGGTATGGAAAGTTATGCTTGCTTAGGAGATTGCTGAAGTAGTAATGGCCAGCTTAGTTTTGAGTTTGTGAAATCCAAAAAATGCAGGTTGCACTTTTGTTTTTTTTTGTTATTTTTTTAAGAAAGGTTTTATGAAAAGTTGTAAGACTACAAATGACATCTAAAGAGGAAATAGTACTTTTATGGGCTCAGGATAATGAACTATAACCTTATCTAAGGCATAGGAATATTGCAATGGCAAATACTGCAACAACAGATACTGCATGAGCCTGTTACCTCAATGCAAGCTTGAGAAAACTGAAGTTCAAAAGAACCGAGCTGATGCGGTAGGCACTGTGCAGGGTTATCCCAAGCTGCTTGTTTGCTCTTTAGCTCAAATGATCTAAGCATTGTGACCTCGTAAAGTGAGGAGTCACCCTAACTATTACAGTCGTGTTCTCACTAAAGATTTGAGAAATCTACCCTTGGGGGAAAAAAAAAAAAAAAGCTAAATTGAATTAAAGAGTGGGATTGATACCAAACTATGATTACTCCCATTGTGCAGTGAAGATGTGGTGTTGTGCTTACTTGTGACTGTACTAGCATAAATGGTGTGGGTGCACTTGAACTAGGAAACATGAATCACTCCTTGGAGCATGCCATGTAGATATAGCTAATATAGTAAATTAGGACTAACCCCTGTTCCAAGGGTCCTTCCATGCAAAGCACAAAGCAGATATGTAATGCTCCTCTTCGTTAAACCGTAAGAAAGACAAAAGCTGATGTTTTCCTTTTAGTCCATAAAATATTTATTTTTTAAAAAATTAAAATATGTCTCACAGGGATGTTCACAAAATGCATTTGGATTTTTAAAAAAGTTTTATTCCTGTGTTATCATGAAGTAGGTAATTAAATGGTTTAAGCCCCAGAGCATACTGTATTTCCTGAAAATTATCTCTTGATTACTCAGAGTTTTCTTTTTGGATGCCAGAATCAAGATCTGTGATGGATTCTACAAAAGGTCATTTCAAGAAAGTGGTTCATAATGATTCAAGTGAGAATGCTAGTAATGATGATAAGGATAGTGATAGTAGCAACAGTGAGACAATAGACTTCATTCCAACAAAGGAAGATAAAGAAAGTGGGATTACAAGTGACAATGAAGAGGAGGAAGACACCAATGACAAAGTAGCAGCTGTTGCACGGATGCTTAAAGAAGTGGAAGCTAAAGAAAAAGAAGCCGAAGACTTAGATTACAGTAATGCTGATAGTATCACTGAAGAAACAACACAGCAGCCATCACAAACTCAAAGCAAGGATTTCAGAGTTGTCCAGCATGCACGTGATTCTCAAAGCCCTGGTGAGGAGCCGTTATTAGCTTATGCTTGTATCTGTGGCTTTTATTGCAACGTCTTACATTTTGATTTTTTTGTAACTAGTTGTTGAGCTATAGTTAAAATATTCTATCAATAACCATCTATGTTGTTATTTTAGAAATAAGAAAGCATATTAAATTTCTGAAGAGTTTGAAGCTAAACATTTGGGAATTCCTGTCAAGAGCTCAGTAAGTACATGGGGGTTCATGGAAAGAATTGCAATAAATGATAATATAAATAGTTTATTTGAACAAAGTAGACATCACAGTTTAGTATGCCTTAGAGGAAGAAGCTATGTCCTTGTCACCTAAGTTTGTGATAAACCAGGGGATGTAAGACATGCTTAGGATTTCATCTTTTGTCCAGCCACATGAAGGAAGTTTGCTAATATAATGGGAAGTCTGCCCAAAGGGATTGTCTGCACTTTTTAGGAACTGATCTACAATTTTAACCATTGGTATTTTTTCCTTTTCAAATTCTCTGTCATGCTTTTTTGGATCATGTTTCTTCATGTATTTTAAGGCTACCCTTACAACATTTAAAACAGTTTTCATGAAAAAAATTCATTTTCATATATATCTTCTGTATTTTTGCACATCAGTTCTCATGTACTATCTTCTGCATCTTCAGATTCCTATTCCTTTCCCTGCTTGATATGGAAAAGAGTTAGCAGTGGTGCTGTTCACATTGACAGTGAAATGTCTTCTCTACATTTTGGAGCTGACATGTTAAGAGATCAGTATTAATTAAAGGCATAATTATATCCTGTGGCTTATTTCTTCTAGAACAGATAATATGTAAGCAGATATGGACAAGAGGTGGTACATAAGTTCCAGAAGCCTCAAATGTTACAAAAGTATCCAGAGTTCTGAAGGAGACAATTGCTAAGACATTCAATAACTGAAAGGATTGCAAGCTGTTTACGACTAACTTCAGATCCAAGAAAGATAGTTTGCTATTGATTTATTTTATACATGTTATGTTTACTTGATTTAATTAACAAAAATATTTATTTTAAAATCTATTAGTAAGCAAATTTCTTCTGTCTCACATCCCCAACTTTTTTTTGGAGTAACGTTACTTATGTGCTATTTGTTTTTCTTTCAGGTATGTAAGTCTGTTAAAAGACTTTGTTGAGTCTGAATTCTTCGTGATTGATGGGGATTCCTTATTATTTATGATTTTAGATGAGGAAATACAATATCTAAACTTCTTCTACCAAATTGAATGCTTCCTGCAGGATTTCACTGAAAAAGGAGCAAAATATGTTGTTGTTTTCTTCAAGGTACTGAACAATACTGAACAAGTAATATTTGTTTGCTGTTTAAACCCCTGCACTCATTCAAAACCAACTGCTTGATTCTAATCAGGATTAGGAAACTATTTCATTATTTTTATTTCCCACAGGATGCAGAGCAGATGTACTTTCTATATCCTCATTTTCTTTTCTTACGTACTGCGTTAATAGAACATCTGAGGCATAACACAGGCACTACTGTTCATACAGAATTTTCCAACTGTTTATCATCTGAATGGGAGGATTTCCTGAAGAAAAGCTATCCTTACTTTATCATCGTATCTGACATAGGACTGACCCCTCTCCAGACGGACTATTTTTCTATTTTAATTGCTCATTCATTGTCAAAGAAAATCAATGTTGTCCTTACTTCAGGAATGGAATATGATATTCTTAGAATTTATGGATATCATGTTCAGAGTGTGCAGAGACACCGAGTATTTTTTCAAAGCGTAAGTTACACAAATTTGTTGTTTTTTTACAATAACAGTGTTAGTTCTACTTCATAGATTTAATTAAAATATTTCAATATAACTACTATATTTTACATATGAAAATTATAAAGCACTGATATGTGGCTCAATTTATGTATTTAATTTTTATCTGCTAGTCTTGATATCCTTAATAGGTAAACATTGTGATTGTTGGCAAATTTCTGCCCTGTAGTCTCAATATAGCCTTTCCCATATCTTCAGTGTCACTTTTATTAGTTGACTTGTAAGACTAGCATTTAGACCAAAGATGTCATTTTTAAAGGAGTTTTATTTAGACTAGATGCTTCTTGGAAGCTGAGGATTGTTACGTATCTGAATGTTTACTGACTGGCTGGCCAGTGCTGGCCTGATGCATCCTATCTATTGACTTTGGCATATAACTTTGATTTCTGAACATCTTAGTATCGACGAGATCTGAAAGATGCCTGTGAAAACCTAGTTGTGTACAAAGAGCCATACTTGTGTCTATACGAAGATCTCAAGCTGAGTCTGAAAAGCATACAAAAAGAGGTAACAGGACCTCTTTTGTACCTTCTCCTTTTTCTTTTCAGGTTGACTGTCTTCCACCATTCCTTTACTTTACCTGAAATTCTTTTCTAGCTAGGACATGGGGCTCTCTTCCTTAAGCTGAAGTCACACCCTGACTCTGAATAAGTCTTCTCTGCGCCAACTCTTCACAGCATCTTTAAGCTGTTTCTTTCTTTAAAGTCCACTAGAGTAGACAGTTCAGCTTTAAGCTGATCAGTGTGATGCCACGTAAGGGGTGCTTCCATCTTCGTGATGGCCTTTATCTTGTAGAAGAGGGGAACCAGCCCATTCAGCAGAAAATGCCATCTGTGGAATAAATCCACCCTTAGCTGCCTGGAGGGCTGTGGCTACTACCCTCCCAGAGCCCTGTGGCCATTGCCTCAGCCCCAGGGCAGCAGCTGGCTCCTGGGGGTAGGGTGTGACAGGGTATGTTCAGCACAGGAAGGCAAGACTCAGTGTTGCTGCCTGCAGCAACCTCATCTGTAGAGATATCTCAAAATCAAAACCTCTCTGTCGCATCCGCAAAGGCTTTCACACTGTTAGCTATAAAGGATTCATCTTGTGGGCTTTTTTTTGGGTAATTTTTATTGTAGTGGTCATTTGGCAATTCATAGTGTTATGACTGCAGGTTTTCCAGACTCTCCGTCTGATGAAACAATTGTGGCCTAAAGGATCTGACATTCGGCGTGTGGTCTGTGTTCTTGTTTGTGCTGTGGGATTAAAAATATACAGCAACATGTTGGAAAATTCAAATACTTCCATGAGAGCAAAGAGAAGGCAATCATCAAGAGTAAGAATTCTGTTAATATCTTTTCAGCACAGTAACCATAAGCATTTTGCTAACATGAGACATAGCTCTCCTAGATCCCAAGCTGAAGAGAGGCCCAGCTGCTTCTTTTGTGACTGCAGTCTGTAAGCAATCTGTTTCAGATAACTACTGTGCCCACAGATATTCCAAAGGAGCATGGTTGGTCTGTGAGTGGCACTATGCCCTCTGCCACAGTGGCCACTCCTGGGGAAAGTTTTACCTTAAAACCAATTCCTTCAGGAGGACATTTTACCTTAGAAGGTAGTCCCATTCATTATTTTTCTTTCTGTAACATTCAGTGGCGTGCAAGGTTTTACAGAGGAATGCACTTCTCCTCAAGTTAGTAAGACATTTCAGAAAAAAAATAATCTTTCTAGATGTGGTCATGACACTGTTTTTCTGACCATACTACAGGCCTTATATTTTCATCAAGTTAACACAGACACAGTATATCAGTAATATTTTATGAGACACATATTCAGTGGATTACAGGATAACTATGAATAGTTATGAATGCAGCACAGCTGCATTTCTGTTCAGACATTTTGCTGTGTAGCTGAGTAAAGAGCATAGGCCTATATCTAGATATTAATTCTTCCACTTAAAATAATATTTCTAGCCAGACCCACTGACAGCTGTTTTTAAGTTTTGTCTTGATTTTCATAGTCATATTATTTTTGGAAAAGATTTTTTTTTTACCTCATAACTGATCTGCATCTACAAGCACTACAAGACTGTTCATTTTGAAGTAAACATATCCACAAGTAATTACAATGCACAAATTGTTTAAATACATCAACATCTATAAACTGCTTTAACAAAGAGCAAACCTCTGAATTAAACAGAGATGAATACAATTATTTTACTGAAGGATGTGGTCAACTTTTTATCTGTTGTCTCTCAACAGGGGAGAAGTAAACCCCTCTCTCCAGAAGAAGCAGCTGACCTCTGCAGAATGCAGTGTCTCACGGTGGCTTTTCTTCTTCATATGCCTCTTTCACAGAGAGCTCAGATTAGGATCGTGAAATCCTGCTGGAGTCAGGAAGTTTTACCATTAATAAAAATGGTAATTAAAGCACTGTCTTCCTTCCCCTGTCATCAGGTGCAATTGTAATTTCAGTTTTAATTTTCATTTATCTGCTACTTTAGTCAACTGACGAGATCAAAGAATGACTGTACCTGATGGAAACAAACCTTACCTGGTTCAGAAATCTTTGTGAGCTACAAATCAGTGGGGCTAGGAGAATGTTTGGGGCAAAATCTCTATACTTGACCTCTTCTTAGAGATTTCCTGATAGCCAGTGTTAGGGTACTGGGCTAGATGGACCTTTTGTTCTCCTCCAGTATAGGAAGTTTGATGGCAGGCCTTTTTATTGTTTGAAGTTGGTTATTACAGTGAAGAAGAACAGTGAAGGTAGGTTCCCGATTACAGAGAAGTCAAGTAGCATGTGTTGCTTTTCATGTCAGTAAAATCTGTGGTAGTTAACCTTCCTTTGGAAATGCTTTGGTCCCTCCACATGAAAAGGTTCTCCACGAGGATTAATTGTTTGCTTTATTTTAACAGCAACAGTTGTGTACGCATTTTGCTCTGACACAGCTAAGTGATGCAAATGATTGGAAACTGGATTTAACTTACCTGCCTGACTTAAATGATGATTCATTGCTCAAAAACCTTGCTTATTACTACGAGGTCGAATACATGAAAGGTATTTATCTTTGTTGAATAGTTTGCTTTCTTACATTTCTAACTTTATTAAGCAGCAAAATGAGAAGGAAACTGCTTGTACAAGCAGGAATGAGCACAATTTTCTTATTACCCGTATCAAAATGGATACATTTTATGGAATAATAGGGAAATTTTTTTCTATACCCAAGTCTGGAAAATGTGAGTGTTGTTCACCAGTCATATCTTCAGTGTGCCACCTGTACTTATGCAATGAAAGAGTGATATAGCATAGGAAGCATGAGCTCTGGGTCACTGTTTCAGGGTGTTATCAACCATTTGGTTTTGAGCCAGTTTTCTTTCAATTTCATTTTGTCTTAGTGCAACAGAGTAAAAACAGAAGCTAGATTCTATCCCTGCTGTCAGTGTGATGCTGGATAATATTTTTAATTTCAGATGAGACTGATTCAGACAAAAATCATATATTATCTTATAAATACATGACTTTGTGAGCTGGAGCTTTAAGACACCATCAGATATGATAAGGTTCACAATAAAGTTACAAAAGCTGACAGAGCAAGAAAGTACGGAAAAAGATTTGTAGCAAATGTTTTTTCAGTGTAATTCTGTTTACCTGAAATCCTTTGCCGTGAGTCTGTCTGCCTGTCTGATAATAAACCAGAACCCTTTCTGTATGAATATAGTCACAAGATGTCCTATATGTACCTCAGTAAAGAAAAAATAGAGGCATATTTATAGGAAATTTAAATTAGGAATATGAAATGTTTATTTTTAGAAATATAGCTATTATTGAGCACTAAAAAGCAAACTATCAATTCAAGATCCTACCCTGAAGGAGGCAAAGGTGAGAGAAACTCTTCTTGATACAAATGGTGGACAAACTGACTAGGAGAGGAGTACTGCTGCATCTTGTACTCACCAACAAGGAGGGTCTGGTTGAAGCGGTGATGGTCAGTGGCAGCCTTGGCTGCAGTGATCATGAGAGGGTGGAGTGCAGGATCCTGTGTGGGAGGGATAGAATACCTAGCAGGACCACAACCCTGGACTTCCGCAGGGCCAACTTTGGCCTCTTCAGTCAATTATTGAAAGAAGTTCCATGAGACAGGGTACTAGATGGTAAAGGGGCTCAAGGTAGTTGGTCAACATTCAAGGACCACTTCTTGCAAGCTCAGGATCAGAACATCCCAATGGGTAGGAAATCCAGTAAGGGAGCCAGGAGACCTGCATGGTTAAACAAGGAACTGCTGGGAAAACTCAGCCTTCTGGTGTGTCAGCTACAACTCCCAGTTTAATGTCATCAGCAAACTTGCCATTCAGTGGCACCTAGATAGGCTGGAGAGTTGGGTGGGGAGAAACTTGATGAAATTCAACAAGGGCAAGTGTAGAGTCTTGCATCTGGGGAAGAACAACCCCATGTATCAGTACAGGTTGGGGGCTGACCTGCTGGAGAGCAGCATAGGAGAAAGGGACCTGGGGGTCCTGGTGGACAGGAGGATGACCATGAGCCAGCAATGTGCCCTTGTGGCCAAGAAGGCCAATGACATCCTGGGGTGCATCAGAAAGGGTGTGGTTAGTAGGTCAAGAGAGGTTCTCCTCCCCCTCTATTCTGCCCTGGTGAGGCCACATCTGGAATATTGTGTCCAGTTCTGGGCCCCTCAGTTCAGGAAGCACAGGGAACTGCTGGAAAGAGTCCAGCGCAGAGCCACAAAGACGATGAAGGGAGTGGAACATCTCCCTTATGAGGAAAGGCTGAGGGAGCAGGGTCTCTTTAGCTTGGAGGAGATTGAGGGGTGACCTCATCAAAGTTTACAAATATGTTAAGGGCAAGTGTCAGGAGGATGGAGCCAGGCTCTTCTCAGTGATGTTTAGTGATAGGACAAGGGGCAGTGGGTGCAAACTGGAACATAGGAGGTTCCACGTAAACATCAGAAAAAACTTCTTTACTGTGAGAGTGACAGAGCACTGGAACAGGCTGCCCAGAGAGGTTGTGGAGTCTCCTTCGCTAGAGACATTCAAAACCTGCCTGGACAAGTTCCTGTGTGATGTGCTCTAGGTGCTCTGGCAGGGGGGTTGGACTAGGTGATCTTTCAAGGTCCCTTCCAACCCCTAGGATTCAGTGATCCTGTGTGATTCTGTGAAAATCTTCTTTAGCTGTGGAGCTTGCAGACTTCCACGGAAATTCTAAATCTGGTGGTTTTTTCCAAAATATCTCTTCCTAGTACATTTAGTTATTTTACCGTGGGCTATTAAAAACTGTGAATATACAAAATTCTGTTCTTATTTGTTATAATGAACAAAGACCTTGGATAGGACTGCAGTCTTTGTGTCTGATGCTGCACAGATGAATAGTTAGGTTCTGTTTGAGGAAACTTTTCATTTTAAAATGCCTTTTTTTCCCCTGCCTTTCTCCCTTTCTTTTCTTCCCTGTGCAGGACTAGAGTCCAAAAAGGAGCTGGGGAAAGAAACAGAGAATGAATACCAATGTTTATGGAACACTGTAACAAAACTGACTCAGAAATACAGTTTTGGAGATGCTTTCCCAATACGAAAGACCTCCCAACTATTTCTTGAAGAAGCACAGACACTCCTTAGAGGTATGGACCCCTCCACAAATTGCAGAGTTAGAAGCACAGTTTTCTTTACTATCACTAAAAGTTTAAGGAGTAGTGATCTGAATTTATCCTGATCACAAATCTAATCCAAAACTTGACATAGGCTTATGAAGGTATTGGGCATAGGAGCAGCAGATTAAATCAAGTGTAGAATTGTTGCCCTAATGGTAGAGAGTCCAGCCATACCTATAGCTCACATTGCAATCCTTGAAGTTTGTAGAAATGTGAGTTGCCCATAAGTGTCTTAAATTATACTAGCATTATGATTATAAGAATATCTACTCAGAAGCAATATTGATGTCTGCTTCATTCTTCTTCCCATGCTTGAGAAGAAACAGGAAGAGGGGAATGGACTAGTGAACTGCTGCTTACATTTAGCAAGTTTTACTTTATAGAATTTAACTTCTAATATGACGACAAAATTTTCAAGTATGATATGTAATTATATATATTGTTAACTAAACAATATTAATTATTTTTTTACACTGTGAAGTCTATAAAGAAGAAATTCCAAACATTGGACTAATCTCAGTGAAATCTCATCTTGTTGAACAATATGCTGGAGATGTTTTGAAAGACTTACCTGTTTTAGAAAGGTAAGTATTTGAGTTTTATTCTAATGAAATAACATTATATGGGCTTATTTTCTACTCCCCATAGGAGTAGGTCTTATCCTAAATCGCAAAGCTTAGACTGATTTCACACAAAGAAAAACGTTAAATAAAAATACTGAAAAAAGCTCCCCCCCAACAAAATTAGATTATCCTTTACATTTGCTCTGCTACTTGTGGAAGTGAGTTTTGTTCTGCACAATGAGTATTTTTTAGCCAGTGTGCAAAGTATGTAATTACATTGCATCATGTGATGAGTGTGGATGAAAATAAGTTAAAAAATGGGTGTTCACTGTTTTGTTAGTAATTGTTTCTGAAAAACCTGAGGCTATCTTAACACACTGTATTTGGAGAAGAATTAAACCCTGTGTTGGTTTTCTGCCACAGTAAAATCATGTTTTGATAAATACCAGATGTTGGAATGTTTCATTGGAGTCGCTGGAAAACATGTTAATTTCTGCTCTGTTTAATATTTGTTTATTTTAGCAATGATCCTGCAGTTGCTTCACTTGTTAAATACAAAGAATTTGATGAGCTTTGTCACTGGCATTCTGGCAGACCTTTGACCGAGGAATATGAGCGAATACGTTGCAATGCTGATGGTAAGAAAAAAAAAACCACAAACCCCAAGTTTCTTTATTGGCCAGAACAGTGTTGTAAAGGTTGTTGTGGTGTTGGAGAAGGACTTCTCATTTCAGAAATATTTGCAACTGTATAAATACTTGTCAAATTGGAACTAGTGCAATAGCTAATTTATACTTAAGCTGACGTGCCTGTACATTATTTGTGTGCATTGTGTTTTATCTTAAACAGCTCTAATGAGTATAACAAAATGAGTGCTTGTTGTCAGATATTCATGATACATTCCCTTTTGCTTGTGAAATGCTTCACAGATTGTAAGCAAATTGTGCCAACGTGTGCAGTTTAATGTTTAAAGATACAGTTTGGATAACGCATGGTACGCACACCCATGCACATGCAAAATCTGCTCAGGCATTTACATAGGGCATGCATAGCCAATTTTATCTTTTGAGAACAGAATTAAAATAAGAAGTAAAATAAGCCAGCACCTAAGCACCACGCAGCCACTCTCTCACTTTCCCCCCACACTGATGAGATGGGGTAGAGAATCAGAAGGGTAAAAGTGAGAAAACTTGTGGTCTAAGATAAAGATAGTTTAATGGGTAAAGCAAAAGCCATGCATGCAAACAAAGCAAAATGAGGACTTAATTCACTTCTTCCTATCAACACACGTGTTCAGCCAGGTGATCAGGGCTCCGTCACACATAACAGTTACTTGGGAAGACAAACATCATCACTCCAAACATCTCCCACTTTCTTTCTTCTATCCAGATTCATATGCTGAGCATGATGTCATATGGTGTGGGGTATCCCTTGGTCAGCTGTCCCAGCTGTGTCCCCTCCCAACTTCTTATGCACCCCCAGCCTACTCGCTGGTGGAGTGGAGTGAGAAGCAGAAAAGGCCTCGGCTCTGTGTAAGCACTGCTCAGCAATAATTAAGCACACCTGTGCTATCAGCACTGTTCTCATCACAAATCCAAAGCATAGCCCCGTAAAAGCTACTATGAAGAAAATTAACTCTATCGCACTAAAACGAGCACAAAAGTAAATAAAAGTTTTTTACTAATTCTTGATGTTATGCATTATAGTTCCCCAAAAAGTTTTTTGCAGCTTGAGATACTAAGGAAGACAAACTGTGGACTTAGTTTTGATCTTAGATTTGCATGTTTACATTAAACAAAATATACAATACTATATGCACCAGCAGGTACACAAAACTTTCTCCTGAAGATGTTCCCATCACCTATGGCATCATACAGTGATTTAAACAGTGAAAAACGTATCAGGAGTTAAGAAGTCATAGTTATTGTTGGCATTTCCAGTGTGATTAATGGTTTTCATTCAGTGACTTAGAAATGTTGCTTTCTTAGTGGTTATTTGCGCCACTTGATTTATGAAACCAGAATTCCATCTGCTTGTCTTTCTGACTGGATGATTATTTGCATTCTTCTGTGCTCTGTGATTTCAGTGGGAAGTTTGGAGAGCATAACCTGCAGAACAGTAGCTAGAGCACCTTCTGTAATGTTGGAGTTGAAGGTTTATGTCCAGTTAAAGAGAGGGCCCTCTCTCCTGTGCCTTGCATGAGTAGTCCAAATACTGACACGTGTCATCTCAGTCTTTTTTGTGAAAAACAGAAAGATCTTCTGAGATGGGTCTTCACACTCAGAAACTGACTCATTGATTGTTTTAGGACAGAAATAACTAGGCTTGAGTGTGAAGTATCCATGTCTCCATTCAGTATCTTCATTGGCTAACATAAGTGTTCTTCCAATAGCTTTATTTACTTATATTCTGATGACAGTCTTGTTTTAATGGAGAAGAGGTCTCTTTCTGATAATTTGAATTGCCTTTGGAAGACATCTTCCTGTTTTCATGAACTGTGTGAGAAGCCTAGGCATTTTGCTTCAATAGTTACTATTTCTTTCGAGGCAACCTGTTTGTTAAGTTTTCTAACATTTTTAATGTATAATTTGAATTTGAGTCTATTGCCCAGCTCTCAGATAATTCAAAGTACTGTTGGATTTCAGTGAGTCTTATTAGCCAGCTTTGGCCTATAGGTCAATGAGGAACTTTTAGGAAATTCTCTGAGAAAACTGCTAGAAACTTCCCCCATGTCTAACAGAGCCAATGCCAGCTGGCTTCAAGATGGACCCATTGCTGGCTAAGGCTGAGCATGTCAATGATGGTAGTAGTGCCTCTGGGATAACATAATTAAGATGGGAAAAGAAAGAAAGAAAGAAAGAAAGAAAGAAAGAAAGAAAGAAAGAAAGAAAGAAAGAAAGAAAGAAAGAAAGAAAGAAAGAAAGAAAGAAAGAAAGAAAGAAAGAAAGAAAGAAAGAAAGAAAGAAAGAAAGAAAGAAAGAAAGAAAGAAAGAAAGAAAGAAAGAAAGAAAGAAAGAAAGAAAGAAAGAGAGAAAGAAAGAGAGAAAGAGAGAAAGAGAGAAAGAGAGAAAGAAAGAAAGAAAGAAAGAAAGAAAGAAAGAAAGAAAGAAAGAAAGAAAGAAAGAAAGAAAGAAAGAAAGAAAGAAAGAAAGAAAGAAAGAAAGAAAGAAAGAAAGAAAAGAAAGAAAGAAAGAAAGAAAGAAAGAAAGAAAGAAAGAAAGAAAGAAAGAAAGAGCAGCTGTACAATTGCAGCCAGAGAGTGGAGTGAGAATATGAGAGAAACAGCTCTGCAGACATGAAAGTCAGTGAAGAAGGGGGAAAGGAGGAGGTGTTCCAGTTGCTGGAGCAGAGATTCCGCTGCAGCCTGTGGTGAAGACTGTGGTGAGGCAGGCTGTCCCCCTGCAGCCCATGGAGGTTAACTGGGACTGATATCCACCTGCAGTCCATTGAAGACCCCATGCCAGAGCAGGTAGATGCCTGAAGGAGCATGTGTGACCATGTAGGAAACCTGTTCTGGATCAGGCTCCTGGCAGTATCGGTGGATCCATGGAGAGAGAAGCCCAGGCTGGAGCAGGTTTGCTGGCAGGACTTGTGACCCTGCGGAGGACCCACACTGGAGCAGTATGTTCCTTAAGGACTGCACCACATGGAAGGGACCCACACTGGAGCAGTTTGTGAATAACTGCACCCCATGGAAAGGACTCACATTGGAGAGAATTATGGAGGACTGTCTTCCATGGAATGGACTCCATGTTGGAGGAGGGGAAGAATGTGAGGAGTTCTCCCCCTGAGGAGGGAGGAGCAGCAGACACAATATGTGATGATCTGACCACAACATCCATTTTGCTGTCACTCTGCACCACTGACAGGCAGGATGTGGAGAAATCAGGAGTGAAGTTGAGACTGGAAAGAAGGGAAGAAGGGGGAGGTTGTTTTTTTAAGATTTGGGTTTATTTCTCATTACCCTACGCTGATTTTTTTAGTAATAAATTAAGCTAATTTTCCCAAGTGGAGTCTGTTTTGCCCATGATGGCAGCTGGTGAGTGATCTCTCCCTGTCCTTATCTCAACCCATGAGTCTTTTCTTATATTTTCTCTCCCCTGTCCAGCTGAGGAGGGCAGCAATAGAGCTGCTTTGGTGGGCACCTGGCAGCCAACCAGGGTCAACCTACCACAATTATCCAGGTATCTTTTATTGGAAATAGATTAGGCTGGAATTCTATCAGAGTGTTTTTTCATCAATTATATTTGTTTGCAGCAAAATCCAAAACTCCAGAAGAAAGGAGACAAATACAAAAATTACAGACTTTTCATCAATTTTATGGAAGCACTTTGGAGGACAGTGCTTCAAAACTTATTGTAAATCAAGAGGATGTGTCAAGGAATGCTGCTGTCAAAAAGACACAAAAAAAGCATGTGAGTATATTCAAGTTGCTCTTTCAAAATCTTTCTTCTATTTTCGGGGAAAGGATTCCTACTATATGAGTCCCATAACTAAGTTGTATATTCTGAATGCACTAGTAGTTCTCAGTTGAAAAAAATAAATTGCCTTTGTACTTCAAATTTAATTATCTAATTGGCAAAAGTATTTTGTTCCTAGTTAGGAATACTGATGACTGATTATATTCTAACAGGGACAAGTAAATTAAAAAAATAATATAAACAGACTCTGTAAAGGGTCATAGATTTAGCCTCATGGCCAGTATTATAATGTGAAGTGAAGGAAACAGGAGTTCATTTTTGAATCTGAGAAACTCTTGAGAAATACTGGAAAAAACATTATTCAGTTATTTATTCCCCTGCACTGTTTGGAAACATTCTGTCTGAAAAATCTTGTAGGTATTGCAATTAATACTATGTGAACATTGTCAGACAGCACAGGATAAGTAGCATGTACTTGTGTACTCGTGAACAACACCGAGAAATAGTAATTTGATTACTATTTAATAATAGACTTTATTATGGATTACAGATTATGGCCTGTTGAATTACCTGTCAAAGCCTGTATCTAAAATACTTTTGTTAACTTCAAATAAAGTTGAACTCCTAATTTTAATTAATTTAAATAATTTATTTAACTTATTGAAAGTAACTTTATTTCTGATCATCTCAGTATGATGACAATTACTATCACCCATGTATAAAATAAAAGCTTGAAATTTAACTTTCAGACATCTGCTATTTTATTTTTCTCTATTTGTACTTTTTTTTATACTACCTTTGAAGCTTCATACTGACTTAAATTGAAACTTAGGAAACCTCTTTCAAGCAACACATATTGGGATTCAGGAATTGTATTTCCTTCAGAATTAAGAAATATTACAAACAATTCCCAAAACACAGTGCATCACACAGATGAGTTGAAAGCTGCAATGTACCTGCTATGATTGAGTTTATGGATTAATTTTTTTAGATGATACTTGCACACAGTGATGGTAAGTTCTAAATATCTCATTTTATTGGGTAGAAAAGTAAAGCTGAAGCAATTGTAGAGGAGAACAACAGGCGACTGAAAACTAAAGAAGAAAAGAAAGAACGGGAGCAATGGACAGCCTTGTGTTTACCAACTGAAAAGGAAATAAAAGCAAATCTGACTGTTGGAATAAATAAATTAGAGAAGCTGCTCAAGACCCTTAAAAATAAATCGGTGAAGTTTGATGTAGAAATGACAGGACTGTCTGCCTGTTTAGAAGTGTGGAAGCAACACTGCAGAGAGCAAGGTATGATAGCCGAATTCATGTTCAGTATTCTACTTTAGCTCCCTTTAAGCAAGAGACTGAGTGACTTTGGACATTCTCTGCTGGAATAAAGATGCGTAAATACAGCCCTGTCTCATGAGCATGAAAGTTGTTTATAAGTACTGATAGGCTCTGGTCCCCTTTTGCAGTTTCAAGATCCTTTGAGTCAAGCATAAATTATCCGAAGAAATTATGTTGTAGCTCTTTTCCTGTTTTGTTTTGTAAACATTGCATATATAAATAATTTGATTGTATATATCTTTAATGCTTATGTATCATGCATACTAAGATCTGTCTGTATTGAAGAGGATAGTTTAATTAGCTAAGGTGGTTAGCTCACAGTCTGAATGATGATAATTGGCACAGAAATCTGTGCTACCATGGTGAGCTGCCTCCTCTTCCATCAGAACTTTTTCAGTCCTAGTCCTCAGTCATGAGGTTCCAAACACATGCTGCTCTAAAAATTTTGAGGGAAGTTGTAAAGATTTGAGTGAAATACGTTGTTAATAAGATTGAGTAACAAATGTGTGGGTCAGGAAGGCGAAATGAAGAAATTTGGTTATCGCGTAGATGTCAGAAGTATGACTTCATTTTATATCTGAGTGTGCTGAAGCAGATAGAATTATTTGTGTGCTTGGTCTTCAGTGCACTCCTTGTAGAGGTCACAGGAATGTGGGTTGTCTTTCTCTAGTTGTTTTTAAATAAAATTAATTTTTAAATTAAGTTAATTTCTAAATTTTCATTAAAGTGAATGGACAGATAAGGTTTGTTCTAAAAATACCTGGTATTAAAAGACTTCCAATGATAAAATTTGCTCTCAGATAACTGTAGGGTTTTGTTTTTGTTTGTTTGTTGTTGTTGTTTGTTTTTTAAAGGTAATGAATCTAAAGATTTAAGCAAAGCTGTTCAGGTTATGAGAAGAGTTCATATACTCCTTGAAAAATATCAGGATCTCCTGGAGAAACCACATCTAGAGAAGCTGACCAGATATCTAAGACTTCTTGGATTTGAGAATTTGGCATGCTCTCTATCTGGCCAGGTACCTTTACAGACTGTAATGATTCTACTGTAATTGGATCTGTAGCTGAATATCAACAGTGTTTCCTTAAGCATTGAATAGTGTGTAGAAGATCTATATTGAGCTTATTTTATTTTATATTGTGCCCTAAGATTTGGAACTCTCTATTCTTCCTTCAGGTATTAATCTTCTTTAGTTCCATGGATACATTTTGCTGCTGGATGTGAGGGTTAACTGGCACAACAGGCCACTTCCCCTTTAGCAAAGATATGGCTGCAAAGATATCCTCTGAAATATGCATCAAGATTAGTTGGCTCTAGTTATGTGTGCCTGAGGCCTTAAACACTTCTGAGAGGTACCTGCTGTCAATCACATCACCTGAACTCTGCGTGTTAAAAATAACTGTTCAAAGCTGAGTGGTGTGTAGCTGCTTTATAACAGACCCAAATGTGTTACTTTGGAAAAAGAAATCTTTGAAAGTGCAGAAATGCATGAAAATTATTCTGTTTGCTGGTATGGTAATACTCTCACCTCTGAAGTAAACAGTTTCAGATCCTGAATTGCTTGTTCTTGATAGCACAGCTGAGACCAGCAGTAGTTCCACTGAATTCAGCTCAGAAGTAGTTCCTCTAAGCATTGACCTTATGCTTTTCTGCATGTAAGCAACCTACCCACTGGCTGCTCTAATATTAAGAATAGTTTGATATCTCTGTGTGTAGATGTGTTGTTATTAGGGAGAAGGGGTGCTAAAGTGGCTCTAAGGCAGAAGAGGGAGAATATAACTCACAGCCTGCAGAATATGAAGACAATTGCAAAAGGAAGGAAGATTACAGTGAACTGTTAAACCAGTATCAACCACTTCAGTGTCTCATTTTCCAGGCACAGTGCAGTTAGGAATTTTTGGAAGTTCATTTCTGGAAAGTGTTTATCACCCTTACTGAGGATAAGGACTGAGGTGAAGGAGGAAGTGGTTGTCTGGAAGTAGAATTGTAGGATCTGATGATCTCAAAAGATCTGTTGTAAAGGTTTCTGATGGTAGAAGGGATATGTTGGCAAGCTTAATGTCTGACTCAGGAGGGCTCTAAATCAGTCAGTGCATTTTGGACCTACTTTTCCTTTCGCAGCTGCTTGTTTCTGATTAATACAAGGGGTCAGGGCAGGCTGACAAAAAGAGACATACGTTTTAGATGTGAAGGCTCTGGCAAGCAGTAGTTTGAAGAGGCTGAGCTTTGCCTGCTAGCCGGTATTGTTAGCTCTTCTGACAACAAAAACAACACCAACACCAGCTATAGAAGACGTATTTTTAGAACACAGTCTCCTTCGAAGAGACACAAGTATAACCCTGACATGGGGCTATATGGTGTAGATTTCTGCAAGAAGCTATTTAAAAATCACCTTCAATTTAATGTCTTTTTTCAAAGCTTGTAGAGATCCACGGTGTGAAAAATGTGCCATTTCCTTAATCTCTTGCTAGCTTTCAAATCAACTTGAATTTTTGTTTGACCTTCTAGAAAACAGAAAGTAATGATCAGAATACAAGCAACTATGCTATTAAAGTGGGTCCAGCTCGCTTTCAGCTACAATACATGGATTATTACTTGCTCAGAGATGAGAGAAATGATCCAGACCCCCGAGTACAACATTTCATACCAGACACATGGCAGGTAATGAGACACAAACTTTTTGTATAAAGTGAATGTAAATTACATTTTGGGTTTTTTTTATTTTATTTATTTTCCATTAAAAAATAAACATTATTCTACTACTTGTCAAAAATATTGTTGTTTAAAAAATTATTTAAAAAATATGTTTAACAAATGCAGTAGATAATTTTTTTCTGTATTATATGTTCTTTCTACACTGAGAGCTTTTATACAGAATGCTTGGCCTAGAGAATTCAATCTAACAAATGCTGAATATATGGAATTTCATTGCTTATTTCCACATTTGATGGTGGTAATGCCCCATTTGGATAATCTCTGACTGTTCATCCCCTTCACATTTGTCCTTAAATAATTACCCATAGTAATAGTTGAGAAATAACTTTTCTGTCTAAAGCAGAGTAATTCAAACTCAGATATTTTTATTAGACTGGGGAGGCCAGCTGAATTTGCTGCTTTGCACATCCATATCTGCAAAACAGTTGCTTGCTTGAAAAGCAACTTCAAACTTGGCGTATTTGCTGACAGAGAAACATACTGTTAGTACTATTTCTTTTTCCTCTTCTGTTCCCCTGCCCCCATACTTTCACAGACCTCATGTAAGGATGGAGGATGACAGTAATGGGGAAGAAAACAGATTAATAAACACTGTATGCTAGAAGTTGCAGAGAGATTTGGACAGTATTGTTGTAACTGCTATAATCCAAGGAAAAAATACTACCTTGTATAGAACAGTTAAATTTTTGGAACTAAATTATAAACTGCTGAATTAACTGGTTTTATTTTTATGATTTGAAAATGTCCAAGTTTGGACTCAGAATGTTCTGGTATCAGTATCTCAGACCAAATAATCAAAATCAACAAGTTGTAATTTGTAGATAATTTTTTTTCCATTAACATTTTAGGAAAAGAGAATGCAGTTACAAAATTACTAGCTTAACTCTGACTTCCTGTAGTGTAAAATCTGTGTATAAAGTCTAGATGCAAAAATAAAGAGATTTTTTCACAGAAAGAGCTGGCTTAATAAAAACTTCATAACAAGATATTGTGACATAATTAACTGTTTTTCTCCTAGAGAGAACTTCTTGATGCTGTAGATAATAATGAGTCTGCTGTGATTGTTGCTCCTACTTCATCGGGAAAAACATATGCATCATACTATTGCATGGAGAAAGTTCTGAAGACGAGCGATGAAGGAGTAGTTGTTTATGTTGCTCCTACAAAGGTAAGGCTGCATCCTACTACATGTTCTGTGTGTATGACTATGATATTTTACAGTATGATTCTGAAACAGTTTTGGATAACTTGTTACACAAATTTAGTTGATTTTAATTTTTTTTAAAAAATTATTAGAGTTAATGGAATCTTTACATTCTGTTTTACATTTACATTTATTAGAAACAGTATGTTTACAAAAAATATAAAAATATTTAAGCTCATATAGAGTTTTTGTCTATTAATATCTGTTTAGCTAATTTAATGTGAGAAATATTTATATATACAAAAGTGCTGTAAGTACTGTGTTAGTTAAATATGAGAGTACTAAAAGCTTACCACCATGATGAAGGTAATATTAGAACAGAACAATGCCCAAGCAAGTCAACTTGTCTTTTTGTAATTGAGTTCAATGTTAGGTGCTTCAAGAGAAAGTTTATAAAACTCTAGGCAGTGGGATATTTTTTAATGAGAGTTCTATTCTAAATGTTAAAAACTGATTTAAGTGCTGAGACATGATGTTCCAGTTTCTTCCAAAACTGATTTTTATGTTCAGTGATGTGATTTTTAGATAGTGAATTACATGTGCTGTTATTCAATAACTGTGTCTGTGGAATGTTTTGTACAGTTAAAATAAATATTTTTGTGGTTATTCTCAGGTTGGGCATCCAAATAATATTTTCATTTGAATATTAGTCTGGGTGCAGAAATGGACTTTATACCTGCAGCTCCAGGACTTTGAGATCATTGAAGTGCTTGTAGATGCAGTAGAATGTGATTTATTTTTAACTGCTTTGAAAATAATTAAAATACAGAATTAATAATAATGTTTAACTGATTTTACACAACACTAAATTTGAAGGCTTTTGAGTATAATTGAAAATCAAGTGCCATATCTTTTTAAGTAAACATTGTTGACACTCTAAACTTAATAGTACATTACATGGGACATTATAGTCTAGTACATTAATGTCAGTGTCAAAATTGAATGCTTTTATGTCTCAGAATATCATATGCCTTTAGACATACACTGTATAGTTTTGTTAATAACCTGTTTATTTAAGGCCCTTGTAAACCAAGTGGTGGGAACTATCTACAGTCGATTCACCAAGAAACTTCCGGATGGATTGGTAATGTGTGGAGTCTTCACACGTGATTATCGCAACGATGTCATGAATTCTCAGGTATATTTTAATGAGTATTTTAACACATAGTAATACTGACCTCCATCTGACTTCTGAAAATGTTAATTCTAATTGTAACAATTGTGTCGTTGCTAAATACAAAGTTAAGGAAAAGTTAAGCATACCTGTACTGCTTACCTATTCTTAGTCTATAGTCCTATAGTCCTATAGGCCCTATAGACCTATAGTCTATAGTATACAACCTTACCTATTCATCTTTAGGGGACATGCAGTTGATTGCTTGTTCCGGTTAAAAGAAAAAACATTAAAATCCTTTGATTACCAGCATACAGCAGATCCCTTACAGAAGTCCAGATAAAATACAGCAGCAGCACTTTCGTTATGCACTGATGTAGTCACTCCATCATAGAAGGCCAGCAGTTGGTCTCTTGTGGGGAGCCCAGAACTGGACACAGGACTCCAGTTATGGCCTTATCAGTGCTGAGTAGAAATGAAGCAATCTCTGCCTTGATTTGCTGGCAGCACTTCTCCTAATGCAGCCCAGGATACTATTACTCTCTTTCTTTGCTACACAGACATATTGCTGCCTCATGTTCCACTTGGTGTCCACTGGGATCCTCAGGTTATTTTCTACTGAGCTGTTTTCCAGCTGGATGGGCCTACACAGAGTTTTTTCTCCTCACGTAGAGAACTTTGCACATCTCCCTGCTGAGCCTCATGAGATTGCTGTCAGCCCATTTCTCCAGCCCATCTAAGACCCACTCGATGGCATTACCCTCTGGCATATCAGTCACTCCTCCCATTTTGGCATCATCTGGAAACCTGCTGAGAGTATACTTTTCCCCATCATCCAGATGATTAACGAAGATGTTAAACAGGATCAGACCCATTAGTTACCCCTGGGATACACCACTAGTTACTGGCCTCCAGCTAGATTTTGTAATGCTAATCACCAACTTCTGGGCCTACCTTCCAACCAGTTTTCAATTCACGTACACCTGACTGCCTGCTCATCTGGCCCATACTTCAACAGCTTGTCTGTGAGGATCTTATGGGAGATGTTATTGAAAGCTTTACTGAAAACAGTATCCATTGCTCTCCCCTCATCCACAAAGCCTGTCATTTCATCACAGAAGTTGGCCAAGTTGTGAATTAATGCTAAATACACCTGATGACTTTATTATTTTTCTTGTGCTTGGAAATGATTTTCAGGATCAGCTTCCCAGGGACTGAGGTCAGGCTGACCACCCTGTAGTTTTCTGGGTCCTCTTTCTTGACCTTCTTGAAGACGGCAGTGACAAATCATTCATTCATTCTTGGTTACCTTGAAATCAAATGCATACATATTTAAAATGGTTTTTTTTAGGTATAGAATGTACTTGTAGTTGATTAGTCAGTTTACCTGAAAATAATGCTTTACAAACCTTTCTTCTTAGATACTTGTGACTGTGCCTCAGTGTTTAGAAATCTTGATGCTGTCTCCTCGTTGCCAGAAATGGGTAAAACGGATACAGTATGTTATATTTGATGAGGTAGGCATCTTTTAATAGTAACCAGTTTAACAAATATGTGAAAAATTTTGAGGAAAAATGCCAATGACTTAATTTTCATTATGTAAGCTATCACTGGTAAAAAACCCCACAACTTTCAGGAATATTATTTCAGACACACTTTCTTTTTCCTGTTCAATGTTATTGTACATACAGTTCAGTCAAAACTACCAGGAACTTCTGTTATTTCTCTCGATTCAGTCAACTGAAAATCTAAAAGCCATCACTCTCATCTCAGTGGCACAAACAGAGCATTCTACACAGGGTTGATGCCCATTCACATCATATGGTATTTGTCAGCCTTTACAGGGAAAAAGTAAGTGATTAATCTTGCTAAATTAAAAATTCCTGCTGTATTCTTTCTCGTATATAGAATTAATTGCTAATGATGCCAGTGAGTATCTAGGTACAAACAGTGCATGTAGTATTGAAATTTAGAATTATTTGTTATGCAGTGAAGGCTAGAGAGGGATTTACAGGACATTTGATTTGGATCATGTGGTCATTTTCCAAAACATAAGAATTATTCAGTACTGTTCTTGCCAAACTTTTAATTTTTGTAAAACCCAAAGCAACTCCTGTTATGGGTGCACTTTTATAAGCAACATTTCTTATTTTCTTTTAATCCTTTTTTTCCAAAACATAGGTCCACTGTCTTGGTGGTGAAATTGGAGCAGAGGTTTGGGAGCATCTTCTGGTAACTATCCGATGTCCATTTTTGGCTCTCTCTGCTACTGTCAGTAACCCAGAACACCTAACTGAGTACGTGTGCAATTTTCTTGCTCACAGGAACATAGTTAACATGGATATGGGTGGGTTTAAATAGAGACACTAGTTACTATTGGGAGGCAACTGATTTGAAGTTTTGTTTTTATGTGTATTATGCTACCCTTACTCGCCCAATTGACAGGAAAAAATACTGTAACCCATATCTCTCTCATGAGAACAGGCACAGCTGTTCCTTCAGACCCTATAGCTGGGCTGTGTGGAAGAACTTAAGGAGGATTTGATGTCTGTTTGAATTGCCAAAGCCTGATAAGCACACATGTCCATCATCAGTCAAAGAAACCTGCACTGTATTTATATATATATGCAAGCGTGCTATTTCACATCTCTTATTTGCACGCTGGGATAAGCTAGAGAAAATTACACTGAAGACGAGGAGAGGGAAACTGGAAATTCTGTAGCAGAAATTGAGCAAATTTGTAGTAATTCATCTATTACAGCTGTAGCAGTTTTATGATTTTTTTTTTTTACAACTCTTATTTTATTCTTGCACTGTAGATGGTTGCAATCTGTGAAAAGGTATTGGCAACGTACTGAGAATACATTAAAAGAAAGCTCTACAAACTCTGAAAAGAACTTTGCAGGAAAACGTAAACTGACATCTAAAGTACAACAACAAAAGAAATCATATCGTGTTAGACTAGGTGTGTATCAGAATATTTTGTAACAAAAAAATTGTAATGTTATTTCTGCAAAAACTAATAATCATGTGTGAACTTAGGTATATTTTGTTTTTATTTTTCTTTTAAATCAAAGCAAATCTTGCAGGATTAAATACTTTTTAAAACAACCAAGTGCATCATTACAGCATTTTTATCTCTTCACAGTCTTATATGAAGAGAGATACAACGATTTGGAAAAGTATGTGTGTTCTCTAGAGGGCAGTGATTTTAACATTGAACATTATCACCCATGTGCTGCATTGACAGTCAATCATGTAAGCATAATACTCATGTCAGCATTGTTTAGCAACTGTTACATTTAGGGAACGTGGATTCCATCAGAATTATTTCTTTATTTTTCTTTTATTTAAACTCCTTGCAGATTGAGAACTATGGTATTCCTTCAGATCTTTCACTTTCTCCACGAGAGAGTATCCAGTTGTATGACACTATGGTGAATGTCTGGCAAGAGTGGCCAAGGGCACAGGTGTGTATACACAGCTGTGGGCAAAATATATCTAAATAAATAGATGGCATGGTACTGCAATGTTTTATGTTAATGTTGTTTTTCAGGAGCTAGATCCTGAGGAGTTTGTCTCTTTCAAGAGTAAAGTAGTAATAAAAAAGGCAGATGTGAGGAAGTATGAACAGGAACTGAAGAAGGAACTAAGCAAATGGATTGTGCTTGGCCAAAGGCAGAAGGTAACAGCTGTTGGCAGGGTGCTTTCTTAAGACTGTGTACAGCTTTAATATTATAATAACAATGATGATGATGGTGATGATAATAATAATAATAAAAATAAAAAAGAAGTGTGATATAATGATCAGTGGTGGAGGATCAAGATGGAGGCCTGTAGCCAGCAGTGTTCCCCAGGGGTCAATACTCATTCTGGTCTTGTTTGACATATTAATCAGTGACCTGTATGAGGGGACAGAGTGTATCCTCAGCAAGTTTGTTGATGATAGAAAACTGGGAGGGGTGGCTGACACTCCAGAGGGCTGTGCTGATACCCAGCATGATCTGGACATGCTGGAGAGCTGGGCAGAGAGGAACCTAATGAGGTTCAACAAAGGGAAGTGTAGGGTCCTCTACCTGGGGTGGAACAACCCCATGCACCAGTATAGCTTAGGGGTAGACCTGCTGGAAAGCAGTTCTGAGGAGAAGGACCTGGGAGTCCTGGTAGATAGTAAATTATCTATGAGCTAGTGATATGCCCTTGTAGTCAAGAAGGCCAGTGGAATCCTGGAGTGCATTAGGAAGAGTGTGGCCAGTAGGTGAAGAAAGATCATCCTCCCCCTTTATTCTGCCCTAGTGAGACCACATCTGGAATACTTGGTTCAATTCTGGGCTCCCCAGTTTAAGAGAGACAAGGAACTCCTGGAGAAAGTCCAGCAGAGGGCAACAAAGATGACTGGGAAACTGGAGCATCTCCCTTATCAGGAAAGGCTGAGAGAGCTGGGACTCTAGTCTGGAGAAGAAAAGGCTGAGGGGAGATGTTATGAATATCTATAAGTATCTAAAGGGTGGGTGAAAGAAGGATGAAGCCAGACTCTTTTCAGTAGTCCCCAGCAATAGGATAAAGGGCGATTGGCACAAAATGGAACATGGGAAGTTCTATCTGGATATGAGTGGAAACTTCTTTATGGTGAGGGTGACAAGGCACTGGAACAGGCTGCCCAGGCAGGTTGTGGAGTCTCCTTCTCTGGAGACATTCAAGACCTGCCTGGATGCAGCCCTGAGTAATGTGCTCTAGGCAATCAAACTTGTCATGGTTTGACTCAGGATCAGAATTAAACAGGAACAATAATGCTCTCAATCCCCTCCCCCTCCTACCCAGGTAGGGAAAGGAGAGAGAGAATAAGGCCAGACACTTTACAGATTGAAAACTAAAGTAGGTGGCTTCAGTGCAATACTAATGATAAAAGAAAATATGTACAAATATATACAAGTATGTGCAAAACTCCCATCACCTCTCCCCACCCCCGGAAACTTCCACAGTATCTCCTGAGCTGTAAACAGTTCTGAAATGTCCCGGAGTGCTGTCGGAGAGAGTGGCAGAGCAGACAGGAGCTGAGGGGAGAGTAATGAGGGTCAGGAATGCACAGGCCTAGGGATTAAAGGAGATGGATAGAGAGAGTCCTCCATGGATCCTGGCCATGAACGGAAGAAATGGAAAAGAAGAAGGGCTTTTCTTCTGTGATCCTTGACTTTAAGCCAAGAGGTACATGGATATATAGATGGAATACTTTGGTTTGCCTGTTTTGCCATCTGTCTAGTCTGCTCTTCCCTACAGGAGGGTTGTAGATATGACGGATCTGTTCCTTTAGTGTCTGAAGTACCAAATCCAACAAGTAGACCGTGGTGTCCTTGGTCTCTCAACACTAACTACAAACATTCAGGCATTATCAGTCCACTAGCTGGAAAACTTGCTGCTAATTTCAGCAAGTGTGCTGCTTAAAAGAGAGTTCACTGAAGGAAAAAAAATCAGTAAAAGGAAAACTGGCCTCATTCTGGCTCAAACCAGGACAGAGCTCTTGCCAAAGTCAGCTGATAACTTGCAGACCTTTTTAGTCTGTAAGCTGTATGTGGCTATTGCAGTTCTGATTTAATGAAAAAAATTGAGTGATAGAAGTTGACACAGGAAAATAGCACTTTCATATTAGTTAGCCTCCAGTGAGAAGTTTCTCCCATTAAAATTTCCAAAATAATACTACTTTGGTCAGGTAAAGGAACTACTGGAGCACCTTAAACCAAAACCTGTGGATTGCTCAGAGAGGGAGAAGTGGAAGCATTTTGCAAGATTTGTTGATAAATTACATGAGATGGAGAAGTTGCCTGCCATATTTTTTATGTAAGTATTAATATTTCTTGTTTTATATGTGTATTGCCTATATTCAGGAAAGTGGGTATTGGAGCTAAGCACTGATATGGCTTGGTAAATGCCATTTATATGGTACTTGTTACTTTTGCTTTGAAACATACAAATTAAAGGCCTACAAGGTTTATCAACCCATGTATCTTTGTAGCACTAAAGGTTTAGCTGAAATAAAACTATAAAACTGGGAGTGTTTAATTATTGTGTGGAAAAGGTAGAACCCATGCCTGATATCTGAGAAAAGTATAAGAAACTGAATAACATTAAAACAAAAGTCCGATTCTCATTTGCTTAGTCCCAGTGTAGTAAGTAAAGCTTGTAGAAAAGGTATGCTTTGTATTTAGAGGAGTAAATGCTCTATGCAGAGGTAGGTCTGCTAGGGAAGGGGGTGGAATGACAAGTTATTAATGTGTGCATTTGACACGTGGTGGTGGTTCTACTGCATAGCCTCTGAAAAACTTACTTTCAGAAAAATGCATCAATCAGCCTGTTTCGCATAAATGTGAGATGCAATTATATAACATGAGACATGCAGAACATTAAGCCTACTGACAATACCATTTATTGTCAGTGATATTGCCAGTATAAGTAGGCACGTACCTCAATGCTGGACTTAATAATAAAAGAAGCTGCTTATCAGTAAATAGTTCTCTAGCACACATTCTCAGATTGATAAGGCATAGGAATAATCACATAAAAATGGAAAGCAGAAGACCAGGGAAGACCAGATTCTCAGCTGGGTAGCTGAAAAGAATTAGTTATTTAAGCTACAGTTTCCTTTATCTGTATGTCCAGGTCCTCATATTTGAGAAAGGCAGAGTTGAGCAGACTTTCAATAGGTAATTTATTGCCAGTATCATTTTACATTTTACCAGTCAGTTTTGAAAGAATAACAGTTCGAAAATGAATGCAGACTGTGATTTGGAGATGTAGTAGTATTGTGCTTCTAATGATGAGAGTCTAACTATTGTCATATGGTAAGGCTCACTGAATATTATTGTAACAGCATTACATATAAATAAGTATCTATTAGAGTTCACCTAACCGATGTATATTATTTGCTTTAAGATTTAATGTGAATTCAGTGGAACGTGCAGCCAGGAATGTATTCTTCAATTTGCTTGAAAAACAAGAAAGTGAAGAAGACCCTAACACTGAGAGGGAAAAAGAACGTTTAAAGGATGAACTAAGAAAAGTGACAAAAATGCTAAGAAAATTCAAACTTGAGTAAGTATTAGAACTATGTATTGTTAAAAAGCTTACAGATTATTTCAGATGGTTATTTTGTGATAACTTCTTTCTGGGGAATGTCCCTTGCAGCAGCACATTCATCCAGCTTGCTCCTCTTTGTGTGCTAGCAACCCACTCAGTAGAAGCAGCTCTATGGCAGGTGTCAATCAGCCATACTTAGGGCATAGTCAGGCAGCACGAAGATACTGGTGTTGCTAACATTGTGTAAGGTGCTGGCACATCAACTTAAGAATCAAAGAGAGACACCTGAGTACATGAAATCGGTCAATTTCAAATAATTCATATCAGAGATGTCAAGATACCAGAATGGCTCTTTCTCCAAACAGCAACTTTTGTCATGCATCTCTTAAAAGTAATGTAGCATCTGGTTCTGGTGCTGGGTCAGCCACTGTGAGATGTTTTCATAGTTTAGCCTCACCATAACTGCTGGACCTGGTATTAACAAACAAACAAGGTCTTGTTGGAGATGTGAAGGCTGGGAGCAACCTTGGCTATAGTGACCACAAAATGGTGGAGTTTAGTATTTAGCGTGGAAGAAGTAAAGAAATAAGCAGCATTACAACACTAGACTTCAGGAAAGCAAAGTTTAGCCTCTTCAAAGATCTATGCAATGGAATACCATGGGTCAGGGCTCTGGAAGGTATGGATGTCCATGAGAGCTGGGTGATTTTCAAACGCTACTTCCTCCAAGCTCAAGACCAGTGCATCCCTATGAAGAAGAAATCAAGCAGAGGAGGTAGAAGACCAGCATGGATGAGTAAGGGTCTTCTGGAAAAAGTTAAACGGAAGAAGGAAATTTACAGAATGTGGAAAAAAGGACTGGCCCCTTAGAAGCAATATAGGAATGTAGTCAGAGAATGCAAAGATGCAATGAGGAAACCTAAGGCCCACCTGGAATTAAATCTGGTCAAGGGGTATCAACTTCTTTACTATGAGGGTGACAAAGCATTGAAACAGGCTGCCCAGGCAGGTTGTGGAGTCTCATTCTCCGGAGACATTCAAGACCTGCTTGGATGCAGCCCTGTGTAATGTGCTCTAGGGAATCCTGCTTTAGCAGAGGGGTTGGACTAGATGAACTCTAGAGTCCCTTCCAACTCTAACAATTTTGTGTAACTAAACATGGAAGAGAAATGTGATAGATTTACTGCCAATAATGACATGGACTTTAAGGATTTAGGACAGTACTTGGAGAGGAGACAGAAAACTATTTAGAGGCAGATTTTCAAGCTACTTTGATGTCTAAAAATGTGTCTAAGGCAATGTGCACTGGCAGCTGAGAAAGCCAACTATATCCTGGGCTACATCAAAAGAAGCATGGCCAGGAGGTCAAGGGAGATGATTGTTCTCTGCTCCACTCCTGTGAGGTGCCACGTGGAGTACTGTGCCCAGTTCTGGGGTCCCCAACACAAGAAGGACACAGACCTGTAGCAGCAAGTGCAGAGGAGGGCCACAAAGATTATCTGAGGGCTGGAGCACCTCTGCTATGAAGACAGGCTGAGGGAGTTGGGTTTGTTCAGCCTGGAGAGGGGGAGACTCTGGGGTAACCTTATAGCAGCCTTCCCATACCTAAGGGGCCTACAGGAAAGCTGGGAAGGGACTTTTTACAATGGCATGTAGTGATAGGGCAAGGGGTAATGGCTTTAAACTGGAAGAGGGTAGATTTAGGTTAGACATTAGGAAAAAATTCTTCAGTGTGTGGGTAGTGAGACAATGGAACATGTTGCCCAGGGAAGTTGTGGATGCCTCAATCCTGAAAGTGTTCAAGGCCAGGTTGGATGGGGCTCTGAGCAACCCGGGCTAGTGGGAGGTGTCCCTGCCTGAGTAGGGAGGTTGGAAGTATATGATCTTTAAGGTCTCTACCACCTCAAACCATCCTATAATTCTGTTATCCTATGATCTACATACATGGTTGAACCTACAGTTTAAAAGGGAATGAGTGTGCATCTTTCAGTAACCAAAGAATATTTTAAAATCAAGCAAATTATGTTAATTACAGAAATAATATTTTTAATTTTACATTTTCTAAAGGGATACCAGAAAGTTGAGCCCCAGTAAAGTAGAAAACTTGGAACTTCTTTTGACTACGCAACAACAGTTACAAAAGAAGCTTAAAAAGTTAACTGCTATCCCTTCTATGTGTACTTATGCTGATCCTAAAGCAGTGGATAAATATGTAAGTAATTCACTGATAATTATAACATGGTTTTTGTTTTGTATGTATAAAATGCACGAATTTGTGCATAAATACATAAAGCACATATAATGTTGGATGCAGTGGTGCTTCATAACAGTACACACTGACTTCATGAAACATTACAAATATTTCTGTTTAAATTTTATAATTAGATAACTTTATTTTGAAGACTTATGGACAACTTTCATTCTGCCAAATAAAAGAAGCTGACTGCTCCCTGTGATAGGAATCCTGGGATGTATAGCACAATAAACTAATTTCCTTGAACTATCAGCAATGAAGTTCAGTTACTTCTTGATTTACATCTCGAATGCCTATTTTTCTGACTGAGTTATCAGCATAGGCCATTTGGCACCTTTGTGTGCTTATCAAAACATTTTTAAGCCCTTCATAACTAGTAAAAATACTAAATAAATTATTTTAGGCTTTACAATTTCTAGTCCCCACAAAGCAAAATTTTCTGTGCTCTTTAATGTGTTTATGCATCCTGAGGAAAAGAAAGGTGAGAAAAGTACTGTAAATCTGCAGATGTCCATCAGCAGTAATAGTGTATATATTGATATACAGGAGGAGATCCCCTTTCATCTAAACTTCCTGAGACATGACTGTAGCTCATAAAGCTGTCTCTTCCTGACTGTTGTTTTTTTTGTGTGTAGTTGTTGTTGTTGTTGTTTGGTTTTGTTTTTTTAATTAAAAAATAATTGTGATATATAGCTCTTAATTCAGAGAAAAAGTACTCAACATTTTGATGACGTGTCTTGGTAATTATTTCTGTTTATTATGATATGTCTTGAAATAGAGAGATAATCTGTGTATTGGGACCAAACTTAAAAATTCATGATTCTTTATCCTGAGAACTTGGGATCCCAATGGCATTTTTGGATTACTGTCAGCCAGCACGTTGCTTTTCAGTTGCTTAATTCATTGCTATTTCTGAGTTTGGGAAAGGGAAGCTCCTAACTGTGTAGCGAGCTCAGAAGGTGGTACCTAGCAGGGATGACAAATGAAAGCAAAAGACTATCGGCCTTATATACCTACTTAGGGATTTGTTTTGTGATAGTGGCACACATTTACATGGCCATGAGGCCATGCTTTGAGTAGGAAAGTTATCAACATGCAAGCTTGCTGTGTCTGCTTGCATCTACTTGCATGGTATGACAATTGGAACTGTTGTAAGGGCATTTGTTGCAAAGGTGAAAAAATCTGAGTATATATAAAAGTGTACTGAAGAGTCTGGATTTGTCATCACAATGAACTTTCTGATGGTACACATCCAGTTATATACTAAGGTTCACTGAAGATCATATGCAGCTGAATTTTCTGTAGTGCTTGGAATTTTATCAGATAAGATACTTTTTTTCACTAGCAACACCTGGTTGTAGCTAATACTTAACATTTCTTTTTATTTGTAGACTTTAGAGAAGATTTTTCGTCGACTTAGGTTCGAGAGAAAAGGTTATCTGCAGCAAGTGATGGCAGAGAGGGGCATTGGGTATCATCATGGATCTGTGTCCGCCAAGTCAAGACAAGCAGTGGAGATGCTTTTCAGGATGGGGTATATCAAGGTTAATAAATTTTCATCAGTATTTTTTTTTTTTTAAATTGTAGTTTCTCCATATATTTAATAAGTATTTCTCCATATGATTAATTTAACCAGTGGTAAAATACATTGCATTGACTTTATCACATTCATTTAAAAAATGTTGACAATAAGGTTTTAAAAAAAGTAAAATAATGAACTGTTAGCTGAAGAACTTCAGTTTTAACTAAGAGCTCCTATCCTTCAGATTAGCATATCATAGAATCAAAGAACAGTTTTGGTTGGAAAAGAGCTTTAAGATCAAGTCCAACCATTAACCTAACACTGCCATGTCCACCACTAAACCACATCCTAAGAACCACATCTATACATCTTTTAAATACTTCCAGGGATGGTGACTCAACCATTTCCCTGGACAGCCTGTTCCAGTGCTTGACAACCCTTTTAGTGAAGAAATATTCCCTAATATCCAATCTAATCTCCCTTGACACAACTTGAGGCCATTTCCTCTTGTTACTTGGGAATAAAATCCAACACACACCTTGCTACAACCTCCTTTCAGGGAGTTGTAGAGAATGATAAGGTCTCCCCTCAGCCTCTTTTTCTTCAGGCTATACAACCCCAGTTCCCTCAGCCACTCCTCAAAAGACTTGTGCTCCAGACCCTTCACCAGCTTTGTTGCCCTTCTTAGGACAGGCTCCAGCACCTCAATGTCCTTCTTGTAGGGAGGGGCCCAAAACTGAACACAGGATTCAATGTGTGGCCTCACCAGTGCCAAGTACAGGGACACAACCACTTCCCCAGTCCTGCTGGCCACACTAATTCTAATACAAGCCAGGATGCTGCTGGCCTTCTTAGCCACCTGGGCACACTGCTGGCTGTCATTCAGCTGGCTGTGGACCAACGCCTCCAGGTCCTTTTCCTCTGGGCAGCTTTCCAGCCACTCTTACCCAAGCCTGCAGGGATGCAGAAGGTTGTTTTGGTGCAAGTGCTACAATATTTTGAAGTATATTCACAGAATTTTTCAGTTTGTGACCAACTTCAATATAATTTCAATTTGTGCTCCATAAGAGGTGTAGTATAAACTTTCAGGATACAAAAGTTTAATATGCATATGTAATAGCTATATGAACTACACTAAACAGTGAAATTCATGTATGTTCGTAGCTGTGTTAAATTCATCAGATTAAACTTCAGCTACATGAAACATTATGGTAAATTTACTGTTGATTTAATTTGGATATTACAGTTGTTTCTTAAAATTGGATATCTCAATTTCAAATAGATATAATCACGTTTGATATTTTATAGGTAGTCACAGCTACGTCAACACTTGCTCTAGGAATCAACATGCCATGTAGATCTGTTGTCTTTGCTGAAGATTCTGTATTTTTAGATGCCTTACATTACAGACAGGTATGGAAATAGAATATCTACTGTTTATTACAAGAACAGTACACATGAAGCTGTCGTGCCTCACAAATTCAGAAAAATGTCTTTCTTTTACATATACTTTTGGGTATGTTGTGAGTTTTAGCTTTTCATTTTGGTGATGGTAATAGTTTCAGCCAAGGTGGTTTTCCTAATGTTTCAAAACTGCCAGACAACAAATGTATGCAGTCAAAAGACCTATTCCAGCGATGGAAGTGCTACAATTGGTCAGTGAATTAAAGGCATAGATTTGGTTTTCAGTTATGGGAACCGGTAAGACAAAAGCTTGTTTTGTTGTAGCCAGGATTTTACAAATGTGTGAAAAATATGCTATAAGAATATAAAATGGGGATGTAATGAGGAAAAGAAAGATTGCTGACCCTAGCAAGGGAATACACACTTATGCAGCATCTCTGTCTTCCTTATTCATATTCTCTGTTCTTTATTCATACTGAAACTTCCCCTGCCCCAAATCTACCCAGAAATAATTCAGTTAAATATAACTTGAAAACAAAGTTGTTGTATGGGTATAAATTAAGTTAAAATTTACCTTGAAGAAATATCAATGTAAAAAAGACGTGAAAGAATATAAGTATTCTGGTAAGTCTTTAGGTTTTCTGTCAAATTTGGAAGTTCATATTTAAGAAACTAAATAAACTCACCACATTTTTAAACCAGTTGTATTTGTAGTACAACATATTTTTCACACATTATTTTCATAATTCTGCAGAAATGCTCTATTAGGACTGTATAGATGGTACCAGTATATACAAATCAGGTGTATTTATTTTAAAATTAATACTGTTATTATTCTAGTAATATAATTATTAATTACTTCATTCTTAGATGTCAGGACGTGCTGGAAGACGGGGACAAGATCTGATTGGAAATGTGTTCTTCTATGACATCCCACTGCCCAAAGTTGAAAGACTTATCAAATCTAATGTACCTCAGTTGAAAGGCCAGTTCCCTCTGACTGTTACCTTAGTATTGAGACTCATGCTGTTGGCTGCAAAGGCTGATGACAAAGCAGATGCCAGAGCAAAGGTTTAATATATTTTTCTTCATAGCAATTTAATTACATTATAGTGGCTCCTTAACATGAGCAGAAAGTTAATCCCTTCAGAAGTAAGAAGTTGGCCTCCAAATGAAATTGCATAGTCTCCTATACTGCTTCTAGTACCTGCGCCATCTTCTCCACAGTATTGTACTGTCCATTTTCATGCATATGTTCTTTGCAATAAATATTGTCACCAGAAAGAATGTTACTATTAGGAAGGTATTTTTACTGACTCTCATTTGATGCAATATTTGCATTAACTTGGAGGATCAGAAAGTCTTCCAATAATTACAATTTCCTCTTCCTTTGGGGAAGAGATGTGAACATACATTTCCATAGGGAAGAGGGGAGCTAAGAAATGCTATCTCACTTGAAACAATGAGAAAATTATACTTATTACTCAGTTCTTTGAATCTGCATACTAACTCTCTGAAATCAAAGAATTCTTATTCTTGCCATTTAATGCAGTAATTTAAGTAAACCAACCCATGATTACAAATTGTTCAGAGATCTCCTCTTGTAATTACTAAGGAACTCTTTACTCCAGATGATCTGTCTTTTACATTCACTTCAGCAAATAGACATTTCTTTTCAAGGTCTCACTGAATGAATTCAAATATAAGTCTTAAGACAACAAAGCAAATTGTTAAACTTGTGTTTTAAATATTAAAATGGTTTTAAAGTGTAAGGAATAATTTCAAAACTTAGTGGTTTTAGTTTAAGGATACTTAAAATACTTGTCTTTTAGATCTTTATATGAATTTTATGTAATTAACTTTAGAAACTTTACACAAGCATTTCAGAAGTTAGGCATTCAGTTTAAATAAAAATAGAACATAATCCCCACCCAACATTTTCACCCTGAAAACCAACTGAGAAAACAGTGTGTAAGAGCTGGATACTGAATTTCTTTGCTTGTTAAAATATCAATATTACCTTGGATTTTTAACGTCTTCTTTTTTTTTTCCTTCTTTTTTTTTTTTTTAATATATATTTGTTTGACCAGGCATTGTCAGTGTTGAAGCATTCACTGATGTCATTCAGAAAAGAAAGATATGCTGAAATATTAAAAATCTATTTTGTGTTTTGCTTGCAATTTCTTGTCAAAGAGGTAGGTTTTAACTTGTTCTCATAAAGGGTAATTCTTAAATCTACAGATTCTCATTTGTTTTTATCAGCATGCTTTCATTTATAGAATCGTGTTTTATATTTCATAGCAACAGCCCATTTCTTTCTGTTAAAAAGAAATGTAAGGAAAAAGATAAAATTAGAGTGCTGTAAGTTTGAGGTTAATTCTGAGCTACTTACCTTATGGAATAAATTCAATAAAGAAAATCATATAGTTTGGACTATATTATTACAAATTGATTAGGAAAGTAAGAGTTGTGCATTGATATTGTATATGAAGATGCATGCATGTGAAATGACAGGAATTTAAAACATTCTAAAGATTACATGATTTCCAAAATGCTGGAACAAATTATATCTCTAAAAAAATTAGGAAGTAGGTCTTGGAGAAGACTTGGAAATGTCTTCTGCATTACTCCATTTTGGCTTTACAGCCCAGAACTACAGACAGTAAGAGACACCAATAATGTAATTACAATAACAAGTCACCTGTGCCCAGGCATCCCAGTCATGCTTCCAATAGGAGCCATAATCAACATTTTTACTTCCTCTGCTGGGTGTCTGCTGGGTGAGACCAGGAGTCTGATACTCCCATTAAAGTGAAGAATCTAGTCAATGTACAAGAGAGATGAGTAACATTTCTGAAAAGCTACAACTAGCATAAGAACTTGACAACCTGGCCAACATAACTAGTATCCTGTCTCAATTTTCTCAGGGAGCTGTATTAAAAAAAAATAAAACAAAATAAAATACAAACATATAATCAAACATACCATGATGATTCTCTGGATACTCCCTACTTTTTTATACATCATGATGCAAAGTGATCCCTGACAGGAGAGGTGTCCTGGAATTTATAGCCTTTGATAGTTTTATTCCATGTTTGTCCTGTGTTTTTTTGAAACTGTATAAGCTTCTAGCATTCAAACATCTTGCACCAACATATTTCACAGATCAGTGCTTGCTGTGTTTTCATCCGTCAAACATTTGCATTAATTAAAAAAAAAATATTATTAAAATCTTGCTTTGGTGAATGTATGTATTTTTCATTTGCAGCATGATCTAAATCAGTGCTAAAACTATCACGTCAAGATACATGCTTTGCACAGGGAGATTAACATCTCCCATGAAAATACTCAAATAATTGGTGTCTTGTTTTTCAGTAAGGACAAATTTTTGATTTTCAGGAAATTGAATAATCTCAATAGGTACTGATGCATTAGGTAGAATGACTGTTCTTCTGAATACCATCGTTTTATATTCTTGTTATATCCAAGTTAATCTGTCACAACTAGGCTGTTCTTGATTTTAAAATAAATAGGGCTACTTGGATCAAGAAGGTAACCCCATAGGATTTGCCGGACTCGTGACACACCTGTATTATCACGAACCTTCCAATTTTGTTTTGGTGAGCTTTCTCAGGAAAGGTTTATTCCACAAATTGTGCCAGCCTATTAAAGGTAAATAATACTCCATGCATCTTAATTGTAGTCTACGTAAGGGTCTGTAACCCCAATGGTTCTGAAGTTTTCTGGGTGCCTTCTTGCTGCTGCCACCTTTTGCTTGCTTAGCGTTCATCCTCATATCCTTGGCCTCTGCCTCTGCATACCCTGCATATGCTCATATTTCTGTCTGAGAAAGCCAAGACACACTTATGGTAATGCTAGTAACATAAACCTACATTTACTATTTCTGGAACAAATGAAAAAGAATGCTATACACACAAAATGTAGGAATTCTTACCCCAGAGAATGCTAGGGTAAGAATTCTGTCTAATAAGATGGATGACCACGTGAATATCAACAAATTAAAAAAAATGAAGTGATGCTTACTTAAATTAGTAAAATCTATTCTATGTGCTGAGATATGCTGCAGTATCTGAACATATAAGAGTACAGTATTAATTGGTACATATTAGCTGCTTAATTATCTACTAGAGTTTTTTGTATGTAATGAGATGATCTGTCATAACCTCTGAAAGGACAATGGCAGTTGGGAAGTAAACTCCTGAATAGGAGGTTTTTTACTTTAAGCAAAAAATAATATTTTTTTGTTACACTTTCATATGTAACCCAAGTACTTTCTGTTTTGACATAGGCTCAACACATTTTTCAGAAGGTGTCCTGGAAAATCTAGTGCTCATTCTAGCAAACCTGTTTGGGAGAATATATCTTCCAGCCTGCTCAATGAGATATAAACGCAAATTTTGCCAGTCAAAGGTAGAGAAAACATTGGTCTGATATGTAATTTATGCTGTATACCACTTCAACGCACTTTTTTCCTTTTGTCAGTTAGACTAGTGCATCCTCAGTAAGTTTGTGGATGATACTAAGTTTTGCAACAGTGTTAATTTGCTGGAGGGTAGGAAGGCTGTACAGAGGGACCTGGACAGGCTGGATCGATGGGCCAAGGCCAGTTATATAGGGTTCAACAAAGCCAAGTGCCAGGTCCTGCACTTGCACCAAAACAACCTTCTGCATCCCTGCAGGCTTGGGTAAGAGTGGCTGGAAAGCTGCCCAGAGGAAAAGGACCTGGAGGCGTTGGTCCACAGCCAGCTGAATGACAGCCAGCAGTGTGCCCAGGTGGCTAAGAAGGCCAGCAGCATCCTGGCTTGTATTAGAATTAGTGTGGCCAGCAGGACTGGGGAAGTGGTTGTGTCCCTGTACTTGGCACTGGTGAGGCCACACATTGAATCCTGTGTTCAGTTTTGGGCCCCTCCCTACAAGAAGGACATTGAGGTGCTGGAGCCTGTCCTAAGAAGGGCAACAAAGCTGGTGAAGGGTCTGGAGCACAAGTCTTTTGAGGAGTGGCTGAGGGAACTGGGGTTGTATAGCCTGAAGAAAAAGAGGCTGAGGGGAGACCTTATCATTCTCTACAACTCCCTGAAAGGAGGTTGTAGCAAGGTGTGTGTTGGATTTTATTCCCAAGTAACAAGAGGAAATGGCCTCAAGTTGTGTCA
Organism: Apus apus; assembly: GCF_020740795.1. Taxonomy (NCBI): domain Eukaryota; kingdom Metazoa; phylum Chordata; class Aves; order Apodiformes; family Apodidae; genus Apus; species Apus apus. Next base: position 75,778,704 of record NC_067285.1, on the reverse strand, counting down.
AGGGAGATTAGATTGGATATTAGGGAATATTTCTTCACTAAAAGGGTTGTCAGGCACTGGAACAGGCTGTCCAGGGAAATGGTTGAGTCACCATCCCTGGAAGTATTTAGAAGATGCATTAATGTGGTTCTTAGAGACGTGGTTAATCATAAAATCATAGAATCATAGAATCATAGGGGTTGGAAGGGACCTTGAAAGATCATCTAGTCCAACCCCCCTGCCAGAGCAGGGTCACCTAGAGTACATCACACAGGAAGGCGTCCAGGCGGGTCTTGAATGTCTCCACAGAAGGAGACTCCACAACCTCTCTGGGCAGCCTGTTCCAGTGCTCTGTCACTCTCACATTAAAAAAGTTTTTCTGATATTCACCTTAAACCTCCTATGCTCCAATTTGTATCCATTACTCCTTGTCCTATCACTGGTCATCACTGAGAAAAGCTTAACTCCATCTTCTTGACACTCACCCTTTACGTATTTGTAAACATTGATGAGGTCACCCCTCAGTCTCCTTTTCTCCAAACTAAAGAGACCCAGCTCTCTCAGCCTTTCCTCGTAAGGGAGATGTTCCACTCCCTTCATCATCTTTGTGGCTCTGCGCTGGACTCTTTCAAGCACTTCCCTGTCCTTCCTGAACTGAGGGGCCCAGAACTGGACACAATACTCCAGATGCAGCCTCACCAATGCAGAATAGAGGGGGAGGAGAACCTCTCTTGACCTACTAACCACACCCTTTCTAATACACCCCAGGATGCCATTGGCCTTCTTGGCCACAAGGGCACATTGCTGGCTCATGGTCATCCTCTTGTCTACTAGGACCCCCAGGTGCCTTTCACCTATGCTGCTCTCAAGCAGGTCAGCCCCCAACCTGTACTGGTACATGGCGTTTTTCTTCCTCTACACTTGCCCTTGTTGAACTTCATCAGGTTTTTCCCCGCCCAAGTCTCCAGCCTATCTAGGTCCCTCTGAATGGCAGCACAGCCCTCCAGTGTGTCAGCCACTCCTCCCAGCTTGGTGTCATCAGCAAACTTGCTGAGGGTACATTCTGTACCCTCATCCAGGTCGTTGATGAAGATGTTGAACAACACCGGTCCCAGTACTGACCCCTGAGGGACTCCACTAGTCACAGGCTTCCAACTAGATTCTGCCCCATTGACTACAACTCTCTGACTTCTTCCTTTCAACCAGTGCTTGATCCACCTCACTGCCTGATCATCAAACCCATAATGGTTGACCTGTCAGTGCTAGGTTAATGGTTGGACTTGATAATCTTAAAGGTCTTCTCCAAACAAAACAATTCTATCATTCTGTGTAGCCAGTTTAAAGCAACCATTCCAAGAGGAAAAATATTATTTATTTCTGAAAAATTGTGAGTTGTGTAGGAGAGATTACAGAACTGTTGTGGCTAATGGCAGCAAAGCATCAGTGTGTAGTGTCGGTATAGAACCTGTTGAACATCAAGATGTGCAAAACAAGACCTGTGAAAGGCAGCCCTTCAAAATTCCTTTTTAGCTAGCTGAAACATCTTTCATAGAGCTGTTTGCCAAGCCCTCTGTGAGTAAAAATCTAGGAATTTTATATTTACTGTTTAACTTTGATGCCTTTTTCTGATGAAATTCATGTTCATCTTTAAGATTCCTGACTTCTAGATGGCCAGGCAGTCTGAGAAGTAAAGTTTGAAGCTGTACTCTTCCGTCTAATCAGCTACTTGTGTGCTAATACTTTATGGATGAACCAATATAGAACTGACACTTTTGGGAAAATTACTCACATTAAGCAATAAACTGCATATTATTTCAGGTATTTCTAGAAGATCTGCCAGAAGACTTTGAAGATGCTATAAATGAGTACAACACCAAAGTAGAGAAAAATTTTGCTCATTTTCTTCTGACAACTGCAAAACTGGCAGATATGGAACAAGAATACAGACTTCCACTGTCAAAGACAGGTAGGAAGTGAAAAATTAATGCATAGTCTTAATTTGTGAAATTGGCTTTATTAGGAAAGTTAGGTTAATTCTTGTTTTGTAAAGAAAAATATGGTAACTTCAGACATGCTAATAAAGAGATACAATTTCTATTTCACTTTTACTTTACAAGAATTATAGATTATATTGTAAGTGGTAGAAGTTTCAGTTTAGTTGCTATTATTTTATTTTGTAGAGAAAATAAAAAAGGGACTTTTTATCTAAGAAAAAATATCTAAAGTGTAATTATTGAATAAAAGCCTTTTTATTTAATGATCAATGCACTTGCAGATCTTCAAATGCCTCTGATACTGGAATTGCTTTCAGAGTCTTACAAAGGTTAGATTTTCAATGTCTGAACAGCCTTAAGACTGAAGTAACAGTTAAAGAAGAAAATTGTACAATTTCTTCAATCAATTAAGTTACTTATGCCAATAAATGATGTTCTGTTAACCAAAGCAATACAAAAAGGCATGACTATAAAAATTACCAAGCAATTTGGGTGAAAAATATTTAACTACTGCATAATTCCATTACCTCCTGAAAGCGAGAGAGATAAATGCAATGTAATATATACTGTTCCATTGCCTAGCTACTCTAAAAATAACATGTCTTCAAAAATACTATTTTTGAGGTAAGGAAGCACTTTATTATAGCAGATAACTACATTTATTCATCCTTTTTCCCTACACTGGTACAGTGACTGTTTTAGTCTCTGCTCTGTAAGAATGAAAAAAAAAAAAAGCTCAAATAACTTCGCAAGCTACCATATCTGATCATCTGCTCTGTGTATCAAGTAAGAGAATTCCTGGATCATAGAAGGCTTTGTGTTGAGTGGTTGTCAATACAAAGATGAGGCACTGGAGGAGATGAACAGATAAAGTGAATGCAAACTAAGATTGAGTACTATGTATGGCTTGAAATGTTAAATAGCAGTTTCCATTTCCGGTACTGAGCACTGGAAAGTGCTGCATAATGGTGTAACATTAGCAACACTATAGTGAAATCCTATTTTTTCATATTCAATGTAAGATTGCTTATTTAAACAAGGGAGGGACCCCACAGCTTGGTATTTTGCTTGAAAAATATAGGAAATGAGCTCTAAATCACAGAATGATGCAATTACAAATTAAAAAGTGAAGCATGGACTGCCTTGCATTTTCGGTATATATTCCTTTATATATACTAGTGATACTAATGCAACTTTTACCCAGTATGTGAGCTGTGGAAATGCAATTTCCTATTCTACTTGAATAGTTAATTTTCTTGTTTAAATGGAAGGTGTAATACAGTTGCCTGCGCTTACTTACCGTAATCTGGGGCAAGGCTGCAAAAAAAAAAAAAAAAGAAAAAGAAAAAGTCAAACTGCTGAGATAATTTATGAATGTCATAAACAGTGTAACTACAGCATACTTTCCATGACACAGAGCAGAATAGGTTGCATCAAAAGGACTGAAAGTAAAGTTGATTCAATGATTTGGAAATGAAGAATAAGTATCTATTTAGAAAAGGAAAATCAAAAGTAAAAATACATGCAGAAATAACTGCACAGGTCTTACACAGATAGTGACTGAAGTTACAGGTAGACCATAATCCAACTGAAAGACCATGCTGCTGTAAAAACAGAAATTCATAGTGGGTTAAATAAAGCAGAGTGCTTGTACATGACTGCCTTCACATACTTAAGCCCTAACAGCCACAGTTAGGATAATCATTCTTTAGAGCTCCACACTTCAAGAAAAATGTTGGCTGGGAGTCCAAAAGATAGCAGTACAAATTATTAGATTTCTAGCTACTAAGACCTGTGAATATAGGTTGAAAAAAATGCACCATTTTTCTTCAATATAGGACAGAATAAAAGATGGAGGTAAAATAAGTCTTCTAATAGTAACATTCCCTTTGCACAACTTCATGCTGTTAGCAATTACGGCTGCAGATGAGTCAAGGAGAAAGGCTTAAGTTGTGAGGGAGGGGATTTAAACATAATTATTCACCACCATAAAAAGCTTTCTTATTACTATAATCAATTGCCTAGAGGTTCTTATGAGCAAAAGAAGCAAACATACCAAGAAGGATTTAATTTTAGAATATCAACTGTATTTCTTATAATTATATACTGAATTGAAAATTTCTTGCATTTAAAATAGACTGCTGAAAGGGATCTTCTGACTGCATAGCTTATGTTGCATTTCAAACTTCTTGCCTAGGTTTTACATCCAATATTTGGCATGGCTCTGAACTAGCCTCTTACTTGATGGACAACACCAAAAGTATATCTGCCATCTCACCATTTGCATGTTTATCTGGAACAGTTGATAATGATCTATTTCATGGGGAGATGATTAATAAAGTAAGTTATTAGTTTAATGGGGGGAAGAATTTTATTACATTTCAATAAAAATAAATCTTAATTTCAATCTCCTTGCCTTTCTTTAGTATTATGGCACTATGCTCAAGCGTCACTCTTTAGGAGAAACAATTTGAAAAGTCTCCCCTCAAAAAAATCAGCACTGAGTAGCACCATATGAGCACAGTGCAAGAAACACAGAATAGATGGAGGTAGGAAAAGAAATCTGTAGTTGGCTTTCTTGTAAGGCCTTTGTTCCTTTCAACTCTGAGACAAGTGAATATCCCCTGTTTGTTTTCTCATCAGGAGTTTTGTTGTTGTTTTTTTTTAAAAAAAAACATCAATCACACAGTAGCCTCAAGGATACTAGCAAAAGGATGCATTATGCATTGTTACATTGATTATTTGCTTCTCGACTAGAACTTCAGTCATCATGTTAGATAGCATTAGAATTAGCTTAATTGTAATATACATCAACATGTTTACTGTTACCTTGCATTTAACTGGCATCTTCTACATGGGCTTTGTAGCACTAGGGAATTATCAGGTGGCTAATAATTCTTTAATAGAAAAAATAAAATTCCTAGAACTGTAGATTTGAAACTCACCTCCACTCTTAAAATGCTCCATGCTTAAAGTTAATTAATGCATTCAAAGCATCAGTGAGAGAGTCTGAATACATGACCTATGCATATAGAAAAATCCTCATATAAAACTCTGGAGAAATCCAGTGGCCTAGTCAAACTAATTATTCAGAAGGTCCCAGAGTTGCACTTGCCATCTAAGTCACTTCACTAACAAAAGTGACTTACAGTGTCTACAGCCTACACGTACTTGTTGGCTCCAGATTTTTTGAGAGGTCCAGGATTAGAAGACTGGGACTTTCCAGCTGTGGGTTTGACAAAATAGGCATATAAACAAAACTACAATAGCTATTCAGCAGATACTTTCTCCTTTTTTTTTAAGGCTGTGTTCCAATCCCTTGGAATTAATGTCACAAACTGCCCCCTGCTTTCTTTGAAAAAGTATGATAGACAAGGAAGGAGGATGCCACTCAATGCATATGCGCTGGACTTTTATAAGCATGGCTCCTTGACTGCATTGACAACTGATAACTGGTATGTACTTGCATTTTAAATACTGTTAAACAGCAGCATTGTTTACAATGTGGCATCTCTTTGCTTTTAAAACCTTCTCCCTCCAGAACTTAGGGGTGGAATAGCTGTTAAATATGGTTAATTAGTTGAACATTTTAATGAGAATAAAAGATACACTACATGAAAGTCCAAAGGCAATGTCTGTAAAGGATTTAGCCAGGTATCCAAAACAGTACCATAAATGGGAGGTCTTGACTTTTGTGACATGGGTTATTTTGACCAAAGAGTGGCATCATCTCTAACTACCTCTCATTGCTTGCTGCATCCAAAACAAAATTATTTTCTGGTGCAGGAAGACTGTCATCATGGAAACCTGACTTTCACAGTAACAAAGCACAATTTGCCAGCAATTCAGTATTTGTATCAGTATTACTTGAATACTCCCCCTTTTCCTAATATTTTTAAATGTTTAGCAACTTGTCCTGATAATTCAGTCATACCTTCATCTCTCTTTAAAGGGAAAAAAAACAAGCCACTAAAAATGCTGTGCCCAAGCTGGTTGATCACTGCTGTTATCTATTTATGTCGAAGTCTGTGTCACCTGCACTCTTCCTCTCTTCTTTCCTCCTGGATCACTTATGCTCTAACTTTTCCAAAACTGGAGTTTTAATGTTTTCTTTTACACTCTCTTGTCTGTTTAACACAGATCATGAATTTCTCCTTTAATGTGTTTGTTCCTTTATAATTTGCCTAAACTTTGAACATCTCTTTGCTACTATGTTACCATATTCTAGACTATGGCATTGGGCTTCCTCATTTCAGGGACTTCGCTGATCATTTTCATTGTGAAAAAACCATGATAAAAACCACTTCTGAAGAGCCTGTCAAGCTCTTACACTCGATAGAGCTCCAAATAAATAATCTTTGAGACACTTTCACCTTCCTAATTAAGCAACTTACACACTGCATCAGTCTTCTGTTTTTCCTTCTCAGAAGCTAAATTTGAGATTTTTTTCTTCTGCTCTTACCATCTACAGCTCTGTTGTCCTCTTCAGTCTTCTAGAGATGCACCTGCTAAAAAGATGTCTTGCCATTTCATCTTTATCACTTTCATCTTGGATCCTCACTGGCCTTCTGGAATCTTGTTCATTAAATCCATCTTTTTATAAAACTTCTAGCTTGCAGTTCTTAATGCCATTCATGTACCTGTTTTATTCCCAGCCTCAGCTCAAAAAAGCTGAATCACAAGTTCTCTCTCCCAACTACTGTATCAAGTATCTTTATTTAGCCCCCATGCTCACAGTCAGCAACTTTTATTTATGAATAAGAAAATATCACCTCACTCTGCTGCCTGAGGGTGATGTTGGGAGCATATAATCTGCTTTTTTGTAAGCTCTTCAAAGAATATTCCGTTAAGAGCAATTAGAATATATATTCCATGCACTGCTGTAGTTACAATAGCAGAGTTTGGCACTAATGTGACATTATCAAGACAAACATATTGATTACATTATTACGTTATTTGATTCTATCAAGCCAATCTAGTGAAAGATGCCTCTGCCCATGGCAGGGGTGATCTTTTAAGTTTCCTTCCAGCCCAAACCATTCTGTAATGCTATTATTTTCAACACAATACTGACTGCAATCTTTTAAAAATTGTTCTTAATTACTAAATTTATTAAGTTGCTTGTCGGTAATCAGTGGTCCTTTTTGGAAAATACAGGGTCTTTAGCCTCTGTAGAAAGCTTTCCCTATCTCCTTCTCAATTTATCCAGCAGATTCATCTGAAGTAGATGAATCTGAAGCAGATTCATCTTTCCAGTTTAGTTTGAATAATTAGCCTGACACAAACTGTTGATGCCATGTTCCCAAGATAATATCTTTCCAGATATTCCTCATGAGTCTTTTATATGCTTAGTGTAAATGCAGAAACATTGCTCTAAGCATTAGGAATTATTTTAAACTTGCAGTTACTCTACAGTAATCCTATGAACTAATATGTCAGTGTTTGAGGCCATGGAATATGGTCTCTGCATCCTAAGCTACATGACAGGCTTTATTTAAAGGGAGACTAAGTTATAATGCACAAACATTTGAATTTATTTCTTTCTTTAGGTTAAATGAAGGAGATGCTTACTATGCCCTCAAGGATTTTTCACTCCTCATAAAGTCTATTGGGTATGATAAACTGCTTTTTAATATAGAATATATTTAATCTTTAAAGCTACTTAAAATGAAACCATGTTTTTTTGTTTTGTTTTTTTTGTTTGTTTGTTTTAAAAAACCAAAACACAACAGAACATCACTGAGTGAACTGTGTGATGATCCAAATGACAATGTTCTACTGGCATTTCAAGAACTGGGTAAAATCTATGAAGAGAAGCTGAACTGTATTACCTGAAGGAAAAAAAAAAAGAAAAGCAACAAACATCTCTTACTATAGAGATCAGCTGCCTTTTAAATAAAGAAGTGACTAAGTACGAGTTATCAAATTTGTTTTATAGTAAAGCTTCAGTAATATCTACTATTAATAATCCCAAGTTTACTTTAGAAAATTAACCCTGTACACTGATATTTTAGCAGCTCCAATGTCAAATAACTGTTTCTGATAGATTAGAAAACTGCTATTGTACTTTTTTTTTTCAGGCAGTGATACGTATGTTAAGACAGCTCTCAGAAATACACTTAACAAATGTCATAGTTCAGACAGCTGTGAGATTGGCACTGGAAACTTTCAGGCTATTTTGAAGAATGGTCAGCAATTACTTTGGCAATTATAATAAAATAAATTGTTCTAATTATATTCCAAGGTTTCTATGAAGTTATGAAATAGTACCTTCATGCACCGTTAAAAAAGCTTTTAAATCTGTCTGGAATCTTAGTCTACAAAATTTTAAGTATAAAGAGGGCTTTGTATCTGTACAATGAAGTGTGATTAATAAAATGTTCCAACAATACATAGAATTGCTTCAATTTTTGCCTCATATCCCTAATATACAGAAAGTTCCAGGATGCCTCTAGCATACTTGTCAAAAAGGCCCTTGCAATAGAAATTACTGAGTTCAGTAAAATATATTCTTGTTTTTTGCTAGAAAGACAAAAATTTTCAGCATTATTTTCATACTATTCCTGAAAATTTTTCAGTTTAACACTACATTTTAGGCTACTCATAGTCTGAAAAAATATACTCACACATGCTAATGTTTAGGTAATTTAGGAAAATTGGGTTTTGACAGCAGTCCTTGCTGCCACACACTATTTTATAATGACCAACATAGTGATGGAAGTTATACTCTGTTAATAAGAATATGCATTAAGGACAATTCAGAATCCTACTTCTTCGAATTAGCTCTGGTGCTCAGCAAATGATCACTCATGAAGTCTTTGACTTGAAGTCTCCTTAGTCAGCATTTAACTACATGCAACATGTTGCGAGGAGACATTGGGGGAAAACCTCTATGTAGTCTGCACTGCTGAGCTACCATTTTTCCTTTCCTGTTTTGTGAAACAAAATTGTGACAGAAATGGAACACAGTGGAAGAAAAGTCTGCTTTAACTCTGCTTGGACAGTAAGATTTACTCAAATTACTCTTTACTGTCTGGGAAGTCATGCCATATGTAGATAAATCTTGCACAACTGTTGCTCAGCTAGGGCAGAAGTGACCTTATTTAAACAATTCCATGTTTGTATTTCTCCAGTATAACTGGAGCTTTCTTTTTAGCTAAGACACAATTAATTGACCTAGGAATAAAGTCAGAAATTGCCCCTATTGTATTCTTAGTAATTTGACAAATCAGGATGGAATCCTGGCGCAAAGACAAACTTATGAGGTCAATCACAGGGTAATTTTATATGTGTAAGAAAGTAATGCCTCTTAAAGCACTAGTAACAGTGGTTCCTAGTAACTAACAGCAGCCAACATTTCACTTTCAATAAGGTACACAAAAAGCACCTCTCTCCTGTTACAGCTTCTAGTAAGGAGTCAATAGTAAAAGATGACCAAGTGGTTAAGTAGAAATGACCAAGGAATCAACCTGTGAAAATACAAGAAAAACTGATAATTTTACTGACAATTTCTGAGTGGACTGTAATTTTACTGGGATCTATTGTAAATAAAACCTCCTCCTGCCTGTCATTTTATCTTCCCTGTAAAACCTTAATGCTGAGCTATAATACACTTGGACTGGAACCCAAACATCAACAATTTCTGTTTTTAGGAGTGTCATAGCTGTTTATTTGCTTTATAATTGTATAAGGTGTATTTTAAAGCAGATACTGGGTCTTTTAGTGAAAAATTAACTTTATTAGACTCTCAAGAAACACTGTAACAGACATGAACAGAAGATACGTAAAAAATAGGCAATTTTATGACTCAGCAGGATTTCTGAATAACTGGAACTCATTAGAAACTTTTTTGTTACTGTAGCAGAAAACATTTTCTACAACCTTCTGGGAACAAGTTTTTATTGATGCCTTATCCATCTCTCTAAAATGGTTCCATTACTCTCATTTTCATTATAGCAAGAACAACCTGCACATGTAACACTTTCTGCCACTATGATCACCCCCAGCCTTTGTCTTCCAGTAATTTAATACCTTTTCAACACTTTTCTCCCACACATGCAGAAGGACATGACAGGATTGTCTAGAGATGGAAGTAGAACAATGCTTAATAGAAAACTGAAGTACAGCAGGACTTAAGATATTAACCTAACTACAAAAACAACTTTTACCACCTTCCTTGCTGTAATGCAGATGCAAAGGGAATATTAGTAAATTTTGTAAGTTCTAGAAACAATTTTCCAGCACATGTTAAGAAGTATGCAATGCCACAGAAAAGTTGAGGCCAAGAGTTTAACATAAATAAAATTTAAATTAGGGCAGTGTTTCCTAAACTAAAAAGAGTATTTCTAAGTACTCTGCAGACACTTAAACTTAAGTAATACTTCTCTTATGAAATGACAAAGACAAATTGGAAACTTTTTTTTTTTTAAAGATGACTATCTAGTTGCCAGTAAAATGTTCTGAAGGGATATTAAATGTTTTGATCTTGTATTTGCCAGTTGACATATCTACCTAATGCAGGATTAATTTATTTAAAATCCTGCACCAGTTCCTGCTAGAGTGAACACTAAATGAAATAGAACTTTAATCTGAAATAGTACTACCACCTGTGTATTCTAATAGCTAAAGAACAGTTATATCTTGGATGCAACAAAACTGTTAATAAATTAGAAAAGATGGTATTTTTATCTTCACTTTGCATCATAGTTCACAGACTATAAATTCAGTGAGTTCTGGATCATTTATACTTAGTGAGAAGTGCTGTTTTTCTTTTTTCCTGCCCTTACACAAAATTTGTATGAAGATTTTTGTGTTTTAAAAGCTCACTTCTCCTAATGCTTTCATCAAAACACTGAGTTAATAACTGTCAACTGATTCCCACACTGGTGCCAAAAGGAACATGAGTTGTGACCGTTTTCTGAAAGGCAACATTTCACAAGTGTAGCTGACACCCTTCTGCAATGTGTAACAAGAACATCCATGTGGTGTTTCAATTTCAAAGGCTAAGAAAAATTATTGAAATGACACTAGAATTTGCATGTTCAATATACATCAAACAAATCGCAGAAAAAGAAAACAGCCAAAGGGAGATATGCAAGGCAACAGTCAGTAGTGCGCTTCAACATCCTTTATTTTCCCCATGGCTTTCCTCCCTCCCTATAAAGTGAATACTATTGCCTGTACTCTTACTGATTTAACCCTAGTGCACGTGCTGCTTTACTGAAACAGCAATATTCTGCTTCCTCTTGCTGAGGCTTCACTGCACCTTCACTGCACTGGGACAACTCAGTGCCCCACTACCACACTACCCTGGTGGTACTTCTCAGAAGGTCTGTGCTCTTAAATACACAGCATACATTGTCATACTTGAATCTTTAGCAAGACATGACATTTTTGTTTTTTTCTTCAGTTTGGATTTGTACTATAAAAATCACTTTTGTACATTATACTTGGTAATAAGTATTTGTTCCTAACTCAGAGATACCTCAATTGACAAGAATTAGGGAGAACAACAGCTGTAAAAATCACAGGTATCCCCACTTTTTAATGTGTTAAGTAGCATTTATTTAATTTCAGCTTATTTAAGTATAGTTATCTTCCATTTAGCTCTCTTCATGTCTCTGATTTTCTTCTAGTAGCTATTTTGTCTTCAGCAACAGAAAAATACTCTGATGCACTGCTGGTGTCAGTAGAGACAGATGTCTGACTTAGATCTTCAGTGTCAGAATCGCTGTCACTTGGCATTCCTCCTGCCTCATTTACTGTAAGCCCAGAATCTCCTAATGATGGATCATTGAATGTGCCAGGAACAGAACAAGCTCCATTCTGAAACTGTTCAGAGTCAGGTTCATTTTCCCTCCCAGGACAGGAACAGTTGCTCTCAGCAACACTTTCTTCATCTTTTACCTTTGTTTCTTGTTCTGTTGCTGTAATGAGTGAAGTGGAAGATGCATTCTTGTGTTTAGCAGGAAGAAGAACTGAACACAAAGTCTGACTACAAGAAGAATTACAATCAACCACCATTTCTGCACTTTCAGTTTTCTTTGATGAGCTCATAGGAAAGAAAGAACCTTCACATTTTGGATGACTGTGTCTAGAAGTTGGCTCTGCACACTTTGCAGACAGAGGCTTCCCTGGACTTAGTGTCTTGCCAGGAGATTTCATCTTCTCTTTTTCTGTTTGTTCAGTACCATTTCCAGACAAAACCCCAGAGGAAGTCAGTGAATCAGAGGTATTCCTGACGACACTTCCAAATGTAAATACTGGTGAAGGCAACCGAAAACAGTTATTGCTGAAGGAAAATACACAGTTGCTGTGGAGAAGAGGGGACTCAGAAACATCATTCATCCCAGCTGCAGTGTTGGTTTCTGAAGTACTGCAAGATACATTTGTGGTGCATTCTGACGCATTAGCTTTTTTTTCCCATGAGGCAGATGGTTTCTGTGTACCATATTCTGTGGTTTCCTTTGAAGAAAGTGTTCTCTCTCTCACGTGAGATGATGCATTTTTGTCAGACGGCTTCTCAGATCGGCTAAAAACTGAGGAAAATGGAAAAACCTTAAATGAATTGCTGACTCCCAATTCTGCAAAACAATCTCTTTCTGAATTGCCAATGGGAAATGAAAGATCAGGCTTATCTTGTTCTGCTGAGTCTAAATTAGAACTGGTTGAAGCATCAGAGACTGTGGCTTTGGTTACAGGACCGTGTTTGTTAAATTTGCCTTCATCCTGGCTATCAGTTTTACCTGCATGATCACATTTTCCTAGATAAAACTGAGGGAAAACATATTTCCTTTCCTTCTTTTTAAAAGAAGATGTACATCCATCTTTAATAAATCTGGGTAATGAGTTATTACATGCACTGAAAGCAAAAGGTGAAGCAGAAAGTCTGTCCGCAGAAATATCTAGAAACTCTGAATTTGAAACATTAACAGCTTCTGGTGCTGCTGTTTTTAAGCCAGATGAAATGCCAGAATTTGTATCTATGTTGTTGGAAACAGTAACTGATGATGCCTGAATGGGTAATTTCTCTTTCATTACTAAGTCTTCAGAGTTTTCTGGTAAGGCTGGAGTGGTTACTTCCTGGGAACTTCTCTCTTGGAGTAATTTTAAGTCACCATTTGTTTCAGTAAAGTTAATACTTGTGGATGGGGTGCTGTGATTACTGGCTCCAGAAAAGCTTCTCCCATCAAAGCCATCTGTTTTTTGCAGGGCTCCCATTTTCACTGTGTCTCTGTTACTTGCTTTGGTAGGTGAAGACACAGAATCAGTTCCTGAGGACCTATCCTGCAAAGCCTCTGCAGTTACAAATTTATACTTTTTATTCGCAGGTAAAGTCTGTGTCTTGAAATCACTGGTGAGCTTCTGACATTCCATGTAGTATTTATAACGTAACTCCTACAATGACAGTAAATAATCCCGTTAAGTATAACAGCATACGTGGATTCAAAAGTTATATAACTCACATACAACCCTAAGACTAAAAGTTTTTAATATATTCTATAGCATTTATGATGTTTTTTTCCATTGCTGTTCGAAGGGAAAAAAACATAAATCATTAAGGAAAATATGTTCTTTAAAAAAAAAATAAATTAAACAAGATACACATTGGAACTGATAATACAGCAGGTTTTTAAATAGGAGACTGCAGAAAACTGTATTTCAACTCTGCCAAAAATCAGAAAAAGCTAAACATACTAGCTTAGACCTTAAGTGGCAAATTCTTAAATTGTCATGAAAAATAATAACCTGAAACCTATTTAGGTGGTGGGGGTTTTTTTGGTAACAAATACAGTAACCATGTAAATTGTATTCTCAATGGGAAAACAGATTTCTACAAGATCCTAGAGCAAAAGAAAAATAATTCTATATTTAAAGGACCTAAGCAACTCTTTCATTTCATCATCTGCCATTGGTATCCTCAGAACAGAGACGTGATTCACTGCTAGCCATGCTTCACTAGCTGTAACTAGAATCATTCCGTACATCACAACACTTACTCAGCCATCAAATGGAATTGCTTGTGAATTAAAAAATATTTGTAGAACCAGATAATTGGAAGTGAAACAAAAGAGACTGGATTCAGTTTCGTGTCAAATTACTGGGAATTTAAGTAGTCTTAGAAGAGCAAATACTATTTATCTTCAAAAAACAGAACGCAGGCAGATGACTTCTTCAAATAGGCAAAAGAAGCTTATTTGCATTAGAAAGCTAGAGATGTGACTCAAAAAGTTACACTAAAATAGAAAAATAAGTATTTAAAGTCAGTAGTAAGATTAAGTTCCAGCTTTCTGAAGAAAGAAGAGTAAAATCCTGACAGCTTTAATAACCTAGTCAGATTTATGTTCTAGAATTGGAAGGGTATCTTTCTACTACGGAAACTGAAAAAGGTGATAAAAGCTTACTTAGAAAGTTGTGTCACAACACGTAGTAACTTAGCCATACTTACAACAGACATTTAATCATACCTCGTGACTCATGTTTTGAAACGCTGACATTTCTGATATTGACATTAAGCGAGTACAGATCCTGCTGCCATCTGATAGGGCTTCCTCCTGCCCTGCTACAGGCTGAAAAATGTTTTGCAGCAGAGATTACAGGTCATTTTCATAAGACAAACTAAACAAAACAGTACAGTGTTGTAGACCCATAGTCAATAACTTACAAGAAATGTGTTGGTTATATTCTTCTGGTCCCGCCATTGCTTTGTGTTAGTTTTAAACAGAGTGTTTTTTGTTGAGTTCTCAGTTCCTCCAGAAGGTATATCTATTAGAAAGAATACAAGAATACTGATGGAAAGCATATTAAGTATGGAAAATATTTAAAGATTTCTGTGCATCTAAGCATAGATTCCAATTAAGAACAAAAGTATATTGCCCTAAGTGATACTTCTTTAAACTTCTGTGATATAAAGCAAAAGGCCCATATAGGAAGTTTTCTAATTGCCTGGAGTTGCCTGCCCTGGCACAAAACCTATCATCTTTCTCCTATGAGGTAAAAACATTTAATCAGAGCATAATTTATGTACACATCACACTACAACAAATAGCGAACTCGTTCAGCAGGACACTTCTGACAGTGGTGATACTGGTTGTATAGAAAAACTATGATACCTTCCCAACTTCCAAAAAACACAGCCTAGAGAGTTTCTAGAGAAAGCACTTTCATAAAATGCATTTCAAACCCCTTCATGATTTTACCATCCACTAATTTGCTCAAGCACTTTCTGAACACTTGCATACTTTTGCCATGCAAATTGTTTATTAGCAATTAGTTCTACCATTTTTGCAGGTTCCTAGAGTTCCTCAATCTTGTCCTATAGTGAAAGGACTTCTTCCCTACCTTTAACAATGCCTACATTAACAGGCATTAACTTCAAAGCCAAGATTTCATTAACCACAGGTTTGATATCCATCTTCTTCTGAGTATACTCTGGTGGTTTTTCATAGCTGGATGCTATATTCATCAGGTCAAGCTGAGTCTTCATTCTGGAAATGTAAAAAAACCCAACAAAACACAAACTTAAACACTATTCCTAAGGCTCACATGCCAACTAAATTACACCTACCTAATTAAAAAAAAGCAAAACAAACCCAAAACAAATAAAGAAACCATGAAGAGGGGAGAAGAAATAAGAAAAAAAAAGTCTTCAATAAAATGTCAAGTATCCTAATTTTTTTTCTTAGACACTACTACTTGAGGAGTCAGTTGAATTAGGTTTCATACACAATGAAAATTGCAAGTAGTAGTGCTGGCAGTTGAGCAACAAGATTAAAGCCCCCCACTTTTCTTAGTGTACTATACCTGAATCTAAATTATACTTTCTTCAGAGTGCATCGCTAACATTAGTCTAGACCAGAACGTATTTTCAAAAGCTCCATTTCCAATATTCTCTCTTAAATTCTGCTTATAAAGTATTAAGAATTTTTAGAAAGAAATACACAGGGTAGGTGCACTGCAAACACAAAAATGAAGACACTGCAGAACCTAAAGTTTAAAATTAATGCTCTTAAACTTAAAAATTTCTCTAAAAGATCCAGGCATGCTTCAGTGTTCCCAATTACAGATAAGGTATCTAAAAATATCCAGTCACTATGTATTAATCAATTCCTATACTCAGTTTTTGTAAGGGACTGACAAAGACTGATTAACTCTAATACCAGAAAAAATAGCACTAAAATTCTTGACACATTTCCTAAAATTTGGAATACAGAGCATCGAAAAAATCTGAGTGTATTATAATGTCTTAAGTAATAAATACCGTTTTAATTTTAACTTGCTATATCTGGCCATATCCAAACTAACTCTTTTATTGTTTTTAAGCTTAAAATTACACTATAGAACTAACAAAGCATGTAAAAAAAAAAAAAAAAAAAAGATACATACCTTGTATTCAAGCCACAGGCCACCTATAAATAAAACAAGAATTTGTAAGATACGAGTTTTCCTCCAACTCCGAAAATTGCTTTATCAAAATACTTCAGACTGAACTCCCTGTCTTCATTTCACAGAACTATAGGCAATAAACGTGTTAGTGTTAAAAAAACCCCAAACAAACAAAGAGTATAAAAAAATTAAATTATGTCTGGGGCGTGTATCATTCTATGTAAAAAAACTCCTTCAGAGCCAAATGAAGGCATTTAAATAATTAATCATGACACGCATAGTTTTCTACTCTATTTCAGATGTTCAGGTATTGATAAATATTCAGATGAAAAACTATTTTGAATCTCTTCTATTACACCAAGATTAAAAAAAATGCCTTTTAATTTTAAACCAGACAGATAATGGCAGTATGAAGTGCTGTAGTCAAGTGACACATCCCAAAGAATGGGAGATGAAAATTAAAAAAAATTACTAGATTATAGACTGGCTGCTTCCCTATAAAAACCTGGTGATCTGACTGTACCAAGTCTTAAAGTAACAACAACAAACCCCACCTCACTGAAATGAGTTGTGTACTGTAATGGGTGGCAGGCTGGAAGGTGCTACATTTAAAGCATACCAATCACTGGAGTCAGAGTATTTCTTCTGAAAGTGGAAGCTGCTTTTACTCCGAGTAAAAGTGAAATTTTCCTTAAGGAGTTGTTAAGAGAAACTTAGTCAAACACTAAGTACTTTTTTAGGTTCTCATTTATCTGAAGGCAGCAAAAAGACCCATTGCAGAAACCACCAGGAAAACATAAGCCTTGAAGTTAAACACTCAATTCAGTAGTTAAGGACTTTGCCTTATATCTACCATCTGCCAATATTCCATACAACTGCAGCCACAGTGTTTGGCATAAAGATGAAAAGGTCTACACTAGCTTAGGTAACAGTGAAGCTTAAGCTTGCGTCTCGGGTTCCTCTAACATTTATCTCCTAAATCAGAAACAGTGTTTTCCTCTCTAATTCCCTTAAACACTATAAGAAAGACGTTCAGGGTCTTGCATACAGAAGTGCATATACCATCTAGTACAGTGTGTGTTGGAAGCATCTAGGCCACCTTTGATTAGGCTGCTTTATCTCCATTGCACAGCTTGGTGCAAAGTTTACAGCAGGTTTTAAAATCCTTAAAACCACCTTAGTTCAGTTATCCCAACACAAGTACTCCCCTGTGCAGTACGGACAAGTTACTGATTCTGGCTCAAATCCTTCCCCAGAAGGCAATTTTAATGTCTTGCAGGTTTAAAAATGCAATGGAAATGCTTAGTACACATAGCATTTGAAAACAAATATGGAAAACGAACTAAACATGAGACAATTCTGAAGGCAGTACAAGTAAATAACTCCCTATCCAGCACCAACGTAGCTTACTTTCAATCTGGCAGCTTAATACAGTGAGTGTTGCAGCTATACAGTCAATACTAATTTCATTAGTTTTCAGTAAAGAAAATAAGTGTCTACTGAGTTTACCAAGTATCACTGATAAGCTGCAAAGAAATCATTCCAGACCTTTCTAAAATGACAAAAAAAAAAATAAAAAAATTAAGAAGTATGAAGCATTAGGTAATTTTAGTCTGTCTTTTTTGTTTGTTGAATTTGTTTTTCCTGATCTAGGAAATCATAATCTAGAATATGCAGGCTTTACATGACATTTGACATTCATTATCCAACATAAAAAATGCCATCACCTCCAGGAAACGCTGAGGATCACACTCATGGACAAGCTTATCGCAATCCTTCAAAAAATTTTCAATGGTCTTCTTGTGAGCTTCCTTCATTTTCTTCCAAATCTGAAATTCCTTCTCCTTTTTTGTTCTTTGATTTTCAACATCTTCTAGCAATTGCCATTTCTTCTTTTCCAGAGTTTTGAAAATTTCTCCAAATTCCAGTGCAATTATATCTGCATCATTGTTCAGCACCACCTAGAAGCACGAGAACATAAAACCAGATGAAAATGCAGTAGCCATGTCTACATGGAGTCACCTCCCTAAGTATGCCCAGAGCACATCAATGCCACAAGAAACTCCAGTGTGCTCCATGTTACGATTACTCAAGCATGAGAAGAAAAACAAATACCAATACATATATATATAAAATAACCAGCATCTTTAACTCACATCTGTATCATTTGGTTGACTTGATATTTCATTCATCAGCTTCTCATTTATTATTCTCATTTTTTTCAGACTGCTGAAGAAGGTTAACTGCAAGACAAATGAAACGCTTACTACAATTTTATCCACTCCATAAAAGAACTACATTACAGTGGTTATTGAGACTCACAGCATGGGAGGTTCTGTACAACATATTAAACTTAACACTTTTCTGGATCAGTACACAAACTTCCTTTTACTATCTCTCTTTCTCTAAGTAATGTTTTTAGGCTCAGTTGCAATACATATTTCTAGAATGGCTGTAGGGTTACCGTACAGTTAAAACACTGCTTCCCTCAGTCTTTTTTTTTTTTTCAAGCTCCCTCCTCACACACACGCACCTATCACAATGTAAGTTTTAATGCTGTTCCCGATTGACAAGCAACGGTGCGATAGTCACTTTTTTTTTTGCCTCACATTGATAAGGTAGAAAGCTGTCCATAACAGTTATTTCTGTTTTGTTTTAAGTCAAGATTGTCACCGTTTTTCCCCTCCTTGGCCTCACTACATTATCACTAAATTTGACACAGGAATTCTACTGCAAAGACCGTTTTCCCCTCGTCTCACGACTTGCATGCAAATGGTCATTAGAGAGGCAGGAGGACACGCCGTGCAAAAGCAGCCTCTGGCTGAGAGAATGGTCAGTGCTGAACTTAAACTCTTCTACCCATACTCTTCATCACTGCCCTGCAATTGCTTCAATTACCGCACAGCGGAATGCTGTACGACCTTGCAGCCTGCACCCAATTTTTATAGGGCATGAAAAGCTCATTCTATCCAAATAGTAGTTGTTGTGGCAAAAAAATCACAACTACTGCCACTGCAACTGGCCATTAGGCCAAACACTTGCTTTCTTTGTGCAAACAGGAACGCATTCTGCTTTTAAAGTTTATTATTAGTTGCCTAAGCCATCTATTTCTAAATATGTAATTATCTGTGACCCAAATTACTTATGCCAACTCAGAGAGCCTACACAAAAAAAAATATAAAAATCTGGGTGTGGGCTCTTTTGCTAGTAAGACTAACCTAGTAGTTCTTCCTGAACTTCAGAAAACTGGATTCAGACATGCAATTAACTCTTAGCATCAGTGTGCTTTTCCAGCAGACTGGAAGTCTCTATAGTTGAAAAAAATACCAAAACGACGCCCCAAAAGCCAAGCGAAAAGTCCCCAGCTCTTAAAGTGCTTTGGGATGTTTGGTTCAGATCTGCTGATACTGTTAACGTCCCCTGGCAGGAGGAGGATGGAGTCTGACGGCAGCAGGGGAAGGCACCCCCAGCAGCCCACGAACAAGTGCTCGCTCCCGGTTCAAAGCAGCACACGGCCTCGCTGCCTCCCGCCTGCCCGACACACTGCGTTCCCACGGGAAGGCAACCCGCGACCGGCAGGATACCCCGTGGGGCAGCCCGACCTCCCACCCGGAGCCCCGAGGCGAAGAAGCGGCGCCGCGCTTACTTTTTCCTCCTGGTACACGGTGTCTATGAGGTTGACGGAGTGGAAGATGCCTTGGTGGTCCTCAGAGATGCACTGCCCGCAGCCCGCCTGGCGGCACATCCGGCAGTAGAGCTGCACCGGACGGCTCGGGTGCTTCTGGCAGGTTCCCCCGAGGGCCAGCGGGGAGAGCAGGCCAGGCGCCGGCTCTCCCTCCCCCGCCTTGGCGGCCCCCGCCGTGCCGGAGCGGTACAGCTTGACCACCTCGGCCAGGGTGGTGTTGACGGGCAGCGCGGCGGCGCCGCCGCGGGGCAGCGGGCACAGCTTCCTGCAGAGCGGGCACGACACCCGGGCGCCCGCCGCGCCGCCGCCCGGCCCCGCCGCGCCCCGGGAGAGGCGGGCCTGCCCCTGGCCCCGCTGCTGCTGCAGCCGGGCGGCCTCGGCCGAGGCCAGGCACTCCAGCACGCAGTCCCGGCAGAAGTTGTGCGAACACAGCGGCAGCGTCACCGGCTCCTCGAAGAGGGACAGGCAGACGGCGCACGTCAGGCTGGCCTCCATCTGCGTCAGGCAGGCAGCCGGCCGCCGCTCCTGCTGCCCCGCCTCCGGCTGGCGGGCGGGCTGGCTGAGAGCCCCCGGCTCCTCCCGCTCTCCCGCTGCCTCCAGCTCCGCGGCAGCGAGGCGCCGCTGGACCACGGCGGGAGAACCGAGCTCTACGAGCCGCAAACTCCAGCCCCCGCTACCAACCGTCAACTTCCCAGGAAGTGGAACCCGGCAGCGGGGGGAGAGGCAAGGAGCGGCGCGGTGGCGATTGGGGAAGGCGCGGGACTGACACCGCCCGCTCCCAATCAGGACGGGCCGGGGCGTGAGCCGGGGCCCCGGGGCGGGGCGCGGGGCAGCCGGGATGTGCCCGGCCGGGGTTGGAGCGGTCCCGGTGGGAGCTGTCGGCGTGTCCCCGGCGCTGGGCACACGGCTGCCCGGGGCGGGGGCACTGGCGCCCATCTCCCTCTCGGGGCGTGAGCGCTGCGGCCGCCGGGGCGCGCCGGGCCCTGCGGCGCTGCCGCCCTTTTGTGACGGTTTTTCCGGGGAGTTCCCGCTCTGCGCGTTGCGAGGGCGGCTGGGGAGCGCCTCTGGTGGGAAGCGGCGCGTTAGCGAGGCGTTTGCAGCACGGAGGGAGGGGCCCTTGCTGCTGTCCGCAGCTGTGCGGAGTTGCCGCGGAGCAGCTCCGCAGTGCCGAGGTGCGGCTGCTACTGGGTACCTCTCACCAGGCATTCAGAATCATAATAGGACTCAAGGTTTTACTCATGCTGACAAATTGGAGTAGTGCTCATCTCGGTCCCATTTTTATTCTTCCACCCAGAGCTGTTTTTCCCAAAGTTAAAGCTTAACTACTACATTATCCGCTTGAAATATTTTTAAATGATGTGGTGCTGGTGGATATGGTTTAGGGGCGAACTCTGTAGAGTAGGGATGATGGTTGGACTCGGTGATCCCAAGGGTCTTTTCCAAGTGGTTCTATGAAACTCAAGAAGGACTCAACTGAAGTGCTAAGTTTACTGTAAATAAATAATTTGTAACATAAAGTAAGCATCTGCAAAAAAAGCAAGATAGACTAAAAATAATGTTATTTTCACAGGCTGGGGGACGGTGCAGGTGCAAACAGCATAAAGGAACCACGTACTTGTATGTTTTTATGGTAGCGCTTTATTCAGTTGTGCTGAGCTGTTCTGGCAGAGACAACTTACTTAAAAAAAAAAAGATACCAGATGTCTCTGTCAAGTTGGAAACCTGGTAGCTGCAGGAGACAAAGTTATTTTAGTGCATATTACCACATTTTCCCTTACCTATCCCTGTTTACAGAAGAGACTGACAGGGGATACAAACATGTGGACTGGGAAGTCTCATCCATAGGCTGAACTGAATGGAATCAGGGTATTGAAAAGAAGCGTCATGTTTTCCTGTGGGATGAGGACTTGAGGCTGGGCTCTGCCACCTTTCCCCATTGCAGTATGAGTTGTCACCAGATGTCGGGCTGTCTTTGCTGGAATTCGGAGGAGTGATACACATCCTTCAGCCCGATTTTGAGGTGCAGTGTTACCTACTACTAGTCAACTCCTCAGTTACACCATTTGGGGCATCCTGGAAATACTGAAGTGCTCTGAAGGTTCATATTCAATTAATGATGAAAATGAGAGGCACAAATGGAATTTCAGAGTTTAGTCCTCTGGAACTCCTCTGATCACAGCTATGTAATGCTTTGTCTTCCAGGGGTTTCCAGTGTGTGGTACTAGATCAAGAATGGTTTGGGATACCTTACTGTAATTTTTTCTTTCGTTCCAAATGGAAAAAGGGAAATGCATTTTAAGTGTGTGGGCTAAATGAAACAGAATACAAAAGGACTCTTTGCTGAGTTGCTAACAACAGATTGGGGCAATTGCTTTGTTTGATAGTAACTAAACCAGTGATGTTTGAGAGCATAAAACATGAGGTATAACAGATGGGAAAGAAAAAACAAAAGTAAAGGAAGAAAACAGGCTGCTGAAGGTAAATTAAGGATTTATTTTTTTTTCTCTCCAGTGTAGAAGTGAATATGTTCTTCCAGAGCCTATTGTCTAATGTTTGGTACGATGCAAGACTAAATGATAAACATACGCTTACACAGTTACTTTACTACTTGCTTAATTATTTTACATTAATTGTAGAAACAGAAATAATAATTAGAACTAGGGATAAAACCATGCTCCTTCCAACATTTTTCCTCTCTCAGGAAAGATTTAATACTAGCAAATGTATAGCACTGATTGTTCTGTAGAATAGGGATCTCCTACAATTAGTGTATTGCTTCAATTTCTATTTAAAATAGATTTATACAGCTTTCAAAGTTCATCTTCTTCATTAATAATCTTCAGCATCCCCAGCACAGATAGCAAGTAAAGCACTTTCATAATGCCCTGAAGCAAAGTGCTGCAAGAAATAGAAATCAACATTTCTGTGACTATACGCTTTAGGAATTTTTCTTCTATTGGTGTGTGACAAAGACTAGACTAATGTTGTAAGGTTTTGTAAAATATTACAGTGTTTACATAAGGATTCTAGGTCAAGTTTCTAAAATGTCACATACCTTGGGCTTTTATTGCTTTAGCACCTAGTAGCAATGTACCTTTCAAAGGTTGGATCAAACCTAATTAATACTCCTGAAGTTTAATACAAAAAAATCCGAAGTAATTTCTTGCAGTTACTGTGTATCTCATAGTTGGTTATAGCAATATAAAAAAGGTAAAGTGTCTTAACAAGACTAATTTTTGTACAATTAGTGTAAGAGCTTTCTTTTAAGAGCAAGAGTACAAGAGAAATAGTTTTCCTGAAGGTTGATACTATTTACATGCAAGAATAAAACCAGATATTTATCTCAGTTTTGCTCAAAAGTGGTATCAGCCTAACATTGTAGGACAGTGTAAAAAATATGGTATCGGGTGCTGTAGAAATTATTCATGCAAACTATCCCTCAGCATAGTCTGCCCTGTTTGTATCCTCCTCTTGCTGTGGAGGAGAGACAGGGAATGAGAGTGAGCTGAGAATTCACTGCTCATTTACTTAAATCAGCCTGAGGCACTGAGAAGATAAACTGTTGAAGAGAAGCTATTGGCTATTGTTTTTATACATTTTTATTTGTTTGTGATGTGTGTTTCTTTTTTTTTTTAAGACAAAGTGCTTCACTGGAGATTAACCCTCTGTTTTTCTGGTAGGACTTGGCAGTCTGTGTGGTGCCAGTGCTGAATACATGCCTAAGTGTGTAAAAACTTACTTTAATGTCATGAAAGAGTGATTTCCCATATCTCTCTTTGTATCGTTGTCGTATATTCATCAAGTCAATCTCACTCCTGGCAATGAGAATCCTTATAACGGTTTTATTATGAAACCCAAAGTCCTAAAAAGGAAAGATGAGAGGAAACGTGACAGCTGGAAGATAGGCATTTGCCTATTTGTATATGCTCATATGAATGTTTGATAGATAAGCTAATGAATCAGGCTACCCATCGAGACATCCTAGATTCTAAGGAGTCCAAGCATTCAAAGGTTTTATCCTACAGAGTTTTCTCATGCTGAAATAATAGAATTCATGTTACTGAATACCAGAGATTCCCAACGTATCAGTGTGTTAACCATGCACTGAAGCTTTCAAAAAGAAAAACCTGGTGAACTCGTCAGTAGTCCTAGGTACTCAGTTTGTAGCTAGATGTTGGGACTGTCGTTGTGGAGTCCTTATAATCTGTTTCACAACAATTGCCGCTGAATGTGAATTCAGTGAGGTTTGTTAACCATTGATTTAGAATTTACATAGTTTTTATTCAGCTATGTTGGATTTTAACTGTTTCTAAATGAATTTTCGTATAGTAATTGTGTGGTTAATGAGGACATCTACTGGCAACAACACGAATCAATACAGATAAAGGGTTCTGATGACCGATGACCGATTTAGACTGTTTAAAGATAAATCATAATTTTATCACCCGGACGTTGATACTGAAATCTTGTTCTCCAAAAAATATGTAATGAGATATATTAAAAAACTGCATATAGAGAATTTGGTATTTGTTTGATGACTAAAGTCTTTCTTATAAACCATTATGGAGTATGATTTTCAGCATTAGAATCCTGAATGGTTTTTATTTTATTATATTCTAAATGGACATGTAAGCAGCTTTTGGAATAATCTGAACATAACCTGGCTGCAAAACCAGGCACTTCTAAAGTCTTGCATTTCTTTTGAGAATTATGTGTTCATTAAAATGCTTTGAGAAAACAGGTAAAATATTAATTAAAGCAAAATGGAAAAGTCTGTTCTTAATAATTAAAAATTGTTTCCTGCATCATATCCATCATCTGACTATACATTAGAAAAAAAAAATATGTGATATTTCTGAAAATTAAAAATTAGGTTTTAACTTGAAAAGTGGTCTTGATAGAGGACCTTTGAGGAACATAATTTTTCCAGATAGCTGGTATTTCCTGGTACTTCTTGGCAAACCTTACTCATATCATGTGCCAGAATCCTCTTTTGACCACTCAGAAAAATACTGCCTGTTCCTCTCAGCCCCTGGGATTTTTCGTGGTTCTTTGCTGCTGCTGATTTAGCTGAAACGGGACAGCAGCAGGGGCAGCACCTGGAAGAGGATACCGAGGCTCTGTTGAAGTGTTGCTGAATAGTTTTGTTTGATGATTTTCGCTTGAATCCTATCTTTACCATTCCTGCTCTAAGATGATACTTGACATTTCACCCATGACTGGCTTTTGTGATCATCGTCTAAAAATTACTCTTAAAAAATTAAGCTTAAATCAGTATACTTCATTTTTTATGTAACATATTGGCTTAATGTTTTCAGTAAGGTATGTAAAACAAAATAAAATGTCTTCAGTGACTTCTTCAGTAGATAGAATTTGTAGGTATTTGCATTTGCTCATGTTTCTTCTCAGCACTGATTTGTTTTAGTGTGTTATCACTTCCACACAAACAAAGAACCTGCATATGTACATTGAGTTCCACAAGAAATATAACCACTCGTTTTTATGTAACACTAATTTATGATTTAATTTTTAGTGATACTTACAAAATCTCTAGAAACAAAAATTACATAGTAAGAAAGGTGCACTTTGAGTTCTGCACAGCAGAGGGGGATACAATCCATAGAAAAGAAAGGTTTTAAATTACAAAAAAAACCCTGACAAAGTTACCAGGTGTTTTTTAAAGGACTCTAAATATTTAACCTTTTACTGTTAGTGTTAAAGCCTAAGTGTTACTTAAGCACTACTGCTTTGAAATTTATGTAGGTACCAACAGTTTCAAAACATGCAATCATACCTTAAAGACTGAACGGACTGATTTGTAAGTACTTGTTTAAGAACCATCAAGCAAACAAAAAAATAGGGAAGCTACTTTTATGACGTGAAAAAGAAGGAGTACTTACATGAATTGCACTATAAAGCCTGTAAGCAAAGTAGGAAGGCTTGTCACGAACACAGAGAACTAGGAGAGAAAAGTTGCAAGAGGTAGACATAAGACTATTATAGAATAATTTCTGTTGGCTTTGGGTTTCTTGAAATATAAGGCTGGGTCGTTCTGTCCATGACTCAGCTTAAAATTAAGCTACCACTTTTCACAAACATGACTGTATTTATAATTTTAAACGTCTGGTACTTATATTAAGTGGGTACTCACTGCTGTTGAATCAAAAGGTTTATTAACTATCAGTGAACACACATGACATCTCTGTAGAAATATTATTTCTGAATGAAAAAACAAAGGCCGATAAAGCTGGGAAGTTGTTTTTATACTATTCAAGTCCTGGAAACTTATCCAGTTATTTTCAGTTGGTAATGATGTTATCATTGATCACACAAAACAAAGAGCAGATACTAGTTCTATTTAGTAAAAATCTAGTGCTGCATATGTACATTTTTAGATTTCCACAAACATGGAAAAGCAGTTTGAATATACTAATTATCTCTGAAAATTTAATTACACAATAAGGGAGAGTAAAGTGGATAAAAATATCAGAAAAATAATGTTCCTGATGCATTAGAGATATCATACTAGATATTTATTAAGATATTATTGCTAGTGTAAAAGAATAGTTTTACATTACCTATTGCAACCAGTAATTCTTGAAAGTATCCATCATAACATTCGTTAATGGCATCTACTATGTCTTGTCCAGAGATGTTTTGGAACTCCTGGAAAGCTTGCAGGGAAAAAAAATAAAATAATCTTGCTTTATTCTAGTTCCTTAATAATTATCAATTTGCCTTTTTTCCCCTGCTTCCCCCCAGTCTTGTGGAATTATTTTTTTGCCTATTTATTCTTACTATTTTATTATGTTTATATCCCTCAGGTAGGGCTATCTAGATGAGGAGCCTGAAACCCAGCTTTCAGGATATTCTCTCTCTGGGTTTTTCCAGTATACAGTATAAAATGAATATATACCAAAGCGTGTTTCACTGGAAGCTTTAATAAATTCTCTATCTAGCAACCTCTGTTTACAAAACTTTTAAGAATGTCATGCCATTAAGACAACTTCCTTGCTCAGCTTTGCTAGAACTGGCCAGAGATTCACAGATCGTGACAAGAAGCTGTGGCTTGATACATATACCATGTCAGTGTCCAGACATAAACACTCTGGATAATGCAGGTATCCAGACTTATACACACAAATATACAGGGTGTAGTTACTTCTTTAGGGAAGGAGGAAAACTTGCAACTCACTGCCCACCACTAATCCTACAGAAGCCCACATTACGGGCAGACTCTCATATCTCTGTTACAGACAGTAGAGCATGAGCACATGTGCTACATTATGTTAATGCTATCATCACCAGCCTTACAGAAGTCATGATAGAAGAATTAATGTGTTCATCCATGACAGCAAAGTAGTTTTAAGCTCCTGTTAGAAGTTGGCATAAGAAATGCAGCTGGCTGCACAGTGATAAACTTATCACTGAACAAACTGTTTTTCTACTGCAGAGCAAAAGACATCTCAGACTTGTCAACAAACAGATACAACAGGTTTCATTTTTACAGAGGAAGATCTACATGACCTCACATAATTTTCTCACAATCTGCAATTAAGTCTGATATCTATTTTAAATAAAAGCATCCCACTATGTTTCTGGGTTTGTGGTCATTACAAGAGAGCAGATGTGGACCCTGAAGTGCTCCCATCAAAAACTGAAACTTCTGTGAAAGTGTCAGCACAACAATGTGTTTTCACGCACTGATTTTTATTGAAAATAATACGACTGCCTCTCCCAAGGTGTTTCCACTCACAGCAAAGGGTTGCTTAAGAAAAATGAAGAAAACAGTTAAGAAAAATCTCCCTCTTCTGGTTGTGTAAAATTGGTGTAACCATAGCCTGTGCCTTTCTTTGGTCTGCATTCTTTCTGCCTATTAGGCAGTCTGATGTCTGGCTGTTCTAGCTACAGCTGTCTGTAGTCACCAGGCAAAGTTAAATTTTGCATTACTTCCAAAATCCTATTAACATCAGTGGGAGTTTGATAGCTCCAACAGTTCACACTTAAGTTTCAAGCTAATACGCTGCTGCACACTGAGCTTCTTGGTATGTAAACCATGGTTTTATTAGCAAGTCAGATTTTTCCTTTCCCCTTTATGTTCAAACAGCTGAACTGCTGGATTACCCATCCACAGCTGCTGGTAACTCTTGTTGCAGAGAATCATTTGAAGCATGTTTTTGTGTTCGCTTGTTTTCTGCTGACATGCTTCCCATAGAATCTAGTATACCAGAAAAAAGGAAAAAAAAATTAAATAAGGCCTAAATCACTTTTCAACATTTGTGTTAGCTCTTTTTTTATGTTTGAAAAGCTCACGACTGACTGTATTTACCATTGCATCCTGAGCAGCTGTAGCAGGATCTGCATATCCTTCCATCCTTGTTCCCTGGGGGGTTAAAAAAGATACTTTCTTCAAAATCCTAAAAGACTGTAG
Source organism: Apus apus (assembly GCF_020740795.1). Lineage (NCBI taxonomy): Eukaryota > Metazoa > Chordata > Aves > Apodiformes > Apodidae > Apus > Apus apus. Next base: position 75,750,230 of record NC_067285.1, on the reverse strand, counting down.
GAATATAAAATTGTGTCTATCTGAGAAGGTATGTTTCATTTATTGAGATAACACATATGGGATTTTGGTTTGGATCAGTGTATCCAGTGGTGGAATTTGCATCTGTAGAAAATATCTTTGAGTTGTCATGTTACGTTCTCCTTTCCCCTAAGCAGAGGACTCTGGAATGATGAACAGTCTTGTGAGAGGAAAAAACAGGGGCAGTGGATAAACCTATCCCATTGTTAGTCCCATTTTAATAAGCTTTAATAATACGAGCACCATCTCACTGCCATTTCCAGTATTATGGATGTTCTAGTCCTCACTATAATATCTTACTATGAGGGGAAAACAAGAATGACATTTGTTATTCACTGATCATTTCCGATCACTATGCATATTACCAGAATTTTTAATATTTTTTTCCCCTCCCTGCACAAACCATAGGAGCAAGCACATCAAATAACAGAGATTTTGCTGGCTCATAATAATTGTCTAAAATTAAGATCCAAAACTAGAAAATTGTTTGTCAACTTTGATACGTAAACCACAGAAGAATACTTCTAATTTATCCTTATATTTAATAGCTTTTCAGTTACACAAATCAAGCTGATATGCTCTAGTAAACATACTATGATCTGAATTACATAGTTAGAAAGAGAGAAAACCACACGACTCTTGGAATTGATTTTTTAACCATAATTGTCTTGTAAGCATACAAATCAGCACTGGTTGCAGAACTCTCAAAAATCTCAAGCTGCGTGTAATCACTGCCTTAATGATATGTGTTTGAAACAATTTATTTTAAAATTTAGAGTTATTTTACACTGTATGTGAAAGGGAAGATTAAAATAATGTATTTCTTGTCAACTTGTAGAATGACTGATTTGTAGTGCTTTGCTGTTAAAAAATGAGGATTTATCTTTTAATTAGATTATAAGAATTTCACACAGTAGGGACTGGGATTCCTAGTAACAAGATAAAATACTTGAAGGAAATCTTTCTGGAATGATTGCATATAGCTACATACAGAAGAAAACACAGGAAAAAAAAAGACATGCAACAATAAAATAAATTAAATAGTCAAATGCCCACCTTCCCCAGTAACATTTAACAGTGACTACTCTTGGCATAGTTTTGTGAAGAATTCTATGACAGGTATAATTATTTTTTAAATTTAATTTTAAAATGATAATATTTCAATTAATAGCCCCCCCCCCCAAAAAAAAAAAAAAAAAAAAAAAAAGAAAAAAAAGAGGATTACAATAAAAGTCTTCTGTTTGTCTTGTACTAGAATATTAGTTAGCCTGGATTTTTAACTCTGTTAGCTTATCTGGGGAGGTCTAGAACCTGTAACTTCTAATATGCCTCGGTGTGGACATGAAAACTACAAATACCACACTGTAGCATTTGTATAGTTTGCTTTTCATACGTGAAGCACATTTACTTCTATCTGTAGTCAGATGTGTTTGTCATCAATGCCAAAATTTAACTTGCCAAGATTTGCTTTGTTTTTTTAATCAAAGCAAAATGGTGTCTGAAAAAAACATACTAAAGGATGCATTGAAAATGTTGCTATATAATAATCTTCTCTATGTTGCATGGTACTAGAACTAGAAAGGCTGTATTTTAGTGAAATATCACTGAGTTTTAGTATAAGGTTGTATCTGAACATGGAGGATTCAATGAACAATCCAGTGTACAGTATAACTGAATAAAGTTGGAATTTCCTGCCATTATTCTTTATCTTGAGGAAAATAGCAATTATATCTTGTTAGCTAAGAAGTTGATGATTTTAGGCCTCTTTATCAAGGTCCATGGTTTAAGAAAATAAGCCAAAGTCAAAGTAGATGAAAGATTCAAGTTCTCTTTCCCTTCTGCTTTTCCCCTTAAAATTTAGGACTTCTCAAATAGTCTAAAAAGTTATTATGATTAGAAATGTAAGTCATACTACTTGTTTTTACAGTACCTGAGCAAGGTTTATGAGCGTGTCTCTGAAGTGACCTGAGGTCTCAGAATCAATATCTTGTTGAAGATCATTATTATATTCTAGGTTAAAACAAAAACATATAATCTTAATTGCAGATGAACATGCTCTGAAGAGTACTAGTGAAGATTAGCAAACAAAGAATAAATACATAGGGTGCTAATACATGTCCATTTTCTATGGTGATTATTCCTCTGTGACCTCTGCTGGTTCTACACAGATCTAGTGTGGGGCTGGCAGGTCTGTCAGGGCCCTGCTGGGGGGCCTCGGTCACTGCCCCTGCTCACGTGTCCACCTACCCACAGGCACAGCCCCACCACCACTGCTGCTGCTGTGTGGTGGCAGAATCTTTGGAAATGCCCCATCAAAGCAGGTGAGTGGAGTGTCAGCCTGAGTAAGCACTTTTTCATAGGAAACCATTTTTTTGAATAAAGTGTGCAAAAGTTTCTGAAAATCCCCAGATGTGTCTGCCAATATTTCACATGCACAGGCAGCAATACATCTCAAAAATACTGTGACATGTTTTCACCTTTACATATTTTGCTTCAGTCTTTTGTGTCTAGTTACAGGAGAGGAGGGGGAAGGGAACCAGTTAGTATTGAGAACTCATTTTTGTAGTTAATTTCCTTCATGTGTGCTAATACATCCAGAGCACATGTAGTACAACTGCTACTGTGCATTTGTAAAAAACATTACAGAATCACAGAATCTTAGGGGTTGGAAGGGACCTCGAAAGATCATCTAGTCCAACCCCCCCTGCCAGAGCAGGGTCACCTAGAGCACATCACACAGGAACGTGTCCAGGGGGGTTTTGAGTGTCTCCAGCAAAGGAGACTCCACAACCTCTCTGGGCAGCCTGTTCCAGTGCTCTGTCACTCTCACAGGAAATAAGTTTTTTCTGATTACGCATTAAGTAGGCTTCTTTCATCTGGAAGATCTCCATATTTGATCTTGAGGATAATATGTCAATTAGACATTTTTCTTCTGTGTCTACTCCCTGTGTAGAAAAAGTAAATATGAAAAATGTTGTTAGTAGAAACCACAGCTTTTAGAAGAAAGCCATGTGGCACTTATCACAAGTAGCTAAAGAATAGCAGTCGCTGCTGGAGCAATGCAGGGTACTTTTGCAGAGTATGCTCATCCTTGACAAAGTGTTTGGGTTTTTTTAAGGGATTCCCAAATATTTATGGTATATCACCTTGCTCAGAGTCATATAATCTGTCTCAATCTGTGTTTTATTTGTGGCAGTGGAAAGTAGCACATATTCATGGAAATAAAAGGAAAACAGTTGAGCTCTGATATGCCTTCCCATCCTCCAGGAATTGGCAATTTAGGAATTTATCAAGGATTATTACTTTCAATTGCCAACAGTGGACCTGTTTTCTAAGAATTTATTGAAGTCTTCCATGAACTGATTTGGTCTCCACAATGCCCCAAACAATGATTTTCACCATTTAATTACATGATCTTTGAAAAAATATTTTTGTTTGTTTAACATCTTCAGTTGTTTAGGGAGCACAGGCTCAGATCCTGGGAAAAAAAGGAAAGATTTCCTTCAAAATATGCAACCAGTTCAATTTGAGTGGAGTGATCATTGTTTTATCACAGAGTAATTTTGAAGTGTTTATGTAAAGACATGATCTGCTAAAGAAGCATTGGTGTTTTCTGAGGTGGAGGCTTAGTGCATGGCATTAGCTGTTCCAATTAGTTTTTTGGGGTAACATACATCAATGCTTGCAAGATCACGGCCTTACATTTTTCCCTTGATAAATATTTCTTCATTTACCAAGTTTCCCATGGGTGCTAAATGGGTTGTACTTGTTACATGACAAGGATATTTTGATGCTGGTTTTAGCATACCAATGAATAAACTTCATATAGCACTGTATTTCTGATGACCTGGTGTACTATGTAGTAGTAGTACACTATTGCAGTGTACTAACCCAGCCATTTATCAACCATTTAAATGTAAAAAAAAAATCAATTTAACATATGTTCAGTACTGTAATTAGAGTCTATGACTCCAAGCAGTTCTGAATTTCACAAGTACCTTCAAAGCATGCCAGAGCTCGTGGGCATCATAGGAGGCAGGTGGATACATCAGGCCAACCATTACTTCTTTGAAGTGATGAGAGAGATTCTCTTTTAAGTCTGATATCAGATCCTTGAGAAGAAAAATAAAATGCATAGAAAGGATTCTTTCAAGAGTCACACTTTATGAAGACAGCTTCAAAAAGTATTAGTGATTTTCTCTGTAAATTAATAAAGATGAACTGTTGAAGATGAATTCTGGCTAAAATTAAGTAACAAAAATATTCTTTTAAATAGTGCCTGCTTCTTCTAATAGTATGGGTGAGATGACAATAGACACACAACCATGTAGACCATATAGGATTGTTGATTTTCAGTTCAGTAGAATATAGAAGAAAATTCAGGGGTTTAAGGACATCTACTTAAAGGCTTGGAAACTGAAATACCATGGCACAGCATCTGCAGCTTCGCTTGGCATATTTCCTTTGTGAATCTGTGGGAGCTAAGCACCTTTGGAAATTAAATCCCATGCAACACAGGTGATGATGTGCTTTGTTCAGAGGTTACTATGTGAGTAATTTTTAAAAAATCATCCATATTGCTCCTAGTTTAAAAACATATCTGCTATGGATTACTGGAGGGTTATGCACTTCTTTTTATCTCTATATTACATTCAAACTGAATTCACTACTTTTGGGAGATGCTGGATTAATAAAAGGGAGCCCTCTTCTTTCGCTGCATGTGTCGCAGTAGCTCAGTAATGGATGAGTGTTTCCTCCCCACCCTCCCCTTTCCAGGCAGCATCCTTCAAAACACTGCAAATGCGAAAAGCTTGTTAGTCATACTATTGCTGTTGCTGATTAAGAGGATATTTGTGTACTCATTTTTATGTTTTGTGTACAGCACTAGGCAGTGGTTGGATATGTTCTGGCCTAAGTCTAAATTTAAAGAAGCACCAGGAACAGTTCCCATTATATAAATTATGTTTTCAGAGCAGCATCTTTTTCAGTCCTGTACTTTGGTTTTGATACATGTCTGAATATAATTAAGTTAGTATCTAGAGTAGAAATTAAGGAGGACATATATTTAAAAATTAAATTTATAATGAAGAAACATGCAGTCTTCAGTGAGTGCACATTAGATGCAGTTGACAACCACTAAATCACACATGGTCTAGAAACTAATTCATTAAGACATTTCACTTCTGACAACATGCCTGTGGGAAAATGGATTAATAATACAAATGAATGCTAATTAAAATTACTCCAGCAATTAGAACTAAGAGAAGTAAAATATTGACAAATATGAAAAGACAACTCTAAATTGCTGTTACAATATATCCTAATCGTCTCTCCTATATGAAATCCTTGAAGGCTAATTGTAAGAAAGAATCTTACACCTTGTCTGTATGTCTGAATCATGCAACCAGTTCAGGGATATTTTCATTTATTTATTTATTTATTAAATATATTTCTCCTTCTAATCTGTCACACTTTACATTTGTAAAATAAATGGGCACAGTGGCTACTATATTGAACAGACCACTTTGAAATTAAGAGGGTTGAGAACTGGACTGACAAGTTTACCGTAAATTAAACTGAGAAGGCTAAAATTGTTATTGCCTCACTGTCTGTCTGCTCTGTCCTGGGGATTTTAACTCTCATCATCTGGGACTGCAGAATGGCACACTTGCTTAATGCAATATATCCATTAATACAGGTTGCAGCCAGTGAAATGCTATCACTAATGTGTGCTGAAGTATCTTCTCAAGTGTAAACTGCAGCAACTCAGGACAAGACACATCCCATCCTGTTTGGCAGTTCCTGCCCAAGATAGCAAATTTTTGAGGGATCAGACAAATAAATTGCACGGAGCACTAACCAGATTACCCAGTTCAGTCTATCTACTGTCACATGTGAGACAATTAAACAGCATTCCCGTTTTGTCTCTGCACTAGATTAAAGCTAATTTGTCCTGCCCCATTTCCACATGGCAAAAAGTAGAACTAGGTGAGCCTTTTTGGAAAGCTGTGAAGAATGTCTTAATGTATCTTGCACTGTAAAGTATACCCAGTGCTTAACAGATTAATTTAAATTAAAATTGTGGATGTATATGCAAGAGTTTCAGAATTTTCTGTAACCCCTTGCTGGAATACAAAAATAGTTTGCTTGCCTGTCCATTCTATTATTATTCATAGTTTTGAAGACTGAAATTCTTAAAAATGACATCTGAGGTTTTACTTGGCTACTTTAGTTCTTTGAGATTTTTAGTTCTGTGGCCACTTAATAGCACTTCAGATTGATTGAATATGGCTGAGAGATATAAATTTAGAGGTGGTGTATTTTCATTTATTTATTTATATTTTTATTTTGCATTTGAAGAGGTATGAAGCTTTTAAATGTAGCTTGACATGCTTTAGTTTTCTGTAAGTAAATCTAAAACTCATGGAGGAATGTTGAGGATAAACACTGATTCTGTGTGGTTTGTATGTGTAATGGTAACGGTAACCTAATAAATAACTTATGATGGAAAACACTTTTATTCATGCATGTCTACTGATTTCAATCATCATTACAGTCTTTGGAAGGTAAGGAGATCTGTGATTCAGTTACTGTTCTTTTATGGTCTATTTAAAACATCCTCATCCATTCAAGGCTGCATCTAAAATATCACAAATACCATGTGTTTGATTTCTTATAAAATTCCAAATGAAGCCTGTGATCTCCTATAAGTGAGTAACAGCACAAAATCAACCCACTATGCTGATTAAATCCAGCTCTTCTTTTCCCATCAATTATAGTAGAGTAAGGGTCTGTTTCAACATACTTACAGGTCAACAGTTGTGAGATGTTTTGGTATAAAGGTGGCACAAAGGCTGTCTCTGGAAAACTGCTCTGCTACCCCAGGAAGAAGTTACACTGTTCTACTGGTTGATAGACTGGTGGTGTAACAGACTACCACAGCAGAAGCTAATGTGGAGTTTCTGAATGAACCATTTCCAGTTAACTCCAGTTAGGGTTGATGGCTGTGTGGTAGGATTTCTGCAAATACATTGTTCTCCTGCACACTGATCAGTTCAAAGACAATCATACACTGACCTTCAACACAATTTCCAGTGAGATGATAGTTTTTCAGGCTTCAGGGAAAGAATAAAAATGGATTTTGTTTAAAAAGTTTGTCTAGCTTCTGTTAGGGGAAGGGCACATCTTGTCATTATGATCACAGTGTTTTTCTTTAGCTTTCCCATAGTATCTACTTTTACAGCAATTTTCATCACTAGATTTCACAGGAATTTTATAAAAGGTGCTGCTAGTTTTTTTGCTGTTATATAACTAAGGGCAAACTCAGTGGTATACTGAGGAAAATGCAAGCTTTACAGCTTTCCCAAAGTTATTTGGTTAGCAATAGTAGATCTGGAAACAGAAAGAGGACATCTACCTCTGTGTATGTTTAAGAACTCATATAATAAAAATAACCTTGTTACATAAATATGGAAGAAACACACTTGAAAAAAAAGCGCAAACTTTTTATGCCTTAACATTTTTGAAATACCTTTCCAATATTCGTGAATTTAACATTAAACAACTCAGATAAGTATTGTGCTTAGTATAGGGATGTGAGTACAGGGTATGAGGTCTGAGAGTGTCAGTGCTTGAGAGGAGAGCACTAATCAGTGCATGAGTAAGATACAACTACCTGTAATTTTCGGTATGGTGTTTTTCTTTGGTGGTTCAAGCCAATACTACTACAATACTACTTTATTATGTATTCCAAAAACTTGAAAAAAATTATGCTGAAACCCCCAATAGCACATAGAAGAAGAAGTAGCCTGTCCAGAAATTCTGGTTTGGTCGATAGAAGAGGAGCATGAGCTCTAGAAGAAGAAACTTTCCATGTCCCTTTTTTTAAACATACTTTTACTGCTATACAAATGACAATTGGAAACCATCAGAAGTATTGATAGTTGCATGACTGAAGTTGTGTGCCAGTCTGTTGGTACTGGCCAGCTGTCTGTCAGGTTTTTGGTTCCAGTGACTGACCTCAGAGAAGGGCTGACCAACTGCACTGGAGACAGGAGCTACAGAAGTAATGAAAGTATGAAATGGCTCTGTCATACCCTGCCATACATGTCTCTGTACGCCTCGGCAATCATAAGCCGCTGTGAATTGCAACGTTGTGTTAGGATATCAATCAACACATCTTTTTCACAGCCTGTAAGGAAACATGACACAGATTCAAAATTAAGAAAACATACTTATTTACGTAACATTTGTGATTGTTCATGTTTTGTTCATGAGTATTAACCTAAATTCTTTAAAAAATAGATCAACAGATTAATATACCACTGGTATTTACCAACATTAGTTATACTTATCATGTTTATGTACTTTTCACTTGCTGGTGTAACACCAGCAAAAGTGAGATAGTCTGTCATTATCAGATGCATCACAGTCTTTCTCCAGCTCAATGGATTTGAAAGCATCAGTAAAATTGAGGGAGGCTTTAATTTATTCAGAACTAGGCACACTAGCAGTATTTGTGGCTGAGTGTAGGAATTCATACTTTTATGCACTGTTGATATTGATTAAATTGTCATTTCAGGGTTAGGCATATCTTTTATGAGGATGGCAAATTACAGTCAGACCATTTGTTGAAAAACTGAAAGATATTTTCAGAGCAACTATATAAAATAAGTTAAGAAGTTTTAAAAATACAATATTTTAACCAATTTCCAGGAGCATTTTATTTAAGTTCACATATGATCTTTTGCTTGATAACTAGTTAATACTGCTAAATATCTATAATCACAGAATCATATAATTGTTTTTATTGGAAGGGACCATAAAGATCGTCTAGTTCCAACCCCCCTGTATGGGCAGGAACACCTCCCACTAGACCAGGTTGCTCAAAGCCTCATCCAATCTGGCCTTGAACACTTCCAGGGGATGAGGCAACCATAGGTTCTCTGGGCAACCTGTTCCAGTGTCTCATCACGCTCACACTAAAGAATTTCTTCCTAATATCTAACCTAAGTCTACCCTAATTCAGTTTGAAACTGTTCTTCCTTGTCCTGTTGCTACATGCTCTTGTAAGAAGTCCCTCCCCAGCTTTCCTGTACCCCTTCAGGTACTGGAAGGCCACTATAAGGTCTCCCAGGAACCTTCTCTTCTCCAGGCTGAACAACCCTAACTCTCTCAGCCTGTTTTCATAGCAGAGGTTTTTCAGGCCTCTGATCTCCGTTGTGGCACTCCAACAGTGAGCAATATAAAATATAATATGAAATTAACAATAGAATGAATTAATATTAACTGGTTATGAGAAAGAAGATAATCATAGAATCATCATAGAATCATAGAATCATAGGGGTTGGAAGGGACCTCGAAAGATCATCTAGTCCAACCCCCCCACCAGAGCAGGGTCACCTAGTGTACATCACACAGGAAGGCGTCCAGGCGGGGTTTGAATGTCTCCAGTGAAGGAGACTCCACAACCTCTCTGGGCAGCCTGTTCCAGTGCTCTGTCACTCTCACAGTAAAAAAAATTTTTCTGATATTGACCTTAAACCTCCTATGCTCCAATTTGTATCCATTACTCCTTGTCCTATCACTGATCATCACTGAAAAAAGCTTAACTCCATCTTCTTGACACTCACCCTTTACGTATTTGTAAACATTGATGAGGTCACCCCTCAGTCTCCTTTTCTCCAAGCTAAAGAGACCCAGCTCCCTCAGCCTTTCCTCATAAGGGAGATGTTCCACTCCCTTAATCATCTTTGTGGCTCTGCGCTGGACTCTCTCAAGCAGATCCCTGTCCTTCTTGAACTGAGGGGCCCAGAACTGGACACAATACTCCAGATGCGGCCTCACCAATGCAGAATAGAGGGGGAGGAGAACCTCTCTTGACCTACTAACCACACCCTTCCTAATACGCCCCAGGATGCCATTGGCCTTCTTAGCCACAAGGGCACACTGCTGGCTCATGGTCATCCTCCTGTCTACCAGGACCCCCAGATCCCTTTCATCTACACTGCTCTCCAGCAGGTCAGCCCCCAACCTGTACTGGTGCATGACATTTTTCTTCCCCAAATGCAAAACTGTACACTTGCCCTTGTTAAACTTCATCAGGTTTTTCCCCACCCAAGTCTCCAGCCTGTCTAAGTCTCTCTGAATGGCAGCACAGCCTTCTGGTGTGTCAGCCACTCCTCCCAGCTTGGTGTCATCAGCAAACTTGCTGAGGGTACATTCTGTTATGGTTATCTTCTTCTGAAAACTATTTTATTAGTTTTGTATCTTTTTTCCTCAAAAGGTGACTCTTGGTAAGTTTAGATGGCTTAGCATTTTAATGACATTTCAGCATAAATGTATCTCCAAGTGTAAATCAATTGACTTTATGACACTTGCAGCAGAGATGAATGAGGCTAGCAAGCAGGGGGATCAGCTAACATCTGAAAGAATTAGGGTAGTCTCTCATGTTTCTACCAGTCACTGTTATATAGGCATATATATATATATATATATATATGTTACAGATACACATTCTGTACCTATTAAAGATTTGTTAAACAGATTTTATTATATGATTTATAACTGGTAGGTTCAATTTTAATGCAAACATTACTGAATACTAAATACTTTTCTGTTTTAAGTTTTGGGTGTTGTTGTTTGGTTTTTTCATTTGATTTTTTTGTTTGGTTGGTTGGTTTGGTTTTTACCCTGCATTATCTCACCACAACTATACCAGCTTTTTAGCATGACACTGATTTAATATCAGTCTGATTGTTTTACATCAAACTCACAAAATAGCTGTTTTACTGAAACCCTATGCATAAGGATTTCTTTTTGCTTTTCAGAAAATAATTATAACTAGGAATCTGTACAATTATACAGTCTGTACAGTAAAAACTAAGAAGGATTCAGGAAATATTAAAAAACCTAAATAACTTTATTCATTTGCATAATACCACTGGTACCAATCTGACAACATAGTTGTTGGAACCTCTTCACAAGAATGAATGCTGTGTGCAAGATTCAGGGTCAGGGGTGTCAGTGCCTGCAAAGGCTATGGAGACTTTTAACTCCTCTGAAGCTGAGCTTTGTTTTCTATAGATTGTCCTTGAAATCAGAACTTTGTTCCATGTACTTTGTTAGGTAAATTAAAACCAGTGTTAACGCACTCTTATTTACAAAGGGAATAATCTCTTTTTAGTACTAAACAAAGAGAATAATCTCTGCACTGTTGTGTTAGCAGTGTTGCATTAAAGGTATTATTTGAAGTCTAGCAAAATGCTTAAAACTTTTCATCTGTAGCCAACTTACTTAATAAAAAAGAAGTGTCAGGTTCCTCTTGATCAATAATACCCATCTTGGATCATTTGATGTTAAGTAATTTCCATTAGAGAAATGGAAAACAGAATGCAAGATTTGGTCCTATATAGCCTTGTGAAAGGCCCAAGGATTATAAAAATTTTGATACAGACAACAATTTTAATGTGAGGAAAATGTTTCAGGTAGCAAAACAAAAAATGAAATCAATATTCTGACCCTCAGCAATACCAACAATGTTCAACAGGAAAACACAAAAATCTGATCAGAGAAAAATGCTTAGGTGAACAGATTTTTATGTTTTTTTCACACAGACTGAAAGAAAAAGTGCTCCTGAGGGACAGAGAATAAATTGTTTAAACTTTCTACTCAATTTATTTTTATTTCTTGATGACTAATTAAAAGACTTAACAATCCCTGGTAATAGTTAATTGCTGAAGTTACAATCAAACTCTTTCCTTTATTTGGCTTTACTGTAGTACATAACACAGAAGTCTGATTGTTTGTTTGTTTGTTTCCTTATTTTCTCAAGGAAAGCCCTCCTTACTCTTTCCATATTGATTCTCATTACATATGTTGGTAAAGTTCTTAGCTTAACGTTAATCACCTCTTAGTTCCTGTAAATGCAAATATATGATTCATTTGGACATAAGCAGTGTGTCTAATTGTGGTATCTTGAAGAATCAACAGATACATGCTGACACTTTTAATTTTATGAGGTTTTATTTTGCCTAATGCTTGCTATTTTATGAGAGCTTTCTGAAAAAAAAAAAAAAAAGTAAAAAAAAGTCAAAAGCCAAGATACTCACTAATTCCCTGTAAGGCTCCTCCTAGCAACTGGGCATCCATAATAGGGTTAAAATTCGGAGCAGGGAAAATAGTTCCTTGTATCTGCTAAAGGAGAAAGCAGCCTTTAATTGAGGTGTTTTGGATTTACAACGCCGCATATATAATTATGCTGAAAACCAACAATCATAACATTAATTTCTCTTTGCTTCATGGGGAACAGCATGCAAAGCTTTTAATTTATGGAACAGAAGTTAAACTTGCAGCAATTCCTAGGAAAACAGACCATATTAGAGGAAGTTGCCCCTAGCATGATTTAGACCTGAAAAATATAATTAATACTAATTAAATTAAACAAATTAAACAAAGGAATTAAAAAGTATGAAGCAAAAAGTGGATATTTTAGTTGAGAAGAAAGACGTAATTTCTTGATATGATATATTTGATCATTACTTTAAACCCACCAAGCAAAGGTAGGGGCAACAAATTGTCAGTGGCTGAGTGAGGAAAAGAATGGATTGTCAGAAATTTAAGATTTTTAATGGTGTTACTTTAAAAAATACTAACAGCGCAACATGCTTTTACAGCAATAGATAAATATCCTTCTGCAGTTTGTTTATAATTTAAATACAAGGTCCTACTTTGAAAAATGAACATAAAATACATAGTCACTTTTTACTCATTAAAACAATCAGGGGAAAAATGAGAAAAAAATACTGCGCAGATATGGAGATAAATACTGGCCATAGAGAAGACAATGAGATCATGCTGATCTTTGTAGGCTGATATATGTTGTATCTAAAATGAATTCCAAACTCATCCTTAAGATATACTCCATGCCATCTTCCTTTGTCAGTGTGGGTATTGTCTATGTACCCTGGGCCACATTGGTCACTTAGGTATCTCTGGGGTAGGGCCTCAGAAACTGAGCGTTTATATCCGCATGACACCCTAGTTACTGACAAGACATGTACTTCTTTAAATGTGGTTCATCAGATGTTTCCTAGGCATGTACTTTTTTGCAGCAGTGTGGACTTAAGAGTCCTGTTTCGCCAGAGGGTACGTGAGGCTCCATTTCCCCCTCACCCTGCTAGCATATCAAATAAAGCTAACTTTAGTTCAATCCTCATTCTCTACAACTCAGGAGACATAAATGCTTGAGCTCTGTGGCTGGACAGCTGGACGAATAACCCTAAAGTTTACTAATAAACAAAATCACTATGGAAGGAAGTGCTAGAAGACACTGTTAGAATGCAGAATCAAAAATGTGTATTGATAAATGCTATGAGTTAGAAAAAAAAAAAAAAGGCTTTCTTGGTCTGTAATTTATGCTCCCAAAATGTCTGAGACATAAAAAAACCTCATCAATCTTAAGAGAAAAACCAAAACAAATCCATATCAAACACATAATCAAATATTATGATATCTTACTGCTGGCATAGCTTACAGAGTTATTGCTGCAATTATGTGTACCTTGAAGAAAGTACTTTGCTACCTTGTTGCAGTGTTTTTACAGTCTAACCTTTAAGAATATTTATCCCATCACAACCTGTCAGATTTATCCAGTAACCACTTTCATAGTTTCAGTCTTTGAGAAGTCTGCAGAAGGATTTACTGTTCATTTTATGCCCTTAATTCAATTTTTTTTTTTTTTTTAATTTATTACTTACTAAACTTATTCCACCTGTTTTTATTTGAATTTTTTAAATATAGGCCCAAGCAGGTCTGGTCCAAACCTTTAGAGCTGGACTTTGGTAGTTTGGGGTCTGAGTTCAATGTGATAACAGTTCGATAGTGTACTGCTTGCTGTGTGTTGTAGCCTTTTTTCTTTTTTAAAGCGGTATCAAATAATTTGAGTGCTGTATGATATTTAATGTGGAAAGCAAAGCCAAAGAAGACAGTTCAGTGGGGACAGCAATTAATTCTTGAACACATGCAGTGCTGTCTGTGTCTCTCTGAAGTAAATCCCACGTGGACAATCCCTACATTGTCACAAAGGATGGGGCCTTAGTGCAGTGATGGCAGGTGGCACTACTGTTCTGTGGTGACAAGATGCTACACAGCGGGTGAGAAGGAAAAAACTTGCTTCAAAAGTAAGCCAGAAATCCGAGAGATTGCTTTTCTGAGCAAGCAACTGCTCTAATGTCCTTTGGTGTAGTTTTATGGGGAGCATGAAAGTGTGAAAGAGATGGTGTATTTTAAGTTGTTGAGCAAGCTTGAATGCTTACATTTATCTCCTGTACCAAGAGATAAACCTGGAGGCTGTAGCAGGCATTTTGTTTTACAAAGATTTACAATATTTTGGAAACATCTATATTTAAACCATTCCTTTACTTGACATTCCTCAAGAAAATGAGGAAATATGTCAAAATAACGCCCTGGGAAAGCTGGGTCTGCTTCCAGAACCTAGGATCCAGGTTGCAAAATCATGTTTCTTCAAAAAAGTATTCAGGGTTTGCATGCCTGAATGTGCCTAGGAAGTGCATACCTAGCGGCAATGTTCATTACTGCACAAGCCGAGGGAGTAGAGCAGTAGAGGCGTTTGGTAACTGAATTAAATTATGACTGAAAAATCAACAAAATTGAATTTTGACCACGGAGCAGACAGCTACATGGGGATACGTTGTTCATTTCCTTTGGTTAGAGAATTTTTACTGCCCTGTGTAGAAGCAGGGCATTTTTAGGGTTGATTGAACACCTGAGTGTAGTTACACATACTGCTATATCACTTCATTTCCACTGAAGTCAGCTGTGACTGGCCAATATACCCTATAATAGAAGAAGGCTCAGAAGATCTGAACAAAGAGTGTGCCCATGAAACTCTGGGAATGATGCAGGATGTGATTAACCACAGCTGTGGCAAAAAAAAAGCTGATTCTATCTCAACACAAATGGGACCATGGGTGGCCTTTGTTTTAGATAACAGCTATCAAGAACAGCTGGGTCTGTAAGTGTTTATACCTGAGTTCATTAAAAGGGTGTGAATGCCTCCCTGAGTTAGCCAGACCTGCATGAGGCGAGTGGGTATGTGTTGGCTCAGCATAGAGTGTAAACAGTGAACAACGAAGAAAGTAATTTGGAAGAGAACAATGGGCTTGAGCTACCTGTAACCTGCATTTTACTTCCTGGTGATGCCCAGCATTTTTAGCAGTAAGCATATCATAGAGATGAATAAGGGGCATCTCATCAGTATTACATTTGTATTGTATTTTAGTACATTTTGTACTACTCAGCTAGATTGAAAATCCTGTGTAAAATCACTTGCATTTAAAGAAGCAAATTTGATATTATACATTAGCACTCCTATGGGTGGACTATCTGAAAAAACCTGGTGAGAGAGTATTGGACTCTAATATCAGGACAGTCAGTTTTGAGTCTATGGCCATTTCTGTTTTGCTTATTCGTCTTTTTCCTCCCCTAAGCTCTGATAAGGATAGGGAATAACCTTGTGACTTTTCTTCCATGTGCCTTAAGATGATCACTACAGGATGCCAGGTCATTTCCCTGTGGAGATTTTTATATTTTTATACTTTTTATATTTTTAGAAATACACTTAATTCTTCCAAATATCTACCAGAATGTCCTGAGAACCAAATGAAATTTATGTGAAAGAACAAAAGCTATCTACATAGAGAAAAAAATAAACCTTTTAACAATCTCCAGTGAATGACATGTCCAACAGGGTTCTGAGTAATTCAAGCAACAGTGTGCTCTGTGTCTCCCTTTTTCAAATAAAAGTGATTCAGAGTCTCACTGAAGTACAAAATAACTAATTGACGTAGGTGCTGAAATACAGAACTGCTGAAGTCAGGAAGACGCAAGACAAGGCAAGGCAGGGAAAAAAGATCTTAGAGTCATACATCAACCTTGTGATCCTGAATTTCACACTTAAAATGAATGTGACGTTCCTGTTTGCTGTGAGAAGAAATTACACTTCATGGCAGAACTAAATTCACAGCAGTGAAAGTTGCATTGTGGTTGTCTTTGTGATGTCAGAGGTAGAGTTAGGGGTACTTTCACTGAATACCATTTTTGTAAATACAATGCTCTTCAACCCATGCACACAAGAAAACAAAACTGTGATTCAGAAGTAACAGGAATATTTTTGAAAACTGAGAAGAGTAGGGACAGTTTTGGATCACTTAACATTCTTAGTATTAGTACTTTATCCAAATCACATGGTTAGTGTGAATGGAGGTGTTTTTCTTGATATCAGGAGCTTTGGCTCATGCCCTTAATGAGTAGAACTGTTTTACATCTTGCTGAGAAAAGCAAGGAGAGCTGGCTGATGGGCAGTGGAGGGTTTCCAAGGTGGTCAAAAGGCTGAAGTGCTTGCTGTGTGAGGACAAGCTGAAGGAATTTGACTCAGCCTGGAGAAGAAATAGCTTTGGGGGGACCCAACAGCTGCTGTGCAGCACCAATGGGAAGAGCATCGAGAACATGCACCCACGCTCTTTACTGAGGTGCATGAAGAATGAAAGGCAAGAGTCATAAAACAAAGTGGGGAATGCTCTGGCTTGATGTGAAGATGACAGTTTTTACTGTGAGGATAACCAAGCAACAGAAGTAGTTGCCTGAAGAGGTTGTGGATTTTCCATCCTCAGAGGTTTTAGAAACTGAACTGGATCTGAATTCAGTGTTGACCCTGTTTTGGTAAGAAGACCGGGAGATGTGATCTACCAACCCACCACTCAAACTAATAATTCAATAATTTTTTTCAAATCCAAAAATTAAACAAAATTTCTTCAAAAGCATTTTAAAAAATAAGTAAATATTGTCAAATACCCATTGGTCTCAGTGACATGGGATTGAGTGATAAAGAAACTTCTGTTGTGCTCTGGGGATCATTCTTGTAAGGCATACACCAATTCCAGACATGCTTTGAACAATTCTAAACATTTTGCAGAATCAGGCACAAAGTTGGTGTTGGTGATCACTCATGTTCACTGTACATAATGTGACTATTTGAGTGATCATGCTGGTAGGAATTGTGTATATTGTCAGTATAAAACCACTATGAAAGTAAAGTGCAATTTATTTATACATTTTCATTTCCTAAAAGGGAAACTCGTGAAGCTATAATGAGCATGGAGCATAAGAGATTTGAATATTAGGAGTGACAGACTTTTCTCCTTGCACAGAAAATTAAGATTTTGTTTAAGTGAGCATGACTGTCATGTCTCTATGGAAGCAAAAGCAAACCAGTTTGTCTTCAACAGTCATAAATCAATCACATGAAAAAGATTCCTTCCCTAATTGGGTTTTATTTATAGTAATCTAGGGCAGATCCCATAGTAAGTAAGGTGTTCACTATTTCACCAGGATCTGAATGTATTTACACCTTTCCAAAGGGACATTAGCATAACTGCAGAGCTTAACTTCCAAGCATCTGGAACCAGATCAGAGTCAGCATGGATGAATCATTATTCAGCTCTTCCATTGCCAACATAGTTATTCCATTAAAAAATTAAGGAAATACTGATCTAAAAAGTGTACAGAAGAAATTAGGCTAGGTCCTTGGGGTAAATGTACATAACTTTATCAAAGTAAACTTTTGTTTTGCACAAGATGTTGTTTAAACTTAGATAAATTAACTCACCTCTTACTCAGATATCCTTCAAATATCCTCCTTACTAATACACTGCTTGTTCCCACTATCTTCATAATGAATTTTGTGAAAACTCATGCATTCCTCTGTCTCTTCCCAGATTTTCATGTGTTTAGATATATTTATTAGGTAAAGTGGAAAGCATATAGTAGCATTGAACTTTTCCTTCAAGTTGTCTGCACTGAAAAATATCCATCCTCACAAGTGCCTATGTAGGCATTTTGCTGGCCAAACAATGTCACATTCACTTAGCTTGGGTGCAAGAACGTGGATTTTGTAGGTATCAGCATGATGTATTGTTTTGAAATACATTGTTTTTGTGATGAAAGTTGTCCTGTGAGCACCACAGCTATTAAGAACTGGTTTCTTCAAGTTTCTTTTGACTCTGTATTCTATTTCACTCCAGCCATAACAGCAGCAGTTAATTTCCCCTTTTTGTTCCTTGAATCTCCATCTACACACACAAACCATCCCACTCTTTCTGAGTCAACCACTGGATAGATAAAAGAGAGTTTGTCCTATATCCTAAGTATGGCTAATGCTAGGCCAATGGAATAAATTATTATTGACTTTAAACTGCTGATGTTTTTAACTGTTTTTTTTAACAGTTTGACTCAAGATCGACAATTAAACTGGTGACAACAATACTCTTGATCTCCTCTACCCTCCCAGGTAGGGAAGGAGAGAGAAAATAAGGAGAGAGGCTTCCAGATTGAAAACTAAACTAGACAGCTTTAATTAAATACTAATGATAAGAAAATATGTACAATTATATACCAGTATGTGCTGGAATGTGCAAAACCCTGTCACTTCCCCCACTCCCAGCAACCCCCACGGCACTCTCTTTAGATCTGAAATGACTCAGAGACAGGAGCTGAGGGGAGAGTTATGAGGGTCAGGAATGCACGAGCCAAGGGATCAATGGTGATGGATGGATGGAGTCTACCCTGGATGCCAGTCATTGACGGAAGAGAAGGGAAGAAGAAGGAAGAGGGGAGTGGACTTTTGTGATCCCTGAATTTATACCAAGTTCTACGTAGATATATGGAATGGAATAATGGTTGGTCAGTTTTGCCATCTGTCTAGTTCTCTCCTCCCTATGGCAGGGTTGTAGATCCAACTCTTCTGCGCCTTTAGTGCCTAAAGCAGTAAATCTGACAAATAGAGCCAAGTCTCCTTGGTCTCTTGGCACTAACTATAAACATTCAGGCGTTATCAGTGCACTAGCTGGAAAACTTGCTGCTTGTAGGAGAGCTCACTGAAGAAAAAAATCAGTAAAAATAAAATTGTCTTAATCCTGGCTAAAGAATTTGGTTCCTTCAGCTCCGTCGAGCAGTATTTTCACAAAACTTCCAAATAGATAGCGGTTCCTCTGCCAAATAGAATAGCAAATCACTATCGAGTACAAAGTTACTGGTAGGGACGGATGGATGGACAAATACACAGAAATACAGCCAATTTTTCTGAAGAAACCAGGAAGAGAAATGCCTGGTATGGTCATTGAAAGAACATGAAAAATCCCACAATTTAAAAGCCTGTTTTAATTTTGATATCTAGATTCTAGCATCCCACATCACATGCACCATTTTGCTGCAGCACTGTTTGCAAGCACAGTGTTCAGCATGGCAAGGCTTTCTGCAGTAGAAAGAAAATGCCTCCAAAGAGCAGCTAAGAAAAGTGATTTCCAAAAGGCAGTGGCATTTTATGAGTTAGTTTAGACTAGATGGCGTATCTGAGCATGGAGAAATAGTTTTCATGCTTTCTTTCTTCTGCAACATCCTAATGAAAAAGGTATCTATTATTCAGAAGGAAGAAGATGAACAATATTTTGCTTTTTCCCCCATAAAGTATCCAAGCATCTAAAGTTAAGGCAAACAAACCACCAGAGGTGATTCAGTGATTTTCTACTGTAAGGATTTTAATCCTCTTTCTGACATCAAGATATCCTCATCTAAACAAACACAGGTCTGTTTACACAAAGGTGGTCCAAGTGGGCACTATATACATATCTCCGTGCATTTGCACTTGTGCATGTAACTCTTGTAAAGAAACTGATTCCAAAACAGCTGTGCAGACAGAACAGGTTTGTGTAGTGTTAGTGGAATGAATCGAAACAATGTAAGAGATTGGAAAGGGACAGTAAAATTTGTAATAAATCTGAAAAATGATACTTGCACTCTACTGTCCTTGCACAGAGAAGGGTTGCAGCTTTTCCTGACAAAAGCCGTAAACAGTTCAGCAAAAGTATCAGTAAAAGCTGAGGCAGCTTTTATCAGATTATGATGTGTAAGGTTCAGGCAATTCAGTCTTGTGATGGAAAAACAATCTAAAGTATGAATAAGCCTCTAATAATATTTGTTTAGTAAGTCATTCAGCTGATAACAAACAATTGAAGTCAAACTCCTGCGTCTGAATTTTTTCCCATACTAAAATAAAGTGCTTGCTTTATTAGCTAATTACATGCTACGAGCTAGCTTTACTTTTGCAAAGGTATATTTTGTTGGCAACTTTATTCAATAAAAATTTCTTGAGTATTTTCATTTACTGTGAGTTTATTGCATGTGTTACATTTAATTTGACTAGTCTATAATATGGTAATGTAAGGGATACTTTTAAACACAGAAGTTTTTTTCTCCAGAGCCTCCCATCTTTCCCTGTTAATGTCTTTTGGAGACATGACAGAATTAATTTTATCTAGTTTCAGGTAGTTTTACCTCAGTGGTACAGGGGGGGAGCCATTTTGTGTGTGTAATCTCTGATAAAAATGTCACTCTGAGTTGCTGAATCTAGCAGAACTGCTACTGTTAACATCTCACTCTTGATCTTGAGGAACTCCATCCTACCCAGTTATTCATATATATATATATATATATATATATATATATATATATATATATATTCACATATAACAGTTTCCCACAATAACATACATAATTACTAATATTTGCAACATGAAATAGAAAGGCAATAATCTGAAAAAAAGGTAGATTTTGATAGCAATAATTCCAATTATTTTTCATATTTCATATTTCATATTTTTCCTATTTAATATGCTTCTGAATTGAAGGTATATTAATGTTTTGGGATTCCTCAAAAAAAGAAAAAATACCTTTTCAATTCTTAACTGGTTGAGTAAAGAATGCAAGATCCCAAATTGCAGAAAACCAAACTGATTACTAAAATCCACCCAATACCTATGACTTTTAAAAAACTAATCTATGTAATCTAAATAGGAAGAAATACTTTACTGATGATATCGGAACAAGTAGTGCAATTATACTTTCAAATATAGTAAGTAAGGAAAAAATATTAATCCTTTAGAAAATTCTCTATCAATATATAAATTTATTGGGAATACACATGCAAAAAATATGTGAGAGGAATGAATTATTCATATTAATAATAATTAAGATAATATTAAAATCCTTCATGAACATAATTATATGTAAACCAGGTAGATAAAGCAATTTCATATTTTGCTGTCATGAAATAATTACTACACTTGCTTTCAGAATGAAGATTTAAACTTGCTGTGTTTACTTAGTTTTTTGAAGAGTGCTACAGAAAAAAATCAATTAATTGTTATAATTTATTGATGGGGAAAAATAGTTAATAGCTTTCCTGTGTTATGGCCCTTTTAGAGGTAGCATTCATTTCCTTTAAAATATTTTTCACATTGTGAACAAAACCACATATTTATGAATGATAATGTTATTCGTTACTTTATGCAGTTACATGCTGTCTTGGGAAAATACAAACCCACCAAAATAGTGCCATGAATCAGTATCTTCTGAACAACTCACATTTTTAATACAATAAGGTGACAGTAAGCAATTTTGTATCTTGTGTAACAGCTAAGTGCAAGTATAGAAAACCCACAAAAAGTCTCACTAAAAGATAAATGAAAAATTATTTTGTCTTGAAAGGTCTAAAATCATAAGACAGGAAATAAAAAATATTTATCTTTTAATCTTCATTTCAGACACCTCATATATACTATAAGCAACCCCAGGATTAGATTCAAATCACAAATAAGCTTCACCTGAGGTTAATTTCTACCAGTGGAGGAAGATGGGTCCCTATATGTGTGACGACAAGTCAAAAGCAATGAAAACTTTTGAAAGATTTCAGAGAATGGATCATTATACTCACATAATCTCCACAATACATTTTGATACCAGTCTTCAAGTTCTGTTGAGATGAAAAGAGTAGCCTTCCTAGAATAAAAATAACAATTCAGTAATCTAGAATGTTATAGTTAACTCCTATTCTGCTTTGGAGAATCGAGAGAAACCATCCAATCAAATCGATACCAAGTACGTTAGGCTCCAAGGTAACAATGAAGCAGGAACACCAGTTGGTACTGTACGTCCTTGGGTTTTATAGATTCACTGTATACTTAGTCATTAATCATGTGTGAATATGTATGATTATAAGTAAGTAAACAGAGTCATTAGCACAACACCCTCTGTTCTGCTGTGTTGATTTTAAGAATCAGAATTCAGCTAATCACAGAATTAAATGCTCACCTACAGAAACAGCTTTTGTTAATGATTTGCTTTTCACACTGGGCCTGGTCTAGTTCCTTTTTCCCTTTTACTAAAATTGCTCAGATCATCACTTGTTCTAATAACTATTGTTACCTGGCATGCATAGGAAGATACTTTGTAGCTCTAAAGTGTTACCTGGAGTAATGAGGTAGATCTGTGGGCCTCAGTGGAACTGTGTAGATGAGAGACTTTTCACAAGACTTACAATTTGCAAAAGTCCTGCAAAGAGCTAAAATTCTGTAAAATTGCTCTATTCAAAGACTTAAGCAGAATGCAACCTATCCAACTGACAGCAAAACCACATTTTTCACAGCTAGTACCGTGTGTTTTTTTCTATGAATGATAACTATTATTGTGATAAACCCTTGACAAAATGCAAATCTTTCTTAAAGGAAAAAAAAAACAAAAGAGGAATATAAAATAGAATTGCAGAATCATTTTATATATCCTCTAGTGCCTGATTAAGTACCAGTATAGACACAAAATTTTTCTTTAATATTTGGACAGGAATAGTAGCTCAACATCTAAATGAACTTACTTTAATTGTTCCTAACATATCTGCCCTGGTGTGACACCACCAGGATAACAGCAGCCTCTGGGTCCCGTGACCCGAGAGCCCCGAGCCCCGCTGCGGCCTGTGGCTCCTCAGAAAGCCCTGCCCTTCCTGGCCGGTGTGGGGTCTGGTTGTCGTGGCTCCTTCTGCTGCTCCTGCATCCTTAGTTC
Organism: Apus apus; assembly: GCF_020740795.1. Taxonomy (NCBI): domain Eukaryota; kingdom Metazoa; phylum Chordata; class Aves; order Apodiformes; family Apodidae; genus Apus; species Apus apus. The sequence goes on along the minus strand of NC_067285.1, from coordinate 75,727,244 downwards.
TGTTTCTTGTTGAAGGAGAGCATAATTTAGGGATGCAGGTTGCTTTTCCCTTCCTTCCTGAGAAGGACCCGTGTGGAGAACGGCCCGTCTTCTCCCCCCACATAAGACTGTGACACTGTCAGTTCGTGACATCCTGTATGGCCATTCCAAGGCTTTTGTGTACTTTACTCAGGTACCCTCACCTGCTGCTGAGTCCAGTTTGGGACTTTTCTAGTTGGGAAGTAATTACCAACTGAGGAGTATGGGTTCCATATTTACATATTTGTATTTTTTTGTAATTCACTTTCACCATTATTATTACTACTTTGTTAAATCTATTCCAGTTTCTTTCCTTACCTTAGAGTCTCCCTCTCTTATTCCCCTTTTTTATCTTTGCCTGTGAGGGCAATGGGGGATTACTGGCTAAAACTGTGACAGTATCCATCACATGCCTTATAGAACTTACTAAAAGCTGAATTTTGTTTTCTTACAATTTAGGAAGACTTTGGAAAGAACAAAAAACCTCTATGTTTTGAAGCCTTAATATTTTAGCAGCATTTCTAATCTTTAGAAACTATCTTGGGGCTTGTATGACCTCAGCAGCATTGACTTGAGTGAAAGCTTTTGCATCTCAGTCTGTTATGCATATGCACTACATATGTGTCCTTAGAAGTAGTTGGAAGTGTTTCACAGAGAAGCATATGTGTGTGAAACATGCTTCAGACTGGCATGTCTCTCCTTTTTCTTCATTAGGGCTGTGGTAGATGTTTTTCATCCTTATAACCAATTACTTTAGTTTCTGTATCTCAAGGGCTCTTTGGGAATGACTGGGGAATATAGTCTCATTGTACAAGTAATTAAAATAATCCATAAGAAGCTGGTCTGGCTGGTTGGAAGATGGTACATGTGAGGTGCTGAGGGTGATACCTAGAGTAGGAGCCAGTCTCCTGATGATACATATTTTAAAGCAGCGATAAGAATATAAGAATGTTTTAAGCCTCTCTCTTTCAGGCTCTGATTTTACATGCATTTCCTTGCTGTGATTAAAATTTAACACAGTTAATCTTCAGTGGAACACAAATTGGATTAAGTTTACAGGATTGCAATAATATTTTAGTCTGCCTGTGTCAAAACCTTCAGTGGTCAGGAACTATAGGGTGTAAATAAGTAGGCAAAAATTGTTGCTGTACGAAGTATTAATACCTAGCATGTAATACGAGGAAAGCACTTAACTGCTTGCTGAAGTAGATTCTGGTTTTATTGAATCATTCTGAGAGAAGCTGTGAGAGTCTGGAGAAAATAGGAGAGAAAGTGTTCAACAAAAGAGGAGGTTTCAGCCTCCTTTTTTCCATCAATGTCCTTTGGCTGTACTTTCCTGCCGTCTCCCCTCCAAGGCAAAAGGCAGGACTTACAACAAGGAAATGCAAAATATATTTGACTGTGTAATGCTCAGCAAAATGGATCCAGTGTTTGTGTATCAGAGAGAACATGTTGAACCTAATCTAACCTTTACATTTGTTTCAAGACTCAGTAGGTCAGAGATGTGAATCATTTCTAGGGGAGAAGCTTATCCTGCCTTTAGGGGGAAAAAAGCAAAGGAGTTGCATTGCAGGTGATTTTTGGCAGTCTCATGTTTTAAAAAAGAAAATTGACTACTCGGAGAAACCGGAGAAGACAAGAGGAATATTTATTTATACAGAAATACAGTTTATATAAGCTAAACAAAAATGAAGGCAACCTTAACAGTTCAAGCAAATAAAGGCTGTAGCAAGAGAAAGTAAAAAAAATCAATTTGTCCTCCTTTTCACAGTGGTGTGGACAGATAAAAGGCTCTTTCTGTTTCTCCCTCTATTGAATCTTTGCAATTCTCACCCACTTATAAGATGGGATTTTGTAGTCTTGTTACTGTTCTGGGGACCTTGTTGCTTTCCTTCCGCTTCTTGCTAGTAAGTTTCCTGTTTATGTTCCTTCTTAATTTTCTACTTTCTCACTTTCTTACCTTTTCTTCCTTTTTGGAGAGACTTAATTATTTTCTGTGCAAGTGAGAAGGGGTCGGTTCCTCTTCTTCAGGTCCTCCCAGACCATGGAATTTCTCACCTGTGCTAATGGTTCTTTCTCAAACTCCCTCTGTTCTGCTCATTGATGTATATAGGTTTAGACATTGCAAGTGATCATTTCCATGTTGTTCTAAGGAAACCTTCAGTGAAAAGAAGGCAATGAATTAGAGATCATATACTTCTAAAGAGAAAGGTTTAATAAAGCAAGAAGTTAAATAGAATAATTTAATATAAAGTTATTTTTTTTCCTTAAAAATGGGGTTCTAGCATATCAGTTACATATACCAATAATGTGAAATTTGGTTTGAATTTACAATAAGCTTCAGGTGTTGTTCTGCAGTCTCTTCAGATAAATGAAATGTGAATCCAAAAGCCACATTTGTACTACAATTTTTGTCCAATATTGCTGTAGTGGCAAGCAGTAATATGTTAAAAGCATGGAATTTTTATTCCGTGCTGCTGAGCATGTCGGTTTTGTGGTGGAAAAAAAATCTGAACATAACTGGAGTGGGTGGAATTGCTAGCATTTGCCAGAGTAGGGAATTCATGAGCACATGAAAGAAGTCAAGAAGAATCAATGGAAAGGTAATCTTTTGCTCTAGTGTAATATTAACAGTCTTGCACATTTGACAAATGTGGCCATGGGAATTATACTCACAGTAGGACCTAAGAATTGTGTAGAATCTTACTCATCATGATTAAATGCAGTATACAGTGGTAAATACCTTAACACAATGAATCACTGTAAAATCCATGAGTCAAATTCAACTTTCACAACTCCCAGGTCTGTATTTATATTACAAAAGAAATGTGGGCACTTATCTACCTTTTAATTCCCATTAGGTTTGCCAGGACCATGTTCTTCTCTTTTTCTGAGAATTGTTTTGTTCACAATGTGTGCACATAGGAGGAAATACCAAAGACTGCGAGGACTGTGGAGCTGGTGATTTGTGCCTTGGAAGTATGACTGACAGCTGCCATTTGGGGCATAGTGGCAGAAGGCTGACCACATTAAATGATGGAGGCTTTTAAAGAAGAGAATGGGGTTTGAGTGAGACACTGGTTAATGAAAAGTGTAGTGGGCATAGCTTTCTAGAAGCAGCAGAAGCATTATTACTTAATGAGTGTAAAATTCTGTTTTCGTCATTGTGTCTATATTTTAGAATTACAGTTTCTGGTGGTTTGTCAGCAGAAGGTGAAAAAGGTCTTGGTTCTACAGACTGCTTCTCAGTCCTGCATGTCACTGACTTGGATACGGGGAAATTATGCTAGACTTGCACTTTTTTGCATTTCTGGAAGTGCCCTAGCTCGGAGTCCTATGCTGTAAAGTATTTTTAAGTAGTATAATAATTGTAGTGAAGTAGGAGTTTCCCAGACTTCTAGTTTGGCAATAGCTAATAGATGATTTGTTAAAATATCTGCATACTGACCATCCAAAACAAAACTGACACAAATATGGCAAAACTCTAATCCTCCAAATTACCAGTGTCAACACTATCAGAGGTGTCTTCATTTTAAAAATATCAGTTCATAGAGTTTTTAAAGTTAGAGGAAATGCAGAATCCCTTCCTTGGATTTCTCCAAGTCTTTACTCTTTCCCACAAAAAATGTGAGGCTTTTTGCATAATGTGAACCATAAAGCTCCTAAGTGCATATCTTGTGATGTCCTTTGGTGCTACCACAAGCTGTGAAGTGGTCGTGAGTCTCCCCAGCTGGAGCCTAGAGACGATTCTGTTGCAGACACCATTAATGGTTTTGGTGCCCCTGACGGAGCTCCTGAAAGCAGAGGTCCAGTGAGTCTTCTCTTTCCTCTTCCCTTTTCCTTCTTCCCAACCTGCCATCCCAATACAGAGACAAGGCCAACAAGCATGTTCAGTTCTTGAGATCTTGGGTGGTGTGCTGCAGGGAAGATTTATTGGGAAGGAGTTAGGAATTGCACCAGCAGCTTCTTAGGCAATATTTACTCTTTGGGACAGATGTACTGTCTATCATCCCTGCTCATTCTGTGTGGGCATCAGCTACGGGCCCCAAATGGCCTTGATTTTAACAAACTACAGCTGTGCCCTTGGCTGTTAGAGAAAAACATGTTTGTGGGAAAAGAAGGTATGAGAGCCGTAGGGATGCATGTTGACATTCTTGTAAGAAAATGTAAGCAACTTGTAACCTATCACAAAGTAAGACAGAATGCGTGAACAGAAGCTGTTAACCAATGGGAAGGAAGCATAAGGCACGTGGACAGTAGAAAAAGGTATAAGAATGGGATGTAACCTATTAACAGAGGTTGCTGATACTTGTGACCATCATGGCGTGTCAGCCCCATGCTCCACCGCAATTCTGATCCCATGATTATTCATACTTGGTGGGCACCCACTTAAACTAGATTAAGGGCTGAAGGCTCAAAACGTGATCAGTTGTTCCATTATGAAGCTGGGGTGTAGTAAGGATGCTTGCCTCGACCTGTGAGCTGGGCATGGCCATGAGAATTTGAAAGATGTCAATGTCACATGGACATAGCTGCCTAAAGTGGTAACCAGGTAGCTAAGCCTTTTTGTTGACTGGGTCTCAGAAGTTTTTTGAGTAATTTGCAAGTTAGACTTTGGAAAGGTCAGTGGTTTTTATTTTAAACAGACCTTTTAATCTACAAAAAAGTTTTATGATTTTACAGGATTAGCTGTGTGAAGCAGGGAAGGGAAAGGAACTGAAGGGAAGGGAAAGGAACTGAAAAGAGAGTCCAGATTTTTAAGACCCCTAAACTCAGAGGATGACCCTTGGGAAAAGCATAGTTTGTCTAAAAAAGAACAATCTTTCAGTATATCAAAAGCAGAGATCCCTGATTAAAGTGAAAGTACTAAAATTAATGAAGAATAATTAAAAAAAAATTTTACACATACAAAATTATTTCTTTCTATGCTAAACAGTCTAAGACTTTCTGAATGCCATGAAAGGATTGTTAGGTTCTGGCAGCCCATGTGCACTAGCTTGCAGTTCTGATGACTAAGATCCCCCTCTAGCTCTACTGCTTCACATAAAAAACTCTTCATTTCATCCCTCAGATGTTTTCTTTCTATCTGCCCCTCTCAAATGTGAAAGCTTAATTTCATCTACTGTTAGACAAAGGAGGGTGATCATGGTTATATACAATTGTCTCTGTATTTGTGATTTTAGACTGTTTTCTGGATAGAGATTGTTTTTAATGGGAAGAATATTGAAATTTCTTTTGTGATTTTTATTTTACACTACAGTCTCTTTCTGCTATTGGAATTGCATTAATTTTTAGACTTTTTATAGCTCTTTCATGTTTAACCTGTTTAACACTATGGTAGATATGTGCCCCTAGATTTGTAGGGTTCTGCTTACTGGCTTTGGGGAATTGGTTAGGGCCTTCTTTTCTCAACAAGATGTCTTGGCTTCTTCCTGTGGAAGAATATATAATTTTAATGTATTACTTAGATATTTTATTTACATTTGTTTTATAAAGTTATTCTTGTTTAATGACACAGTGCTAGTGTTTGTGGGTGACTGTTTTAAGGGTGTGAAAACTGTTTCTGCAGATTTGTATTTAGGAATGCACGCAGTTGATGTGAATTCATGTTAAGGAACATCTCACTCTTTGGACCTCTGTTCTGCTGGCCAGTTTACATACGTTTCTAAATTCTTTATAACTGTTTTCCTGAACATTGAGAAAGTATTAAAGCAAACATCTGTACACATGTGATATTTTTAAAACCTGTGTCAATGAACGACTCAACATATCCATTGTCAAAGGTTGGTAGCTAAATGAAAAATAAATATATGCTTCCAGCCAAGAAAAACTTTTCATTAAAAACCTATTAAAGCTGTATAAAATAATTTCAACAGAACTTCTGACACTTTTGGAATGGTTGTATTTGAAGCACCATGGATGCATTTTCTATTTCACAGTTGAAATATAAAATTGGAATTAATGCAACGAAAATTAACAATTACAGTGGCTAACTTAATACTGCAAATAAAATAACATTATTTAAAAATATTTTTCTTTAACTACCATGGAAAGAGTTTCTCACTAGAGTGAGAAATTTCGAATTACATGCTTAAAAAAACAGGAAAAGGAGGCAGCCAAGTGTAATTAATAATATTAACATGTAACTTTAATGGCACTAAGTAAATGACAGGAGAATGAGTATCTGACCTTGGTATTGTCTTCCTACAGAAATTTAACTGTGCTCCTTTCTGGAAGGTAGATTGTGTATGCCAAAAAAGCAAAAATACAGATTTCTTGAGTCTTGGTCATTACCATGGCAACTGCTAATTTGTATTAAGTATTATTTCACTTGTAAACCAAACTGATTTTTGTCCTTGTTCACAGATGATGTTTTGTTACAAATGTTAGTTTAAAACATTTAGTAATGGATAGCACAGTATCTATGGATAGTGCAGTACAGATGGAAGGAAAGGTCAATGTAATGGGTTTAATATAATAGCAGTATATTATATAACCATAGCTATATATATATATATATAAAAATACAGTACGTATTTGTCAAAAAAATGCGTAGCACTGATCTTGCTTCAAAGTTTGAGTGTACAATAAAACCGTTCTGCTTTGTCTAATTTATTATTCCTTTATTTGGAAGCTGGCTTTTTTTTTTTTTTTTTTTTTTTGCATTTGATAGTTTGTCTAATCCTGTTTCTTTTGTTTATCTCTCAACTATTGTATTTCCCAAGGTTACAGTAAAACTGAGAAAAAGATTAATGAATGAAAAGGACAGACATTCAAATGGGCAAATTAAAGGCAAGATCTTTTCCCAACCATAATTATTTACAGGTTTTATCTCTTGCTGAGCAGTATTCTCTGTATTTTACCAGTGCTTAGTAAATTATCCTGAAATTTGGAGAAGTTTTTGTCAACTGCAGGCTTTGTTGAATATGAAGCTTAAGGGATCAATTCCCTGACTAGAAACTGTGTGGTTAACTTCATAATTTGCTTTTCCTATCAATGTCTTGCTTCAGAGAAGTTTCTACTAATTATTCGTATCTGTAGCACCTTATACTCAATGATTATGCCTAATATTTTATTTTATTATATGCTGTTCCCAGAAAACTAGTACTATTTTATTTTCCAGATGAAGAAAGTAGTGATTAAGTGATTTGTGTATTTCATCTAGGAAGCAGGTAGCAGAGCTGGTAGCATGTGTCAAAGCTTTCAGAACTTTTAGTAAAATTGCTGTCCTGCTGTTAGTGCAGATTCCTATTTAAAGAAGACTCTGAAATGCTGGTTTAGCAAAAACAGTCTTATATGGTGGTGGGTTTACTGAAGTACATCCCACTAAGCCTATTTCAAGGGAGTGAGACTAATGATCAAGCATAACAACCACATGGTCTAGCTGGTGGAACTAGCTTTGATTTACTTCTGAGTGGGAGGCCTTATTAACTCAGGCTGAGCACAGCACCAACAGCTCTGTACTGCTTCTGGGATGTGAAGTTATAAATACCAACTTTGGGTATGTGCTACATTGGGGATCTCTATGCCACACTGTTACGTGCCCAGTTTTTGTACTTTTTCTTGTCTACCTGTGGTTCAAATTATTGTCTACTGTTCATTTCAGTATGTGTGCACATGTCTACGTTTATTTCCTATGGTGACATCTCTTTGAATTACTCTTCATATATACTAATGTAAACAGCAGAATACATGTAAAGTTGTCAAAAATACATTTGCTATGGAAATAGAAATGAATTATGTTTTGGAAAGCAGATTAAAGAACTTGCATAGGAATTTACAACCATAGAATGGTTTGAGTTGGAAGGGACCATAAATGTCGTGTAGTTCCTACACCTCTGCATGGGCAGGGACACCTCCCTCTAAACCTGGTTGTGCAAAGCCACATCCAATCTGGTCTTGAATACTTCCAGGGATGAGGCATCTGTCCCTGGGCAACTTGTTCCAGTGTCTCATCATCCTCACACTAAATAATTTATTCTTAATATCTAATCTAAATCTACCTTCTTTCCGTTTAAAACCATTCACCCTTGTCCTATCACTACATGTCATTGTAACAAGTCTTTCCCCAGCTTTCCTGTAGCCTCCCCTTGAGGTACTGGAAGACTGCTGTAAGGTCTCCTGAGAGCCTCCTCTTCTCCAGACTGAACAACCCCAACTCTCTCAGCCTGTCTTCATAGCAGAGGTGCTCCAGCCCTCTGATCATCTTCATGGCCCTCCTCTGGACTTAGTCCAACAGTTCCATGTCCTTCTTGTGTTGGAGACTCCAGAACTGGACACAGTGCTCCAGGTGGTGTCTCATGAGATTGGAATAGAGTAGGAGAATCACCTCCCTTGACCTGCTGGTCACACTTCTTTTGATGCAGCCCAGAGTATGGTTGACTTCCTGGACTTAAAACACATGTTGCTGGCTCATGTTGAGCTTGTCATCAACCAAAACCCCCAAGTCCTTTTCTTCAGGCTTTTCTTAAGCCATTCAAAGAAAGTTTATTGAACAGAGCTGTACTTTTGAGGCATAAGGAGCCCTTGCAAGGGTCCATAGAAAAAAAGGCATTGCATGTTTCTTGAAATGTAAGAAAATGTTTTCTTTTAACTTTGCCCTAGGATTTATTCTTTTAGCTATTTCCTTCTAGTCATTTCTCTTTGATAGTTCAGAAGGCTAAAGTAATTAACATTTTTAAGTTGAAACCTAAGCTTTAAATATGTTAAATCATAGGAAGGAAATACTTGTATCAGCTAAGACAGATCTCAGCTGACCTAGAAAAACTGGCTGAAGTCCAGCACTGTATGAAATATTCATTTATTTTTACTTTTTTAATGACTGTTCAAAGGGTGGTTGGGTGGGAGAACTAGGAAGTTTTGTGGAGAAAATTAATTTATGCCTGGGGCAAATGTAAACTTAGAGAATATAGTGCACCTCTGATGTATTCAGGAAGTTATGCGGTGAGGTAGTGAAAATATGAGTGAGTGGAAATGAGTCCTCCTAAGAGTTTTTTTTTTTTTCTTGTGCTTAAGCAGGAATACTACTTAAAACATTTCCCTGGATGTCTTGCACAGTGTTCAAAAGTGCTGGATTGTATTAATTTCAACAAAATTCACTTTCTCTAGATAGCCATAACAGGAAAACATAACATAGCCATAACAGTATAAACAGAAACGGAAAAAAAAAAAAATGAAGGCACCATAAACCACAGAATTATCCCAGCACTAAGATTCTTAAAACTGCTACCTGAAATATTATTGCAAAATGAAAAGGAAACAGTCACCAATTTTTTTCACTACTTATTTGTGTAGATGGCAGCAATGTTTCCTAGCCCTCTTGGTCCAATTGTGTTCCAGTTTAAAATTAATACAGTTCTCTGGAAATACAGTTGTATAAGGATGAAATCTGTTCTGATTAGCACAGCATTTTATTATAACTTTATTAGTACCATGGCAGATAAATAATATATGTATGTAATTTATCCAATAAGTTTCAAAAATAAACGTGTAATTATACATATAGAACTTACTGCAAGCATTTCAAGGATTTGATATATTTTATGAAAAACATGTAAAGATTTATTTATACAATGTAATGTTCACTACACTCCCATAGACAGCACATAACGTTTTAAAGGAAATATATATAAATAAAATATGAAACATTGTGAATTTATGCAGTTCGTTAAGCCCAGCTCTGTTTGGAAGATGTAACTGTGACTTTCTACATTGATCCCTGGTTTAAATACTATATATCTTGGCATGTGTTGTAAGTTTTATCAAAACCAGCACATATAATGAATCAGTGGTTATAGGCCACTGATTTACACAGAAGATTGTAGAAAACATAATGAATGTATGATTTCTTGTATGCTAACCTGTCCCATTGCAGCACTATTTCCATTATGCAAGCACTTGATCTTGCAGAGGATGGAACATTTCTCTGCTGCTGCTTGTACTGATAATGGATGTTACTCATCGCTCATGCAAGCTTTCAGAAAGGAGCAAAGTGGCTTTGGATGTGCACGTGGGGCAACCACAATTTAGCTGGGGAGTGCAGTTTTTTTGTGAGCTTTTGTTTCTTGCAAGGAACTCTTCTGTTGTAATGACACACTTAAATCCGTTAGCATGTTTCCCCACCATAAAGATTGAGAAATACAATTAGCAAGTTTTTTACAGCAGCGTTGTGACTGCTGTGAGTAAAGCGTGATTGATAAAGTGAATCAACTTCTATGAGAATTGTTTTCCAAAGATGAGTTCAATAAAGGTTTGATATGATGCTATAACTTAGCCTTGATTAGGTACAATTTAAGGCATAATACTATTCCCTAACTGTCAAATTACTTCACATAAGTGACATTAGATTTTGCCTACATTATTCCAGATGGTTAAGCCTGTTCTTACCACTTTTAATCCTTAATGGTTCCACTAGCCTTAGAGGCTAGAAACTGCTTGATTCTAAGCACTGTTGAAATTTCATTTCTTTGGATGCCTGAATATGAAGGAAGGAATGATAATAACTTACATACTTAAGGCAGAACAATTTTCTGCTTGAGAGTGAAGTCAAAAGGACATAACTAAAATGTGATGAAAATTGGTGTGTGCAGCAGAAGAAAATAAAATTAATGTTACCTCTTTAAAACCGTAGCAGTAGTCGTCTGTTTTTTAAAATCTTTGCCAATGCTGAGAGTCACAACTCATGCATAAACAGGAGTTGATTTTATCTAGCTTTTGCATTTTGTGTGTGTATTCTTGTTGCCCTAGTAACTGGAGTAAGGTTAGCACTAGCATATGGACTTTAATCTGGAAAAAAAATATTTATGTCCACCATGCATAAAAAAGAAAACTTAGAGACATAGCTGATAACATCAGCCTAACCTACTGAAGTTGGTCACAAAAAGTAAGAATAATCTTAAACCATCTCCCCATGTGAACATGGCTCTTTGTGATACTTTGAGGTTATAATCTCTGCATTTTAATAATAATTTTACCATTGTGAGATAGAATTGATAAAACCTTCAAATGGACTTTGGGATGCCTGGGTTGTATTTTTAGATGTGTAATCAATGGGCTGAGGACCCATGGGAAAATTAACTTCTCTGTGCCTCCATCTTCCCTCTATAAATGGGTATAATGGTACCTTTTATAAAGTTACTTAGATGCTGTTCATGAAAAACAAAGTCTTGTATGCAATATATTATCCTGAGAATATAAATAACTTACAAAGCAGGAGGCAGGTAAGAATACATTAGGCTGAAAATAAGTATGAGGTTGATATCCGGTATCTCCGTGGCAAGGAAGTTCTGTTTCTTTTATTGGATCTGATCTCCATATTGAAAGATCACTACTACTTCTCACGTACATTCAAAAGCAAAGTAGACTCCAGTCTGCAGAATTTATGTACATCCAAACAAACTTCTTATTGTCTTCTGTATATAGAATGTTGTTTTTAAGCTGGAGGATGTATGCAATGATACAGAATTTTCATTTTGTAGAGACTTGCACAACTTGGAGTACGTCTTTCTTATTCTTTCCAAGCTCATTACATTTACTAAAACAACTTTGATCCTGCAATATTTAAGTATTCAGATTAATATCTCTCCACAGCGGAGCCATTACTGCATGATACTGAGAAACCCGTTTGTCAGATTTATTTAGTCAATATTTTATTTATTTGTCTATGCTTACTCTCTTCTAAGTTGTTGTGTTTTTTTTTTTTTAAATAATACAGAAATCCTTTGATTTCTCAGTAGAAGTCCTACCCAGTAACACTGTTTTGCCTTTAGCTGGCAATTTAATGTTCCCATCAGTAACCTCAGTACCATTCAGTTCAAGTTCTATGAAATCTGTCATCAAAATTGTAGTCAGTTAATCTTTTTTTCTCTATTCTGCTCTTTTTTTAAATTTTCTGTTTCTTAGTACTTCAAAATGTTGTACAGGTGACTCATGTAAATATTGCAGCCATTTGCCTTGGCTACTACAGTCTGGTTTTGATTCAATATATAATTTTTTTTTTTCCATTAATGATTTACAGGGTTTTCAATAAATTGTTGGATAACCATCTGTATTATATCAGAACTTCATAAAAAAAAAGATAAGTTTAAACAAATACCACTGATGGTAGTCTATAGCAAGGGGTGTAATTTGTACCCAGCTTGCCTGGAACTGTTGAAGTGATCCATGTTTGCCTGGCAGGGCACTTAACTTGCCTTGGTGGCAGGAATACCTGTGTTTGATGGTGCTTCTGCTTGTAAGCTCTTGTTAGGGGAGCATTTTTTCAAAAGTTTAAGCAAGTGTTGTTTGCCTTCAGCAAGGCATTCACACTGCTATGCCTTCCTTTTTGGGTTAGTTGGTGTGTTTGGGCATCCTTAGCTGGTGCAGAAAAGCTCTGAGTGACATATATACAGCTCAAAAGCTGTCTGAGTTGAGGTGATCCAGCTCTGTTTTGTCAGAGGTGGGTCTTGAATATGTTAGGCAGCTCACCACCAGGCTGGGAAGGGTTGCAGGGGAGGGGTTACGGCACAGAACCTACTCTGGCTGTGGAATGCTTCAGCAACAACCCTACCACTGTTTGAGAAGTACTGTATAGTCTATTAATTAGATAATTGAGAATAAATTATTTTATTAGACAAGGTTTAGCCATGAATGAATGGTTTTATTTTATCCTATTCATGGGAAGTTGAGAACACTTCTGTGATGAAAATGGGTATGAAAGGAAGGCACACAATCACATTTCAGAATGTATTTTTCAATCATATTTGTTTTTTACTTCATTTTTGGTTGTCCTTTATTTACTTCAGTGTTTTCCTCTTCAGGAGAATAACAGCCTAAATGTACTGTTGTACCCCAAGTCCAACATTGCCTGTGAAATTCTTGTCATCCTCCCTGCTTCTATTGCCAGAGGACTTTCTCCTGATTCTCCACTCCTCTTGCCTGACAGGGTGTGACAAATGCAGAGGAAAAAAACAAACCCTTGTGATTCCTGCTATTCCTTGGTCAGTCTGGAAAGCACAAGCTTCCTTTTGAGAATTTTGGTTTGTTTTGGCCTCCACGTCCCCTCCCCAAGCAATGATTAGGCAATGGGAAATCACAGCCCAGTAGAAGTTTATTGTTCAGATATTAGTTCCTCCTTGATCATCAAATCTGAATTTACATCTTCTGTTGTGTGCTGATTAGCATGCATCTTTAGATTTACCTGGCTTCTGTCACAGCTCTCTGAAGATACAAGGGTAAAGCTTCATAATCACCTTACTTGACTTGTTTTTCTATAAGCTTCTTAAAAAGACAAATATACTACCACAGACAAGTGGAAGAAGACAATGTTGAAACACCTGTATGATTAACTTCACAGGGGTCCTTTCTGAGGACACTGTTGTGATAACAAATGCCTATCACTGGAAGTCTAGAAATGATCTGTGTGCCTTGTGCAGATCCCTTGGAGCCAGATCTTGTTACTCTCAGGGGACAGATCAAGATTTAAGAGTCCTGAAACTATTGTAAGGGAGTTGAGCCCCGTTCCAGTTAAAGTAATTTGCTCAGTGACTTTTCAAGTTGAGGACAGCGACCATACTCGACACACTAGTTAGCTACCAGCCGCTAGCAATCAGCAGTGTTGATAGCTCATGCTTTCTGACCCAAAATGGCTCAGTTGCTGCACTATAAGCTTCATGCATCCTCTATCATCCCAAGATTTTTCAGCTGCTGCTCCCAGGAGTGGAGTAGAGTGCAAACCCAACCCCCAGTCAGTGTTGTTTCATGAGCATGGAAAGAGCATGGCACATAGTGAAATTAAGTTTCTTTCATGAACGACTGTCCTTCTCGTCTTCTTTACCTACTGATGCTGTAGCTAGTGTCAGGGTCTGTGCTGCTTATAGACCCACCATGAGGTTCCTAACTGAGCCTACTGCACAGCAACTGACTTAGAAATACAGTTTTGGAATCATAGCTATATATTTATGAGTATTAATATTACCACTGAGCATTATGTCATTACGTTAGTTATTTTTGTCTAGAAACATCTTGAAACAGCTAAGTAAAGTTTAGAACAGCAGAAGAATAATTGAGGGTATCTGAGTTTTCCTGTAATTACTTGTATCTGGCTTCTACAAAGGAGAATTCTCACAGCTTTGGGGAAAAAGGCCTGGAGAAATTATGATTTGACCTTCAGTAGGAGACTCTTGGTTGTGCAGATACTGACACGTTGATCATTTAAAACCAACACTTAACGTGCTACAATTCAGGGAAATTTGATATGTTGTCAGACCTTAGGAAAGCATAGCAGTTTAATATGTCTAAACATCTTTCATTAAATTGAGCTTTCCTGGTAAGAAAATTTCCTTTTAGGAGTTAACAGGTACAATAGTTAGGAAAGTAACATGTTTAACATAGACATCCTACAAGTTTGTTTCCTATCTTCTCTTTTAAAAAGAATTCAGCTCATGCCAGCCTAGTTCTGATGAATATGGATTAGCTTAAATTTATTTAGATGCAGGAAGGATACAACTTTACTTGCTTTGGAGCAGAACTGTTTGGAAAAATAAACACCTGGATATCATGTACTTGTGAAGTAGCATCTTCCAAACCAGCGGAACTATGCATCTGTGTAGACATATCCTGTATTGTGTGTAGTTCAGCAGACTGCTAAAAATGCGGGTTTGGACATGCTGTTAATGCTGTTAATCTCTTTTAATAATGCTGTAAAAATCTGCCTAAATTTTTAATGTGATATACTCTGTAAATGAAGCTAAACTGCTTTTATAATCATTTGCACTTCATGATGATCTAGGCAGTGCTTTAGAAGCAAATTATCCAAAATGATCTGTGAGCCTGTTTATTAGATAATTACATTTTGCTAGTTAATGTGCTGTAGTGCATTGGGGTTTTTCTGGCAAAGCTTATGCATTCAAAAAGGGAAATTGAAGCTACTGAATCCTTAAAGGACAATGTGTGGCAAGTATTGTCTGAGTCGTCCCAAAGCTGTGGAATTATGAATACTGTATTGAAAAGGAGAATGAAGCTGCTTCAGTATTCTGTAAACATCCCACTTCTTTTTAGTATGGGAAAAGACAAAACTGTAGGCAACTGAAACAAATCTTTTATTATTTATCTTTAGGGGAAACAACACTAGAGGCTTGTAGTTAAACTCTGTGTCTGCATCCTTGGCTACAGCTAGAGGCTGTACTTCTGATATTTCCAGTACTGAAAAGAGGAAGGAAAGAAAGGAAGAAACCCATTCTTACGGGCTGGCAGACCTTTTTCCTTTCCAAATTTGAGGTATTTCCAACTATCCCTACTTTAGTTGTATAGGTATAGTTAGAAGGGAAGGAAGTGAAAAATCCAGCAGAGTAAATTATATTTTCCTTGAGGGTAGGGTAGAGCTTCCATGAGGAATTTTTTGGAGGAAAAATTCCAGAATCAGATCATCAATCAGCATGCAAGTGAAGCCAAACCCACTGTGCCCAATTGCTCTCCTCTCATTGCTTTATTTTTCTCATGCTTCTACACTGTCTGATTAGGCTGAGGACAAAAATCCAAGGGGCCAAATGACTGTCTTATATTCATAAGCATTTCAAATTGTGTCTGTAGATGAAGTAGCAACACATTTAAGCATCCACTGCATATATGCTCGCTTTTCTTAGAGAGATGTCACTTGAAACCTTGTCTGAAAAGCTAAGCCAGAGTTCTAGGCATTTATGCCTTAAAATTTTGAAGTGAGAGCAGTTTGATGTATGACTGTAAGTGAAAGTGTCTTTTTTTCCCCCACTCTTCTCATTTATGGTTTCAAAAAAAAAATATCTGGAAATCTTCTAGGAGCCATGTTACCATGACAGCAGAACCTCGATGTGAAGTTAATTTGATGATATACTAGTGAATATTGTTTCCAAGATTTCAGAACTGAAATCAATGAAATGTAGTTCCCAAATCTCATTTTCACACCTAATTAGATGTCCTTATTTTCAACGTTGCTCTCTTTCTAGCATCTGTCTTCAAATCTTGGCAGTGGCATCTATAAAAAAAGGAGATGAACCACTCTTTGAAACTTGGCTGTGAGTGATTAATTACTTTTTTAAAAAAAAACCAACAAAACAAACACCAGCCTTTGTAGCTTAAAATACAGAAGCAAGTGCAACAAGCAATTTGGAAAGAAAAAAACTTGGTTTCTATCACAAGTACAAAGTTTGAGCTGAGCTTTGGTAAGACAGACATATTTTAAAGTATGATGAGATGTTATTGAGCTGAGAATGTAACAATAAATAATCTTAAGTAGCTAAAAAGTTAAGTGGAGCTGCTAAAGATATAGTAGGTAGAATTTTGATTAGCCTCTCTTCTGAACAGTTATGAAGAGGTGGCACAATCTTCTGATGCTTCTGGCTAATCAGGAGTTTGAAGAAAGATAAGTCAATAAATACAGAAGCAAGCTGTATAGGGGGATACTCCATAAGGGATGCTGGGAGGCCCTGACTTTGTCTTGGCAAGGGAAATGTGAGTTAAGGGCATATTTTCCTCCTGGAAACTTCCAGAGAACAAGAAGGAGAGTAGATGTTTATTGTTTTGGTTTGGTTTTTTTTGTTAGTTTTTTTTTTTTTTAAGTTGATATTTTAAGTGCTGTGGTAGAGATCAGACAGCAAAGTAGTCATATTATAACTTGATAAAATCCAGTTCCACAAAGTGAGGTATCACAGTTCTACTCAAGGACATTACTGAGAGCAAACATTGTTTTGAAAGGTTTGTGCCAGAAACCATCTGCATTGGAATGATAAATAATACTTTATTTGGTTTGTCACTTCCCTACTGCTAACTTGATTAATATTGAAATTTCTTGTATTTTACTGCATTTTAGAATCTGTGGCAAGAGAATTGACATCCATTTTTTATTTACCACAACATTTTGGAAATAAGCAGAAATGAATGTCTTTGAATAATTACTGATGCAACTCTAAACTGATTTTAAGATGACTATAAAATTTTCAGGGAGGGATGTTGTAGTCTTAGCCCAGATAAATTTAAATAAATTCTACAGTAGAGATAGGATGGTTTCTGCTGGCTTGTGAACTAAATCTTCCTGTCTACCACTGAGTAAAAATGTGGCTGTCTAGCTCAAAACAGAATTTCTTGCTTCAATTTCAAACAAGACCACTTTCTTCTCTCCCTGTTCGCTCTTAGAGGGAAATCATTATTTACTCTTTGCAAGCTGACCTAAATTTCCATGACAACTACTTTGGAAGTCAGATGTACAGGATTAGTAATTCTCACAATGTCAAGCAAAAGAAGAGCAGAGGAAAAAAAAATAGTTTATGAAAGATGAGTGGCTTAAGATTTTAATAAACAACTACTTGGTGTTGACAATGACTGTAAATGCATGTCAGACCAGTTGTGTATTTAAGACAGTTTCTTGACACTGAGAATAGCCAATAGTTAGGTGATCAGGAAAAAGGTGTGAAAATAAGCCAAGAATATGGTGGGTTTAATCTTGGAAAATCCTTTATAGATTTTTTCCATATATTTTTTTTTCTGCTTTTTTCAAAGTCAACCATTATGGCTCACTTAAAGAAAAACAACATAAAATACTTATGTCTATTTAGGTAGTTTTCCCATCCAATACTCTTTATAAGCATGCAATATTTCTCTACATATGTTGGGAGGTTTTGATGAAGTTAGGTCTGGTGGGGGTCTGAGAAGGATAAATGTGGGGCTGAGGATGAGCTCCACAGGGGAGGCTTTGCAGGGTTGGTATGGCAGATTGTGAAGAGACTTGTAGGAGTTCTCAAAGTCTGCAGGAAGAGCACAAGGGAATCTGTGAAGCTCAGAAATGATGCTAGAACTGGCCAGTGGGTAATGATGGACTGCTAGAGATTGCTGGTGAAGGAGGACTCTCAGCATGGGAGGTGGGCTGGAAGAGCTCAGAGGATCTTCAGAGACCAGGGAAGGAAGGGTTTTCTTCTCTTGCTCTCAGGCAGACCTGTTCCTCTTCCAGTGTCCTGTTATAGAAAACCACTATATGTGCACTTGCAGTGACCTTCTCCATTGCCATAGGAGGATGCTCACATCTCCCTGCAGCAGCCCTTGTGCCTTTTGAATGGCTGTTCAGGAACAGAGCAGCCCTCCGTAAGTAGGGGAGCCCTGGGCAGATGTTCTCCTGATGCTGCCAGGATGGGACTAGGGCAGTGGTAGCAACTCTTTGTGCTGTAGGAGGCTGTTTCCCAAAACAGTAGCTGACTCTGGAACCAAATTGCAGACACTCAGTCAGAGACTGCAGGAAGGAGGCCTATTTGGCTGTACAGATATGCATGGTACTTTAACGGATGATCCCTATTTCCTTTGGTATAAGGGAGCAGCTAGTTAGCTGTGTTTGGCTCGCCTTTGCTCAGAGTGGCACAAGTTTTCTCTGGAAACATAAATATCTATTGCTTGATGTGATCTGTATTAGGGAGCAGCAATAGCAGAGTAAAAACGACTTCTTGTACAAGTCTTTGTTTAATGCAGGACAGATTTAGGTTGTAAGCTTATTATCCAGAATAAGGCAGTAGTAAAAACATATTAAAATATATTGCTATATATATAATCTGGTTTTTATGTAGTTTTCTGTTGCTATGCATTAGTGCATAGTATTAGCTTAGTAAGATGTTCAGTACACACTGATAGATTTTAAACAAAGTATATTATGTTCTTAAGGTCTCAGTTAGTACAAATGTTTGGTTTTGTTAGCAGAATGGAAAAGGGTATCTATCTGTTTGCTGCAGTATTAAGCTGAGATAATAGTGGGAACGAGGATAAAACCACCATATCTGCCATGTTCCATGGCTGGCCCAGTCTGTTATGCTGATAAAAAGTAGCAAGAGCTGTTCTTTGGAGTATAGATCAAGTGTGACTGATACCCCCACAGTTCCTGTGCTGTTACACTGTTGGAAAGCTGTGAAAGCAAGGAATTGCTAACAAAAATCGTTTATTAGGAGAAAATAACGAACCTTTTGGCATAATATTTGCTTATGTTGTAGTGGTAGGTAGTGGATCTATTTGTGTAAATTTAGTGATTTATTAGTACTGTGCAAACATATAGGAACTCTAGCAGGGGCCATGCAAAAACAAGAAGAAGGTTTACTTGTACAGCATCTCCAAAATCTGTGGAAAATAGTGAGCGTGTGTGAATATCACTCGTCTTTGTTCTGTTGATTACTCTGTATGATCTGACGTGACTGACTTAAGGCACCATTAAGTTCTGCTTACCTAATTATTTGGCATTAAATTTCCTGAAATGTTTCACTGGTTACTTAATGGCCTATAAAATTATGACTTTGACATCTTCTATAGACATTACATGATGTGTTTTGTACTTCTACAACATCAGTTTATTATCAATGTTTACAGCTTCTGATTTGCTGCTACTCTCCTACTGTGAGTAAGAGCTCCATAGGTATATAATAGTCTGTAACTAGAAAAGTAGTATTTGGCTTAGGCTTACGAATGTAGCGCAAAACTTTTCCTTTCTAGCTGTGAGATATTTGCACTATGGTTGAGCTGATTCTGGTCTGTTAAGTCCTGTTAGCCCATATGCTGCTGCTGTCTACACTCATAGAAACACAAACATTGAATGGTTTGGGTTGGAAAGGACCTTAAAGATCATCTAGATCTGAACCCTGCACAGGCAAGGACACCTCCCACTGGATCAGGTTGCTCAGGGCCCCGTCCAACCTGTCCTTGAACACCTCCAGGGATGGGGCATCCACAGCTTCCCTGGGCAACCTGTTCCACTGCCTCACCACCTTCATAGTGAAGAATTTCCTCCTAATGTCTATTCTAAATTTACCGTTTTCAAGTTTCAATCCATCATCACTTGTCCTCTTGCTACAAGCCCTAGTAAAAAGCCCCACCCCAGCTTTCCTCTAGTCCCCCTTCAGGTACTGGAAGGCTGCTATGAGATCTCCCCAGAGCCTTCTCTTCCCCAGGCTGAACAGCCCCAGTTCTCTCTGCCTGTCTTCATAATAAATTCCCTGTCTTCATGTATAAATTCCCTAGGAACTGAGAAGGAAGATGGTGTTAATGGTGCAACCTCAACTGTTTTTGTAGAATTGAAAGATTCACCTTTGCAGGAGGAGTTCTCTGTGGGCCAGCTGTAACCAGCTGAATGCTGCATAGGAAAACTAACCTAAAGGAAGCTGGAAAGTAAAGCTCTTTTTTTTTGGCTAAGAGAGTTGATTGTAGCTGCTTACAAACAGTAGTGATAATGTAATAAAGCTAGGCTAGTGGAATAAGGAGGGGAAAAAACACATTTTGCAGGGAAACATGGATATAATTTATAATATTCAAGAGCAATATGCTTTTTTTCTGTGTGTGTTAGGAGGGGCCCCAAAAAAATCCATCATGAAAGTAGTTCCCAAATAATTTTCTTTTTGAAAATCTAGGAAGAAGTATTTCTAGTATCAACAGTGTATTTGAAATGCACTGTCTACCCCAGGATAACGAAAAATATCATGCATTTATATTTTTTTTGTGTTTTCAAGATGATAGGCACCTTTTATGACCCCATGCCAGAAGTGAGAGTTTAGAGCATTAAGGATCTGACCTAAAGCCCACTGAAGTTAGAGGTAAACTCTCTACTCTTCTGGCCTTGTCCTCAGTAAGCACCAAAGACCTTGTAATCAAGTCCTTGTATCCCTTGAACTGATTCAGACCTATTATATATTTCTCAGAATTTTTTTAATTTTCACTGAATTCTGCTTCCTAATATCAAACTTCACTTGCTTTGTTTGTTCAAAACCTAATTTATTGTGCTGAAACAGTAACAATTGAGGTCCTGGGCAATTTCTGGGTTTTAATGACTGAGAGGGTTAATGACCTGAAACAAGACTCAGGGCCATTAACTTCATCCAAAGAAAATTTATCAGGAAACGTTTTAGACTGAATTTGTTGCTTGGCACTCTGCAGCTGTGTCTGAGTTGAGGGAGGGTGACTCTATGGGAAAAGCAATTACTTATAAAGTCTGAATTGGTTTATTAAAAAGTACTATTACAATTTTTTTTATAGCAGCTCTAGAAGGACTGGACTAAAATGGGGATAATGCCGGAAAAGGTAAAGATTTGTTCTGCAGTGTGCTGTTCAAAAACAAAGTAGTGGACCGTTCCTCTCAAAAAGCTTTTACTGTCTTGAAAAAAGTATTGTAGAGCTTCCTAAAGCAGATGATTCCAGTTTCTCTTACAGTTTTGATTATTATGTTATGGAAAAGTGAGTATTTGAATCAGAATTGCATTCCAGAGGTATTTTATATTCATAACCTTTAAAAATTAGATTCCCAAGTCCTTAAATATTAGCAGAGAGATACTGAAATTTGTGGGAATCGGAGATGTTGCCTATATGTGTATGTAGATCTCTTAATTAAGGTAACTGTATCACAGGCACTGAATTTATTCCCATATGACTGCTTGAATTAAGGCTATGTCCTTACCCCATTTTACAGGTGGGAATCAGATTGTTTGAATGACCTGCCAAAGGTGAAATGAGTTACCTGCAGAGCATGCAGAATATTCATTGTTGGGGCTTTCCAAAACTTGGCAGCATGAGACCCTAACCAACCTGTTCTAACTGCAGAAGTGCCCCTGCTGTGAGAGGGGCTTGGACTAGATGATTTTCAAAGGTGTCTTCTGACCTGCATTATTCGTGAGTCTTTGCTTCTATGTATATGTGGCAAAGGCACATGAAATTTAATCTTGCTGGTCTAACAGAACCTTGAACAAAATAAACCCTATATTCATAGCATAATAAACTCTTTTATGTCTGTGACTTCCAGTGGGATACAGGCTTCTGAAGTCTTTAGCAGATTTTGAAATCTTTTCTTTAGGTGTTTTGCTTAATATTTAAGCTAAGGTGTTGCATAAAAAGCTCAAATTAGTGTTTGGTTTTGGTTTTGATGGTTTTCATAGTTAGTGTTGGCATTTTACTTTATTTTTTGAAATTTGTCTTCAATAGGCCTTCTCTTTTGGGCCAAATTCCTGTATTTTGTAGTTGATCGTGGGAACAAATGTCAAATGGCTTTTGTGAAGTGTTCAAGGGTACATTTGAAAAGATTTGTGTGCAAATTTGTGAATTTCTAGTGCAACATACCACCTCAAAAGACTGCTATTTCATGTATGCCACCACAAGCCAACCTCTTCTTGTAGAGCAAGTACTCTTTGCACTCCAGCCCCACAGAACTGCTGTTCTATTCTCGTGCTTCCCATTCTCATTTACCTCATGTAATATATTCAATATGTTAAGTTTTCTGACTGTGAGGCTTGTTACTTTTGACCTGGAATAGGTGTTACAGCTAAGAAACATTTTCAAGAGATGGACACAAGGATTTTATAAAAACATGAACTGAGCATGCATACATTTTTGAGTTGATTTTTATTTTTGGCCCTCACTGTACTTCTCTTACTGACTTGATTTGTAAAAGGACATAATGAAACATTAAGAATATATATCTTACATGAAAGAACCATGAATACCTGTACCAACTGAAGAATTTATGCCTAGGTTTTTAACTAGTGGTATCCACAAAACTTGAGGGAGTGAATACAGGTCTCGTGCTACTTATCAAAATCACACCTACAGCAGACAACTTTTGCTGGGTGTCTGACAACCATCAAAGTGCCACTTACTGTGCATCTTTTCCCCTTTGTTAAGTTAATACACACTTAGGGAAATGAAGAAATATAGTGCACCATTGTTTTGAGTTTTCTAGCCTATGAATTTGCAGCATTTCTGAAATCTAGTCCCTTCAGACTTTGAAATGCAGCATCAGCTTTTTTTTGTGACACTTGACCTTATTGAATAAGAAAAGACAATATATTAAACACCAAGCTTATGGAAGGCTTTTTTCTGTGATAGCACAGACTTCACTCAAATAATTATGGATGCTTTTTCCTGTATTATTTTGAGTCTTAAAACTCCTTAATGTTATACATGTTATGTATTGTATACAGTGATATGTAACAGCAGACAACATAGAGCTGCTTCACATACCATCTGAGTATTTTTTTAGACCTAAATCACTGCAGTGAATGAAAAAAGTGGATACAAAAATCTTAGAGAAGTGATCCAAAGCTACTGGATTAATCTTTATTTTTGACCCAAGGAATGCTTTGAGGTGCCTGTTTAGGTAGGGAAGCTCTTACTGGTTTCTTAGTTTAAGACTTCTACAATATCTACCAGATCAGTCTACTTCTGAGTGATTATGCAGTGAAGGTTAAGGGAGATTCAGAGATCGTTGCCTTTTGTTTCTTTGTTGGTTTCAGCTGTAGAAATGTCTGTCACATGAAGCTGCAGGATATTTTCCTATATGAGATCTACTAAAAGGCAGACAAATTACATATATATATATATATATAAGGATTAGAACATTGTGTTGTGTTTTTTTTTTTTCTCTCCTAATATCACCTGCATTCATTTTGATGTCAGCATGTAACACAAAGGAAGATAATAATATTTAGCCGTTTTACTATAATCAACAAATGGAGATTTGAGAGCCCCACTGCCTTTGTCTGATACACCTGGTTGATTTTGCTTTACACACACTTTCTCCTAAATGCTCTGGAGTCTAATTTTCTTTTCTTATCGCATTGGTAACTGCAGATTTAATTCTGCAGGTTCTTCTGTGAGCACACCAGGTGTGGAAGCCCTGACCCTGCTTGGATGTAGAATGGAATCTGTGCTTTGCAGATATCATACTTGGTTTCACTGTGCAGATATTGAGTGAAGATAGATCCATTTCTCTTGAGAGATACCATTTTCTAATTTCACTGTTTCTCCCAATACTGTCATGAGGAACTAAGCTTATGTTGTCACTGTATCTGCAAAACAGCACACAACTTAATGAGTTTTGACTGTATTGCTTGAAGAGGAAGTTTCTTTTGATTTCATTTATTCCAGGTGATGGCAGTAAAGGACCTTTGCTCTTAAAACATATGCTATGAAGTACAGAAAGCTTTCAGACTCCTACACCACCTCCAAGGGAAAGGACACCTTTCTTCCATTCCTGTTCCTTTCTTGCAGCTTGTAATGACATCCATCATAAGATGGAAAACCAGCATGGGTTGGATTGCAGACTTTTCCCCTGTCCCCCCCCAGTTCTTAAGAAATACAGTATCTATTTTTCAATTCCCTTTCTCTATATGAGCCTCTAATACCTTATATGCTTAGTATAACCTTCCATACGGTGCAAGTTGTAGTGTTTGGGTTTGGTTGTAAGATGTTTAAAACTGCCTCTAGAAGTTTAGTGTAAATTGTGTGTTAAGGGACAGAGGGTGTCTCAGTAAAGCTGTTTATCTGGGATTTGTCACTCAGGCAGATGGTAGTATAGCAATGTTATGTGAAAAACATTTTCAAAATGAAAAGTCTTGCAGTGAGCCTGGAGTGTACCTGCTGGAACTGGAACAAATCAGCCATTCACAACTAATGTTTTATTGATGGTTTAATGGAAAGGAGGAAAAAAAGCCCAGAGTAGAGTACATTTCAAAATTAATTCAGTGTGGCCTTGAAACTTCCTTATGCTTTTATTTAATTAGCATAGGGTAGGATAGAAAAAATACTAAATTCCTACTTCTCAAATAAGATGTGGTGATGCCTGCTAGCAGAGGATGTGTTTGACCTGTGGTTTCAATTATACTAAATGGTGCTCTCATGCCATCAGTTGTGGGGAATGAGGCAAATGTTTTCCTCATGGCAAAACCAGGGTCAGGAACATCTGCTGAAATTGCTGCTGTAGCTTCGCTGCAGGGATGGGTACATGGTTCTATGGAAAGGTAAGGTTTTGTCCATTTCAAACTGTATAGCTTAAGGCCAGCAGTGCTGCAATGATAACAGTTTCATGTTTTAATTCAGATGGAGAATGAACTTTTGAAGCAAATCTCCTGGTTATATCTTCTCTCACAGCTTTGGTTTGCATTGCAGAGCAGTTTCCCAAATTGTGAACTGGCTTGATTTCAGCCAAAGCTTAATGGGAAAATTTGTTCCAGAAATGCATCTAATGCACTTTGGTCACAACAGAGTCAGACTCTGGTTAGCATGAATGGAAATGCTCCTGAGATATTTTCAGTGTGGATGCTATGTCTTCAGCACCAACTGTTTTGCCTGATAGATCTCCTCCTGTTGGACTGCTCTCTTTATTAGTGCAGACCCAGTTTGTGATTCTTTCTGTCAACAAGGATGTTCACACAACACCATGTGTCACATGCCCTGTGTGCATCCCCAGCTCTGTTCAGAATGAAAATTAAATCTAGTTTATCACTATTAGCCAATGAACTTTGAAAAGTGGCTGATAAATGCACTATCCTGGGAAGATGTATCCCTGTAAAGTTGCATGGTTTTAACTGTGATGTATCTCCATGCTTTTTGCATCCTGAAAGAAGCTACACAACTATTGTCCTTTTCCACTAATTGGCGGTTTTTTCTCTTGTGATTCTAGTGCAGTGCATTTTAAGAAAATCGCTCTTTGGAAGCCTTCTTTCTGTTTATATGCAGCTTGAGTTGGACCAAACTTGTGTTTTAGAAACTCCTTTTCTGGTCTTTATATGTGCCTTCTGTGTTTCAGCCTCAGCCATCATTTTACTGGGCTAAATAAGATATTATCCCTTAATAAAACGGCTTTTATTTCCATTTATCCCTCTGGTCTCTTCTCTATCTCTCATTATGTTCTTCAGAGTGGAGAA
Source organism: Apus apus (assembly GCF_020740795.1). Lineage (NCBI taxonomy): Eukaryota > Metazoa > Chordata > Aves > Apodiformes > Apodidae > Apus > Apus apus. The sequence goes on along the minus strand of NC_067285.1, from coordinate 75,701,565 downwards.
AATGAGAAGAGGTCAGAGTATGTACATGTGTCACAGAACTTCAAAAGAAATCTTGCAAAACAAGTGAAATCTGTTCTTTATCAGGGGATTAATTTCTGCTATGTGCTGTCAGGGAGCAGCAGGGGCTGGCTGCTCCCTCAGGGGTGGGAAACCAAGCATGATGATGTGGCCAGTGGCTGCCCTGGCCCTTGCCACCTGAATGAGACAAGCAGGGCAGACCCAGAGATTGTGACCAGGTTCAAGCAACAGCCAAAACTGCCCAACAGGTTTGCAGTGATGACACAGGCCTGACGTCAGGCTAGGAAGTCAGCCCACAGGTTGGGGTCTCGACCTGTGGTATGCATGGTGGAGCTGGGGGCTGGGTACTTCTCTGAGGCTACCACCTGAAGCTGAGATGAAGTATTCTCTGGGGTCTGTGGTGTAGGATAATATTTGGTCATAAAATGGCCATAAAAGCCTCTGAGTGTTGAGGCTGTGGTGTGTGTTCAGTTGTTGATCAGGCTTCCTGGTTTTTAAAGAGATGAAAAGAAGCATAATTTACACAATAAAGTAATCTGCCTGGGGACAAGTTTCCTGTATCGTATGCATGTAAACTAGCAGAGCATCTGGGGCCATGTTCTCTAGCTGCAAATTGATATGGTACAAAATAATTCTTCCTGGTGCAGTCTTCTAAATCCCTATATGCTTCTGGGATGGGGAAAGGAGGAGATAAGGGATTACAAAACTAATTTCTTGTTCAGTGTACATTAAGGATTAAAGGGATTTGTTTACATCTGCTTTTTAACTTGCAGTATATGTTTTCCTCTGAAGCTGTATGCCTAGGCTGTACATATGTATACTTCTATAAGTAAGGTAAACATGTGCAGGAATGTTTCTGAGCACTGAAACCAACTAATTGGTGTGGACTAGACAGCAGTGCTACTTTTAGTCTTTCTTAGCCTTTGAAACAGGAGGGTGACAGCTACTAGAAAACTTTAAATTTCATAATGGTCCCAGTCCTGTGCTGAAGTCTGAACTGTGTCCAGGCCAAGAATGGTTTTGAAGACTGCTAGTAAATGCCAGGGCTGCATTTAACTGTTTAGAAGAGATATAGTTTGGGCTGCTTTTATTTTACAGTTATATACAAGCATTTAGCACCTCTCAAGTTTTCCAGGTCATGGAGAAGACCGTTGCATATAAACTGAGAAAGAAAATCAGTTAAGAAACAAACTTGCAACTGCTTGGGATGTCACCTAAGTTCTTGGAAAGACATTCAACTTATCCACCTGAAGTTTTCTAAGTATTCAGTACTGGCAAAAGGTGAGGTGAGAAGGATGCTGTTCTCCTGAAATGGCAACTAGATCTACTGACAGACCCTCCTCTAGTGCAGGGTTGTTGATGGGATGTACCCATTAAATGAGAACTTAGCTTATATGTTTTTAAGTGTTAGTTAAAGCTCCCTGATGTTGAAGAGCTGTATATAGAACAGGTTAGAGATTTTGTAGACAACTGTGTAAATGTTCAATTACATAAATTCAAACTGATAGTTTTCTGTTCAGCATGTAATATTGAAAGACGTCAAATATGGTCCCTTGAAATTGTTTGCTTAGCTGCCAGTGGGCCTCAAGATGCAAGATCTTACACTACAGGAAATTAATTATTTTTTAATTAATAGAAGAAGATAGAAAACAGGCTACCATAAAAATTCAAGCTTTAACTTTTTTAATGTGTCAGCTGACTGGATATTTTTCATTGACTAGAGGGATGATTGGCCAGTCAAAAAAACTGATGTTTATTCTGTATGGATTTCAATAGAGCCTTTGACATGGTGCCACATGGGAAAGTAATAGGTAGATTAAGATGGGGACTTAATAACATTTGAGAGTTATGTATGCAACAGATTAAGCAGAAAATGAGCTGCACCAATGGGAGAATTTTTAAAATAAAAGGATATTTCTTGTGGTGTTCTTTTGACCTTGGGACTGATCATATTTAATAATTCCATAAGTGATTGAGGTGTAAGAAGTGCCCTTTTAAAATGTATGATTCAATGTACATTTGCCATGTGCTGGCGGACCCTCAAGAAAATATGAAGAGTAAGAATAGAAGCTGCTGGACAGCATTAATAACAAAATGACCCAAAGTGCAATGTACTTTAACAATAAATCTAACAGTACAAAGGACAAGGCAAGCACTTAAGGATTAACAGTTAAGAATTAGTAGTTCTGCTTATTCTTCTTCAGGAGAGATGGAGTTTAACTTGCATGAGTAAAAAGAAGGGTTAATGGTATTACAGAAAAGTAAGAATTTGCCTCAATGTGGCAGTTAAAAAAGCTTCCTAGCTTGACAAAATAAAGACTGAGACATATGGTGATGACCGCTGAATACTTTAGAATGATAAGTATCATGGGCAGCAAAGATAATTTTGGGGTAATAAAAGTGTGGCATGGGAACAAGTAAGTACAAATGTTGTGTTGATATACTTAGGCAAGATGACACTAATTGGAGTAGCAACAGTAGCAACAGTAGGTTATCTGACATACTAGTGACTAAAATTTCAGCTTCTGAGGGTCTTTCTAGTCTTATGGTTTTAATAACTTGAGAATAAAAAGATATGCCATGAAGGAGAGTAGAATACAATATTCACAAAATTAGAGATACAGTCCCAATTATACACAAGGAAGTTACAGAAATGTTTGGGAGAATAAGTAAAATATTTGAATAATCTCTTTTTATTTTAAAATTAATTACTACTGAATAGTTAAGTTATATACAGAAATATAACTACTCTGTGGAAAGTGACTTTTCCTTAGAAATCCAAAGTTTCATTTTTTAAACTTGTGTGTAGTTAGAACTGCCAGGCATTGTGGCACTCAGACTTGTTTATGGGTAAGAACAGAACACACCTCACATAAAGCCAAGAATGTATGACTAACATAATTGAAATTTTAATAGTCTAATCCTAGAACCATGACTGGTATAAATGTAATTTTTAAAGAAAGAGAAAGAATATGTCTATGCAGAAAAAGCTGAGTAATAATGAAAGTAGAGTTAAAATACCCAAACACTCTGGACACAATCATGGGGGTCTGATTTTTTGTCTGTCCTTGCTACCCTACTGAAACTGTTTAAATGTTTCAAACTTGGTAGCACATTTATACAACATTATTTTATTGCGTGTATTCAGAATTTGAATCTTGTTCCCCAGGGAACTGAGTGCAACTGTCAAAAATAATTTTACTTGTAATCTTTAACAACCATCAGAAAAATGGGACTATGTCCATATATGATGAGCTAGAAGGTACTTAGTCACCCATAATGTATTTATTGTTAATCCACTGAGACCTAAACTGTATTGTTCCTCTAAATGATAACTACAACAAATGCAATAACTCAAAATGTATTAACTGACTCTAAATACATGCCCTTTTTAAAATTAATCTATTTATTTACTTATTTATTTATTAATTTGGCTTTAGACAAGAAGTAATCAAAAAAAGGTGAAACAGATTAGAATGCCATAGAAAAATCTTTGGAAACCTTTTGGTGCTTCATTATCTGCTTTCATCTCCCAGTATCTTTCTAGTGCTTTTGAATATATTTTGTTAAACATTAGCTAAAAACTTGTAGCAGAGACGCAGCACTCTGACCAGTGATACAGGTATGCAGTGGTACACTGAAACAGTTGTGACTGGCAAGTTAATCTCTGAAGTATGCTGAACTCATAAGTTTAGGACAACCCTCACCAAAATTCTAGTGGTCAGATTACTATAGCCTGAACAATCACAGACCATCTTCCTACTGACCAAGATTATTTTTTATTTGGCTATGTCAACTATCAAATTCGAAGGATGATATTCCTGCATTCTGTGAACCATTTACAGAGGACTTCTATGAAATTCCTCTCTTCTGTGCAAAACCCTGAAGAAGAGACATGCAAACCATGTGGTAGGGAATTTCTTTGGACTAGAAATGCTTTCTTTAAAGCAGTTATTTTTTCTGTGTTAAGGAGTCACTGTATTCTGATTCAAGTCATTTCTATGCAGCCTTTTTCCCATTTGTGTATACATTAAATATAAACAAAAGAAATGGTAAAACTAAAAAAATACTTGCGCCACCTATTATAAACGGTAAGACTCTCCCAGAGACATGATTTCTAATCACCCTTAAAATTTTTCTGTTAAAAGTCACAGGATCTGATTTAATTGCTATGTCTTCAGTCACTTGGGCAGCAGAACTTAAATCTTCCTGTTTTATGTGCTTCCAATTTTTATTGCATAGTAGTAACAAGATTAGTACTTACAGTCAAACTAAACAAAGGAAAGCCAACTAGTGGAAGATGCATTGTACCAGAAATTTCGGCATCTGAGGTACCTTTCTAACCTGTACTGCAAAGGCCTTGCTAGCAAGCAAGATGAGGACTGAGAGTAGACAGAGGCAAATCTGGAAATGAGAAACAGGAGAGAAATGCAGCTAGTGCTGTGTCAAAATGTATGCAGCAGAAAGGGCAACTGTTGAGAAGGATTTGTACTCCAGTGGATTAGTCAGTACAGTCACTGGCTGGGTGAGACAGGGCAGCCTGACATATGAGGTGGTGATGGAGAGAGCAAGAGTGCACTTCAGGTTTTTGAGAGCAGGTCTAAATATAACTGCAAGCAATGTGAATTGCTTGGGGGCTGAAATGCTTAAGCCTGCTGTAAACATGAGGTCAGTGTTACTTTTAGATGGTATGAGAGTCACCTGTATCAAAAATGAGTGATTGTTCACACTGGTCATTTCTTACATTATTCATTATATTAAGATCATAGTAATTTGTAACTTAAAAGTATTTCTGTTTCCTGAGTGGAATATTTTATTAAAATGTAAATATTGGCTGAATTAATGACCTTTGCGACCTATGTATTCAGAGGCAAAATCACATGTTATTTTGGGATATGAATAATCATATCTAGCTAAGTGCATCAGTGTCTTCCTGTCACCCGGTATTTACTCACAGACTCTGTTTAGCTGCCTCTCCTTAGCTCTCATTGCAACTGATTCTATGCAGGAGGGACTACAGTTCAGCTAATCTGCAAAAAACACCCCAAAACACTAAACATGCACAGCTACCAGTGCTGCTGAAGCATAGGGCAGTGGATGGAGTGGATCAGAAGTAAAACTGAGGCATGAAGGATGTGAATATGAGAAGTATGAGCTTGGGAGAGCAGGTGCTAGAAATCATGCTTCCCAAAGAGTTTGCAGAATAAGACATGGTGAGATCTGCCAAGTGTGATGCATCTGTGATGCTGGGAAGGATGCAAAGTAGGTGTCAAGCACCATTCAGGCTAAAATACAGGATATAAGTACATTTAATGACACAAATATTCATTCATGTGGTTTCCAGGATAGTACATTTTGTAAAACTATGGAGCAAATGTCTTTATTACTTGTTTTCTCCCAGATCAGCTGAAGGGTGTGGGGAAAGATCCAGTCAGCTACAGGTGGAATGTAAAGAGACGTGAGTTGTTTTTGTTTCATCTGCTACTAGAAAGATTTAATCTTGGCAAGAAAACAAGAAATCTACACCTTAACTTGATTCAAAGTGTGAACTGAAGCTGCTTTTTACTCCTTGACTGTTTGTTCCCCCATTATAAGATGTGCTGACACATTATCAAAAGATGGTAGGGAGACTTAAGCAAGAAAAGCAAAAATCTGCAGGAAGGAAACTTGAAACTGCAAAGTAAAATAATGTAAGAGACTGTTCCATATCAAAAAGGGTAATTGAATTTGTGAACAGTAGGCAAACATCATCCAGTTAAAAAAATGCTGACATCAGGTATTTCTTCTTAAAAAAAGGGATATGGAATAAATAATCTGTCTTAAATTTCTGGCAGTGGAAATATTGTAAGATAACTTTTGGAGGAGGCTGTTGTTATACAAAAAAAAAAGGCAATTTTTGATGAAATATTAATGCAATTATACAGCAATAGGTTATAAGTTGTCATGGTTCTCTTGAAGTTTATTCCTTGGAAGGATCTTGGCATTAAGAAAGAAAAAAGTGACCAAGGAAGAGGATACATTATTATTTTCTTTCCAAATAGGCAGCTGACAGGTAAAACTTGACCAGAAAGGTTACCTAACATAAAGTTCATAAAAATAAAGAAGTTACCTCATATTATTGCACTGTCTACTTTTTTCTCACACATGAAAAACAAATTATGTACAATTCATCATAGAAAATTTTGTATATAGTATGAGGAATTTTAATAGTAATATAAGCAATATTATAATCAGTCTAGAATACAAATTATTGACCTGATTATGTAGTAAGACTGCAACACATAGTTTTTACATGCAACATACATATATTCACAAAAATATTACCATTATTCTTGGTGGCAATGGTACTTTTTATTGTCATTTTCCTCTATGCTGTACAAATTTGTATGGTATTTTCAGCACTTATTTGTAAGTAAAAAAGTTTCATAAAATACAATCTGGTCAATATTTACTGTAAATATGGGTTAATGCATTTCTTCTGTTATATTTACCTATGTGCACCTATCTTGGATATGATCATTCTTAAAAGAGCTAGGATCTGTGATTCTAAATATTTTCATTATTCTGCTTGCCATTTACTAAGTGGTAGAAAGGTAGGACTAGCTGCACAGTCTGTACAAATATCCCACTCCTTTAAGACCTCCTTGTGGAGGTCAAGTATTGCTTTCAGGAACACTGCAACACTGAGGGAGAGAGGGCCAATAAAATGAGGGGAAAAAAGAGATACAAACAATGGCTAAACCTTGCATGATCATCACTGTTACAATTACCTGTGATGGAAGAGCTAGTAAACAATATACATTCTATGAGTCTTCCCTCTTCTTCATATTTTTAGTTCTTAGTAAAAGATTTCTGTAAGTGTTTCCAGATTAAGTCTGTGGAGATTTTATATTAATATATTATATTAATATTAATATAATTAATATTAATATTAATTAATATTATAATTAATATTAATATTAATTATATTTTATATTTATATTTATATTATTATTTTATTTTAAACTGAACTGGCTCAGATGAGCTACATAAATCACAAAATATATTTTAGTTCCTGTGAGTGATGAATGTGATCCTTCCAGCTTTGAATGTTTTGCTAGTGTGCATACCTGTTGTGCATATGCAGTCACACTTCAATTCTGAAAAAAGGCTGCAATACATCCTGTTTTCAGTGTGTATGAGTAGGAGGGAGGGAAAGAGTAAAGTGCTGGAACAGTCTTTCAAGTAAGTTAACTCTATTATTTACTCCCATGTTTTACTATTTCCTACCTTCTTGATTTCTAAAATTTACACAGTTGAATAATAATAATAATAGAATAATCATATTGAGAAGTTAAAAAATACATAGCTGAATGCAGATTACTATTCCAGTTTCTTTATGTTGTTCTGCTTGGTCTGTGAAGATGCTGTCTGCATTCCTTCCATATTTCTTAGAACTCTGAGAACTTATAAAAAATATGCTGGTGTTTAGAATCGTATTGACTGGTGACAAAATCTTTCAACTTTCTATTTAAAAATACTTTTTCTTTCCCCCAAGAACTTAAGCTGCTAAGTGATTCCTGGGAATATGACAATGTATATGTTCAATAGTTGCAATTTCACTGCTCTGCTTGATTGAAAATGTGAGCTACAAGCACTTTGGTCAATGAATTGGTAAGCTATCTACTTTCATTAGAGAGTATTTAATTCAAATGAATCTATATCCCTGAAATCTTGTAGAGCAATGCAAGTCAATCACAACAAATCTACTTTTGCTTTTATTTCCAGCTCTTTCAGGGCAGAGTGCCTCTTACAGGCAAAAATTCCTTCTAGGCTAGGCTCACATGGACCTATTTTAAGTAGTTAATATCACCGGAGTTTTATCAAAGAAGCAAAAAAATCCTGTATAGTCTTCAAAACTCTCAGAAATATTTTAGTTATGAGGCTGTGATGGACTCTCAGCCAATGCAGGTACTTTGCAAGCTGTACCTGAACTTGTTTAGTATTCTGGATGTATCTATTTGAAACCTATTCTTAAGTTACTGTGTATTTCTGTATTACAAAGCAAATTTATTTTTATTTAGTTAGGATGAAGTAATTATACATGGTGGTAATGTTGGAATTTTTGCATAACTTCTGAAACTTAACAAAGGTTAATGAATTCTGTTCGAAATACATCATCTGTCCTGGATCAAATTCCTCCTGTGTTTTGCAGAGAAATGGCATGGTACTTGGGAGCAATTAAAATAGCTGAAAACAAAACTTAGAGGTAGATATATCTTTTAAAACTGATATGTGAGTGGAAAAAAAGGGTTGAGAGTGTGTATATATATCTGGAAATTCCCTTATCAAGCATAGTTTTGAAAACACTTTTGCACTCCTGAAACTGCATCAGAGAACATTAAGTTACTTGCTGCCACTGGCAATAACCTCTAGTTTCAGTCAGTTTGGCTTCAGGGCTTAGCAAGTGTGTGCAAAAGAGCTAAGTCTCCTAAGCAGTGTCTGTGGTAGACATGGACGCATGACACAGTGCTCTTAAAAAATATTTTTAGAGAGCACCCTTCTGTGAACCATCTGTTCTCATATGTACAGCCTAGTTGCAACAGCTGGCCCTAAATCTCCTATGATTGAAAACTCTTGTTTCTTGCTTACAGCTTTAATAGCAGCTGCAGGCTCTTTTTCTACTTCTGATCAAAGATTTCTAGTAGGAGCTGACATGGAGGGAAACAGTTTTTGATCTGCAGGTTGGTCTAGTATATTGATCTGCCACAAGTGTTGCTCAGTTTAGTTAGTGTGGTGTTTCCTATGTAAAACTGGTGTGATGCTTCCTGGGCAATTCAGCTCACAGCTCAGCTTACATTTTATATCTTCCATATTTGCAGTTTCTAGAGTCACTGCTTGACTACGTGGTCTTTAAGCAAGTTTGAGTTCTGGAATAATCCTGACTACATCAATGTGGAGCTATGAAAGCTGTATATTATTTATATTAGCAAACTACAATTTCCTGCCGGTTACCTCCATGGAAGTGTGCACAAGTTTAGGTCTGTGAATCAGGAAATACCCAGTGCTATTAAGTAAAGATTTGTTTGTGAAAAATAGTTTCAGGTGAGAAAAGAAATATTCTAGTCTTCAGTCAACTAGGGAAGGAAGAGGATCAGAGCTTGATTCACTTGTGTGCTGTTGTATTTTTGCAGATGTCTGCTGTTCACCAGTGAAGACTTTTTAGAAAACAATGGTTTTTTTAATTACAGAACAATCATGTTTTCTAAATAACATTTAAATTGTATTCTGTCTTTGCACCTAGCAGAAATGTTACTAAGGATTAGAGACCGGTGCAAAAACTTAATTTGCCTCTGTAGCCAAACATCATTTTTCTTAGTAGGCAGAAAATGGAAGTGCTAGTTTTAGACACAGCAGTGATGTGTATGCAGCAGACAACAAAGGCAAGAATCCCTCCTAAACTCCTTGAGGCAGACACTACTATTTATATGATGCAAAAAAAGGTTTTACTTCATTTTTTCTAATAAATATACTTGATATAGACAAATCTGAAACTCATTACTGCCTCTACTTCCTGTGACCGATTATTTCTGAGGAATAGTCCCCAAAAACATCGTAGGAACTGGTTACAGTCTTCATCTTCCTAAAAATTGCCTGTTTCCTCTGTGTGAATTGCTCAAATGAAAGTGGTAGTCTGTGAATGATCTAGACATAGTCATAGGAAGTTATTTTGCCTCTAGAAAACTGTTGCTGTATGAAGAGAAACCATTTCTCAGAGAAAAACTATTTTTCTGCCTTTGACTGTTGGGAGACTTTATCAACTGATGTGACTTTTGAATGCTCAGCTGCCCAAGCACCCTCCTCTGCAGTGCCATGGGGAAGTGGGTTTTTTTCATAGCTTTCAGACGGATCCAGTTCCTAGGTATGGTATTCTCTAGGCTCATTTTTTACTCTAAAAGTGTATCAGGGTAAGCAAGGGGCTTAAGCCAATGTTGGTCATAAAATAAAAAAAAAAGCAGCATATCACCTGTCACTGCTAAAAGAACTTATAAGGAGATGAACTCATGCACCACATAAATATGCTTTCATGAAGATGAATAGTGACATGCAAAATATTCTACACATTAAAATACTGACAGTTGAGGAGAAGAGTAGAAGATAACTGGGAAGAGAATTGTCTGACACAATTACTGGAATTCATATGCATGGCGAGTGCCCATGGCTCAGGAGAGTTTTCTGACACTGACTCACAAACAGGCTTGTATCATAGAATCATAGAATTGTTTGAGTTGGAAGAGACCTTCAAAATCCTCTGTGATTCTTGCAGGAATATTTACATCATGCCACAGGACAGCTGGGCACGCATCCATTTCTATGTCACAAAGAGAAATGTAGCCCTGTGGCTCTGGCTGCCCCTCAGCTCTAGGTCCTGTGTCTCTCAGTTCACAACAGGGAGTCTTTTCTGTAAAGGCACAAAATATGACACAATGGCACGTGTTTCATTTCGCTAACTCACATGATTGGAGGTTATGTGATACCTGTTTAATTTGTGGTTTGTTTGCAAAAATGAATCCAATTTGTAAGAACAGAACAACCAGCATAAGTAAAATTTGTTGATCAGTTTTGTGACAACATCTTGCATACTTTCTAAAATTAATGGTTGATTGTGTGCAATGAAGCCACCACCACAAAAAAAAAAAAAGCCTCTGAATAGTATTCCTGTGCCTTATTGCATTGTTATATTGCATTTTTTCCAGCATCCTTATCCAAGACAAGCAGTCTGCACTTGGAATTGTCACTTGCAAAAGTGTTTCTGTAAAAAGTCTTTCTGTAAAAGAGATCATAGCTGTGTTAGTTCAAGATTGTGTAACACAAATCAAAAGCTCAGTAATTAAAGGGTTAATCTCCAGTACAGGTGCAAGCCATATCAGATGATCCAGGGGAGGTTAATGGAAACAGGTGAAGCTGTTGAGCTGCCTAAGGAGGTGGCAGTAGGAATAATTATCTCAGCTGACTACCAGGTTTCTGAAATATGTAAAGGGGAGTGGGGAGGAGACTGGGAACTGATATGGGAGTGTGTATTTTTGAGTTATGTTTAACTGGAGAGTCCCTCATAGTTTTAGGCGTACTTTAGGTGAAAATAAGGATAGGGGTTTCTTTTTTCTTGTGGTTGTTTTCATGGTTGTTCTAGCTGGTGTGGTGGTGCCTGTGATTCAAAGGACCTATGTAGGTAATTATTTTAATTTTATTTCATGGTCTGCATTTTGTTGCTGAGATTTCCCCCCATTATGTATTTGGCTGTTGTTCTAAGCTTCACTTTGAGCTTTGTAACACCCTTCCACATCAGTAAACTAATAACTCAGACTAAGTTATTGAGAGGTGTTCCTTTGAGTCCTGTAAGTTTTGTAAGTTTTGTAAGTTGTTCCAATTTAGCAACCAAATATTGATTTAGAAAACCTTCTTCTGTGTCTGCTCTTTAGTTTTAGTTGCCTGCCCATTTAAGTGATATCCATCAAAAAATAACATAAAGCACAGGAAGGCCAGTTACAGTTGGTGGGCTTTGTGCCATTTTGAGAAAATGAGCCCTGAATGAGATGAAATACAAGAAGTTGTTTTATTTATGGAGTGCAGGGATTAATGCAGGAAAAATTAACCTCTAAACTGAGGGGGAACAATGCTAATTAGAACTGGAGCCTGCTTTGGCATTCTGCTGAGAATAAGTTGTGGCATATTGGTGTGGTGCAGCAGGAGCAAATTGGAGAATTTGACTGCAATCTCCTTTTGTTTACTGTCATGCTGGGTGTTGAGGGTAAAACAGCAATTGCTTATATGACTAAGGAATATTGAGAAAGTGCTGAATGGATTTTAGCTGTCTTCTCCTGCAATTTAGCTACTGGAAATTATTACTAGCTGGTATCGTAAGATCAGTCAGTATAAAGAACTATCATTGCAGAACATCTGTTTTGAATGATCAAGCAGTGCTATCACAAAGATTGCTTAATTCTTATAATATGCTCCATATATTTGTGTGACTAGCCATAAGCAGTAACAGCACAGCAGATGTGATTTATTTTTGAAACATTAAAGAAGTGGCCTAGATGTAGGACTTTGCAATGTAGGAGGTGATATAATCATAAAAAACAGAGGGTGGTATGATGCCGGCGTATCTAAAGGCTAGAAAACTCAGCATACCACTGTAATGTCTGGAAGAGTTCCAGGTTTAATGAGCATTTAAGCTCTTTTTTGCTGTGGAAACAGCATAATGAATACTGACAAGCCTGGGGTTGCAGGTTGGCTGACACAGCCATCCTCAGGACTCAAGGGCTCATGCCTGAGCTCTTCCCTATTTTTGAGTAACTACCCTGGCCTCTGACTCAGTATTCTTCCTATCAATGAAAGCAAATCAAAGACTTGGAAAATTGCTTTCTCACCAATTCTGGAAGTGATAGAGTAGTGTCATCTAAACAACAAAAAACCCTCCGGTGTTTCAGTGTGCTATGCATAAATGTCCATCTTTGTTATATCTGGTATTTCTGTGCATATATACTTGAGGAGGAAGGTGGATTTAAGTTCAGAATGCTACCATCTCTGAATAATTTTAGAATAAACATACTGACCATAATTAGTAACACTAGTAGAAGGAACCAGATGGCTTGCACGACCCTCTGGTACAACACTGCTGTTTATCACAACAGTCCTCATACAGGTAAGTTGGACTGTTCTAAATGTGTACAAAATAGATATAATCAGGATAGCTATCAGATTAACTATGATTCTCTTTTAGTAGATGCGGCAAATACTCGCTCTTAGATGCGTATGAGACATCAGGAAAGAATTTGTTATTTTGCAACAATGAAGGTATGGAAAAAAGTAGCAACTACAGCAAAAATAAAGGAAAAATGCCAGTTTTTATTTCAGCTGGGGAAGGTACAGCATATAAGCCTGTGAGTGTCGAGATGTGAGACACAACTGTGTGGTTTTTTTGTGTATTTAAAACAAGCTGCTCAAAACCTCCTTTGACAAGAGATTAACACATTGTGTACCAGCCCTGACAGTCCCTGTGAAGAGCTCTCGGAGGTATTTAGAATAACTATTTACTTATGGGACCCAGTCCTAATGGCTGGTAACATGATTCTTCCCTCATTCAAGCCTTCCATAATGTTCTCTACACCTGTTTTTTCCAGAGCACAGACTGCAAGCCTCTTGAAGACCAGTATCAGTTGGTTCAACTGCAAGTTTTAGAATGAATTTGAAGCAAAACCTATGATTTAACTTTCTTGTTTGACTGTTTGACTAACTCTGCCACAGCAAGTGAGTACTAAGATGAGGCTCCTCCCAGATGGATCTGTTACTTAAACAGCAGTGTTGGCAGGTGAAACAGCTAAGGGGCTCTCAAGGGTAGCACCTCTTCACATTCAAAACACCTTTCTGGAATTCTGGGTCACCCTAAAAAACAGTAGAGGATAATAATGCTTTGAAGTTAAAGATACTGATTACCAGAGACTCGGACTGAATGCATCAGCTTCCTATGTAACCTGGGGCAGCAGTTACTTTGGACAGCAATGATTATGGAGTGTTGTAATATTTGGAGGGTTTGGTAGTTAATTTTGTTTTTTAGAGCAGATGATGTGAAAGCTGATATCAGAGCAGCTGATATCAGATCTCTAAATGCTGTTGAATCCACCTTTTGCGGCTAAGCTGCTAATTGATTTTTTTTAATCATTGGTGATAAATTGGACTTGGCTTAGGCTTGGAGGAGCCTTTGGGCTTGTCTAGTCTAACCCCTGATCAACTTGCTTATTTTTACAGTAAAGAGGGAAACAGTATGTATAGTACTTTGCTCTAGATTGGTCTAGTAAGTAGTGACTAGTACATTAACAATACTTGTACTTGGTATTTGTTTTCAACTTCCAGTGCTACCAGGTGATAACTGAAGAAGGTACAAGTGTGAGAGATTAACTTCTGGGTTTTGTGCTGGCCAGACCCTTTGTCCCCAGACAAGTAGGTTGTACTTGCAATCTGGTCTGGGTCAGATTTCATGGTTACTCCTACTACTGTTGTCATTTCTTGCATGAAAGTGATAACCCTTACAGGAAGAATCCAGTAAATATATTATTCTCAGCTGATCAAAAACGCTTATCTGAGCTAAATTAGTGTCCTACAAATTTGGGATGCTCAATTTAACATTACTGTGAAAAATCTATTTGGGATAATAGACTTTGCCCTAGGGATTTATAGGAGTCACCAGGATGGGAGAGAAAAAAAGAAAATACTTCAGTCTTGAATTGATAATTAAAAATCAGTGGCATTGAGAATGCTTAATGCTTCAATATAGTTTTTGACTAATCTGATGGATAAGATATTATGGAGAGATGCTCAAGAAGTCTGGGTAGATCTAAAATGGTTTCTTCTGCTATGTTATTCTTGTAGTGGTTTTGGGGTTTTGTAATGTCTTTTTAGATGACCTGGGCTGAAAAATGGGATAGGTTGGAGGGCATTTGCTGCTGACACAAACCTCTTAGTCTCCTGAACACTGGTGTTTAGAAAAAGGACTACATTGGTAGAGCCAGGTGAAATTTAACAGTACAGAGTGCAAGGTTGTTCCTTTTACAGTAAATGAAACTTTTTCGTTATGAGATGTGGCTTGTCACATTGTTGCACTAGTAAATCATAGGAAAAGTGTATACAACAATTAATATTGTGGAAGAAGCAACTGATCCTAAGATGTGTCAAGTGAGAAATCTGGCAGGAGAAGTTGAAATATTAATGCCAGTCTTTGCAGTAATATGTACACTGTTGAAATTACAAAATCTAAACTTTTTTCATCCCCCATTTCTGAAGCCTTCTTAGGACCCAGAGATTTTGGATTTTGTTTGTCCTATCAAATGGTCTAGGCATGCCATTGCTCTTTGTTAATACACAGCAGGGTTAAACAGAGGGAAAGGGAGAGGTAATTAAGCAGTAAGGACAAATTTGTATAAGCGGACAATGGACTCAGGCTACAAATTAGGAGTCAGAGCCTAGTTGTAAGAGGAAAGTGATTATTGCACATATCTTGACAGGAGTGGGAGAAAAATCTAAACTGCTTTCTCGACAGGTGCCTTCATAAATCCAGAGAGTGTGTTATAATTGGCTTCTGCAACAAGGAAATTGTGATCCAGGAGGCCTGTTCTAGTCTTGTCTTCATTAGTAGGAACTGTCTTGCAGTTACGTGATCTTCTTTGCTTGAAGTTTATAGAAAAAGAACATAATGTTATTTAAGGGTGTACCTGTAAATCGTTGAGTAAGAAATGCTATGTATCTAAGTTTGTGTAAATAAGCTCCTTTCCATCCACCATGGGAAAAAATTAGTCTTGGTATCCCTCTGTGCAAGAAAAATTACTCTGAATGAAAAATATAGTCAGTAATTTTACTGCTGGTAAGCCATAGCATCACTTTTCTGATACATTAATGATTTTAATAACAAATTTTAACTTTTAGCCAATTTTCATAGAGAAGGAAGCCAATAATAATATCTGGGGAAGAAAAGTATGATGACAATGATTGGAAAAACCTTTTTTTGTTACATGGTGTGCATTTTGCTACCAGAAAACACTATATTGTGTAATGCAGATTTTGTAAATCCTACTAATTTCTCACTGAAGTTACACCCTCCATCCCCCTCACTCCTGCAGGTAATACTAATAATTCCAAATATAGATGATGTTGCTATCATTTTTGTTACCTAGAAGGTTATCATAGCACTTTGAATGCTGGTTAGGCTGCTGCTTCCATATTCCCCACCGCTGGAGACTGCACCCTACTGAGCAAACAGGAATACAGCCTGGAGTTTGTGTATGTTTTGGTATAGAAAATTGAAGTTGGTTGTTGGGGGCAGAAGAAAATAACAAGTATTATGACTCTAGATGTTGTTTTCTGGACTGGATCCTTGAGGCTGAATTCTGTATTTGAGATGTTGTAAAATAACTTATTAGGGAAATCAAATGCCTTTATGAAGATATTTTCTGGAATAAGCAGAAGAGTGTTTCTATGCACTTGCTAATAAAAAAAGTACATGTTAACGTTAATATAAAGACAAATCTTAGACATATCACTTTCTAAATAAAGAATGCTTTTTAAAGCTGTCTAAAACACTTAGAAGTACAGTTTTAGTCAAAGCAGTATGACTTCTACAAATCTGCTCAAGTTCATTGAGTTTGTTGTAAACTAATCTCTGATCTATATGCAAATTCTAGTGAAGGAAACCCTTTATAATATATGGTTGCATATTTTATTGGTATGTTCTTTTTAAACCAAGACTTTAATATGTTTTGTGTAAATTACTTGTTAACAGGCAAGTTCTGTAGTTCCTTAGATACATGAGAATATGCTTTATTCAAAGTAATACACTTCTGTTTTCCTTATGTTTTCTAAAAATAGTTTTAGGGAATTGCATGCCTTTGGTTGTTGTCTTATCAAACAGATGAACTGTATCAGTTGTGGTCTTGATGATCAAATCCAAGGCATCAGGTTAGTGAAAATCTTGTGTTACTTAATTACGTTGTAGGTTCTTATGAGGTATAGAAGGGGAAAGTATGTTAAAGCTGATCATGAGAACATAGGGAGCATAAGTCAACTCAAAATTATTAAATTTGAGCAGTAAGTCACTACTCAAAATTAAATTCTCTGGGTGCCCCATCGTCTTGCACCATGAGGTAGGAAGAGGTTGAAAATACATCTCCATAAACCCTGTTTTCAGAATGAATTTGGGATTTATAGAGGTTGCTGATGGTCCTCTCAGCAGCATGAATTTTATTCAGAAATCTGATTTTGGTTTTGAAGAGAGTTACAGAGCTCATGAGTATCTGTAATGCAGGGAGGACACCCATTGTGCTGTCGGGGGCTGCGGTGCCTGCAGAACCTCACTCTGAGGAAGGGCTGGTGTGCAGCAGGAGGACAGTGTGCAAGCCAGAGGTGCACAGTTTGTCTTGCTCCTCCTTCTCAGATGCAGGCCCTTGCCTTTGCCTAGTTGAACTGCATAAGGTTCCTGTTGGGCAGTTCTTCCAGCCTGCCTGGGGCCCTCTGGGTAGAATCTCTGCTTTGGACTGTGTTGGCTGCCTCTTAGAAGAGAAATAGAGTGGGACCAAAGTTAGAGCTAAATTGGTATAAATATAATTGTGAACTAAAGGAACTATTCCCATGTGCATCCACTTCTTGTTTTCACAAGCTTTCACTTACAATAAATTGGTGTGTTTTTTGAAGAGTAGATTGAAGGCAATACAATATTAGAAAAACTGGCATGGTGAATAACCAAGAGTATTGAGATAGCTTGTGTTGTTATAGCCATTGTAAAAGGATTTGGGATTTTTGTTTGTTTGGGGGTTTTTTGAGAGGGAGAGCACTGTTACTGGTGCCACAGCAGTGAGGAACTATGGATGCTGATGTTTAACCAGTACAGGGTGTTACTGAGATAGGGAACAATTCTTCAGGGGAATATGCCAGTAGGTAGAAAAAGGATAGCTGGACTTGAGCATGGGCAGACTAGAAAAATGCTACTTGGATCCTTAATATTATTTGATATGCATTTCTTGTTTTAAGGCACAGTAAACAAGGAAAGGGCTGCTGGACTCAAGCTTTAGTTGCATATCAGCAGGAAATACCAATGAGTTTTGCAATTTTGTTTTCAATATAACGTTTGCTTTTCATAATGCATACTGTCTTACCTACCTCTGCCTATAGATCATGTAGCTCTTCACAATATTGTAATATGAGAAAAAGATCTGTGGAGCTGGCATGTTTTATAGAGTTGTCTTTATTGATAATGTTAGTATTCAAAATATTTGTGGAGCAATAATTAAAGCTCATTTAAAAACACTCGGAGGGTTGCTTATAGCTCAAATACAGTGCAAGGAATTTAATTCTTAATTATATATAAAGGGATATATGAAATAGAATTTGCAGCCACAATTCACTTCTTGATCATGAATCCATAATATTGTTTCTTCTGAGAATGAAGATGCCATTAATGTAAGAGAGAAAAGTATTTATTAAATCAGTGGTGTAGCACTGAGCTCTTAATTTGTTAAAAAGACTTAGAACTAGGTGTCTGCTTCAATGCTGCCTTTTTTATCTTCTACTGGTCACAACAGTGATACTTTGATAGCAAGTTCAATATTTTGACAGAGTGCAAAACTTAATCCTTTAAGCCACATTCCTTGCTCTAAGTGCTATATCAAAGTGATAAATAGCACTCCAGAAATAATCCATGGCCAAAGTTTAGATTTTGCCCTTATTAATGGTTAAGATGTTTTTGTGTTCTTTGTGTTCAAGATAGATAATAAAAAGACAGTTGCTAATGTTTGCTAATATTTGTATTTACAATATATAATTGGATTTCTAAAATTACTGCTTTGATTACATCTATTCAAAGGTATATATTGTTGGAGTTATGTGAGCCATACATTTTTTGACATTCTCATTAAGATTTAGGTGAATTTCTTAAAAGATATTTTAAAGAGGAAGAGGGGAGTACCTTTAAGTAATCTGATGCAGTTTACAAGTTTGTGTTTAGCTGGATTGCTTTCTTTGAAGTCCTGAATAACTGAAATATTTGAAACTTTTTTTTAAACATGCAAAATATTGGTAGTTGAAAATGTTTATTTCAGTGTTATTTAAAGCATTTGTTTGAAAGAGCTCAAAACTTAGCCAAGTACTTCATTTAGGCTGAGGAAGGGACTTTGAATGCAAGAAATGAAAAGTGATTCTCAGTTCGGCACTGATCTGTCCATATTCTTCCTGTTGCCCACTTTGATACCTTGCTTAAGTTTGAGTATGTGGGAGGTTACTTACATCTGTACGCATAACAGATGCATTCGATCCTTGCTATATCGTGGTCAAGGAAAAAATATCAGGATGAAGACCAGAAGTTAAACTTCTGCTTGTGTCATTGATTTTGCTCTGGAATAACAGTAAAAGTTTTCTTTCTAGAAAGTGCAATGAGCATATACTTCAATGGCTCAGTGCTTTGGAAAGGGTCTTTTTAGGAGCAAAGTTGTCTAGTCTTTGTACCTGGATTTATGCAGCATGCACTCAAGTGGGGTGCTCCATTTGAAATGAAGGCTGAGATTATGCAATGTGGTACCCTTTCAGTGTACCTTATGTGGAAGGTCCTCCAGTGGCTGCTACCTCTGTGTGTTACTGTGACCTCAGGCTAAAAGGTGGTGCAAATCTGACTGCTGGTTAACAATGAAGTGATAGATCTTAGAACTGTAACACATCACATCAGAATTAACCTTGGCCATTCTCTCTATGCACCACACCAATAGTTAATAAGAACAACTGTGACTTTCTCTGGTCCTGGTGTAATATTTAAAAGTAAATACATAGAATAACTGATTTCTGTGGCCTCAGAAATGCTTTAATGCCATGCATTATCATACAGGGCCATTCTCTAAGCCAAAATAAGTAGTTTAGTATATTTATCTAGATTTCCAGAAAAGTTATAGGCTATGTGACAAATCTGCTTACTCTAACCTAAGGAATGTCTTTCTTTGTGTGGTTTGGGGATTATTGTAACAGAGATGAGTTGAAACTGAAATACTTACTAAAGAAAGGCAGCTAACCTAAGCCTCTAATTATCTGGAAAACTTCAGGCTGAACATTCAGCACTGTAATTACCTCAAAATGATTAGCTGAGGGTGGACAAAATGTTTTTCTTTGGCACTTTGCTTTATGCCACTGGGTTGAAAGAGAAATTACACCAGCAAATGCTGGAGGTACTTTCAAAACAAGACAACCGAAACAAGAAACAAGCTGCTTTTTAATTTCTATGGATTTTTCTCAACATTTTTCAACTTGCCTTCTGTAAAGTAACTGCAGCATGCTATATCTTTTAATATTGATCTTAATTAAACTCCAAGGTATTGTGCAAGGAGGTGAAATCAACAAAGTTGAACATAAATAAAAAGACCAGAACCTGGAGGTAGACAGCATTTAAGTACAAACACAGTGGGAATTATTTCAGTCTCTTTTCTAGTCTTAAGGGCAGAGTGAAATACAGAGCCTTGCAACCAGCTGAGGACTCCCTTTGCAGGAGACCTGTGGGATACCTCTGTCATGTGTGCCTTTGCTTCAGTTACATCAAGGCACAGACAGAGGAGATGATCAGTAGCATGGCCATGGCCTATTTAAGTAACTAGGAGCTGAAAGAAATACCCAGTTGTCAGTGATCCTAAAGAAATTATAAATGTAAATTTATTCAGTATCAGAGAACAGTTAATGGTTGGCCATGAGTGGATCCTAACAATCGACTTGAGTGTTTCTAGGTCAACTGGATGGCACAAGACTTTGG
Organism: Apus apus; assembly: GCF_020740795.1. NCBI lineage: Eukaryota > Metazoa > Chordata > Aves > Apodiformes > Apodidae > Apus > Apus apus. Next base: position 75,681,239 of record NC_067285.1, on the reverse strand, counting down.
ATATTGCTGCGAGTTTTGATTTATTTTGGATACTAGTGGACTCCTAACAGCTATTTAGATATGATCAGTGAAGAGAGAATAAGGTTCTGAAGCAGGGTGTGTGGGCTGTTTGAGTTCTCCCGGTCACTTTGTCTGGTGCTGGAGACTTCTACACAGACAAGGGCATCCTGAACTGCTTGTAAGCTTTTCATTGGCAGGATGGCAGAAGCCCTTGATGCACACAATTAGTAGTTCCTCACTTACAGCCAACCTTAAATAGGATGGGTTTCTAAGTCTTTACCATCAAGTGTTTTTTTTGTTCAGTCTCTGTTGTGCTTGCTCTGCTTAAAAGCCTCTATTTCTGAAGTTTGTGTCAGTTTGTGCAAGTAATTTGAAATGGAGAATGCAGATAGCTTCGCTGTAGTACAACTCGAAAGAGGTTTCAAGAACTACTCTACCAGTTCTTGTTGTTGTTTTGCTTGTTGGTTTTGTTGTTTTTTTTTTCCCCCGAAAGGGTTGTCATTTGGAACATGGTACAGAGTATAACCCTTAGATCTCTGCTCAGACAAACCAAGAGTATTTTTAACTAGAAACATGCTCTGCTTTGAAATGTATTTTCTGGCAGGCATAGAACTCTTTTTTTCTACTGAGAGATTGGTCTGCATGGCATCTAGAAGGATCACAGAAGAAAGGCACCGTGAATCCAGTTCTATCAAGGGCAGACTGATCATCTGGCCAAAAAAATTGCTCACTGTTAGGGCAATCATTAATGTAGTGATGGTGTTGGATGCACAAATCTTCCACTATTCTTCCAGCAAACCCGCCTAGGTACAAAAGTTATAGTCTCATCTTCCTTCAAAGCTGAAAGTGGTGTACCCGGACTTGATTCTATGACTCTATTCTAGCTGGGGAGAAGAGATGAAAGCAGTGTTAGCATTTCCTGGAGTATGACTTATGTATTGGGAATTTATTACTTTGCTTTTTCATGTACTGTTCTTCAAATGTCAGCTTTTAGAGTTTTAGAAAGTATCTATAAAATTGGATCAGACCTTGCTTGGTGTTGTGCCATCAATTCTCATTTGTATATTCTAGGTTGGCAGTTGTTCCTGAAGGCTCCATGCTTGAGAGTTGTGGCTTGCAGTCACAACTCTTGCCCTCAGTTTAGAGAGACAGTTTCAGATGAACAAATGAATGGTAAAGTGCATTGGCTAAAATTCAGGAAATAGAAACTATTTCTACATCATAATGCATAGTAACTAATGCTTCATTACGCTTATTTTTTAATGTTTATTGTTTTTTAGTAACTTCAATAACAATCTATATTTCATTTAACAGGTGAGGAGAGTGCTAAATTTTATAGTAATATTACTGTCTTTTGAAACCACCCACCACAAATTATACCATGATTTAACATCAGTAACACTGATGAATTGAACAAACAAAAACATCTCTGCTGCAATGTGTAGTTGTAAAATACCAATTACTTTTAGTCATGGGGCCAAGTTTTGGAGTGAAAAAAGCAAGGAATTTATCAGCCACTGTAGAAGTGTGAGAAAAGACAAAGAGGAAAACGGTAAAGTTTTTGTGAGTGCGTGTAGGTATCTACAGAAATCTGATTAAATGTTAACAGGACTTCCCAAGTGACTTTTTGTTTTATTAGTTATTTTTATTTTTTCATTGGTCTCTGCTACAAAAGTGAGACAACTGTTTATTAAACTCCACTCCCCCTTGCCCCAAACATTTGTGTTTCTTGTTTTAGCTGCTTGTGGTCCCTAAGAAAACTCACCAATTGTGAAGGATGCTCATTGCTCCCAAACTTGTCAAAGAATTAAAGAGCAAAGGAGTAGGTTACGACTTTCAAGCTTGAGAAGTCTGAGAGATCAGCAACAGTGCTTTCTGACCAGGAAGGGGAGAGCATATGTAATCTAAACACTAGAAAGAAAAGAAATCAGAATTCCTGCTTGAGCGAATAAGTTCTCCAGTGTTGTCCTAAGAAACAAATTATGCTTCCATGATATGATTTAAACCCACTTTGTCTTCAAATATAGTAGGCTAGGAAGCTTTTATGTCATAAATAATTTGATTCAGGTGATGAAGAACTGAAATTCTGCTTCCTAAATGCTTATTCCACTTAAATTTATAAAAATATTAAGTGTTAAAACATACAGTAATTACACACTTAAAAACATTCTATTTCTTACAAATATGTAGTCAATATTTTCCTGAACACTCTAGATAAAAACCCTTTTCCTGTAAGCTAACTAAATGAATTTTGATGTAACTTCAAAGATAACTTTAAGTGGAGATCTACAATAGACAGCTTCTGTGACCATAACAATGTTGCCATGGTGTTTTTATTCTACATGCTGATACCTTTCCAAAATCTGAACAAGTCCTGCAGGTAGGAAATATGTTCATGTTAGAGCAGATAGATGAATGTAAATGAGCAGCTTTAAGTCTCAGCTTGACAGAGTGCTAGCCATCTTATATAAGCTATAGTATTACCTAGAAATGTTGGACCAGGTCATCCTTGAGGTCCCTTCCAGTCTGGAATTATATCATTCTATGCAAATGCTTGATTTTTAAGACTTTTTCTTTAAAATACTGTTGTAAAACCCGGACTCATATTTTAAATATTATGATAACTCTCACTCAAAATGCGAACATGCCATGATGATATTCGAGGTTGTATATTCCTTCTACAAACTGGAAACATTATGAAAAAATTTATAAATCAAGTTAAAATAATGTTGCATACAGTAAATTTTAATAATTTTTTTCAGAGTACTTGGAAAACACCTGTCACCAAAACATAAAGAAAAAAATATGTAATAGATTTGAACAGAAAAGGTCAGGAAGGATTAATGTGATTTTGAAGCTGTTCAGGTATAGGGGAGGAAGATCCTTGTGATTTGCTAGACCTGACATCCTGTCCCCAGCGTGCTGGGTATTATCAGACTTTCTGTAATTCACCAGATGTGTGTCTGAATGAGTTCTAGAGGAACACCTAGAGGATATTATTGTAAGAAAAGGGCTTTTGTTATCTGTAAAAACACTTAGCATTTTCACAGATCTAGTAATGAACAGTGTTGTCGTCTTCTACGTACCATATATAAAATAAAATCATCAAGCTAATGTAAAGGATTCAGTAAGATATTTCAGTCTTCCTGATACATACCACTAATTTTAATGCTTCAAAGAACATGCAGAGCTCTTGAACTTAGTATAATTATTTATTTAGCATATGGTAAATGTTGGCTCTAGAATGTAAACATGAAATAAAAAATATTTCAAAGTTATTGAAAAGAGGTAATCTCCTTCTGTAATGGAAATTGTGAATTTTCATTTCTGAACATAATTTTAAAGATCAGTGATAGAAAGCAATGTTTTCCAGGCAAGATACCATGCAGTTTCATTTCACTGTGCAAAGACATAGTGGTGGTGGTAAATAAGCATATTCTCATCAGAAGGCAATGAAAAACTACTTTTAAACCTATTTAAGTTGTTGCTTATCAGATCAGTGTTTTACTAGATTTCATATTCTGTTGGACGTGACTGTTTTTTCAAGCACAGTCTGTGTGTTTTTGTTGTGTTCTTGTTTACCTGAGAGTAAGTTTGTAGGACCTGGATTGTCTCCTATTTTGTCTTTAATGTGGTAATGTAATGAAGTAATAGGGTTTATTTGCCTTTTAGTGCTGTCACAGTAAGAGGAAAAGCTCTATAGAAGGTGTAGACAAATATCTTCAGGATATTATTATATAGATTATATCGATTTCAACTCTCCAAAACAAAAGGGGTAGCACAGAGCAGCTAATGTGGAAGTAGGTTGGAACAACTGATAAATAAAACGTAAATTATAAACCTGTCCAAATTAAAGAAAAAAAGAAAAATCAGAACCAGTCATGAAGGGAATTCTTGGATAATTAATACATTTACTGAGAGAAAACTGGGAACTGCTGAAGACTTGCTTAAAATATTCAGACTGCAAATGTTTAGCTGTCTTAAGCCAAAAGGGTGAAAATTGAAGGAGAAGCTACTATTAGCATCTCAAAAGAATGAAACAGGCATATAACAAACCAGTAAGAATACATATAATATTAGCACTGTCACAAATTGTTTAGGTAGAAAATGGACAAGGTGATGGCAGTCTGTAACGGTCACAGAAACACTAAGAAGATTGAAGTGGATAAACTCCACAGATCAGACAAATCCAGTAAATCAACAGAAATTAAACTGATTTTTAAAAACCTTGAAAAGAATGCAGAAAGACAGTGGAGGGTAAAAGACAGAGTGAATTAAAAGTCAGAATTAAGGTAACAGCATAATTCTACTCAACAGAAAGAGAGGAGGGGCAACAGAATAGAAAAGCAGAAACTGCACTGATGGATGGATGTCCTATGTGGCACTGAGCAGAGAACATAAGTAGAAGAGAGAAGGGAGGACAGAAACTAAAACAGAACAATTAAACTTACCTAATAAGAATATGCAGCTGTTCATAGAGTGGAAGATTTTTGCACATTCAATGGCTGTATGCAAAATTCATTAATAAGCAGTCACCCAGAGCTTTCCTCCCTGTTAAGCTAGGATACCCCACAGCAGCTCAACCAAAAGGTTGCAAAGATAATGTGACCATGTTATCTATCTGTTTTCAGAGAAAACTTCATCACTCCATTGAAACAAATACATCTACCTTCCCCAACCCTCTGGGTTTTGTTTGTTGGTTTGGTTTGTGTGTTTGATTTGTTTTGTTTTGTTTTCCTTTTCCCTGCCAATTTGTTAACTCTTGTAAGGCAACACAGCAATACCTTGGTACATAGATTACATAATGGGTATTGGAGGAACTATTCCCAGTTTTTCAAACTGAGCGCTAGTAACTGGAGAAGCAGTGAAGAAAGCAGTGCCTATTCCATCTCTTCCATCTTGCTAAAGTGAAGTGTGCTCCATCTTGCTGAAGTGAAGAGAGGCACTGGCATCTCTGTTCCCTTCATGGCAGGGAGACTTGGGCTGCCTTATTCCTACTTGGCTTTTCTCTTTTGATCAGCTTCGACATAAAAAGCAATGGTGTGAGAGTCCTTGTTAGGAAAAGCAACCTCTAGACCTTATGCTCCACTGATTTGCTCCCTTTACTTGTAATGCTTGTGCCAAAAGTTTTCATACCCTTCTATGAAAGGCAAAAAAAGATTCTATATTTGGCATGTTCTAGATGATGTTTGGTTCAGCGCACCTCGTTCAGGAAGAAAGGTGTGTATCTCTGGCAGATTGACTAATGCGGGTCCTTCGAGACAGAGCAGATGTTCTCTTATTTTACCTTCTCCCCACCTCAAAATTGCATTGCTTTTGTACAAACACATCTACACTTCAACTAGTACTTATTGCTTTGTAAAGATGCTAGTGAAATAGGAATAGCTCTAGAAAGAAGAGGGAGAAAGCAATTGGGATGGTGATAGTTTCTAGTGGTTGCCATCTGTGTTTTAAGAAGTAGCTAATGAGAAACTACAGAACAAACTGTGATGAGACATAAAAAACCTCACCAAATAAAACTGATATCTAATAACCTAAGAAGTAAATGACGGGAGGCAAAAAAATATATGGAAACAGGATGGTAAAACCATCCTGTAAACCAGTAATTTTTTTACATAATAGGTAATGACATAGCAGACCCTCAAATTATTATCTTTCTACTTGGGATGTGTGAGGTGTATGTCACTGAATGATTTCCTACTGAGTGTGGCAAGATTAAAACAATGAGGAAATTTAGAAAGGAAATTATAGACAATATACAGGGAGTGACCTTTATTACGAATGGATTTTTCATCACATGAAGTGCAACTCCTTACCAGTAGGGAAAAAATAGCATCCTACTCAGAGAAATAGGAGTTAAGCATGGAAAAGATTTAAAGTTCTAGAGCTGACTAAGCTTGTGTATACTTTCTTCCTCATTATATTGAAGGAAGATACTGTCATTTGAAAAATACTATTACCTTAGAAGAGATGGGGAGGTTTATTCCTGTAGCTCGCAAATCTTGGCTCTGTTCAGCTGCTGTGCAAAGCAACTTCTAGAAGGCTGGGCTGGTAAACAAACATAGTTTTGCAATTAAAAAAATTTTTTTTTACTAGGTGGTTTTATTTTTTTCATTAAATTAATGCTATCAGCCGTTTCATGTGTAATTCTGGATCCATTGCAGTGAAATAGACCATGCTAAAGATATATGGAGATGTCCTTTATTTTGTTTCTGGTTTGATCAGCTATTACTATTGTGCTTTGCTAGAAGAAACCTAAAGCAGGAAAAATATTTGACAGTCATAGTTATTTGTATCATTGCAACACCAATGGCCTATGGTATGAGTGGACTTCTTATTTTTTTTGTTCCCATCAGCACAAATCCAGCTATTATTTTGCTTTGTTCAAATGCTATTGGTTCAGTTTATTTCATAAAATAGAGCTTTTTGCCAGACTGCAATCCTATGCTGCCAATTCAGCACTTATCACCTGTGCAAATTACATAGCATAAAAGTTGAAAAGTACTGTGAGAGGAGACTGCAGGAGATACCTGAACCTTTGCAGACAGCATTTATGAAAGAAGTGGGGTTATGCAGTCCCTCGGGGTATTATGGTATGGCTGACTTCTGCTTGGTCAGTTTCAATTGGCTGGGTTATCTGAGCAATTTCCAGTGTCTTAAATCTACGTCTTACAGTCTCTTTACTAGCATTTTCCATCTGTATTGCTCTTTTACAGGTGCAGAAGTAGGAGGGTGTTCACCCCAGGGAACAGAGGAAGCTGGTGGGAAGGGGAAGGGAACCCAGACCGAACGTGTCTGAGGTGTGTGCTCTTACCATCAAACAGCTCTTCTTCCCTGTTGTAGGGTGACTCCTAATGTGAGAATGGACAAGAAGAGAATGGGAATTACATGAGAAATTTAAAACTTACATGGAGGAGAGGAAATCTGAAACTTTACTGAGTAGCTTGTACAGCAGAGTAGGTATTGCACACACAAACAAGCCATCACTGGGAAGTGTGTGGGTAGCCCTGGCTATATAAAAGAGAAGAAACTTCTGGATGTATCAGACTGGAATTTTTAAAAATCCATGCAAAAGAAAACTGGTATTCCAGTAGAAACTAAAATTTTTATTTAATTTGTCATTCTTCAAAGCTGCTAAGTGGTAAGAAATTACAGCATTAATGTTCCTACTAAAGCTGAATGAAAACTGACTTTACTTCTAAGGAATGATACCCATTATAGTGATACTGCTGTAAAGTAAGCAGTTGGAATTACATTTGTAGAATTTGTAGCATGAAACCAAACAACTCGAATCCTTTCAATATTTCATTTCAGTGTTCGTATTTTAGTATCTCTGATGCTGATATTCTAATTTTATGGGATTAAGGGAATGCCTGCATTAGTTGGAATGATTTCAGGAAATTAATTATTTTTAAATCAATTGAATCTGATCCAGATAGAATCTAGACCTGAACTTGGCAATTATCTAGTTTTGAGCACACCTGAGGGAAGAGATGAGTTGCATTTTTTCTTGTTACTTGATATGCAAGGATGTGTCAGTATGTGCAGTGTATTTTGCTTCTATTGATGTATTATTTTGTGGAAAATTGCAATATGTAGACAGCATTAAAATGTGCAAAATATCAGTGTTTTGGGCATAGCAAGAACATAATTAATTGCATATGCTTATTAGTAACTCATAATGAAATTGTGTTAGTGGACAAAACTTGTGCCCTTTATAGGAAGGAGCTGTCATTTGAGTCATTCTGTACAGCATCTAGTGCTAACCCTGATTGTGCCTTGGAGGCACAACTGTTAAATGGTTTCATTGTATTATGCTTGTAATTTTGTTTTTCAGCAGACTGTAGTTTGTAGTAGTAAGGCCATAAAAAAAGGTCTAGTTCTCAAGCTTGTATTTCAATTATTTTAAAACTTGAGTTATTAATGGGACTCTTGGGGCAAAAAGGAGTTGGCCAGATACGTCTATTGGGAGAAAGCAATGATATTTTCCTCCACATAATTTGTTCTCCCATGTGTGAGTGTCAGCACAGAGGTGAGTGCTCATAAGTTACAATGAGTGAAGTGCTCAAATGTTTCAGTGAAATGGTGCTGACTTTGTTCTACTGAATTTAGGTCCATATTCTAGACTTAAATATTATTGGATTTTTTTTCAGCTACTGTTCTGGTCAAAAGGAATGTAAATACAATTAAAAGCATTTATTCCTGCTGAAATATCTTTTAGAAGAGATAGTGTCTTGTAATTGGTTTATTTGGTTTAAGACAGAATAGTCTGTTTTTTCAGAAATTAATGAACCATTTATTGCTCTTACAATTATAAATGTCTTTAACAGTACAATACAGGGTAATCAACATCCCAATTTCTTGCTAACTAGGGTACTTAAAATAAGCAGAAGATGACAGATCTTTGATATTAGTGTGTTTACATTTAGGCAGTTATTCTGTGACCCGATGACCCCTGCCCTGCCAAGAAGGAGAACTGGGAAGAAAGGAGACCCATGGGTTGAAATGAAAACAGATTTAATAAAATAATAATAAAAGCCTACTATTAATCCCGATACTAATATGAAATCCAAAGTTATACTCAGCCCATGTAGTGATTCTTTGTAACTTAATGAATCTCTTTAACTTCACAATTTATAATGAGAGTGATGTTTATGGTATGGGATGCTTCTTTTGGATAGCATGGGTCAGCTGCCCTGGGCTTTGCTTCTCCTAACCCTAGCACCTGGGTAGCTCAAAACTGCCAAAGACCTTGATCACTATGGAAACTTACATACCATGGCTGGCTAAAAACTGAAGCAAAGTGTCTTATCAACTTTGTTCTCACAGAATCAGGTACTGCAATCTTCTCAAAAATTGCAGCTTCCCTGAACAGAAAATTGATTCCGTAATTCTACCCCAGCAAAATCGGGACACTGCTTCAAAAACCTAAGGTCTTTTGGGAAGGGAAAAAAAATATAATATCAAGACTGCCTTTTTTATAGATCATGTAAAATCTGTTTGGCTATCAGGCCTTGTACGTGGTGAGGTAAATTTATTTTGTTCTCATTCCCTGCTGAATCTGGAAGGGGTGGACTGCTGGAAGGTGCATAGAAACTTGCTGCTTTTCCACGTTTCTGGATTTGATGCAGTAGGAAACTAAAGTATATGTTTGTACCTTTTCCTGGCATGCAGCTGGGCTGTGAGCAGGGTATGTGCTCCAGTGCTGGGGCTGAGATGTAGTCAGTAAAACTCTGGCATCTGAATTAGGGCTTATTTCTTTTACAAGAGCAAAGAAATTGTTTGACAGGCCTTAAAAATAATATCTGAGGCTTATCTCTGAATATCTCTATTACCAAAAAACCCAACAAACTTAAGTCTTTGAATATGTAGTGGATATTTCAGAAAACATCAAAAGAAAACTAATATTTTTTTATTTAAACAGAAAACCTACTGTGTCCCACAAGGGTTTCTAGTATTTGTAATTTCCTTAGAGTTTCAGTACAAATGAAAGTATATCACATTTTTTTCCCTTGAAATTGTACTTCTAGTGCTTGCTTTCCCAGTGCTCTGGCCAGAGCTGTTAAACTGTTGTTTTAAAGAAGTGATTTCAGCTCATTTTAGATAAAAGCTCATATAAAAGCTGGCAGATATGGGGGAAACTTCCATAAAGCTTTTCTAGCTTTCTCAAGGAGTTCATGCCAGTTTTCTTGTCTTAAGCAAGGTTGAGAATAAGCTATGGAAAGTGATAACATACCATTTTTTAACAAGACTTTCCTATTTTTCCTGAACTTTATGGTGGCTTTTGTTTCATGTTTGGCAATGACACAATATTACCCCTCCTATAAAAAGTAACAAATAGGTTCCTTACGTATGTAGGATGGTAGCACTAGCGTGTAATGAAATGTATCTGGAGTTAAGGCATTTCTCATGTATAGTAACCAACTTCTTGGCAGGTAGAAGAGCGGTTGTGTATGCAACAGAGGTATAGAGCCTTTTTCTGAAAGTTTTGTTTTCATAGAATCTCTTTATTGTGTTCATATTTTACACTGATTAGGCAAGACTGTTAAACATCAAAGTAGCAGTGGTCACATTCATAGAAAGACAGGTGATGAGCCAAAGAGACAGCAATGAAAAACAAGCAGTGGGATGAAAGGATACGAAAGAAGTCTGCAAGAAGAATGCAGGAGGCACAGTGCTGTGGGTTGGCACTTCTGGACAGAGCCAAATTCACTTGAGGAAAATAACAATGATACGCAAACCCCCAGGTGCTCGCGGGACCTGTTTTCAAAGTTTGCAGAAACAAGGAGTGATGTGAGTTAACGCAAATGTGCTCTGACAAACCTAATGGAAACAACTTGAGTTGCATCTTTTTGTCTCCTGGGAAATATTAAGGAAGGCTGCCAGTCTCAGGAGAGTAAAGTTCATAGTCATAATTTCCGTAGGTTGTCCCAGGACTTCTGTGTCAAATCAGCTGCATTTTTTAACTTGCACAAGAGGCCAAATTTTAGAGCTACAGTGAGGCTTATGCTACCTGCAGAATCACCTTTAAAAGTTTAAATATTGTTGTAGAAATCTGGTTATTTCCAAATTTAGTCTGTCTTAAAAGTTAATTTTACATTACATCTAGTCACTCGTGTTAAGTAAAGGAACAGAGGCATGACAAGGTCAATATTAAGATTTTAGAGTGAATATTAGCATATGAGTTAACCCCCATGAAGGGTTTTAGAGCAAGATTGGCCCCATGCTCACTTTTTAAGGCATCTGTGAGTAGAGAGGCCAGAGTTGCAGCATCTCTCATTTACTAACACAAACTCCTTGTCTATTTGGTTTGTATTTTAAAAATATTTTTTTCTTTTGTGGAATATAATCTTTGTGGAATGACTTAAAGCAGTCACACTAGATCTTTGCACATTTAGATAATCGACTTCCACTGTCCGTGGACTTTTTTTCAGCCTGAAACCCTGTAATCCTGCAGCCCTGACTAGTCACTAGAGGGCGATAACATTATGTGGTGACCGCGGATTACGCCAAGGTTTCCATGCCCTGACATTCTGAAACGTCACAGGGACATGAAGTATGGCTGTACATTGTTAACAGCAATTGTTGCAATTTTAAACCCTTGAATAAGATAAATTATTTCTGACACTAATTTACTGTTGAGGATGGCGGTATCTTCTGTGGAACTCCTAAGTTTTCCTGTATATTTGTTTGATGGCTATTTTAGTTATTAAAATTCATTTCAAAGAATGCTGTATTATCACTTGCAAGATATGAAATTGAACAGTAATAATAATTCTTACTTCAGACTATTTCTTTTTCATTCACTGACATCCTAGGATAATCACAACTAGTCTAATAAAATGCTGCTTGACCTGTAAATTTAGCATTTAGCCCTGCACAAGGCAAGAGCTGAAGAACACTTTTCAGAATTCCACACCTACTTACTGATTTTAAGAAAAAAAATAAAAAATATGAAGGAACTATTTCTAAATGAAGTAGTATATTCTGAAGTTAATTTTAATTACTATTTAGAGGAAATATCACATTCTTTGGTGTTCTAGGGCTGTCTAGAGGAACAGTAATTTTTGTTTGGAAACTGTAACAGTTACTTTTGGCCTGAGAAAGCTTACCCTTTCTGTTACTGACAACACCAGCTGATTAGATCTCAAAAGAAGTGCAATGTGTGCTTAATAATCTTATGAAACAGAGAACATATTGAAAGACAAATCCTTGTCGTAACCATTTTGTTTGCTGTAAGTTCCAAAAGCTGTGAGCATGGTTTCAATTCTAATCCACTTCTAGGGTCTAACTCCTGAAAACAGTTATGTGAAACATTGTCGTGATCAAACCTAATATAAAATTATATTCTGAATAATTAAAAGGAAATTTGAAACAAACCAGCAGTTTAGTGGAGGGCTGCTATATTTGGAATATACACATTCACTTAATTGTGAAAATATTTTATCAGTTTCCCAGAAATAAATTGCCTTTGAAATAATGTTTGAATAATTTGTCCATTCAAACATTAATATATACTCCTGCTCTGGTATCTGGAATGCTACAAGAATGGTTCTTATCAACACCACAGCTCAAGGTCACAAGTAGAATGGAAACAGTAGCTGGAAACAAAGAACCAAACTTTGACTCCCTGTGATCTTAAAGGCTTGAGACAGAGGGGAGATACTGCTGATCTGAGTTCCTTGGCTAAATTTTATTCAAGAAATGAAATATTTTGCAGGCTACCAACCAGAATTTTAAGTGGACAATGTGCTTTTATTTTTACTCCCCTTGCTAGGCTTATACACATTTGAACATATATATAGTAACAGCAGTATCATAGACAAAGAAAAGACCTGGAGTTGTGATTGTTCAACCTTAATTTCTTTGAGCTAATCAAAGTGACATGGACAAGTACAGTGTTATCTAGAAGATGTTTTGCATGTTATTTGTAACCATCTATTGAACATTTGGTACTGTTCCTGTACAACTTCAATATTGGATGCAGAGGCTTATAAGAAGACTTGATGCTGAGTCAATGGCTGCTGATGCCAATGAAATACATGAGTTTGCTACACTGTTTTATATGATCTACATAAGAGCATGTAGAGCATTTCATTATTAATATGGGGCTTACAAAACTGTAGTTGTAAATAGCTGATGTTTAATTTAAAGCTATACAGTTTAAAAGAAACCCAGCAATTAAAGTGACCATTTAATCATTGCCATGTGTCACTGAAACAACCCTACATTGTGTGTTGGAACAAAGGACCTTGAAATGAGAATATTCTGAAATAGACCAAAAGGAAGGTATAAAGACCTTAGCTAGCTGGCATGTAGTTTCTTAAAAATATTGTTCTGATCCTTGAATGGATGTTAAGACATGGCTGCAATTTTCATCACTCTAGGCATGTTATGTTCAAGTAGCTCCTTTTTGTAATCTAGAAAGAATTTTACCTCAAAGATGATGCTGTACCTGAGCTTTAGCTATCACCAGGGGATTGTTAGATTGAAACAATCTGCTGAAAGTAGCAACTACCCTCCTGACTGCCTTAATCAGCAAAGTGAAAAAACTTGGTGAGTACCAAAATGTGAACAATCAAAAAAGGAATATATAGGCCCAAAATACTAATTTCTGACCTGTAGTGTGTGCAAAAAGTAGTTTTGAAGACAAATAATTAAGTTACAGTAATAAAGGATAAGATACAGTATTCTAGCAAATGACAGCATTTTCTACCATGACACTTCTGTCAACACAACAGAGACCTGTGGCAAGAGAAACTTAAATGAAACAACAACAACAAAAATTGCATTAATTTATGATGTTTGTGCCTTCGCTGCTGGAAGTTAAGTCATACCCTCTAAGCCTTACTCATGTAATTCTTTGAAACAAAATTTCTAAGTACCTTTCTATGGTGCCCAGTTCTGGGCCCCACAGTTCAGGAAGAACAGGAAACTGCTTGAAAGAGTCCAGCGCAGAGCCACAGAGATGATGGAGTGGAACATCTCCCTTATGAGGAAAGGCTGAGGGAGCTGGGTCTCTTTAGCTTGGAGAAGAGGAGACTGAGGGGTGACCTCATCCATGTTTACAAATATGTAAAGGGCAAGTGTCAGGAGGATGGAGCCAGGCTTTTTTCAGTGATGACCAGTGATAGGACAAGGGGCAATGGATGCAAACTGGAGCATAGGAGGTTCCATGTGAATATCAGGAAGAACTTTACTGTGAGAGTGACAGAGCCCGGGAACAGGCTGCCCAGAGAGGTTGTGGATTCTCCTTTGCTGGAGACATTCAAAACCCACCTGCATGCGTTCCTGCGTGATGTGCTCTAGGTGACCCTGCTCTGGCAGGGGGGTTGGACTAGGTGATCTTTCGGGGTCCCTTCCAACCCCTAGAATTCTGTGATTCTCCTTTCTGTACAGAACAGCATTTTTAAGGAAGAGAGCATCAACTTTCTTCTTTTACCTGGATCACTGAGGAATTATCTGCTGCCTTGTAACACAGCCACACTGCTCCATGCCCTAAGGGAATGCTGAGAAGAGGAACTATATTTCCATTTCACTGGTATTATATTTTATTCTTACTTTTTTAAAGGGGCTTTCAATGCAATGAATCCTGAAAACGATGTCAGCAAGAACTGCAGGAAGGTTGCTAAAGCTCTGGACTTTCCTTCCCCACCTAAGAGACATCATGCTGAGTGGGCAGATTGAAATGTTTATATATAATGAATTAAGATAGAAGGTAATGTCATATCTGAATATTTCTTTAGATATTCTATATTACTGGTATTTAATTTTTTATCACAGGGAGATTTATTAGCCGTCTTTTCTTGCTGAGACAACAGAAAACAGCCTGTAGAATACATAATTTGGGTGACTGTGTACACTTTGTTTCTTTGGTTTCATGTAAGAGAGAATGAAATGCATAGTCACTTGGAATATTCAGTATTCCAACTACACAGGACTACTGTCTTGTACACTTAATTACCTAAGTTCCTTGCCTGTGTGACTTCTTATAAGCTGGAACCTTAAATTATGTTCATTCTGGTTGCTACTTCATAGTAGGATCATTTTCTAGCAGTTAAATATTTTGCCTGACTTGGAAGACAATTTTGAAAATTGTTTGTCCTCTGTTCTTTTTATTCTATTATGTTTGTTGGAAATGACTTTTCACTCCCCAGTGGTTGCTTATGACAGAAATCATAGTGAGAGATTTGGATGACAAAGGCAGGAGAAGAAATGCTGCATTTCAATAGCTTTTTGTAGGCCTGCCACTTCCTGACTTATAGTAAGGCTGGTTTGGTATAAACGGGCTTGAAGAAATTTTGAAAGTCTCTAAATTTTAATTTTTTCTGATGAATGTATACATGATGTGTTTCAAACTGTAATCCAGCTCCCATTGAAGTCTATGGCAATGCTGCCATCAATTCCTATGGTGCAGAAGTGGACTTATAATGAGCTATTTAACATTTCACTTAGCTAAATTGTCACAGCTTGAAAGCTGTAGTAAAAGACTGGTGGGGTTTTGGAGTGACTGAAGGGCCTGTAAATGTAATCAAAGAGACCATATTGTGAGAAGCTGTTTCATCTCAATGTCTTTCATCTACGGAAACCTGATAGACTTTGTTTAGGAGATTCTCGTGCATAGTCAAAGTATTTGGAAAAAATCTACAGAACAAAGCCAGTCAGATTAATAGTTCTACAGTTAAGCAGCTATAATTTAGTAGTATTGAGTTCTTCATGTTCTGTCAAAATTCTTCTAATGAGAAAGTCTTATTTGTTAACCATATCTAACTTGGTTTTCTTATCTGTACCATAAGGGACCCATATCTATCTTGGAGAAGATCTGAAATACATGCTCTAAAATTTGAGGTGTTTCACAAGAGTGATGATAAATAAGGTCCTGAAAGCTATATATTATATCTGGTGTGTTTAATATAAAAAAATGTTCCATATCTCTGATCTTGGAGTGCGGCTGAGAATTACAAAGAATTAGATAACAACTGATCTCAGATGGAAGTTATGTTAGGTACATTTGCCAGTGCAGTAAATGAGGTATGAAATGAGTGATGACTTAATTACAGTGTCTTTAATGATAAAATAACTCATCTATATATTGTATATTTTACCACAAGCTGTTAGCAAGCGATCTACAGCAAGTGTACACGGTATGGAGCTAGTCCTGGAATTGCCAGAAGTTGTAAGCAAAAAACAATTTTGAGTTCACAGGTGAGTTTATATACTATTTTTCCTTGAATTTTGGGATTCTGAAAACTACTTCAGAACCAGTAATAATCAAAGCTTGGCCAGATCACAGCATCTCTCTTCAACCTCAGTAATATGAATTGTGGAGGACTTAGTTTTACAGGCTGGTGCTGCTACAGAATTTGATTTTTTTATTATTAATACTGAATTAAATGTCAATGAATGAACAATCAGAATATTATTCAGCATCTTCAGGCTTTGCCATATCTTCTGTTACTGAGTATAAATGTGTTGAGCATGATTCTGTGCTGAGTTAAAATAACTGTTGTGTTTGTAAAATAAGTGATAAATCATTCTTCTCCCCACTTCTTCTTTGTTCTGATATACCAGCCTACGTTTCCCTTTATTCAGACAAAGTGGTGCACATTTATTCTAACCTCATTTCTCTTGGCAGATAGACTGCCTCTTCTCTCACCATCTTGTCTGCTTTTAATTTAAAATGTTGATTGACAAAATTGAGTTCTTACGTTAAGGTTGCTTTGTATAGAAAATATTTCCTGGGAATAGTCTACCATGGGAAAGTTAAAATTCTAGAAGTACCTGTATGGCTTACAGGCTTTTTAAAATATTTTTGTTTGTTTGTTTAACATTGATTATTTGTTTGCAAATAAACAATTAGAATATTAGAATATACATAACTTATTTATGCCTGTAGTAATGGGTTCTGAACAAGATCTGTGTTCAGCTTACCATATAGCATCAGTCCTAGGAGGTATATTCATGTGTCTAAGCAAACTGAAAAGGAGGAAGAAAAGATAATTTTGCTGACTGCCAAATCTTTCCATTTTCCACCAGCACTAATAAAGGCTAATTGTAGTTTCAGTGGAGAAAACTGTTCTTAAAAATTCCTTAATGTATTCTTCTATTATTCTTTTTTTTTTAATGTGAAAGAATAGATTATGACTATACAAAGGTGCTCACAAGTAGTCTTTTATTACAGTAGGAGGTATGCAGAAGCTTTAAGTATTGTGGGTGAAATTTAGTCTGAATGTGAGTGATTACAACACTGTCTTGACAGGAATGGCTTGGCCAAAGCCCAGGCAGTTTGATTAACCTTAATGTTTGGAAGAATTAGATGTAAACTCCTATGGATAATGACAAAGCCATGAAGTTAACTAAGAAATGTGGTTCTAGATTGAGGTTTGTTTTGTTTTTTTTTTTTTCAAAGATAAATTTGAATTTGATTAGGTGTCTATGTTCTTAAAGTAACAAGTAAGCAAATATGCATGTGTAACTGTAAAATCAAGGAAAGCAGAACTCTGTTGCAGAGGTAAAGAAAGGTAATTATGACAAGATGGGGACCAACTCCTTCAGCATGATTGTATCTTTAGCAATGTTGATCTGAGCAAATGCAACTATAAAAACATGAGCTAAATTAGTCTTCTTACAATGTTCATATGCATATACACATAGGTGTGTCAAAATATATGTAAGTGTATTTATGCATCTCCTAGCCCCTGGACACCTGCACGTGTATTTACACATGTATTTCCCAGCTCCTGGCTGCATGGTAATGCTGCTCAAAGTATCTTCTAGTATATTAACAGAGTTACAGATGTAGTCTCTGAAGGGTTACTTAATCTGTTTATCAGAACAAAATCATGTGAATTCTGCTGAGAGAAAAATCAAGTGCATCTTAAAACTTGCATTTCCAATTGCTAATCAAAATCGTCTATTCTAAAGTCTCTTGAAGTGAATAATTTTTTTCCCTGAACTGTTTTTTCAATCTGACTAAGGATTGTACAGAGTAGCATGGTTTGTGCAAGCACGGAGAGGGAAGGGGACAGAAACTTGTCTCTGACTTGTAGGATTTTGACCTTCAGAAGTAATATGTAATGTTAATCGCCTGGTACAGGACAAATGGTAAAAAAAAATATAAATATATATAGTTTTGCAGAGTAAAAGTATGCTCGCTGCCAGTTCATACGTTCACAAATATGTTATATTTTGTGCTAACACTGTTTAAAAAAAAAAACCCATAAAGCATGCTGCCACCATATCTGTATGAGCAGATTCCCTAACAAAGTTTGCTGATACAAAATGACTTAGCATTCATAGACTATATATTAACAACTCTGCCTTTGGTGCTTTTGATATTCTGGATTCTTTTGTTATAGTATACGTGGTGCTCTGTTACAGCAGCAACCACAAATAAGCAACACACATTTTGAGTGAGTATTTTCTTTTCTCACTGATTCACTATATCTTTATCCAAAAAATTCTCCATTTTTATATAATCTGTAGCTCTATCTATAACACAAAAGATGAAATAAGCATTTGCCATTAAGCAGCAATGTTACAAAACATTTTTAATTATAAATTGCTTATATGCAGGGTAACTTCTGACAACAATTTTGTGCTAGTGTTGAAAAAGAGTATTCTGAGGATCCTGTTGGCTTCCACAGCAATTCAGCTGTTTGTTATGAGGATATAGAGAGACTTGGGCATGGATTATGTTTGTTTTACTTTCCAGTGTACTAACCTCATGCATACATCAGGAAAAGGTGTTTCAGGTTTAGCTTCAAAGATGTAAGGGACTATGTAGAAAGGAGGGACTGAGATATATGGTCACCAAAGAGGATGGAAGACATCCCATTGTATGGGGAGTGAGAGCATGGTTAGTTGCTGGATGCTGCTAATTACCAAGAATGCACTGGTTATGCTAAGACATTGCTGCTTCAAGATGGTTTAGCAGGCCAGAACTTCGTTTTTCTCCTTCAATAGAAAGGGTGATATTCAGCTGTGGTCAAGTTATACAAAGCAGGAATGTTACACTTCAATGGCCAGACACAGCGCTAAGAGTGATAAAAGTCACTTTAATGTTCTTTCTCACATGCTGCTCCAACCCCTTTGTTGCTGGGTAAATTCACATCTGAGATGTTGCAGGCCAGATGTGGCCAATCAAGTATTTTAAGTAGTATTACAGGTAAATTTTCTTTCCAACCCCACATCTAGAAGGCAGTACTGTTGCAAATTTCAATTATGGATGATGTAGCAAGCTTGGTCTTCACAAGTGTTCACTCTGATGACATCTGATCATCACTGCATCCTCTAGAGGAAAAAGAAATCCTCAAATCCTCTGCACGACACTCTGAAGATTGTAGAATAAAAAGCCAGATGATTTCTGAAATATAAAAAAGGGTTTGGTGCAGAATATTTTCTGAGGCCTTTTTTGGACTGCCTATAAATCAAGGTGGAATGCAAGTCTAACTGATATGGTTGAAGTAATCTTTTAGCATTAGTTACAGACAGCCTGGACTTATAGTAGGGTGTATTCAGAACACATTTTTGCACACAATATTGTTTCCTTTGTATATCAGAAAATGGAACAGCAATTTTAGCTATTATTTTGCAAATATGAGTGCTGGAAAGTTGAATAAAAGCCAATTATAAATATGCCATTCTTAAGCTGGCTCTTGTTTGAAGGCATTGCCAGCTCTGAAATTGCTCTCACGCTAATTATTGTCCTTTTATGTTTTCATAAAACTTTTAGATTAATTAGTTCTTAGATGAACATAATTTTACAAACACAATGGATGCTTTCTGGAAAGCAGTCATTAATCATTGTAATGTGTGACCTCAATCATCTCTTGTGTTACAAAAATATACTTTAATACTAATCAGTAGTTAACATTACCTTGCACTATGTCCTGCACTTAAGAAGTTACCCTTCTTCCTTGTTGTTTGTAAAAGGCAAAAAAATTACCTTTCCTCCAAAGCTGTTGAATGTCAGAAATAGATGATGGAAATTATAAATATTATCTCTGATTATTAAGCAGTGTGGGAGATAGAGTTTGAGGCAAAATGTTCTGACTCTATCAGAGTCAATGCTTTGAGGATCACGCTAGAGGTGCATCAGACTGCAAACTTTGACAGACCATCTCTGCAGGGCTGTTTGTCAGCTTCTTCCAAGTCTTTAATGAGTTCAGCATTCAGACCCAGTGTGATTATCAGCCTGCAAACCTATTATTTATCTTTAGTGTGATGACTGCGAATATTGAATTGTTCTAGAATTAAAAGAAATCCATAAAATCTTTTGAAAACTAACATAGGTGTGTGGATATGTATCTCTGTCTGTACTGTCTGCCTTCCTGGCTTGGTAGGCAGTCTGCAGGCAGGCTGTTTCTGACTCTGTGTGACCCTGAGGAAGTCTCTTAAGATATCTCCTCTCAGCTTCCTTATTTTTTAATAGAGATACTGATGCCTGCCTCATACATAATGTAGATTGTACCTTCTTTTGCAATGTATTTTAAGACTTTAGAATTAATCCTTTTAATAGAAAAGGATAGTTGTTTTTATTTTCAATCTTCCATCCTGACTGAAATCCTCTAGGCTTCATATAAAATTGAAATAGAATAATAGAGATCTAGAACCAGAGACCACTTACTCGTGCTATGTTGCCATATGTGTCAGCTTAAGAGTCACAAAAGAATCTTAGATGTGTCCCTAGCTATAGAGACAGTGGAGTTGACATATATTTTATTCTAACATCCAAGCATCTCAAAACAATAAAAATGGCTAACCTGAACTTTTTGAGCAAGTAACAAGCATAACTGTCTTCAGACTAGTGACCAAACCCGTTTTTGAAAAAAATTGAAACCTTTCTCATGGTTAAACTGGGCTAGGATACGAAAGGGTGTCTTGAAAGCTCTCAACTTCTTGACTGAAAGTAGCACCAAGTGCTACTGGATGGACTCTGGTGTGAAAAATCAAAACCAGCTTTGCTTGTTTGAACTTGTTACTGCTTTCTTGAATTGATTGTATTATATTGTTTATCTGAAACTGAATTTTTCAATGGTTGAAAATCCTCTATGGAATAAGGTCTGTTCTTTTAGAAAACAAATTTGTTAGGACAGAAAAGAGTTTATTTAAGCTAATCCAAAGGGTTTTTCCTGACCTAAGCCTTAGATGTGTACCACAGTGGTACATGCTATGGAATCCCTCCTCCCATTCACTGATACAAATTCTGTGCTCATCAGCCTGAATTCTAAATTGTATTTTAATTTTTACAGCATTGTAAAAATACACATGAAATTTATGAATGTGTTTCAAGCCACAGAGGATCTGAATCATGAAGTGGAACTACGAAGATTTGTTTTTGACCCACACTATAGCACAGAGAAAAATAATTCCTATTGTATTTCACGCTTTGTCTTTTCATTGCAGTAAATTAAAATGCATGTAGTCAGAGAATAGATCCAGAAAGCTGCAGGTACTTTTAGTTTTAGTATTTTAGTTCTTCTTTGCCATTGAAGTTACCAGACCTTTTTGGAGGAGCCAAAATGGAGCCAGACCATTTTGGAGGGGTTACTTCCCCCTTTAATTATATTTTTCCTGCAACATATACTGTTTGAGAAGTTATACGAGTGGAAACACAAAGTATAAATCCTCTCTCCCTGTCTGTCAGTTCTGTCTCATTCTCTTGGCTTGGAATATTGTTTCCTCTTAGATACTAGTATTTATATTGCCAAACAGCACAGGTAGCCATTTTATCTCATATGTGGCTATACTCCCTTATTTCTGTAATGTAAAAAAGTGTTAATTCTCTTGTTTAAGAATTTTTTTTTATCCCATTTCATAGGTTAGCTAGGGATGAAATCTTGTAGAGGTTGTTAAAAAAATGACTTCAATCAGTTTAGTAACTGAAAAGATGAGATACAGTAGAACACTATCTTCAGCAAAACTCTGGAGGAATTTGCTTTCTGAAGTGCCTTGAGCTTTAGCTGCTGGGTACCTCAAGGGCATTCAGGAGGGATGTCTGTGCTCTGCTTCACTCATGCTTTCCTCAGCATCTGCTACTTTTTTTTTTTTTTTTTTTGTGAACAGGTTGCAGGGTTAGGCAGATTTAAAGGCAGTCCTTAGGAAGTAATTTGAAACTCAGCATTTAAAAAAATTGAGCCTCGCTCTTTGGCTTTCTAAAGGGAGATAACAATGACTAAACTTGAAAGTCTTGTGCTGAAAATCCTCATCAAATTGCTTATGATTGTCTTTTAAATATCATTCAAAAAGCCTTAGCATGAAAATCCTACAGAAAATGCAGTAAGAATCACAAAACCAAAATATTTTAATTCATTAGAAATGTGTCAGTATTGGTAAAAACTTTCCCTGGGGACCTCTAAACTACACATTAAGTGCTAGTGTACACAGAATAAAATCTTGCAATGAAACAAGTTTTCTGTTTAAACTCTGTGCAGCACAACAGAGAGCTCAGTTTGATGCTAAAATAGTTTTCCAACACTTTAATCATGTGTTTTCATCCTATTGGTTCACCAGCTTATGAACATAGTTTTTCTGTTATCATTTTTCATAGCACAAAAACATAAAAGATTGAAAACATTGTGATAAGTTTCATAAGGGCTCTTATTTCAAGAATAAACACATCTCCCCCCCTTTTTTTTAATGTAGTTTAGAAAATTTTGTTCTTTGTCTGAAAATGTCTCCCTCCCTTGACTACTCTGACAAAAGCTTCTCAAGTGTGAATTTTCCTCAGCATTTATTGGAGAATCTGCTGTGGACCTGCACTTCTTGAAATCCCAGCATTGCAGTTTATAGATTTAACATGTGCTCTGGCCAATGAATGCCTCAAAACATATTGTGTGGTTCTGGCTGTCAGGAACTGTACCTTGAAAGAAAGAAAGAAAAGACTTACCCCACATCTACAGTTTGTATAGGTAACATATAAAGAATATGGCTTAAAAAAAACAACCATCCAACCAAAAAAACCACAACCCAAAACCCAAAAAAATTGCCAAAACCAAAGCAGAACAAACTAAGCAACCAAAAAAACCCAAACAAAAAAACCAAAACAAAAAAAAACACACACAAAACAAAACAAAAACCCAACAAAAAGCCCCAAAGCCTATTTCCAGTGAATATTAAGCCTGAACTGGAAAAGTCTATCCATCTCTCTAGTCCCAGTGTGTGCTCTTTGGCAGAGATGCAGATATGGTTTCTCTATATTGCATATAATTTGTTGCATTTGTGCAAGATAATATAGTGACAATCTTGTGACCTCCTGTAGACTGAAAGCATCAGTGTCTCAGTACTTTTTAGGAAGCTGATGTGGTCAGATGAAGACCACAGATGAAGGGTCAAGTTACAACAGGGGAGGTTCAGATATTAGGAGAACAATTCTTCACAAAGAGTAGCGAAGCATTGGAGCAGGCTGCCTAGAGCGGTGGTAGAGGCACTGTGCCTGGAGGTGTTAAAAAATGGACAGATTGTGTTTCAGGAGATGGCTTAGTGGTTAGGTGTTTTAGGGTGGATGGTTGGACTTGATGATCTTGAAGGTCTTTTCCAACCTTGATGATTCTATGATTTTCTTCTTTGATTCTAAGAACCACACAAAGTAAAAGTGCAAATGCACTGTACAGCATATTGGTTTACTACTCATCCTTGCACAACTCATTAACAAATGTGGTAGTATTAAACTGTCATCTGGTCTGCTCATTTCTGGTTTAGGTTGGGAGCACATTTTTAAAGTTCTAAAATGGTTAATGGATATTAATTAAGATTGAGTAACTTGGGTGATAATGAGAGTGTAGCAGCATCTCTCCCGGGCTGCTCATATTGCAGAGAAACTCAGACTGAATGCCAAGATAATGTAGCCATGCAGATTTTTTTGATATTTCTGCAAGATTATACTTCATGCTAAGTGGAAATCTTTTCATGTTTAAATTATTGCATGACTGTCTTTACCATACCTGCACAGAGGAATCAGATGACTACAAGAAACAAGCAGAACTAATTTGATCCTGAAAGAGCATCAAATACTTGCCAAATTTATCTCATGTTCTGTAATTATATTCTGTTTATTCTTTTACAAAACCTCTGGTTGCAAACAACCTATTGACATAATAGATTATGCAACAATCCATAGTGTTTGAACTTTTAAAGATTAAAGCTTCATTAAACTACCATAAGCTCTTTACAAATGTTTCTTCAAAACAAAGTGTGGGCAAACATGACAAGTTGTTCTGTCTTTTGGTTCTGTTCACTTCTTGTCTGCCACAAGAGAGATGAAAGTACAAGTGAAATCAAACAAGGATATAGGATGGAAGCCATCCAGCACATAACTAACTTCAAGTTTGAGTTGCATCAGTGTTGAATCAATGAGAACAAAGAAATAATAATACCTGTGAAAAATGATATAGTCTGATCTTTCTCTTTTCTAAGTTTTTGCTATAATTTTCATACATTGTTAGTATTATCGCTGTTATTGTCATCATCATCTTACTCTACAGGACTGTTGGCTCTGGAGCCATAAAAAGGTTATCTGAAATATCTGTGTTATCAGATATTTCCTGCTGTTTGCATTCAGTATTTTTATTAGAGTATTAGAGTTTGTAATTTGTTTTTTTACATTACGTAAAAGGGGGCAGATGTAGAAGGCAACGCATTCAAGGTTCACGAGTACTGTTTCAGGAGTTGTTAGACGCTAGTAGGTCTCCAACTAAATGTTTTGTATTTTTTATGTAAATATTATACTTTGAAATAAATCAGATTGTTAAATATTTTTTTAAAGGATTTATATTTACAGCCCATACATGTCAGCAGAGCTCATTTTATTATCCGTAGTACTTAGCTGTGGATACTTTGAAAGCAAACAAGCTTTATCAGGTGGAAAAAACTGGGATTTGTTCAATGTGATGACATTTATTTAAGACCTTTATGATGACTGCATCCAGGGTTTATTGGAAGAAAATTACTGTTACGTGATCGGTGTCGAGACAGA
Source organism: Apus apus (assembly GCF_020740795.1). Classification (NCBI taxonomy): domain Eukaryota; kingdom Metazoa; phylum Chordata; class Aves; order Apodiformes; family Apodidae; genus Apus; species Apus apus. The sequence goes on along the minus strand of NC_067285.1, from coordinate 75,656,764 downwards.
AAATTGTGGAGAAGGTCAGCAAATAATTGTTGAATGCCTTAGCTAGAGAATCAGATGACAGAATTGGGTGACACCTCTGAAAGACAAAAATGCTTAGCAGGAGGAAAGGTGCAGTCATTTTATTAGCAGCCTAGGGGACAATGACAAATACTACACAAAAATGCATTGTTATGTGAAAATTTAGGGATAACCTTTTTAACTGAAAGTTCTGCGCTACAGTCTTCAAATTTGTTTTGTATCAATTCATGGAAAGTATGCATAAAACCAACAACTTATAACTACATTTTAAGGTTCTTTTGCTAAATCAAATTTCCTGACAGAAGTTAATTTATAAGATTAATGTTAAATGTTGCATTTTTTTCTTCACCTAGGGGGTTTTCTTTATCTTGGTATTGTTACTTTTGCCTTCCTTCATCAATGACATATAGCTTCATGTGTCAACATGCCCACCATACCCTGAACTGGAAACATACTTCTCTCCTAATAATGCACTTTCTAAGAAGTACGTCTTTAATGTTTATATTTATTTTTCAGGAAACAGTCTGAAAAGTTATATAAAGTTTGTAATAATAAGTTTGCAGGCTGAATTGCCCTCATCATTGCTTGATTGAAATGGGGTGTGATAACTCTTCACTTGTGAACTCATCTACATGCTGCTCTACGAAATCAATATCCTTTTGATTGAAGAAGGCTGTGTATCAACTGTGCAATTCCAAATAGCATGAAGGAGCAGGCATTTTGATGTTGCAGATCTTGATAATACCTTTTAAAATGATATTGCTCTTCCCCTTGTTTTTACAGAGAGAAGTGGAAGTAACAATTCAGATTTAGTAGATCCAACCTTGTCAATTTAGACAACTCATTACAATAAAAGATAAGGCTGTTAAAATGTACCTTGGTGTAAATAAAGGAGGCTAGAGTCAGAAACACAGGCACATACATCATGCTGTAGGGAATTTGTTTTTTCTATTTATGTTGTAATGCTGTAACCGCACTTACAGAACACTATCACTAAAAAAATATGCCATGTATTGGAATGTCAACTAAATTAGCTCACTGGTGTACTTGAAGCGGGAAACCTTTTGTAATAAGAAATCATAAAATGTGCTCCTGTAATTATTGTACTATGCAAGGCAGAAATTAGTTTTCAGTGTAATAACTGGAAATGGGTGATACCTTAAAACATGGTGAATCAGTGGTGCTGACCATTTTTATAACTTTCTGAAAATTCTAATATTTTTTGCTTTTCTAGATGTTTGCTTGAGACAACAATTCTGGTTTAAGAAAGTATCTAGATCCATATGCTTCAGATTAGGTTCCTTTTTTCCTCTAGTCTCCTAAAGTTATTTTGAAAAAGAAATTTTCTCTGTGGTGTTAAAGTGGCTTAAATACTCCTGAAAAATACACCTCTTATGCTCTAGTTAGCATGGAGATGCTCATGAAGCGTGCCACTGAAATAGGCAAAAGCTGTATAGCTGACATTAAAGTTCATGAAGGTCTATAAAGTAAAGACAGTGTTTCATCTGACCTTTCAGTAGCTGTGATAATGAGGGATTAGAAAACAGTTTTGAACATACCTGAAAGTTGATAGGACTCTCATTATTCTAGTCTATGATCATTAGCATCCCAGTAATGTACCGTGCAATCGTGGCAATTTTTCCTCAGATGCGAGTGTGAAGAAACTCAACTGAGAATGAGAAAGAATATAAATGGTATATGACTTTTTTCTTGCAGAGTCTATAGAAAATCCCAGAAATTTCCTAGGACAGATTTAATGCACTGGGATTAGGGCTAAAGAAGCATTTCTTTTTCTTAAATGGTTGTGAACCTGGTACAAGATCATAATGCATTTTCAGAAACTTGTCTTATTTTGGCTATACCTGTCCTATGCACTGTTATTTCAGCATACCATTTGGGAACATAACTAGTATTTTGTTGTTGTTGTTATAGCCCTACTGTTTCATAATCTGCTCCACCACTGGTTATCTATTATAAAATCTTGTAACACCATGAGAAAATGAGTCCTGTCCAATATCATCAAGTTTTCTATCAGTGCAGATCAGGCCATATAGTCACTAGTGTATTCTTATTACTCTAGTGACTTTTGCATTAATTTTCCCAAGCTGCATAGTCCTTAAGATCTGTTTATAGGTTGTACCAATGGAATATAGAAACCTGTTACTGAAATGCTCTGCTTTCCGTATGAGGTAATTGACTTCAAGGTAATAATTCATTTCTTTGAGGTAGTTGTGATGCATGTTGTTTATGTCTAAAATGTTTTGAAAATTGAAGCACACTAGATTTAAGAAACCAACTTTGAATTCTAAATGCTGTTCTTATTAAAATAGAGATTAATTTACCTCAATTTTTTCAGCATGTGTCTACAGCTGGACACAGAATACCTAATCTACAAGATTCTCAGTCCTTTTTTCTTTGGCTCTTTTCTATCGCTGATTAAATAATATGATTGTTAATAATTATCTTAATTTTTAAACACCTGTTTAAAAAATATTTTTTTTCTGTTTTGGAAAATATTTCAACCTCTTACCTTAAACTTTTTGGGTTTTTATGTTTGGGTGGTAGGTTTGTTTTGTTTGTTTGTTTGTTTTTTAAATTAACCCACTCCTTTTTAAAAAAGAAAGAAATAGGATTCAGTAAATATTGCTTCTTGTGCAACTGACATATAAAGCAACAATGACTCCTTTTAAAAATCTTGTTGCAGAACTTCACTGTTTTAAGGAATATATTTGTTCTCATTTCCAGCCCAGCCTTGTTTATAATTACTCTGTAACTATATGGTCATGACCTTTGCCTTTTTATTTAAATAGCTCTTCTAATACTTTGCTTGCTTACTAATACGGTTGTTAAGTAGAAAAAGTATTAGCTTCTCCACTTGTGTTCTGACAGTGGGTATTCCATGTTAGTGGAACTTAAGTAACTGGAGCCATACCAGGGAGCATTTGGGAATGTATCTCAATGATACAGTGATATTAATACTTCTTTGTATTTACCAGAGATGTAAATGATTTTTAATAAATACATTTTTACAGTAGTGCATGATCGTTCTCCTTTTCTGTATCAAACCGATCATCTCTTGTCAAAGAATATAACTGTTAAACCTTTATCTTTGCACTGTTGAATTGTTTCCCATTTTGCTTATTCTGTGATTCTGTCTCTCATTTCTAGCTTACCCATTCCTTCCCATATTTTATTCCAGGTTTCTGCTCATTGATACTCTGAGCTGCTTTTGTTCAGATTTTAATTAATATCGACCAGTAAGATTTAAAAACATAAAAAAATCTGCCTCTAACCACTATGGGAGAAGAAGGAAGATGGAGAGGAAAGAAGTACTTTTTAAAGAGGGCATCTCTTCCCTTACTTGTCCTGTGTAGATTCATATGGAAGGACCAGACTTCACTGTTGTGGAGCTGATAGAGCATTACCCAGTTTGCTGACGAGACAGAAGATGAAGTGAAAGCTTTGCTTCATTCATCATTACCATGGTGAAGAAATACATTTAATTAATAAATCTTCTTTATTGCACAGGGATAGATTGAAGCAATTTTACAAGCTGTCTAGAAGACAGGTAAAAAATCATGGGATACACTGGGAATCCCAGAAAGAAGGAAATAAATTCAAACACCTCAGAATTAAAATAACCCGTTTGTTTCTCTGTTTTAATAACACAGAATTAATTCAGGCAAGTTATATAAGAAATTGCCTAAGTTTTATTATATACTCCAATACATGTGGAGTATAGAAATACTATTGATTTATTCTTAGACCCTAACCAAAATTATACATCAAATAATGTAATGAGAAGATGTTGATATTAATCAGTAAAAATCAGTAAAAGGAAAAGTGGTTTCATCCTGGTTATAACCGGGACATTAACCATGACTATTTGCCTCGTCCCTCAGAGCAAACTAACTGACAAATGAGGAATGGATGCATGGAGCTTAAAGAATGGTTGTTACTTAGGCACTCACCCAAAGAGATCAATATCGACAAAATTGCTGTAAATCATAACTGACCTCACAGCAGTAAAATAATAACGCTTGAAGTAACACAAATAGACTTTTATACTTCTAGAATTGTTCTAATTACAAAACTCAAATCAAGTTGGGCCTATCTGTTTTGCATACCTGAATAGGTTCCCTATTCAGTGTTGTCACATCGTCCAAGCATTGACAGGTGTTGTAAAAATTGCACTTAGTGGTTTTGGAACACTGAGACAAGTTTAGATTATTGTATTCCACTGTGGTATTGCTCAAGGGTAAGTTATTCTGCTTGCTTTTGTTAGTCTCCTCTCAAGACTCACTAACCTCAGTAACAAGAACTCAGCAGGTTGCAGGGTTTTTCTGTGAGCTGCATTCTTGTCAGGTCTTATTTGTTAAGCAGAGCTGGTTCTGAGCAGTGCTGGGAATACCAAAAATGTGGAAAACTTGCTTCTGTGTGTCCTAGACTGTTGGTCCTCTGGTACTGATGACTTGTCTTGGTTTAGAATTTTTCTTCTGTCCTTCAAATATTTTCCACCTCGTTTGTTTTGTTTGTTTGTCATTGTGTTTTGTTTTTTTTTTTCCTCAGAGTATGTAAAAGTTAAAAAAAATAAGTGAAAAGATTTTAATTTCCAAAATTAGAAAATTAGGATTGTTGTCCCACTGTACTATGACCGTGCAAGCACATGCTGAAATAGTTCTTTCCTTACACTAGAAGTCTTAGTCTTTCAGTGTTTTATACATCTTCTTAACCTTAGATTAGTCCCACTGAAGATACCCATTTGCGTAAGTTTGCTTTTGATCGGGGCCAAAGTAACAGTTATGTGTCTGAAGTCTTAGATACTCATGTAGGATAAATCCTTGCTGGCTCAAAGCAGTCCTGAAAAACTCCTTGCCCACGCCTCTTTGTGCAAATGGAAGCACATCCTTTTCTTTTTACCCTTTTATTTCTCAGATAAAAGAAATTGTTGTATGTCCTTTTACATTGTAACACTTCAGTTCTGTTGGATGCTGGTAAGAGGAAATTTTCCCCTCTCTTTTAAGAACCCAGAGTTGCAAGAAGACATCATGCCATCGGTAACAGAAACCATTGAGTTAATCTGGCTTTTAGCAAAATAGTTTATTTTTATGTTGCATATCGATTATATATCATAATGACAGATTCTGTTTATCTAAAGGTGTGTGTGTATCTATATGTGTATTCAGCTTTCCTACCATATTTTAGAATGCCTGAATATAGAAATGATAATTTTACTCATTATTTACTTGCTCTCAGTAGATAAAATAACAGAGGATATTAAGAATGCATAAATTAAAGCACATAAGCACACAAGGTAATGGATGGAAGTTACTATGGAAACTTCAACTTAAAGTATTTGTTAGCATTAATATTCCATACTTGTTCTTGCATTAACAGGTATGTAATGAAATCATTGCTTGAAATAGAAGACAATTAAAATGTCTTTAAAACCATGAAATTATTATTAAATGCTAATAATAACAATATGCAAACCATATGGCTTTGCTAAATCAGACATCAACATCACTGTTTTTGTGTATCATTGGCCAAGTCCATCATCTATTACTTTGGTTACAAAAGAGGGGGCAACATGAATTTAATGTAGATAAAAATACTGACCAAGATAGATATCCAATACCTAGAAAGGGTTGGTAGCAATTTGCTTTTGTGCAATTAGAAGCATAAGGATACAAAATGTTTGAAAGACAGGCATTATTAACTTTAAGGAAATCAGCACTTCACCTAAAACTGAAATCCTGGGATGATGTGACAGATTATGCTAATGTAGCTGTCCTGTTAGTGCCAGATGGTGAAAGTGCAGTGTACTTAGCTCAGTGCCGTGATTTTAACAAGCATAAAGAGACTCTCAATCACAAGTCAGCAAATAGTCCAATGTGCTATTGTTATGAAAGAACACTCATAACATTGTATTGTTTCACAGTGGATGCAAATTACAATCGTTGTGGTCCCGCCCCTTCAAGAATTACTTTTTTGTCTGTGCCCATTCTAACAGTGCAGCAAAACAGTAACAATTACTGAGTTCTTTCTTTGGAATCTGCACAGGAGTGCTTAAAGACTTCAGCAGAGATGAAAAGAAAGGAGAATTGTTTACAGGTAGCTAGAAAAGTGAACTGGAGTTGGAGAAATTTGGTCCATATTCCCAGTTCTCCTTTTGTTGTCTTTTATAATATTTCTTGTGTTGCCTCACCTGTGGCACCTGCAGTGTTGTGCAGGGAAAGGAGTATGTCTGCAGCATGAAAGTCTCATTCTGTTTGACTGCATTTGCTTGCTGAATTATCTTGTGAGTACCTCCATTATATGGAAGGAAGTTTCTTCCTGTCTTTGGTTTGCCAGGCTATGCATTAGGTACAAAGTCAGTGCTAACTCAGCTGCTGAGTCAGGGAGTTAGCCAGATATCCACACCAGCTTTTGATCACCAGTCTGTAAAACAAGAGATCCAGAGTGTAGATGAAAGCAACAGTTTAAAAAAAAAAAAGATAGTTCAGATTTTGGTGTGTATATTAGAAGATGCTGAATGGGAAGGTGCAACCAGCTGTTGAGGAGAACTCTCTGACAGCAAATGGATGGATCTGTCTACTTAAAGATAAATGGAGATTGGCTGTCAGGAAAGCAATAATACTAGATTTTAAAGGAAGAATCAAAGCTGAGAACAAACAGTACTTTGCAAAGAATCTCTGTTCCAAAATGTGGAATCTGCATAACTCATAATATCCAACTTAGTGAGAAGATTGTGAACAACCCAAGTGTAAAGTCCTGTGCATCTGGGTGCCAGGGTTGTCTTCCCACTTTCTGTGCAGGAGAGGCAGGAAAGATGCAGAACATGAATGTGAACAGGCTTTTTAAGAAAATGAAAAAGAAATTGACTCTTCAGTAGTATTGCTGAATAAAGAATCTGGAGTGGTCAACCCTCAGTTGTGATTATGTGGAGAGCAGGCTAGAAGACAGAACAAGCTGTGATCTGACTGGAGCACCCCCCAGTTTTCACAAGCCACTGCTAAAAGATTGGTCTATGAATGGCTTCCAGAAATGTAAAATTTCAGGGCTGGGCATGAAAATAATTACCTGTTTTTTCAGTGTATTTGGGTTTTCCTCAATGAGCTATGTTTATTCATTAAAAAACTGTCCTATAAGAAATTAATAACTGGCTGCAATTTAATGAACTTTGAAGTACGATTTCTTCATTTTATTATAGTTTGAATGTAGATTTTTTTCAGGACAAAATGTCTTAGGTTGGGAAAAGCTATGATATTTAAATATTTTGGTCAGCTCTTTGGTGACAGCAATTTGGTTTCAGTCTGATTATTGTATCTTTTCTTTTCTTCCAAGAATCTGCAAATTTGCAGATATTTTCCAAAAGAACACTATTCGGCTGTGTTAAATGGGAGTATCAGTCAGCACCTTTACATCTAGGTCACTTTTCTAGGGAAAAGTGAATTCCTTTTGACCTACATTGCTCATCATACATTTACAATTTTTTTATTAGCCATTGCTGACTTTATGGAAGAATGATTTAATGAGGGTTTTTTTTAATGTTTTCCGAACACGTTATGGAAAATAGTAAATGAGAAAGCTATAACAGTTTTTATATGTGCAGATTTGCACATAATATTTTTTTTTTCCCCAGAAGGAAGAACTTGCAGCTTGGCTCTTTATCTTAGCAAGTTCCTTTTTTTATTATGTATTTGTTTACAGCAGTGACCTATGGGTATAAGCATCATTCTGAGTCCTTATGTAGAACTGAGAAGTGTGGTTTATAGTGGGAGTATTGAATCATATTCAGACATGTTGTTGAAGAAGAAAGGTATTTGCAGAAGAGGAAGCAGGTTTGCTTTATCTGAAGTGCATCACAACCCCTCAACAGAAGTGCCTAAGCCTGAATAGATCTTTGGTCTATGTTTTTGTGAGGATACTTACATAATCGCTTCCTGCCATAGGTACCCCTTCTTCCTCCAGAGATTGGTAGACTAGTGGCTGGGCGAAATGTATGGCTAACATACTCTGTTAGCATAATGTGTGGTTTGATCACAGGGAAATCTTTGTGTCTGGTGTAGCTTTTCTGCTCCAGGTTGCAAACAAAATAAATGACTAGAAAAAACCTGAATTAATTGGGTAATTTTTTTATTCTACTTGTAGGAGATTTGTTTGAAGAGCTATTCTGTTTTTCTTTACTTACTTTTGTGATATTCTCAATAGATTTAAATTTGAGTGTGAAGCCTGGTCATGAACTTTGGGTGACCTTGATTCTCACAGCCTTAGAAACAAGAAATTGGCATTCTTCATTCACCATGAACCAACAATACATTTCCAAGCTGTTATAGAGGGAAGAGAAAAACTTACTAACAGTTGAGCAGAAGTATTTACACTGGCCACATTGTCAGCAGGGGTAAGTCTAAAAACCTGAGAAAGTAATGACTCTGCAGCTTTGCTTGCATGTTCCAAATAGTAATAACAGTGTCATTCTTCTACTATGCAATTCTGGTTTTGCATGTATTTCAAAGCAGCAATTTCTTAGCCCAGTAACTGTTTGGGAATTTTTTTCTAAGTCACGGTGATATTACTGCTAAATTTGTAGGAAAAGGAAACATTCTTTGCATCAGAAATTACCGTGTATTTAAATAATAAGAGCATAACAATGTTCCAAGATGGAACTTCAGTAATATAATGGCAAATGGGTAGTACTATTTTATCCTTTCTGGACTACAGCTTCAGTATTTTTGCAGAAGCTGGTGTTTTTTTTAACTATATGCTTTGATATTTAGTGTTTGTAAAATGATAATGACTATATAATATTCTGCTCAGAGGAAGAAATAATCCCTGATGGAATTGATCCTGCCAAACAGAAATGGCAGGTGTTACTTTGCATTACAACAGAATCAGTAAAGACATCCCCTTCATTATGTCTGTCCACAATGTTGCTGCAATTACTAACAGCATCATTACTGGAGTTTTTTAAGTTATGTGATTAGTACTTATGGAAGCTATAAAAAACCCCTATTGATTCTATTGATTATTTTAAAAAGATGTAAACCTGAGTGCAGCACTTGTAATTAATTTTTTCTCTGATGTTTAATTTTCCTCTTTTTTTTTTTTTTTTTTCCCTGAAATGCATTTTATTTTCCTTATTTTCTTTAGTTGTAAGGCTGTGGAAAAAAGAAAAAAAAAGAAAAAAAAAGAAAAAGAAGACTACTGAGAGAAACATGTTCTTGTCCGGTTGAGGGGCATTACTTCACCGTTACCTTCAGGAAGATCTCCAGAAAGAGGCTTTGCTTTGCAGCTCTCCTAGTAGTGCCATACAGTGCTGAATCTACAAAAGAATGCCTAATAAGTGGATCTGCTATAAGCTTTCCTTTTGAGCCCTTGTTTCATGCAAGACAAGCTCAAACTACTCAGTTTTCAAATACAACAGGCACTATTTCGTAACGTTACTTTTTTGTCACATATTGTCTGCGATCATTTCTGTCCTTTTCTTTCCTGCAATATTCATGCTCTAATGAAACTATAATATCTATTTAATGATACTTGCTTTTTCTGGTATTTGAAATGCAGGTATTTTTAAATCTAGGTATACATATGCTGTAAAGAAGAAAACTTTTTTCTTCAGCTTTCTAAAAAAACATCTCCTCTTCCTGTACATTCTGCAAAGCAAATGCCACTATTGCTGTTATTGTCAGTTCTTTTCTTTACATTTAAAATCCTTTCTCAAACCCACTATGGATCTCGGAGGCAACCTTTTTCCAGATTAATATCATGTCCTTAACAGCATTCCATTTTAATGAGCACAGTTTATATCCCTGCACAGCAACAACACAAGGCCCATTGTTTTCAGATCAGTCCATTCTCCTCTTAACTAGGGCACATCTTATTCCTGTTCATTTCAGTAAAAGATGAGACTTCAATATAAAATAAATACAACAACAGATGTAACAAAACCTTTCTCTGTTATTAAACCTGTATTTGAATGTTCTCTGTATGATTGTGCAGCATGAGATCACTGTGGCTTTCTCCACCACAAAAGTGAATCAGAATCTCTGAAGATTACTGGACATTCTGCAAACTTCCAAGTAGTTGGGAAAAGTTGTCTCTAAAGCAAGACACTGAATCTCCAAACACATGTTCAGAAAATCTACAGAACTGAGTAGTTCTCAATTGTCTATGAAGCTGGAAAGGGTAGACTGAACTATATAGTACTTTTGTAGCAAAGTTACTCAGTCCAGAGTAATGTATAATATCCTATCTTTATCTTCTGCTTTATTTTTTATTTAATTTCTTTTTCGATGTGTGATAGTGTTCACCTGTCCTTTTTTTTGTTGTTGTTGGTTGGTTTTTTTTTTCACCAAAATTGAAAGGGGAAGAGATCTCCCCTGAGCCTCCTCTTCAGACTGAGGGGAGACCTCATTCTCCTCTACAACTACCTGAAAGGAGGTTGTGGTGAGGTGGGTGTTGGCCTCTTCTCCATAGTGACTAGCAATAGGACAAGAGGTAATAGGATCAAGCTGTGCCAGGGAAGGTTCAGATTGGATATTAGGAAAAATTTCTTCACAGAAACAGTGATGAGGCATTGGAACAGGCTGCCCAGGGTGGTTGTAGAGACACTGTCCCTGAACTTGTTCGAAAAATGGGTAGATGTGGTATTTCAGGGGATGGCTCAGTGGTTAGGGGTTGTAGGGCGGACAGTTGGAGTTGATGGTCTTGAAGCTCTTTTCCACTCTTGATGATTCTATGATAGTAAGAGCTTAATCTCCAGCCAAAAAGGGAAAAAGTCTCACAAAGTCACTTGGTGAAATCACGGTGATGATTCACTGAAATGCGGGGACACTCATGTGCACATCTTTATCTACATAATAATGGGAAGTGAAGTGCAAACTTCAGTGTAGTCTGTAAACTGGATTGTCCTTAATACTAAGATTGAGAGGAAAAAGATCAATGGACTGTTAAATAGTTTTTCTTCATATCTCTATAAACAGGTAGGCAAGAGTAAGGACAACTCTGGAACTGAACCATTGTGTGAAAATAGATACAGAGAGGAAAAGGATTGTAATTGCTTTTGGTTAACATCTGAAAAGGCCTCTGAACCTATAAGTGACTTGCTCTCCCCAGTCCAAATCTGCATCCTCACTATGCTTCCTAAGGCCATAATAAGGAGTGCTTTGAAAATAATGGGTATGGGATGTAAGTCTTGTGAAGTCTTTGTGGTGGGAATTGTTATATCACCTCAGTGAACCAAAATTAACAATGAATGCATTTATGGCTGTGCAATATTACTAAAAAGCCTGACAAAATGGGATTAGAGTCTATGATTAGGGTTTAGACAATATGCAGTAATTATGAGACAGTAATTACTATATTGCAATAGTAGTGAAGGGAAAAAAAAACCAACAACATAGTATTTTTCTAACAAAATGAAAATATTTACTTTTAAGGTTTTGGAATGACTATGTATATTGAATTGGTCTTTAAAAAAGCCAAAATTTGCTAATTTTGGCCTTAAGTTTTAGGTTTTGCTTTAATATGTTTTAGACTTAAGACATTAAACATATTATTAGACTTGTTCTTTGGAACAAGCATTTTGTTTTCTGAATATGGGGTCTGTAATAGAAACATAATTTGTTTGCAAACTTGTGTTAGGTCCATTCCAACCTTAACCATTCTATGATTCTATTCAATCTTGTTATTACAAATAATAAACAAATACTAGGTCCTGCTAGTTAAGGACATTTTTATTCCCCAGTATTTCTGGCCCTGTCATTCTAACAGTTTTGTATTATACCAGTTTATGAGAATGTGCAAATATTCAAAAAATGCTTAATGAATAGTGAAATGCTAGAAAGGATTTTATTACCCAATTTGTAAAAAGTGCAAAAATAAACACAGAAGGAGCAATTCTAGTATCTGTAGCACAGAGAACAGCACACAGTCTAAATAATGCCAATCAATTCCGTGAACTGCTTTCTGCAGTTAAAAGCTGCCATGTAAAAAGGACAAGCTCTTGCATCTAGGGATAAACATGCATTACGGTTTTATTCATAACGGTGATTGTTTTCAGAATATTAATTTGTGAAAGGAGGCTCAGAAGCCTCTATGGCTAATATCAGCTTCTGCAAACTGCCTTTAAAGCATATTTGAGAAAATATTCAGGAAAGCAATTATTTATCTGGAGCTTTAAGAATAATTCTACTACTGCATATACAGGACTCTAGTCAAGAGATCAAAAGGGATAGCAGAGAATGAGTATCCTCTTCTTGAAGAAATTTTATCTTTAAAATACCATGCATAGATTAAAGGATGTGACAAAAAAGATTTTTCAGAACTGGTCTCCTATTTTTATGGAATTTTGGTAACTATGTATAATGTTTTATGTTGCAGTCATATTGTGGCCGAGATCAAAATTGTTGCAGGCATGGATGAAGTGCTCAATTATTTTTCACATTTATTTCTAAATTCGTGTAGCAATTAACATCATTTCACAGAAGTGCTAGGAACCATGAAGCAGGTTTCCCAAGAGATTGTGGATTATCTGTCTTGGAGGACTTGGTAAATTCCTGGACGAATTAATCAACTGCTGAGTTGCTCAGTTTGTGATCTCCAGGGCTCCAATCTAAGCTTTCCTATCATTCTTTTCTGTGAAGTTGCAATGGAGTTTTGAAGCTGAGCTGTCCATGTGCACATCATCAGTGTCAGCATGTGGATGTTTGCTGTCTTGCTGGAGTTCAGGGAGAAGCATATAGTTGTGGTGTTCACCCCTGCTGCTCTTCAAGTTCCTTAAGGAATATATAGAATCATTAAGGTTGGAAAACACCTTAAGATCACAAAATCTGACTTGTACGCCTAACACTTCCAAGTCCTCCACTAAACCATATCCCTCAGTGCCACATCTACATGTCTTTTAATAACTTCAGCAATTGTGACTCGATTACTTCCCTGGGCAGCCTGTTACAGTGCCTGACAACACTTTCAGTGAAAAAATTTTTCCTAATATCCAATTTAAACCTCTCCTGGAACAACTTAAGGCCATGTCCTCTTGTCCTATCACTTGTTACTTGGGAAAAGAGAATTACAACCATCCTGCTACAGCCTTCTTTCAGGCAGTTATCTGAAAGGTCTCCCCTCAGCCTCCTTTTCAAAGGTATATGTTCTGGGAAATTCATATTCTCAGCATGGCGATAACAATGCTGTTGAATTTTTCAGCTTTTAACATTAACAACAGCTAAACTAGGGTCTAGGGTAAGGGGGAGAGAGCTATCGTGATGTTCATCGAAGGGGTGTACAGGTGGAGGAGGTCAGACTGCTCTCAGAGATGATGTGATCACAGATCTCTTCTGCAACTGTCTCTCTCATGCCTACCTGTACTGTCAAGTCATAAAGTGACAACTGGGAAGCATAGGCAAAACCTAGAACCTTGGTGACTGTGCTGGTCTCTACTGTCTTGATATGAGTCCTGAAAATGAGGCTAGTTATGAGTCTTCTAATTCTTCCCAGCCCCAATGGATTAACGTGGTTTTCTTCCTTCTCATATGAAGAAGCATGCTGAGATGATGAATTATAAGAGAGAGAGTATCTTTTAGAAATATTGTAATCTCAGGAATTTTTTAGTTCCACTTTACAGTCAGGTAGATGTATACCTGTTCAAAATTAAAACTATTTTTAAAAGAAATTGCTAAGTATTATTTTTGGGCTATATTTTGCCACCTTTGGACGTGTTACTTAGAGAACAAGAACCCTTGAGACCTTATGTGTTTATAGGGTGTGACCCTTTAGCCAAGGACAGTGCACATTAGCAAAACCAGATTTAGCCTGTATTGAAATATCCAGTTGCCCCATTGTTTGCTAAGACCAGATTCCTGCTGCTGATATGCAGCATAGACCAAATCTGAAGCCATTGAAACATCACAGCTCATGTCTAGGTGCCAGTTAACACTCAAACTTGGTTAAGATCTGGTTTGGACTAGATCAGACTTGGACTAAACAAGCATACATAATTTTATTCAGAAACCTGTTAATTATATATTTACTCAAGAAACAGAGGTCATGTCATTCCATCACTGACTTTGTCTTATAAAATTAAAACCTCAAATCCAGATTTCCTCTATGTAGTATGATTGCCAAGCAGCACATTATTGTGTTTGGGATATATTCTGTATGTGTGGAAGATAAATTGCACAAGACATCAGTCTGGAAAAATTATAATTGAGGATATTTTGGCAGCCTCCTCTGAGCACGCGGCAGCGCAGAGCAGAGAGCGGCAGCGGCACCGGCAGCGGTGGGAGCTGTTCTTTTAAATTGCTGAGGATTTGAGAGGGAGCCGGGCTTCCTGGAGACGGTGAAGCCGGGGCAGAGCCAGGAGAGAGCCAGGAGACCCGAGTCAGAGCGGGAATCCTGAGAGAAAAGGGAGGCTGACGTGGCAGGAGGCGTGGCTGTGAACGGCGGCAGGTTTAAAAGCGGCCATTTGGCAGCCTCCTCTGAGCACGCGGCAGCGCAGAGCAGAGCGGCAGCGGCCTGCACAGGAAGTGGCGCGAGGGCAGGCAGGGAGCAGTGTGTGCCTCATAGCAAGACAGGCAAACTAGTAGCTAGATAGATCATGGTCGCGACGCGCACGAAAACCATAGTGAAGAAGAATGTGGGGACTCAGACGGAGCTCCCAAGCAGGCACACAGCCGTGCAGGTCTCTGGCTGCAGTGAATGCCTGAGCCTGGCACTGGTATCGGAGGGAGACAGTGAGAACACATGTGTGCGGTGTGAACAAGTAAATGATCTCCTCAGGCGGGTGGTTGAACTGACAGAGGAGGTTGAAAGACTACGGACCATTAGAGAATGTGAGAGAGAAATAGATTGGTGGAGTTGTACCCTGAGGCAGGGGCAGATGCAAGAGGTTGAGGAGGTTGAGAAAGCGACGGATCCCCTCCCCTCCTGTCACCAGACAGAAGCAGAGGACTTAAGAGATATGAAGGAATGGAAGGAGGTCCGACCTCGTAGAGGCAAGACAAAATCCTCCCAACCTCTTCCGCCCTCCCAATTGCCCTTGAACAATAGATATGAGGCCTTAGAAATTCAGGGACAGGAAAATGAAGTTGAAGGTGTAGGCTTATCTAATGAAGCACCTAGGACTCGTCAGTCACCCTGAGTCCTTAGGACTTCTTCAATCAAGAAGGAAAGGAGAGTAATTGTGGTGGGCGACTCCCTTCTGAGGGGAACAGAAGGGCCCATCTGTCGACCGGACCCATCCCACAGGGAGGTCTGCTGCCTCCCTGGGGCTCGGATTAGGGATGTTAAAAGGAAACTCCCTAATCTTGTAGAGTCCTCCGATTACTACCCACTGCTGATTTTTCAGGTTGGCAGTGACGAAATCATTACACGAAACGTAAGGGCAATGAAGAGAGACTTCAGGGCCCTGGGACGGCTAGTTAGGGGGTCTGGAGCGCAAGTAGTGTTTGCCTCCATTCCTCCTGCAAGAATGGGTGGGGAGGTAAATAGGAAGAGGCTACAGGTCAACGAATGGCTAAGAGACTGGTGCCAAAGACAGGGTTTTGGTTTTTTTGATCATGGGCTGATATATGAGACACCTGGCCTGATGGTGGCAGGTGGGATGCACTTGTCCCAGAGGGGGAAGAGGCTTTTGGGGCAGGACTTAGCAGGGCTCATCGAGAGGGCTTTAAACTAGGCATGATGGGGGAAGGGGAGAAAACTGAGTCTGTTAGGGACAAGCCCAAGAGGAACACACCAGGGCCCGAAGGCAGGTGGTCTGAGGAGGATTTGGTCCCACCAGAGTGCTCTGTTTGCTTCCTAAAATGCCTGTATGCTAATGCACGCGGTATGGGGAATAAGCAGGAAGAGTTAGAGGTCTGTGTACGGGCTAAGGGTTATGATCTGGTAGCAATAACAGAGACATGGTGGGACAGCTCACATGACTGGAATGTGGTCATGGATGGTTATGTACTTTTTAGGAAAGATAGGGCGGGGAAGCGAGGTGGTGGAGTTGCTCTTTATGTGAGAGAGCAACTAGAATGTATTGAGTTTTGTGCAGGGGCCGATGAGGGGCAAGTTGAAAGTCTGTGGGTAAGAATTAAGGGGCAGGCTGGTGTGGGTGATACAGTTGTGGGGGTCTACTACAGACCTCCAGATTAAGATGAGGAAGTTGATGAGGCTTTCTACAGGCAGTTGAAAGCAGCCTCACAACTACAGGCCCTAGTCCTCATAGGAGATTTTAACTACCCCGATATCTGCTGGAAGACTTACACAGCCAGCCTTTCACAGTCTAGGAGGTTCCTCCAGTGCATTGATGATAACTTCTTAATGCAAATGGTGGACAAGCCAACTAGAAGAGGAGCGCTCCTGGATCTTGTATTAACTAACAAGGAGGGCCTTGTTGAAGCAGTGGTGGTCAATGGCAGCCTTGGCTGCAGTGATCACGAGATGGTGGAGTTCAGGATCCTGTGTGGAAGGAACAGAATACCCAGCAGGATCAGAACCCTGGACTTCCACAAGGCAAACTTTGGCCTCCTTAATCAACTGTTAAGGGAAATCCCATGGGACAGGGTGCTAGAAGGTAAAGGGGCTCAAGATAGCTGGTCAACATTCAAGGACCTCTTCTTGCGAGCACAGGATCAGAGCATCCCAATGGTTAGGAAATCTAGTAAGGGAGCTAGGAGACCTGCATGGTTAAAAAAGGAACTACTGGGCAAACTCAAGTGGAAGAGGAAAATCTACAGATCATGGAAGAAGGGGCTGGTCACTTGGGAGGAATATAGGTCTGTTGTCAGAGGATGTAGGGAGGCAATTAGGAAAGCTAAGGCCTCCTTGGAACTTAACCTTGCAAGTCAGGTTAAGGATAATAGAAAGGGCTTTTTCAAATACATAGCTAACAAAACTAACACTAGGGGCAATATCGGCCCTCTGATGAATGAGATGGGAGCCCTGGTGACAGAGGATATAAAGAAGGCAGAGGTGCTGAACGCCTTCTTTGCCTCTGTCTTTACTCCTGCAGGATTTCCCCATGAGCCCCAGATTCATATAGCCCCAGAAGAAGTCAAGATAAAGGAGGAGTTTGCCATGGTAGATGAGGATTGGGTTAGGGATCAGTTGAGTAATCTGGACATCCATAAATTGATGGGTCTGGATGGAATGCACCCAAGGGTGCTGAGGGAGCTGGCGGAGGTCATTGCTAGTCCACTCTCCATCATCTTCGGTAAGTCATGGGTAACAGGAGAGGTGCCTGAGGACTGGAGGATAGCAAATGTCACACCAGTCTACAAGAAGGGCAAGAAGGTGGACCCGGGTAACTATAGACCGGTCAGCCTTACCTCCATCCCTGGAAAGGTGATGGAACAACTTGTTCTTGTCACTATCTCCAGGCATATCAAGGATATGGGGGTCATCAGGAGCAGTCAGCATGGTTTTATCAAGGGTAAATCATGTTTGACTAACCTCATAGCCTTCTATGAGGAAATTACTAGGTGGATAGATGATGGTAGAGCGGTAGATGTGGTATACCTTGATTTCAGTAAAGCATTTGACACCGTCTCCCACAGCATCCTTGTAGATAAGTTGATCAGGTATGGGTTTGGTGATCAGGTAGTGAGATGGATCAAGAACTGGTTGAAAGGAAGGAGTCAGAGGGTTGTAGTCAATGGGGCAGAATCTGGTTGGAGGTGTGTGACTAGTGGAGTCCCTCAGGGGTCGGTACTGGGACAGGTGTTGTTCAACATCTTCATCAACGACCTGGATGAGAGTATAGAATGTACCCTCAGCAAGTTTGCTGATGACACCAAGCTGGGAGGAGTGGCTGACACACCAGAAGGCTGTGCTGCCATTCAGAGGGACTTAGACAGGCTGGAGAGTTGGGCGGGGAGAAACATGATGAAGTTCAACAAGGGCAAGTGTAGAGTTCTGCATTTGGGGAAGAAAAACACCATGCACCAGTACAGGTTGGGGGTTGACCTGCTGGAGAGCAGTGTAGGAGAAAGGGACCTGGGAATCCTGGTAGACAGGAGGATGACCATGAGCCAGCAATGTGCCCTTGTGGCCAAGAAGGCCAATGGCATCCTGGGGTGCATTAGAAAGGGTGTGGTTAGTAGGTCAAGAGAGGTTCTCCTACCTCTTTATTCTGCATTGGTGAGGCCGCATCTGGAGTATTGTGTCCAGTTCTGGGCCCCTCAGTTCAAGAAGGACAGGGATCTGCTTGAGAGAGTCCAGCGCAGAGCTACAAAGATGATTAAGGGAGTAGAACATCTCCCTTATGAGGAGAGGCTGAGGGAGCTGGGTCTCTTTAGCTTGGAGAAAAGGAGACTGAGGGGTGACCTCATTAATGTTTACAAATACGTAAGGGGTGAGTGTCAGGGAGATGGAGTTAGGCTTTTCTCAGTGATGACCAGTGATAGGACAAGGGGTAATGGGTGGAAATTGGAGCATAGGAGGTTTAAGGTCAATATCAGAAAAATTTTTTTTACTGTGAGAGTGACAGAGCACTGGAACAGGCTGCCCAGAGAGGTTGTGGAGTCTCCTTCACTGGAGACATTCAAAACCCGCCTGGACGCCTTCCTGTGTGATGTACACTAGGTGACCCTGCTCTGGTGGGGGGGTTGGACTAGATGATCTTTCGAGGTCCCTTCCAACCCCTAAGATGCTATGATTCTATGATTCTATGATATAAGTATATAAAATTATTACTTTAATGGAAAAGGGGAAAAAGAATATCTGCTTGCTGTTTTTCATAATACAAGAAAGGAGGTACTAATGTGATGATCAGTATTAAGTAATTATTGAGTCATACCTTGCCAGTTGATTGATCTTTTGCATTCAGGGTTTTGGCTGAGGTTTGTTGCTTGCTTGTTCTGTGTTACAAAGCCTCAGTGGTATATCACTGAAGAGCCTGAGATATACCAAAATGACTGACTTCGAGGTGACTACATTGAAGATGTCACTTCAGCTGCTTGCTCCTTTCCCAGAATGCCTCTTGATTTTATGCTGTCAAATCAGTTCCTTAACACCATCACTTTTTCCCTAGCCCTTCATAAATGTTCAAGGTTGTTACCCAGCAGCATATGGTGTCACTCTGACATTGGACCAGAGTGAGGACAAACAATGCTTTATGGTTAGCATAGTGCAAAATAAAATGTCAACTTCAATTTCTTGAATATGTGCATCCACAAACACTGTATCACCACATTCATCTCACCATTCAAAGTAGTTTTTCATCCTCAGCCAAGAAATTACAAGAGACAAGAAAATAATATAGTTGACAAGAATAGATGCAACATTTGCCTTTTTGAGGACTTCACTGACATAAAGAATATGAACAGGGGTGGTGTGGTTAGCCTCTGATTTCTGTATTTAAAAAAAGTGAATTCTTGCTACATATGGTATCTCATAATATCACACATAACACGTGTATTATTGTTGTGGTCTTGGACCATACAGAGGTAGAAGAACAGTAAGAGTTATTTGTTGGCAGGGAAATTTATGGTAGTAAGTTTCTTTTTGGCTCATATAAAGCAAGGTTTGCAAAAAATGCTGCAACTAAGTCTGCTTTACTTTAAAAAATCTGTAAAATAATAGAATTAGTTTTTTCTTTCTTCCTCCAACACTCAGGCAAGGGGGTGATACTGCTGCACTGATACTTGCATTGTAATATGATTTATGTTGGAGAGAAACAAGACCGTTGCAGAACAGTTACAGTTTGTTAGGACAATATGAAGATCCCATTAAAAGGAAAGCTGTAATCATTTTCATTTTCAGTGCTCAGATCATTTCTATAAGTTGATTGTGAAATGTGTTAACAAGCAGTTTTGCTATTCATGGTAAAGGGTGACAGTCTTGGGGCTCAAGTTTATTAAAAGTAGAAGTTTCTAAGATACAATGCTAGGGTTGTCTCTGAAAAGTAATAACCTGCAAGAATACAAAAAAATATGGACGAGCAAGGAGCTTCTGGACACAGTTAAATGTAAAAACAAGGTATACAGAGATTGGAAGCAGGGCCAGGTGTCTTGGAGGGAGTACAGACAAGTTGCCAGAGAAACAAGAGATTGGGTAAGGAAGGCCAAAGCACATATAGAGTTGGACCTGGCCAGGGAGGCTGAGAATGCCATGAAAGGTTTCTACAGGTATGTCAGCAATAAGAGGAAGTCAAGGGATACTGTGAGCCCAGTTCAGAAGGAAACTGGAAATCTGGCCATGTAGGACATAGAAAAGCCTGAGGTACACAGTAACTGCTTTGCCTTGGTCTTCACCGACAAAGGGTCTGGTCACACCATCCAAGTCATTGAAGGCAAAGGCATGGACTCTAAAAAGGAAGATATACCCACTGTAGGAGAAGAGCAGGTTCCTGAAGGTGCACAAGTCTACAGGACGTGATGGGATTCATCCACGGCTTCTGGAGGAACTGACTGATGAGGTTGCAAAACCTCTGTCCAACATTTTTGAAAATTCTTGGCAATCTGGAGGAATCTCCACTGACTGGAAAAGGGGAAAATGCCATTTTCAAGAAGGGAAAAAAGGAAGACCCGGGTAACTATAGAGCAATCAGTCTCACCTCTGTGCCTGGCAAGATCACGGAGCAGATCCTTCTAAAGGCTCTGCTAAGGCACGTGGAAAACAAAAGGGTGATTGGTGACAGCCAACACAGCTTCACTGAGGGCAAATCCTGACTGACTGATCTGGTGGCCTTCTACAATGGGGTCATGGCATTGGTGGACAAAGGAAGAGTAATCAACACCATCTACCTGTGCAAAGCCTTTGATGCTGTCCTGCACGACATCCTGGTATTGAAACTAGAAGAGCATGGATTCGATGGATGGACCACTCATTGGGCAAGAAACTGGCTGGATGGTGGCACTCAAAGAGTGGTGATCAATGGCTTGATCTCCAGATGGAGACCTGTGATGAGGGGTGTTTCCCAAGGGTTGGTGCTGAGACTAGTGCTGTTTAACATCTTTGTTGGCAACACAGACAGTGCCATTGAGTGCACCCTCAGCAAGTTTGCTGATGACACCAAAGTGTGTGGTGCAGTCAACACACTGGAGGGAAGAGATGCCATCCAGAGAGACTTAGATAGGCTTGAGAAGTGGGCTTATGCAAACTACATGAAGTTCAACCAGGCCAAGTGCAAGGTCCTGCATCTGGGTTGGAGCCATCCCAATAACAAATACAGATTGGGTGGAGAATGGATCAAAAGCAGTCTGGAGGAGTGATGATGGATGAGAAGCTCAACATGAGCCAGCAATGTGCACTTACAGCCCAGAGAGCCAACTGTGTCCTGGGCTGCATCAAAAGAAACGTAGCCAGTAGGTCAAGGGAAGTGATTCTCCACCTCTACTCAGTTCTTGTGAGACCCCACCTGGAGTACTTTGTCCAATTCTGGAGCCCCCAACATAAGAAGGACATGGAGCTCATAGAGAAAGTCCAGAGAAGGGCCCTGAAGATGATCCAGGGGCTGGAGCACCTCTTCTATGAAGACAGGATTGAGAGAGCTGGGGATGTTCAGCCTGGAAAAAAAGACTCCAAGGAGATCTTATAGCAGTCTTCCAGTGCCTGAAGGGGGCCTACAGAAAAGCTGGTGAGGTACTTTTGACAAGGGCTTGTAGTGAGTAGACAAGAGGTACTGGATAAAAAGTGGAAGTGGGCAGATTTAGGTTAGACATAAGGAGGAAATTCTTTAGTGTGAGGATGGTGAGGCACTGAAACAGGTTGCCCAGGAAAGCTGTGGATGGCCCATTCCTGGAAGTGTTCAAGGCCAGGTTGCATGGGCAACCTGGTCTAGTGGGAGGTGTTCCTGCCCATGCAAGAAGTTGGTACTAGATGATTTTTAAGGCCTTTTCCAACTGAAAACTTTCTATGATTATATGATATTATGATTTCCATTTGCTTCAGTGTGGATTTAAAGACTCACTGGCACAGTTCTGTTCACCATTGCAGCTTACGCACAGGTATTAGGGGTTGAAATCTTTAGGTGATAAAGTAAGAAGGAGCAACAGATTGAGGGAAAATAAAAGAGCAGATCAAATGAAGACAAGTGTTTCACAGAAATCATGATCATGAATTACATCTGGTCTTCTAACCCAGCTTTTCTGTTGCAGGCTGTTTCATAGTCATACTGAAGACTATAGGCCAGATAATTCAGTATTCAAACTACTTCTAAAATTTATGCCATTAATAAAGTAATCAGATTGACATTTTCTGAAATCCCTATAATGTTAGATGATTGCTCAGTCAATATATATCCAACAGCTCCTCACTCTGCATGCAAATAAATGTCACAAACCTCTAGTTTCAGCAGGAGAAAATTTTCTTCCCAACAAAAAGCCTTTCAGTGTGATACTGTGTCTCTGAGCTGGGCATATCAGACAGTGGATTTTTGTGGAGAATGATCCTTCTGTAATATATTGCTGATTGAGTACAGTGGAAGTAGTCGAAGAGACACTGAAGAGGAAAAAAAAAAAACCCTCAAAATGAAAACATTGACTAGTAGAAGACCTGAGGCCTGGAATTGGAGTTTAATTATTGTTTTAATTCAAAACTACCAATATTATAATTTTACTAAAAGCCATCCAAACAATTCTAGCCTTGAAATGATTCCTGAAGGAGAAATAGAAGGACCTCAATTTATGAATTCTGAGGCTTGGGAGAACAATTACAGATCCTTCCCAGCTGCTCTTTCACACTCTGCACGGCAAAGAATTTACACCCAAGGATGGATCAAAGAGGTATTTTAGTAAGACAATGAGTTTCATCTTGAAGATGTTCATTAATCGTGACACTGGTAAGTTGTTCCTTTGATCATACTGCATAAGAGGAAATTATATGTATGTTGCAGTTGAATTTCTCTAGCAGTAACTTGCTTCAAATGAACCTATTCCTATTTGTCTGGTGTGCTACTTATCAGGCTTCATTTTGATGCTTGAGTTTTTACAGCACATTATCATGTCATTTCCCCAATTTATTTTAAAGTAAACTCTTAGTAAGGTGAGCATCAGATCTTGTTTTGCAATATGCAGGTCTTTTATTCACATCTTCTAAAATCTTTCAGCTAGTTCCATGTTTTCCTAGAATTTTGGAAACCAGAAAAGAGGAAACAGTCTAGCAGAAACCATAGAACAAATACTATTTTTCCTTTTTATTGGCATTCTGCTCTATCTGCATCAAAGCATTTGCCACTGATTTGCTTGTAAAGGCCACCTCTACCTTTTGACATGCATCTGCACCTCTGCTTTTTAGATTTATACCTTTAAATTGGTCTCTACAAGAATATGCATTATGTTGTAGAGAATGTGAGAACATTATGAAGTTTTGTGAATCAGGAAAACACGGCATGGAAAAAGGGGCAGCTAAGCAGTTGTATGGCAGGAAGAAGTAACAAGATATTTGGGAACAAAAAACTCAACCCATCTCCAACGTGGAGGAAGTCAGCAGAAGTAAAATAAAGAACAGCAAGCCTATTACCACTGTGCCAGGAGATGTCTCTCAACAAGTTTCTGGATGGGTGAGCTTTGTGTAAAGGTCAGACCTTTAGTCCTAGGGCAGACAACTCCTAGCTCTTGGTACAACACATAAGCTGAGTGGACAAAAATATTTTGGTTTCACCCCTTGTCCTTGGCTGTGTTATCCCATAAACCTGCCTTAGATTCAATTTAGGCTTGGTAGGATTATAGTGCTGTGCCTCTGTGCTAAAGAATGTGGCAGTTTGCCATTTTAATCTATGCTGTGTGTCTAAGCAATTCTTGCCTGCTCATCTGAGCAACTTTTCTCACTGTATTTAAGCTGGGGAATAAGAAGGAAACAATAGATTTTGGAAAGGCAAGCTGAACAGAAATTTTAGCTTTGGAATAATCTTTTCCTATCATCCTTTATTTGTGCATCTTATTTTTACAAAATTACTTGTGTAAGTGTAGCAAAACATGCATTTATTTATTCTTTATATGCACTCCAGCAAAACATTGGAGGCTCAGCTCTTGGAGAAAAAATCCAGTGTTACATTTATGTGGTTTCTATCAATATCTGGACACGTTTCCTCTGTCTCTTCAAAGACTGCTTTGTTGATGACATTATTCATTGTTTTAGATAAGTACTTTTCTTCTGAAGTTGGCTCTTGTAGTGTTTGTTGCCTCTAAACAGACAAAGGCAGAAACACATTTTGTCCTTATGACTACTTGGACTTTGTACTCTGAATGCATTTGTGAAATGGAGCCTCCAAGAAAGGACTAAAGTAGTTACGCTGCCTTCATGCATGGTTAGCCCACCCCTGGGGATGTACTTGTTAGGTACTTATATTCTACTTCCCACACCTTGCATATTAAGAGTTTTCCTCTCTTCTTTCACTTAACTTTAAAAATTTAAAATTGTTTAGGGTCAAAAACTATCCCAGCAACAAACGTGTCGCTCTTTTGTTCTGAAGTATGGGTATGACAGAAAGGAGGAGTCTGAGGGATCCTATAAGACTTTAACAAGAAAGTTAGATCCAGCATAAAAATACAACAATAATAAAACATTGACCTTCCTGGAAATGCATAGTTTTATTTTAACCTCTGTTACTGCACCTTGTTATCATCATACGTTTATAAAAGCTTAAGCCAAAGCCCAGATGACTGTATGAAAATCTATGGGATGGAGCTCTGTTACAAAAACTCATGTCTCTCATTGTTTCCATGTATGTTTAATATAATAACGGCTAACCACATATCTATAAGAGCAGCAAAACTTTCCAGCCTTCTTACTAGTGGGACCACCGTTCTTCCAAAATTGCACATTTGCAACTGTCTGTCAGTAATTTCTGTGTTTAAGATGCAGCAAAACCAAGTTTTTATTACTCTCTTACCTGGACACTGATGTAAGTTACAAGCTGGCCCTAAATAACCAAGTTATGGGAAAATCACATTATCCCACTTTCAGAGCTATTGGAACTGCAGAGAGTTTACAGGACAAATTAAAGTCATAATCATCTTGAGCTAATCCAGAGATTGTATTTTACCTCAGCAAGTAGTTTATTTGTCTATGTTCACTCTCTTTGTTCTTCCTGTATTGTTCATATGAAATCAAGACCTTCAAAGAACTGGTTGCTATACATAACTTCCAGGTGTTCTAAATCCACTCGCAAGCTGGATGCTCCCTTCTATGCTACCTGTGCAGCAGGTGATCAGTAGCCACAATGCTCAGTGTGTGTTCCGGAATGTCCTGTGCCTGAAGCTGTAGAAGCCAGGATGCCCTCCATTCCCATGCTTTGTGAGACAAGAGGTGCTAGCTTAACTCATGTGACTACGGAATAAGTGCTGTTTCACTAATCTAATTTCCTTAATTAAGACACTCTGTCTATGGTAATCTTTCAGAGCAAGGTTCTGAGGCAGTTAGTGGGCACAGACCCAGATTCAAACCCTACTGAGCTTCTGCTGCAAGTTGAAAGGTGACACGACCAGAAGGTTTCCTTGTTTCAGAGGATTCATTTATGTTGGGCCAAGAGAGGCTGGGAAAAATGGCCTAAGCATCTTTCTGCATTTTGTACTCAGGTAAAGTGAAACGTGATCTTATTTCTGAAAGCCTGTTTTGGTGGAAATATAGACTGTAAAGTCCGCTTGAAAATTCATGCCTTCAACAAGGGCATTTTAACTTAAAGATGGAGTAAATCTGCTTTAACATAATTTTAATGTGATACATTATGAAAAACAGATAGTGGAGAAGTAATTAATATTTGGTCACTGGAAAAAAAAACTTTATTATAAGTTTGTTTAGAGGCGTATCTAGAAGTAAGTAGGACAACCATCAATACTGCGTGTATTTCTCTAGCATATCATAGCACATGATGAGGCAATAAACATCTTTTGTAATGTTTTACTTGCTGTTTGATATTGAGGTAATTTACTTCACAGCCTACTGTTTTATGGTACTTAATATCAAATCACACATCAATATACAGCAGCAAAATCTGAAAATGGCATAATAAAATACAAGCACTAACAAGATGCTTCATGAGCATGGCATAAAATGATACGAAACAAATATTTTAGAGAAGAATTACCCAATTTGCTATAGATAGTAACTAGAAATACTTTCTCTGCATTGATCATTCACCACCCAGATACTTCACAGTATAAATATTACCATATAACATAATATGTTTTCCAAACCAGAGAACTTCTGGACATCTGGACTGTTTTTTGGAAGATTTTTCTTTGTATGATGGATTTTAAACAAGAAAGGAGATAAACCTCTGTTTTTAACCACTTGAAAGAACCACATTGTGAAATAGTCAATGTTCTTTCATATTGTCTTTTCCTATTTGGATGAGGGAAAATTTACTCTCCCTCCTCCTCCCACCCCCCTTCTGATTTTAGTTGGAAGAGAAATTCAACAATTTGACAATTGTGTTTGTGAAAGGGTTAAGTGACAGCCATAAAGCCTTGACTAGAATATAGTAGTCTGTATGAAAAGTGGTATTTTACTTAACCAGCAGTCTTGATAGGATTGTCAGTCCTCACAGTATTTATGAATAGAGCTCACACAGTTCAATTTTTCTCTGGTTATGCCTCCATAAAAGTTAATCAGTGGACATTTCACATGGGGCACTGGTTCAATACATTTTTGAAATGGTCAGTTAAAGCCATTCTCTGCAGGCATTTCATAGAATCATGGAACGGTTTGAGTTGGAAGGGACCTTAAAGATAACCTAGTTCCAACTTTCTGCATGGGCAGGGACACCTCCCACTGTATCAGGTTGCTCAGAGGCTTTTGATGAGGATAAGAACTTATAAAAGATCATAAAATGCTCTCTAGAATTGTTGACTTGTACAAAAAAGCTAAACAACTGTTTTTAATATTCTGGTCAGAGTATGTAAAGTTTCTAAATTATTAAAAACTTGTTTTGTAATTCCCTTTAAATCTCCTTTTTTACATTTTGATTTATAAGAAATCTGCAATTACTGTAGCCCTCAGCTAGTAGTTTACTGAAATATTTTTCAACTGATAAATTGTTATGGGGCTTCTGAAAGCAAGAACCATAACAGAAAAATTTTCCATTTGTTTCAGAAAAGAAAACAGAGTTGTTGGAACAATGTATCTAGCGTTTTTTGTATGTACTATGTGACTGGAGATAAATTTATAGCATGTTGCACTCCTAGGGTTTCGTTCAGACTCATGCTGGTTTTTTATGACCATAGATCTGACCAGGTTGCTTCTGTGGTGGCTATTTCCACCTGACAATGCATGTGTATTTTTTAAGCTTGTTCTACCAGTTTCAACTTTTGCATCTTAAACAGGTCCAGTATGACAAAGGAAGAAACTACAACTTATCAGGGTGAAGTGCTGGTGAGTTTTCTTCATAATGCAGATGCTTTTAATTAAAAGCTAGACTTTATGCTTCTTTGTTCTCTTTCTTTAAAAAGAGAAATAAGAAAATACATATAAAAAAAGCAGAAGATACTTAAACAGCTGAAAACATAGTCCCTCCTGTTCATACTTCTAATTTGGCCTTTTAATTTCCTTCACAAGCAAAATTATACCTTGGCTGAGGAAAACACAGTGAAGTTATTAGAAAGAAACATAAATCTGAGAAAATAAAAAAACATGGCAAGCTTATCTCCCTAAAATCTGCATAATGCATTTCTGAAGTATGCTAACATGGTGGTTCTTAATCTGCAGGAGTCAAGTCTCTTGAAACAACACTGTGCTGTGACACAGAAACACTTTCAAAGTGCTGTATTGTTATGCAGCAATACATAAAGTGCTTTCTATGACATTGTTTTGTAAAGATGCCTTACTAGCTCTTCATGCCCAGTTTCTCAAAGTATTAAACTTACTTTATTCAGCTGATACCACTTGATTTGTTCAATTTTGCTTACAGAAAAACAACAGAAAATTCTGCTACAAGAAAATAATGATAAATTGTGGAATATTAGAGAAGAGTGTTTTCTGTTTCTGGCAGTAGCTGCCAAGCTGGAAAGCTGGCTCATCCCCTCAGTTAGATCAGATCTGTATTGATGCCTAATTACTACTAATTAAGGATTTAAAAATTTCATATAGGTTGGAGCTTCAGGCAACAAATAAAGGAAAACATCCATGGTTAAATGTGCCTTAGCAGTTCTGTGTTCGAGTAATATAACTCTTTACATCATCAGTTCATATTAGATAATCTCCTGAAGAGCTGATGGTCAGTATTTATATATGTTCCATTATATCTTTGGAATTTAAATCGTAGATGCAAATAGTAAGTGCCTGAGTAAATAAATAAAATAACAACATTACTATCTAGCTATTTTTCAGTTATATTCCTACTTGCATGTGTCTTGCACAGCTAATAATGAGAAATCCATAGGATATTCTTTATTGTACACATTTTAAATATGCTAAGAAATTTATTTGCAAGTGAAGTAGTTTTGCTAGCACACTCCAAACATTCAACAGCAAGTTATTGATTCAACATCAGCTCTATTAAAAAGAACCAACCAACCAACAAATAAACAAAACCAAACAAACAACAAACCAACAAAAAAACCCAAAGCCATCAAATAAAAACTTGTCAGATTCTCTGTAACACAACTTCTGGGAAATAAACTCTCTCTGTGTTGCATTGAAGTTGTTATTTAATTTCACCAAGTCAGTTCATGGTCTTTTCTTGTAGCCTCACATGTGTTGAACAGGAAAAGTAAAATCTATTGAAATAAGCTTAGTGGGACACTGTATCTCAGAGATGATGATCAAGCACTGAAAGCAAACTTCTACTGTCTTTATTAAGACAAAAAGAAGGAGCAATCTTAAAATTATTAAAATTTGTTCCCTCATCTCTTACAGGAGGTATACAGGAGACATCAGACCTTGTAATAAACACCACGGAACAGCAAGGGGATGTAAGGCATTTGTGCAGGAGCCTGATTTCTGCCTATAGTGCTGAGCATGACCTTCTCTGTGGGCCCCAGCAGAGCTGTGCTGGATATAGCGAGCACCTGGGAAATGCAGCCAAGAGTGGTGGTGAGTCTCCTCTACAACTTCTGTCCTTAAGCATAAGGCAACTTCTGAGCCCTATTCTGCATCACTGTTCATCAGCTTGCATGTAAAGCTGCAATAGGAAACTGTGGGAATATCTAGATCACAGCTT
Source organism: Apus apus (assembly GCF_020740795.1). Taxonomy (NCBI): domain Eukaryota; kingdom Metazoa; phylum Chordata; class Aves; order Apodiformes; family Apodidae; genus Apus; species Apus apus. The sequence continues at coordinate 75,627,660 of NC_067285.1, read as the reverse complement.
GCAGTCAAGAATAGTTTGGTGAGACCAACTACTGTGAATTCAAGTATCTTAAAAAGACTGGTGTGGCTTGTGCTGTGTGATGCTACCAATACTCTGAATATGAGTGCATGCTGGCACTGCTTTAGTGCATATTGGATACATTGCTCATACTTTGCTACATAAACAAACAAACAAACAAGTTTAAAGCAGACAGTATCTCTGACTGTAGTCATATAAGTGAAACAGTCTCTAATTTCTGAAAGGTAGTGAACCAGACCTTTAATTTATTAGTTTAATAACACTGATTTATTAATATTTGCAATCAGTATTGTTTTCTAGCAGCCTCTAATATGGAACAAAATGTGCCTAATATTTCTTGCCTTCAAGTTTGATTTTCTTGTTCGTTCTGTTAATAAAAGGACCTATATAGTTCAGATTTCATGTTGTTGCATTGCTTCACTCTGCTGCTCAAGCAGTGGTGCATGATCAGAGACATTTACTCTCAGATTTCTCCTGGCAAAGCAGGAGCAGTACACAAGGGATGGTGATTGCCTCCTTCAAATACAACTCACCTGAAAGTAAGTGGCAGCCCTTTGGCAACTGACCCACGTGACTGCAATCTGATCAAGTTCAGCACCGGTGAAACCAGTGAGAGCTGCTCTTTGCAGTGGCTGTGCTCAGTATATACTCCCTGGGCTTTTCTTCTCCCCTGGATGCCCAGCTAAGATATTAAGAAGTAATCTCTGGCCAGTGGCCAGTTAGGATATAGTTTGTCTCCTGGAGATCAATATGCTAAACTGGAGGGACTGCACTAGTGGTTCAGCACTTTCGCATGAGTGCAATTAATTACATAGGTGAGCCCTGTGTTTAGACACTCTTTCCTCCTTGATCTGCCTAACAGCCTCTCTGCTAGGGATTATCCTCCCTCCTCACTAACTAATTTGACAACAGATTTCCTATGTGTCCTTTGAGATAAAGATGAGAGACACAGAGCTGCCTATCAGCATTCTGAGTTTTGTAGCGTTTTTTAAAAAATGTCTTTATGATATAAACTCCATTATGAAGAATATAAAGGAAACCCCCACTGCAAGGCTCCTAATCAAAGGACATCTCCCCTGGTGCTACTGAGGATGGAAACTGTGATGAGCTCTGTTCTTCTCTAAATTACTAATTGACTTTTTCTAAAGAACATCTACAAGGAATCTTGAAGTTTTATGGCAAATGCTAAACAGCAGCTGTTTTCTAATTGTGCTTCCCATTCTATACTCCTCACAAATATCTCTTCTGTATAATAAGCTGGAGATACTTCCAGTTAAAAGCAGTGCAGATCAAAGAAAACTATGTTAATGTAGGAGGATAAGTTTTAAGTTCGGAAAAGCCATGAAATTTATGGATTACTTTTATTTCTTTTCTACCTTGATATTTCCATGGCTTGTTTTATGGCACGAGAGGCTGAGCATTCCTTGATGAATATCTGTTTATCAGCACACAGAGAAGTAATTACAGCATTAATTCTGAGGTTTATGTCATCAAATCATTGTTTAGATTAAGCATAACTTAGGTTTTTAAAAATATTATGATTAGTGAATGATAATTCAAGAAAAGGAGAGCTAACAATACTTTCTTTGGACAGAGTCAGGCCCTTTGTGCCAAATTATGTGGATAATAGCTGCTGTGTATAGGGAAATATACATACTTGCATCTTTGTCTTCGTTTTCAGTATCTTTCATTTTACTTAGCCAATTCACCCTCTTGTGTGGGCTGGTGAAGAAATGCATGTTTATTTCTTACCCCAGAGGACACATTTTATATATAATTGCTAGAAAAAAAATTATTAGTCTAGAAAAGATTAATGGTGTTATTCTTTGGTGTTATACTGGGTAGGTGTTTAAAAAACATTAAGACAGAAAAACAGTCAAAATGCTGGTAGGAGGAATACTTAAAAAAAAAATATAGGGAAGAACAAACATTACAATTTTGAAAATGTTCTCTCTGAATAATTTATTTAACACTTTAACTAGTTGGCCTGATTTTCAGCTCTGTCAAGATGATTTAAGTATCATAGTATAGGTTTAGGAATGTAATTTACAGTTGCATTATCATTTTTGTATAGATCCAATTTTTTTTTTTTTGTGGAAGACAAAGGTCATTGCAGGAGAATTATCCCGAATACTATATTTGAATCAGTTGCAACATCATCCATCAAGTTTAATCCACAAATATGCTATACTAAAAGGCTGGATTTAAGTTTCAAAGTGCAGAAGTGGAAGACTTAACAAAAGAAAATCTTGGTGCCATTATTTATGCACAAGTGAAGCTTAAACTTGCCTGAGATGGCTGGTTCCAGCAGTAAGCAGTGGAAGAAATTGTTACGTGTTGTCTTTACAGTCAGCCCAAATTCACTGCACCCAAAAGCTGCTTCTGCACTTGCCTCTGACAACAACAGGAAAGTTTGCTAAGGAGACCATCCAGTCTTGTTCTCTCAGTGGTCTGCCACCTGATCTGGCTGTAGGGACAGATGGGATCAAGTGGCTAAGCCAGATGTGCTGGGCAGATAAATAGGCTCTGGCAAGCAGGGCACTTCCCATGGTGAATCAACTACTGCATCATCTGGGACCTAAAAAGTGGGGGGTGCTTCAGGAGGTCTGGCTCCACAGGCAGCTGGCCAGCTTAGCTTTGGAGCTACTCTTACACTGTTCTTTAATTATAACTAGAAAACATCTGTTGAACCATGTCTGATTGGAGGTTGAATTAATGCAATGTAATAAATTGCTGCTGGGCTAGAGGTCTCACATCTTTAACATGTATGCAGCTTGGTATCAATGACTATAAAAATCACAGGGCAATGAGGGCTCTGGTTTCAAAAGGGACGGCCTGCAGGAAGAAGACATGCAGACCTGCCTCTGTGCTAACTTTTGAGCAAGGAGGCATTTTATATTAAAATGTCTTCTCCATCATCTTATTTTCTTGCCTTGGCAATTAATTTGTGAACTGACCCAGTCCGTCATGCTATACATAAATTGCTAACAGAACTTTGAAGTACTTTCCACATTGAAAGAGGAAGTTCAGTAGTGTATCCTGAAGGGATTCTGGAGGGATACATTTTGGAAAATAGCTGAAAAAACAAGCAAGAGATTCAATATCCGAGTGAGTCTTGTATCAAGAATGACAATATTAACAGTGATTCAGAATATCAGTCACGTCAAAATCTGCTAATAGGCAAACCAGCTTTCCTGCACAGTTATATATAAGTTTGTGTATATAGGTACATATGTGGACGTGTATATGTATGCATACAGGTATATAAACAAAACCTGGGCTATTTTTTGTTACTGGAACACTAATATTTGATTTTTTTCTAGCTTTTGCAAGTTTTTTCTAGCTTTTTTTTTTTTAATTTGAAATTTGCTAAGTAGCTATTTTTCCTCTGTAGGCAATGGCTTTCAGTTATGCCATCCTAACTATGATCCCCCATTAGGTTTTAAATAAATGAGTCATCACACATTTTGTAACAATTTCTAAAATGTAAATTATTTACGTAATGCTTATTGCTTAGGTGGGTGACTCCCGTAGCTTATAAACACTTCAATAACAAAAATAATTCATGCACACATTTCTTTTAAAATCTGTTACTATGCAATCCTTTAATATCCATAGTAAACCTATTTCAGGGGTTGTTGGCATTTCTTGAACTTGTATAAGTTTAGTCTTTGCAGTATCTGTTTCCATAGTTTGAAAGCTACTTGAGTGCAGAGCGCCCCCAAATTAAATGAAAACTTCACAACAATTAAGGACCTTTTTCAGTGATGCACTTAAGCCACATTCTTAATTTTGAGCACATTCTGAACCCCATTCAACTCCTTAAAGGATCAGCACAAGCTTAGGTGCTGCTGAATTCAATAAGTAACTTGACTTAATAACTGGAAATTTAGCTGTTATCCTTTTGTCAGTGACTACTAGTATTTCACCCAGAAACCTTCCTACATTTTTGTAATATTCATGCTCTGTAGGGGGTTTTTATCCTTCTCTATCCCTTTTATGCTTCTTCCAACCTTTTCCCAATTCTCTTTTTTATACTTTATATATATATTTATATATTCTTTTCCAACTACCCCATTATACCATTGCAAAGATACCTTGCAAAATTAAGATAGACTATAAATGCATCAAGTATATTTAAAAGTTAGTAAATAGCACTCCCCCAACCCAAAACAAATAATCAAACCCCACTCTCCCCAGCCTCTCCAAAAACCAGCTCAACCCCACCTTCTTGTAGTGTACTTATCCTCACCCTAGGTCTTTTGGTTGGTTTTTTTACTCCACTCATTTGTTTCTTGTCCCACTGTATTTAAAGAGTGACAACAGACTACTTGGCTAAATATGACTATTATTCTGAAACAAAAGAAAATATGTATTTTCCTTTCTTTAAATAAGTTATTGGAATAATATTCCTCCAAAACCAATGTTGGAAATATAAAGTCAAGGTAGTATAGTAACAGCTGATCTGTATCCATTCCTTCAGATTTATAAACTGACAAAATTAGCAAATCATCTATCCAAGGCTGATGCCTTGGGACTTGTTGGCACACAGATAATTAGAAAGTTATCTTCCAAGAGAAGGCCACTGTGTTTTAAGTAGTCTGAGTAAGCCAGAGATTAGGACTGCCAGTGATTTAGCCAAATACATGAGCCAATAATCATCCGGCTGAGAGAGTTTCATCATTGTTAAGACAATTAGGCTAATTATATGCTCCTTCACAAGTGTGCAGAGGAATCATTATGAAAAGGGAAACTGATGAAATCATGAAAGTGGATGTAAATTTACATTTGATTTGTAAATCAGAGGAATTTCCCATGCAGAATTGTTGAATGGTTTTCTTACATTATACATCATTCATAAACACTTAGTAAAATAAATTTTTGATCATGAGGCTGTTCATTTACTTTACTTACTTGACTTTTTGCCTCAAATTACTTTCTGTGTATCTAAGGGAAACTTCATGAGGGTTTGAAGGCATAGTTGGCTTTCATTAGGATGAAGATGTTTTTATGGTAGTTTCCTACCTGACTTTCTTTTCTTTTGGAGTTGACATTATAAATAAGAAAGATATAAAAGTGCAAGTTTATAGAAATAACTCTAACATACTAAACAAACAGAACGTCTCAATTTGAAATTTGAATCTTCCATAGATAGTTTGTTTGTGGTATGTTTAAAATGGCTTCATATTAATTTCTGTCTTGTTGTATAGTACCATTAAAATATTCTAGGGTTGATTTCCATCTAAAGAAAAACCTACTTGAAATATTACAGCATCTCCAAAAAAGAAGAAAATAAAATGTGCTAAAACTACAACAATATTTTTTTTCTTAGTTTCAGAATGAAGGGAAAAAAAAAAAAAAAGGAAGGTATTTGGGAATAGGTTATTTGATGTACTTATGGAAAAAGTCCTTTTTTAGCCAAATTGCTCATGGACATTCATATTTGACATGTTTGATAAATGTTAAGATTCTATTCTGGTAAAGTGAGGCACTCCTGGCAATACACTAATCTGCTGGATAGTTCAAGGTGTAGTGATAGCTATGGATGTTTTCTGCAAGGTGCCAATTTGTTTACTGGCATATTATCTGTCTTGGCTTCTGAAAGATAAATTCTGTAATACGAGGATAATATCAATGTCCAAGTACAATTTTCACTCAGGTGGTGTCAAATAACTCTTGAGACGTGTTTGTGGTCTTTCTGCTATGAGAAACAGCACGTATCACTGAAAGCATCTGTTTGCAAGTACTGCCTTTTTTAGAAAAGTTTGACGAGAAACTCAAGGGACAATTGAAATAATGAAGTGCCATGTATCTGTGGTTCAGGAAACAATAGCTCTCCTGTAATTAGCTCAGACATTTCAGAAATGACTTCTGGCCGTCATGTTTAGCAGGGGTGGTCATCTCCAATTTGTAGAGTAGAAAGTACTGTCCTAGCCAATGACACTAAACACTATATTAAAGTACAGAATGTAACAGAAATTGTATGAGAAATCAAAATGTTGCCTTTGCATTTGAGATCTTATGTCAAAGACATCTGCCTAGGTCCAAAGATCTCCTTTTGAAACTTGATTTATCTTTCAATTACTACATGGAGTATTGCCTTTAAACTAATGAATGAAAACTGTTATTCTAGTAAATGCAGGATTGCTAACTTTTTCTAAACCTTAGGCTTTCTGTATGGTATTTATAACTGTATTTTTCAGAGTTACCTAATTTTTACCTCATAATACTTGAGGTACATTGGTTGGTTAAGGATTCTTTTCAAAGATAATGGCCTATAGAAATACTGTAAAGAAAGTCTTCTTCTGTAGGCTTCTTCAGGTGAGCTATGAAATTATTACAGTTTGCACTGGTTGAGTCTTTATTTATTGAGTTATGACCTTGCAAACAGCATTATGTCTTGTTTTAACTATGAAGACAAATTGCTGTAGGTCTTTTTGTGCACTATAGCAAATGGAAAATGCAGCAGTGTCTCAGTTTTTTATTCAAAATAGTTGTGACCATGATATGCTAACTCTGTTGGCTGTAATAGTTCTTTATAAAATAAATGGTTACATGACAAATAACTCAGTTTTTTTCAAAAATCCTTAAGGAGGACAGATTATATTTGATACTCTCTTTATGAAATTTCTGCTTCATACATGTGCTCTTATATGCTTTTCTCAAAAGCATCAAATGATACCCCCTCCCTGGAAATGTTCACGATCAAGTTGAATGGAGCTTGGAGAAGCCTAGCCTAGTGGGAGGTGACCCTGCGCATGACAGGAGGGTTGGAATTACATGATCTTTGAGGTCCCTTCCAACCCAAACCATTTTATGATTTTATGGCCTGGTTTGAGCTTATACCTGAAAAATGAGTAAGTCACAACTCTGGAAATATGCAGCAGAGCACATCCATTTTTGGTGCAAGTGAATAGAATTAACATTGTCAGAGTTATAACAAGCCTCTGTGGATATTTTTTTTCTTTAGGCAAACTTCCTGGTAGGCTTTGGATTAAGAAGGGCATTCGAGGGATTACCCAATACCTTAGAAAAGTCACAGGTTTGGTTAGGGTGATGGGTAAGACTGGCCAGCAAAGCTACTCCTGTGAGGTTACTAATAAAAAAATCTTCTTCGTGCCTGACATCAGCAACAGGACTTCTGATAGTGGGCAGTAACTGGAGCGTGTAGCAGGTTATCTGGACTGGAGACATGGTCTAGGACAGGAACCAGACAGGCTTCTCTCCCCTTCAGGGAAGTAAGAGAGCCTGAGAAGACTTTGTTGGCCTCTGCTTTGGACTCTTCCCTTCTTTGAACAGTGAGCTCAACCACCCAGGATAGATTTTGATATAGAGCTGTCATTACTTGCAGCAATGTGGGATTGAATGTATACTCCATTCTTCCTAGATTATGCTTGACTTTCTGTTCAGCTGTAAGGAGACCGTTGTCCTTGAATTTCTGCAATGAAGTTGGAGATAAAATAAGAAGGTAGAAAGTGTGCTAGATTTGTAACAAAATAAATATGCAGTTTTGTGACATAACAGGGACTGATTAGGTTTGAAGGATTAAATGGCATGACTCCTTGGAAGGGGAGTGGCAGGCTGTGCTGGTATCCTCAGCTCTTGATAATCAAATGACATGGCAAAGTAGGGACAGTAGCAGTGCAAGAAAGGGTGCTAGGATAGCTTTGAAACCTGGTCTAATGCCCGGGTTTAAATCCTCATGTAATGATTCTTAAGGATCAACAGGGTTAGCATTTAACCTATATGATCGTTCATGGTTTATATAAATTTAAAATATTTTTTCCTTTTATTTTTTTAAAGGTATCTTTAATGGTGGTTCTGTTTAATTTGCTTCAGCTTTTCTGGAAACACAGTGATATATGTAGCACTTTGGGAGTTCTACTTTTGATATTTTGATATATTGATATATATTGATATATTTTGATATATATTTATATATATTGATATATATTGATATACAGGCCAGAACAGATCTCAGGATGCCCTTATCTTTCTGTGATGTTTTGAAACATTGTCCTTAGATTTCAGCATCTACAAGCATGAGCAATTATTTCCCTTTGAGAGTGCCATTATTACATACATATTCCACAACTCGTGTGCTAAATTTGTTATTGATTTTTAGAGCAGAATAAGCAGTATGCATTTATTTACATGTATATGCATGCATGAGGAGGCAATTAATTTACTTGCTATCGATTTGTTTTCCTTTTGATTCTGGCAGACTGTTCAGCGTTGCATTTTGTTATTTATGTAATAATGTTCTGATGAAAGATGTAAACCCGGAACATTAGCAAGCTTATTGTTGCTGCCTTAGTAAATCTGTTTGTAAGGTAGATGTGCTAAACAGTAGTCTCTGCACCTATCTCTTTACAAGGAAGTGTAAAATAAAACCTTTTTCTGAGAGTACAAAGTATATAAGTGCTGAATTTACCTCCCCATTCTTGATATTGGTGGAAAGCCTCTGCTGTAGCTCAGACTCCAAAATTATGAGGTATCAATCTGCTATGCTTAATCAGTGAGGAGTCCCAACAGTACTATTCAAATATTAAAAATTGCACATTTACTATTGTACTGAAGTGTACAGCTCCTCTTCTCCACCCGGAATATCCAACGAAGCCAAGAAAAATTTCACCACCAAATTCAAGCTAAAACTGCTCAAATTAGCCATTTGTATAAGCCAACCTCCAAGCAGTTTTTGAGTTACAGACACTACTAAACTAGAAAGACAATCAAGATTCAGTACATGTTCATGCTGTCTCATAGACGATACACATGCATGTATTTACTCTTGTACGTGCATTTAGATTATTTGCTCATTCATACACCAAGTTCTGCATGAGCAAAGAGAGACTCTCTGCCCTGTTACTCCTGACAGCCTGTCTGGTGTTGGGAGGCATAGACATGCATGTTGTGTACAGGTATTTTGTTTACAGCTCGTCATTTTATATTACAGAACCAAAAATATACAGGTAGAAAGATAATTTTGAATAATCTTATTGTTAGTAAGGAACTGTATCAGATTAACTTTTTTCTTCCATTTTTCTTCTGTTATTTTTACAGGTATATTCCAGTGAAGATGAGTTTTGAATTAAACTCAAAAATTTGTAAGATCTTTTACAATCAGTGAGTGTTGACAGAAATGACAATCTGATTCATGAGCACAGAAAAAAATCAGATTCGTTTTCATACAGAGTTGCATGTAATGTACAAAATTAACTACTGTGTATTAGTATTAAAATGCAATGGATTACTCATAAAATAAGAATCTATTTTCAGCAGCTCATTTAGAATGGGGGGATATATTGTGCTATAGTTTAAGCAGCAGCATGTGTAATGGCTGTGATTCCTCTTGCTATGATTATCCACATTCCTTTTAAGTTTGCCAGATCTGTTTTGTGATTACCTGAACATCTGCTTTGTACCCATTCAAATTTCAATTTAATTAAATGTACTGGTACTCCCCCATGCTAATATAGATTTCCAAGCATTTTGCAAAGGGAATATTGTTTCCTTTATCTTTATGCCCATTATTTAGGAATATATTTCAACTAGGAAGTAAAGCATATTTCTGAAGTCCTGGGTTTAGATTCTGACAATAGCATATTGGCTTCTGAATTACTTATGTCTTTTGAAATAATTATTCTACTGTCCAATACTTGTTTTCACTTGAAGTAATATTTTCAAACCACAAGGTAAATACAATTGAAGAGTTAGAGATCTGGGTAAATATATGCATTTCTACATTAGTATAAGATGCTTAAGAAATGTGGTATGAATTTAGTAGATGAGACATTTACATAATTATATGACATTTAGAAGTGATTATTTAATTTTTAAGCATTCACGGTGCAATTTATGACAATTGTATAAAATCATACCACATTTGTAAATAATTTTAAAATGATAAAGTATTGTGAAGAAAAGTACATTAAATTAGCATTTCTGTTTTGTTGTCATGTCTGTTACAAAAAAAAGATCCTGTAGAAAGTTACATAATTATTTTTTTATTCAGAAGAATAATTTTGCTGTCTTTCAATAAAGAAGTAGTATATAATTTAACAGATATTCTTCTGTAATTTAACAGTTGGCTACCAGAGGACAGTGCTTGACAGGTTCCTTGAGCCTCTTGCAAATTAAGGGTAGAGATCTGGCTTTGCCCTCCTCTCCCTGAGCAGACCCTCAGCAGAAGGAGTTCCTCTCCCCATTGCTGATACTTTTGGGAACACAACCTAGATGCAAAAGCTGAAACATGCCTCTTCAGAACATTTGAAACCCTGGAATCCTGGAAGCTGAGTCTAAAGCCATGGCTTCCACTCAGCCAGCCAGGTAGCAAGAAAGCACTCCTGTGAGGCAGGTGGAAGGGTTATTTGAAGCACAGCTGGTGCTTCACTGATTCTTTCAGGACTCAAATAGTGCTCAGTGCTCTCTCTGCTCTTGCTGTGTTCTATTTAAGTAAGATTTAGCACCTTGGGTTTGGGCAGATCCTCATGTGTGCACTGTCATCTTGCTCTCCATTATTAATACCCCCAAGTTCTGCAAGGCAAATCTATCATACTGAAAGAGATGGTGGGGCCCCTCCCTTGAGGAAGACAGAAGTGTCTCTGTCTCCCAGGAAACACAAATTCTTTTCACCATTAATACACAGATTCTGTCAGTGTCTGTAACTTCATTTATGATGCAGAAAACCGTCTCTTTTTTGTGAAGCTCAAGCTGCATCCTTCTTTGCACCTCTACCTTCCTTATTCAGGACAGCACTCCTCAGATTTTTGGGAATACATGTAGCCTAATGAAGCCTGTAGAGAAGTATAGAATAATCATTACCCTAGAGTACAGAGGTCCCAGACAATGTTCAGCTGACCCACTATTCCTGCCTGTGTCTGCCATTGCCTTTGGATCCTCTTGAGCATAGACCACTGCCATGCCAGAGATGTCTTCTCAGCTCAGGTCAGCCACGTCTTTTCTTGTGCAATTACTTGGTCTGGGAAGGGTAAATGATCTAGCTGATGTGGTGGTGTTAGGTCATAGGCTGGACTAGATGATCTCAAAGGTCTTTTCCAGCCTTGGTGATCCTGTGTTTCTGTGATTATTTACATTTTAAGGATAGATTCCAGCTTTAAGTGAGAAGAATTAAATAAGGACCTTTGCTTTCTTAACAGGTGAAAATCTATGTAATGAAGATGTTATACTTTTAACAGACTTCTCTACACATTGCATCTTCATGTTGACCCCAACATTTCAATAAGATGCAGTATTGATCCATATCCTGATACTTTCTGTAGACTATCTACTGTAGTGTTACAGTGCAGGTATTAGAATCTCAGCCTGCTGGGTTGGCCAGAAACACTCTCTGGAAGGCGTCTTATGGGATCCTGTAGGCATCTTATGAAAGATAGTAAGAATGTGCAATTTAAAGCAATTGTTTGCACTGTAAATAACTTAGGTAAAGAACAATCAACAAGCACAGCTGTGGGAGAAGAAAATCTATTTGAATAAAGTGAAGTATGTGTGAAAAGTTGGAGCTGCTCTGACTTCCTCCATTAGTACTAGACTCTTGTAAGAAAGAAAAAAATGTAAGGGTAGAGAAAAATGATGAGGCCTGTGATGATATGCACCAACCGGGCTATTCCCACACTGGTATTTGACTATGTCGTTGTGAAATAATGTTGGAATTTCCAAGGATATGTGTACAGACAATTTTTATAAATGTTTTAAACCAAGATGGGAATAAGCAGTTCTGTTGCTCTGATGATGTATTTTCTTTTGCTAACAAACCACTTGGTGTGACTTAATATTTTTTTTTTTTTTCAGTGTATAGCATTTTGAGAGGGAGAGATGCATGCATCAAGATATCTATAGTTTACTGTCTGTATTTCACATAAAATATGTTTGTGTGTTACATATACAAACATATATATAGTCAATGAGGCTGAGTGTTTAAAACTGCAAATTATTTAATTGAGAATCAGAAAGTACACCATTTAACAAAATGCTTTGTAAATGTTGTAGAAAATGGGAAAATGGCCAAATTTCTGTAAGTTTTTACATGGCCTCTAGTCTTTGCTTTGTAAAAATTCCTCTGATATTACTGGGAATTCTGACAAACCAGGACTGTGGGGAGAAATTCTGGCAATATTTCACTTCATGGAAGAGATATATTTGCTAGAATGGCAGCAACATTTAATCACAGAATACAAAGCAAAGATAGGAAAAGGATATGCAGTTAACCTGGTTGCTCAATTTTTATATAAATTGAGGCATACTTTAGAAGCACTTCTTAGAGGATGTGGACAAGGGAGAATCATGACAAAAACTTTTTGCCACTCTCATGAACAGTTTCAGTTCTGACTGCATGTGCAAGGCTTGTTGCATGTGCATGAGTTTGCAGTTGGTCCTTCACCTTTCTATTGAGCCCTCTCCGATGACGCTATGAAAGAAAAGATTTAGAAAAGACTAAGGAGCTATAGATTTGTACCTCATGAGTTAGGCTTAGTGTCCATCCTTCCATTGAAAATAAATTTCCTGCTGCTAGGGTTTTCAGCTAAGTTCTGATTTACTCACAGGGTAGCAGGATTTGGCATTGCTCAGTGAAAACTATGAGAACAATGGATATATATTTCTGTCAATATATTCACAATTCCTTTTTTGAAGGTTTGGCAACTGCATAGTGTGGGGAGAAGATTCTTTCACCACAGTGATGTAGATACAGGTGTAATTATAACTAGTGGAAGCTGTTTTCTTTGGAAGATGATAGCTATCTGAATAAAATAAAGCCTTAATGTAAAGCAGAGGCCATAATCTCTCTGGCCATTCACTGAAAAGGGAATACTATTCATATGATGAAACAATTTTAAACAGCAATACCGATCTTTTTATTTTTTGAACCCTAATGACACTTGCTGGTGAATATGTTATACTCTTTGCAGAGGGATCTGTGCTGTTAAATTATTAGAAATCCAAAACCAGTCATTGACTCCTAATTGAAAAAAATCCATGTGTTCACTTGTGTTAAATTGATATAGCTTCTTTGATGCTGGTACATATGTTTTATCACCTGAAGGACCAGCCTGAGAAACATAATCATTTTCAGATAGTTGTTAAATAATTTTCCGTGATGGATCACCTATTCAGAATATTCCTGCTTGTCTCATATAGCACTTCAGATCTTTGATTTGGCTGAGATACGTACAAAAAAGAAAAAAAGGGGAAAAAAAGAGAAATATTTAACTAAAGGCAATTAGAGCCTTTCAGCAGGCAAAACACAACACACTTTCCTCAAGATGACTTTTCAAGCTGGCTGTTCCTCGCAACACATTCAGCCACAGGATCTGTCCGTATGCAGACACTGTCTCTCACTAAAAAATGCTCTTACACCTTGCCATCTGTCATGTGCTGCCTCTTCCCACAGCAGAAATTACTCTCCCAGTTTAGTCAGATTTGACAGTTATTTCCATTGAGATTGGTGATGGAATAAGCTTCAGAAATGTGTTCCTTTTCCCACTCCTTCCCTTGGATTGATAGAGTCTCACTTTTATATGTAGTCCTAAGCGACTTTGATGGGACTTCTGAAGGATGAAGATTGATGCATAGAAAAGTTTGAGCCTGAACCTTGTCATTAGGTAACTGTAGAAAGGCTTTGCTTTAAACTTCCAATATTCTATCAAACTTCTTGATTCAAGATTCACTTGTCTTCAGTAGAAAGCCATACATATTAATTGGACATTGTATAAATTATCAGAAATATGTAGCAAATATGATGAAGGAAGAGTGAGTGAGAGGGCAAGAAATAAATAACTGTCTGTAAAGATAATAACAGGAGTGTACTGTATGTGGACAAAATGCGCTTTCACGAGGAACATGGAAACTACAACATTGTCATACACATATTTCGCTTGAATCTATCAGCTACAACACATAAATACTAAGCTGATAGCTCATAATTCTCTTTTGCTTATTAAATGTGAGCTTGCAAATATTAATCCTGTATTTTTTCCAGTAGAATAACATAAGAAGATATGTTAGCATAAATTAGCAATTTCACGGACTTCTGAAATATTTTTGACATATTCCTTTGTCAATAATGCTAATTTTATGTTCAGTCTGCATCTCATTTCCCAGTTCACTAGGAGCATTTGCATTTGGGAGCTAAAATAGCTAAGTCTCTCAGCAAGCATCAGTGACACACAGATGATCTCCAGTTCCACGTGCACCAGCTGCAGCAAATCTTCAGTGACGATCATGGATAGAAGAGACTTCGATGTGCCAAAGATGATGCCAGTGCATCTGTGCATGATCTGGATTTTCATTATTCCAATTAATTTGACAAGCAGTATCTGCTGGTGTCTCCACAAGTCCTATAACCCAGAGGCTTCAGGTGCGCAGGCCTTTTTTTGTGAGTGAGAAATCTTCACAGTAAACTTGTCCAGCATTGATAGGCAAACTAAAAAGTAATGCTCTCAGATATTGATTCACTAACTCTGTAAACAGCAAAATAAGAAGCAGGCTCTGCAGAGAGACTTGGACAGACCAGATTGGTGGGCCAAGGACAATTGTATGAAGTTCAACAAGGCTGAGTGCTGGGTCCTGCACTTGGGCCACAACAACCCCATGCGATATTACAGGCTTGGAAAAGAGTGACTGGAAAGCTGTCTGACAGGAAGGAATCTAGGGTGCTGATTGATAGGTGGCTGAATATGAGCCAGCAGTGTGCCCAGGTGGCCAATGGCATCCTGGCCTGTATTAGAAATAGTGTGACAAGCAGGACCAAGGAGGTGTACTAGGCATTGGTTAAGGCCACACCTCGAATACTGTGTCCAGTTTTGGGCACCTCAATACAAAAAGGACATCAAGGTCCGAAGAAGGGCAATGAAGCTGGTGAAGGGCCTTGAGAACAAGTCTTATGAAGAGGGGCTGAGGGAACTGAGGCTGTTTAGTTTAAAGAAAAGGAGACTGAGGGGAGATCTCATCGCCCTCTAAAACTACTGGAAAGGACTTTGATAAGAGGTAGGAGCTGGTGGCACTGATCTCTTCTCACAAGTAAGTGGTGGCAGAACAAGATGGAATGGCCTCAAGCTGCACCAGAAGAAGTTTGGACTAGACATTAGGAAGAACTTTTTCACTGAAAGGTTTGTCAGACATTGGAACATACTGCCCAGGGAGGTGGTTGAGTCACCATCCCTGGATGGGTTTAAAAGCCATCTAGATGTGGTGCTTGGGAAATATGGCTTAGTGCTGGGCTTGGTAAAGTAGGGTTAATGGTTGGACTCAACGATCTTGAAGGTCTTTTTCAACCCAAGTGGTTCTGTGATTTTGTGACTGTTTAACTGTCTCAATCCTATGTAGGGCATCTAAATAAAATCATTATAGTGCATTCAGCGAAGTCTGGATAAAGCTGGGAAAAATGCTTTATATCTGTTGTAATTATAGCATATCCATAGTACAGTGGGTACACCACACATATCCAAACTGTCATGCACACATGACTTTCAATGCATTGTAATTTATGCTAATTAGGGAACCGCCTCAGTGTGTGTTGTATGAAATAAATTTCCTGGTGATTTGAAAATATAGGCCCAAGCCTTGCTGGGTGAAGCTTCTGTTAATGATCTGAAAAATATCTGCAATACTAAAGCAAGTATTTGAAGCCTGCAGGCTTTTCACAATAGTTTTGGAAGTATGTTTTCAGAAGCCTTGCTGAAGACACTTACGGAGTGGGCATGTTTCTCTGTAGTTTCCATATAGGTGAGGTTGTCAGTATTGTGCTTGACCTTACTGTGCACGGTCTGTTAGCATATGCTGGTCAAACAAGCCGTCAAGAAACCCATTTGCTAAGATGGGGACTTCTGTCAGAGAAGTATTTTCTGTGAAATGATGTTACTGCTACTCCTTGTGACTGCACAGCTCCCAAGTGAGAGAAATGTGTTGAATACTCAGGGACAGGAAGGGATATTGTGGTTTCACAGAAAAGCATTAGCCATTAGGAATAATATTTTTTTTCCACTTGCGGAGAATGTTCTAGGTTTTCTCGTGTATCTAGAAATTTGCATGTAGATATCTTGCTGAAGAAGCTCATCTGTGCTGTCTTAGCTCTCTGCCTGGCATAGAAGCACTGCAGGCCTTCTGTGAATTGGTGTTTTCAAGTGTGGATATTCTATAAAATGGAGAGAATGCCACAATGTGTGTCTTCTGTCTTAAATCAGCAAAGGTTCAGAGCTTTTAATTAAAGCCTTCATACTTATTTCACTTAGCTTGCACAGTTTATCACAAAACACCAGAATTTCTATCAGGATTTGCTATTGTAGATGTAACAGAAAGCAAAATGTAGCTCGTAGATTTGGTACTTCAGCTGTTGTGTTTTGATGTAACCTTGTAGGAGCTCTGTGAAATCTTGCTGGTTTGCAGCAACTGATAATTTTATGGTGGTAGTCACTGCAATATGTAGTTACATGGTTGTGTCATTTTATAGTCTCATCAAGATGACAGTACTAGTAGCATCACATTGTTCAGAGAAACCTGCCAGGCTCTCAGTGCATCTAAGAGAATATTGAGAAATCTTCATGTTCATAATTTTGCATTAATTCAGGCATGCAATGCTTGACTTATTTGTGTGATTAACTGTTGTTAAAGACTTTGTACTGTCACAGAATAAAGTGTACTTTCTTAGAGTCAAGATGATTGTTCCTGTTAGAAGGCAATGTGAATAAATAGTAGATACCAGATTAATGCATTACCATATTCTACAGTTATAAACAAAAAGAAACAGGCTACAGAGAGGTTTTTTACAGCAGAGGCAGTACCATTTTCTCAGTGCCTTTTCTGATTACTATCCTTTTATGGAAATCCTGTTGTTAAGGCTTATTTTTATCTGTATTCTACTGCCTTTGATGCAAGGTGACTTTTACTTGGAATGACAGTCCACTGTTGCCCTGTGCTAGGGACTCCTTAACAAGAGGAAACAGGGACCTTCTTCTGCTGGAAGACTCCTGTACCCACAGGCAGTTACAGTAGGCAAAATGTGGTGGGAGGCTCTATATTGTTGAAAAAGACTTTGCAGCTGGAATACTTAATTCCAGATTTTGTGGGTAGTTGACAACTTTCTGGCAGTTGTAGACAAAGCTGTCTCATAACAATGAAGCTCCTAATGTAGATCCAGATCTGTAAGGGACAAAACTGATGTAAATCTTTCTCTTTCTCAGTGGCTGTGCCTTTTGGTTGGTGCCTCTCTGATTTGTGATCAGGTACTTCTGGACACACACAAAAAAATAAAATGTAGTCAGCCCACCCAGAGTTCTTGCTGGCTGTGGGATCCCCAGCTTAGATGTGCAAGGAAGGTCTGCATGCACCTGGCAATAGTATTAGTGCCTGAAAGCTGATCAGAAAAATTGATATTCTGCTGTTAGGGCTAATGATGATAAGAATATTTGAAACAAGCGATGCAGCCACTGGAAGTTTGCAGAGATGGTTGTTTTGATGGGCAGGGGTCAGGGCATTTAAAATATGTATCAATTAGATTTGGTTCAAATTTTGCAGTAAAGTTTAAATTTAAACTTTTTTTATTTTATTTTATTTTTTTTTAAAGAAAAGCTCTTTGGAGTGTCACTTTTTACAGTGACTGAAAGAGAGCTCTGCTGTGTCTTACAATGTCTGGAGAGGTCCCAAAGGGTGAGTGGCTGCAGGTTATTGATTCCAGGGCCCAAAAATTATTTACTAACTATTATCTGTAGTTAACATATCCACAGAACTCACACTGATTAATTTCCTTATCTGAAAGCCATTCCTTTTCATGCTGTAAATGATATCTAATGCTCCCTGAAGGGGTCTATAGTTTATGAATTTTATAAGTGAATGAGGATAGGAATGCACTATTTTCTTTTTTGTGATGCTGTTAAGTTATGCACAGAATGTTCCATTTTAAGACAATTTACTTTTTTATCAGCATTCTAACATTTCACTGTAAATGAAAAAAAGACCCTTTTATAATTCATATTGAAAAAAAAGGCTTAAGCTTTCATCCACTCAGAGTCAGTAACTGTTATTTGATCTCAAAGGATAATACTCATAAACTGCAAGGACTAAGACCTTCTCTGTGGTGTAAATGTTACAGTGCATCTCACATTTATCAAAGGGCCCACGATTATGCAGAACCATTATAGATCGTATTTGTGGCACTGAATCAAACAGTAGTTCTGAATTTTATATCAGCTCTATGAGCCTGAATGAAGTACCCATATCTTTTCACAATATTCCAGTTTTCTTCCCATTTAAATCAACTTCCTGTGAAAGACTGTGTTGTTGCCTAAATATATACAGCTGCAGCAAAAGGAATTAATGAAGTCCATAAGTATGGAAATAAGACTGTGTAGAGTCCAGTTGGGTTATCATTGAAGTGTACATCTTGTTTTTTTAATAATTTTTTTTGTAAAATGTGTTGTGACATCCTCTATTTGTAGGTTTGACCCATATTTAAGCATTGTTCTAGTGTTGTGGGTACTTCTTACCTCCTCATTAGGAAAGTACACATTAATGAAAAGGATTTTCCCAGTGTTGCTTTCTCTACTGAGTAGTATGAAGCCATTACAAAGCTGACAAAACAGAGCTAGCACAGGTTCCTCAAGTTTAAGAATCCCCAGTTTTTGTGATGCTGGTTTTCAGTCAGAAAAGTTGAACTAATAACTGTAAATAGATGTCATTCTGATACTGACATTTTCCTGGAAGCCTTATTCTCATGTAGGGGCCTCAATTGTGTCCAAGGAAGGCAAATGAAGAAGGGAATATGTGCTCTTTAAGGCAGCTCATTTACTGAAGGTCACAGATACAAGCTCTGCCTCTTCCACCTGAAGTTGCACAGTGCACTCTGCTCAAGTGTTTCTTTTCAAGGAAAACCAGTATCTCATTCTAAAATTCAGTTTATTAAATTATGCATCTTATTTAAACACCTGAGCCATTAGGAACATTTCTGATAAGCATTTTCTGCATACAAGAAAAAATAGTAATTATAACTAAAGATATATAACTAAATATATAACAAAGCCTAAGATATTTGATACAAATCCACCTTTACACAGTAAAAATATTTATTTATTCATTTATTTATTTATTTTTTTAACAGAGAAAACTGAGAGAACTTTCTTTAGTGATGAAGTATTCCGTAATTGTCTGATATTTTAATTCTTCTGGTTCTGACCACAGTTAAAAGCAAGCTGCTGCTGTGTTGGTCTGGCTTGCAGTTTTAAAGTTGGTCACATTTCTGAAATTCGTGCATTGAATTTTTAAACTTTTGATTGCCTTTGTGGTTGGTACATAAAAGTTTCTAAGAAAAATGGTAATTTTTTGTCCTTCTGTTTTGGACCAGAGTTTTGATTTGCTGCTGCCAATTATATGTTACTTAAATCTAACTATATTATTAAACTACTACAGATTTTCTAAATTAAAATTGTTGATTCTTTTCTGACATTTCAAAGAAGTTATAATTCTTAAATCTTCATTTTTCTCATATGATTTTTTTTTTTAAATTCTGTTTTATAAATGCATTTTTATGTAAGGGTTTATGAACCTAACTAGAAGAAATTAAAACATTTGTAGCTCAGAAGGTGGTAGTGACAGAAGCTTATTGTGACAGAAGCTAAAATATATTTAAGCACACTAAAAAATGGTCAAATGGCAATTTTCACAGAGATGTAAAAATTTATGCTACAGAACTGGAGCTGTAGTTAGATGTTCCAAATTTTACTAGTTATTCTACTTACCAGTTTTAGTGTCTACATATTGTTTGGGGAAAAAAAAAAAAAAAGCAAAAAAAAAGCATATTGTAAGGCCACATATGACCACTGAGTTTATTACATTTCGTTCAGGGAGAGAAGGTGACTGAGGAACCAGTACCTCACTTCTCCTGCCCACCCTTTCCCAGATGGCCAGGTGATTTGAACTCACTGAGTGTCAATAGTTCAAAAGATTAAGATTAAGGCACACAAGACCAGTAAAAATAAAGATTTGCTCAGTATAGTGTAGGGTCAAGCTTATTTTATGCAAGAGTAAGATGAAGAATTTGTGAACGTTCATCTAGAAAAGAAATATCGCTGTTCTCCTAAATGTTCTCCTAAATCCTTCAAACCTGGGCCTTTGCTTTCATCTCGTAGAATTGCTTGTGTTTTGGAGAAGCTAATCCCACTACTGAATGTTAGACTGAAAAAGCAAAAAGTTCTTTTGTTGTTTATCCAAACTATTCAATTATTACCTGTTTGGTGGTACTACTTAATTTTTCTGTAGTTGTATAAATTATAAAGAGGGAAAGATCCTTTGCTTTTGCTGCAGGCCAGGTTTTTCTATGGCAAGTCATGATGTGAAGTGTAGGCTAGATGTATTATCACCTGCCTCTCTCTCCTCAAAGGCATTGTCGAAGGCACAACAAGAGACAACTGCTTCTCTCCTGCATGCTAGCATGCCAGTGGTCCTCAAGGCACTTGACGGTTCCTTGCTCAGTAGGCTGAAGCCAGCAAATAACATCCCCCAACCCAGGCAGGTTCTGTGGCGCAGTGTATTGCATCACATGTATGTAAGTACGTATGTATTTATTTATTTATCATTTTCCCCCTTGCACACATGTGAGCCCAAGTGCCCTTGGCATAAAGCACAGGGAAGGAAGGAAGGAAAATGAGGAATCTGCTGCTGTAGGATGAGTTAACAGCAACTGTCATACAGAACAAGGGGCTGAGCAGGGCTCTCAGCAGCACAGGGCTGCAGTGAGAGCCAGCTAATGAAGTGTGACGGGTGAGGGAGAAACAAAACCACAGCACTCAGCAGGCAAAACATTTAAAATGGTAATACAGTCAACCCTCATCCCATCTCAGCCCTGACACTCCTCAGCATTTGCCTGTGCCACTCATTCTGCACACATTGTCAGATGGATATCGAAACAAGCATGGCAGGCAAATAAATACAGGAATCTGAGCAAATATTCTCTCTCCTGCAGGAATCATAGACAAGCGTGACTGACAGGAGCTCCCTGCTACCGATGATTGCGTTTGTATTCTGTGACTATGCTCTGTGGCTTGTTTCTTGTCGTGCCTTGCATTTCAGATTACTTATATAGATCTCTGGTAAGCTCTCCAAGTTATATCAGTATTTAATAAAATAATTTTAACTCATTGTGTTACATCAGATAGCTCTTTGAATGATTTTGTGAAGAAATTTCAGAGATAAACCTTTGTGGTTTAATGATAAAACTGTATTGGCTAGGATTTAATAGATCAACTACTGATAGATAAGGTAGCTTGAATAGCTGCTTTCATAATTTTTCTGATTAAACTGACTGTATCTAGTTTTAGAGGAAAAGCAATCTCCCAGTTTTTGGGTTTTTTTTTAATAGTTCAAATTGTATTCTAAAAAAAAAGTGAAGTCTGTTAGGTCTTCATGTAACTGATATTAAAGGAAGTGGTACCTCGTGGTCTGACCGCATAGACACTATTTTGTCAGAAGGCCTGATATATTTATTTGGGCATAGAAATTACATCCATGATAGAGAGACAACTTTTTTTGCTGTGTCTGGAGTCACAGACATGAGTGTCTGTAGTTTGTATCTCCATTGCAGGGCAAATCAGAGATTACTTTCATCTTGACAGAGAGCTTCAGGGACTTTGGTAGGCTTTGTATCAGGCTCCTTGCTATTCTAGTTCTTATGTAGAAATTGAGAATACTAGTAGTTGTCTACAAAAGAAAGTATATGAAAGAAAACTCAGCTCATGTTAATAATGCATTTTGAGATTATTGCACTGAACAATTCAGTGCTGCATATTAAAACATTCTTGTTGTCTCTGATTTCCTCTGCTTGTATAACTCTTCTTTTGCATGTGGACCTGTCTGTGTTTACCCTAGCTTTCCTTATTCGCCATTTCTGTTTTCTCAAACAGAGTGTATAATTTTAGCAGCTCCTTTGTATTTCAGGCCAGTTCTCTGTTGCTGATGTAGAAATGGAAACCTGTAATAGTTTCACTTGCCAGGTGGCATCAGTGACACTGGTCAGAAATGGGGGAGAAGGCACAGATTTTAGGTGCTGTGACTGTCCAGCTAGTTAGGGCTTTTACCTGAATTTTATCCCTTTCAGCGGTGCAGTTGCTTCACGGTGGTTGTTTCATCAAAAAAATAGACCTAATGTGCTACAGATTTTGCTTCAGGGAATGCAGGTTTCCAACTTGCCCAGCCCTTTGGGTTGCTTTCTGAGTTGAGGAAATCGCATACGTGCCTGAGCTGCATGCATGTTGTGTGCTTCCAGGACAGGTCTGGCACAGCATTCTTGAGAAAAGCTTTCTAAATTAGAGGTTTTGCTTTCCTTCTTTCAAATGTGAAAAAGTGGAAATACTTTGAATACAGCCACTTCCTGGTGTTTCTGTGGTTCTTATTTCAGCTTAGCTGGAAATGAGCAGTAAGAAGAACACTTCATCTGTTTAAAAGTGTTTCCACTGAAGTTCTTTCCTGAAAGTTGGTGAAGATTCCAGAAGTTTCATGTTTGCTCAAATCAGTTTGTTCCTTATCTTCTACCTTTTGGAGATAAACCAGAGGGAAATATTTGACTTGAACAGGCCTGAGTTTTGTATATTGTTGTATATTTCAGGGGTCGGTACTGGGACCGGTGTTGTTCAATATCTTCATCAACGACCTGGATGAGGGCACAGAATGTACCCTCAGCAAGTTTGCTGATGTCACCAAGCTGGGAGGAGTGGCTGACACACCAGAAGGCTGTGCTGCCATTCAGAGAGACTTAGACAGGCTGGAGACTTGGGCGGGGAAAAACCTGATGAAGTTTAACAAGAGCAAGTGTAGAGTTTTGCATTTGGGGAAGAAAAACGCCATGCACCAGTACAGGTTGGGGGCTGACCTGCTGGAGAGCAGTGTAGGTGAAAGGGACCTGGGGGTCATGGTAGACAGGAGGATGACCATGAGTCAGCAGTGTGCCCTTGTGGCTAAGAAGGCCAATGGCATCCTGGGGTGTATTAGAAAGGGTGTGGTTAGTAGGTCAAGAGAGGTTCTCCTCCCCCTCTATTCTGCATTGGTGAGGCCACATCTGGAATATTGTGTCCAGTTCTGGGCCCCTCAGTTCAAGAAGGACAGGGAAGTGCTTGAAAGAGTCCAGCGCAGAGCCACAAGGATGATTAAGGGAGTGGAACATCTCCCTTATGAGGAAAGGCTGAGAGAGCTGGGTCTCTTTAGTTTGGAGAAAAGGAGACTGAGGGGTGACCTCATCAATGTTTACAAATATGTAAAGGGTGAGTGTCAAGACGATGGAGTTAAGCTTTTTTCAGTGAAGACCAGTGATAGGACAAGGAGTAATGGATACAAGTTGGAGCATAGGAGGTTTAAGATGAATATCAGGAAAAATTTTTTTACTGTAAGAGTGACAGAGCACTGGAACAGGCTGCCCAGAAAGGTTGTGGAGTCTCCTTCGCTGGAGACATTCAAAACCCGCCTGGACGCCTTCCTGTGTGATGTACTCTAGGTGACCCTGCTCTGGCAGGGGGGTTGGACTAGATGATCTTTCGAGGTCCCTTCCAACCCCTAGGATTCTATGATTCTATGATTCTATGGTGAAGGCAACATATTCTAGGTTTACCAGATCATTGTTTATGAACTGTATTCAATATCCTTTATGCTGATTTAAACATAGTGTCCTTTCTACTCCTTGAACTTTGGTTCTTTTGGTTTTGTATAAAATCTGGAAATGAGGAGTGGAAAAATTACATTTTGCTGTGCCTGTATTTTCTGCTAAGTTTTTTAAAAAACCCTTTCCTGACAGGCACAACAGAGAATATCAGACATATATACATGGCATTTTTTGAGGCAAGAACCTACCTATAGTTACTGACATACAAACTTCAGTCGTATTGCTGTTGGTATACAGTCTGCACGTACTCTGTTTTGGTGTCTGAATGTATATGTTTGTGGTATCTCCTTGCACTCAATAGAAGCTCAGTTTCTGTTTAAAAAAATTTGGAAAGTATTTGGACAAGTGTCCTGGTTTGAGCCAGGACACAACCAATTTTCTTTCTAGTAGTTTACTTTTCAGTTATGTCCTTTCTAAGTAGCTGTGGTTGCTGAAATTAATGGCCTGTTTTTCAGACAGTGTCTGCTTCTAGGACTGATAATGCTCAATATTTATAGCTACTGCTGGAAAATGGTATTAGAACCAAGGCCACTGCTTGGTTCTGAAAAACATCTTATGCTCTGGAACGAGAAGGGAGTAAAGGGGTCACACCTGCAACCCTGCTTTAGGGAGGAGCAGACCAGATAGGTGACCAAAATTGACCAAAGAAAGTATTCCATCCCATATATGTCATACTCCCTATAAATTTGTGGGATCACGAGGATCAAGCTCTCTTTGTCCGTGGACATTGTCTTGGGAGGATTCTGTTCACTCATCTGCCTTTGATACCAATCCGTGTGTATCCTGAATCCATGCGATCCTGCATCCAGCTTCTGCTGCTGACTCCAGGAGTCAAGTCCGGGACTTTTCCAGGCTCTGCCCTGTAGCCTCAGTGGTGATATGAACATTACTGGAGAGAAGTGCAATAGTCCTTTTGTATATCTTCGTACATATTTCATTATCTTCCTTTTCATCATTACTGGTTCATTAAAGCTGTGCAGTTTAGTTTCCAACCCATACGTCTCTCTCCTTTATTCTCTCTCCCTTCCCTATAGAGAAAAGGGTTAATGGAGAGTATCTGTCATTCCTTTAATTGCCAGCCCAGCAATAAACTATGACAACAAGTATCCAAATGTTTTGCTTTATTAAATTAAGCTGCCAAGTCTCTGCTTATTTATCCACTGTTATTTTTTTGTCATTAGAGGCTTTTGAACATATTAGTCACTTACCATAAATAAAACAAGTAAACATCTTCCAAATTCTGCAGTGTGTTGAGGTAATGTTTTAAGGTGAACTCCTGGGTACCTTTTGCTTCATGAAGACAAGTCTGCCATACTGTTATTGCACTCATTCCCTACAACTCTCCTGGTTCCAGATTAGGATATTATGTAAGGGAAGCAGGGTGTTTGGGCAAGGCTTACCTTTGACTTATAGATGCAGCTCTAATTTACACTAGATAATTCTTTAATCCTTCTGTCTGTCTCTTTCACTACTCATCCCATTCTTCTTCAGATCTGCATTTCTTGCCTCCCACCCCTCACCTACTCACCCTATCTCTCCCAAACAAGACACAACCCTTTTACCCCATTGTCCTCTGTTCCCCAACTGAATTTTCTGCTGCTCCCTCTCACTGTCAAACCTCTACCTTTCAAGAAGTAAATGTAATTTAAATTACAAGTAATTAATATTAAGTTTTCTCCTAATTACCCATTCTCTCCCATATTCACACAGATAGCAGGGGGCAGATGGGGCAGCTCTAACTTTGAAGTAACTCTTTTGATAGGGGCCTGTTTTTTTTAAATGTATGCATTTCTGAAGGTACACGTTCCCAGGAGCAAGGCTCTAGAAGAATGTATTTATTTTGAAAGATGGAGGCTGGTAAAGATTAGAGTCACTTCATTATGCTTGTAGAAGTTCATGCCTCAGCCTCAGGCTGGGTCAAAATAAATCATACCGAGATAGGCTTCGTTCTTGCAGTTAAGACATGCCATTGTGCTTCAGGAATGGAGCTGTCAGCTGTAGTCCTTTTGCTTTAGACAAACATGTCAAAAATTACCTTATAACTGCCCATTTCTTTCAAAGGAGGGGAAAATGAAATCAGTGTTAAGAATTCTAGACCCTTGAAGCCCATAAACAACTGGGATGGTGCCAAGGGTCAAGAAGTTATTAAGACCCCAAGCTAGTTCCCATTACTAGTCTGACTTTTGACTTCAATATGGGTTGAATGAGTTCTTTAGAAAATAAAGTGGCTTTGCAACTGATGGGTAAACTCCATGGTAAGCAGAAAAGATTGCTGTAAGATTTTAAAATAAGTGTTTTCTATGTGCCTTTAGAAGTTGTAATTAACTTGTGTGAGGCCAGAGCTATGTATTATGAAAGAATGAAAAGTATCTGTGCTGTCTGTAGAAGAGGCAACTCATGTATTTTAGAGGCAGTGGAGCATTTGAAAGTATAGTCTTTTAAGGCTTTCATTTTAAATGACAGTGGTGTGATCTGTAACTGCAATATACTGCTGTAAACCATCCTTACCATTCTCTGTATTACCTCTGTGATTGTTCGTTCTTCAGTGGGGTCTGAAAAAATAATTCAGACAAATTTCATTTATTGTTGCTTCATGCTTCTTCACAACAGTAATATGCTTAGCTAACAGGCTAACAGCTATGCCCTGCTCACTTTCTTTTAATTGAAGAGATTTAACAGATACAAGAAAGTGCTTTTCAAACCTCACAGTACTCTTCAGATCTAGCAGTAATAGTAATGTTACTTTTCCCTTTTCATTCTTTTTTTCCTACTTTATTGTCACACTTGGCCTTTTTTATAACTTCTGACAGGAGACTGCCTTCAATTCAGTCCCTCCAGCAATCATATGTGTAAAATAATGTATTAAACAAGAATTGTAGCAGGAATAAATCATTCCAATTCAACTGATGCTGCAAATCTGAACCAAAATGTGTGTAAAAGTGAAATTACTTCCCACTATCTAGAGGTGGAAATGTTGAAATTACAGGACTCTTTGTTTATATGGTATCTAAAGAAGACATAAAGGGAAAGTAGGTGTAACAGTAATGTAGAAAAGTCAATAGATTTTTCTCTCTGTTTGTATTAAAAATAGTCTTTTGAAGATGTATTTTTATATACTGTTTAAAAAAATGAGAAAGTTAGAAGATATCTTTTGTACTTCTGTAAAGTTCTGAAGAATGATGAAATACATGAGGTCTTGTGGTGGGATTAAGTTTTCCTGTTGATTAGATGCTTGGTATTTTATAGAAATCAAGATACAATCTAGTTTGCAAGAAGCACAGACTGTATTTTTTAAATCTGATGATTTATCCTTCTGCTTTTTAAATTAGCTCTCTGAAATCCCAAACTGTATTAATAAATTCTGCATAAATGCAGCACCAAAATGTATATTCCTTCATCTTTTCTGTGTCTCAGGAGTGTGAGAATGCTACCAGAGCCAGGCAGGTAACTGACATAGAGTGCTGGGTTTTTTTAAACTAATAAACATTCCAGAAAATAGGGTTTTCCCTGGTTTCTGCTTATTCATGTTAATGGAGATGAATTATGTTTTGGTTTTGAACCACAGCAATGGCAAAAAATCCAAGAATATTCTAAATTTGTGTGCTTCTCTAGTGGTTTTTTTTTGATTTTTTTTTTTTAAATTGTAAAATACTCTGTTTTTTTTAAATGTTAGAAGATTATGTTTACAAGTTTCAGTCATCCAGTCAGAGGTGAAATTCTGTATGGCTTAAAGGGCCACTTGCAAATCATAATCAACAAGCATCAAATATGCAGAATTAACAATAAACACAAAATAACTAATTCTTTGAGTACACTAGAAAGTGAATATTTGCGCTTAATGAATGTGTTCAGAGATATGTGTATTCACATGTATTCACACAGAATGAATATATTCAGAGATACAGTGCAGTAGCAGCTTTGTACCTGTTCATGAATTTTCTGGACTTGGTATTTTTCTCTTTAAGTAAATCTATTTAAATGTCACTGATGTGTCATAAACCACACAACCTTAACTCCAAGGACCAAGAGTCTAGCTTTAGGCTCTGGTGCAAAAGTCTCCACGGTACATCCTCCCAAAGTTCAGCTTCACTAAGTATCCAGTCATGCCAGGAGTTTCTTCCTTTCCGTGTGCATAGGTGTTATTACTGTGGTAAATAAAGAATGGGAGGTTGTGGTGGTGATGGTCATGGAGATGGCAGGTGCATGGGCTAGTCTTCCTCCAACTTAGCAATCAGGAAGTTGGGAAGAACTATAGGTCCCTGTTAACCCCAAAATTGTATCTTGGCATATCAAGTGTAACTACTCTCTTTGGAGAGTTTGTCTGCCTTTCTGTTCATGCTCTACCCCAGGGAGCTCCTGACCTCCTTTTTAGGAAGAAGTTACTGCAGTAAGCTTTCTTTAATAAGCTCGGATCTCTTGCATGACCTTAAGTTTAGAAAATTCACCCTTCTGTATCTTATGCTTTATGTCTCTGAGTACCTGTTTTATTACATACACATGAAGAAAGTATCTATTTCTTTAAATAGAAAGGTTTATTTCAAATTATGACAGTACTTTGTTTTATTTTGTAATCCAAAGAATTCATTATGAACTTATATTGGTGGATTTAGAGTTCAGAAATGTGTGTAACTTGAAAAATACCTTTAATTTTTATGACAGGGGCTATTATCAAATTATGGGCATGATAAACTGAAAGAAATGACTGATGGCATCTCAGAACTGTCAGCTGTTATCTTTGAGGAATTATGATCTTCTGAAATCAAGTGGAAGTACTGGAATACCATGAGGGGGGAAATATCAGAGTGGAAGGAAGAGCCAAGGTAAGAAGTTTTAGGTCAAACCACTCAACTTCAGTCTCTAAATATAATCACACTATTTGCAAGAAACTGGAGGGTTACAAAGAAATCAGTACCAGCCATCATGGATTTGTCAAAAAAGATAATTTCCTTCTGACAGATGAACAGGCCTTGTTGTGAGTTTCAAAGCCATAGAAATCCTTCATCTTGAATGTAGTAAGAGATATGTCTCTTTTGACATCTTCATAAATTAGCTAGGGAAACATACTCTATATGAAACTATTAGAAGGAAAATGTAAAACTCATTAATTAACTGTACTCCAAATGATCTTATCAGTGATTTACTTAAAAAGAAAAATCATAAATATATATATATCCAGGGCATTCTGGGAGGGTCATTTTTAGGACACTACTGTCCTAAAAGACCTAAATAATGAAATAAAGAGTATTCTTATGGGTATAAATGCATTAGAGGACAGGATTTGAATTGGAAATATTCTTGGAAAATCATAAGACAAAAAAAGATTTTCTGTTCCTAATGAAGGCCCATTGCAGAACTATGGAATCATGTTCAGTTACAAAGCAAA
This sequence comes from Apus apus, assembly GCF_020740795.1. Taxonomy (NCBI): domain Eukaryota; kingdom Metazoa; phylum Chordata; class Aves; order Apodiformes; family Apodidae; genus Apus; species Apus apus. The sequence goes on along the minus strand of NC_067285.1, from coordinate 75,598,606 downwards.
TAAATTCTTTTATATGTTAATTTTATTTGTATGTCATAGTGCTTCAGTTTTACAAAATAACTTATTTCAAAGGATGCTTACTTTCTCAGTGTACAAACTTCTGATTTTTGTTTTTTCTCATTGTTCATTTATTCAGTGAAGCATAGACAGGCTTGGTAGGTTGATGATGATTTGTGAATCATTAGTACATTCATCTCAAACAGTACTCACCCTTCCTGAAAGAGACTTGTTGAGACACTTCTGTTTTGGAGTCAAGCTTTGAAGGGAGTAGAAAGAAAGCAAGGAACATCATAAAATGAGTAAAATAATGTATGGCTTATAGATGCACAGCAAGAGCTCTAGTTTGCCCAAATCTGAGAACAAAAAAAATGGCTGCAGACTTGAAACCAGCAAAGGAGTTTTTATGATGCAGTAGTTATCTGTGGAGTTGATTACCAGCTGCAGTGGAGACATTCTGATCATGGAGACTATGCATCCCTGATGAGACATGCCCTGAAGGTCTCCTGTACACTATTTTGTAGTCTTTTTTTGACACACATCACTTCACTGCCTATGCATGAACATCCCAGTTGGGTGGATGGGGTATGTAAAGTTCCTGCTGAAACCTCAAGTCCTTCCTTCCTTCCTGTCTCTCCCATTTCTTTTTTCTCTTTTGCCCCTTGTCTTAAAATTTATTTTTTTCTTATGCCTAAAATCTCAGGTTATGAATGAATCCATGTCTTTTTTTCCTCTGCCTTTTTTATTTAAGCCTTTTTATTATTTTAAAAAGTGTTTAATTATCCTCCTAGCCTGCTATGTTTATGCAAATTGCATGATTGTCTCTGTAGAACACAACAAAGAGCAGCAAACTGCAAACCTACTCACTGCTGCTCTGATCCCCTCGGAGCACCCTTGTATGGTGCTTTGGCAATACCTGCGCTTTTGTAAGAATCTGGGATGCAAACATTTAGCCCTCTAGCTAGGTACAATTACAGTTTCCTCCCCTGGGTATCATGACTGACTGGATATAATTTTTCTTAGGGCTTTTACACTGGAAGTCTTCATGGTTCAGAAATGCAATGCAACAACTTTTTTGTATTGTTGTTGTGCCACTTAAACTCTTGGAAACGCCTGGATCATCAATACTTGTCAGGCTCCAGGAAGTCGGGACAAAAGTAGTAAAATCTAGTCTACTAAGAAAGATCTTTATGAGCCAAAATTAATGTTTGTTTGGACTCTTCCTGTAGGAAATGCTTTATAGTGCGTAATTTTCTGTCTAGATCAGGCTGTTAAGGATAATACTTTGGTTGAAAAAAAAAAAAAAAAAAAAAATACTGCTTGCACAGTGGCTTAGAATCAGCAGTTTGTTCCTGTATGAATTTATTTGTTTATTTATTTATTTATTTATGGCAAGGGCTGACTCCAAGATGTTGTTTGTTTTTCTCCTCCGTGTAACAATGAAGTGTGGAGCGCAGCTTACCATCAGACTGCCTGACACAGTCTGGTTCTTTGCCCATGTACCCCAGCCATAAAGATCCCTGTTGGAATGTTGTATTTTAGACAAACACAGCAAATAGCAGTGAATCAGAGCGAAGAGGGAATGAGGAAAATTAAAACATAGTATCTTCTGAGCCGTTAGAAATTCCCTTAGCAACCTTTAAATTCTTCTTTAACAACAAGATGACATTTCATGCCATCTTATTACACGATAGGTACATCAAGCTCCTATAGACCTAAGGCCATGTTTTCATGTTTCTGTCTGAAATGGAAAGCTGAATCCACTTTATTCTGTTACCAGCTTTAGATGGATATTTCAATCAGCAAATGCATTGATATCTAGCAACTAAAATATCAGGTTCTTTGTATACCTAAATACTGTGCATCAGAGAATCAGACAAATGAAGTAAATAAATGACCGGTAAATAGCTTTCTTTCTTCTACCAAAATCCATTTAATCCCCATAGTTCTTACTATAATATCTGCAAAAAGTTTACTCTAGTGCACTTCTGCTGATTCAGGTGTTGCACTTCTGCTGCCTTCCTTTGGCAGATGATAGCAATTTTTTTAATCCTTTTTTTATTTTTTTAAGTGGTCAATCATTGCCATATATACTATTAAAAAACCTCATTTATTTTGCAGTGTGTGCTTTGCATATTTTAATTCTCTGTTAGTATTTCACTAAACTGCTTACTAGCATGGATCCCCCAAAAACCTCCAATCTGAGGACTTCTTAAATTTTACCAAAACCTAAGAATTTGCGGTAGGCTGTATTTAAAGACTTATAAGATGCAACGAGCACTGTGACTGCATGCATAAAAGTCATGTTTCCCTGAAGCAATTGAGTAGATATTTGCATAAGTAATTACATTTGCAGTTGTTTAGTTTGCATGTGCCTTTATGTATCATTAGAGATTTAACCCTGCTGGAAATCTTGGCCAACTTGATGACTTTTAAAACAATTTCTAATAACAATTAAAAACTAAACATTATTTAAAACGTGCATGAAGGTTTGGTTTGACAGCTGGATAGAAGTTTGTAGTGGATCTTATTTTATCTGAAACATTTTGACCATCCATGAAACGTAACTAAGTTTTATCCAGTTTTGTTCTTTTGAGCTAACACTTAGCGCTATAATACAATAGTCCCAGTACATCCTCTTTATCTGTTGCCAACGTGATTATATATTAAGCCTCAGCATTACATTTTGAATTCTTTGATTTTGTTAAAGAAACTGACAGAGTTATGAAGGAAAAAGTTTCTGGGAATGCAATTCCTCTTCCCTTAAGAAAAGTAATTTTAAAATAGAAGTTACATTATTTTTCACTTTTTTCTATTAGTAGATCTCCTGGGTACAGTTACCTTGGAAACATCATATTCTAAAGGAATAGGAATGTATGGAGCATTTTCTTGCATCCATTGATACTCTCTGGAAAAATGATGTTGCTGATAGCAGGGAAAAACATTCAATTTAGCTGAAGCAGATGCCTCAGCTCTTAAGATGCAGTCTGGAAAAAGGAGATAAATCTGGCTTTGGAATGTCTGTAGTTGAGAAGGCTTGATGCTTTCAAACCTCTCCTTTATAAGACCAACTGGTGGCTTAGTGGAGAGGATTGTATTAATGTGTCATCACTTTATTAAGTGTATACAGATCCTCTAAATTAGAGCATAATTTGAATATAACACAGAATATAATTACAGAGTTAAGTTGCAAAGAAATATGGTGCAATATTCAGGTCTAAATTCAGTGCTTAATTATTATTTACAGGCGTTGTGATCATAACAAAGCTGAAGTAAATATTGTAAATTCCGCCTGTGGAAGCATTATTGCTTTTAACTGTAGTTCCCTTACATTTCTGAGAGCTGACATTGGCACTTGTCCTGACAGAGAAAGTGCTATCATGGTCAAGGGAAACTGTTGAAAAGCTTCCTAGAAGTCTTTCTTGAGTATGCAGGATGGGGTTTTCTTAAACTCTAAAAAGGCACTTGAATCTACTTTATACTTCAGATCTACAGAGGATCCAAATCTATACAGGATCCCCTGAAAATCATGGTCTGAAGTCTGTATGGGACTGACCTGAAGGCAAGATGATATGATCAGCTGCAACCCTAGCAGCGTCTGGAAGCTGCTTGGTGAAAAGCAGAATAATTCTCCCACCTGCGAGGCTGTTGAGTGTTCTTTATTAATTTATCTCCATTTCAGGAGGTAATACAATCTCTATTTTATGGTTTCATTTACTGAGACATTTGATTTTATGTTACACCACATACTGGTTGCACTTTGCTAAATACGTCAACTAAGCTTTTTACAGAAATCTGACTCTAAGGCTTATTCCTTGTGACTAACAGTCCGTTAAAGCCAGAAGCAAAACAACCAGAGGTTCAGGAGAAAAATCTAGTTTTCTATATGTGTAAATATCAAAAACCAAAACCTGCAACAGCTCTCTTGTACAGATGCACAAAAAGAGATGGATTATCTAGAAATTTAACACCTTTGGCTAAAAATCATTGGATCAGTCTGGATCCTCAGGTGAAGTCATCTTAAACTCATGATACTAAGTCAATACCAGTGACATAAGTATTATATAATAAGAAAACAAAGCAAATACATACCAATGGCTTTTTATATTAAATTAATCTATAACTACTTCTAGTATTGTTTCTTCTCAAATATGATTTTTCAAAGTTCTGGTTTTCTAACAGAAAATAACAAAAGTTTGAATGAGAGAGAAAGGTGTTCTCAGAGCTTCTGGCTGTGTATTGAGTCATATAACACAATAGTGTCAGTCAGCATGATATTGTTTGGGTTTTTTTCCCCCCCTTAGGTTCATTTTACTGATGGCTTTTGCAACGAAAAGACACTTGCTTCTTTCAAATGCTGTGTATGAGTTAGCTGATTTTATCTATTCCAGGGTGCTGAAGCCACGTCTTTGAACGTGTCTTGTCATGTCAAATTAGCCAGCTCTGTTAGTATCAGGGAGGTGTTGTACTACTAGGAATTATAGTCACAGCAGTGCCAGGCAGACCATCAGTCATATGCTTGCTGGAGTTGCACAAATCAATTTTTTTAGTGTCACACCTTCAACTGACCTCTTGGGGAATAAGGTTTATAGACTTATCTCCAGCTATGCATTGAGACCATGGATGTGGTTAAGGTAGGTCAGTATGGTGCTGTGGAAGTCAATACACCCAAGCGGTTTGAGCAACGTCTGACCTAGCATATGCAGAGGTAAAAGCCTGAAGATTGCTCCAAAAACGTTACTTCATGCTCAGAGAAAAGAGAGCCAACCTGCTTTCAGATTAAAGAAACTTGAAAAAACAGAATGAAAGATGGATGTATCAAGTCAGCAGTGAAGATAAATATTTGCATTGTTGTCAGTCTAACCAGAGATTTGAAGTCATTATCAAGCTTGATTGATAAGGAAGAGAACAAAAATAGCAAAACCAAAGATGAAATCCTGGTTAAAAAATAAGAATATGTTTTCCTGTAGAGCTTTCCTTTAAAACGTGTTCTATAATTTCCTCTGAGATGTGTTGCATTACTCTAAACAGGTCTTGTCTATCTCCAAATGTATTATTATACTCAGGTTGGGACTGCAACTCCAGATGGAATTTTATATGTGAGCATTTTATTTGGGCAATAATGGTAAACAAAAGCAAAATGCTACCTACTAATGGCAAAAGTACATTTGGTAAGGTCCAGCCCTCCAGCAGATCAAGCTCAAAGAAATGAGCCCAAAGGTTCCTTATGCCTGTGCATCTTTAATCAGTGAAGTTTAACAGACCTTTGTATGTTGTACCATTTATTTCCCAAAGGTTGTCTTCTGCGATGAAACTTTTATGCTTTTATTGACTTATTAATTGATTTATCAAAAAGTCAAACAGATACTTAGGTTCTCAGTGCCAGGAGCACTTTGGCATTCAGTTCACAAGACGTCTTCAAGTGCAATATAAGCAATGTTTTCCATCCTGCACATCCTCATTCTATTTTATGATTGGTGTCTATATGTGGATTCTTGCTAATACACACATTGCTCGTTAGCCTACTATCTAACATTTTATCAGTCATCCTCTTCAGCACCAATCACTTCAGCTGCAATTGTTACACTTAATTTTATTTAGGCCACCTCAGTGGTGAATTATTGTGCAGTTGCAATTCTTTATTGTGCTCCAGCCTCTTCCTCCATGAAAGCTGGCTGCTGACAACAAAACTGTTCAGGTGTTGTGTTCATGTGGCTGGCTGCAATACATGGGCTGCAAAATGTAGGCACTGGAAGATGTAAAAATTAGCAGGTTCTGCGAGTGTGGAGTGGGTGGGCAGGACTGGCAGCTGGAAGACAAAACTGACCCCCTTCCCACACACACTTACACACAGAGGGCATCCTTCTCATTTGTGAGTAGCTTCTGTTGGGCAGCAGGAAACCAGCCAAGTCTAAGATATTTATACTCTCAACAGCTTTGAAGGGCCACTCTGAACAGTGTCAATCAGAACTACTCTGACGTGTTGGAGATCAGCAGATTGCATCATGTTCTTCTTCAAAAGTCTGCTGACTGTCCTCCTTCCCAGCACTGGTGGCTTTAGAGAGTGCGATGAGGAAAGATTTGTAGCAGGAAAGACTTTTTCCAAACTGGGGAAATGTTCAGCTCCCCTGTTAAGTGCGCATGCAGTTCCATAGCTAATGCCAAATAATACAAAGTCATTTAGTAGATAGATAGCAAAAAAAAACAACCCCTAAAAACAGAGGCACAATAACACAGTGCTACTTTAGTGTGTTACCTTTCCTAGTTAGGACCATGATTTAGGGATTGCTGCAGACCATACACTATAGCAAATTATTTTTTGGAGGTGAAGAGAAGAGTAAACTTTTTAAATCTGCTTTAATATTCTGGAAACTTCCTCTCCCTTTCAAGTAGCTTATTCAAATTTATCATGGGAGTGTCAAAAAATGAAAATATCTAGTTGCAATATTGTTGGAGACTTTCAACTTTAATGACTCTACTTGTGTCTGTATTGAGAAGTATCCATGGAAACACTGCAATAATTCGTAAACTGTGGAGCTGTATAGTGTCTTTCCACCACAAATACGTTTCAGCAAGAAAATCAAGACGACATTTTTCATGCACATGTCACCCAGCTGATGAGTGCCTCTCAAGTCAATAATTTGAGCCACGTCAGGGTACAGTATAGAAGATTATTCAGTACTTTGTGGATTAATGAACAGAAAACTAAACCAGATAAACCAAACCCCCACTTTCCCAAGTAGGTAACATCACAAAAAAACAAGCTAGAAGCTGAATTTTTATGTGATCTAACTACAAAGTTGTATTTTGCTTTGGTGAGTTTTTTGGGTTTTTTGTTTTGTTTTGTTTTGTTTTCTCTAATTACCAGATAGTAGTGAAATAAATGGAAAAAGGAATATTCTTCTGGCACCTGCCCAGACCATAGTCTGTGTCCTATATAAGTCCAGTTAAGTAAGCATGAATCAACTTCAGTAAGGTAACAAGATAAAAAAATGGTAATCTAAGCACTCCAGGGCTTGCTTTCTAGACCAAAGCTTTCGTAGGTTCTTACACTCCTGTGAAAATATCATTTTACTGAAGTCAAATGTCAAATAATTCCATTGCTCAAGTAAGTGTAAAAAATTTTAGCTCTGCTATATTCTTATAAAGCAGAAATCAAGGAACTGGTTTTCTAGACTTGTATTTTGCAAAGACTAGTTGTCTGACTTTGGTCAAGTCAGCGAAGAACATGTGTTTAAAAAGGGTGTTACTCCTTTCTATTTTCATTGAAAATGAGTAATTCATATTGCTGTGATCCTGACTGGGAGACCATTGTGCCCTGAGGAGTTAGTGATCACCTTACTAGTGAGCCTGTGGAAGTGATGCCCTGTGCAGGCCAGTGTTGGGCTGTGCATATCCCTTGGCTGCAGGATAAATAAATGTAGTCTTAAGGCAGCTTCCACCCAGTACCAGCAATTATACCACCTGCTTGTCTTTGCCTTTATCTAAAAGTGCAGCAACAAGTTATCATGTGAAATGCTTTTTGTTTGACAGTAGAAATGACAACTAGGATGTTTTTTCTCTTAAGAAAATCCTGTAAGATCTCAAAAGACCAAAATGAGATTGTCTTACTGCGGATGGGATCTGCACAGCCTGCCATGCCCCGGATGGAGGTCTGCTCAGTGCTGCCCAGCTTAGGGTTTGCGGCATGTGAATTGACATAGGATTGTCTATACTATCCTCTTTTTCTTTATGGTTTTGCTCCCTGAAATGGCATTTTAATGGAAACTTTACTAGAAGGTCTGAGTGCCATTCTTGATGGGATCATAATGAAACAGTAATTTAGGTAATCAAATAAATCTGCTCTCCAAAATGCCAAAGGGATTAGACAGCTCACAGTGAGAGCTGAGGCATTGATCTGCACACATTGTCTTTTTGCTTTGAAATTGCAAGTTCAAATATGCTGTATTAGTGTCTGATACTTTATTCTGACATTTCTGGTTTACTAGAAAATGACTTCTTATACAAACTTTCCTACCTTTCAAGAATGCTACACATTTACATATTTTTAAAATAACCTTCATTTCCAGTTACTGAGATAACCTGCTTCTGAGATAGACCAGGTTAGAAAAGTTTTAGGGGAAATTTTGAACAAGATCGGCAGCACCTTTTCTTGAGGCCTCTGTATCAAAAATAGCTTTTCCAAATCACTTTAAATGTGGGTAAAATAAATTTTGCAGTCACAGATCAAGGAGGCAATATCTGAAGTAGAAATAACCTTTTTAACAAGAGTTTTAAGGAGAAGGTGCAGTTGAGTTTATAGTACAATATACACTTCAACAGTAGTATTGGAAACTACTCCTGTATCATCTTGGTTGGACTTGATTATTTTAAAGGTCTTTTCCAATCCAAGTGATTCTGTGATTCTGTCATAACACAATTTTTACCAAACAATGTTATACAGTAATTTCTTATTTCCAGTGAAATAGCAGGTTGGACTTTTCAGTCTTTCAATACCTTCAGTTTATTGGAGCACTGAAAGCTAGCATCTGAAATATAGAAAGAAAAGTTACAGCCTGACTGTTGCATCCGTGTTTAACAGCCAGTCCTCAAAGGCAGGTGACCAGACAAGTCAAACACAATCAGCAAGACCTTAAACCAAATAAGAAAATGTAATTCCATTTGATGATAAGACAACTCTTGCATATGTAGTAGTACAGTACAGATTAGCAGAGTGATCTGCTCTGGATACCCAGTTCCGAAATATGGAGTCAGCACAAGCAGTGTGTTTTGTTGCAGACTTGTACAGGTTATCAGTTTTCATAGACTGATTCACAATTCTATATATGATTAAGTTCTGTGAGCCCTAGCTAGTTGCTGACAAAGAATCTGAGAGAACGTTCCTGCTTTCCCTCACCATTCTTCAAACTATGAAGTCCCCTTTCAGCTAGAGGTTCCTGTTTTTCTTTCCCCACTGTTCAGGATGCACACCTTTCTGAGATACTGCTAATGACTTCATCAGTAAAATTAATCCCTGGGCAATCTTTCAGTTGCCAGTGCCTTCCCAGGTTACATTCAGATTGGTCAATAAATAGCCATCTGTGTTCACAGTCCTAGCCCCTCTGGCTTCAACCTTCGCTTGTGCTTTGTGCTTCCAAAGCATCTACTCTCATTCTGCAATCATTCACTCAACACACTATCTTGCTGTAAGGTAACTGCTGGGTGACTTGAAACAGAAATTATTTCCTAGATGTGTTTGTGTATGTTACTTCCTTGACTACATGCTGTTGATATCTGTCCAGTTATGGTAGTGTTACTAACAAAGAAAGAACCTTATAAACATTCTTCCCTTGACTACAATATGTTTTTTTGACACTGGAGTATATTATTTTTAGGGGTTTTTTTGTATTTTTCAGTGCAATTATTTATTTTAATGACCAGTGAAATGTCTTAATGAAGGTCTTACCTGGCTGTAATTTTGTCATTTTGTAACAGACGCAGGTTGGCAATCTTAAAAGAAAACACTGTGACTAACTTGCCTTTATTTTACTAGGATTATCACTGTTACAGAAGCTCATATTCAGAGCCATGAGATCATGTTTTATATAAAATGAGTCTTTACCTTATCTGTGTAGTATCCTAAGTACGTCCCTATTCTACTGAAATTCTCTCACTTGTATTTATAATATGCCTTTGTTATCCACATATAATTATTTTTTATTCCAAAATTGTTCTTAATATTTCATTTTCGTAACTATTTCAGGTGTTTTTCTTCCTTTTTAATTACTACTCCATTCTCATGCCAGCATAAACAAGAATATTTTATAACTGAATTTAGATTTTCTCAGCTGTGGCAGATAAAAACACAATATTCTGAGAAAGTGACTTATACTTACAAAGTAAGCAAAAATGGATTTATATCCATTAAATGCTTTTTCTATTATCAAATAATTGCTAGAAATCAAGACTTTTTATGAGTTAAACTGCTTAACAAGCTAATATGAATAGTTTTGTATATCTATGTGAGGGCATACTAAGAAAATCACACTGTGATTAACCCAAAATTACTTAAAGCGGATGCAGGAGATATTTCATTCTATATTGACATACAGATGTTCCTAGTAATTTTACTATGATTTAAAATTATGTCACTTAAACCTGGAGACAATTTTGCAACCTATTATCATAAGCTTTACTTGTAAAGTCTTGAGAAAATACGCTTTACATATCTTCCCATCTTCTACGAGGTCATTGTGGAACTGAAGACACTTGATCCTGGGTAGGCTGTCTGCCTGGAATCCAAACCAAGGACTGAGTCTTCCAAAAGTGAATGGTTGAAACTCTGTAGAATATAATGAGATGGGACACTTCACTGTGGTTACTTTTCACTCTGCTCTCCTTTTCTCAAAAACAGGTGTAGGACTTTTTCATATCCTGACTTCAGGAATTTTTATGAAGCTCTAAATTAGCAAAAGGCATTTGTAAAAAGATTTTCACTGTGCTTATTTCTCCATTTTCAAAAAAAAAAAAAAATTTTAAAAATTCCTCTTTGGATCCTGAGTGTTAAGGTGGGAGTTTGGATTTCTTAATAGTTTTGATCTCCATCAAGAGGCTTGGCACGGAAGGCATGCTGCCGTTTTACAAGTTGACTCTTGTTTTCCTACAATCAAGAAATGTCTAATTGTTTATACTCTGAGGTATTATCTTACCTTTGCCATGTCTCTCGTTGTCTCCACTTGGTATCAACATTCTCCCTAAGTACTGAAGGACAATCTTCTATGCTTCCCAATCTATGTCTAATTGCTGTTATTTCTGATGAGATTTTTTAATGCCTCAGAAATTTTATATTCTATCTATTTCACTCTGTTCTGTAATAAACCATAACCTAGGAAAACACATACACATACTGTTGCTCTTTCAGAATATTAATCCTAACCATAATTAAGTCTGCTTAGATTTTGACAGGATGATAATTTTGGACATTACTCATGTGTCTTGAACTAATGACAGTATGACTAAGCTGACTGCTGAACTTGCATGTAAGTATCCAATTATGCCTGTTTATGTTATGAAAATACATAGTGCTCTTTGCAGAGTCTTTGTAGATGATAAAATTAATCTAATTCTACTGTTGCCAGTTACACTATGAAAACATTCACTGCTTATTGTTCATTTACATACATCTTCCTTTCCTCTGTCAACACAAAAGTCCACAAAGGCAACTTCTATGGTCCATTTTCGAGAATTTAAATCTGGAAAAGCTTTTATATTGTACTTTAATATTGTCTTACTTTTCCCCATTGAGACCCTATGTACTGATGAGATCAGTGCTTTGCTGTTTCCTTTCCTAATAATTTATTCATGCCTTCAAAAGTCTGCTAATTGCATAATTTTCCCAATTTTTGTTGTACTGTTTAATGTCCACCATCAAATTACACAGATATTTTAAGTTGCAGAGACCTTTCTATATAACTTCTTGCAAAATTGTGGTCTGCATGTGGTTCTGTTTGGGGCAACCCACCACACTGCTGAGAATCTCTGGTTTAGGTTAGCTTCAAAACACAACAGCTGTACATACAGTGTATAGCCATGTGTCAGATTAATAGTTTCCCACCCAGCATGATTTTAGTCTTTACCAATTACACTTCCTTACTGGTGATGTTATACCTGGTTCTTCTTGGGAGATTGCTACTTAGATACATCCCTGTCCTTCAACTTCCCTAGAAACATTTTCAAATCCTCTGTAAAATTAAGATTTTTCAGGCTATTCTCTAGCCATTTTTGCACAGTCTTTAGTGGTTTTGTCAATGTAAACAAGAAGAGAATCAGTACTGATATTCTGGTCACTGTTATCTTGACTCAGATCACTTCATCTCCAAATTTATTCAGACTCAAGAACTGACCTGAAATTATGATCTCTCTGCCTCTCCTACTGCCCCAATCTCTATTGTTAAAGTAATTCAGAGGAAAACAGTGAGGCTAGGAATAGATTATTAATTAATTCAAATGGTTCTGCAACCTGCTAGATGCAGTAGATTAACTCTAGTAGAAATCTAAGTGAATGGTAATTCAAGTGAAGTGAAAAACAAAGCCACACTGAGCAAACAAGTGTAATGAATAATTCTCAGGCTATCAGACTCAAAAAAAAAAAAAATAAAAATAAAAAGACCAGAGTCCATTCCTTAAAATTAATCAGTCTGAGTTATGGATTTTGCCACCAAGGAAAATATAAAGAACAAATCACTGTCATTTATCAATTGCAAACAGCTAAATTTTTATCACTGGCAATAAACCCCATAATCTTAATTTTCTTTTTCTCAGATATAGCAACTTATTCAGTGTTTCTTCACTTACAATCTTTCACCACTAACTGACAAAACAGCTCATCAATATCTAGTTAACAGCTTTAATTTGGTTTACTGATCTGTTCTATCTCTGTAGGCTTCTTCCTTTACACCAGCTTGCTTTTCTCTCACATTGCTGCTGCTATAATGATGATTATTGAGGCTCTTATACAACCTTTGCTCCTCTAAAGGATATTTTTCATACTTCATTTCTTAATGTACAGTTTATTTTGTGTAACAATGAACTGGATAAATTAAGCCATAAATATAAAATATTTGCCCCAACCAGTCTGGCCTTAAACACTTCCAGGGATGGGGCATTCACAACTTCCCTGGGCAATCTCTTCATGTGTCTCACCATCATCACACTAAAGAATTTCTTCTTAATGAGTAATTTAAATTTCCTCTCTGCAACTTTAAAGCTATTTCCCCCTGTCCTATTGCTACATGCTCTCATAAAAAGTCCCTCCCCAGCTTTCCTGTAGGCCCTCTTGAGGCACTGGAAGACTGCTATAAGGTCTTCCCAGAGCCTTCTCTTCTCCAGGCTGAGCAGCCCAACAACGCCAGCCCTCTCAGCTTGTCTTCATAGGAGAGGTGCTACAGCCCTCTCATCAACTTTGTGGCTCTCCTCTGGATTCAGTCCAACAGTTCCATGTCCTTCCTATGTTGTTAGCTCCAGAACTGGACACAGTACTCTAGGTGGGGTCTCACAAGAGCAAACTAGAGGGGGAGAATAGCCTCTCTTGATCTGCTGTCCATACTTTTGATGCAGCCCAGGATATAGTTGACTTGGATGGCCTGCCTTCCCTTTGGCCTATTGACAACACCCCCACTGGGTGTCATCACCAAACCTGCTGAGGGTGCACTCAGACCCACTGTCCATGTCATTGACAAAGATGTTAAACAACACTAGTCCCAGTACTGATCCTTGAGGAATGCTACTCATCATTCATCTCTACTTGGACATCAAGCCGTTGACCAAAACGCCTTGAGTGCAACCATCCAACCAATTCCTTATCCACTGAGTGGTCCATCCATTGAATCCTTACCTTTCTAATTTACATACAGGGATGTCATGCAGGACCATGTTGAACACTTTACACAAGTCCAGGTAGATGACATTGGTTGCTCTTTGCTTGTCCACCAAGACTGTGATCCCATCATATAAGGCCACTAAATTTTTCAGGCATGATTTGCCCTTGGTGAAGCTGTGTTGGTTGCCACCAACTACCTCCCATTTTTCATGAACCTTAGCAGAGCCTTCAGGAGGATCTGCCTCATGATCTTGCTGGGCATGGAGGTGAGACTGACTGGTCTGTAGTACCTTTATCCCTTTTTGAAAGTAGGGGTTATATTTCCCCTTTTCCAGTCAGTGGGAACTTCACCAGACTGCCAAGACTTTTCAGATATGATGGAAAGCAGATTTGCAACTTCATCAGTGAGTTTTCTCAGGAGCCGTGGATGGATCTCATCAGGTCCCAGGGACTTGTACTCTTTCAAGTTCTTCAGAAGGCCTTGAGCCTGCTCTTCTCCTACAGTGAGTAAGGATCAGGATCATAGGATCCAAACATAACCTACTGCAATATAGATAAAATATTGCAGAAGGGTCAATGGATCAGCCTATTTACTCCATAGAGGCGATGGAAATACCATGCTAAAGAAGCATTTATTTTCAGTCTAGGTTCAGGGACAGATACCACTGTTGTCTTAGAAACTTTAGATTTAGTTTGCTCCAGCTCTAGTTTTCAGCATAAGTAGGAAAACAACAGAGATTTACATTCTAGGCAAGATTTTCACAGGAACCACACAAAGAGCATTTTTCTTTAACACTTTATGCTCATTATTGCTGGAGCTTTTCGTATCCCCTGTTCTTTCCTTTGCAGTTTATTCTGTGAATCTGTGATTTGTCCATTGTGTAATATTTTTGGGGGATGTTGCAAAGATGTGCACTAGCAACATTTTAGAAAAGCCAGCATTTGACACCTAAAGAATCTGAAGAATTACCACCTGGTTTTTTGGAAGAAAGTAAAGAATCATTTCACTCACATTCCCACTTGCAAACATTTTCTGGGACATAAAAAGAAGAAAATCAGGTGTCAAATATTAGGACTTTTGCAGAGCTGTAATTTTTGATACTTTTCTTACAACATATAAACTTGTTTTTGTTATATATTCAGAAGTGCTTGGGATGGCAGCAAAAGTACGGAAAAAGAAGCTTTTATTAAAAGATCAGTGGCTCTAAATCCCTAAGCCCTAATGCACAGGATGCTTACACTGCATCACGGTGCTATTCATCAGCAGCACAGGCTGAGAGTGACTTCCAGATACCTCAGCCAGGGATTTTCAGAGAGTAGTAGGAGTGGGAGTCTGTTATTTCTCAATGCAAAATGGCTAATGAGAAAAACTGAAGTTGACAGATGGTCCTGGTGTGATCCTAGGGTGACGTATCACATCTCTGATGCATAACAATTCAATGCTGACAATACCATGTTTTTAAGCACAGCTGCTTTGCTCTACTGGAAACAATAAAGCTTATGGCTGTGAAAGTACTGATCATGTCCAGTCAAATTTCATCTGGGAAATTTGTTAAGACCACAGTCTCTCCACCCCTTCTTCCTGGTGCTCAGTGGGTTTGAAGAAGCTATTAAAACCAGGAAATAACCCCTGTCCTTTCTCCTCTGACTCTTCAAGTTGGAGAACACCTTCAATGACAGCTTCTGTGTTTTCCCACTACTCACTTCCAGTTCTAGGTTGGTGATAACCTAAATGTGGCATTTTGTCTCTATATCTTAAAAGCAAATGGAAGTACCAAAAATAAGCCATCAGGAGTTATCTGTTCAATTACAGTGTGAGTCCAAGTCAGCCTTGTAAACTGATGGATGCTTTCCGAGCATGATCATCTTCACAGACAACCCTTCATATATATTATCATGGGTTCGACATCAGCAGCAGTAGCATCTTGTGCCCAGTGTCCAACAAGTTGAATTGCTATTCCTGGAGGAATAAAGTCAGTTGAATCCTTTTTAGTGCAATGATATATGGTGATGACACATTTTGGCTGGAAGTGGTAGCTTTTGGATGTACACATTAACATTACAGCTTCTGCTTGGTGTAGCATGCTGCTGGCCGAGTCCTGGGTGTGGAGGGGAGGAGAACAGAAGCTGTATTCCAATTTTTTTTTTTTTTTTACAATTCCACTGATGGTTTGCTCAGAAGGCAGGATCCACAGATAGCATGATCTGATGCAGTCATACTGGTGAGAGGCATGTAAACACTGTTCAATACAGCTGTGAGTCTGATATGGTTTGTCTATAATTTGTTATCTAAGTGGTTTTACGTAGCTACACTTAAGAAATAATGGCCTTAGGCTGCAGTGCTGTAGGAATCTGCGTATTCTGTAGAACTGTGTCTGTGTAGGTACCTCCCTTTATATACTCATTCCCTGCACAAGATGTTCAATGACTTCCTTTTATTGACTATTAGCCAAGCTAACTGCATGGGAAAGAGTGGTATTCCAGATCCATTGCTCCATTATAGTTGTGTTATGCTGGTCTACAGAGAAGTTGTCTCTGATTTAAAAATACCATCAGTATCATGTCTCTGCTGGTACAGATTTTAAACACCTATTAGCATAGTTTGATAAACTGAGTAAGTTGAATTTCAAGAACAAATTTGCCACTCACACTACCCCCCTCCCACTCCTCTCTCCGCCCCCCCCAGCCCCCCCCCCCCCCCAAATGCTTTAAAATTTAGTTGTCTCAAAACTCTGGTATGTGTTTATTTTGGCTTTCTGTCATTTGATTTCTAGCAGAACATTGTAAAGTTTATGTAATTCTGGCCTAGCAGTTAATGTGTCCCCTGCAGGGAGACTCAGTATGAATTAGAAAGAAATTCAATTACTGAACTACTGATAACTTATCTCAACTGAATGCAAATGTATTAAGATCACTAAATGTTCACTTGCTTATAAATGTACTATTTAACTAGAAAACATACTCTTTAAGAAAAACAAAAACAGAAAAAGCTGTTCTGTTGTTTTATACTTTTAGGCTTTTATGCATTTCATATTATAGTATAGCGGTCTTTGTTAAAATAAATGAGAATGAAACCCACAAAAAGGGTTTTACACACATGCTAAAAAATTGATTATGTTTTCCAAACAGATACAGTGGAAATGTTAATACGAATTACCCTTTTGACAAAAGATGTTACTCATTTTGAGACATAGATTTATTTTTCTAGGACATTATTTATGATACTAGTGAAATGAAGACTTTGTTTTATGTTTATTTATACATGCAACAAAGAGATTATTTTACTTTCTTGTAAAAATATCAACAACCTTTTTAATAAATTTCTTGACCTTATCTTAATTTTATACATCTAAAAAAACTGGTCTGTGAATTATGTGTGTTCCTCTTCATAATCAGAGCAGGCATTCTGTTTGTTAACTTACTTAGTCAATGAAATATGCCATGTTATTCTATGGGTTTTAGTGAACATGTAAGTTATTTATTCATAGTGCTTGTAATAGGCTCTTTATTGGTGCATTTCCTTGGGGAAAAAATATAAATATAAATATATATATATGTATCCTGTTATCTGTTTTATAGCTATCATATAAGATTTGGTTTTCATGTAGTGTTGGGAGACTGATTAGACTGGAATTAAAAGACAAAGGCTAAGTTTACTGCTACTTTTGATCTCAAAACTTTTATGCGTTGGTCTGAAGGGCTATACTTTTTTAACGAGAACATAAAAAGGTATTTTTTTAAGCATGCTTTGTGCCTTGAAGAATCGCACTATGAAGTTATCCTACTTGCACTGCAGCTTAAATCAAATTAGTGCTTTATTACAGTAATAAGAGCTAGATAAAGGTGCAACATTTGTAGGTCGAGGTTAAGGAGCTACTCTGTCTTCTTTATACCAAATACTGACAAATATGCTCATTGGAATAATTGGCAAGAATCTAGGTACTTGATTCATTTGAGGAGACCTTTAGAAAATAATTTGCTAAGAAATATCCTCATGCAACTTTTACAAAACTGATATTTCTTCAGATCATAAACCAACTTTCTTCTGTTTCACAACAATGGAGACATTAAATGTGACTTGCAGTTGTGGGGTTAGAAGGATGAGTTTCATAAAAGTGTTTTTATGAAATGTGGTTGAAAGAGGAGTAAGGAATGTTATATATCTGGTGTCACTGACATAGCATATTATTATTATAATTTTCAGGATGTGCAAAATGTGTTTGAAAAAAATATCCTGGGATTGGGGCTTTGTCTTACAATGTATAGGCCTTTATAACCCTGTCAAAAAAGACACTCATATCACAGAGCCACGAGCATGGTTTGTTTCAGTTATAGTGGTCGGTTCACCATATACTAGTTACCTAATAACTTCAGTAAGGTCTGAATCAGGAGAGTCAGGAATGAGACCTTAAAGTGTCAGTTTACATGGTCACCTTATCTTCATTTCTCTGCTTTCTTCCTTAAATCAAGGGTCTTCACCTGCCAAGGCTCTGTAACAAGCATAGTACTGCACTTTAATACAGGTGAACTGAAATCAGCTGGAGTTTCCAGCACCATGTATAAATATTTATGGTTTTACCATTTTAGTAGATTTCTGTTTGCTTCTTTTTTTCTACTTCCTTACTATTCCCTTTCTTTGTAGACTATCACGGTCTAGCCAGAGAGGATTGATATACCTTCTCTTTTACTTTTTCAGTTCAAGGGAGTGAAAGCTAAAAACAGATCTGTCTTGAGGATTTTTTGAAATCATCCCAAAGCGAAGTCTGTTTTCTAGGTCTTACTGTACTGTATTTTGCAGATTTTTTTTAAAAAAGGTACTTGTAGGCTGCACATGATCAAGAGTTTGGAATATTTTTTTAAACTCAGGTAGTATGTTCATGTCTTGCTCTTTGTGCCTCAAGTACTCCTATCAAAGCCTGCTTCACATGTTCTCAATAATAATACTAGTTAAGATTCCAATTAACATAATAATTTCAGTACCTAAAGCCCCTAAAAACTGTGATTCTGACGATTTATACTGAAGTTGTTGACCAGAGCACGGCTTGCCATAAAGAAACACAATTATTTTTCTAGGCAGTCTAAAGCACATGATTAATTACTGTCTTTGAAATTTTCATCATGTAAATAGTTTGAACAGAAGACATTCTGAAGTCTTAAAAAAATAATCCTAAGTCCTTTGCACACCCTAACTGTGAGTTAGTTTTATGTGAGAGCAAAGGAGAGAAAGTTTAAAAGGAACAGTCTTTTTGCTGAAAAAAAGTTTCATCTGTAGTTCCACTCAAAATCCAACCAGGACCAAATTACTTCTGTTTTCCTCAAAGGTACCTTCAGTAGTATTAATCAAGGCAATGCAACAGCTTCCACTGCCAGGGATGATAAAATTGTTCTATAACAAACCAAAGACATTAATTTATGCTGTGCCAAAACAAGATGTGCTTCTAATTATTAAAGTTTTCAACTGCTACAGTGCAAGAATTATTTTAAATAGATGTAACAGAAAGAACACAGTTTTCAGATGTCTTTTCCTATGGTAATGCAATCCCAGACACATTTGTTGATCATAAAGATTTGTTTCTATTAAGGAATATCACTTGAATCCTGTGACAGCAAGTTAATGTTAAATCTTTAAAAAATACTGTATCCTAAAACTTGCCAGTAAACAAAACCCAAAAATCTGTGTTGCTTGTTGAAGTTATAGATTTCACTAATACAAACCCACAAACACCTGTTCCACTCTATTTCTTAGAGTAAAATGTAAGATTAAGTTATTATTTTATTTTTTTAAGTTTTCAAATACTTGAGTAAAGCTTTAAGGCAAGGGTTGGAAAAAGTCCTAATGCAGACAAACCTCTTTAAAACCATGTGAGTTTCCATGTTCACCCATTCTGCAGCATAATAACTTCAAGTAATAAGTAATAGAACAAGAGGAAATGGCCTCAAGTTGTGCCATGGAAGGTTTAGATTGGATATTAGGAAAAAATTACTTGGCTGAAAGACTGTCAGACACTGGAACAGGCTGCCCATGGAAGTGGTTGTATCACCATCCCTGGTTTTATTTAAAAGATGCGTGGATATGGTGCTTAGGAACCTGGTGTAGTGGTGGACTTGGCAGTGCTAGGTTAAATATTGGACTTAATGAACTTAAAGGTATTCTCCAACAGAAACAATTCTAAGATTCTATAATCTAAAAATATGGTAAAGGTTTTATGTATTTATAATGTGGGAAGGAAACTAACAGAACATTTTAAATCAGTCAATGTATATCAATATAAATAGGAATGTAAACAGCACTTTACAATATATAATTGCACAATTTCTGTAATGGAAATATTTAATTTTGGCCTTTTTCATTGCATCCTAAAGGTGTAATTGTCTTCAAAGGCAGTAATCGATAGATGAGCAAGACTACTTGAAGGACCCTCTAGAAAGGTGGAATATTCCTTTTTCTTAGAAGTTGGTCTGCAAAAGTTTGAAGGTATCAGAATACTTCTACTGCTATGTAGGTCTCTGCAACAAACATTTACTGCACTACTCTGCCTTTTTTTTTTTTTTTCTCTAAAAAGTCAAGTGCTAAAAGCATCTGAAGGATGCAATATTGTGCTTTAAGACTGGGTATCTGATTTATTCTTATAATACAGGATGAAAGTGTATTAATTTTCTCTTAATCAAAAAACAGCTCTTAGAAGCACCTCAGTTTTTACAAGGAAGGGAAAATAAGGAATAAAGACAATTGAAGGTATTAATTATTTAGGTAATTGTTGTGCAGCATCTTTAGGGAATACATATTAAGGGAGATCAGAAAGCAGCTCAGGAATGCCAGGTAATTATCAAAAGAACAAATATTAAAAAAATCAACAATATCTAACAGTTTACAAAGATAAACTGTTTCAGTGTAGATAAAGAAGGAAGTATTTATCTAGCAGTTCTCAGTATAGGCACTTTCCTTCAAGGATATTAACATGCAAGGATCTGGGCTAGTGGTAGAAAGCAGAGTGATCTAAGGGCAGATTAGAAGCTTTTCCTCATCTTCCTAAGGAATTCATCTTCTGTTAACCTGAAAACTCTATCTAATTATGCCCTATGGTATCTGCGGCTTGATGAGTAATTTATATGTAAACAATAAAAGCAATAAATAACAGTGTATAACTAAGGGGTGAGTATAAAGGGGTAGTTTATGGATATTACATCTATGGTCAACCTATGGATGTTATATCTATTAAGAAATGTGAAAGACAGGAAAGAAATATAAAGAAATATAAAAGAGATGCCCCATTAGTTAATAAGGAAGGAGAATGAGAAGTAAAATGCAGAATAAAGACTGTATGTAGTCTTTAATACTTTTTTGTATGTCTGTGTACGTTAAAAAGGCTAATTGTGACCTGTTAGATTAGCATGATCATTTCAATAAGGAGGAAACATTGGCTCCAACAGGGAAAGAAGATTTAGATAATATGATTTCAAAATAGCAAAGCCTGGAGTACTTAAGGAGCTTGCCAAAACCTCTAGTGATTATTTTGGGAAACTAGAGGAAAACAGGTGAGATCATAGAAACCTAAAGCAGATGTAGTGTAGAACTTCTTTCTGACTTTGGGGGTCAAATGGAGGGAATGTTAGAGGTCACTGGAAATTATGAACCAATATTCCTTGTTCTGTTATCTTACAATATTTGTTTTGTTAGCTTAAAATATTTGTTTTGTTAGCTTGAACAAATTATTAAGCAACCTACACATATATGGAAAATAAATAAAGGAAAGCATTGATTTGTTCTTGAAATATCCATTGATTTTCTTCTTAGACATAATAATTGGTCTAGTAAAAGAGAGAAAAATAATAGATGTTATAGATCTTGGCATCTTCATAAGCAAAGTAGATTAATACATTCTGGAGTAAAATTACCATTTTGTGGAGTGATAGGTCTATAAACCCTGTATAGCAGGGAGGAAATTAACTCCAGCAGCAATTAGGAATATGAAGTTGTAAAGGGATAAAGGAACCCATAGCAGAATAGGAA
Organism: Apus apus; assembly: GCF_020740795.1. NCBI lineage: Eukaryota > Metazoa > Chordata > Aves > Apodiformes > Apodidae > Apus > Apus apus. The sequence continues at coordinate 75,577,241 of NC_067285.1, read as the reverse complement.
GGGAAGAAAGCTGTCTAGGAAAATTCTGTCTGTGAGTAGATTGGCTTCCTAGGGATGCTGTTAATTGCAAAGAAGATTTCATAAACTGAGTGAGACCAGTATGTGTCTACATCAGGCAGTAGCAGTGCCTGCAGGCAAGTCTCAGGTTTGGGACATGGTCCTGACTAGAAAAGGTTATCCCTTTATTTTGCTACATTAGCCCGAAATATGCTAACTCATTGTTTCTGTGCTGAAGGTTATGGAAAGTCATAGAATCATAGAATGGCTAGGGTTGGAGGGGACCTTAAACACACCTCCCACTAGGTCAGGTTGCTCAGAGCCACACCCAACCTGCCTTTGAAGACTTCCAGGGATGGGGCTTCCACAACTTCCCCAGGCAATCTGTTCCAGTGTCTCACCACCCCTATAGCGGAGAATTTGCTCCTGATGTTTTATCTAAATCTCACCTCTTCAAATTTTAATCCATTGCCCCTTGTCCTCTTACTACATGCCCTTGTAAAAAGTCCGTCACCAGCTTTCTTGTACAACCCCCTTCAGGTACTGGAAGGCCACTATAAGGTCTCCCTGGAGTCTTCTCTTCTCCAGGCAGAACAACCTCAGCTCTCTCAGCCTGTCTTCAGAGGAGAGGTGCTCCAGCCCTCAGATCAACTTCATGGCCCTCTGCTGTAGTCACTCCAGGAGTTCTATGTCCTTCTTAGGCTGGTGGGCTCCAGGACTATACTCCAGGTGTGGTCTTATGAGAGCTGAGTAGAGGGGGAGAACCACCTCCCTTGAGCTGCTGGACACACTTCTTTTGACACAGCACACAGTGAAGGTTCATGTATAGCTTCTTGTCCATCACCACCCCCAAGTCCTTCTCCTCAGGGCTGTTATCAGCCCATCCTCCACCTAACCTGTATTTATGGATCTGCTCAGCTTTCTCAAATGCAGTAATTTAATTATCTGAGCATTAAAACAGGAATACTAATATGTGCTCATGGCCCAACAGCAATGTCTTGGTGCTAGTCACCCAGCAGTAGTGAGTACTGTTGGTGCGGACACTGACTGAGGGTGAGGACAGTAAGACTAAAGGCCTAGGCTGGCTGAAATGGCATTGAGCAGTGGTCTTGAAGTATTTGAGGACTTTGTCTTATGTAGGCTACTTGGCTACATGCTGGCCATTATGTGAGGCTGCTTCCTTTGTGCTTTTCCCAAATGCTGATGGGCAGATAATCAGAAACTCTCAACTATTCAGTTTGTGAATGGATGGAAATATCTTTCTTTTAGCTGCTAGTTTTGATATTATACACCTTGCTTGGAAGAGGCTAAAACCAAGAACTAAATCAGTCCTGAGATGATAAGTCTGGCTGTTTTAGAGGGGTTCCCCTTCAATGCTTGGCTGTGGGAAGGCAGCAGTTCCACTGATACTGTTCTGAAAATCTGAATGATGGAGTATTGTCTTGCTATGGGATTACCCTGTCACCACTTAAAAGAGAGATTTGATGATATGTCATCCTTCCAGCCTGGGATAAAAGAAGAACCAGCTCACAGTAGTCTCCTGGGTGATGATGGACTAAGCAGCAAACTTCTGATTCTGATGTAATTCTTCTGTCAAATGGGTGGCAAAGGAATTTACTAATACAACCAGGTAGATCAGGCTGTGATCAGAGATCCCGTTTGTCAAAAGTTAAAATACCAGCATACAAGGGCAAATACAGGGTGTTTAGGAGTAGATTCACATATTGAACATAGACATGAGTAAGAGGTCACGTTTAACTAGGAAAATCTGTGAGTAACCCCAGGAGATAGCTTGTCTCAGAAGTAATAACTCTGAGTTCTAAGTTTTCCTCTGAATCTTGCAATCTCCCTGTATATGCTTCTGCACATTATGCTGGTAAGAATGTGATGGTGGAATCAGTGCACTGGCTCTTTCTCAGCCTCTTGCTTATACCCACTAGCTGAGTGTGAACAGGTACATACCTCTGTTTTGCCACATTGTCTACTTATTTTCCTGTAAATGTCAGGAAGCTGAATTGTTCTTGTTGTCTGACCTGTTCAATCTGTACTGTTACTGCCACACTAACATAAATCCAGGAACAAGGCTATATGAATCTGACAAATATTCCAAGCCAAGTGCTGTTCAAGACTCTTCTGCCAGCTGTGCCAGACTTATGCAGTGAGAAAACAGCAGAGGAAAGGGAAATAATACCTAAAAAATAATTAAAAGAAACACCTGCAGCATAAGAAGCAAGAAGTATCTGGATGGGAACATATTTCCAAAGAAAACAGATGGTTATACCTAAATTACCACATCCTGAGTTTTGAAAAAAATAACAGATGTTGGTCAGTAGGTAATGAGCCTTAGTAAAAGAATTGCTATGAACATGCTATGGACATGAATAGGTTGTATTATAAATTGTTAGAATCTAGAGGTTATCAGCACTCAGAATCATTGCTATTCACCTGCTGAGCTTTGTGTCATGTAACATCTTTAAACATAGGTTAACCTTTTACAGCTTAGTGGAAGTTTTTCAATAAAGTGTAATCCCATGACACGTAAGATAGCACAGAAAGTATGATACTGTCCTGGTTTAGTGGTCAGGGAAAACCACAAAACAGAGAGCAGAACTGGTCTCTGTTACCCTCACACCCCCTCCCAAGGGAAGACAAAAGGGGAATAAGGAAGAGAAACTTAAGGGTTGGAAATTTAAAGTGTAATAAATTTACTGTAACACAGAAAAGGGAGTAATAAGTGGGGTGAAGAACAGATACATGAACTTGCATACAGATTTATACAATCTGGTCTGGATGATGGCAGGAATAGGTGGATGAGAGTCCCTTGCAGCAAGGCTGCTTCAGGAGAGGGGTCCATGGCTCCTCACACCTCATGGTACACTTGGATTATGGAGAGCATGTGGTGAGTTGAAGAACCTCTGAGCAGCAGCAGCAAGAAAGAAGGTGCAGGAAAAAGAGGCTGAGCTTCTAGTTCTCCTGGCTTTTACATACTATGGCAGGGATTGGGAGGGAATACTGACTCCTCTCTTTTCTGACCCTCCCAGGTCCTTCAGGGTTCTAAAGACCCTCTCTCTAGTTCTTCTTATAGGTGTCAACAACCTGCTGGGGCCACTTAAAACATAACAGATACCTACGAAACATATCTTTGGGAAGACAGTGTTTGCACCTAAGCAAGAGCAGAGAGGCTGGGAGTTTGAGGATCAGCAACATACAGATCCAGATCTCCGATGTGTTAACCCATTACATAATATATCTGTGTTTCAGTTCTATCATACAAATTTAAATAGTCTTCTCTTATTCCCATCTCTGTTAAGATTTATATTTCTCTCTGAACAAAGAACCAGAAGCCAATAACTGTTTCACAAACCCAAGTTTCATCTTTAACCTAGTCTAATTACTCTGCAGTCATTCACTGAGCAGTAGAAATGTAATAAAATTAAGTTCTGCACATGAATGTAGACTTTGATCCTATATCTGAGCTCATCAGAAGTCGTTCAATATTATGCATAGAATGTGAAACCAATGTTAAAGGAACAAACAGCAAAGCATGACATATACTTTCAATGAGAAAATTTGTTGATTAATGCCCTGAAATGCCAAGAAAGCAGCAGAAATGTGAGCTAAAAGGTTAATTAATAGACCTTTTTATCCTTGTTTGTGTTGAGAAATATTTTGTTTAGGTCAGACATTTGGGTCTCATCTTTACAAATGGCATTCAATGTTCTAGACTAAAGCCTTTCAAACCTGACAAATTTAGCTTCATTTTGGTAATCTTTTTGAAGAGCACACTTCTAAATATTCTAGAAAAAGAAGGAAAAATCAGAAAAATGTGCTTTTATTTTACAAAAATTTGTATTTATTATACTTTATTTTGCTGTCAAATTACTTTTTTAAGTGTAGAAGTATGTAGATGTTTGAGATTGAGGTTATATTTAACCTCTCAATTAAAAAAATAAATTAATGTAACCTGTGAAGTATTTTGCAGACAGCTGTGTTTTCAGTTTTATCAGAATCAAAGGTGGCCACATTTCTGAAGATATGTAGCCGATATGTCTAGGAGGATATAACCTGTCCTTCATCAAAATATTTTGGCTTCAAAAACTTGCAGAATAGTTTAGGTTGAAAGGGACCTCTGAATGTCATTTGGTCCACTCCCCTTCTCAAGCAAGACTATTGTATGAGGATGGGATGGGACACGCTCTCAAAAAAGCCTTACAGAAATATAGGAAGACAATATCCACTGCTTTCGTCTCTTCTGCTAAGCCAGTCATTTCATTTTATAAGTTTTCAGATTAGTCAAGCATGACTTCTCCTTGGTGAATCCATGCTGACTGCTCCTGATGACTTCCTGGTCCTTCATGTGACTCGAAATGGTTTCCAGATATAGTTGCTCCATCACCTTCCCAGGGATTGAGGTGAGGCTGACCAGCCTGTAGTTCTCTGGCTCCTCCTTCTTGCTCTTTTTGATAATAGAAGTCCTCCAGTCTTCAAACATATTTCCCAATTGTCTTTATCATTCAAAGGTAATATAAAGTGCATTTGAAATTACATCAACTCCCATAGCACTCATGGGAGCATCGCATCAGGGCCCATGAATATTTCTATGTCCAATCAGCTGAAGTATTCTCTGCCTTGTGTGTCATTAATGACCAGCATGGATCATTGTTGTCTGCTTGCAAACTATCAGAGAGTGGTATAATAAATTGTCTCTTCTCCAAGATATCCACAAAGTTTATTCTCCTAGACCTCGTCACTCATGGCTTTTCTTCAGTCTTGGCAAGTGTGTTTGTACCACAGCAACAGTAATGAAGAAATCTGCTACAGTCCTCGACTGCAGCTTAGAGCAGGATTGTGTTTGCTTTCCTTGAAACCTCTGGTTCTTTGTCACCTCAAACACAAGTTGATCATTTTGTGTTCTGCAGCTCTTGGTTCTACTGGTTTTCCCTTGTTCTGTGTAGACCAAGTTTTTTTTTATCACTTGCCAAGTTTTCAGACAAGCACTGCTGCACATTTTTTGCAGTACTTTCCTGCTTAGGAGGAGCTCCATGAAGATTTTGCATAAACATCTGCACATCTCCCCCACTTCCCCACAATCTCTCTGCTACATGTTGGGCTGAGCCCAGTACGTGACTCATGTTTCCAGTTCTGTCTTTCTCTATGTACAATCTGTGTTTGTTCAGTGCCCAGTATGATCAGATTTTAAGATAACTAATGTGACCATCCAAACAGTGCTAATACAGTGAAGGAGTATGGATTCATACCCGTCAACAAATTGCATATGACTTTGAATGTAATCAAAACTAGGAAATTCATACTGCTGTGTCTTAGGTGAATGTGATTATAGCACTGCGTCTTCACTGCCCCATGTGATGTCCTAATTTTTTTATGCTATCCATTGAGCAGTAATAACTGTTCTAGGTGATATTTCTTGAGGGGTTTACTCTGAAAGATACAGGGGCCAACGTTACTATCAGTTATTGCTGATTTATTCAGGAATATCAGTTGTTTAAACACGAGTTCATTTTGTTTAATACTTTGTTAATGGAATAATTTTATTTTTGGTCAACAAGAACAAGACCTGAAACATCCCTTTGTGGCTGTTTATAAAACCAGGCTACAAACTGTTTTTCATTTTGCCAGCAAGTACTTGATTATGCTAACCTTAATTGATGTACAATAGTTCATCACAATAAATAAATAGGTAGATAAATCCCTAACTCAAGGCAGTGAGATTGTCAGAATTCTATGTAAAAATGGAAGAATGACCACGTGTTAAAGGCAAGGCTAAGAAGCAGGAAGCACTGCCTACATCTCCAAGTTTGATGCAAATTTTCACTGTGTTTTTTTGTTGTCTCTGAGGACAAAGAAGTAAGATATTTAGGCACCCAGGCCATAAAATAAGAACTGAAGAGCATTTTAGTAGGACTCCTTTTAACTTCGGATACCTAGATCCAAAACTGAATTCTAGAAACTTGTGCACATTGGGCTACTTAATCACAGAACAGAAAACCTTGTCAGAAAGAGCAAGGAAATTAAATGTACATCTGTAGTCCACCTGGTTCAAGAGGGAGGGTTTGAATTCTAATTTATGTTTGACATAAGTAGGTGAGGGATCCCAGGGCTGACCTATCCCTCAAACCTCTTTTAGCTAGTTTGCAGAGTTGTGCGCTGGTCATAAAGCGAAGTCTCTTAGCCACCAGTTTGCTGCCGAGCAGATAGACATCGTCATGCTCTCAGTTGGGAATAAAAATTACTCTTCCCTGTTTGTACAGAAGAATGAGCTGATGAATGCCCTGACCTGCATAATGAAGTCTAGCATCTAAGACTTGAAGTGAGGCAAAGTTTTGGACAAGTTATTGTGACAAAAAGTTATATTTTTTTTAATTAACTGAGAGCCTCTTCTGAGCACAGCTCAGCTTATACAGCTTTTTGAGGTTCTCCGTCTTAAATGCAGAGGGTTGGTTGTTTCGTATCACATACCAGTACCTTTATGGATTCCACTAAATCCCTTATGGTATTATTTCTAAAAGCATAAATGCATAGCATTTATTCAGCTTACTGTGTCTCAGGTCACATTTACATGCCAAGAAGCGGCATGAAGGTCCTGTGAGCGCAGATACATTCACCTGGCACGATGCTCAAGTACTGCTGTGATGAGGGTCTTAATGCAAATGTGATCTTCTCTTGTACTCAGAAAATAAACCCCTGTTAAAAGTGTCCAAGCAGAGTATCAGAAGCTGTCTCTGTCTACGGTGGATAACAGCCTGAGGGGATCCTAGGAAAGTGAACATGAACTTTGCTAATATAACACGCAGTTACACCAGCAATTGATTCCATGTAACTCTTATTATACACAGAATACACACAGAATACTACTTAATAAATTACTTAAATTTAATAAATTGGTACTAAACTGAACTCTATTGTAAATTTTATCAATATGCATTGCTATATCTTCCTTTCTTTGGTGACATTTTTTGCATACAAGGCACTAAAGCTTCACATTTATAAAGAAACACATTAAAAATGTATTGTAACTATAAAAATATGTCGGGGCTTTATAATGACATAAAAACTTTGATAAACCATTTGAGTTTCCTATAAACATGAGTATGATAATGCACATGGTTTAATCAATACACCTTTCAAAGGAGCCTCATTTGTGAAAATGCAAAAGCCATATCTTGCAGTCAGTAATAAATATTTCATTAAATTATCTCTAATTTAACTTTCACTCTCATTGGCAAATCTCTAGTGGTACATACGTTTTTTCCTCTTGATTTTATTGCCCTGGTAACATGCAATCCTCTCACAGCCCTTTGCTTTCTGATGTATGGTAGATTGCCTTGCCTTAGATTAATCTCCATAGCCATTATTTTATTTAAGTAGGTAATATTTGACCATCTAATCAGCTTAAAGCAACCTGAGTAGAATAATACGGGCTTACATTTGATATTCAGAAATGTTTCTGAAACAATGAGAAAACGATTTGACAAAAATATGTGATCTAAATCATTATCTTTATGCATGAAAATGCACACTGCTCTTACTGACATGATTAAATTGCCATATATCTGACTTTCTAATAATGGAAAAACCAACTCTAAAGGGTTTAGATGATTTGCTATGTTCATTTAAAGCAAATAATTCAGCAGCACCTACTCAAACACTCTTCTTGTGGAATGTAGACAGAATAAAATAAGTGCCACAATTTTTAGGGTGGCAGATTTCATAGAGATTTGTAGTTTTCTGTTTTGAATGCTCCTTTTCAGTGTTTGCATTTGTATATAGTAATTACAGTGAAAAGGAACCATTCACAGAATCATAGAATCACACAGAATCACAGAATGGTAGAGGTTGGAAGGGACCTCTGAAGATCATCTAGTCTAACGCCCTTGCTAGAGCAGAGGTCACCTACAGATCACACAGGAACAGGTCCAGTTGGGTTTTGAGTGTCTCCAGAGATGGAGACTCCACAACCTCTCTGGGCGGCCTGTTCCAATAATATTACCCTCACTGTAAATAAGTTTTTCTTTATGTTTGGGCTGAACCCTCTGTGTTCCAGTTTGTGACCATTGTCCCTTGTCCTGTCACTGGACACCACTGAGAAGAGTCTGGTCCCATCCTCCTGATGCCTGCCCTTCAGATATTTATGAGCTAATGAGATCCCCTCTCAGTCTCCTCTTCTGCAGGCTAAACAGATTCAGTTCTCTCAGCCTTTCCTCATATGGTAGATACTGCACTCCCCCAATCATCTTAGTGGCCCTGAGCTGGACTCTCTGCAGTAGTTGCCTGTACTTCATGATCTAGGGAGCCCAGAGTTGGACGCAGTGCTCCAGATGTGGCCTCACCAGGGCAGAGCAGAGGGGAAGGACAACCTCCCTTAACCTACTGGCCACACACTTCTTGCTGCACCCCAGGATTCCATTGTCCTTCTTGGCCGCAAGGGCACATTGTTGGCTCATGGTCAACCTGTTGTCCAGCAGATCTGCCAGTTCTTTTCCCCAGAGCTGTTCTCCAGCAGGTCAGCCTCAACTTGTACTGATACATGGGGTTGTTTCTCCCCAGATGCAGTACTCTACACTTGCCCTTGCTGAATTTTATTAGGTTTCTCCCCACCCAACTCGCCAGCCTGTTCAGGTCCCTCTGAAAGGCAGCACAGCCTTCTGGTCTGTCAGCCACTCCTTCCAGTTTTGTGTCATCAGCAAACTTGCTGAGGGTACACTCTATCCCTTCTTCCTGGTCATCAATTAATATATTGAATAGTTCAGTTTATTGTGTCATCCAGCTATAGAAGGAAGTAATATGTCCAGATTTGAAGCTTGTCATGTTACAGTTTTTGATAGATAAGCAACATTTTTTTCATGAATTTAATATGTTTTCTGGGCAGACAGTAAAGGCTTGTAGATGCTCTTGCAAATCAAATTTAGATCTTGCAAGCTGACAAATACTGACCCTAAAGCCAGGTTTTTGACTGGCAGGTAGGAGCTGCTGCTTTTTGGTGGCTATTACAGCATTACCACCTTGGGACAGTGGGGATGCTGCCCATCTAAAAGATGGAAGTTCTTCAGAAACTGAATGGGAATGAAAGAATTGTGAAGAACATGAATATAGTGTCAAATAGAGTCTCATGAGATTTGTCTACAAATGGGACACGTGACACTAACAATTTAAGTCCAAATTAGTTTTTAAAGCAGATCAGCAGCATTAAAAGAATTCCCAAAGTGAACTTTGCAATGCTAGGTTGGATGTCATGTCAGTGATCTAAATTGAATTGACAGGCTCCCCGGAGAGGTTGTGGAGTCTCCTTCTCTGGAGACTTTGAAGATCTGTCTGGGTGCCTTTCTGAGAGATCTGCCCTAGTTTTTGTCCTGCTCTGGCAGGGGTGTTGGACTCAACGATCTTCGGAGGTCACTTCCATCCTCTAGCGTTCTGTGATTCTGTGTAACACTGAAGTTTACCTGTAAAGGATTAAATGCTGGCTTTTGTATGTAGTAAGACTTTTGCTTTACTTAGACTGAGAGTTAGATAATACACATTTGTTAAGACATGTGAGCAGTTCTTCATATGTAATCTTCATGCTATGAATTTTCATTTATCATTCCCTACATGTTATGCAGACTCAACTTATTTGGATGCTTGCCTCACTCACTAGAGACCATCTTTCTTCTCAAAAAATATGTCAGTGGCTTTCCATATTGTGTCCCATTGCTGTCTTGCTTTTTAGTTTATTTCAAAATTAACAAAATTCAGGAATTGAAAAATTTCTATACTGGGTATTTTTTTTTTACATGATCAAAGTTTTGATGGGCAAATTTGGTCTTATTTGCCTAAATCCTTAATGGACAAACTAATGCTACAGAAACAAAACCCTGCCCATCTTCACCTGCAATTTCCAGGAGTTTCACAAGGCCCTCAGGAAATGTGCATTATACCAGTGCAGTAAATCATGAATCCCTCTCACAGTTCTCTACCTTTCTAAGGAAAAGTATGACTCACATTTACCTATTGCTTTGTATTGTAATATAGCCAATTGTCAGAGTTTCTTTTGCTTTTGTCAGTGTGAATATTCTAGCACAGGGGATAGAAAGATCTATATTGCTTTTTATGACAGAGTTTTGGATACTTGACACTGTAATCTAAGGGACTACAGTATGACAAGAACTATTTGTTATAAAGTATGTATAAAACTACCCAGCAGTCAAGAAACACTGGACTGAAGGTACTCAGGAGTTTCCAAATTACAATAACTTCACTTGCCATATGGTCTTTTATTTTTTTTATTTATTTTTTTTTTCCCTTGTAGATATCTGATGTTCTAAGATACAACAGAAACTTTCTGAAGTTGGAAGTGCAATGTAGTTCTTTTCAACACTGCTCCCTAAAAAAGATTTCTGTGTTTAGTGAGTCGGTGGTAAGTCCCAGTCTGAGACTCACCTGCCACTTCAAGAGATAATTTATGACTACCATCACACAATAATTTTAGCAGGACTTGTTCTGATACCGCTGTAACATCCATTTGTCATTTAGCTTGTTGATTAGGTGTTCATCTTCTTCAGAGAATACTAAATCTTTTCCTTTGGGAAAAGGCCAAGCAAAAATTCCATGCACTAAAACCATAGCTTGTCCCATGGCTTTGTATTGGATACTACAAATTCTAGAATGTCTCTTCAGGAAATACATTATATTTTATGTATCTTTGTTTCTGTAAGATTATTTCAGAGCCTAGTAGTTGTTACAGAGATTTAATTACGGTTATAGCTCAGTTACCCCAATAATGTTGCATGTGCAATCCAAATATTAAAGAAAGAGGCAAAACATGCCCTCCTAAGCAAAGCATAATTGTAACACTAGTGGAGGAATGTTTGATTATCTGGTTTTACAGCTCTTTGAGTCTGTGGTAAAGAACATGATTTAAACAGAAAAATAGATAGATAGATAGATAGATAGATAGATAGATAGATAGATAGATAGATAAGTTATTTATCTTCCAAGGTAGTACAATCAGTATTTATTGGCAAGAAAAAATTCCATAGATATAACCTAGTGGCTTGTTTGCAAAGTACGTAGAAAAAATAAACTGCAAAAAGGCCTCTAGTCTATAAAATAGAGTAAATAAAGCATTATAGTTTTAGAAAATAATAATGCAAACCATGGGGAGGAATGTGTAAGGAAGACGTTAAACCTTTTCTCATAGCTAAATCTAATAAAATGATAGAATTTAGAGAAGAAAGCTGACTTCATAGTGGCAAATTGCTAATTGTTTTGAGGTTCATGGTATTATTTATGCTACCACAGTGCACTTTGATTAAAATTATGGATCTGTGTTATGTGTGTGGTATAGTCAAGCCCAAAGTGTTGCAATTTATGTATTGAGTTTTACCACTTGCACACAAGTTTTTGGTGTGGTGTTTGGGATTTTTTAATTGTCTGAAATACAATAAAAAAGTAGATATACTGTTTCTTCCTGTAGATGAGATGCATATACTAATTAATTTATTTTATTTTTCAGACATTGTAGGGAAGAGGGATGGTGGGTTTCTGATTTCTCCTTTCCCACATGGCAGTGTTCATCCTCTGGTCATGTCAAGAAAGAGCAATGTTTGTATTTCTCTTTGCACCAGAAACTGAAATAAAAGATGTCAGAGTATAAACCAGTGTGATATGAGTTGCCAGTGCGCACTCACAGTTTAGGGGGCCAATGCATCCTGGGCTGCATTAAAAGAAGTGTGGCCAGCAGGGCTAGGGAGGTGATTCTGCCTCTCTGCTCTGCTCTAGTGAGACCCCACCTGGAATACTGTGTACAGTTCTGGTGCCCTCATCGCAGGAAAGATGTGGAGCTGTTGGAGACAATCCAGAGGAGGGCCACAAAGATGATCAAAGGCCTGAAGCTCCTCTGCTATGTAGACAGGCTGAGAGAGCTGGGGCTGTTCAGCCTGGAGAAGAGAAGGCTCTGGGGAGACCTTATAGCAGCCTTCCAGTACCTGAAGGGGCCTACAGGAAAGCTGGGGAAGGGCTTTTCACTAGAGAGGGTAGTGATAAAACAAGGGTTACTGATTTTAAACTGAAAGAGGGGAGATTTAGGCCAGACATCAGGAAGAAATTCTTCTCCATGAGGGTAGTAAGGTGCTGGAATAGGTTGCCCAGGGAGGTTGTGGAAGCCCCCTCTGGAGGTGTTTAAGGCCTGGCTGGATGAGGCTTGTGCAGCCTGGTCTAGTGTGAGGTGTCCCTGCTCATAGCAGGGAGGTTGGAATCTGATGAACTTTTAGATCATTTTGAACATGAACCATTCTATGATTCTATAAGAAGCTGGTAGAGGCATTTTTCACATTCACCCTTTCTTGAAGTGAAGATATTTTGTCAACAGGTGGGCATTTAAAAGACTACTGTCCCTTCACAGTCTGTGTTTTCGAGCTTATGTTGATCAGTTTCTGTAAAGCTGGAAGCCAAGTTTTGCTTAAAGCTGAAACATTCAGTACATAGACTTCTGATGCTATGCCAGACAGCCAGGAACCCAAGGGCAGACTGCACAGAATGTCTTTAAAGTGCTAGTATTCTTGGGATCCCAATTTATATTCTCTTCCCTTGATTTCTTTGGAAGGAGGCAACTTCAATACCTTTAAATTCTCAAGAATGGATGAGTTCACCTCCTGAAGTTGTTTTAAAATAACAGACCCATCCTGGCAACCTAGATAGTGCATGGCAGGATGATAAAACTTTAGATAGTCTCTGATGGAAGCCAGCATGTAACTTTGCAATACTTCACTGAAACTTCATATTCCCATCAAAAGGTCATTGCTGATCTATCTTAATTGCATGGAAAAAACCCCACTTTTACTCAGAAGTTCTCAGATGTCTTGATTAAAGATACTCAACCAATATTAACTACTCCATGGGGTTTCCATCCAAATTGAGTTAAAAAGACATGAAAAGCCAGGGTACTACCATAAACATATGGGAGCAGAGAAGTAGATATAGATGTTCAGAATTCATCATTTCAAACTGGAATGAAAAAAATTACATCAGAGCTCAAGCTGGTATTTTTTATTTGATAGCATGGATTCACTTAGTGGAGCACAATGAGGAAAATAAATTCATGCCTCCTGATTTCTAACCTCTTTTTGCATACATTAGCCGTCTTTGATTTCCACTAAATATAATGATGCCTCCGCTTCCAGATGTTTCTTTATTAAAATCGTTTCAGGAGAGAGAAAAAACACAAGTGATCTCAAATGCTGAAAGTTCTCAACTCATTATCACATTTTACATAACATACAGACATACTGACAATGTTAATTAGTGAGATAGGCTTGATTGTTCTTTAATTACTCTGCCAAGAGCTAGTATGAAATACAAAGCCACAAATTATATGACATATTATAAGTGGATTGGTTTTAATGATATATTTCATGTGCCAGTATGCATATTTCATTACTACACTTGAGTTATTCGCATTTTAACACGGCTATTAATAATAAAAATGCTGGGTTATATACATGAATAAGAAAAATATTACTGCAGAATTTTAAAAGGCACCTGACTCAATGGTGCGATTTTATGTGTTGCAAAGTTCCAAATATCAGCATCAGGACAGGGTATGCAGATCATAAAGCTCTTCCTGTCACCCTGACTGTCATGCCATTAAGTATTTTATGAAATGGCTCCTTACTGAAAAATACACAGTTAGCAGAATAGTGTACTCCTTAGGCCATGTCTGGCTGGGTAGAGGATCAGCTCTGTGTTACTGTCCATGACCCTGAATATGTGACTTTAGAAAAGTTACTGTTCAGCACTGGGGAGGATTCCTCATGGAGTTACAAGAGATTTCTTCTGCATCTCTATTTTTCAGGCTGAGATGAGAGTCGGAAGCAAGTCTGTAGCTTTCTGCATGCTCTGACAGCAGGTTATTATGCATAAAATGAAGCCAGTAAGCTCCCCAAGCTGTCTTCCTGTGAAAAGATTGAGTACCCATGGACTGAAACAAGTCTCATCCCATTTTACATTGAATACATTTATAGAACTGTGTTATAGTAGCTTGAGTAAAATAACTATAGTTACTGAGTGATAGTAAGACAATGCTAGTTTAAGTTATTATATCTGTTTGTTTATTACTGTCATGTTATCAAGATGACATTTATGTATCGGCTTTGATTTGAGCAAATAACTTTGACATTCAGCAGCAAAAGGTCAATCTCTCAATTTTGCTTTGAAGTTTAAAGTTCTATTACTCAAATATGAAAAAACTTTATTCTCTTTACCTGCATCTTATTTTTGTACTACAAGATAGGAATAGCCATGTGAAATCAAAAAGAATTGCATGTATCTGGTGGCAGGACAGTAATTTATTTTCTGTCATTTGTCCATTGTCCTTTAAAACCGAAAAGGGGAGATGAGACATTTCAATCAGATTTAATAAAGAGGAAAAGCCATCAATACCTGTTGTGTAAGTATGGAAACAACTGAGCTCATTATTTTTTTCTCCAGTTTTATAATACTCTCATTTTCAGAAGGTTTCTCAGCTGGAATACCTCTTTCTCTATACCTACATTTAAGAGTGCTTGTATCTTGAATAATTAAAAAGTCTGTTGCAATTGCCTTTTCATGGTAACTAGTGCACTGCAAAAATGTGACATTTCACTTAACTAAATACAATTTAAAAATCTAGCAACAGCAGATTATTTGGTATTTTGAAAGTGGTAGACTGCAGAAGGATGCTGAGTTCATTCACAGAGTTGCCTTCTTCAATTCAAGAAGATGCCTTATTAATCCCAGTGAGGATCTGGGAATACTATAGGACTGATAATCTCTGTAGGACTGATGATCTCATTTTTCACAATTATTTATGCATGCATAAATACTTGGGGAACCTTCCAAAAGCTGAGACATTACATTCTTGAAGGAAAGCCAATATTTTCTGTACAGTAATATATAGCAAGAGAAAGGACTTTGAACAGAGGATAACAGGTGAGAAGCAATGAACGCTGTTTGGACCAGAATGCCCTTTTAGTATTCTTAAGGGAAAATCCTGGTCCACTCTTGAAAATTTCTGGTTAAGAAAGTCTGTAATACTGTCTTTTAGACTAATAGAGACTAATTGAAAGCCCTGAGCAGAGAAATTACTGGCTGTAGGGTTGTATTTTGAGCATATTTCTAGGTATTCCTAGGCACTTTAAAGCTGATTTAACTTTTATTTTTTGCTCACCTTCTGAGGGGAAAAAAAAAAAAAAAAAATTAAAAAATATATGGTGCTTTAGAGGAACGGATGCTGTGCAAAGAAAACTCTTTGTGGAAGCTTTTATATATATTTTATTAATTGCAGGCTTAATTGCAATCAGAGTGTAGGGATATAAAGCTGTCATTTGTCTTTGATTCTGAGTGAGTTTTTCACTCTCGGTATGATTCACTTTTTCTTTTCAATGGGAAAAAAGAGTTCATGGACCACAATGCCTAGTGCGATCAAATGCATTTAAAAAATTCTGAAGTTGGCTGCAAGTGTTAAAGATTTCCCTTTGCTTCTCTCTGGTGGTGGAGGCTATTTATTTCCTGCCAGTTTTGCTTGCCCGTTTTCAGATATTGCCAGCCTTTGATGAAATGATGTGGAAAATGTTTCCGTTAGGAAATGGAAACAAATACTTCATGGTATCATAATTTAGTCCTTAATTAATTGTTCATATATTATTTTTGCAAAGCCTCCTGGCTTACAAGGCCACAAATACATTACACTTATTTTAGTATCAGCTTCTAGTCTCATAGTTCTTTGAACAACCCTTTCCTGATTTATTCTTGTTCAAACTATACTTTTAAGACAGGATCAGGAATGTTTTACTTTTTCTGTCACTGGAATGTCCTTTTCATGAAAAATACATCTATTTATTCAATAGCTTGTGAAGAAAGTGATATGATATTTTCCCAATTTACAGATGTGAAAACATTCAGTCAGAAGAATACATTAAAATTGTGGCTGAACAGTTAAACAAATGTCAGTCTCCACTTTGCTCGTTTTGTACTAAATGTTTTGGGGAAGCCTGAAGCCCAGCTCCTGTACCTTCAGGTGGAGCTGTACAGGTTCAGCATCAAAGCAGAAACACAGACAATTTCACTTTCAAGAGATTTTCAGCCTGAATACTGGTTTGATAAAACTGGAGCTACTGGTAACAAGTAGAAACAGCAGCATTGCCACAAGAGGAAGGCACACAAAGTTTGGCTGCTGTATGTTGTTTGGTAGTAGCCAGCTGGCTAATCAACACAGATGTGTTGGCTACCAAATTAGCAGATTTACAGCTCCAAGCTGCAGAATGTGCTGATTCTTCCTCTCTGAAGTGACATGAGGAGACAAAGGGAGAGCAAAAAGAAGCTGAAGGTAAAAAATAAAGGATCAAAGGGTACAAAGCTATAGGAAATGGCTTTATTGGAGTCAGAACAATTTACCTAGCTGTGATACAGGGCTGAAATGGTCAAAAGTTCCTAGGTCTTGGTTTGGGTTGAGAGGCAGCCAGACTGTGGAGATGCTGAGGGCAGGATGCTGATGTCAGATATTTCATCTAAATGCTTTCTGTCTTCTTTGCCCCATCAGTCTCCTACCTAAGCAATTTTCTGACTTGGAATGTTTTTAAACAGTTACTTCAGTAACCTCATACATGCTGCATGCTGGCAAGGTCAGCGTGCTGTATAAGAAAATTGTAATAGAAGCTTGAACTGTTCTGTATTATAAGCATGCTGTACTCAGCATGGTAAAGTGCGAAAGTATATGCATATCATACTTTCTGGTCTTTATGTATTGACCCAGTTGGCTTACATATTTATTGTGAAGTTTCTGCATTCAGGAAGAAGGCACAAAGTTATTTTTGTATTCACTGAAATATAAATAATCCTATACCTATCCAGGGACAGAAAGCTTTGGATTTCATAGTCTGCTATAGGGCTTTCATCTCAGGTCATCATGATAGGATGATCATATAAGATGCTTAGAGAGCTATATCTCAAGGTGGCATGGAAAATGTCTCTGTTTTATTTGGAAGCATCACTTTTGTGTTTAATTCTTTTAGTTTGTGTGTTTATTAACCTTCTGACAAACACAAGTCCTTGGCAATAAAACCTGAAATTTGGTGGGTATTAATACATGTGTATTTTCTGAATGCACCACAATGGCCTAATCAATTGTGGTTACACAAGCTGAAGGTAGTAAAACCAAAATGAATCCAAAAAATATCAGAGTCCCAGAGGAGATAAGCGAGATTTGTCCATTTGAGACTGCTGGAAGGAGGCTGCTCAGTACATACTGTGCAGTCATACATTTTTAATGTGTAGCCATTGTGGCTGAGGGGATAAATATTCAGTACCTGTTATTACCTGATAAACTCATACATATGTATGGATCCATTTTATGTGGTAATTAGAGAATCTAGTTTTAACATCTGGTTTTACCTGATAAACCAACTTTATTTATTTAAATAAAGGAAAAGCAATAATTCACAAGCTACAAGCATCATGAAGATGTGAAGCAAATGTATCAAAGAGGAGGAAGGAAAGAACGATGTTTTAGATCCACATCCCCTGTTAAACAGGAGGACGTGCAAACAAGAGCAACATGTGCTATCTTTCTATATTGTTTACTGGAAATACAAGTGCCTGCTTTCAAAGTACAATTTTAAACAATCGAACCAAGTTCATTTTAGATAGAATGGTATTACAGACAAATCTGACTATACCAAATATGTCTGAGTGCTTACTGAGGTAGCTGATTTTTATAGCCTGTATCTGACTAAGAATGACAGTTCAGATAACAACCAACAAATAAATAATGAGAAAAGAGAAGTAAAAAAATGCTGGTTTACATTACCGTCTTAGTCTTGGGCCATAATGTGGACACATTGTTTCACTAAGTGCAAAATATTTGGAGCCCTTACTTTTTCTCCCCAGCAGAAGCAGTGGGAGGAACTGATCTGAGCTTCAGATTGTCTCCTTGTCTGCTGATAAGGTGAGGAGTAGTCTTAGAAGGTACTGTCTTTTTCAGAGCTTTTAAACTCCCACTGCAGTTTATCAGCATAAATTATTTTATGTCTTTTCTAAGTGCTAATACCCTAAAGAAATTCCTCTTTAATGAGTAATATATCTTAGCAAGGTGGCCTCATGAAACATAGGATTCTTTTTGTGAGAAAATGGAGAATGATATGTAAAATAAATTAATATATTCTGTACTTTGGAAAAGTACAGGAAGAATCCTTGTGATCCCTGACATTTTTTGTGAGTTTTGATTCTGTGCTGTGTCTTACTGTTTTTATGAAGGATGCCCAACTGCCTGTGGTGTAGAAAAGCATTCTGGTGCTACTGGCATTCATGAAAGTCCTTCTTTTGAAGTCCTTTTTTGGCTGTCACTGTTTCACCCTGTTACTGCCTTCTCACAAACCCTTTCACTGAGCAGCAGTTTGCACACAGTTTCCTTCGGCCTCATGCCCCTTTCAGCTGTCCTTGTCACACAGCTGATGACATCCTTTTATTCCTGCCGACAGAGCCTGGCAGGTGGGCTGTGTGGTATAAAAGCCTTTCACTCTGAGTAGAAAGGTGTGCAGAGTGAGTCTTATGGGAGGGATGGAGTACTTTTAACTACATGGCTGATGGGAAACACACCCCACAGCTGATATTCATAGGTGAAGGTGGAATCTATAAATATCTGTAGAATTAATTTGAACATGACACTTCTACCTTTATTTTGCAAAGGTCTTGGAGTTGCTGGTAGAATCATAAGATCTGAAGACAAAGTAGCCTTTCTTTCATTATTTGAAAGAGTAAATGTGTTTGCTTATCTGAATAAATTATCTATTTATTTAAAGCTCCTTCATAACTCAGATGTGAGGTAAGGATGATAACTTCTTTACCTTACTGAGTTTTATTCCACAGCAATGACATTTTTTATAACATCTGTTTCTCAGCTATGTGTGAGCTTCTGTCACTCTTCCTCCCTGCTCTTTGATGTGGTTAGCCCCAGGAAATAAGGCCAAAGCAGAGGTCTGCCATTTCTCCGTAGTGACAAACCATTCCCAGCTGAAATCTAATGGGTCTGTCTTCAGGCAACTCAGGATTTCCTTGTGTTGAGGCAATTATAATTAACACCCTGGTGATCCTGCCTCCTCTGTTTCTTTGTCACACCAGACTGGTCTCATGTGAGATCCTTCAAAGCTCTTGCAGCAGCCTGATGGATGGAGCCAGGCAGACCAAGCAAGCTTCAGCACCCTTCTAATAAGTGCTCACTCAGACTAGAAGACGTTACCACGAAGTTGTTTCAAAAAAATAGCTTAGAGCAACAGACATAGTCATGTGGATGTGTAAAGTGATGGGGTCTGGATTTTTTGTATATTTTTAAAGTTATCTTTAAAATTTTGATTCTTGTGAATAATGAACTTCAAGAAGATTATTATGGACTAAGAAGTTTTTTAACATGCTTGTCAAAAGATATCATATGAACCCCTGGCTGGAAGATAGTTCAACAAATTTAAATTGGTAATGTGCATCACTTTTTTTTTAATGATGTGGATTGATAGACTTTGGAGCAAACTTTCTTGGGAAGAAATAAATTTTCCATGTCTTGATGTGCTGATATTAAGACAAAATGCTTTCCTGGAAGACGTACTCTAGCTAAGCACAAATCATAGGCCCTACTGCAGGGAGAACTGTGACACACAGCACACCGTGCTAGATAATGTCAGACAAATAGTTGTTTCCATCTCTAAAATCTGTGAATCTGTTTGTTTTGGGTTTTTGTGCTTTTTTTTTTTTTTTTTTTTTTTCCTTTTGAAAGCTTCAGTGCTCCATGTGTCAGCATGAGAAGGGAGCTTATACCTGAAAGGAAGACAAATTATTATGGTGGGTGGGTAGGGGTTTTATAACACTGTTTAGAGAGAGATGCCTTTCTCCTGTCACCATAAAATAGTCTCTTTGATTCTTGCCTCTAAACACTGAAGGCTTAAAAGTCTTGGAGACTGTACTGGTAGTGAAGGCAATGGGTCAATGCACAGTCTAGTTTTGAGCCATGAATAAAACTTACATATTGTCATGGTTTGGGCCTGACCCGACAACAAAGAACCAGCCACATGGCCACTGACTTCCCCCCCTGCCCCAACACACACACACACTGTGGAATGGGGAGGACGAAGGCCAATTAGAAGCTCATGGGACAGTCAAGACAAAGGACAAGGAGGGTTTCACTCACCAATTATGGTCACAGGCAAAACAGACTCAACAACTTGGGTCAAAATAAGAATTTAATTTATTACTAATCAAATGCACACAAGACAGAGACAACACAAAAATCAGTGCTTAAATGCAGTACCCCACCCATTCCTTCTTCCTGGACCCAAATTACTTTGCTTCTGATTTCTCTATCTCCTTCCCTCCAGTGGTGGGGGACAGGGAGTAGGGCTCAAATCAGCTCACAGTCTGTTGTTCCCTGCTGCTCCTTCCTCCTCACGGATAAGGATTCCTTACAGTCCTCCCCTGCTTTCCCATGAGGTCTCTCCCATGGGAGACAGTCCTTCCCATGAGGTCCAGTGCCTCAGGAATAATCTGCTCCAGTGCAGGCTTCCCACAAAGTCACAAGCTGCTTCGGGAACAGTCACTTTCACTGGTTTGGGGTCCTCCACAGCTGCAGATCCAAGTCCATGGACTGCAGGTCCACATATGTGATTCCGGGTGCCTTCAGGTGATGTACTGTTGTGTTCCTCTCAAGTATTATAGCAGTTTGTGCATATTTTAATCGCAGAGGCGCATCCGTTATCTCACTAATGGCTCGACCTTGGCCACCTGAGCCAAGGGAGTTTTTTGTAGCTTCTTACAGGAGGCACCCATGGACCCCTCCTCCACTATAAAAACCATACCAGAACCAACCTAGCACAGATATAAACAAGGTTTGTTAATATAGAGTCACAATTCTGTAGTTCTCTGGAGGCTATTGGACATTAGAAAATAGCAGCATATAAATCAACCCAAACAGACCTGATTCTCACAAGAAACAAGACATTTTTTACTGGACAACCTAAACAGTCTATAGAATGAGTAATTAAAGAAAAACAACTTTGGCACAGAAAATCCATGTGAGACATGAATATGTAGTATATGCAGTTGATAAACATATAAATAATATTGAAAAAATAAATAAGTTTAAAAAATATAATTATTAAGATTATTTTGAAGAGCATTAATAAGTAGTTAATTTGTTAGGGCAGAAAATCTGTATCTAATCTGTGTTTAAGGGAGCTTTTGGAGAGTCTGCAGATAGAAACCCTTTTGTGGATGCATCCTCAGCACTTGGGAATGTCATCCTGGTGCTTAGTCCTTATTTTACTGTCTTTTATAATGATAAAATTGCATTAATTTATATGAGGCAATCAGATATGTTACCATTTTAATCCAAATTATTTTAGACTTGCAAGTACGGGCTACTTTGGGAGCGATTTCATTTGTCTTATTTTTGTCTGTGAAAAGTGTCTATCCTACAGATCCACCTGTCTCCAAGACATCTAATTTTTCCTGTTGTCTAATTTCCGGTTCACTTAAGTAAAACTAAGCTCATTTAAGCTTTAAGCTGCTTGTATAGCAGCATGTGTAGACTTGTATACGCTAAATGCTTTTCTATTCTATCTCCAAGTAGTTATCAAATATTATTTCCAAAATTATCTTGTACTAAATAGTGCATTTAGTACCAACTAAAAGAGTAGTAGGTAAATGATAGCTTTATACCTCTCCTGCAAACTGCAAATTTTCATACAATGAATGTAAACCTAACAGTAAATAAAGCCTTTCAGGTATTTCAGTTGCAAGTCAATAGTATTCACAGAGGGTTTTGACTCACTCACCCCCATAGTGGTATCTACATTAAGATACAATATCTTTTCCAAAAAGTTACTTAAAATATGAAATTTTTTTTGCATGTGTTGATGGATGTTTGAAAAAATAAAATTCAGTGGTAAAGTGTTTTATTAACATTCTTACTGCTCAGTGATATGGTCTTTTTTTTTGTGTCCTGAAAACTGATAGCATCAAGGCCAGTTGCTTGGAGGCAGCATAGAAATGAAAGAAGCTCTGGGAATTATATGAAAAATATGTTTAATTAAGTAGGGACAAGCAGGGAATTAAAGGCATTTAATTTACAGACAGATTAGAAGGCCCTTTGCTTTATGTGTTCATAGATTGTGCAGAAGCTGTTCCATTAAGCTGAACCTGCTGTCCAATTCCATGCTTATTTTCTCAACTAAATACATTTTCAGCTCAAAAACAATACAAGTGGGAGTAACTTTGGCCAGGAGATTGAGACTTATGTTAGTTTTTATTTCAATTGATTCTGTCCATATTTACTCTGTAAGTAAATATGTTTCTCTCCTGACTCAGTTACAATAGCTTGGAGAGAAATGCCTAGATTTGTATAAACTGTATTGCTATTCACCCAGCCCCATACCAAGTATCTCTATTATAGTTGCTTTCCTCACTTTCAAATGGATTTCCAGTAGAAAATTCATTCAAACCAGTGTTCTGATTTGAAAAATAGTGGGAGTCTCTCTCCAAACATTCTTCTGTATTAATCTATACTTTCAAGGCCATTCTGCATAGTGATACAGCCTATTTCTGATTAAAGATGTTCTACATTTGAGAAGTTCCTCCTTCCAGGCTAGCCTGCAGCAAGCTGAGAGCAGCTCCCTAGGATGCACCATGGGGTTTGTGCTCTTCTGAGAGTCACTGACACCAGTTGCCACTGCAGATAAGTGCTTCTCCTTCGTATTGCACTTGCAAGAATCACTGGCATGGTCTTTTCAAATTCATCACTTCCTGGCAATTTTTAGAACTCAGACTTTAAAATGGTATGAAACCTGTGCACTTTCAAAAAAGCTGTAACAAGAAATTTAAATTACCCCATATGTCAAGTTTACGTATAAAGTAAGAAAATTCAATTAACGCTATGGTCTTCCCAGTAAATGTCCCCCCAGAATAACTGTATTTTTTTTTTTTAATGTAAAGGATATGGCTGTGTTACTAACTTTAAATATTTAATTCTATTGCTAAAGAGATGAAAAGGTATCATAGTTGAAGCAGAAATTGAGGGCACTTAAATTCAGTTCTTAAGTTTATCTGGTCTCTTTGTGACTTTACACAGGCCTGCTAACATAGAAGTGGGAGACAAAGCCTGAATGAATCATCCAGCTTCCCACAACAAGAAGAACCATATGGTTCTCATACATCTCACCATGCATCTCATGTAGTAGGATCCCTAGAATATCATCTTTATGTACTCTCACTCACTGCAAACCTCAAAGTCATCCCAAAACTGATAGGAATATCTGGGTCTATATTAAAAGGTAAAGAAACTCTGGTTATGTTGGTGGTCTCTCTGACCCTTTACTTGTTGGATGCTAATTTAATATGACCTATCTGTGACAAGGCTAAGATACAAAAGCATCTGCAGGAGTGTTGTTGCAGTCTTGATAGACTTGACAAGATCAGGTTTGTAGGAGATGTTGTTGGGTTTTTTGCTACATAAACCAGTGAAGCTCAAAAAGAAACATAAAAAATGTTCTGTGCACATTTCTTTATTCCAGTATGAAGCAGAAGCAGCAAACTTTAAAGCTATACAGAATGAGATAGATACAAATCATTAGATACTTATCAATTAGCCTTACTGAAAGAACAGGCATGGTATCTATGGATCAGATGGAACATTATCAGGAGAAATGTTAAGTCTTTTGGTAGGTAAATTCATTCACAGACTGTGAAACATTAAGAGTTTAATGCAGAGAGGGATTATGATTTTTCGAAAACCAGCACCTGTATTGGATCCCTGATATTTGATATCCAAGAGATTTATAAACTGCATTGCAAAGTTACCTTTTGAAGATGTTTTGTATGGCTCCATTAAGTTTTAGGACTGAGGGATTAAAGGTAAAGTGATTGATTTGTATGTTTTCCTTCTGAAAGTCATACACATTTTGTGCTGGACTGCTGGAGCGTGGATTCCAGCTCTGGTCTACAAAATAGACCATCTTAAACCTAATTAACCTGGAAGGGTCCGTGCAATAGCATTCACTTGACATCTAGGAAGACAGACTTGCAGTGACAGCATCAAGGCAATGACATTTTTTCACTGCCAGTCTGCCTCCAGTTTTATACAGCACAGTCTCCTGTTGGTATCTTATCTCAAAACTGCAGTTTCACCTCTTTCCTCCACAGTTTTAGGGTGGGAAGATGTAACAAAAGAAGCTGTATTTCACAAGCTGGGACAAATTTAGTATTTTTAAATGATAATAGTATCTCTACAGCATTACTGTGAAACTTTGAAGGCACTAGTTTTCTAGAAGGGGTCTTGAAGTGTGCATACTAGGGGACCTACTGGGGGGATAAATGTCATCAGCATTTTATCCTGGTTAATTACCTGTAAATGTAAAATCATGGATTGTCATTTTGTGTATCCCTCTTGGAAAGCCTGTCTTTTCCCATGCACTAAGTAGGACACCTTGGCACTTGAATGGTTTTAACACATAATCTCTCTGTGATGCAATTCCACATTTATAAAATCATTGTAATGCCTCTTTATCTCACAGGGGGTTGCATGGGTGGATATACTAAATCACTATGAGATTCTCAGAGGCAGAGGTCTGTAAACCACCGTGTGCGGAAAAATAGAGAACAACTTCAGATTTTCAAATGGCAGAGAAGCTGAAGTGTAAAATATTAATGTTATTACTGTTGTCTGCCCTACAGAAAGAGGAACCACATGCTTGCTGGATGAACAGCTCTTACTTTACACCTTAGGAAGCAACAAAAAGATAAAGAAAAAACCTAAATTTTGCATGTAAGAATGCAGTGCAACTCCTCTGCAAGATGTGTGTTGTGCTGTGCATTCCAGACAGTCATGCATGAAATCAAAGAGGTACTTCACAAGCAGAAGTGAAGCAGCACTTCCTTCTTCTTAGGGAAACTCACAGCTTCAGAGAGGTGAAAAATCTGACAAAGCCTTTAAAGAACCAATTGCTAAGGCTATGGGACATCCACCTGACAGCAGTTTAAGCTGAAGCATGTTAACGCAATGTAAAGCATATTAAATATATTCTTTTCTCAGTTATGCCTCAAACTTACAGTGCACTAGTTGCTGGCAGGAATATTTGTAGAGAGAGGAGAGCAGACTTTTCCTGACAATATAAAAAAAGGGAAAGGCTGATTGAAAAAGTCTCAACTTGAAAAAGAGGAAGAAAGCATTGTAGGGCAAGGTAATGAATCATGAATAAGTCACTGGTGGGTGAAGTTCTTACACAGGTATCAGCTTGCCTAAATGTCACTAGGTTTCATGTCACATAGGTGTGTTTGTGAACTGGACACAGGCATCTCCTGCAACCTCAACTGAACACAGGTGTCTCCTGTTCAGCTGCTCACTCACCTGGCTGCTGAGACAGGGCTAGGGAAAAAGCTCCACTTCCAGATTGGCCTAGGCTGGGACAAGTAAAAATCCTTCTTAAGAATTAAATTTAAGACTACTAAAAAGAATGACATGTTAGATCCTTGAATTGAGAACTCACAACAAAACTAGAAAAAAAAATAATCCTTGGTCTTTTTGTTCACCCTGCCAGAACTTCTAAAATGAAAATTGTCTGATCCATTCTGCCAGTAAGGCAGCATATAATCCATTCTACACTGTTCATTGACTACTACTTTATATAAACAGTTTTATATACACACACACATTAGGGTTTTCTTATCCCATTTTCTTATTTGTAATAAGGTGCTGGTTTTTTTAATACTGAAAACCAAACCTGCTGTAAGAACTGTTATCTCAAAGGAACCATCCTGGTGTAAAATGCTTCACCAGTTCTCTTCCAGATTAATAGTACACAGTTTGCCATTTGATGTAATAACAAAGCATAAATATTTTCCTGTCTTCTTTTACATCCTGTTTTTGTTTCAAGGTGTATGTGGACAGCAAAAATAATCCAAGCCTAGAAGCAGCTACCCACTCTTACAGCACAGAGTGGGTAACAATCTGAAAGGTCTTCCCTTAACATAAAATTTACTTTGTTTACCATGAATCGTAAAAAGCCTAAATAAACATGACATCACCAAGACAGCATATCTTGCCCTGCCACCAATAATAAAAAAAAAGGATCAAAAATCCCCCAAGTAAATAAATGAGCCATCTCCTTTAAGTTCTATAGTCTGCAAAACAATATAATCCAACTCTGGACAGGCATAGGCACCATGTTATTTCTGAATGAAATTATGTATGTAATTGCATAGATTATGCATTCAAATTGAGATGTATATTTTAATCTACTAATTCTTTATTTATTTAGATTATGACACTGTGTCATACTGCAGCTACTCTTATCCCATGCATTCTGATCAAGTAAATGCTGGAATTACAGTATAAACATAAATTTTGAAGGAGACAGAATTTCAGGATGTGAAGTTTTTATGTATACATTTCTCTTCTGCCTTATTCTAACTTTACAATCACTTCTTAACAGAGAGTGAACCTAAAGATAAAGTTCTGATTCTATGTTCTGTTCCTCTAGGTGGCAAATAGTACTGAGTTAGCTCAGGGTATTAGGCAGAAGGATGCAAAAAGGATATGAGGGTCATTTTGGAGAGGACAAAAAGGGGGCAAAGGTTTTCCAGGGAGCTCCCTGCAGTCTTAGTTTCTCTGGTAGCTCCTCCTTTTCCAGTCAGCTTCAACCTCCCTTCTTTCTGCTCTTCCACTTTGTTGAAGCTGCCTGCTCTGCTCAGGCAGTGCTTAAATATGCATGGCCGTGCTGTCAGAGCAGCAGCTCTCCAAACATGAGCTCCCCTCATGCCCCAGGTCCTGACTGGCCCCAATGCCTGCGTTAGTAAGGCTGAGAGTTTTGGATGGAGCAGAAGTGGGTTTTGAATTTCATACTGTCCTAATGCTGTTCACTGAGCTGAATTGTGTTGATATGAACGTAGTGATTAAATTAATGACTGGTACCGTTTACTTTGGTCCACTGTATTTGCTTACAGTTATCAAATTCTGCAACAATATTTTTTTCTCCAAATTGAGCTTCTGATTAGCTTCATCATTATTCATTAGCTGTGTGATTAGCAGAGAGTTTCTTTCAGGTAACCTGAAAATTAAGTGCTTGCAGTTGTCAAGGAAATGCTGTTGGATTTGGCTTTTTGTTTTGCTGTTTCTTGACATACTCAAAAGAAAGATGTACAGTGTGTACTCAGGTATGAAACTACAGTTTTTCTGTAATAGTATAGTGCTGCATTTTTGTCATTACTTCAGTTTGTGTACCTTATTACTGAGTAACTTCCAGACAGAGATTCATCTCATTAACGTATCTGTAGGTCATATTATGTGAACTAGGTACCTGAAATAATGCTTATACTTTCTATTGTCTTCATGTTTTTCTATATCTCATTACTCTTGTCTCTCCATTTTTAAAGAGAACAGGCCTAGTTTCATTTGCTTTTCTGCATATCTGTATTCCCCAAATCTATGCAGCATTCAATGTTCCTTTTACTTTCTCCATACCTGTAATGTCAATTTTATATCAAGTTGACCTTAACTGAGCTTGGTATTATAATGTAGTGTTGTTGTAGGACCACCAGGCATCACATTTATTATCCTTTATCAATTTTTCTCTGAAAATTATGCTTGCCACCAAGAAAAAAGTCATATAACTATCTAAGGTGTAAACTCATTCACAATACTGATGCTGGTCTTGAGGCATTTGATGTTTTTTCTAATTCATGCCTCTAGATTCTGCAGTTCATAACTCATCTTCATTGAAGTGCAAGAAGTTGGGTGAAATTTAATTGCACAAAATTTCAAAGATGTAAATTGGAGAGGGAAGGAGAGACCATATTTAATCCATTCAGTTTTGAAAAGCATCTCATGCTGACATTAAAAAGGCTCCAGAGGCAACAGCATTCAGTGCATGATGAAGTTCTACAGAATCAATTTTGCACAGTCTCCTCAAAAATTGAAAGAAGCATCTATAGATCTGTATTTGCAAGTGGGGCAGAGAAAGGCATTCAGTGTGGTAATGACATTAAGCATCTAATTCCCATATGACACTCTCAAGCAATGTGTGAAACATTATGTTTATCTGTAGCTTTAATTTAAAGGCAGAAGTAAGTTTAAACCATTAAAAAAAATGTGTCAGTGTTTCCACACTGGCAGCCAGTGATTAACGGTGAAAGCCTCTCACTTCAGGCAAACTGGTTTGTCTGCATCTTAAATGGCAGCAGACCAAACCAGTGATTTTTCCAGTGTTGTGGCTTTTTTTTTTTTTTTTCCCCAGAAAAAGATAATTTGGAGGAGTATATCAATCTCAATGAAACCTTAATCAGTTTGAGGCAGGAGGGAGCACCCCACCCCCGACCCACGGCGCAGTTCTCTATCAATGATATTTGAGGAAATAGCTCCTTGGCCTAATTCAAGGGAAAGAGGAAGGAAGATAAGGGTGCTGCTGTTCTCTGAGATAGAATTTGAATGCTTGCAGGAAGGAGGATTGCTTGAGATCTCTGAAGGTACCTTTTCTGATCTCCAGATGATGCTGCAGTAGGAATAGTGGATGTGAGATGTAAGGAGTTGCATTACCCTGAAGGAAGTAATTGGCTATCCAGATGGTTAATAAAGAATGAATAATCAGTGAAATTAGTCTGGGAAATCACCTCTTTGGCCTGAGACTATATCACAGCTTTAAAGTTTTATGTGTGGTATGTAATAAGTTAACAAATGAAAACGGAAAGCTTTGCGTGAACAGAAATTGCTCTCATCTGTGCAGTGCGTGCTCATTTAATAATGTATTGTAATGTGTCTTTAAGATTATTTTTTTTAAGAGGATAATTAAAAAATTGCAGACCTAGAGATACTCTGCTCCTCCCTTAAAGGGTCTGCACTTATCTGACGTGTCATATAGATTCCAGTATAAGCTTTTTGTAAGTGCTGCAGGAATACATTTAATTAGTATAAGCTCACGACATTTGTATAAAATCAATTCCATCAATCCAGTTTAGTACATAACTAAGTTTAAGTTCATGTTTTGCTGTAAACATGAGGTTTTTTTTAGTTTCATTGACTTCAGGGCAGTTTACATGCCCACTTTGTTCAATCCCTGCAGAAACAAAGAACAGAGAAACAATAAAGGTAAGGTCAAAGGAAGGTAGTGATTAATTCCAAATAACTTTTTTGTTCTCAAATATAAAAATAATTTTTTACCCAGCTTCAAAGTTCAGTTAGTGGGAAATTTTACTTTAGAAATATTCTCTGAATTTTTATATCAAGGCTTAATATTGTCTTCCCTTTCTTCCTGTAATGCTTTATATGCCTCATAGTCATGTTAAGCCCATTGAGAACAATGATCACCCACTTTGTGCCCAGATTTCTTCTTAAAAGAGTCTCTATCTACTTTGCCTACCACTTCACAAGTATGAGTGGTTTTAAGCAACCAGTAAGGGAAGAGACAAATTCCTTTACTTGAACCTGCTTTCTTTGATTTTTTTTAGTTATTTGCTGCTATAATCATTATAAATTGCCTTGATAGACCACAGTTTCTTCTCAAATTTTTGTGTAGCACAAGGCCCAATTTTGAAGTTTAGTGGATGAATAATTTGGAACAAAATTATTTACACTAATGGCAGTCCTGCTGTTTGTTGTAATGAAACAAGCACTAGCATGAGCTGATGGGTGTTAGCTCCCTTCACAGATTTCAATGAGGTGGTGGTGATCGTGATGCTTTTCTCTTCCCTGGATTTTTAGCTAGATTTGGGGATAAAAATGTCTGTCTGGGGAAACAGACATGACAGCTATGAGATACTTCTACTCTTCTTTCCCCTCTCCCCATTTCATTCATCTCCTCTCTGATGTGCTGCCAACTTTTGTCAGAGATCTTGCAGAATAAAATTTATATAGATGACAAGCCTAGTTATCAGACATCTTGGGCATATCAATGATCACAGAATTTAATCCACTTCAGTTTATACTTCAGCCCATGTCATAATGAGCTGTAAATAACCAGCTTTCCCTAATGTTAAAGTAAGGCAACTCAGAATATGTTTTTCATCTTAATCCAAGCATCCTTTGGGAGAATCTTGAATCTTAGTTTGTTGCTGATTTCAATTAGGTAGTTTTGTTACAGTGATTACTTAAAATTAAGTAATAAAACAATTAATTATTAATTAATTATAAATTATTTATTATTAACGCATCACAGGAAACCTTTACCAGCTGCCAGAGTAGAATCAAAGTGGACAGGACCTTTCCAACACACATTGTTTTG
Organism: Apus apus; assembly: GCF_020740795.1. Lineage (NCBI taxonomy): Eukaryota > Metazoa > Chordata > Aves > Apodiformes > Apodidae > Apus > Apus apus. Next base: position 75,546,969 of record NC_067285.1, on the reverse strand, counting down.
TGTTGCTCATGGGTACTTGTAATGGAAAGAGCCACAGTTTTACTTCAGCAGGAACTTCAGGAACACAAGGAATCACTCCTTTAATGTGAAAATGAGAGGATGAGATGCTGCCATAGTCAGCAGTGTACTTCATACTAAGATGTCCAAATCTACACAGGTCACTTGTTTACATTTATGTCAGTTCTGCTTTGGCAGCATCATTAATATCCAAGTGTTGACACAGCTGTACTAGCATTTGTTTTCTTTAAAGGCTTGGTGTCAGAACAGCTTGACTTTATATCATTGTTTTCCATTCTAACTCACAGATGGAGGAACTTATAACCTTTCTAGGTGATTAAATAGCTTCTAGTCATCTCCACAGTGGGAGTGACATTTGGTCTGGGGAGTAGCTCCCAGCCCTGGAGCTGGGTGGCTGAGCAGCTTGCAACCAGGCTGCTCTTGACATTCCCATCATCTCCCCTCTGTGCTGTGTGTGGGGCCACCCCTGATGTGTGAGAGTTCTGTGGGCCCCTCTGTGTGAGCGTCCCCCACTGCTACTCCAGTGTGCTGGGCTGGCCCTGCTTCCCCTCTGCCTGTGGGACCACAGAAGCCTGTGCTCTGTTAGCACACGGCTGTGCTGGGTGCTTTGGGAACCCCTCCTTACTGCCCTGACAGGAAGCTTTTCCAAACCCATAGACATCAGTCTTGTAGGGGCTCCAAGTGTTACTTTATATCGTGGTGATAGCCCATCTGTTTTGGCTTCTTTGATTTGAGCTGTAATTAGTGTCACAGAAGCAATACATCATCTGGCTTAAGTGTTGATTTTTAAATGAAAAATCGGATCTTGCCTTCCTCTTTGTTCCTTCTCTTTTAATGTGCTTGACATGAACAGCATTAGCCTCTCTACCTCCCTTGATACGCTGGTAGCACGGCCAGCAGCACAGGATGCTTGCAATTCCATTCTCATTCCCTGCTGTCACATGAGCATCTTCTTCCTCCCTCTGACAGCTTCATGGCTGGTGCTCCCTGGTCCTGCTTACCTGCTCATTCACCCCTGGGGCTGCAGTTGCTGTGCTGTCTTGTCCACTCTTTTGTCATTCTTCCGATCTGGCCACCCAGAGACTCAGTGCCATGCAGCAGGGGGAAATTTCCAAGCCTCACTGCTTGGAACAAACATGCAAGGCTGCACCTCTCAGCACTCCCTTTAAAGACCCCCCAAGAAGCATAATAATGGAAATGCCTATTAAACAAAATATGTATTAAGGAAGAAATCATTGTAGCTCATGCCCTTCTCCTTTATTCCATGTAGCTGAGTGCCTTGATATGTGAGCAACTGTATGCCTAATATATGCATAGTAAAAATAGCAGTGTAACTGACTTAGAATTCAAGTCACTTTACAGCAGTTTTTTTGAGTCCCCCCTGCATGCATTTCTGCAGAACTAATTATGCTCCCCTGTAAGATCAATGCTTTACTAATTTACATATGTTGTAACAATACTGCCACCAATGAATTTTACTGCTTCAAAAGGCAAATTGCTCTATGCCAACAATTAGAAAAAAAATGGCTTTGTTTTTCCTTTATGTAAATTATTTTATATTAACATTCACCTTTTCAAGCAGACATTTGATACAGGACAAGTAGCAGTATTAAAAAAAAAAGGGTGGAAAGCAGAAAAATAATCACACCTCTCACAAGAGAGAAATTTATTGTAATCTCTGTGATAAACAGAGAATTCTTAGAGATCAAATACGGAAGGTGTATCTGCTCTTGAGAAACCTGATCAGCACATATCACACACAGCAGGTAGGGCATGTTCTCACACTGTTTATTGGAATTACAGTAATAATCCTTATGCCTGTAAAGCACATTGTATGCCCGATTTATTTTTAAAACTTACAATTTGCTTTTCTTCAAAGCTTAGGCACTATGTGCTTCTGTAGTGACACACTGCTTTTCTACCAACAAACTATTTTGGAGGCAAGTAGCACTTGCCTTACATGAACTATCGCACTGAAAGTCCCTAATGATTGTTCATTTAAGTAAAGTAGCCTTGCTGCCTCTCTTTGTCTGTTCTTTTAATTTCATAATCTCTTAACTGTGGAAGAAGAGCAATGTCTCTTCCATGGAAATGCTCATGTTTGCTGTTTATTTGCTAGAAAAACAATTGGTATAACTGACAATTAAGTAAAGACCATAAATTGAAATTAACAGAGTAATAGCTCCCTTCTTGGCTTTGATTGTCCCTTCTTTTGCTGCTTATGACTATGAAGCAATCACCAACACGAGACAGAGGCATCCATTTTAAGGCACGCAAAGTGTTTGTCGATTCAGCTCAGGTGCAGGAACTGTTCTTATGCTGAGGCTTACAGCTGGTTTAGTGTACGTGCAGTAGTTGAGGCTTGCTGTTTTATTCAGCTAGCGTTAGAATTTTCAAAACTTGTTTTATGATTAAGCTGAGAAGTGTTTCAGAATTATCTGTTCTCTCTTTTCTTTTGATAGTGGCTCATGCAAATATCATCCTCACCTTTTTCACTTAGAAGTCAGAAAGTATGTTCCCACTCAAAATTCTGATGTGGAATGATTTTGAGTTTATAAACCAATTGTATTTATAAGAAATGTTACCAGTTCACATGTTTAACTACATTGTAAAGAGCATATGAGTAAGTGAAGTCCTTACGCTGAGCATACTGACACTGATATTTATGCAAGAAAGTTGCCTGGGTAATTTGCACAGCCAGACTACTCCATGCATGCTGGGAGTCTCTGGTTTGCCCTCAGAGAAGCTCAGCATTCCTCTACAGATGCCAGGCTTGCCTGGGAGCAGGGATGGATCTGCACCGGGGGCTTTTTCCTGGCTGTGTCTCTGCCCCTGCAGGGCTGCCCAGTTGATGCAACTGCCCCAGCATGAGCTCTTTGCCACAGCTTGGGAGCAGGTCTCCTTGGTTGGGATAAGTAAAGTGTAGTGGTAAACATGAGCTGTAGTGTAGTGCAAAACCTTACTCAAATCAGAATACCCAGCTGGTCATACTCAACAAGTAATACTTGAAAATGTGTAGTATCAGTGAGTTGAGTAACTGAAAACAACAGGTAGCCATTTGCTATTTACCGTTTATGTTGAAAATACCCATTAATAAGTAACTAATTTATCTTCTTGTTATGAGCAAGTAGGATTTCACAGACTGGTTTGGGAGCATGTGCCTTGGCTGCCTATAGAGCACAGCCTTTTCCCTTGCAGTCCTGCTTATATCTTTTCCTCAAAGCTTATCTGGGCTGCAGTTTGAAGCTCTTTACTGGCTGATAAAAGATCACTTTAAATTCTGCAGGGCTGGTGCTTAAATAACATTCAAATGAACTCTGTTCAGCCTCTAAGCTACTGTTGTACCAGGTCTGCTTCACAAAGCAGTGGCAGCTTTCATATCTTTCTCTGGAGGAATAAAGCTGAAGCTCCATTCACATGAAAATCTCAGTATGATTTATTTACAGGTTAAGGGCCCAAGCACATCCCTATAAATAATGCTTTCGCCTTATTTTTTCCTTTGTGAACTTTGCATTTTTTTGTGTGCCTCTTTAAGACCTTCAGGTTATTATCACAGTGAGTACTGCTACATTTTATGTACCATGTTGAAAAGACAAGTTCTTTTCCTCCAACCTGAAGAACTAGCACCTAAATCTAGTCTGTGTATAGCTGCTTCTTGACATGTTTTCTTCTGTTATCTTTCATCATGGTTCTATTTCTTTGAAAAGTAGGCACCTAACTACCACTGGTCTATCTACTTTGATATGTATTTCAAGATACTGTGAGTAGTCCAAATGGAATAAAACCTGTTAGGTTAGACTGGTTTCTTTCAAATATTATTGTACATTTGTAACAATAAAAGTGAAAATACAGATTACAGAATATAGAAAAAAAATCTTCCAGTATTTCTTTTATTTTAATAACTTTCTTCAAATACTAAGTGTAGTCCTTTTTAATTTTTAAATTACAGCTATTAATATGGTCTAGAAGTCCAGCTTGGGCATATTGTACTGTCTGCTATGAAATATTATTAGTAATCACAAATAGATTATGCAGTAAAGCCTTCATTAACTACTAACTACAATTAAAGTAATAATTAATTATTTTAATTTAAGAGCTACAATCCTGAACACCAGAACATGAACATAATTGCCATTTTACAGAACAAAACTGTGGTCATGCAAAACTCTACAATTTCTCTGAAGATGGGTATCCATAAAGAGATTGTCCTTTGGCATTAATTTTATTGTTGCAATCAATATAAATATGTCCTTTTACACCTTCTTCTGAGATTTTAATATCTGACTCTTTTGGCCTTGTGTGTGGGAATAAAATGCAATTACGCTTTTCTCACTGGGCTGTCAGATGATCTGTCAGTGGAATGACCTTGAGGTCAAAGATATAACAGGCTACTTGCTGCTTTTTACAGTGTTTTTACTGGACTATTTTTATTAGAGTTGTAGTGGATGCTGTTACGCTTCTAGTGAGTCAGGGCCTTGGGACGTTTATGCCACCTGTCACCCCCTCTTAACAGCTTTGATCTTGCATGCACTGGCTGGAAAAATTATTGTGCCATTTTTCAGTTTCAGCCTGCAGTAGTTTAACACAGCTACTGACAATTTTTCACAATATGAGTTGATACAGACAAGCATTTTTGAAGAGAGCCCTAAGGCTAACAATAATATTTATATCTTGTGCCATTCATGGAAAAGAAGAGCCAATAAAGCAGGCAAAGGATCTGGTATGTGTTCCCTTTGCTCATTAATGTTTCAACTGATTCTGTGGGTGTTCTGTGGAAGAGTGGTTGCTTTCATTTTCTCATGAAAGGAAAATACTATATTTCTTATTCAAAGCTATTGCCTATGAGATTCTGCTTTAAGCTTTTTTCTTGAAGGATGTTGTTCATCACCTTTACACAGAGGAATGCATAACACAGAAATATATGTGTGTTGAACAATGCTGGATTGGCCTTGAAAAAACAGATGCACTGCAGAAATAGTAGATGCAGATGGAGAAAAAGAGACCCTGGTTCCATAGGAAGTGCCTACAACCTTCCAGGGTGTGTAGCTGTTTGCAGAAGGAGATGACTGGATTTTAGAAAGGCAAACCTCTCCTTTCTCTGGTTGCACAAAAATGCTACTGTGCTGCATTCCTCACCCTGATGGCTCCACCTGTCACTCTCTGACTCTCTTGATATGAAGACTATCCAGCTCCCACTGTTCTTTTTCCTGGCTGTCTTGCAAGACACGCTTCTGTTCTCACCTGATGACAGTTTGCTATGAGGTGATGCATGTCTGTCCTGTACCCCAAGACATTTTAAGAGTGCATCTCCTCCCTGAGCTCCTGCTCAGGTGCTTACATCTCACATCACCTTCCATTCCTTAATAGCCTACTCAGTCTTAGAAAGCTTATAAAAGCATTTATGGTCGTAAAGTAGAATGTAGAAGAGAAATAGAATTTGGGTTGTGATATCCCACGTTGTACCTGTTGGTACCTGTTTGGGTAGTTTGATAAAATGAACCATTTTCTGCCTATTTTATTCTTTACCACAGTCTGAATGTCCCCTTTACAGCCTCATAACCACAATGTAGCAGCAGTGTTGTGACTTAGAGATGAGACTGACTCTTTGCTCCAGGATCTGGAAAAAGATACTGAAAACCTTGTGAACCTGAGATGAAATGGTTCTTTCTACCACTGAAGAGCTGTTAGCAGCAGAGATGTCTGTGCAGGTACATGGAACCAGATCTGCAGCTCATTTGGATTTCTGATATTTACTGATACAGGGGTTTTTTAGGGGATTTTATTCAGAAAGGGCCAAAAAGCCCATTCTGCTCGACCACTCACTTTTAATTATACAAATATTACCCATACATTTGAAGCAATCTGACCAGATTTTTAATGAAATATGTCTTTAACAGAAGGAGTGTGAAAGTCAGATCAAAAAGTATCATTTTAAGAGAGCAAATATGATACTGTAGATAAAGCAGGACTGATTAAAACTGATTTAGAGAATATTTCTTAATCCAGAAAAAGAAAGAACAGTCCCAATCTGTGAGCAGGACAGGATTTGTACATGAAGTATCTTGATAGCAAACACCGTTGTTGTACACACAGTAGACGCATGCACACTAATACAAGGTACCTTGCTATTTTATTATTAGTTTAATGGATGCTCACTTTCAAAAGAAAAGGACTGAATCCACTAGAAGAATCCATAGAATAAATTCAAAAGTGACAGTTTGTCTATCAAAATTGCTTTTTCATTTTCTTGTTTTAAAATGCCACCGTGTAGCAAAGTTTGGATGAAGGTTGATTTGTATTATTTAGAAACTAGTCATGAAAATTCAGGGTAATTCCATTTCAGTGTGGGCACCTGGCATTCATTGTTACATCAGGAGACTAAATTAGAAAGTCGTGTTCTAACAGTGTTTAATATCTTCAGTGGGCTGAATCACGTCTGAAAGTTACTTTATTTTAGAATAGTGGATAGTATAAGAAGTAATAGTAGATTTCATTTAAACTGTAAATGAGGTGATATGAATTTAGAGTGCATCCACAGCAGTGGCATTCCAGCTATCTCTCTTTGCAGCTAAGTTTACAGTGGTCAGTGAAATCAATGCCTCTTGCCAACTTCATTACTTTGCATCCATCAGTTCTTTCCACTGTTCCTCCATAGTCCATATCATCCTAATAAATATGAAATAATAAATTACTACTACTGAAATGTCATGGGTCAGATAAAAAATCTGGTAATCAGTCAAAGTTGAGATACTCTGAGAATTCACAGGAAGATGAGAATAATACAGGGAAAGATCAGGGTGACCTTAAACCAGCATTAATAGAAATGGAATGAAATTTTCTACTACAAGGTCAGGAACTTAAGAACTACTAGTAATAAGTCTACTGTGAATTGAAAATGAGTGATAAAGACAAAGACACAGTTAATCATACAATAATTATGTGATACACGTCTGAAAAAGAAAACTTCCTAGAACATGTACGTTCAGAGACAAGGAAAGTATTTGTACTATTGTAACGAGGGCTTGCTGAAATAATGGCCAATCATTTTCCAAAAATAGTAGCATACTTCCATGCATATGAGTCAAGAATTATCTGGTTTAAAAGAAAAAAGAAAAACAAACAAACACTCAAAAAACAATAAGAAGAAATTCTTTCCTTGTAATTACAAGCATGACAGATTATATGTTTGTTCTTATGAGAGAACAAGAAATTCTTTACTCTGAATGTGGTAAGACACTGAAACAGGTTGTCCAGGGAAGTTGTGGATGCCCCATACCTGGAAGCTTTCAAGGACAAGTTGGATGGGGCTTTGAGCAACCTGGTCTAGTGGGAGGGGTTGGAACTAGATGATCTTTAAGGTCCCTTCCAGCCCAAACCATTCTGTGATTGGTAGGCTCTGGAAGGCTTCTGGGAGGCTGCTCTTTTCCAAGCCAAACAACCCCAACTAACTCAACCTAAATTCATAGGAGAGGTGCTACAGCCTCCTGATCATCTTCTTGGCTCTCTTCTGGACCAGCTCCAACAGCTCCATGTCCTTCTTACACTGGGGACCCCAAACTGGAAAGTTACTACTTGAGATAAAAGGTAAAGAAAACAAACAAAAAAAAATAGTGGTGGGCCTGATTAAACTTTGATAGCAATTCTAAGACAGAAAAAAAAAAAGGTACAAATATCACAGGAGTTATATTCTAGAATAGCATTGAAATTAGAGCAGTAGAGAAGTAAGCCCCTCAAACTAATTGCTTTCTTTGATTTCTTTACAAAAGGGATTTGTTATCTACCTTCTTTGTGGTAGCAGGAGGCTGGACTTGATGATCTTTGAGGGACTTTACAGTTCTCAGCTTTTTAGTTTTTTTCTGATAACATATTCTGTGATCAGCAAGGTCCCCCCTTTCCATCTTTGCCAGACACCAGCAATTTTTTCTTTTTTGAACTTTCCAAATTTTGGTTTTCACAAGTAATACTCCTCAAGTCTTAAAACTGACAGAGTTTCTTCTGTCTTTATAAAGTACTGCTGATTATAGCCAAAGCCTGGTCACCTTGATTAAATTGGGGGTTATGTGCTATTTGTATAACAATCCCAGGGTGAATGAATCCCGAGCATTTAGAAGGTTAAATAGCCTTTTCTGTTCAGAAGCTGCTGGGTATTTCACCAGTGGTAATTAAACTCACAAGAGTTCAGTGAATTATTGAACTCATGCAAAGTTGACTATAAAAATCAATGATAAAACTGAAAAAAAAGAGAACTCTTCTCTACTTCTACAAGTTAAGAGTTCTGTTTCGACTCACTAGCAAGTAAAAACATCTGCATACTTTTAGTATATTGTACCGTATTTTATGCTATTGTATATAGTAAAGGCCTGTGGAAATAATACTAAGCAGCTTTGTTTCAACATGCTGAAGAAATAATGTTTTGTTATACAAGAATGGGAGGTTTCCACAGGCTCAATTTGTAATGAGTTCACCCTTGATATCATTATCTCAGTTTTAGAGTTATTTATGATTCCTAGAATAAAGCTACATGGCTGGAAAAGGTAAGAAATCAACAGAGACTTTTTAAAAGCTGGTAGTAATGGAAGAGTGATGTCACATCTGTTGTCTCTGCATCATTGGGTGAGCTGTGTTAATTTGTTCTGGGCTGACACTTCCAGAATGAAACACTTGCTTAATTCTCATTTTATGTCCCAGAAATATTGGTGGTAAAACATCTCATATAGCTCCCAGTATCTAGATAAATAGCTATAAAAAATGGTACAACTGAGAACTGCAGAAATAAGTGATTTATTCAACAGTGGTGAACTGGCTTAAGGAGTATCTGGTGTCTGCTTTAGCTGTAAATCCTTCGAACAGCTAAGTGTTAAATAATTTGTATGAGAAGTGTGTTAACCTGAGTAGGGGTGAAACTCTGGAGATTCGTGAATGATAAACAACAGACTTTTGTCTGGTTTAACAGCATGTGTCCTTACTACTTACTGTCACACTAAGCAGCTGAAAATGAGATAGTGGGGACATGATGCCAGACTGGTAAAAGAGTGGATTTAAAACAAACAAAAAACAATTAAAAAAAACCACTTTTGGTAACATAAGCAAGGTTGAAGACTTCCATTACAAACTCATGCTAAAAATGTGTAAACCACATAGATATCTGCTACCTGCAACCACTCATCTGGACAGATTTCTAGTGGGTTAACTAGGAGGTAGGCATAGTTCTTGCTATCATGAGTGGAAGAGAAAGTATTTCTTCCAAATGTCAATGCAAATACTTTCTATAGTACTTGAAGTTGTGCCTTGTGCAGCATGAAATAGTGCAAGCAGGGGTAATGTGACACAAAATAAGGGAAAGAGATGAATTCTTTATATTGGTAGGTTAAACAAGCCTGCTTTTCTGGGTAATTAAACCATGTCGTCTCTGCCTTACCCTCACCCACATTTCATAAGGGACATTGCAACAGAATTCCTAGAAGCTAGCTTTTTGACATACTCAGTTGTGATGTCTTTCCGTCATGACAGCTGGGAAAAGTCAGGTGCTTATATCATTAGTGTATTACATCTTGTGTATATCTTAGAGTTCAGTTCCTAAAAGAGGATTGAAAAACCTAGCAGAATGTACAAAAAAACCACCCAAATCTCATGCATTGTTATTGCCATCTATTACTCGTATAATTCCAAAAGTTGCCAGGTGCTTTTGTAGAACAAAAGAGCTTGATTATTGTCAATCACTTGAAATCTCTTAGCTCAGGTACAAAAAGCAATCTAGCCAGTAAGTACAGTGCAAGCTGCAAAATTCATCCGAGAAGAAGGGTAATTTAGTTTTTACTGTGCTCCATGCTGGAGCTCTGTGGCTTGATGCTACTCCTTCAGTCAGTTTGGACTACTTTGATATGAGATCTTTAAATTCTTTGTTTCACTTAGGATAAGGTCATGACTTCACTGTTGATATAGTCTTTGTTTTAAGAAGTTTGTCACCTAATTTTAGAGATGATAAGGAATAAGACCAAACGATGATAAGAGTGTACATATATTGAACAAGTATGAAAAGAAACAGTAAAGAAAGCTGTTTTTCCATTATAGGCTGCATACATCTTGATGGTTGTCTTAGAGAAAATTGAAAAATATAATAGTAATTTGCCATGAAAGTTGTATCTGTTAGAAAGTAGCAGATTATTTATTGCAAGAAAGTGATACTACCACAAAACATATACAGCAGCCTTTCCCCCGATAAAATATTTTCCCAAGGGCCTGAAGCTGTGGGTTCTGTCAAACTTAACCTGTCTACCCTGTAATGTTTAGAGTGAAGATTGAATTTCAAGTTGTATTTCAAGTGGCATATAAATTCACATGCATCTGCATATTAAACTCTCTTGTCTTGTTTGTGTGTGTGTGTGTGCTGTCTTGCCAAGAAAATTGTGGCTGGGTTTTTAATTGTCTGCCTTCCCAAAATGCTGTCAGGCTAAAGCATATTATCTTATATATCATCCATGAACAGTTCAAGATTAATTAGTCTTTCACCCATTTTAAAGGTATCATCTATATCCTGAAGGCAGAGTATGGTGTTTGGCAGCCTCTTCAATCCCTTCAAATTCTTCTCTGTGTACCGTATAAATAATCTGTGGAAAAATTACACTATTCTGTGAATAGCTGCAGATACAAATGGCATATTCTGTAGAATTCCACAGTATTCAGTCTATGCAGATTACTCCATTTGAGCATTATTAGAAGGATAATAAATATTTTTCGCATGTCTTACAATCTTACAACAAAACCGATGTATTATTTATTGGCATTCATTTTTTTATTTTAGGGCTTCATGCATTTTTTATTTTGCCTTGTTCACAGAATGGTAGTCATTGATATGGGACGTGGAAGGTTTGTTTGCACTGCTGGAAGTAAATGCTGTTAAGTGTATAAAGAAAAAACAAGAAAGCATATCTTAAGTGGTTGCAGTGATGCTATTTGGATGCAGTACCTATATGAGGATTAGCTACTGTCGTAAGCAGATTTAATAACCTACTTGCTTACTTCCTTATGTTCCTGCTAATTAGTTTTATTTCTTAGGAATTAAAATATCTGCCCAATATCCACAAGTATGAAAATACACTGTGTGTCATAATGGTTGTGTACACAGGCTGAAAGTGCATAGAATACTTCATCTAATTACTTCAGCATGTTCTACAATGTTGAGATTTTACCTCCCTTAACAGCCACTAGTGAACATGGAGCAGAGCAAGTGTAATGGATCCAGGCTCTTTTACTGCATGATGCACTGTGAACTGGTATCTTATTATTTTGCTGTACACTAGGGTAAGTCCTATTAGTGGGCTTGGCTGTTTGCATTAAAGATTGGTAACTACTGCCTGAGGGTAAAACTTTCTGTAAAAGCCTTAGAGACTAGAATAACCTAGAGAAAAATTCCATGTTTACTCTTCTACCTCCTTGTAATGATGAAAGGAAGAAAACTGTGAGTGCATAAAGAAATGTATTAAGAGCAGTGATTCTGGAGGATGCCTTTACCAAAAAGGTGCATGTTACAATATGATCTGACACAGTAAGGGTTGGATTCAACCTGAGTTTTGTCTTGGCTGTAGGTTGTGCAGGCAGGCTTTTCTGCCAGGACATGCTCTGGCTCCAGCATCTGCAAGTCAGATGATTGTTGTTGCCTGACAGTACTGCAGGTGATAGAATCTAAGCTGTCACTTATAAATAAATAAACAGGCTTCCTGCATTGCAAAAACAATATTAATCATCTGAGCTGTTGTACTGTTTTCTTGATAAACTGCCTTTGCAGAAGATGTTTGTTAGCTGAAAAACAGAGTAAAAAAGGTATGAGAATTTTTTGAAGGGTAGTTGTGAAATTCTCAGATCTCTCTCTAATTTCAATATTTGAATTGTGGCAAGCTAGGGAACTAGTCCATGTTTTGGACTAGGTTGTGGGGTTTTTTTTCATTTCATATGAAAATTCAGTGTTTGCTATAACCTTTGCCATTACATTTGTTATGCTGGTAATATTTTCATGATTATTTCTGTTGTAAGTATGAGAATGTCAAAGTGTGAGTGTAATGGGGGGAGATCAACAAAAGAAGGTCATCTCACCCTGCAGTGCACACCTCTGATTTCAGAGGAATATGAAATTCAGATACTGTGTGGATTTTGGACATTTTCCACAAAACTGTCAGAAGAAAGCTGTGGCCTTTAGTAATCGCCAGCATCTATGTTCAATTTAGTGTGACGAGATGAAGCAAGAAATCTCCTCAGTGAATTGTCTGCTGATTGAGCTGTAACTCAGTGAGAGCAAAATGGTCCCATGAGAACCAATTTCTATTGAAAAAGCAAGCAAAAAAAACCTGATTTGAGGTAAGAAAGTGTTTTTGGGACAGGTTGTGATGCAGAATTTTGATAAAAGAGAGAAGGGAGAGTGATAACAAAATGCTTGGGTATTTTTTTCTTCAGAAATAAAAATGTGCATCACTCATTTATACAAAAAAGATAATAGTTTTAATTTCTTGCCCTTTCCATGGAACTGTTTGAATTCTGTTTGATCTGCACATGGAACTCATGTAAATTCTCATTAATTAGATGCTGCCCAGAGTTTCAGCATTTCTTTCTGTGAGATATTCCAGATGAACAACCGTCACCTTGTGTTAAATTAAAGAGCAGCTTACAAGTCACAAGCTCAGCTGTGCTAACTTTTCTCAGCACCTTATTGGATTTTGAAATGGCAGGATTTCCTTCCATTTTTACCTTTCTGTTATACTTATCCAATATAGGATAGTAAAATATTAGAAAACATAGCAGAGAATAAAATAAAAAAATATAAATACAAGGAGAGTTTATTATATAGCTCACGAATATCCTCCTAAGATGCAATCTCTTTTGATGTAGAGACAGAATAAAATACTTTCTGCCTAAAAGAGCAATAGTGCGTTAAAGCCTTTTCAAACCACTCTGTCTCCTCACAGGTTGGGAATGTGCCTTAGAAAAGGGTGAGCTTCTGGTGAATGATGACCTGCTTTGAAGTTCCTTCTACCCAGGAGAAACATATGGTGTGTCTCAGGCAATAAATAAACCTGTCAGTCCACAGTTTAGATCTTGCCTTATTAATCCAGGTTTCTTTGCTCATTCGAGTCATTGCCTGCTGGAGCTGCTGAAACCTTGATGTAGGAGAGCTCACATCAGCCTTTAGGAAGCGCTGCTGGTGAAGCCCTTAGTGACTGATGACCAACTTGCTTTTGTGCCAGTTTTCCACAGGCTTTGCTGTTCTTGACCCCCTTTTGAAGCAGTTTTCCATGCAACTTACTTGCTCAAATTGAGGCTCTGTGCTGGCTGTGGTCACTGCTTGGTGCTGGGCTCCTCCAGAGATGACAAGCAAGTGCCTGCAATTCCCGACTCCTCTTGTTTACTCCAACCATGGAAGCCTTAGCTGCAAACAGTAATGGGCAGTGAATTCCCTGTTTTCTTCTAGAAAGTAATAAAAAAATCAGGGATTGTGGCAAAATATAGCAAACTGCCCTACTTGTGTTAAGTTTACGTTTTCAGGTAAGAAAATTCTTAGTCCCTGTCATTTCTTTCAGCTTCATTCCAAATCAGAGATGCTTAGGAGAGAGCCCTCTTTGCCTAGGTGTTGTCTATAGTGATACTATTCCAACCAAAATATTGTCAGCAATTTTCTAAATGAACTTATGATGCTTTTTATAAGGACTCTGACTCTTCAAACTTTTATTTGAATATGGATAAGTCTGTGTAAACTTTTATTGGACTTTTATCTATCTTGTTGTGTAATGAGCATATTGTAAGCGTATAATTGTCTGCCCTGAAGTCTGCAACAGATAAAATGTAGAGAGAGCATAGGTAATGAGAACTGTTTGGCACAGCCTTATAGTCTTCAGGGACTTAATCTAAATCAAGGTCAAATTCCTCATAGAGGTGTAGGAATTTTTAAAGCATAGGTTTATTTTCCATTTGTACTTTGATAATGACTCATATTTATTATGGGCTTTCTAATGGCAGGACTTCATTCAAGTATTGAAGAATATATAATTCGCAGGTGACTACAATCAAAAGTAAAAAGGCCTTGAAGTGTATCATTCCTACATCATTCCTGAAGCCACTTTTTGGTGGGAAAAAAAAAAAATTAAAAAAAGTGCTTTTAGATGAGACAACAAAAAAAGATGCAAATTATGAAAAGGAAAATAAAAATTCAGAGTACATAAATAGTATTTATATGGGGGTTACCCACTTAAAGGTGATAAACTGTTTTCACAAATTAAACTATAGCAGGAAAATTGCTTGGTTATTCATATAGTTAATTACCTGGCTATACAGTAAGTGTTTTTCTTATTACAGTGCATAATTTAAAGGCTCACTGCAACAGAAGTAGCATGTCATAATTTTGGATTAAATCCAGCTTTAAAATAATGGTTTTACAGAACAGTAGACTCTGGTTGAAGCTGCATCAAGGGCTTCAATTTGGGAAGTGTACTTTTGAAATTGTAAGTACCTGAATTATAAATAGACAATCAATCCATTGTCTGGGCCACCACCAAGGCTTCAGAGGAAAGGACTAGAGCTTAGTACACAAAGCTAGTTATCTGTCTGTCTTGGGTTTACAATAGCATAAGTCCCTAAGTATGAGATTCAGTGCTGCTCAACAAAGCATTAGTATTAATAACATTGTAATGTTCTTTGAAAATTACGGTGAAGCCATTAAGTTACAATATTCAGATTGTGGAAAGCCAAATTCTGCCTTCGTTTGTTCTCGGCTTCACTTGCTTATGCACATTCTAGGATATGATCAGGTTCAAAACTCAGACACAATCTGAGTTTGTTGATTGAAAATGTATTATTTTCTGTGTTCACAGCTGTCTGCAGGCCATCACTCTAGCTTCTGAAAGTGGCGGTCCTATTTCTTCAGTTTACCAGGCTGAGGTTCTGAGATGTTTCACCCTAAACTAGTTTTCGTGAACTGTGAGAAAGAAAATGGGATTTTAATGCTTTTATTATTCATTACAAAAAATACGTGTATTTGTTTCCATAGTGCAATTCTAAGCCTTCCTAGGAATGTCTGTCTTAATCTGCAACCTTCTACATACATAGCCACCATATTTTTTTTTTTTATAATAGAGCAGATTATTGCTATGGTATGAAGCTTTTTGATACAGCAGATTCATTACTGCATGAGAAGCATTTCTAATATCTCAGCAAACTCCTATTGATTTTCTATAAGTAGAGCTGAATATGTTCCTCTTCCTTCATGCCAGCAGATTGAAGTGTTGTCCTAAAGAAAAATAAGGATTGTCAGATTAAAAAGATATATTTTGCTGGGACTTAAGAATGTTTATGTACATAATATTATTTCTCTCATGGGTTTTTATTAATTACTATCATGTTTAATATATGTTTGAAAGATCCTGAATTTCTTGTGTGATGCAAATATTTCTTTTAACTATGATGAGAGATTACATGAAAGGGAAAAAATAGGTAGTCAGTAAATCTGTTCAATTCTAAAAATTTAGAGAAGACTTTCTCATTCACAGCTGGCAAAATAAAGCAGATTACCTTGCCAGGAGTCTTCAGTTTCCATAAGTGTGATATAGTTAGATATACCATATATTTATCTTACTTACATTTTGTTAAATAAATACATAAGATTAAATATGTAAATATATTCAATGAAATACACTTTTTATTAGTGTTCACAGTTTTTATTTGTTCTTGCAGGCAGAGTTAAGTTGCCTTTGGTATACATACCACAAAGACAAAATATTTTAAATCTGAAATGGACCAGACATATAGGTATGATTCCCAGAAGCATAAAAAATATTTAGTTGTAATACACTATCCCTGTTAAGACCTGTTTTAGAGGATTATGAAGACTTGATATAAGTACGTTTTGGAAATATTTGTTCACATTTGTCAATATATTCTTAATACCATTCTCATACCCATTTCTTCCTCACTTTGACTGAATGTTTGTTCATTTGGAACTCAAATTTAGAGGTCAACACAATCAGTGAATCAAACAGGGTATGTGTATAGATTTTCATGCTAATTAGTTAACGCTAGAATTAATTCAGCTAGAGAAAAGTGTTTCTATCAGGTGATTATCATGCTTTTAGCTTTTAGTGACAGTACAATACCTAGCTGGAAGCCTTTCACAGGAGGGTCACAGCAGAAGAAATTATAACTGAATTGTTAGAGATAAGCTTCTGCAATTCAGCTTTAGTCTTCTCGCATATCTAAATCACAGTGTCTCCTAATGAAATGTCTCAACCTTGTTAGGCCAAGGTTTACTGTTGCCAAGCATGAACTGTTCATGGTTTAAGCCTGTAAATCATTTACAGTGACTGAACAGAGTGCCATCCTCCAGGAATATTTCAAGAGGCAGGTACCAAAATGTCACTATTGAGCATCAGAAGACTGACACATGACATCAGTGTCTTCATCTCCTTTAAATCCTATGGGCTCCATGTTTAACAAACAGAGGAACTAAGGGGAAGTCGTGCAGTGTGACCTGCATCTTTATGGATAACTTGCCTTTCCTCCACAGCAAGGTGCTTTTGCCTACTCTGCCAGGAGGGAGCAGTTATTATCTCACCTGAGCATAGCTGGAATGAGTATTATACTGAAGATGCCTGTTGCAGAATGGCTTGAGCAGCAGGGCCATGGGCCCTTGCTATCTCCTTGAGAGGCCTTGAGAGTGTAACACAAATAGCAGCTGTACAAGTAATCTCTTTTTTTAGCCTAACACAAGTATAAACAATCTCTCTGTTAGCTTAAACTAACACAAGGACAAGGTAGAGAAGTAGAATAATAGAAAACAAGGAAGAACCCTGGAACTCGGCATGTATGTTACTATCCAGTAAAATCACTGCAAGTAGTTACCATCCAATGAAATCACTACAAGTAGTTACTATCCAATGAATTCACTACAAGTAGGTTTGGAAAAGGGCATAAAAGTAACACTGTGTATTCAATAAATCGAAGCTTGCTTTATCAATCACATTGATTCTGGACTGCTTGCTTCCCTTGCCGCCGGCAGATGCCAAATTGTGTGATAGAGCATGTTAACAATTACACATTATGGACCACCATATGCCCCAGCACTGTGTAGTTTATTAGTTGTGAATATAACCAATTTTTAAAGCCATATTTTGTCACCGATTTTGGGCACACGTATATGATGGATGATTACTTGCATCAGTAGTAGCAGCTCCATGATGCACTCATTCAGGAAAAGTTAAGAGCCATCAGAGAACATCAGCACAACACAGTGATCATCCATCCGCACAACACCTTTTGCATGCAAAGGTTCCTACGTGGGCTACAGATCAGACTGTTGCAGGCAGGTAAGTATCTTGCTAAAATCTACAGATCCTCAGGGTCAGTTTTCCCCTGTATGAGGAACTAAACCATATGACCTGCAATTCAGTGTACTTCATATCTTGCTTGATGTTGTGCCTCTCAGGTGGGGAAATCCTGTCTTGAAAGAAAGAGTATTCATGCTAAGTTACATTATTATATCAATTTTACCCCCTGCAGTATTTTTTCTTGTTCTACAAATCATACCAAAGGACTAATTCGATATATAATAGTGCTGACATGGAGAAAGATAAGAAAGGAAGACCCTGTACTAGTGAATAATATGGTAAGATCAACATTTTTTCCATTTTTGCTGTGAATTTGACAGCGGTGTCTTTGTAAAAACCAGACCAATCAGGTCAAAGGAAAATATCTGTAAAAGGAAAATTGCTGCTCCAGCAACATTTCATGGTGCTGACACAAACTGTGAGGTAGCCCTTCAACTTGCTTAGTGCATGTAGCGTTTTGTATTGATGCTGGTTTTATTTTGTTGTTTGTTGTTGTTGTTGTTGTTTTAGTTATACTGCTTTACTCACATTTCAGCTGTGTTTTATTCTGGTGGTACCCACAATACACTTTATATATGTAGGATAATTTCTGAATTGTTTTTTTTCTCTTCCTAAACATTATCTGTTTTGACTAAAATTTACAGTGCAGCAACTACTTCCTAGTAGATTTTTCTTTTCTAAAACAGTGGACATAGTAAGACCTGTTTAGCCACTGAGAATCCCCAGCAACAATCTTCCGATAAGGGTAATAAAAATGTCATTTATTATGTGTTTCAGGAGCTCTTAGTATGTCCCTCCAAGCATAAAAGCTAACAAATTCCCTCGACTAAACAAGTTCACAGTAATTCTTATCAATTGATTTCTGGCAGTAGGACTTTATAATAAGATGGAATTGTAACTTAGGCACATGGGAAGTAACATAATGACAGAAATAGTCTTGTACAATATTTTACGAGGAAAAAAATAAAAATTGTATTAGATTAAAAGGCAACCTCTCCCCATGGACTTGAATTTTCCTCTATTTTGTTCTCCTTTTTTTTTTCTCTCTTTTTTTTTTTTTTCCCCTCCCCCCCCATAGAACATGCAATAAAGCATCGTCTGGAATTTCCTTGGAGATATATTGAGAAGCTTATGCAAAGCCAATTAAAAATGTTGTTCATAATGTTAAGTAGCCCTGATCTTGAGATAGCCACACACATTACAAAACAGAAATAAAGGTTTTCTTCCAGTGTTTTAGTTTGAGGAAATGGGAAACATGTAGCAGAACGCCAATAAAGCAATGCCAAAGAGCTTGCTGTAATTCTATACTGTTGCTTGAAAAGCAAACTCAATGCCAGTTAAAAAAAAGTCAGCAGGAATCATCTGTTCACATTGGAACTGGTAGTCCAAAGGACATCACATTTCAACCTCTTGTGGAAAGCTTCATTAGAAAACAAACAAGCCACCGATTAGGGTGTCTGGTGTCTGTTAATGTTGACATCTTGAATAGATACAGTTGCAGTGTTTCTTTTATCATCAAGGGGTATTAGCTGGTGACACTGGCAGAGCAAAAACAGAGCTGTGGTTAAAGCAAAGCTTCCTAACAGCCACTCTTTTCTTACAGATACCATTTATTTCACTGGGATGTCTAAGTAACTTTAAGCATGGGTTATGGGGCTGTTTTCTGGAGGTATGTTGAGTAAATACTTACCTCTTTCATGGTTATGTCAAAAAAAATTAAAGGGAGCACTGAAACTATTGTGAAAATTAGTTGGTTAAAAAATGGTAAGTTGCATGGGTTTCTTGTTATTTTCTCAGACCTTTTTTGTTTGGTCTGAATGACATGATCAATCTATTTTAATGGAATCACTGGGGATTGTTAATAATACAATCTTCTTAAACTACAGGGAAAAGGATAATGAAAATTGGATTAGTTGGATAGCCAAGAAAATATTCAAAATGTGATCTTTTCTAATTAGTCATATGTTCTATTTTTATATCTATTTGAATGGGGTTCTTTTATGAGTCCAGTCTGTAGATCTTTTGAAGCTTAAATTCTGCTGCAACAAGTTTTATCCTGAAACATTCTGGAGGACTAGTACATGTAATAAATGCATGGATAATCACATACAGAGATGTGTAATTCCACAACACTCCATAGGAACCTGCTTCTTGGTTATTAAAATGTGCAAGTTGCCTGCAGGCTTTCTAGATTAATGTATGATACCTTTATTGAGCACACAAGAATTAGAATCCAAGAAGTGAATACTTTTTTTAATTAAAATCCTCCAAATAAATACAATATAACTTCCATTCCAAATAATATTATTTTCTTATATTTTAGTCTAATAAAATAAAACTCAGGGTTTTTTTCACTATGCAATCTATGCACTCCCCCAGGGAAGCATCATCTTTATAACAACAGTCAGGCTTTAACATGTGTGTCACTCTACCTCTCAAAGAAAAAGGCCTTGGATTATTATCTCCAAGACCATCATAACCTCAGATTGTCTTCTTGCCATCATGTCAGAGTCCAATAAACATCTGGTAGCATGCTACATGAAAGTCTTCTCTTAGGTCTAGGCTACTGCCAGCACAGGAGAGAAATTCAGCTCATCTTCAAAATAGGCTGAGGGTTTAGCCAAAGACCAGAACAACCATTTTTTAAAAACAGAGGTCACATTTCCTCCTAATGATGTTTGGACGGAGAAGGGACAAAAAATGATCAGTTGACTCTAAGAACTTTATGGTCCTGACATTCATTCTCTATAAAATGCTCCATTGAATGTCTGTCTATGGTTTAGGACCAGAAGGGAAGAGGGAGGTCTCTGGATCTGCTGCTGCAACATTAATGTAAGTCTGAGCTTTCCTTTCAAACACCTGCCTCTGTAAGTCTTTGTAACTTTGCTTTTATGAAACTCAAAATATACAAATACACTTTGCTTCTGCCTCAGACTTATGTATGTCAACAATCATTCAAGATAACACAGCAATATAACCTGTCTTTAATGCACTTCACTGGTTGTTGCAACCTGCAAACTCTGTGCTTTGGAAGGCTTGCTGCTCTTGACTCAAGACTCCCAACTTGCATCCTTGATTTGTGGCACAGGCCACCTTGTGTGGAGCTGACAAGGCAAGGATTTACTAGTGAGTGCTGCAAAATAAGCAGACTTATTGCTGACAGCAAGGAGTAAGGCTTTGCTGAGACAGGACAGAAATGAATGCAGATACTCTATGTACCTGACTTTAGTATTGATGCTCAATTAAGCATATTTTTATTACAGTTATTACAGTACATAAATATATATATTATACATTAAAAGTATTTTTTATAGTATTTTCAAACAGGTTTTTAGAGGTAGGTTCCATTTCTGCATTTTATTTTTTTTACCATGCAGTTTATGGTCTCTCTGATGATTGTTTTCTGTTTAGTTGGTAACAACATTCTCTATGTTCGAGAAACATAACAAAGACTTAATATTGATAGTCACATTTTTATTGTTAGTACATGAGTTTTATAGCCTTTGGCCAAATTATCCCCTTGCTTACACTGAGGACAAACTTTGGTCTTTAAATTTGTATGAACTAGATATGAAAACCCATATATGCCTGTTAGTGACTTTTTTCCTAACAACAGACTAATAGTCCACTTTTTTCCTAACACTGAGTTACAGTGGCCATTAACATGGATCATAAGAGCATACAGTGATATTCAATAAACCAGTGCAGAAGGAGTATTTTCAAATTCATCTTCCAGAGTCCTGAGACAGCTGTGCCCCAGCAACTGCCATTATATAATTTAGTGAAACAACATGGCACTGGTACCCATAGCTTTTGGGACATGAGTAACAGATGGCCTGAGGAGTATTCTGAAGGAGTGTATGCAACTGGGCTCAGACAATTTTTAAGCAATTTTTCAAGACCAGACCACATTGTGGCTTATTTAAATGACAATGTGTAAAAATAGCAGTAAGTGGATATAACTGAATAGCTTTAGCACAATCTCTCTGATGCACCTGGGGACACTTGCTCAAAGCAGAATTGGAAATTTAGCTTGGTCTAGCTGTACACCAGCTAGGCTTTATTATAGCAAGTTGGACATTGCATTCTAAAATAAGCTTTTCAGTCATTTTAAATTTGATCTGATAATTATTTTTTATTTGTGGTGTCTCATCATCATACCCATCTTGTAAATCAACTTATGACTTTTGAAAAAACACCATTTATGATTAATTATTTTTATCATTAAGTCAGTGTATTTTTTCAATACATTTTCAGGTTTTCATTATCTTTTTCACCTCTGAGATAATTCTGAGCTTTTATTCAGTTAACACTTTCACTCATATGCATGTAAATCAGACTGGTACTAGGTTCTTTGCCATGAGCAAAGCACTTGGCTGAAAGATTATACCCTTAAAATAGAGATACATGTAAAATCCACATGTAATAATTTATTTTAACATAATAATCATAAGGAGGGAAATGCAGAAAAATATTGGATGTAAATAGTAAATGCTTGTATTGTTATGAGAACTGGAAAAGCTTACTTATGTTAAGAGTGGAATTGTGGCCTCTCTAAGGTGCCTGGAGTTTCTGCCACCAGCTTCAAGTAGTCTAGAATTCATGTCAGAAGTAAGGGGCTAATGGATTAAAAGCATTACATGTTCTTAATGGAGTCACTTGCAAAGATGATTTTTCAAATCCTGCTCTCCTTCCTGATGACAGTTGCATAACTGCAATGCACTCAAACACATTTTTCATAAACAATAGTGATTTTGAACTCCTCAGTTTGTCGTGTGTGCACAAAAAAGCATAAACCACTTTCAGTATTGCATAAGGTCTTTCTTGAATGAAAAAGTATGGGGTTTAAAGTAACCCTAGCCAAAGGACACAACTGTCATCAGCTAATTCATGCTTGCCATGGGTGAAGTGTGGGCTGTCTGACTGCAGCAGGATATGTGAGCTAAAAGCAAACCTGTACAAGCCTGTAGTAGATCTTGGGTGTTACTGCTGCCTGTCAAGGTCCTGTCTGTCAGCTGAGAAGAGCTAGTATGTATCTTCTTAGCCTATCCCAGCTGCAGAGGGAAGAAAGCTATCAGAAATGCAAGTTAAGGAAGTCTCAGATAATGTATTTTATTCCCCAGCTAGGAGGCTAGCAGAGAAGCTCAGAGGACAAAGACTGATACTCCCACTCACCTTGGGGTTACTTATCATTCCTCATGCCAGTGGACAATTCTGGCAGTCTTATGTTAACATATAAAAATGTAGGCAGATAGTATTATTTTTGTCCAACTCTATTCCCTTACGTTTACCTTCTACAAGAGTATCCCAGTCTTCTCAGTCAAATAAGTAAAGTAGTAGCTCACAGAAATTTGCCCATTATGCTTAGAAAACCACTTAAATCTAGTGGTAATTAATTGGTTTCTTGATAAACTGTTAGAGGTGTTATATAGCATCCTGGTACTATTATAATGCAATTATCTCATAAGGTCTGCCTGGGAACAGAAAGGGAAGTCAGAAGATATGTTTACTTTTAATTTTCTGCCTGTTCTGCTCCTGAAAAGTCAGTTTTACAATTGTAAGACTGCACCTTTGTGCATAATACATTGTCATTCTTTCATGACAGCTGATGAGCTTGCTGTTCTTTGATGATAGTTATTTTAAAGCATTTTATATAATACATGCAAACAATACCACTGTGTTTCTGAACAGTTACTCAGAGGCTTATTTATTGTCACTTCACGTTAGTACTACACAAACTATAGTGACAGATTTTTCTCTGAGAAATCATTCATCATTACTCTGAACTTGTCAAGATGAGTAAGCCTGTGCCATGCTCATTTGCAATGGCATTCACATCTTTGAAGCTGAGGTTTCATGAAGATACTAGGTCTGTTGGAGGTGAGTAAATTTGATCAGGTTCTTTGAAACAGTTACAATTACTCCTTAATTAAATATCTAGAAACACAATTGTTACAATTTCAAAAAGCTCCTCAAGAAAACAGAGTTGAATATTTTACCTGTTACTTCCTTTTAGATTGGCATAAATAAACATCAGTTCTCCTTACTGTGAAAAGAAATACGTAAAATATGCCTTTTTAGCTGCTTTTTAGTCTGAATTTTTGAGCATATTCATTGTCATAAATATGTTAAATCTAAAGATTTCATGCAGCAAATCACAATTCTCAGGAAGAGAAAAGAGAGGCAGTGTCATAGATGATAAAATACACTAAAAAATAATGTAATTCTCCATGGAAGTTGTTTGGAATGGAGCCGATGTACAAGGTGTACGGCCCCCATGCCAGCACTGGCCTTGTAGTCCTCTGTCTCATTACTGCATGATCAGCTCAGCAGCTGACACTGCTGGGGGAAGACTGGAGCCCCCTTCAGCCCACTCCCTCTCCTCTGACAAACCTGTCTGTGTGCTGAACATACACACACTTGAGTATCTTTGCCTTGCTTGTGTGAGACACTGGTTCAGACTCCTAAACTGAATCTTTGGTTATGCTGCCTGTACTCTCTGCTTTCACTCTCAACCAAACAAAGCAGGGATGGAATATGTGGCTGACTTGGATTTCCAGTGAGTATCAGCATTCATAAAGGTGCATCCAAAGCATGCATCTTGCTTTTTATATAACCGCCCCATTGAGTGGGAATCTAGGCAGGAAATCTGAAAATCAGGTAACTTTATTTGGTAAAGATGTATAGCCAAGAACGTGAAATGATTGCACTTGGGCTTCAATAACATTAATAGTTTTCTGGGAGCAAGAGCAGCCAAGGAAAAGCTACCAGCAGACCTTAGATCAGTCTGTGTTCTAAACCAGGCCTTCTTCTCTGTCTATACTGGGAAAAAAAAATTATCCTAGATTACTGTGAGCACACTAGATATGGCTCACTAATTATAATCTAATTGCCATGTTGCATTCCATTGTGTGAAATCCTGTGTTTCTCTGACAGATGCGAATTCACTCAGCTTGAAAACCTTTCAGAGTCTGAGGTATGTAACTTAATGGCAGGCATTGCTCTTGCTCCAGATGGCTGCAGCTTTAGATTTGTAGCATTTTTTTAAGAGTACTTTTTTGAGTTCTTCAGTCATGTTTCCATATTCTTGAGAATACTTGCAGAGCAATTATGTCAGCTAGCAGGCAGAACCCCCAGCCCCCCAATTAAAAAACATCTCATTTTCCATACTTTATTTAAAAATTCAATGGCACTGGAGAACCCGGCAGGATAAACATGAATTTGAAAAGATGCAAATAGGATGAGTGAAACTTAAAAATACAGCATATGAGCAGACAGGAGAAAAATGAGAGTGCTACAGGAAAGGTTGCATTTTAGTTTGTTTTGTAGTTTTCACTACAGATGCCATTTTTTTCCTATTGGAATAAAGTAAACAAATAACAAATAAACACCATGGGTTTTTGATAGCAGAATTCAAAGATAATCGTATTGTCATTTCCATTACTGTGTTTATAAATACAGATGATAGAACTACTTATTAGATTTACAGTCTGTATCAATATAATATCTAAAAGCCTCAACCCTTGGTATATTGTAGTAGTAACATTCCTGTCAAGCTTGAAACTGTGATTTTGCCCATGTAACAAAGAAGAATCTGAAGTGAAGAAAAAGGGAGCCCTACAGAAGGACAAAAATGTTGTGAATGTGCAGCACAAGTTGGTAAGAACAGATGAAGTAGACTCTTACAAGGACAAGAATATAAGGAATAAAGGAATTTTATTTTTTTTCACTGAGAGACTGGGTGAAACAGGTCATATATTTAGAATGTAAGATTTTGAGAAAGAAACTGCTTTGCTAGACATCTTAAAAGGCGCACACTTACTTAAGGGGATTTATCCCATCTATCAGCTGCATATTCCTGATATTTCTGTGTCTCCTTTTGAGCTACATTTGCAAAAGCCCCAATTCTGACCTTCATTTACTGACTCCAGGGAGTTTTGGTGTTCCATGTAATGCTTTTTTGCCATTTAGTGATAGAACCCGGCTTAATTTATCTTACCCTTTTCCTCTTTACCTGTATGAACTGTATTAGCACTTCTGAACATATCCACAAAAGAAGGCTTTAAGTTAAGGCAGAAGATGCTTAGCTAGTCTGTATTATTGTTGCTCAGCTGATTCCGTCTCCCTGCTCCCCCTGATCTACCTGCCTGGGGAGTGTTTCATTTTTGTCTGTTGAACTTTGTCTAGAGATACATGTTTTAATTAAGTTATTCAGGTAGAACACCAAACAATCACCAAACACCAAGCATATGGCAAGAATAGTGGATTAAACATTCATTATTAATATATTTTAATTAGTTAGATAATAAGTAGATTAGATTATCATACAGATAAACACTGAAGTAGAGGGAAATTAAACATTTCTGCAATCACAAGGCAGCTTTGTAAATGAATTTAATATGTGAACCCCATTCTCTTTATATGTTATTCTCTTCTGCATATTTCACTTATAAATTCACAAGGCCAGAAATTGTAAGTGTTTTTCTAGAAAAGGGTGAGTTTTTCCTTATCAAAACTTGTCAGACAATAGTAATTACTTTTTCCAATGTTCTGTAGTTTGTTTTATTACCAGGCAATGACTACAAAGACATAGGCTGCCAGAAGAAGGAACAGAAAAATACAGATACTTTTCAACTGGCCTTTCAGTAGTCATTAAAAAATGCCACTACTGGTATTAAACAATGCGATTATCTTAAAAAGCTGTGCTCTGTAGAGCCATTAGTTTGGACATTTTTTCGTTTGGGGGCAATCTCTCAGGTACGAACACTGCTCCCTCAGCAAATGTGTATAGCTATAGTTCCTAACAACTTGAAAAGCTAAGAGGATGTGGCTGATTGGCACAGAGCTAATGTTAAACACTTGACTGGTCTGCCTAAATTAGGAGTTGCTCTAGCTTCTGCCTAGAGAGAAAAGAGAGAAAAATAAGTACCTTCAGAGGGTATTTCCTGACCAAGGAGAACTTTGTTGCTTCTTTTGTAGTCTTTCCCTCAGAACATCATAGGAGCCATGAATGGCCTCCAAACTGAGGTGAAGTTATTGAGAGCCTAGACGTGGGCAGGAGAAGTTGAAGCCTCTATTATAATGAGAGGTATTAATGTTAACTCTGTTTGAAGCCACATCATTGCCCCATACCATTGCTTCACATGCATACAAACATGTTGAAATGTTGAGTAAAATATTGTTGAAGCCTTTTGGGACACCTGTATGAAACCTGACTGACTTCAGAGCATCTCCACACAAGCCTGCAGCAGAGCTGATTGCAAAATTAAAGGGCAAGGCTGAAACTTTACAGGTGGAAAGTAGCATTATTTAGGGCCCTTCCGAATAATGTGCTTCTTTCGTGACTGCTGCACTGAGAAAGGATATGTATCAGGGTGTTCAATAAATGGTGTTAAAAATTGAATGACTTTTTAGAAATAGAGCACATGATATGGTCTATTAAAAAAGTCTGATTTTCTACCTATCAAGCTATTTGGTATCCATCTGAAACAGAAAATTTAACTTTCGGTCTCTTCTATTTTCTCACAGTTTATGAAGCACTGGGCAGAATCAAAAAACTCTAGAGCCTTCAAACATCTCACTTTTCCTCTGAACATACAGAATAATTTCTTTGTCAATGACCTGTGAATTGATTCTATACTCAAGTGCACACAATGAGGTTTTATAGGTTTCACATTCCTTGATCAACTCTGAGGCAGATACTGATTGTGGTGGTGTCCCTTCCTGTTCACGTGAAGGATGGATGTTTGTTTTTGACTTGTCTGAGTTTTATAATATACTGTATATGACTGGCAAATGCATTACAAAAATAAGTCAATGGAAGATTCATATAATATACATATATATTAGGTCATTCCCTAGTTTCCTCTAGATGGCTGTATAAATGAATTTTGTCACAAGGAAATCCACTTACACCTTCAAATTCCTCTGGAAAGGCTGTAACTCAGTCTGCTATATAGGCAGATTTCTGGAAAATGTAAGAGAAGTGGTGGTGTTAACTCACTAAGCCCACAAACACTTTGTCTTTCTTTGTGCTCACTGATCCTACAGCTCAGTTTCATCCCTGCAAATTTTAGCTATCTAACAGAGATGCTTAGGTTGAGAGGAGCATGTCTTCTACTCCCTCTGTGCACTCTGGTGATATAGAGAAGTACTCAGGAACTGACTCATATAGGAACAGGTGCTGTTTGTGTGTCTTTTACAACAGTGGGAGTCTAGGTGGCTGTACTTATCTTAAGAGTTAATTAGATGTGAGTTAGCTAAATGCTAATTGGTTAATAAGCATGACTAATTTAAATTTAAAGGCCTTACACTCTTTCCTGTGCCATATTGTGGCTTCAGTAGGAGGAGTGCTCCTATGCTTGAGTAGCTGATGGTTTGGGCTGAGGACCTAGCAGCAGGTTTTAGTCTTTCTGGCTGAGTTCAGATTTCTTGCTTTTTTTCTGTGAGCTCTTTAACTGCTGAACACAAAATATTGAGGTAAGTGAATAGAATTGGATGCTTTGTCTTGTTTGCTTTATAATTTTTTTTTTTAATAAGAAATACTATTAGATACCTTGGTCAAAAGATGTGTGCTGACTAGTGTGATCTCACAAAAGGGATCTCTCAGCATCCTATAAATCAGTGTCTAAACCTGGGAAAGGGAAAAGTTCCAGGTTCAGTACTCTTTCAAGCTTTTCTCACTGGCCACTAAGTTTGTAGAATATAGGAAGTTAACTTTAAATTAATGTTTTAGTTAAAAAAATTTAAAATATTTAAAAGCACCCTACAGAGAGCTCCTGCACAGGGCGGAAAAGTTGCTTCTGAAAATGTGACTCTGATGGCATTTCTGAGCCACCATGTTCTATCACTTTACAGCTTCTTCACACAGTTGTGGTTATTGGCAAAAGGATAGACATAGCAGGTCAAATTCTGTGTATCTCTAGCACATGGTCTCAGTTTCAAACCACTGAAATTTCTCTGAAGTCCTTTCTTACAGTATTTACATAGGAAAAGTAAAAGGCTTTGTCATGTCAAATAAGTTACTTGATACTAAATCAAAGAGAAACATCAATGCAAAGGGATAGATGGGGGCTTAATAACACACAAGGCAGAACTCTTAGTAAAAACAGAAACCAAAACCCAAAAGGGCTCACTCATCTCCAAATCTCAGTGCTGCTGTTCAAATTAATATGGTGTTAAAATCACTGGCCTTGTGTCATTTCTTACAATTACCTAGGTTTAGAGAATCATAGAATGTCTTCGGTTGGAAGGGACATCTAAAGGCCATCTAGTCCAACCCTCCCTACAATAAAAAGGGAGGTGCTCTGTCAAGCAGCTCTCATCAAACACTCCAAAGCTTGGTACTGTTCTGTATTGAAAAGTCTGACTTGGCTGGTATTGGCTCTGCTGCACCTCTAGAGTAAGCAGGTAGCAATTGCCAATACATAATATCTCTTCTTAAGTCCTCTTTGTTTACATGCATTGAAGAAGATGCAGCGGTTTCATTGGCCTGCCATGAAGATTTTCTGAGATTATGACACTGGTGACAGATGATAAGGATAATAAATAAGATGTTTGATGTTTCCTTTTATGCACATAGTAATCGGCAATATTGCTAAAAAGTTTAGACCACTGGACCAATATGGCTTGCATACTTTTAAAAAAAATCTCCAGAATACATACCTCTAAATATGTTTAAAGTCTTTGGAAACAAAATTGGTGTAAGCTGTGACCTCTTAAAATCAAATGTTGCAGCTATTAGGATGCCTAATGTTTGTTTCTAAGAGCAACCTATCCTGTCTTCACTTCTTTTGCACACACACACCACCCCCTCCCCCCCCCCCCCGCCCTTCACAATTGTTTAGCTGTAGATGTGGGAGGGAGAGCCTTTTTTAAGTGTGCCTCAGCAATCCACTGCTTTGAAATTTTAATGATGACAGCCAAATAATAAACACTCCCCAAAGGTAACAAAATCACAGTAACGTTCTGATGGCTTCTCTGGAGCCTACTATGGAAACAAACATCTGTGAAAGATGATTTCATTTAATGCTGCCTGACAAAGATGACCTTTAGAGTTATCACAGAAGCAAAGCTTTAACCACCTGCTGAGGAAGAAAAAGGCAGATATTTACACAGTAAATGTTTTAACTACTGCACGGAAAAATAATAGAGAAATGTTTTAGTTAAGTCTTCAACTGACATGACAGTCAGAAATTGAGCATTCGGAACTTCTTTGAAGTTAACTTGTTACATTTTTATATTCATATGCAGTAGTAATAATACCACAAAGGAACATCTCAAAAAGTACCAAATATACAAGGTTTTTACCAGGCATACACAGTATGCAAACTGAAAAAAAAATAAAGAAAACTTTATTAAATAAAAAGTTACGAAGACTTTGGTAAGCAGTGGAAAATAATGACTGCAGGACAGACAAAAGGAGCCTGTGCTAGAGTAGCCTTAGGGCAGCAGCTGGAAGTACATTAGGTGATGGTGATTTGTGCTGATGCAAACTAGCGAACGTCTTCTGAAAAATTATAAAAGCTGGTTAACTGTTAACCACAGTATTTAATAAACCTTACAGAAGATAAAGTGTTAATCAGTCTTTAATTATAGAGGCTATGCATTTCTGGCAGGAGTTCACGTGAAGTACCATGTCTGTACAAATTGTGTGGAAGCTTTTCTTTTGAATATTTCAGTTATGCTGTAAGATTTTGAGAGGTTTGCTTAGAATAACTTAGGTAGATGAAATTTAGTGGGATTTTTTTAGGGTTTTATTGTGAACTTTTTCCTATCCCATTATATAAGCTGAGTTTGGAATGCTGTTTTCTACAGTGTTCTAGACATGATATGCCAGTTTAGTTTCTTGAGAGCTGTTCTTCCAGCAGAATTCACAAATACAGTTTTTATGATGTGGATGCAGCCTGTTAAGATCTTGGCTCTTCAGCAGACACATGTTACAAGATCACCCATCTTCTCACATAAGCTGTTCTAGGTTGTGAGAAAATATTTCTGGATTTGCATGGACCCTTTCTCAGAATAACAGATAATGTCCCTGTTTTGCAAAGTTTTGAGAAGTGACTACTTGTATGATTATCTTGAATTTCACCTAGAGCTTCCTTGGAAATGGTCTGAGTAGGTAAATAAGATAAAAAAATATTCCCTTTCAAGAGCCTAAAATGGAATAATTTAAAATAACTGGTATCTGTAGATACTAGTTAGTCCTGGGCTAACACTACTCATTAGTTATGGGAAGCTTGTGCTTGTGAGTGGAATTAATGCTAAGATGCAATGTATTACTTTGAGTTAGCAGAAACCAAGAGTTGTAGCTAAGGTCACAGAAATTTTAGAAAGAAGCCAAAATACCATGTATATCACACGTGGCAAATAGTTCAAGCATACTCTCAGCATCTGCCTTATTCATATAACCAATAAAATTCAATCATCAGTTCTCAGAGGCAAGAATGTGTGAAGTATCTTCTTTAGGGATCAATCTAAGTTTTAACCAAAGTTTACATTTGGGACTTACAAAGCAACATAAAGCTCTCTGTTGGCCTACGTTAAGAAAAATTATGAGGACTTATTTAGTATTGGTGATTCAAGGATCTGAAGGTTTAAGCAGATTGTGTGTGGTAAGCTTGTTTTATAAGACCTTCATAAAAAAATTTGTTTGAGCAGTGAGGGAGAGAAATAGCATTGCTAAACCCGTTTTCTTGTCCTTGGACTATTAGATTAGGATCCACTTATATTCTAATTGAGGTTTTTAACCTGTTTCATTCTGGGACATATGCCCACATCCACAAAGCCATTTGAGAACCTAATAACTATTTGAACACCTAATTGTCACTAGTTTCAAGAGAAGGTACTCACCAGAATGAGAGTTAAGTGCTTAAATACCTTTGGATAGCTGAGCCCTAGTGCTTTTCTTTGGTGCTCTAGTGTATACAGGTACTTATGTTCCAGCTTTCTGGGAGATACAGCAACATCCTTCTGACCTTTCCTATTTGAACAATACATATCTGCAAATTATCCTGTGCCAAAGCAAAATGGCAAGGCATTTATCATTTATTTTTGTCTGTATCGCTGCAGAAATACAGCTAGATGTTCACATAAGCAAAGATAGAGCTTTACTAGTCCATTTCTGCAATATACTTTGACATTGTAGTCATTATTACTCTCTTCATGAAATGTTGACGCCAACATTAACAGCCAAATTAAGCTCTTCAGAATAAGCAGAGGATTTTTCTTAACTGGAAGTGCAATATTCAGCCAGTAGAACCACCTGATTGCCTTATATTTTTATGTTTATGCAGCTATACTCAATTCCATGTAATTGGGCTGCTGCTATTAGGAGAAATTGTTCAGACTTTATTAAACGTATTTGTAAGACTATTTTCATTAAATATATGACAGCTGCATTTCTGTCTGCTGGGTTCTGCCTTGCTACCTGAAACAATCAAAACTAGACACATTCTACATCTGCCATCTTTCATAATCTAAACTGTCTCAAGTAGGAACAATGCATTTATATTTTATAATGAAAAGAAAGCCTCTGAATGCCAACTAGTAGACACAAAAGATTAGCTTCCTATTTGCCAGGCTTGGATTGTCAGACATTAAATTTTTTAACAGCCACTTCTGATGAATTATTGATGTTCTCACTATTTAGAAAATGGATCAAATCACTAGAGTAATTAGTACCCTGCCACTTCTGCCTATCATATTTAATGTGTCATGAGCGAAGGCTATGTTGAACTGTTTCGTTTTAAATTAATGAATAGCTTTGTTTCTCGTCCATGTTCCTGTTGCATATTATCATTTAGCGCATACATATGGTGTTTCATAGGGTTAGGATCCAACATGTGCATGTGGCTTCCCTCTATTATATGCATATGTGTTTCTTGTAGGAATTTAATGATGCAGATTTTTCCTCTGAGAATTACTACTCCAAGCAAAGGTTTGACCTAGTACGTGTTACACCCCATCAGAATCATTGTTGACCATTATGAAACACTTTCTCCACGAAACATATAGTTTTATTAGATTAAGAAAGAATCCTTAAGCCTGTCATGTGACAATTAAGTTTGTAGCAGGAAGTACTTCCTAAGTAACTGACTTATGATGTAGTTCAATATTGCTAGCTCAATGTTTGTTTCAGTTTACCAAAATATGTTTTTCTTGTTGATAAATTATTAGGAACCCATAAAAATGATAAGGAATTTAGTGGGGATTAGACATGGTGTGGATTGTCCTTATATTTTGTGTTGAGTGATATAGTATTTAACTTTTACACGTAAAACATATAGAATGGGTGCCTTCTGAAACTGCTAAGCTGCAGTAATAGTAGTAAATGAGGTGTGTTTAGTACATGTAACAAAGTCTTAGTAACTATATGTAAGATATATTACTTGAGGTGGTGTAAGTACTTAAGAATAATGCTGTTTAGCAGAATTTATACTTTCAAATTTATAAAACAGAGTATTGTTTTGAAGTTTGTATCCAACAAATATCACTTTTTGAAATAAGTGTCTACAGAGTCAGATGAAAGCACCTTTTAAAAAAACACAACTAAGCCTTCAACATAAATACAGCGCATGGAAATCTCATCAGAATAAAATTTATTTGTTATAATTTGCTGTCTTTTTAGAAAATTAAGATGCAACAGTAGTAGTTTTTCTTCTTGATTTATATATATGTCTGTGTGTTTTGGAATTTGTCATGCCTTAGTCATACATTTCTTCCAAAGAGCCTGCTAGAAATGACTGAAAGCACAGAGGTAATTGCATACCAGCAAAGCAATTTTTATCAGACCAATAATTTATAAAGGTAATGCATGCTACTTAAAAACACAAATTTTAAAAGATAACTGGAACTGCATATTTGCCTGGGTTATTGTGCACTTAACTAAGCACTCAATTATTCTCTGCATTCAAATTATCTCAATACCTGATAAATTGGAAACCAGAAATATAAATAGAGGTACTTAGGCAAAAAAAATTGGAAGTGGAAAGAAATATCACATGTAGTGCATGACCATGAAGGTTTTTTAAAAAAATAATAATTGTGCACCAAAATATAAGACCGCAGAAAGAGAGCTCGGTCTGGACACATATATTTAAATGAACAAGGGCATTGATCAGCATAATTAGATGTTTAACTGGACATGCTTGACATTGAAGTTGAGTGCATGACTATGATACTCAGTTTTGAAAGGTAACCTGCTCTGCTTCAAAGTGTTTTCTGTTTTCTGTTGTTTTCTGGATTCAGGCTCTTTAAATTATTGAACAATATCAATTATGTAACAAGGACAATGGTGGCAAAAATTCAAAACCTGACAGAAACAAAAATCTGTTCAATAGAACAAATAAAGCAATAAGCTTAAAAATGGGTGATATAGAACAAAAAGTAAGCAATTATAAACAGAATAAACCTAATCGCATTCAGGCACATTTTAAGATAATTCATTCTCAGTGGTACACACACATTTAAATTGTGTCCTGCAATTCAAAACTGCTTCCTTGTTTCCAAGTTAGAGTAGACTTTGCTCAAAGAAGTGATAGAAGCTGAAGAAATAGAAGATCTCTCCCTTGAGATCTAGCATGTTTGGGGTGGAAGAATTGCCCAGCAATTTCCACTATCACTTGGCAGCTGTGGTAGGTGCTGGAGCACCTGTAGAGTCTCTTAATTGAGTGCATTAAGCCTTAGGATATACTTAATGCATTACAGGAGAATGTACTGCTCTTCATCTCTCAGCTTGACTCATCTATAATGCTGTTGGGCTCCATCCACACTGCAAGGAAAGCCAGTGCTGCAGAGCAAGCAGAGTGCGCAGGAAGTTGGCATAGGTTGTCTCTGCACTACCTGCTGTTGCAGTGGAATAGTGATAGCTTTGTTTTCACAGGTCAGCAGTGGGATCCCTTTTAAATATGTGCAAGGTCTGCCAAGGATTCTGTACCTTCAAGCCATCTTAATTTCCTAGCTAGATATGTCTCTGCAGAGTGATTTAGAAGTGTTAGCTCTTGTATCATCTTTTTTGCTGCTGCAGAAATACACTGTACATGATTGCTTCTACTTGAAAGTCTGTTGTTTTGTGTTTGTTTCTCACTTTGACTGGTAATAGGGCAAAGGTAGATACTTGGTACTGTTTGTTCAATACAAGCTACAACAAAATTAAGAAAGAAGGTATGTGTTAATTACTAAGGCAGTGCTTATCACACTACAAATGTGAGCACTCAACTCATCCATTGATTTTTGCTGCTGTTAGGCGGAACCTTTTGCTGTACACTGGAGAGCTGAAAGAGAGGAGGCATGTGTCCCTGCCAGACTGCTCAGCTAGCCTTATGCTAATGTGGGAGGCTCTGATGTCAGGTCTCATTTCAGGACCTGAGTAGAAGGTAGCAGCTGCCTTGGGCTGGCGAGCTGCAGTACAGCTCGTGTATTTGGTAAATGACTGCTCCTGGGGAAAGGTACCTCCAAGGAAGCTGCTTCTGAAGGGGTGTTCTCCTGTGAATTAGGGTGGTGGTATCACCCAGAAGGGGCTGTATTCTGAGGTAGTTGAGCTTACAGTTGGTCAAGTACTTGTAGCAGAAAAGTAGGATATCTGTTTTATATGCAGAATGGAAAATAAGTGGCAAACTGTACGTGCAGTGACTGAGTTCAGACAGAGATTGAAAGATTAGGTGAATCACCTGGCCAGTCTGTCTTTCTTCCTTTCCTATTATCCCTCCTCATGCAGTCTTTCACATACAGAAGTTTTCCTGAGCAGACCTCATTCTGGTTTTGCACCATATTAAAAAAACTGACTGTGTTGGATCCTTTGCTTTCCTGACTCTCCAGCTGAACCTCTGCTTGCTGACTCTCAAAGTCTGTCAATGATTGCAGAGGAAAGTTTGCCTTCTGTTGAAGTTCTTTTGTTTAAGAAGTTGTGCCACTGGCCACAAAACTAGGAATTGCTTGATATTTTTCAGTTTTTCACTCAACTTTAGAGGTAACAAGTCAAAGCTGCAGTTCTTCTCCAGCAACAAACTGGAGTAAAGAAGGAAAAAAAATAAATATCTGAAGTTTTAAATGTCAGGTCTTTAAGCTTAATGGTCTGCACTCCTGCAGTTTGTAATACCAGGGCTGTAGCACTTAAATGGCATCTCTGGAGGAGATTGAACAGAACAGGAGTCACTCTGTGATGGGTGCCCGTCTTGGTTTGCATTCCAAGATTATACTACCAACATTTACATATCATTTAAAATAAAGTCTGTAGGAGAAAAGGGAATGCTATTACATCCTTAGAATACAAATAAGAAAGTTTCTATAAAGAAAAAATGGACATGTGTTAAAAATCTCTAGAGTTATGTTATTTCTACCTTATTGCTTCTGTGATTAGTTTGGATGTACTTCAAAGAACAATTGCGGTTTACAAATCCTTTTTTTCATAAGCACAGCCAAATAATAATGAAGAAATGATGCATAGCAAAAATATTTTTTTAAAAATCAGCTTCTGTTGCTTCTCAAGAAGTAATTATGTATGCAAAGAAAAAGTAGGAGACATTGCAAGCTAATAACAGAATTTAATATTCTCATTTATTTTAAATGGCTGCAAGGGTCCAGAAGAATACTTGACTCCTCCATTTATTAGGATTATAAAGTTCTTGTAACATTGCATTGTTACTCGCATAGCATCAATAGAAAACTTGGACCTCTTTGCTGAAAAATCTCTGTGGCATTTGACATAAAGAATTACATCACACTGACTAATGGAAAGAGCAGTAAAGAAAAAAAGTACTTTGGTAACTCAGGACTTCCTTCTCATTGACTGTCAATAACACACAAGCATCTATATGTCTTATCAAGTCATACAAAAGATCCTGTGTTGGATCTAACTGTCCTGGAAATGGGATTTAGAATTTAAATTGTGAAAGGAATGTTTGAAAAGTCTACCCAGGTGGACCAATGACGAGCTTTCTTTCTAAAAAATATCTCTATTGCAGCTTTTTATTTTTCCAGCAAGTACTTTAATAATCTCTTTTTGTCCCAAAAGTCTACTGAATTGTGGTGCCCACACACTTCCCTACAAAGAATTCTTGGAGAATGTCTCATAAGCTATGTCTCTCATTTCATGCACTGAAACACTGGATATGCATAACAGCCTTGCACTATTTTTTTAGTACAGTAACACTTATGTGGGAAGTAAGACAGATATTTTCCTGTCAGACATCTGAGCTGTCCTTAAGAGTGAGCACCTCAGGGTATAAGATTCAGATGTCTTTTCTGGCTTGTAATGGTGAAGGAATAAAGGAAGGGTGCTTACAACAGTGGCTGTACAACTTCCTATCTATGGGCCCTTTGGGTCTTCCTAAACCCTTTCTAAAAGGTCTTAAAGGGAAATGTAGTAAATTAAACCTATAATTAGGTGCTAAATCACAATACAGGAACCTAATCCTTCATCAGCAAAGGCTGAAAAATAATTCATTTACATCAATTGCACTGCTTCATTAGTCTACATCAGCAAAGGACTTGATTCTGAACTTTGATTTTTAAGTGTTTTTAAAATGCCTCATCTCTTCAACATTGCATAGAGACAGACTGTTTAGGGTTCATTAAACGTATGTTTAACACATCTAAAGCCTACATTTAAGAACACAAAGTATTACATTAGCTTGCTGAAAATGTATTTAGTTGCCAAGGTATCTGTTCGAGTTTTTAAGGAGGGACTGGGAAAACCATCAACATCCTTCAACATTAAAAGACGGCTTCCCTTTATCTGGAGTCATGCCTAGGACCTTAACTTGTAGCTTTGTCTGTGTTCTTGCAAAACACACACACAAATCTATAAAGTTTTCATATCCTGAAATAAAGTTTAGCAGTAATACAGGCACTTGTCCTGGAAAAAATGGAAATAACTTATTTTTTTTTTCCTCTTTGGTAATCTACTTATTAAATAATGAGCAGAAAATGTGTGCTTTCTGTGAACAGATTGTCAAAAGGGTAACAAAAAGATCTGAATATATAAAGATGCTCAATTATTTCCAGATCTTGTACACTTTAGTTGTGCTCTCATATATTTATGGTTTTACATGGCTTGTGTTTAAATGAAAACTATGTATGTGTGCTAATATGCTCTACCTGAGGAATTCCAGTACAGAAACTAATTATTTTTTCAAACGGATCTGACACAATGTGCAATTGATACTGATGGGTGATGAGATTATAATTTTCTTGTGATTAAACTAATTGTAAAAGCAGTGTCATCTGTCAGTGAGTAAGGGTATTCTGTCATTATAATTGAGTGATGGTCATAAACTCATCTGACTGTCATGGTATAATTGTATTGTTAACTCTGCATAAAAAGAATCTATTGGGCTGAAAGTCTGATAGAAATTGATTTCTCTTTTTAACATGCTCACAAGCATATACATCTATGAGTAGTGGTTGTACTAACATGACTGCTTTTTCAAGCAGTTGTGGTAAAACCACCTCAAGGCTAGTCCATGTGGAAGTCCCAT
Organism: Apus apus; assembly: GCF_020740795.1. NCBI lineage: Eukaryota > Metazoa > Chordata > Aves > Apodiformes > Apodidae > Apus > Apus apus. Next base: position 75,509,111 of record NC_067285.1, on the reverse strand, counting down.
TAATTCCATTTCCCAGACAGAAGACCTAGGGCACCAAATAGCATCAACACTGAAATAACATCTGGCTTTCTTCTTTACCGCAACTAGCGTTGTAAACTTCACACTTTGAAAGCACAGTTCTAGTCAAACTTTAGTCGCAGTTGTGACTTTTCTGAGACTCATACTCCACAGTCTCACAATCGGTATCTGTAAGTAGAAGATATACTGGTAACCAACTGTGGAGTTACATTTCAATGACTAGTCTAACATCCCATCAGAGATGTACTACATTTCACATTAGTGCATTGCTATACAGTTATATCTCCACTTGCTTGATTACTCAAGCCAGCAGGTCTGCATAAGTATTTCATTCCCTCTTTGGCTGATAAGAAACTGCTTTGTTTAGCCTTTGTGGACCTTGATGTAAGCCAGCTTAAGTACCTGCACAGTACTGCCTTGTGCTACACCAGTGTGACCTGTGTCAGGTGCAGCAGCAGAATCCAGCTCTGTATGATACCATTTAAGCCCCTCATTCATAGGAATAGTTTCTGTCTTTGTGAAAGCACTTATCTTTATCTATTACACATATTCTAACCCCTGAAACAATGTAAGGTCTGATAGACAACAGGTCCACCTATATATTTAACATCATGTGAGGAAAGCTAGTACAAAATAAAGTTTTACTTTCATGCATTCTGGCTAGTCATAAGTAGTGCTCCTCAGGGTTCAGTGTTGGAACCACTTTTTAACATCTTTATCAATGATCATGATGAAGAGATAGAATGCACCCTCAGCATGTTTGCAGATGACACCATGTTGGGAGGGAGTGTTGATCTGCCTGAGGAGTAGGGGTGCTCTACAGAAAGACTTGGACAGACCAGATTGATGGGCCAAGGTCAATTGTATGAAGTTAAACAAGGCTGAGTGCTGGGTCCTGCACTTGGGCCACAACAACCCCATGCAATGTTACAGGCTTGGGAAAGAGTGACTGGAAAGCTGTCTGGCAGAAAGGAATCTAGGGTGCTGATTGATAGGTGGCTAGGCATTGGTGAGACCACACCTCGAATACTGTGTCCGGTTTTGGGCACCTCAATACAAGAAGGACATCAAGGTCCGAAGAAGGGCAATGAAGCTGGTGAAGGGCCTTGAGTACAAGTCTTATGAGGGGCAACTGGGGCTGTTTAGTCTGAAGAAAGGGAGACTGAGGGAAGACCTCATCACCTTCTAAAACTACCTGAAAAGATGTTGATAAGAGGTAGGCACTGGTCTCTTCTCACAAGTAACTGGTGATAGAACAAGAGGAAATGACCCCAGGCTGTGCCAGGGGAGGTTTAGACTAGACATTAGGAAGAACTTTTTCACTTAATGGGTTGTCAGACATTGGAACATGCTGCCCAGGGAGGTGGTTGAGTCACCATCCCTGGATGGGTTTAAAAGTCATCAAGATGTAGTGCTTAGGAATATAGCTTAGTCCTGGGCTTGGTAAAGTAGGGTTAATGGTTGGAGTCAAGGATCTTGAAAGTCTTTTCCAACCTAAGTGATTCTATTATTTGAAAAGTTTAACTTTATTTGGTGCGGTTTTCTAGAGGAAACTGTGTGCCCAGTAAATTCTGATATCACTTGCCTGATTTTTTCCTTATTCTAATAAAAATTCTTACCAAAATCTATTTACTCTGTTGCTTACTGTGGCAATGCTATTTGCTCACATCATCTTCTCTCTATATGCTTCAGATGTGATCCTGTCTCTTGCTCAGCTCTTGTCCCTCACTCCCAAATGGACTAAAACAAATCCAGGAATGTTTCTCCAAAAAGATGCAAAATATTTCTCCTTTCCAATATATTTTGCATTAAAAGATCTCTAGCAAACTGGTTATGACCTTTATCTCTTAAATCCATGTTGGTTCCCAGTCAGAACATATTTTTCCCGAGTCTTTCTCACTGTGAAATGCTTGTCATATATATTCTACATTGAAGGCTGATATGAAACTAACTTGTCCATAACTCTGTCCATCCTCCTTCAGTAGTGCTCAGCTATTTTATAAATACACTTAATTTTATAAATACACTGGGTACAGAAAAAAAATTTTGTTCTTCTGAGAACTACTTCTTAAAAGTGTATCTTCATTTATGGGAGAGAGGCATTATTTCTTGTACAAGGAGAATCTTAACATATGTGATGTGAGCTTATACTGTTAAAATGCCCCAAATCTCCTTTTAATTCACAGTCAAAGTAATAGTGTGGAAAAATCAATACTGAAGGTTTAAAGCTAAAGAAAATCTAACTATAGGGCTTTCCTTGTTCTGCTTTTGCTTTAAGCCAGACTATGGTTTGAATGTGTCTGCTCTGCAGTCACAGGACTATCAGAAGCCAGAAGTTGTAACAGAGCACTGTACCAGGCTGCCCAGACAGGTTGTGGAGTCTCTCTGGAGACATTCAGAACTTGTCTGGATGTGTTCCTGTGTGATCTACTGTAGGTCAACCTGTCCTAGCAAGGGGTTGGACTAGTTCATCTTCAGAGATCTCTTCCAACCCTGGTGACTTGTTTTGTTTTGTTAGTGTTTTTTTTTCTTTTTCCATAGGCTACAGATCAGTGGATGCAACAGAAGTTGCTTTAGTAGCAAGGGAAGTTATCCTATGGTGTAATAGCACATGAGGCTTCTGATTTTTGCAGTCCTTTATCAGGTATATTGCAAATGCACATCTATTGTGCTATTTCAGGCACTGATAGAAGGCTCATTTTCCAAAAAGTTCTTTTTTTCTTTCTCCTGACTGATTTCAGAGGTTGTCATGATAGTTTTGTGTCAGATTGGGTAAAGCAACTGAAGTATTTTCTATGGCTCTTTTCCGAATAGTTGTGAAGTTCTAATATTTTTCAATCTTTTGACTAGTGTGACAAAAAACTTTCTTAATTTCCACCTTCATTTCCTTTCAGTCTCTTAGTGATGCATTGCTGGATGTGGTACTTTGTCTATTTAAATATATGACTAATCTTTTCAGACCATTTTCATTGCTATCTGTGTACTATAATTGCTAACAATATTATACCATGGGATATGGTATGCAGAGGTCCATCAATCTTCTTTCTTCATCTAAAGGCAGAAAATATACAGTAATTGTTTAATAAATCTGCCATTTCTTTATCTCAGTTTCCAATTTCCCATTAGCATTTTTAGTAGTTTTATCTTTAGGGCTGGCTGGTCATCTAACCAAGGCAGGACAATAGCTAACTTTTATAGTACAGAAAGTAATAGGATTCTATGGTGAATTAATATATATATATATATATTTAGTAATGATGGGTACTAAATCATGATTGAATTGTTACTGTCATGCATAGCTCCAACCTCCATGAAACTTGGGCACCTGGGATGGATAGTGTCCTCTCCATTTGTTTCAGGGAAATAATCCAAGGAAGTTTCCTGCATTTCAATGCCTAGAATTCAACAACAAATTCAGGGTTGAATTCCAGCAAGATCAGCTTTTCTTATATTCTTCAGCAACTCTTCTTTGTCAAAAGGATTACCATATTTTTAATGACGCATTAGTGGCATATTATTGGTACAGGGATGTCTTTCTGATTTCCAGCTAAGCAATGACAGGTTCACCAGATGTGCTCTTATTTTTTTATTTTTTTTTTGCCATAGTAGTAGGGATACCAAGTTAGTGGATCATCTGAAAGCAGCCAAAACTATTAGTGATTCCAGTTATTTCTTTATATTAACAAGAATTGCTTGCCTTGTAGAAATCTAAAAGTTCTAGCAAAGAATAACAAAGGAAAAACACAAAGGTTTTCAGCTTGTTTATTAATCACACTTTTATTTTACACCTTATCCTGTGCTGCATTGAAGAAGTTTAAGGATACTCCATTACCTAATTGAAGGTTCATTTTCCATGCTTTCTTTGTCTTCTGAATTTGCTGTCTGAGCTGTGTGACAGGGAGGATTTGCAATAAAGCATTTATTGCTGGTCTTGCTTATCTTCTTGCTGTTTCTGAACTGGAGTTTCTGTTGAGCACATCTTCAGATTTGATAATGAAAATTGTAAGCATTTAGAAAGCATGAACTCATGTAGAATCCTAAAGCATATCTCATCAGCAAAACGGGCTTTTGCAAGCACATTTGACCCATCCTACCCTCCTATCCCTCAGGCATAGGTGAGAAAGTCAGAGTTCAAAATCTGTCTTCATCTTGAAGGAACTCAATGTATGAGTCCTCAGATATCTAAAAGATCTTAAGAAATGGCAGTTTTGGAAACAGAACCTGTTTTGGAAAACTGGCATGATGCACCTTCCTATATAAGATTAAACCTCATTTGTGATGACAGCAAAAAACTCATAAGGCTGTGCTTGAGTCCGTGGAATAAACTGGGATGTCAGATAATCACAGATTTTGCAAACTGCCTCACTCCTTAGACTATGCCTGGACTACATAGCAATAAATAGGAAAAAAACCCTTTAAAAAGCAAACTAGAGAACACACCAAATCAAGACATTGATTGCCTCTACCCTCGAGGTACTGTTAATAAATGAGAACGTGGCTGATGTTTAGTTATTTTGCTTAAATAAATACCTAGAGAGTATTAAAACAAACCTCTGGAAGACTTCTATAGAACTGTCAAAATGTACTGCTGCTTGCTTCTACATCAAAATACAGGAGTGATATAAAATCCCTCATTGATTTTGAATTGAGTGCCAAAGCAAGAGGAATAAGCAATTCTGAGAAAGTAACCACAATGTGACACAGCTCCAGTCTTGTGCTTCAGAGAACCTAGGAGAAGTTTTTACTCCCAGGGGAGCAGAGGTACATAAGGGAATATTCAGTGGAAGAATCACTGTTTTATTTTTTACATTTTCAAGACTATATGAAAAATAAAAAGAGAAAAGCATTCCTAGTTAAGCTGAACAAGTATTTCTTCATGTGATCTCATAGTATAATCTTTTTCAGACATAAAATGGATCAAACAGCAAGTTGTGACATGAATCAGGCTTCCTGTGGCATGTAGTCCATCACAGGGTGGTACAAATGGGGTGTTACTGGGATCATTAAAGAGAATATTTGATGTTGACAAACAAGCAGAGCAAGTGACAGAAATGTATTCTGTACAGAGCAAAGCCAGAATCAAAGGCTGCAGATCTTAAAAAGTAGTTGCAAGAACACTTAATCCAGAATCATGAAAGAATTGTTGCTTGAAAGGAGGGACAACCACATCAAGTTAATTTACTGTCTCTTCAAGAATGAGATATGCAAACTATAATCAAAGATCTTGGTGTAGTAGGATTGCTGTGTTTGAACATTTCTCTTTTCTCCTCTCCTCTAAAAGAGGAACAGCCTCTTTCTTACTCATCAGTTTTACTCACCTGAGAACCTCAAATTCCTTTCAATTTTTGAGACTACACAATGGAAAACATTCTCATTGTTTCTATTGTTTTTGACTATTTAGTCTGACTTCATAAAATTGGTCTCTGCTGCCCTATTTCTTTTTAGCTTCAGCCTTGATGAATTTCGTTTATCTCCTATTCCTTCTGCTCTCTCCTTTGTTAGATTTCTTTTACACTGTCAAATTTTGATCATGTTTCCTTAATGACTTTGTTTCTTGTGACAAAATAACTTTGTTTCTTGTGACAGTATGGGTGTTTATATTGAATGACAGTGTTTTAGCTAAGCACTCTCTAATATCAAATTTACCTGCTTTATTTTTTCTCACTTGGCATGCAAGTGAGAAATGAATAGCCTTTTTCCACAGTACCTCATCAGCAACCCAAAAGGATCAGTCCTACTCCATTTCAAAGCCAATGGTAGAAATCCTTATTTACCTAGGAGGAGGATCAAGGCTTCTTGTATATATACCCAGAAATAGCTCCGTGTTCCATAGCTGCAGTTTTTCTCCCAAGCCTCTTCAGTTTTCACAGGTTTCATGAAACTTTTCCTGCTGTTCTACAGATGGGCAGCAGCATATATGATTCATCTAACAGGCTAAATGAACACCTAGATAACTTCCCTGTATTTCTTACCATCTATTTTTGTTACCATTACCAGTGACCCACTTCATGCACTGCTTTTCACTATCCATTTGATAAAATCTGTGTTCTGGTATTTTTTAGTTCTATGTCATGTTTGCCCTTCAGTCAATCTTTAATATATTTGAGGAGGTAAGATATATAGATAAATGTCTGTGTGATTTTTATAATTTTTTTTAAAGTAATCATTGTTTTCTAATGTCTTCATGGAGGTAAAAAGACAAGCTATCCTTTGCTATCCATGGAAAAGTTGCATATAAAAGCTTTTTTTAATCTGTAGGTATAGAAAAAAATTACTTCACTAAATAAACCATCTGAGGTCTGTTTTTAATGGCTATGCTTCTGTGATGATGGGTGCAGTAAAAGCCTGAAACTGCTGCGAATAAAACAAATATAAAATGGAACAATTTTATTTTCTATCCTGTAACAAAAAGCCATTTCTGGGAAGAAGAAATTTTTAATTTTTTTGCATCAGCAGTGTATATGAAGTTGGCTTAAGTGTCCAGGAGGAGAAAAAAAACTAGAGGCAGAAGGCACAGGAATCAAGTAATATTTTGAATTCTTTTTCTCTTCTACCTTCTACTTCACATGTCTATGAACCACTTAATCCTGTATCAGTGTGGGTTTTAAAAAAAAACACACCACAAAAACAAACAAACAAAAATCAACAAACAAAAACAACAACTGCAACAAACAAAACAATTAACCGACTTCAGGCTTGAATAATAAATTAATTCAAGGATTTCTACAGAAATTACCACAGTCTATACTTGAACACTTGTGCAGAATGTATCTTCTTCTAATTTGCTTTGGTCAGCTACATCAGTGCAAAATGTATCAAGTAGAGAGGCTGGAAAGTTCTTGCTTCTTGGCAAGCAGGAGGGTTTAGATCACAAATCAGGTTGCATAATTATGTCAGGAGTAATTTAAAAAAGCTGACTCATCCACACTGTGGCCACATAACTAAAAAATGTATTGGGTGCCTAGGGTCAGAAGGTTGTGAGCATACTGCAAGCTGCAGCTATGTATGTGTTGAAGGAACAAACGCTACAGAATACTGTTATCATGTACTCTAGGCAATATGTAATATGGACACAGTTAATGGGACTTGAACAATACAGATGCGGGCTAGTCCTTATCGTATTTGACCAAGATCAAAGCCTGGACCAGACACAGCGATGTAGATACATTACTGTGTTCAAATGTGTTAAGACAAATATACTATAGGCTAGGCAAGGAACAGAATAAGACAACCACAAACCATATATTTGTTTCGAGATCCATCATAAAACTAACATTAACATAAAATACTGTATTCTATAATGATACAGAATGCATACAGAAATAAAGTTAATTATGGACCAGAATGTCCATTTGGAGCATCTTTTTTTAGTCTAGGTGTTTCCAGTTCAAACATACGGGAGTCTGGAAATCACTTTACCCATGCCAATGCATATTGTATCTGCTTCTGGGCTTTATTGCATTTCCTTTGCAGCTGTGATCTGTGGCCATTTGCATTTTTGCTGACAGGTAGTAAAAGTATGTCAATATAAAGGACTACTTTCTATGCCTTCCTTTTACTGGAGACTTCACCGATTTTAATGAGCTGCTGCTCCAGAAAATGAAATACAATTTAGGGGCACAAACCAACAATAATTGTACTTGTCAAAAGGAACAGATAACATTATAACTACCCAAAATTTAATCACAAGAAATGTGATAATTCATATAGGAAATTGTGTTTAACAATATCTTTTGTTTCATAGGGTTTAGAGTAGATGAGGAAAAAAAAAAAATACACTGTTTAGGCAAAGCATGCAGAAAGCCACAGAAAGGCAATTACATGCAAAGTTTTTAGTATGTCTTGATGTTTCCTGATGATGGAAATGTACCTGACACTTCAACAATAAAAACACTGTATGATAGGTTGAAGAAAAAGTTATTACAGTTAACTATTGCATAATATTTTTAATTTTATTAAGTTAGGAACTATTTTTTTCTGGCAATGCTACTGGGATCGAGTATAATGTAGCATTTAAATGAACCTTTCAGCTGTGGAGGGTAAGATTCAGTTCCAACATTACTGTAACTCTGGGTTAATTCATGCAATCAGATTTGTTCCATATTGATAGCCATATAAGCAAAGTCAGAATGTGGGCCAGATGTTGTATACTGAAATCCAGCACAATTTTAGTTTCTGGTTTACAATAACAATAATTAAATTACTTCTTAACAATATCAGCCCATTGCTCTAAAAGAACAAAAAGAAAGCAACCCAAACCAGAAACCAAACAGACCAATCAACCAGTAAAGTTCAGCTAATCAGTGATAGATTTATTATCACTAGATTTTTTTCATTTTTGCATTCTTAATTGGTATTCTCATACCAACCAAGGTGTTCTTATTATGTTGCTTGGAGAAACTGATAAATTGTATGAAGACAGACCATTAGAGACTGACTTCAGATGTGTAAGCCTGGCTGGAAGGAAGTGCAGAGACCTTCTGTGCTTGGTTACTGTACAGGAAGCCTAGCTAGAGTCCAGGCTAAGGCTGGGCACACCAGCTTAGCTCTGAGCCGTGACTTGCATGCTAGCTCCTCCCAGTGAACATCTTGTGATTCATCCTCCCCTGGTGGTATCTTGATACTTTCTGGTGGCCTTGTTTACTAGAGACATCTTGGTTAGTGACAGTGAGTGGCTGATTCACTTGAGATGTCTAAAAGCTATATGCAGTACATGTAAACTCAGAGATGTATCCAGCCTTTACAAGAATACAGTCAGGATGAGGGTTTGCACTCTGCTTTTTTGGTTTTGTTTTGTTGGGGGTTTGTGTGTGTGTGTGTGTGGGGAGGGGGGTTTCAATTGTTTTGGGTTTTTTGTTGTTGTTTTGGCTTGATTTTTCTCAATGTTCAGCAAAGCAATACTCTCATTGTATGATCCAAATTAAATATAAGGAAAGAGTCAGTAAGTTGTTTGTCACATAATAGGAGTAGTACATAAGGCCTGGAACTGAGAAGAGACTGCCAACTTTGCTTTATACATACCAGTTTCAGGATTTTGCCCTGAAAAAGGGGAAGCCTAGTGATTGAACAGTCTCTTGAGGTTTTTATAACTGCAATGTTCCCTGCTTAGAAATGGAGTTCTGCAGCAGAGTGAGGATATGAGCAGCAACAGGAGGCTTTAAAGAAAACAGGCCATGGCAGAGAAAAACAGGAAGTTTAAAATGGGGATGATGATAAATACAGTGCAGAATAATGACTGCGTACTTTTCATCAAGCCTGACAGAAATGTCTTTGCTCAGCAAGGAAACTTATTAGAGCTGTGATGCAACAATCATGGCAGGAAATTCTTTGTACTGAAAGTTTTTTAACGTGTACAGGAAAAATATGATTTGAAGGTTAAGTCTTACCTCTTGGTTTTGCTCAACACTATAAAAAAGGCAGAAAATGTTGAATGCAGGTTTTTTTTAACACCTTTTTTATTGTCAAATGTGAAATATGAATATATGAAAACAGTTCTGCGGACTGGTGTATTTAAATGTTAGTATGACAATAGTAACCCACCATGTTTTACATTTCAAGGCCCTTTTCTAAGAAGAGAGTAAGATTTCTCCTTCAGAGAGAAGGTCTCAAGCAGTATTCAGTGACTTAAAGCTGATATGACAGTACATCCTTAAGGAATCCAGAAAATAATTTTGAAGAAACCAACAAATGACAATGAAATTTAATATAGTAAGACCTCTGGAGGTGTAATCTGAGAGTTTAGAACTCTGTAAGAGTACTAATCATCATAAGAGTTTGACAACTTGGCAGTTTTGCTCGCTGTGTGTCCCTGCGACTTATTAGTAAGGTGATTCATAAAACAAGTAAGCTACAGATATAAGAATATAAATATCTGGACTAGGAGAAACTATCTGTTAATAATTTTTTACATATTTATAGGGAGCCAGATTTGTTATTGGATTTAAAGAGCATACACCTAGAGAACAATATACCCTGTACACTATATGCAATCTGATTCATAACCAGTAAATATCACAATGGTACAGCAAAAGTACATAGGAAAGGAGTAGAAGAAGATTTTGCCATTTTATTACTCTTTAGGTTCTTAAGAGCTCATTTTTGCTTTTTCTTAAAGATCCAGTTTTGCAAAGAGATATGCATGTTGCTCTGTGACTTTTTTTTTCATAATTATATTCAGCATTTGAGGTACCAGTTACTTTTGCTTTAAGTTTGATAGGTAACATTATTATTTTTTTCTTCATCATTTTACTAGTGTTGGTGACTCATGAAATAGCTGCAAGTGATGTGTCTGATGTTGCCACATTGTTGGTAATGTTCGTTTGCCTCTATACTGGGTGTAGATACTCAGGGAGTAATAACAGTTCCTGAGAGAAAAGAAGTTGAGAAGAGTATGCATGTGATTTCTGAATACATCATTTGTACCCTGAGCCATGCCCTACGCTTTTTAAATGGTGGCACTTAATCCTAGCCAGATGATGCAGGAAATAAGGAAGAAGAAATCCACAAATTAAAGCATTTTGATTTGAAATTTCTCTACACAGATGGGATGAAGGTTGCTGTCATACCTTTTTTCTTCTGGTTTGAGAGAGTAAAAAAGAACTCATCAAATATTGCTGGAGCTCAGAGAGATATAAAAATTGATTTTTAAGCTATCTCAACAGTTTGGAAATACATTCAGCTGGATCACTAGGAGACTAAATGAATTTGGGACATCATCAGTAAGTCCATTAAAATTTACCCATCTATTACACAAAGCATCATGGAGAAAGAGCAGCCCATTTAGAACCACAGCCTCCAAATTCAGCAATAAAAAAAGTGAAAGACCATCTTTTTCCATTCCTAATGCCTGCAGGAAGTAGATAAGGGAGAGCTTCATGACTTCTCCATCCATTTATATTCCTTCCTCCTATTACCTCTTAGTTGTTTTAGTACTTCAGGTATTGTATTGCATTAAACAGTAGGTCTTTCCACTGTATAACCTTCACAAAGGTTATATAGTGTATTCCAGTCTCCTTAGTAGGTGGACTGGATTAAATGAGAAGGAGTCTTTCTCTGGAGAATAACACATTGCTAAACAGGAGTGAATGATGTATGATGCTCTCCAAGGAATTAAAGTAGGTAAGAGGAGTGTAGTGCCTGACAGGAATGATTAGTATATGGAAGCTGGGAAAATGAGGAGACTTGAAGCTAGTTGTTTTTGTATGAGGGTCAATGGAGTTTCTTTAACTTATTTGACAAATTAAAGTAGATTTTTTTTTTCCCCCTTCCATGGAATAAATTTATTAAGTTCTTCCTTCAGAGAAAGTGTGGAAAAAAACAAAGCTGAGCATTTTAAACATGGAAGAGATGTGTTAATAAGGTCAATAGCTGGTAAGTATGTATGCATGATGATGAGGGACACAGGGTTATGTACTCTCTTTTCCTCTAGCATTTGGGAGTTGGAGGATATTAGTTCAAGAAACTTTAGCCTGCATATCAAACACATAACCTTTAATATCTTTAAATTATAAATGTTTAGAATAAAAACAGAGGTTCAAACATGCTTGTACAATCTAAAAATTCAGAAATTAATCTCATCCAATATAATCCAATCTAGTATTAAAACTTTCACCTGTCCTTGAATGTCTGATCATGACTGATAAAAGAGAAGAATCTCTTAATCTATGCAATTAATCCATGTAGTAAACACCAAACAATTCTCTATGTATGTAAAAACAAATTAAAGAAGTAAAAATCATTTGGGTAGAATAACCACTTATCAGGTAAATTATTAAATTATTTTAAAATACAATTTTAAATAATTGGAGAGTTAAATAACAACAAAACCCCTGAGGAAATGAGGGAAAATTGGTATTTCAGGATTACAGTTCAGAACCTCTCCTTTGCAAGCAACACAAAGTAAATTTTATGGCAACTTCTGGGATAAATTCTTTGTAGATAATATGAACCTGGGTTAAGGACAGCCATATGCAATTTTAATTAAACAAATGTATCATTGCCTTCTAAGTATGAAATGGTGGAATGAGACATGTACCTCAGCACAGTGACAGAAGCGGTGCACAACATTACAACACTATCATATTATGATGATAAGTGGCTAGCAATATCAGATACTCACTCTGAATAGGATCCTTTGAGTAGAGCTATGGGAAGCTTTGGTATCAGAACCATATGAAATGTCAATTGTATTTGAAGAGAAAAGGAGAGCTCTTAGATTTGTACTTACCCAAGACAACCAAGGCCTGGTGATAAATGTCATGAGTTTTCCCATTCTCATAGGCCATTTAATGATCGGTTATAATCTAATTACATGCTCACTTCTTCAGAATTGGATAAGTATAGAAAAAAAAACAGGGTTCAGCTGCAAGTTTGGAACTACCAGAAATTCACCTTTGCAACTTTGGCTCATCTCTCTTCCCAATGACTGTTACATACCACTCATTGTGACTCCAACTACTTTTCCTTTTGAAAGTGGTGTAGAAGTAGGTGGTGAAAAGCCATCTGAATATTTAAAAAAACTATCTTTCTTAGTTCCCCCATATCTATATTAACAATTACATCTTCTAAGAACTCAAACAGGAATATGTTACCTGTGCGTTCTGAACTCATTCTTAAACATGCTACTTTTTTCAGTTTCCATCCAGTACCACAGCCATAGTGTAATTTCTACGAAATTCTCTGAAAATGTTAGAAAACTCACACGTTTGTGGATTTATTCCATTTCTCCCCAACAGTCCAAAACCAGTGCAATTGTGTGGCATTCTCTCCCTCATCTGCAATCTCTTTCCTCCACTGCAGTCTTGCTAAAGCAAGTACAAAAGATGAAATTACTCATATACAAGGTGAACTCTTTCCACTTTAGATAGCTTTCAGATGATTTCTTGGTCTGGACTGAATATCCGTGAAACTTCTCAGGCCATTCTAATACAGTATGATCTACTCTGTAAAGCATACTTCTGTGCTTCAACTGTGCTGCTTTGAAACTTGTGTTGCAAATGAGTAAAAATTTTTGTTCAATATTGCTCTCCTGCAACATGATGCCTGCCTGAGAAATGTGGAAGTTAAAATTTAGAATTACATTTTCAGAATGGGAAGTCCATTCTGTTCAACTTTTTTTTTACTCTAACTACTTGTCTATTCAGCAGTTGATTAGTATTTATTTGGAATCAGATACTTCTCTGAAATGGCATCACTAGACTTCTGCCTTCAGCTTTGATTATGTACTTAAACACCCTCACACACAACCTGATACTTGGATGGGATTACATAAATCCTTTTATTTTAAAAAGCCAACAGTTATTGGCTGCACTTAAATTTCTTAGATGTTTTCCTTTCCAACAAAGGAAATCAGAACAGTCAGAAGTATCATTTAGACATTATTCTGGCAGTGATTAGTGTTAAGAGCCAGTGCCTCAGGTGACTCAGGTGTCTTTTTAACATCCGTGAGTTAGCAGGTACTCTGTGTAGGTCTGTATGCATCTTTCTTGTTCTTTTCAGTTTCTCTTCTAATGCACAGAAGAAAGGAAAGTTCTCCTTCCATGTTATCAGTGAGGTTGCTTAAGCCACATGCTTTAGGTTTCAAATTGAGCATTTTTCCTAATTATGACATAGTGTAATTTTTACGTTTTTTAAACTTTTAAAAATTATTATCTTTTTAATTAATGTTTGGCATTTACTAAGGAATCCTTCAATTATACATGATGACTTTAAATGTCTTCCTCTTTTCTCTGATTGCCTTGCCACCTCCAGAAGCATCTAACAACAGTAAAAACTGTATCTGGTCTCCATATAATCCAAGAGTCCCTTATCTCCTTCTAACATGCACAATTGCAAGAAAAGGTCTGACTCGCTTGGAGTATAAGACTAAATAGCATTGTTGATGTCTTAAATGCACTCTCTACTATGCAAAAGCTCAGTTAACACCAGTTGGTTACAGAACCCAGCAAAGAAGAGGAAAAAGCCAATTTTGCCATGGAGTGAGAAAGAAAGAAAAAAATGAACCACTAAAGAATCAGATCAGACACCAGAAGAGGGAAATACAAGCACGTTACAGGAAGACTTCTTGGTGTTCGGAGGATCTGTGCTGCATTGGCTAGTATGTCAGCTCTTCCTGTGGTTGCTGTTGTGCCAGTTAAAAGGGTAGAAAAAACCTGCATAAGCCTAATAAGTGTTACCATTTTTTCACTTTGAATTTTGGATTTTAACTTTCAGTCCTGATTCACTGGATTGAATGCAACATGAAATTCAGGATAATTCCATTTGTACCCAGCTATCTCATAAAGTTAGTGATAGTTAACTTTCAGATAGTTCAGATAAAATCTATATGATATTAATTTTAGAAATACCAGTGTCTGAAGAACTTTAAAAAAATACAGAATACATTAGCTTTCACAAGCGGGGTCACTGGTATAACATTCTTATAGATAATTGTTATGTCAGGGAGGAGCATTAATTGTTCTGCTGTATCTAACTGGTTATTCTTGAACTTATGAATAGTCATTTAAAAGTTTGATTTCACCATATGAGATATAGATCTTTTTGCTTCCTGAAAGTAACATTCCCCCTGTGCATTGGTGTAGCTTTTCATTGAAGAATTGCAAGAAAATAATGTTTTACTGTTAACATGGATAGTAAGTGGGTAAAGGTAAATAAAGATTGTAGACCTTCATCCTCTGTGCTGTGTGCTAGATGCTGTTAGATTGTGGGCTAAAACAGGGATCTGCTAATTTCAGGCACTTAAAATGGAGATCTAGGACCAGAATGAGAGGGAACAGTAAATGTGATTTATCTTTCAAATAGATTGGTCTAAAGCATGCTTAGGTTCACTGCTTCAGTTGGAGTTACTTCTGCTTAGATTTACAGTAGTGTATGGAAATTAGAATCATGAGTGAAACATTGCCTTTTACACTCTTGGGAGGGTTTCTTATTTCTTAACTGAAGGAATGAAAAGAAGTCACAAGTAGAGCATGACAAAGTAAAACCAGAGGAAGTAAATAAAAGATAAAATCATGTTAAACACTAAGCACTATTATCTTATTGCTCTGTAAGAATGAAACTAAAGAAAAGAAAAAATAGCTGTAAAAAAAGCAAAAAGCTAATAAAGTCAGAATATTGTAGCTAATAAAGAGATGGTGCACACTGTCAGGTAACTGTCCATATTGGAAAGGGTTACTTTTCAGTAGTGTATTTCCAAAACTTGTTATAAACATCCCTGCAGAGAATATCATAGAATCATAGAACCATTCTCCACTCGGCCTCCTTTTGCTCAAACTAGACATTGCCAGCTCCTTCAAGCATTCTTCATAAGATTTATTCTTTAGGCCCTTTGCCAGCTCATTGCCCTCCTCTGTGCTTGCTCCAGCACCTCGATATCTCTCTTGAACCGAGGTGCCCAAAACTGGACACAATACTCCAGGTGTAGCCTCACCAGGGACATAATCCAGAGGGGGACAGGGGGGCAATCTACAGGGGGACAATCACCTCTCTACTTCTGCTGGTCACCCTATTTCTAATACAAGCCAGGATGCCACTGGCTTTCTTGGCCACCTGGGCACACTGCTGGCTCATATTCAGCCTCTTGTCAATTAGAACCCCCAGGTCCTTTTTCTTTCCAGCCACACTTCCCCAGGCCTGGGGTATTCCCTGGGGTTGTTTTGGCCCAAGTGCAGGACCTGGTACTTGGCCTTGTTGAAGCCTGTACCATTGACATTAGCCCAGTGATCCAACGTACGCAAGTCTCTCCGTAGAGCCTCCCTATCCTCATGCAGCTCAATACTCCTGCCTAACTTGGTGTCATCTGCAAACTTACTGATAATACACTCTATGTCCTTATCAAGATTGTCAATAAAGATCTTAAACAGAAATGGTCCCAACACTGAGCCCTGAGG
Organism: Apus apus; assembly: GCF_020740795.1. Taxonomy (NCBI): domain Eukaryota; kingdom Metazoa; phylum Chordata; class Aves; order Apodiformes; family Apodidae; genus Apus; species Apus apus. The sequence goes on along the minus strand of NC_067285.1, from coordinate 75,493,206 downwards.
AACACTACTTGTGACTGGCTGCCAGCTGGGTTTTACTCCATTGACCACCACCCTTTGGGCCCAAGTGTCCAGCCAGTGCTTGATCCAACAGGTCGTATGCTCATCCAGGCCATAAGCAGCCAGATTTTTTAATGAGAGTTCTATGGCAACAGTGTGAAATGCTTTTTGGAGGTCCAGATAGACAATATCCACAGCCTTTCCCTCATCCAATAGTGAGGTCATCAGGTCATAGAAGGAGATCAGGTTCGTCAGGCAGGATCTGCCTTTCATAAACCCATGCTGACTGGGCCTGATCCCCTGGTTATCCTCTATATGTCTTCTAACCTTGCACAACTATTTATGAAACAAAACGTTTAGGATTAGATTGTTATCTTAAATTCTATTATGAATGGAGAAAAATTGGACTATTTCCTATGCAAACCAGTTATTTCCCTAGCAGCTGTCTAGTTCCCAGAAGGAAAGTAAATTGTTTTGGATCCAGCCTGCCTCCATGTCCTGAGTGGATCAATTCAGAGCGATTTAGTGATCTAACTGTTAGATTGTTTTGTTTGCCTAAACCTAATGTTTATTAGCCTCAGTGAAAAATTCAACATGCTTTCCCCTTCAGATTTTCAGGGACTATAACCTACTTGCCAGGTATTCCAACATCTCAAAATGAGTTTTCCAGTTATGCATCAGATAACAGTATTCGTTGCTTGCTATACACAGCCTCTGCTCTGAAAAATCCATTTTGAGTAGAGCAAATGGCCATTCAGCTGTGGACAGAAATACTGCATAGAGCAATGCTTGAATTGATTGGACTATGGGATATCATTACAACCTGCATAACAATAAAATGAAACATTCAATTGGCAACATGAAATAAAATCTGACCTTTATTCTCCACAACTTGGGGGAAAAATTTGAGTGCACATGCTCACTATGAGACAATAGGCTGAAGCTTTTTTTTTTTTTTAATTTCTCAGAATATTCTGATTCTCTCCAAAGTGGTGCTATTTCTCTATGCATCTGTTCTGTTTTTCATCATAAGAGCTCATTTACACAGAAATATTTTCATTTCTCTCTCCAGTTTGGTTTTGTTGTAGGGAAAGCTACAACATTTGATGTTGTGCACATTCTGAACTTTTCATTAAGTACTTCAAACACGCAACGTGCAAGAAACTTTTTCAAGGAGTCTATTACAGAGGCAAAAATATTGATTAATCTTCTGTTTGTGTCTTGTTGAATCCTGAATAATGCATTTCCTGCTTATTAGTGTATCTCTCGAACTAATATTCTATAGATTCACTTTTGCTAACAAATTATATTTTAAGAATGACAAAGTACTCACTTTCACATAGCAGTTTTTGTGCCTGCTTGGAGCCCTTGCAGTTGATCTTGTGGTAGTGATCAGTTTTTTTGTTGTTCTAATTGGTTTTCAGTAATTTTAATGACTGACATTAGTTTTAACTCTGGATTATGTCCTGCTTTTCTGCTTCATCATCTGAGTTGATATAGGATCCTAAAGTAATTAGTATTTTGGCTGTCACAAGCTTTTGCAAGTCCCTTTTCATATGTATACATATGGATTATACGTATACATGGTATATCAGAAGACCTAAATCTTATGAAAAAGTGCAGATGCAATTAATGCTAAATAAACATTTCACTTTGGAACTGACTCTAGTAGTTTTACAAATATCTTTTATAGGAATGCAAAGTTATAGCCAGAGATTATTGTAGTCAGTGGAAAATAGACACTGATATATTTTATATATAATTTTTAAAGGAAAAATTAGTATTTCTTAGCATTAAACTATTTTTAAAAAATACTGTAAAAGACATATCAAAAATTAAACTGTTTTGCTTTTCACAAGTGTACTTAAAGTATATGAAGTGCAGAAGGTTGCCTGACAACGTTAACGTTTTGTAAAATGATTGAAAAATTGCAAGATTTAAATAGCAGAATACAAAATAAATGTATTTAATGTGATTTAAAGAATCTGCTGAAAAGACTGCATCCTTACAGCCAAACTTGAGAAGTATGGATTGGACAATTTGGTACCGAGATGAATTGGGAACTGGCTGAAGGTCAGAGCTCAGAGGGTTGTGGTCAGTGGGGCTGAGTCCAGCTGGAGGCTTGTGACTAGTGGTACCCCCCAGGGGTCATACTGGGTCCAGTCCTCTTCAGTATATTCATTGACAATCTGGACAAAAGGACAGAACATACCCTCAACAGATTTGCTGATTATACAAAACTAGGTAGATTGGCTGACATCCCAGAAGGCTGTGGTGCCATCTAGCATGAGCTGGACAGACTGGAGAGCTCGGTGGGGAGAATCCTAATGTAGTTCAACAAGGGTAAGTGTAGAGTACTACATCTGGGAAGGAACAACCCCATGGACCAGTACAGGTTAAGGCTGACCTTCTGGGAAGCATCTATGAGGAAAAAGACCAGGGAGTCCTGGTGGACAACAGGTTGACCATGAGCCAACAATGGGCTCTTGGCCAATGCCATCCTGGGGTGCATTAAGAAGAGTGTGGCCAGCAAGTCAAGGGAAATTGTCCTCCCCCTCTAATCTGCCCTGGTGAGGCCACATCTGGAGTACTTTGTGCAGTTCTGGGCTCCCCAATTCAAGAAGGACAAGGAACTACTGGAGAGAATCCAGCACAGGGCCACTAAGATGATTAAGGGACTGGAGCACCTACCATACAAGCAAAGGCTGAGCTGGATCTGTTTAGCTAAGAGAAAAGGAGGCAGAGGGAGTCTCATTAACACTTAGAAACATCTAAAGGACAGGTGTCAGGAAGATGGGGCCAGACTCTTCTCAGTGCTGTCCAGTGATGTAACAAGGGTCAATGGTCACAGACTGGTAAACAAGAGGTTTAATCTAAATATAAGAAAACACTTTTTTATTCTGAGGGTTACAGAGCACTGGAACAAGCTACCCAGGGGGCTTGTGGAGTCCCCATCCCTTGAAACACTCAAAACCTGCCTGGATGTTTTCCTGTGTAATCTGCTCTAGCGGATCCTGCTCTAGCAGGGGGTTGGACTAGATGATCTCCAGAGGTGCCTTTGAATTCCTACCATTCTGTGATTCTGTGAATCCTTTAACGAGCAGTTATTCAGTTTCCAGGTGATGCCCACTAAAGTCACAATGAAAACTTGTAACTTGAGGAGAGATGATGTGTATGCAGATAGAGAACTTAAACTCACTAGTTTGTTTCAGTTGGTCTACCTGTCCAGGAATGGACGCTGTGTTGCCCAGTGCCAGCTCCTGCCTGTGTAAAAGTAAAAATAAAAAGGAGCCTTGCACTACAGTTAATACATATTTGGAGACTATACTAGTCTTTAGAAGTATTTTATAAGGGACTTTTATTTAAAAATCTAGATTCTAAAAAGAACTAAACAAAAGGTAACATAAAATATACCATTTAGATAGTTTGTGTATGAATATCCATCTACATAACTACTAATCGTAGAAATACTTGAATAATTTTTCCACTACTAAATACATTAATGAACTAGTCTTTCCAGAAGAAATATTAATCACAGTACAACTACTACCATGAAAGCATCCTGTGGTAATAATTATTCACTCAGAAATTAAATAGCCTTAGTAATAGGATTTAGATTTAAATTACTGCTACTCTTTTCTACCAATGATCTTTCAAAAGATAATTTTATATTAATTTCATACCACTGTAATATCACCCTATGTTATTTATAATAAAACAATATTGCATGCTTTCATACTTCAATCTTAATAACATGCATGTGGAAAATTTCTGAAGGACAAAATAGATATTTGTGACTTTTCAAACTAACTGATATTTCCAGTGAAAAGATGGTTGTCACCATGGAAATGAACTCTGAGTTTTCCAGCTGCTGCACTTAAAAAAGTAACTGTTCACATAAACATCTCACTAGAAGTGTATAAACTAAAAAAAACCCAGAGTGCTCCTGACCTAGAAGCCTTCGTGAAGTGTACTTTAATCATACAACAGGTTGAATGAATGACCAAACCATGTAATTACATTTTCCAGTTTCTACCATATATTGTGTTTACCAGCATGTGAAAACCACACTATACCTAGTTCTCAACTGTAATTGAGACCTTGAAAAATTCAATCTGATGTGAAAAATTCTCTGTCAGTTATGAAAATGCTAGATTAAAAAAGATTAAGAAGTGTTATGGTGTTACAAAAAAAAAAGGATTAATTTGTATATTGTGAGATTCCAACAATTTATCCTCAACTATTTTACTTTAAAGTCTGTTTTGACAGGGAAAAGCAATCAGTGTGGATTTTAGTAGCATTGTTGTTATCTGGAAAACCTGAGCATCTTTTTAATAATATGCATATCTTTATGCACATTATTGTGTTCATAGCAAGTTAGAAATTTGAAACATAAATCTGTACTTTTACTATAGGATAAGTTTACGTATCGTTAGCATAATTGTCACATTTTGAATTAGAAAATAACTGACATTAAAGGAGGAAAGTTAACCAGTCCAGGAAATCAAACCGGTTAACCATGTTTATACTAGGCTTACACCATTTCCAAATACTGTACAGAAAAACAGAGACAGTTAGAATTGTCATTAAATTTAAATAATAATCATTGTCAAGTGTAACATTATTTCAATCTCTCTCACCATTTGACTAAATAAAACTTTTCCAGTTACAGTAAGAAAAAGAAAGAATCAAATGCCTTATTTCTGCTGACAACTTTCAGACTTCCCTTCTTCCATCTCTGCACTGCTTGTCTCTTGAAGATAATAACTTGCATTGTCCTTGCCTTACAGATGACTCCATTATCTTAAGCAAGGACATGCATGGGACTGTCTATAAATGGCAAGATCAATCCTCTACAAATGGATGGTGGAATTGGGATTGGAATAAATAAAATCATAAAATGCGAGTTTTTCAGAGGAAGGAAAAAGTAAGAAACCAATGGCAAAGAAGAGAGAAAGAAAAATCAAAGATTAAATTAGGAGTGATAATTTAAAAAAAAATAGTGTCGCCTTTATCTAAGTTGACATCATTTTGCAAATTATCTTGTTTCACCTTTTTTACAATCTTGTTGTGACACACCTTATTTGACAGTCAGGGGCAAGAAACTACTGAAGGACAAGTCTTTGGGTGCTGAAATTGATCTTGCAGTAAGGCTAATGGAAGAAAGGCTAAAAGCTCTTGTAGTGGATGAGTACTTCTGGAGATCTGCTGCTTTTCAGTTCTGGTAGGACAAATGCGGAACCATTAGTTAAACCGTAAGTCCTGATTAATGGAAAGTTCTGAATGTTCAGTACCTTGGCACAAGCACACCTTAATAATATTTCTGCAAATGTACTTAATTCACCTACTTACACTTCAAGAAAGCTGACTGAGATAAGGTCTTATTGTTCACAAAGGATTTTGCGCAGCACGGTTTTGTTGATGTTCAGTTGCAAGGAGGGTTAGTAGAGTTCAGTCAATGAAGACTGTCTTAGGTGGGTCACTGAAGAGATTAGGGGAACAGGAATATATATGTATGTATGTATAGCACAGCTTCTCTGGGAGACAAAGAGCAGCTTAGTACTGCTGGTGTATTTCTCCACTCTCCAGAAGCTGCTTGAGACCAATAGCTGAGGACAGAAGTTCAACATAAGGCCAAAAATTTGTTGTGCCTCAGTGGAGAAACCCAGGTCCATGCCATCTGATTGCATTACAAGTGGCTTTCTACAAGATAAGCTTAGTCTGTTATAGACTGTTTCCAGTAGCTGCCTTGTGTCTGGAGGGATGGGGATTGTTTTCTGTGTGCTTAATACTGCATCCAGAATACGCAGAAGCTAAATTTAGCATAGACCATTGGACATCTTGGGTTTGAGTTGTTTGGTGTTGTTTGGCAAGAAAGGAAAATGAAAAGGGTTAAAAAGAACGACTTTAAAAATGTGTTTGTAGAATCAGAGTCTATTTTATAAACAATTTAGCAGAGCTTCTTGAAAATGTTATATATGTCTCCAAAGGCAAAATTTAGGATATTTTATGTAACAAAAATAAATTGCAGACTTGGAGTAAATGTTTTGCATTTTGTGGATGCTTTGAAGGAAGAGTTGTTTCCTTAGGATCAGTCAAACTTTTTGAATGTTTTATGTTTTACAATCTCAGAGACTGCCTGAAGCATTCTATTCTTAGGGCAAAGAATGGAGTGGGGGCCCGGGGGAAGGACGTTACCTCTTTTTGCACTGTACTACTGTCCAATGGTGCTTGGGAAAAGTGTGCCCTGATAATAAGGTCACTGAATAGTTGGAAGATGTATGTCTTAGTCTAGTGTAAGGAAACTGACAGACAGGTAGGATAATTTCTGCCATTAAGATACACTTTTAAAAGCCTCCCACTCTTCTGGCAGCCTGAAGGACAGAGTAAAGTGCTAATACAGGGAGAATGAATAGAAAGTGCTTTAGAATTCTATTTCACATTTAAGCAAAATCTATGTTAAACTAACTGCTTCTTGTGATAAAAAGTCTGCCGATTGTTTTGGTTTTTTTTTAAAAAAAAACAGTTCACGCATGCAGCACAACAGAACTTGGCACATACTTGTTACTATCTTTGTCAAAGCCTATGTCCCTCAGTGAGGGAAAGCCAAACAGGAATTTGGAAAGCTACTCCACGTTCTAAAAATCCTCTTTTTAAAGCCATGTCTACACTGGGAAATTATGTCAGTAAAGAAGTGACAGCAACATGTGCTGTTCTAGATCCTCTATTTGATTCCTCTTCTTGTAAAAAATGTTCTGCTCAAGAGAAATTCTGTCAGCAGATGGGTGGATACTCCTGTGTCTCCCATACCTTCACCCAGCTCTTTGTAGAGTAGAAACACTTGGAGAATTCAGGGCACTCAAATTCCAGGAGTAGTAGTTCCTTTTCTTGTTATTATCTTCTCCCATATCATTTAGGCCTTCCCCTGCCCCTTGATCCCATGGTCCTCCAAGGCTGCTCTTTACAATCATTCTTCTCTCAAAAGCAGATCTTGTGCAGCTAACAGTGTTCCCATCTCTGTTTAAGAAACAACATGCATGGCTTCTATAGCATTTCTGCTACTAAAACACTATGCTTTACCTTGAAAATGAGAACCTTTAATGTAATGAAAACACACAATTGTTTCAGGATCCATTAGACACTTTTCAACTAGTTTTGTACCCTGTGAGAACTGATGCATCTACATTTCTGAAAAGCAGCTTGGCTGTATTTGATATAGATACAATATAATTAACTGTGTAAGCCCAAAGCTTCCAGGTAGTAAGCTTGCCCCATCTGAGGCTCTCAGCATGGAAACACTCAAAATATGACAGCTTCTTCGTAAGTAAAAAGCAAACACGCAGCTCCCTACTGATGTGTCAGTGTGCCAAGTGGTTTACAACAGGGATGATAGTTATGCACATGGGGATACTGAATCTTACAGAAAGGTGATTCTAAACAATTCAGAAAACAAGAGATTACACATCCCAAGATAGCAGAACTGTGTTAATGGATATCCTCAACATGTCATTCCCTAATGCTGTTTGTGTGTACGAAGTATCTTTGACAGTACTAGTGAATTACTGGGAGATCTCTCTGATATTAATAGTGTTTCTATGAAATATGTCTGCTGCTCCTCAATTTGAAATATAGCACTGTTTTAAAAATAAATGAAAATACTAAGTGGAAAGAATAAATATAAATTGGGAAAGAAAAAGTTGAAAGCTAGCTGTTCATTAAACAGCTAGACAGAAGAAGTTAAAAAAGCCTGTCATTTGGTGTGCTTTGCTGAGGGACACTTAAAAGAATGCCTTAGAGTGCCAGGCCTCCATCATATATCGTGATGCAGCTCTATCAGAGTAAAAAATGAGTAATTATTGTAATTGTTTGCTGTAGCTGGCTCAAGTACAGTAAATTATTTACAAAAGCCATTTTTAAATTAGGGCTGTGATGCAGTCTATCATTAGACCTGTTTTAGAACTTTTTAACAAAACCAGAACACATTTGCAATAATATTTGAAGCTGATCATAATGAAATGTACTATTTTAAAAAAGTTCAGTGTGAACATTCTGCTCAATCTTTTGCTATATCTGAACTGTAGTGGTGTTTTCTAAGTGCCAGATATAGTGATGTGTCTGTTGTTTTGGCTTGGGTGGGTGGCTTTGCTGCTTTGAAATATACTTCCTAGGCAACTCAGTGTAAACATTTCCGCAGATATGGAGGTTTTGTGGGTATTTTTGCAGCATTTGTGTTTGCTGCATGAAAATGACATACTGTGCTGTTGCACTTCTCATTACTTCTCTGGACTGGGCTATTTTACCCAGGAACTATTTCTTTTGATCTTGCCTCCTTTGCTATGTCAGAATTATGACCTGTAGGTGAATTTTCCTTTTGTTTTCCTGAAAGTGGATTTATGATTAACAATGAATTTTGTTTTGCTTAAATCTTCTGTGCAAAATACTATATTAAGAAAATGGCAGTAAAAAATGTCCAGCCATTTTGCATGAAATTGCCAACTTTCATGCAATGTCAATAGTAGTGTTTGATTATATGGCCCCCACATATTTTCTCCATTAACAAGAAGCAGTCTTCCTCTTGCCAAATAATCTGGTTTACTACACACACATACATAGATCTGTTAATTTGTGACAGGCTTACATTTTGAAAAATTTTTAGGTTTCCTTGGTATCCATGGAACAATTGCAGATTCTTTTCAAGCACCCTAAGAAGAAGATAAGCTGCCTGTGTCATGGTACTTTTAATTCCAGCTTCTGTTGTCTTGTAAGGAGGCATGCACTTGAAAAGAAGGCCATGGGACTTGCGTGTCTAGTGTGTTAGTGCAATGTGATAGCATTCCTTGCCTTCTCACTGCAGTGCTGTAGCAGGGACAGGGCCTTGTGCAACTTGCTCTAGTGGAAGGTGTCCCTGCCCTTGCTGGGAGTTTAGAACTAAATGATCTTCTAGGTCCCTTCCAGCCCAAATCATTCTATGATTCTGTGATTCTGTGATTCTATGAAATGACATCCTGAGAGGAAATACAAATTATTCTAAAGACAGATCTACACAAGTAACTTCTATTGACATTAAAATGCTAGACAATTTAATGTTCATAAGGGTGCATGGTTCAAACTGATGTTCTTCAATTAGCTTCTCAAAGAATAGCTGTCCTAAAACATGTGTAATCACTCTGGAATGCCAGAAAAGCTTAGGATAACTGTAAAGGCTTGAGTTCTTGTGTCTGCAGGCAAGGTTTCCAGGATCAAGAGTATTTATAGGTATAACTAATTATATAGTGTAAGGGACAAACAGAAAAACACTAATTGTCAAGTAATATCCATTTCATCTAAAGAAATAATTAAAAAAGGAAAGAAAATATTTTACTTTAAAAAGAAAACAAGGAATGGAAAAAATCTTTCTAGGATGATGTACAAGTAGAAGAATTATAGTACCTCAGTTTGCATCTCTAAAACACATCTTTACTTATGTTCAAAATATTAAAAGCGATTTCCAGTTATCACTAGGGGGCACTGCTCTCCTAAATACTTTTTTAAGAAAAAGGCACAGACAGAACATTCCTTAAAAGGTTTTCTCGGTGAGATGTTAAGAACATGCACATAGGTCTATTTAAAGAGTTTTCTGTATTTCTAGAAGTAACTGCTGAAAGGTAAGACTATCTTGGTAATTAACCTTTTGTCTCTTTCTTTGAATTTGTGAATCTTTAACTAAATTAAATTTTAAATGAGTTTAGAAACGCTGGTTTCTGTTTTTAAAAGATGACTGTATCTTGAGGAACTGGGATGCTTAACATCTTCTCCTTAATTTGTGTCAGTTAATGAAGATTTTTATTAAACACCCTATTTCTGCTTCAAACTCAGAGATACTTTCATAAGACTGTCATGTTTTTAATCTTGTCAGTTTGCAATAATTAACATTAGTTAATAGTTCTCTATTAATTATCCATGTATTTAAAAATAATTTTATAATTTAATACTCTTTTACTTAAAGGAGCAAAAGATAAAAGCTTTCCAAATATTCAGAGTATGTAAATCGTTAACCGATAGCATTCTTCAGACACAAGTATGTATTTGATTCCGTGGAAGCACACTGGCACTGCATACAGGACAAAATAGCTTAATTTCCAGCTGCATAAAGCAGTTTGTAAGTGAGTATATTTGAATAGGATTAGAGAAATGAAAAAGAGGGGCAAGACCTGACTTTTTTTTAAAAAGGGAGTAGTGGCTCTATTAAAAAAAAACATTATAAATCAAACCTCATAGATTTCAGTATTTACAGTTCAGTTCAGTTGGCTGTAACAGCTTTAAAAATCCCACTCCAAAATATAATAAAACTGGCACTTCTATTACTATGTACACATACTTTTTCAGGTTGGGAAAAACACAGTGAACAAGTTATGGAAAGGACAGTTATCTTTTAAATACCTAGTTTATTATTAAGAGAACAGCATTAATTGCATGCTCTGAAACTTCCCGTCTTTTTATATTCTGTGCGTACTTGGCCTAAGAACAGGGATAATCAGATTCAAACACAGTTTTAAGTTTTCAGTGATTCGTGTAAACTTCTGGCATACATAATAAGTCCTTGTATATATTGATCAATTAAGTCTATTCATTTAATGTTCTATGTGGAAGACATAATTTGCTTCTGTCATTCTAAACCTATGCACCACTTTGAGAACAATTTCTGAGATGAGGCATGAAGATGAAAATTTTATATGCACAAGTTCTATAACACCATTTATAAATGTCTGTGCCATGTCCATCAAAATATTACCTATCACCATGCTTCGATTTTGGTCTGAGAACTAATGCCTAATAAAAAATTGTGGTGCTAATTTCCATACTACTGAGATGGTTACAGATTATTGTCAAAAGTCAGAAAGCCCCATTCTTTCACTGCTGGTTTACAAGCTTCTCTTGGTGCATGATTCCCTCTCTCTTTCAGGAATACTTTAGCTGAAGAAGTAATTGTTTATTGTGAGTCTTTCTCAAAAAGAAAGGATTGAGTCACCCCAGCATTATGACTCTGATATGTGGTCAGCAACATCAAACTTTATGGTGATGAAGAATGGGGTGGTTCCTCATAATTGATTAAAAAAGGCTTTCTACCATGTGCCTAAAACTGTTCCTATTCTGTAATTCTGAACATCTGAGAGACACCCTGTTATTAGGAACAGGTGATTCTTTATTAAAGTTCTGATAAACATAAGGTTGGGGTGTTATGCAGTATTTTGGAAAACACCGGGACATTGATTTCATAGAATCACAAAATGCCAGATTGGAAGGGACCTCAAGGATCATCTGGTCCAACCTTTCTAGGTAATAATATAGCTTAAATGAGATGGATTTCTTAGAATTGTCTGGATTATATATATACTTTAATGTGTTGTTATATGTATATTTAATGAATGCAACAGAATCCCTCCTTAAAAGGTGTTGATACTTTGGGGTTCTGATTCTCAAACATGCTGGCAATTATCAGCTCCTATATTCTGGACTCTCTCTTTTGGTACGGAGTGTATGGATCAGAGTGGCATATGAAAATTAAACTCCTTTATAGAACCCGGAGCTGTGCTTGTACAAACAAGTAAAAAATCCTGGAAGGACCAGCCTTTTTTCTCAGTGATAACTTTTCTTGGTATTTGGAGACACTATGCTGCGTGTAAGAGGTTTCTCTGAAACGCAAGCAGCCTCCTTGAGATGCATGCTGGAGCTTGGAAGAAGAACTCTAGCTTGTTGATTTTAATCTATGATATAGGGAAGTTATGTGGCTTGGATAATGTTTGAAGCTAAAAGGAAGTCTGAGATCCTTGTTTATCCTGATGACCCAAAGTAGAGGGGAAAGAAACCAACACCCTCCCCCCAAAAAAACCCTAGCCCAAAACGCATAGTAGTGAGAGGTCAGAATTACTTGCTGTTGTACTCTCATAGGTTGGTATAATTAAGGTGAGTGTGATGTATGTTAATGTAATAAAAGGATAAATAATAGATATAGAAAAATCACAATCTTTAAAATCTTAAAAAAAAATGAGAAGTACTATGTTGTGTATCAAAATATTTACTTTAATAAAATGGGGAAACAATTGGGTACCTACTGTTTTAAGCTAACAAAATATCCAAATACGAATTCTTTGAAAAGCTACTAATTGAAGGTCAACTTTTGGTCTAGTATACAGCCTAGCCGCATGTGAAGAGAGAGAAAGAGAAGAAAGAAATTTCATCAACTGAGTCAACAAATTTCTGCATTTCTGTTGAACTCCATAGGAGTCTCTGGAGGAACTGAGGTCTACTGCTGGGGTTCCATCTGCTGAATCTAGAGTGCACCTCAGTAGGTTACTGTCAACATGATGCTAGTATCTTCACTGCTGTTTGTTGAGACACCATAACATACCAAAACACACTATCCGAAAAACATGTGATCCCTATTCTAGTCCAGAAAACTTCAGTAGAAATGTTAAACCTGTGACCTGACTGATCTAGCCAAACCTAGCTGAATTAAAGTCTGGATAAATTACAGGCATTTAAAGGTCTATGCTCATCAGTGTGTGTGCAGGGGTGAAGTAGTTGAAAAATGTCTTCTTCCCCCCTTCCTCTATATACACAGCTATTTGGCATAGTACGGGTCTATGTTAGGAAGAAATTGTTTGCTAAGAGTGTGGAAAAACTGCTGTCTCAGAGGTATTTAGGTTTGAGATTGGATTTTTGGTAATTCTGCCAGTGCTATCTTGTGCCCTTTGAGCCAGACCATCCTAAAGGAAAAACATTATGTAAACGGCATGCAAGTTTCCAGCAGGTTGATAAAATGCTTTCGAGACTACTCTCTACGTGTAAAAAATGTAATTCCTTTAACATTTTCTTCCATGTCAAATCTAGATGAAAAGTCAATGTCCTTGAACCTCTGTAGAAGATTCTGAATTGAAATACAGATTCCTTTAACACATACACTTTGTTTCAAAATCTAACATGATAACAAGTTCATAATTTGCTTTTTAATTATGGTTGTATCAATACATTTTCATTCGGATACTCCCCAAATCCCACTGACTTTCACAGCAAAACTCTCTTGAATATGTGCAGTCTCCAGATTTACATAAAGAGTTATTTTAGGTGGATGGTACATGGTGGCTTCAACTAAACTCTAAGCATTGCCTCACTGCGGCTAGCTACTTCTGGAGGTTAATTCATTGCCCTACAGCTAGTCAAAGTATTGCAGGTCAGATTGTCATCTCTATAAGATACAGGATACTTGTGGGGGAAGGTCTTTGTACAATTCCTGACAGAAGAAAGGGGCAGGATTATTCTTTTTGTTTGATCAGTTTAGCTTTTGCTTTTGCGAAGATGTTGATTCCCTTAAATAGTTACGCTATCTGAATTGCGAAAAATTCCATCTTTCAGAAACATGAGATTAGGCCAAATTAGTAACTTTTAGTACTTTGTAGCTACCCATTCTTGGTCTCCAAAAACATATGCCTAGTTTATTTTATTTCCTCACGTCAAACAATTTGATAAAGAATAACTTTTTCACAAATGACAGCTTATTATGAACATTTTTAGACATTATTAGAATCTCTTAGATTTTGTGAAATCCTCTGCAACAGGCTAGATAATATGTGAATTACTATGTTAGAATTGTGTCGTAATATGCAGTATATTCAGAAGACAGAGCTTAATAGATAGTTGTATCCAATATGCAATAAACAAATATGTTGTATTGTACCAGTGCTTTGGATATAATGCATAAAACATTTTACTGGAAAGCATTCACTGCTCAATACATGAAATCTCAAAAAAGTCTAAAATATAAATTGATATAAAGCAGAATATTTCTTTATTTGATCAATTTGTTTAAAAATTGGTTTAATTATTTGAGTAAACTGCCATTTTGATTACTATTCTGATAAAACAGAAAAAACTAAGCTCAGTTTTTCACACACAAAAAAAGCAGAGTCATGCAAAGTGTTAGAAAAATGAAAAATATCTTAATGTTAGAATTTTATCATTAAATAATTGTCTTGCTTGCCATATTATATATAGACCACAGCCACTGTTAAGAGAGACATTCAAGAATTTTAAGAACCCTGTCTCTTCAAAATAAGATGTAAAAGCAGACAATGGTTTGTGGTCAGGGTGAGTAAACTTTAGAACGGAGATTAATTAGCATGCCAAAAGAACTTTACTAAGATGAGGAGCCTAGAATGGGGCTGAAAAATCTCCAGCTGTGCAGAACTATCAGGAAGGAGGAAAAAGTAATAAATAAAGAAACAAAAAAGGACCCCTACCTGTTTAATCAACTGCAATGATTAGAATAATTCATGCATTTTACAAACTGTATGATGAAGAGACATTTCTTAAGAGATGCTGGTGATCTCCATAATAAGGAAACACAGGACAGCTTTCAGAGAGAAAATTAAAAACAACAACAAAACAGTTTTCTGCAGATACCTAGCATGCATTTTTCGTGTTATTTTCTTTCTTACTCAAAAGGATGAAGCCCTTTTCTGTACTAGAAACACTTGCTCAATTAAGTTATACAAGTAGATTCACAAAATTATTCTGAAAACCTATTTCAGACCTGAAAATCCATAACTAACATCACCCAGCAACAATGTACTTTTCACATCATATTTTCATCTTCAGTGTATTTTGCAGAAGTTAACTCAAAATCTGCCTCTCTTTCTGTCCAAGAAATTTGGGCTAAAAGGAAACTTTCAGAGGGTGGAAGTAGCAGAAGAAGCTAATTATCTTTTCTTATTCTTATTTCTTATTTTCGTGTGAGGATAAAAAATGTGTTAAAGACCTTCTCCAGTCATAGACCTTGGAAAACAGAAACTATATGGCGTATGGCTTAGAGAACTGCTGACCTACCCCTTAATTTCTAGGATACTTTATTATAGAAAATAGTGAAGTATACTTAGTGAGTATATTCCTCTTGGGACACAAACAAAATCACACAACTGAACAAAACCATCTTATAGCTTGTAATATGTACGTTGCTAGTGACGAAGTTCACTAAACACAAAATACGAATTTCCAAAGTATGTCTTGAATTGTAAGTAACAGAATGCAATCAGGGGAATACAGTGGTAGTTGACTCCACTCTTCTGATAAGCAAATTTGAACTTGTAACTGCTCTTATTAATAAGAAAGAAATTTAGTGAAGTCAAAGCTCACAAAGGGTATCTATGTCCCAACCAACTTCTAAATTACTTTTATTGAGATTTTATGGTGTGAGACGATTAAAACAGGTCGCCATCCAGCACAAAAAGATCTACTGGCTGCACAACATTTTTTGGTGCTTAAATGGAGTCAAGTCTGAAAACCCAACCTCAGTTATGAAAGTTGAGCACTTCTGTATAAAGCCCATATAAAATAGTTAGAGATGCCTAAACTAGGAAGGTGATTTTTCAAGGAGACTGCAAATGGTTTTAACATGAAGGTTTTAACAGGCATTGCTATAACATGACTTCAGCTATCAGTCCATCCATCTTATGCTGCTTTGACTGTTTTGTTCACAGACTATCTACTGTATAAAATGTTTGTTTTGAAAGGGTGTGTCTGGGACTAGGGCACAGGGAGATGTTAGCCTTTTTCAGGAAGCTGTGATGTGTGCCAGATGAAACTCCTGGGTAGGAAAATACTCTGATTTTGTACAGAACTATTGAGAAGAGCCAAATGAGAATTTTTGGTCTATAATGAATAAACTGCATCTAACAGATTTGATATGCAGACACAGAAGATTATCCTAGACATCAAAACACTGCATATTATTGTGTTCTAAATTTTAACAAACAATTAAAATTGTTCACTGGATATTAAGAGAATTTTTAATTTTTGAACATGAGGAAATATAAAATTGCATGCTTTCCTGGATACATAACCTTAACTTTGACAATTACAACAACAATACTCAATAGTCAATGTGAAAAAGGAAGATTTCATATCTAGAGAAGGTATTTTTCTTAAATAGGCTAGGTAAAACATGAGTTGCTGAGGTTGGTGTGGAAATTAAAGTTCTGCAGCTCATATTATATGAAAAGCCAGATCCTTCCATGTTTAAAAGCTTTGGATAAAAAAGAACACAGACTCCATTATATTCTCCTATTTTTGAATGCTTCATTTTCAGGATTTATCTATGTGAATTCCTGTTGCATCTGCTGTGGTAGTTGGGGATATAAAGAATGGCATAAAAATTAGGTAAGACATCAGGAAGAGGTATCACACCAGCAAGGTGATGTTCTCTTTTTCAGTTCTAAGCTTGTGTGGGCTTTGCTCAGACCTGTCTTGAGAAAGTCTCTGGCCCCTGATCTTGGGCAAGCCCAATTATCAAGGCCTTGTTCTGAAGGATATATGAGCTGTCAATAAGCACAAATGGATGAGTGGTTAATGCTGGTCACCTGAGCTCCCATGCTCTCTGGTCTTTGTGGTTTCTGGCTTTTTATTAGTAGTTGTGTCAATGGAGATTCACAGATGTTTAGCAATCTAATTATATTAATGAAGAATGGGAACTATGAGCACCTTGGAGCATATACCCTACAGGAAAAATATTAAGGATTAAATTTCAGAAAGAGCAGAAGAACAGGAAAAGTCATAGAAGACCAAATACATTAAATCTTGCAGTCTACAGTGGCCTTAAGTAGAAGATGAAAGCCAAGGAAGATGGGGAGAGAGAAATTTTTAAAGCAGTTCAAGACACAAGTACCAAAAGCCAAGGGGAAGCTGAGATGCAGCTAGCAAAAGACATCAAGGTTCAGAAATCATTACGGACATAGTATGTATCAGTATAAAGAGAGTAAAAGACAGGGAAGTGCCCTGTTGTGGAGGAAGAATGTAGTAACCAGAGAAATTGAATAAAGAATAATTTAAAGCCTATATACTAACATTAATTGCATGTAGGTGGTTGGCTCAGCTATCACAGCAATGAGAAGAAAAAAGAAAGGACCTAGATAAGATTTTTGTAACAACCCTAGCAAGTCTGTTTTGTATTTTTTGTGCAATGAGGTTATTTTAATCATCTTATGAACTCTGCCACTGAACATTTACAAAATTATTTTGAAAGGATCTCAGAGTTGTTAGTAGCTGCTTTTGAAACTCTGTAAAGAACAAGTGGGGTACCAGATGACTGTATAAAAGCAAATTAAAAGTGTTTTTTAAAAAAGGAACCTTCAAAAAAGTGGGTTGAAAAAGGGTCAGAAAATGAAACTCTTGTTCTTCTCTCAATTTCTAGAAAATAGACAAGCAATTCAGTAGACTATTCTAAGTGTCTGGAAGATACATAACATTAAAAAAACCCAAGAAAAACATCCATAGCAATCAGCATGTATTTGACACAACAAATCCTATCAAGCCAAAATAATTTCTGATTATGAAGTAATCATGTTCTGTTCAACAGTGGAAAGGCATAAACAAGTTGCTCTAGTGTTCTAGGCATTGATGATGAAAATACAGGTAGCCTGATTTGAAAGATTCAACTGGATCAGAAAAAAGAGAAAGTGATCAGAGGTCTCAAAACCATGCTGTAAGATTAAAATAATAGTGAAGAACATGATAATAAACATAAAATAGGGAAGAAATATGGAATGGATTTAAAATATTTTAAAATATAGACGAGACTGTTGAACAGAGGTAGACAGTAATTTGTTCTTCATAAGAAGAACATCATAAGAAGATACAAGCTTAAATTGCAAGAAGAAAAATTTGTTTCAGGTATTGGAAACATCTTCTGAAGTTAGACTAGTAAAAGTCACTGACATAATTAGTGTGGAGTTTCCATCACTGACAGTGACTCTGTGGTCTAAAAATAGATTTAGATCAGCATGTGCCAGGAGTGACAAGGTATATCTGGTTTTGCTTGTGGGCAATGGGACAGCTAGATGTTGGCTTGGGATTCCCTGCAGCACAGTTTAAAAAAAAAATAAAATAACTGCAAGGGCTGTGTTGTTAAATTTAATAAAATTAACTTCATGCTTTGGTGCCTTAAATGAACACATTCTTCATTTGCAGGAAAAAGGTAAAGCACTATTGAGACAGTGTTCAGGGTATATATTTCTTTGTATTTTCTAGTAATTTCTGAGTATGTCTTTTCTATTTCATCTTTACCCTACATGTACAAACTTTTCTTCCAATGTATCTCTTGATGCATCTACTACATAATTCCAATACCCTTTCATATAACACATAGATGCGCATACAAAAAAACATATTTACGTGTCTACTCCCTCTTTTTTCATTTCTCCATCACTTCCCTTATGCAACATGCATATTATTTATACCAATCTTGTAACCTACAAGCATATGACCAGCTACACCATCTTCTTCGCTATCTCCCTGTAGGCTCCATCAGCTACTCAGAGGTAAAGCAACCTGAATAGATAAGACTTTAAAATAGTAAGTCTTTGTATTTGAAAAATCTACACTACTGAAGACTTGGAAAACTTATTTTGAAATTGAGAAGACAATTTTTTTATTAATTAAAAAAATCTACTTCTAAACTGGAAAATGATAAAACCAGCTAGCAGTCAGAATTTCTAAACTCTCGGTTTAAAATTATGTACCTCCTTATCATTAGTATTATTCTCTTAACACTACTGCAGTACTGGATTCCCTGTGATATTGTAAAGATGCTATTGTTAGGCACATCAGCATATAACAATTCAGATACCTTTTCTGTGAGAAATGTATGTACTATTACAAGAAAGGAAATAATAATTCTTGAGACATATAAGTTTAATCTTTGAAGAGTAGTGACATTATTGAGGAAAAAAAGAAAACTTCTTAGATTTGTATCTTCAAAATGCCCTTCCAATCAAGTATCATCTTTTTGTGTGCTTGAAGAAATGGAATTACCAACTTGTGTAAAGTTCTTGATCAGAACGAGGCTCTTAAACCAATTATGTGGAGACCTGAGTGCTTAAAACTGTAAGGAGTACAATTAGAATTATTAAAGGCTTCAAATAGCTTGGTTCAGGCAAAACTACATACAATTGATCATTTAGTACATGTTGTCAGTAGGAACTGCAGTTATAGGTGTGGAAGATCACTTTTTAGACAAATTGCAGTGAAACTTTTGTAAAACCCAAACAATACCAGAGCTGCCTTTTCTAAGGAATTTTACTGAACACAAATCCCAGCCACTTTTATTCCTCTTCTCTGAGTATGGAAAGACACACCATAAGTCAAAAGTACTCAATATTATCTAGATGAGTATGTGAAACACAGATGAAGAAAAACTATATTACTTTGATTGCTAGGTAAGTGAAACTACAAATTTGGGGATTGGGATGCTTTTTTCAAAAAAAGTTTAAATAAATTACTCTAATTTTTTTTTAAAAAATCATTAGCTTTATGAAGAAATTTCATCTTTGCCAAAGCAAAAGGCAATTTGTAGGAAATTAACATTAAGACTGACAAATACAAACTGGAATGTCAGAGAATGATTGTATAAGGGGAATGACTCTATAACCTGCCCTGAGAATAACATGACTGTTTTATTGATTCTTATTTAGCCTCTGTGCAGTTCCTCTATCCCTTTGGTTTGAATTTTATGATTCATTTATTACAGAATATAATATCATTCTAGATAGGTAGCATTTTCAGAGTCAGGCACATAAATCCTAATCTGGCAATCATACTCTGTCAGACTGGTGACAAGATTCTCATTGATTTTAGTGATACAAGTTCAGGAACAAAATGGCGTGTTACATAGCATAAGATGTGGGTCAGCAGATTTAATTAATACTTTACTATATGCCAGTAGTTACAGTTTATGGCCAAGCTCAAAACTTGCTAAAATCAGTCACAATCTCATATTCACTTCTCTTTGTACATTAAGTGGTATTTTTCTGCTTATCAGATCTGAGAATCTCTTGATGGTCTTGGCCCTAGTTTCAAGTCTGGAAGTAACTCTCAATTTTCACCATGGAAAATACTTTCAGATACTATGCTAGGCATGTTGTGTTCCCCTAACACACTCAGCACCCCTGTGGTAGGTCAGCCTTGGCTAACAGCCGAACTTCCACCCAGACGCTCACAAGCCCCCTCTATCAGTAGGACAGGGGTAGAAAACAGGAAGAATAGGAATGAGAAAGCTCAAGGGTTAAGACAAAAGCAGGGATATTGCTTACCAGTTACTGTTGCAGACAAAACAGGCTCGACTTGGACATTAATTTATTGCCAATTAAAATAAAAACATAATTACTAATTTGGGTAGTGAGAAACACAGACTCACATGAAAACATCTTTTCTCCCCCTTTCCCAGGCTCAACTTCATTCTGCACTCCTCATCTTGAACAACATGGGCGAAGTAAGGCAGGGGTACAGCCAGTATGTAAAATTTCTTTTCACTGCTCCTTCCTTCTCAAGCTCTTCCTCTGCTCTGGCATTGCTTCTCCATGGGCTGCAGTCCTTACAGAACATGTGCTCCGGTGTGGGCTTGCCACAGTTCCCTTGGGTACATCCATTTGTTCTGGCATGGGTCTTCCAGGGGCTGCAGTGCATTGCCATGGATCATCTCCATCTTCTCCACTTCTCCCTCTGACCTTGGTGTTCCCTGTTTCTTACTTTTTTTGTCCTCACCTCCTCCCTTCATGTAGCATTTTCTGCCCTTTCTGAGCTGTGCTTTCACAGAGGCACCGCTACCTTTGCTGATGGGTCTAGCTGTGGCCTACAGCGCCTGCGGAGCTGACAGGAACCAGCTGTCCCCAGCATGGGTCAGCCCCATACCTCTTCCCTCAGAGGCTACCCCTGCAGTCCCTGTCCCCCTCCTGCCGCAAAAGCCGTGTGACATGCAGCCAGCGCAAACTTTAAAAGCAGACTGTTACTCAAGTCTCAGAAATAAAGCTAACGTTACAAAATTAAATTAATTAGGTCAACCAGATGGCAGATGGAATTTGAAATTAAATATGGAGTCAGCCCTGCTGGAAAGGTAATTGAACTATTTATGCACCTTGCT
Source organism: Apus apus (assembly GCF_020740795.1). NCBI lineage: Eukaryota > Metazoa > Chordata > Aves > Apodiformes > Apodidae > Apus > Apus apus. The sequence goes on along the minus strand of NC_067285.1, from coordinate 75,472,265 downwards.
CATTTCTAAATTGAACTAATTCAGGAAAGAAACCGGATGTCACTGAAGGCTTTGAGTGAACACACAGCTGCAGTTCAAAAGACAAAAGGCCCGAGTAAGGGAGAAGGGTGCAAGATTCTTACAAGAGGGAGTATCACAGGCAGCATTATAATGCCAGCCTGTGCCTAAATCAGCATTCAGAGGCGGTGCGAGAGCTTGTGTCTGTCTTTTCCCGTCAGGTACAGTAAGTTTTGAAATTACTGGGAGTTTTTAAAGACTGTATCCGCCTAGGGATTTTTGCAGACTTAACTTGGGGTGCGAGGGGCCGACACAACTGTGGAAAAGTTCCAGCGGCTTCCACCTCCACCTGAAGGTGCAGATGCCAGCGGCACAACGCGGCGCCGTGAAGAGGGCGACGAAGGTAGCCCCTGCGACCGAGGGGCCCCGCAGGCGCTGCGGGCAGGCCGGGCACGCAGTGAGGCCGGTCGCAGCGCTGCCCGGCGGTGCCGTCTCCCGGCGGCAGGACCCGGCCCCGCCCGCAGCCGTTACCGCCGGCGCGGAGCCGCCGCCAGAGGCGCGCGGAGCGACCCGGGGGCGGGGCGAGGCGAAGGGCGGGGCGGGCGGAGCGCGCGGCGCGGCGGCTGCAGACGGCGGCGCGTGCAGGGCGGGAGCGGGCAGGCTTTCCGGCCGCGGTGCGGGGCGTGCGGCAAGGTGACGGACCGGGCAGCCCAGCCGCCGCTTGCTCCCCCTCGCTTCTTCCCCATCGCTCTCCCCACCCCCTTTTTTAATAGATATATATATAAAATTTGTTTCCTTCCCCCAGCGCTCCCTTTTCCACCGCACTCCGTACCTCTTTCGGGTGGACGAGGGGGCCCGCTGCGGGTGTTTGCCCCGGTCCCTCGCCGGTAGCCCCGGGCTGGGGTTCGACTCTGATGTGGGTAACCCCCCTCCTGGTTTCTCCTCTTGCCCAGATGCTGAAGGTAGCAGCCTTCGTGTGCCTGTGTGCAGCAGCCTGGTGCAGCTCGGCGCTAGCGGCGGCGGCCGGGGGCAGACCGGACAGCGGCAATTTTCTGGACGATAAACAATGGCTCACGACCATCTCCCAGTACGACAAGGAGGTCGGGCAGTGGAACAAATTCCGAGACGTAAGTTCAACCCTTCCAGGCTGGTAGCCGGCAGCCGCGCCCGGCCCGCGTCCCCGGCAGCCCCGCGTGTGGCGGGCCGGCTCGGTGGGCTGAGGGCATCCCTTGGGCAGCCAGGGCTGGAGTACAGCCTCGACTTTCCCCCTTTTCCGTGAATTTATTTAATTTTAATTCCCGGCAGCGTCGCGGCGGGAGGAGGGAGGTCCCACTGGGCAGTTCCCGGTGCGATGCCGCCGCTGAGCGGCGAGGACCACCCGCGGTGCCCCGGGTAGTGCTGGCCGTCCGGTCCGCACCTCCGGGGCCCGGCGGGCCGGGCCGCGGGAGCTGCTTCCCGCCCTGCGGGTCGCCAGCCGTTAAAAGGTGGTGGCGGCGGTAGAGGGGGAGTTGTGTGCGCGTCGTTCCCCGTTTCCCGCCCCGCTGTGACTGCGGGAAGGGCTGCGGTGGGGGCTCGCGCTGCGGCCGTTGGGCCCCGCTCCCCGCCGCAGCGGAGTTGGGGCCGGCCCGGGAGGTCGGGGCGGCTCGGGGGTGGGGGAGAGAGAAAGCTCGGCCCGTCGCCCCTCCGCGAGTGCCGCCGGAGGCAGAGCCCCTGCCACCTGGAAGCGTGCGCCGGGCGGGACTGTCCCTTGTCGCCGCTGTCAGGAGTGCCGAGAGGGCGGGCTGAGGGAGAAGGGGCACCGGACAGCCGGTGTGTGTGGGGACTTTATGGGGGGTGTTGGATTACGGATCGTGGCAGCAGGGAAGACCGCTAAATAGGGCGGTAAGTTGTGTGAATGGTGCATCTGGAGTGCGTGAACAGCAGACCCAGCCTGACCCGAATCTCATCTGTTACGAAACCTGCTACTGTAAAGGTGGCTCTCGTCCTCCAGAGTGCTTCACTTCTGCGCTTAGTTCGGTCTCTGTCTGTTGCAAGTTGAGTAAATCCCAGCCAGTTTTCAGAAGTCATTCGCGTTTTTTTCAATGGAAAACATTTACCTTGATCTTGTAACATCCGACGTTCTTTGATATTGCGTCTAAATATCTGAATTTTAAATATGCGAAATTATTTTCTATTTAGCTTTACTGTATTGCTTACTGGATTTCTTGGTCGTAAAGTGTTGATTTGGTTTGCAACTTTACAAGTCAACAGGTTGCTTGTGCTGTAGGTTGCCGGTGACTGTGGTTTGCTATAGCAAACTGAAGTAAATGTCTCCAAGAAGTCTCTTTTTTCTGAGAGCTGTAGTGTACTTGGATGCATTGTGTTTTCTAGCTTTGTGTATGTTACATGTCAGATGTAAATTTGGCCATTTATGTTAAGTAACGAGGAAAGAATAGTTGCTGATGGAGTTGGTGGAGAACATATTTCCTCAGTGGTTTGTATTAAACAGTATAATTTTAGTGTTTGAGAATACTCAAATTAGCATGCAGATGTTTTTGTTTGCTTTGAATATCCTAAACACCTATGTTCATTTGAAAAAAACCTTCAGTGTACTGTAGTCTGCGACCTGTGATTTTGGATAAAAATATTCGGTGCAATATACATATTTTAGGATGAAAGGCTGCTGCTAGAAAACTCCAAAATAAGTACATCGGTTATATTTTATAATTGGGCAAAGTCATTTATGTAAGGACTACCCTGCAAGGCTTAAAAAGCTAAGTGCTCTCTAGTGCCTGTCTCCTGGGTGCCCACTGACATGTACTGTAATTCTGGATATTAGCCAGATAATTTATTCTGTGACAAGTAGGTGTCCCCAAGGGTTTTAAGAGTGACTGCTTTGAGGAAGTGCTGCATACTGATTCTTCTGAGGCAATTTACAAACATGTTAGCATATTTATTTTTACAATGTTTAAATTTTATAAGGCTAGTACTTCAGTGAGGAGCATGCTTTTATTTCTTGCATGGAATCCTATATTTTATTAATTGATACTCGAGCTGGAATATTCATGGATGGTCCCAATACTTCGCAAGGCTTGTCCTTTAAAGCATCGGTAGTTTTCATTAATTCCTAAGATGCAATGGTAAGAGAATGAAAAATTACGAGTTAATCTCTCTGCACAGAAATGTGTTAGAAAAGTATCTTACTTGTAAGAAGCACTGATCAATTTTCATCCTTAAATATAAGATAGTAGAGAAGTTGTATTAACATCCTACACTTTATATATTTGGTAAATTTACATGTGTAACTATAACCTGTTGGTATTTGAAATTGTGATTAGCAATTTAATTAGTGATTCAAACATTGCCTCCTGTTACGGAACAGCACAACTGCATTGTAACATATGTAGGGGTAACTGTCTTGCACAGTTAAAAGTCAAAATAGAGGTATGCAAGGCTTGTGTTTGTAACTTAATTCTCTGGTCAGAGAGTAGCATATTTTTTGCGGGCTTTAAATATGCCACAGATGTAAGGGTGAGATGGAATTCTGGTGTGAAAAGAAGTATTTAAAGGCTTAACTTAAGACTTAACTGACAGAACTGATTAATGTGGAAGATAATGACCCTGACTTCTGGCTCATTGGCTCAGTTTCTCAAGAGTTTTAGATCACAGTGAGAGAGAAAATAGTTGTTCAGAAAGGGAGCCCTTAGAAAACATAATAAAGCAGGTTATGTTATTTTAACAAAAAACAAACCGAAAAACCCAAACCTAACTTTCTTAACATGTTCTTTGTCAGTAAATGTTACTATTAAGATATTAATATTAGTTAGGATCTTTTCAGTACTTTCTACAGGCAAAATGGTAACTGACTTTTCAGTTCTCTTGGATGAACTTGAAAATTCTGACAAATCTGATGAAAATAATTAAATAGGTCTGGGCAAGAACCTCAGTGTGAAACAGTGGGAAGCGAGGTGCATGTTAGAGGCTATCTTCTCAGGTCTTTTTCTTGTGCAAAAATTGAGAATGGAGTTTCTTAAATAGGAGACTTCCCATCTGCAAGATGGCGGGGGAACAGGGAGTGTGTATAAACGTTTTTTTTCATAAACAAGGATATGTTTCCTTTTTGCTGTGGAAGAAGAGTTTTTAACTCAGTCTTGGTGCTGCTGCAGTCCACTTGCTGAGTAGTTGAAGTTATTAAGTATGTTATCAAAATATATCTCAAGGTTGATGTGTTTATTGAAGTTTATTAAGCTGCCTGGATAGGCTGCTTTAGAAGCCAGTGGCATCGTGGTGCTGGGATGTCCAAGCCCACGTGTACGTGTTCCTTATTTCATGCTTGATAATTGTGGTTCTTTAGTAGATGCTAAGAGAGTAATCTTAATTTGTATTTTGTTATATTTATAGTGCCTTGTGTTAATGGTCTTGCCTGTGATTATTGCCCCTGACATTTGGTAAAAAGGTATACAAAAATGGCAGTTTGTTGTTACTTTTAAAATATAATAGGGTAATGGCATTACACGTATACTCTTCTACTTAGAACATCCTAAATCTTACGTATCAAGCCTTCGTTACTCATAATGCTGTAAATCTATGGAGGAAAACAAAACATAGGAATAATTCTCTGTTCTCTTTATGACTTGTTTCCAAATAATGGTATTATTTTTAATCCTGTCATTTATAATATTTTTTTTAATTTTTATGTAGTCTTTACAGACAGTTTGACAAAATTTCATCCAATTGTAATTTTCTGTTGTATTGACGAAAGCCTTTCAGAAACTTTAATTTTTATTTCTGTAAAATTCCCTGAAGCAACATTTTTTAGAGTAATTCATTTCAGTCACTGGTATTTGCAAGCAGTATCCTCTTCCATTGTGTTCATTAAAACGTCTGTATAGTAAATGTATTTTATATGGTATATTTTACTTGTCACTTAGGGAGAGTTATTTTTATCTTACTTGCTGGTTAGTGATTTTTCCTTTTTCTTTTCAAAGAGGAGTTAATCTAAACATGCTATATGATCAGCTGCATCATACCAGAGTGTTATTATCATCCTGTGATATAAATACAGTTATCAAAGGTAAAGCAGGTACAACAAAATTGGAGTAACAGATCTTAAAACCTATCAGCTATGAAGGGGAAGTTTGCACTGGTAATAATACCTTTTACCAGCTTCACTATGAAGTGTTCTCATATTGACCATAAAATAGATCGCCTTCTAAAACATTTGGCAAGTTTGGGCAGTTCATTTTGGCCTCCCAAATGAGTCATGTGCTTCATATGCTTTTTCAACATAAATGAAATCTAAAGCTCTATGTTTGGAAAGGAGATGAAGCAAATACTAGGTCTCCATACTAATTCAGTGATTGCCACCATTTGTTATTCTTTTGTCTGCTCAGAGGTTAAAACGTCTTCAAAAACAACCTATCCACTTCTCAACCAAGCTCTCCATCAACTATGCGCTTAGTGTTTCTTTACTGTTGTGAGCAGAACATCTTTGCCCAACTGTACATCCATACAACTGCTAAAGGCTGTTTTAAAAAGGTTTAATCACAAGTTTTTTGTACTTTATTGTGTGAAGACCATGTACATATTTTGAAGTTTTTCCTGTTTCCAGAGTGGAGCACGGATAACCTTTATAGAAGAGGAAAAGAACTTCTGTTCAACAAGTTTTTTACATTGGGCTAGAATCCCTGCAAGTTTATGGAGGATCATGTATGTACTTTAGAGGAAGTCAGTATTTAGAATTGGATACTGCAGCGCTTGTCAGTCTTTCCACACTAATGTTAACACATTAGCTGTGAAAATATGCCCAGTAGGCTTATTTGGCCTGTACTTTTTATGGTTCAGGGTGAATAAAACATGCCTCTTCCCTTAATAGTGGGTAGGACAGCTCTTTTACAACATACATTTGTTTTGGTAGAAAGTTATAAGACCATCAGGAAAAAATGGAATTGCAGAAGAAAATTTAATTTCTTCATTATATTGTCCTAGGCCTAACTTAAAGCAAGTACTTACTAGTAAGTTAAAGTTACTTTTTCCGTTACAGCATCAAATCTGCTTTCCACATGCCAGTTTGTTACTTGAAAATTTCTGTGTTTTTTTTCATGACTTGTTTTGTATGAACTTTGTTCTTCACCATATTATTAAAACGTTAAGAATTTTGAAACCTAGGAGATCTAACAGGAAGAATGATATATTTATACCTACATCTATATTTACTACCTTTGAAATGAAACTAGTAAAGTGAGAGTTGACCACTTTTTTTTTTTAAACTGTGGAATAAAGGAAGATGTTGGGAATGTACATTATTTTAATCAATTAAGGAAATTTAGGAAGCTACTTAATTGTTCAGCACTTCTAAACTGAACATGGCAAATTATAATGGGAAGGAGTAATGGAAATCTTAAATTGTATTTTCTTCTGTAGTGTAGGAAAAGGCTTCTGATTTTTTTTTTAATATGTCCTTGTAGTTTATTTTCAAGTATGTGTTCTTTTGTTGCTGGTGACAAGCATTTTTTGTCTGCAAAGGCAGAGTCTACTAATTGCAAACTATTGCTCAAGTTAAGAGTTCAACTGTCTCTTCGAAGACACTAGCTTGGAAGCTCTTTATATAGCTAATGTTTAGGAGTTAAGTAAACTGTAATGTGCTTTTCCTTAGATTGCCCTCATAATCTAAAGTAAAGCTGATAACATTGTTTCATCTTATCTTTATCTCCTTTCTCTGAAGAATAATCTTTATTCGCTGTAGGTTGTTTAGTGGATATGGATACCCAGACTTTTGTCTTACCATTAAATCTTACTGGGATTGACTGTAGCCATCTGTGCTTATTACAGTTTAGTATAAATAGCTTTGTAATATGCTAATAGATGGTAAGTAGCAGAAGCTGTATAGGTTGTCTTGGCTTTACAATCAGAAAGATGTCTGGAGCAAGGGTTATATATTATAAGGGATATGAGCAGAATTAGAATATCTATGTTTTTACACTAATACAATTCTTTTATCCATCTCTTTAATCTCTGTTTATAATCATTAAAGCATTTGAAGTAACTACGTGCAGAAGGGAGAAATAATGTATTTGCAAGTTTTCAAATGTAACTCTTTCATCTAAATAGACCCTAAAGTTTAAATAGTTGTGTGTCGTGTCCTTGTTGTCCTGTGTTATGTTGTCCCCCTGCCCAAGATATGCTAAATTAAATGAAGAAATCTTTGAACAGTTGGTTACTTTTTCGGTACGTACTTTTAGAATAACTCCAAAGTTTTCAAGCATAAGGAGACTTTTATTCTAACCAAGGGATTTCTTTTTCCTATCATTACATGAAAAGTAAAATGGCTTCAGTTTTGTTTTGTGGATATTTTTCTAATGTTAAATGTTGTTTTTTTTTATTTTACAGTAGAGTTTGAATATAGTGTATTTGTCTTAAAATGATATCTTTCAATGTATTAGTAACCACAGATGAATAGTTTATTTTTCTGCATCTGGTGTTAAGTCTCACTTTGACTATGTTCCATGCTAAAAATTTGCCTTGTTTACCTTAGAAACAAATGTAATGGAAAAACTGGTAGTAAAAGCTAATGTATTATATTATATTAAAAGTTCTTGTAATTTTCGTATTTCTTGGCTGGATGAGAGAGAGCTGTGGTCAATGGTTCAGTGTCCAAGTGGAGGCAAGTGGCATTCCTCAGGGGTCAGTACTGGGACCAGTACTGTTTAACATCTTTGTTGGAGATGTGGATTGAGTGTATCCTCAGCAAATTTGCTCACAATACCAAGCTGTGTGGAGCAGTTGGCACCCTAGAGGGAAGTGATGCCATACAGAGTGACCATGACAGACTTTAGACATGGGCCAGTGCCACCCTCATGAAGTTCAGTGAGGCCAAATGCAAGGTCCTGCACCTGGGTTGGCACAGCTGCAGGCACAGGGGAGAATGGCTAGAGAGCAGTCCTGAGGAAGAGGACTTGAGTGTGATAGTAGATGAGAAGCTCAACATGAGTTGCTAGTATGTGCTCGCAGCCTAGAGGGCCAATTGCATCCTGGGCTGCATCAAAAGAAGTATGTCCAGCAGGGTGAGGGAGGTGATTCTGCCCCTCTACTCTGCTCTGGTGAGGCCCCACCTAGTGTACTGTGTACAGCTCTGGAGCTCTCAGCACAGGAAAGGCATGGAGCTGTGGGAGAGAGTGCAGAGTAGGGCCATGAAGATGATCAAAGGGCTGGAGCACCTCTGCTATGAAGACAGGCTGAGAGAGTTAGGGCTATTCAGCCTGGAGAAGAGAAGGCTCTGGAGAGACCTTAGAGCATCTTCCAGTACCTGAAGGGGGCCTACAGGAAAGCTGGGGAGGGGCTTTTCACCAGAGAAGGAAGTGATAGTACGAGGGCTGATGGTTTTAAACTGAAAGAGGGGAGATTTAGGTCAGACATCAGGAAAAAATCATTCACCGTGAGGGTGGTAAGGTGCTGGAATGGGTTGCCCAGGGAGGTTGTGGAAGCATACATTGAGGTCTGCATACAGCTGAAAGCAGACACCTTTGAACACTTTGAGCTTGCATCGATGATGAAAGTCAATCCAGTTGTTGAATCTGTGTAGCATAACAATGAGAAGTATAGAACTTAACTTGTAAGTATATGCTTCCAAGTATGGAAGATTACATGTTTTAGCAGCTATGTATTAAAATAGAGGGAAGTATATTACAACTGTGGGATATATGTTTGATCATGGATGTGTTTTTAAGGATTTGTTGGTGGTTGTGTTGGTGACTGAAACATTGATTTAGCAGAAGACCCAAACAGTGATTCTTAAAAGCAGAAACTGATACGGAAAGTGGCAATGTCAGGAAACCATTAAGTGCCCTTTCCAGCCCTTTGCTGAAAGCTAAGTTAACCAATTGGCTAGGAAGCCCCAGTGAAACTCTGGGAAGTCATTGTGTTCATAAAGTTTAGGGTCAAAACAGACCATTAGATTAGATAATATGCTTGCCTCTATACAGTGGCTCTAAATTTTATCCTGAGAAATTGTATTAAACCCAAAAATTTTAGTTGGGCAAAAGCATTTCAGGCTTCAGGGGGCTGTACTGTCTGCTGCTGGCATAGATTAATATAAGGATTTGATCTCTAAGGTCTGCAATGTGAGGGAAGTCGTTAGCTACAATATTCCCAGGTGTAGGCAGCAAACTTGTGTTTTGCAGCAAAATAAAGAAGAATTTAAATTAATACTAATATGAACTGGGAATGTTTCCTTCTTTGGCCCAAATATGACAATGGCCAGGACTCGTGCTTGATCATGATTTCTGATACCAATTTGCTATTTAAAAGGAATTCTATTCAGCCACCTTAATAGAATTTCTAGAATGTGTTGCCACTAATTATGGTCAATTACTTTCACATGAAAAATCACATTATGTTGGAATACAAGCCAATTCAAATCCTAAGGAAGATGGAGAAATTACTTCTGAATTTCCATTAAAATATTTATATATATACATTTGTTGTCATAACCTGGGTTGTGAGTATTTAAATATACAAAGGATTAGGTGGCAGTCTTGTTTCTAACATCCAGGAAGGAAAGCATGAACATAAGGATCTCAGTAAGTTCATACATTCCCAAGCCAGCAAAGGGCTATCACATGGCTCATGTCCTGCAAGTAGTGTATGATATTTAAGTGCACTGAATTAAAGTACACTAACTGCATAACTTTTTCTAAATCTTAATAAGTCTAGCATTCCTCTTATAAATTGTTAAGCTGTTTAATTTTTCATCTAATTGCTTATTTTATTTTAAAATTTAATTTTATCTAGCTTTACTCAGGAATTCTTGGTAGGCAGTTACAAGATCTTGTCTTGGTGAACATTGGTACTTGGGATGTGAATGGACAGTTTTTTTTATACTAGTAAGATAAAGACTCAGTTATGTTAGGAAAACAGGCAATTGATTCCACCTGTGATGTGATATTCATGGGCTCTTTAAAAGAAAATATCCTCTTAAAGAATGCAGGGATGTATTAGCAAAATTTCATTGGAGTGACTGTGTGAGTTAACACCCTAGAGAAGTTAAGTGTAATGTGATGGTCAATCGTGGGATTTCAGACTGAGATCTACAGGTGTAGTCTCATAAAAATAGAGGAGGGATATACAGAAGTAGATGTAAATGAGTAGTTTTTTACTCAAATTAATATTGATGTGTAATAGTTTAGGCCTAGCCACCACATAGCTGCTCCTCCCCATGAGTGAGATGGGGAGAGAAAATACAACAAAAAGGTTGTGGGTCAAGACAAGGACAGGGATAGTTCAGTCACCAATTACGGTAAAATAGAAAGCAGATTTGGCTTGGGGAAAAACAAAAACTAACAAATTAATTTGACAGCAATCAAGTGATAACAGGACAATGAGAAACAATAGCAGATTTTAGAAACACGTTCCCCTGCCTTCTGCCAGTTTCTCTGTCTCTCCCACCCAGTGGCACAGGGGAACAGGGCATGGGGGTTGTGGTCAGTTAATATTTTCTGCTCCTCCTTCCTCCTCAGAGGGAAGGACTCCTTACAGCCTTCCCCTGCTCTAATGTGGGATCCCTCCCATGGGAGACAGTCCTCCACTAACTCCTCTGACGTGGGTCTCTCCCACAGTGTGCAGTCCTTCAGGAATAAACAGGGCTTCACACAGTCATTGGCCTTCCGCAGGTGCAGCCACCTCTCCTGGTGTGGAGCCATGGGCTGCAGGTCCATTTGTGCTCCACCATGGTTCTCCATGGGCTGTAAGTCCTGTTTTGCTCCACTGTGGTCCTTCAAAGGCTGCAGATGGCTGTACTCCACTTCGATCCTTCATGGGCTGCAAAGGACAGCTGCCATCTACTGCAGGCTGCAGGGGGAAATCTCCGCTCCAGCACACCTCCTCTCCCTCCTTCTTCACTGACTCTGGTGTCTGCACAGGTGTTCCACTCACATCCTGCTCTGCTTTCCACTGCAGGTCCTCTAGCAGTTTCTTTTTCCCATTCTTAAATAATAGCTGCAGAGATGCATCCACTGTCACTGGTGGACTCAGCCTCTGGCTTCTGACTTGGAGCCGGGGAAGCTTCCAATAGCTTCTCACAGGAGCCACCCTTTTGGCCCCTCCCCTTCTACCAAAGCCCTGCCACAGAAGCTATCTAACACAATGTATAAAACCCCAAAACATTTCAGTGTTCTGAATGTGTAGGACTGATTGTGTATTTATAAACTGGATTCTACAGGGTCCTAATATTCAGGGTTGTCTGTGTGGTTTGCACAAAAGCTACCATGCATTTATCTGTCCTTACTTTTTACATAGGCTATATGTTTACAGCTTCTCTTATTTTTCCTTTCCTGCATAAAAATTGTAGTTTCTTAGGGCATACGAAATTCCCACTTTTTTCCTCCCAGGTATTCTGGATATGAATTGTAGCATAGCTTTGGTAAGTTGAAGACATGACTAACATGTTTTCCAGAGAGTTGTACTAACGTTACAGAGTTCTTGATATTCAGCACATTGAAAAGTTGGTCTTGTGATTTTGTAATAAAAAGTAATAGATGACCTGTGCATGTGTGGGTGCATGCATGCAGACATGCAGAGGCTAACTGGTATCAGTTCAACAACAATTTAAAGAGATTTTATAATGTCCGTTCTTCACGTTGGTGACCAAAATATCTCACAGAATATGTGAAGTATTTCATAGCTCCAACTCTGTCATATCTGCAGATCTTATCTTACCATCAGATTTTGCTAACCTATTGATTGCAGATGATTTTTGGGTATATACTGAGAGTGACATGGAATTAACAATTAATGTGGTGTACAGAATAAAACCATAATTCTAGATTTGTATCTCAAATATGCAATGTAGTTGTCTACAGTAGTTTCAGTTAATTGGCTGGAAGAAGTACCTAATTTTTTTACATGCCTTTAACTATCACATAAAAATGAGACAAGTATGAATACAAGCATCTAGAGATTTTAAAGAAAATGTTTTGCTGAACTCCAGTTTCCCTAAGAAAGGTAGGAGAAGGTATAAAAATATTTTAATAAAATCTGTGAAGTTGTTCTGTGAAACAAAACTGAAGTTTGAATCTAACAGTGCTTATCTGGTTGTAAAACATGGTAGTTTCTTATGTAGTTTCTGTTCTGCAGAAGTCTTTCTTGTTAAACCAATATGCCTTTAGTTTGAAAGAGAATAATTACATTTTTTTTCCAAAGAGTTAGACTGTAATTTTCCAGTCCAATTTTGACTATTCAACAGCATGAATATTAGGTATTTTTTTCTTAAAATGTTGCACGTTATTGGTGAACATTAATAATATAAAGTTCAGCTTATTAGTGATACCTGTATCATGCTGTTTTTTACACACATTTCTGCTTTTTAATCTTCATTCTAGTGTAAATGAAGGTTAGATACTTGTACATGCTGAATTCCCATATATACACAGATTCTACTCTTGCTTAGTTTTATCAGGAAGAAAATTTTACACTGAATGAATATACTAAAATGTAGCCAAACTTTCTATAGCTGTAAAATTGTACACATTATTTATACAACTGAATTAAAACACATCAGGGCTCATAATTTACTTATGTTGCTACAAAACAAAATTAAGCTTGAAAATCAAGTAGATGTATTTTCAGATTTGACAACTGAATTTTTCAGTTGCTTAACTTAGGTAGCTTTTAGCCAAGCAGTTTGCTCATTAGACCGTAAAACGTTCCAAGAGCAATGAAGCATAGGGCTGAAACAAAAGACGTGATTTACCATTTTATGCTTGGTGTTTATCAAGAGAAGTCCTTGACTGAAGGAAAAAGAGAAGAAAAAAAAAATCTTCATATACTGAATTAATTACTATAATAAAATTTGAAAAAACTCAGTAATGTGTAGTCAGCTAGCCCTGTAATGCCTGAATTGTAATAGGAATTCTTTAAATAGTGTATTCTTAAGGAGTTTTGCAGGAAGTGAATTGCCTCTGCTAAAGTATTTTCTCTTTTTCACCTTTATCAAACCTTCATTGTGGATTTCACTGACATAAGGTTGTATTAGACTGGGTCTCAATTTAGTTTTTGTGGAGTCATTCCTCATCTACTCAGAGTCACTGAGAGTAAGTTTACTGATGTTTGTGAGAGGTGGAGTAAATCTTTAATGATGTCAGTCTACCTATTTAAAATCATTATTTGAGCTCTTAAGTCTACAAGACTTAATTCAGTCCTCTGAATATGTTTTGCATCTTTGAAAAATGGAAAGAAAGCAGACTTGAACTGGAGAACAAACTTGTCATCCCTGCAAGGGTAATTTATTTACCTCAGAAAACCCTATCTAGTAGTCTAAAGTAAAATACATCTAAAATTGTTGTTTGGTTTGTTGTTTTTATTGTATTTTTTCTTTTTGCTTTATTATGTATAAGGAAATTCTTAATTTATGCTACTTCTTGGAAACGAATGAAAACAGAATTTCTTTATTTCCTTAAGCTACTGGATTTGATTGGGGATTTTATTTCTCTTTTAAAATGATGTATTTTCATTAATGAGTTGTTACTTGTCTTACATTCTTCTCCTCCCCCCTGATTTGTGAGGTGAGGGTAGAAAACAATCCTTCAGTTTCACTGACTTGAATAAAAATACTTCATTTTGGCTAATTCAACTAAGAGTTTCTAGTTGTGTCTTTATAGGCTGGGTGATTAATTTGTTGCATTACTTCATGGAGTTGTAGGTAGGTGTCTTGTGCTGCCTTGCATGCTGAGCTTCTACAATGAATTTCATACTGTATGATGCACATTGCTTTCCCCTCTAGCTGAATCCCATGTTGCACTGTGCAAAACAGTGCAGAAATTCAATTAAATGGGAAGGTGGCAATTATTAAGTAGAAAAAAAGAAAATCAGACAAGCATAAAAAAGCTGTGCAGGGCATAGCAAGGCAGTATTACTAAGGCAAGATTTTCATCCTGTAGCAGAAAGGCCTTTTATATTGATAAAAATACTATTAAAAACTAAAGCTGAATAACCTATTTTGTGAGAAGTATTAAAGCATATGCTACATGGCTTTAATTCTGTGGGAAATTCTAAGAGTTTACAGCAAAGCACTGGGGTAGTTTAACTTAGTATTTGTTTATTTTATCTGAAACTGGAATTCATTTTTTTACCCTCTTGGGATCTGATGCTGGACTAGATTGATCATCTAGTATTTGTAATTCTTAGACATCCAAAGTAAGGTGTAAATCTGTAGGCAGTGCTTTATCTTTATTTTACAAGTATATGGTGTTGCATTTTGTGTTGTAAATCTCACATGAGCAAACTGCAATTTGCCAAATAACTAGAGATCTAGAGCACATTGCAATCTGGTTTAAGTAGGATACACTATAGTGTAATTCAAGATAACTTTTTTGAAGTGTGTAGTTTATTGACTGTTCTTACTATGGTACATCCTGCTTTCTTCACTTTTCTTAAGAGTTCTGAAGTTCTCTTACACCTGTCTCAGCTAAATTTTTTTACAAGGTTACAGTGTCACTTAGTGTTTCCAACATTAATATTTTTGCTCATCTTTATTCAGAAATTCATTAAACTGTTTATTTTCTTCCTCTGCTTAGGCAACAGAGAGATTGTGTTGTATATGTTTAAACATTTTATCTAAACTCAAAACATTTTACATTGCTTTCCTTTTTGAGGATCACCAGAAAATTAGAAAAGAGGGGACAATAAAATTAAAATAAAAATTGTTTTACCATTACATCATAGAATTATAGGATGGCTGGGGTTGGAAGGGACCTTAAAGATCATCTAGTTCCAGCCTGCCTTGCATGGGCAGGGACATCTCCCACTGGGCCTTGAACGTTTCCAGGGAGGGGGCAGCCACAACTTCCTTGGGCAATCTGTGCCAGTGTCTCACCATGCTAGTTCTTCCTAATGTCTAACCTAAATCTACCCTCTTCCAGTTTAAAGACATTCCCCCTTGTCCTGTCACTAGGTGCTCTTGTTAAAGAGTCCCTCCCCAGTTTTCTGGTAGGCCCCCTTCAAATACTGGAAGGCTTCTCTAAGGTGTCCTCATAGCCTTCTCTTTCCAGTTGGAAAAATGCCCATTTTCTCAGCCTGTCTTCATAGGAGAGGTGCTTCAGATCCCTTATAGTCTTCATGACTCTCCTCTGGACTTGCTTCAACATCAACACGTCCTTCTTGTGTTGGGAGCTCCAGAGATGGATGCTGTACTCCAGGTGGAGTCTCATGAGTGCAGAGCAGATGGAGAGAATCACCTCCCTCGACCTGCTGGCCACACCACTTTTGATGCAGACCAGGATTCAGTTGACTTTCTGGGCTGCAAGCGCTCATTGCCTGCTCAAGTTGATCTTATCGACCACCACCCCCAAGTCCTTTTCCTCAGGGCTGCTCTCAATATAGTCTCCCTTCAGCCTGTGTTTGTGCTTTGGATTGCCCCAACCCAGGTGCAGGACCTTACACTTGGCCTTGTTGAATTTCATGAGGTTGGCATGGGCCCACCTCTCAAACCTGTCGAGGTCCTTCTGGATGGCATCTGTTCCCCCTAGTGTGTCAACCACACCACACAGTTTTGTGTCAGCTAACTTGCTGATGGTTAATTTTCTGGTGCACTTAATCCTACTGTCCATGTAGCTGACAGATGTTAAACGGCACTGGTTACAGTACCTACCCCTGAGGAATAGGACTCGTCACTGATATCCACTCAGACATCAAGCTGTTGACCGCAACTCATTTGAGTGTGACCATCTAGCCAGTTCCTTATCTACGAAGTTGTTCATCCATCAAATCCCTATCTTTCAAATTTAGAGACTAGTATCTTGTGTCAAACACTGCACAAGTCCAGGTAGGTGACATCAGTTGCTCTCCCCTTGTCCACCAATGCTGTGATCCTTTCGTAAAACACCACCAAGTTTGTCAGGCAACTATAGGCAACATTTCATGATGTACGTTCTTTGATTTTGTTGATACTGGCAATGCTGATAAATGTCCCTATCTATGCAGCCTTTACAACAAGTTCAAGACCCTTGTCATTCCCATAAACATTTCATTGGCAGCGTCCTTGCTCAGAGGCTCCAGACAGGAATGAGTGTTTTTATTTCAACAGGTGTAAAGTATTTTTATGTATCTGGTGTGAAGGAGCTGGAAAAACATGAGCGAAGGAAGAACCCCTTTCTCTTTCTGCCTGGATATAGATATTAAGATCTCTTCTGTTTTGATCTGTTAAATGCATGAGGCTATATTGAGGGTCAGCAGCACCTCTGAACACTTAGGGGCTTAGTATTAGAAAATATGTAACTCCCTGCCCTCTTTTAATGTAGAATCATGGAAACTTGCTTAACATAATTGCATTGTATCAGAAATAGAACTTCTTATCTAATGTGACAAAACTTCAGTGTCAATTTCAAATTAGAATTCCAGATCTTAGAATCACTTGAACCATGATTTTGGAAGAAGTTTTTATCATTATTTTTTTGAGATTTAAACTTTGAATGAGAATTCAGAGTTGGAATATTTATGTCCTTTCTGACAATAGGCTATATGCATCTGTGAGTTTTCATTCTTGCTTCCTGCATGTTTAAGTTTCTTGAATGTATATGTTTATCCAACACATTCAAGTGAATGGCATGCTTAGTTAAATATCTTTAAAAAAAAAACAACCGGTCTGTTTTATCTGTGTGTATTCTGTGGAATTTGACTGTGACTCTTAGGTAACACTTTCTGTTTTTCAAAATGCAGTTACTGTTGTGTTTTTGTGTTTTTCATGTAGGTGTTACGATGTGCATAACTTCTATTACAAGTCAGGGCAATTTGACAGGGAGAACATCCTGACAACACTGTAGTTTGTTCACTGGGAAAAGGGTTTCAGAAATGATGTAGCTACATGCATTTAAGAGGAGGTTAAGGGATACAATTCAATGGCATAAAATGAGTTAAGCACCTGATAATGTAATTCAGCTGTGCACTGCTGCTCTGAATGGTTTTTTACTTGAGCTAATCTGAACAGGTAGTTGCAATGACTGGCTGGTGTCTCTGCTGTCAAGTAGATTTCTCGGACAGAGACCACTGAAGTAGTCTTCAAACACTATGTATTAGCTTTATAAGAAAAGTTTGAGAAAAATCTGTGCAGTCTTACGGGACAAAAGAATACTCAAAGAATTTTTAAAAAATAAAATAGTATTACCCAACATCAGTAACCTTTGCTTAAAGTTAAATAGGTAACACAAATATGAAAGAATTATTCCATCTTGCCATTGATTTACAGTTCCTCTCCTAGTTTAATGTCCGTATTCAATTAATCTTTTTTTTTTTTTCCCCTGACACACAGTAATTAAATCAGCACTCTAGGGAGAAAGCTTAAGAGTAATTCAGAGGGCTCTTAAATATATAAAAAATACAGTTTTATGATCACGTGAAAATAACAATGTTGTTACATGATTTCTTGTTGAAGTATATGTTTATCCAAGTGCATCTGGACACCCAGAGTTCTTATCTTGTTAGTGCCTAGTTACCGTGGCTAGACAGCCTACTATATGTGCTTATTTGGAGAAGTGGAATTTATCTGATTCTTTTATCTATATCAGATTTCTAGTGTATTTCTAGCAGAACTACACTAGAAAAGTAACTTATTTCCTTAAAATCTCATAGTGATGTGATGAAAGTAAGACTCATCCTTAGTTTATGCAATAATTATGAACGTATGAACACACAAGTTTTATTGCATCCTTAACTATGAAGGATTAAAATCCCATTTAAAAAAATGTAGATTAAAAGTGTTGCCCTTGCTCTCAGTAATGATTAATAGACCTCTCCAGAACATGTAATGACTTAAATTATGTTCAGAAAGATAAAATGTGGAGAGTGAAATATTCTATGCCTTACATTCCTTATTCAAAAATTGAGGAATTTGTGTTGGTAAACAGGTTCTGTAGGACTACTGATGAATTTGACAGAAGGTGGAAGTAGCTTTGAATTGAACACACATTGGAAGTACTTGGTTTTTAGATGGAAAATAATGGTATCTAGTGGTATTTCTGTATAGTTTTTTGTTATTTATAAAAAAAAAAACAAAAACAACTTTTGTGTGAAGTTATTTTCATCAGATCTGATGATTTGCACTGAAATATTTGAAATTGTGTGAACAGTCAGTTTATCTGCATGAAGACTTTGTATGCTCAAAGACTTGTAGCATTAAGTGTTACACAATGCTATCTGAAAAAAAAGCCCGACACCCAACCAGTGGATGTGAAAGGTTCTCATGGTTTGTGGTGAATTCAAAGTAGAAGAACTCGGATCTGAATGAAAATGATGTACGCTATTAGACTATTGAAAAATACTAGAATATTGTAAAATACATGATGAAAACGCTTGGATGAAAACTTGGTGTGTGATTTACTGCTGCTCTGCACTCCAGTGGTGTTATGTACTCCCAATTCTTACAGTTGTCTAGCAAAGCTAAAAGTAATTTGTAGTCTGGCATTTTTTGGTTGTTTCTGTCAGTGTCCTTGCTTTGTTACCACCATATCACTGGTTGGTATGAAAGCTTACAACATGATACTGCGTGTGTTTTGACAATAGGCGTTACATTTCTTCATGGATTTTGGTGATTGACTTACGTAGAGATATATGTAGTTCTTACACTTGTATTTAAAAACAAAAACGAAACAAGACAAAAAACATAAAGGCCTGCTGCATATAGATGAGTTTTCTGGTTATTAAGTTAGTATTAATGGATTTTTTTGATTGGTGAGTAATTATTTACTATATGTAGTCTAATTAAAGGGAGAAAATACGAATAATATTTGCTTTCCATTTTTTAAGGAGTAATTTAATGTACTTTGCATTTTTACATACTTTCCCATTTGTTCTTATTGATCTACTACAATGTTTTTCATGTTGTGATTGCTGTCCTGTTGCTTTATTACATAGCTAATGAAACAAATGAAGCTGAGAGGTTCTATAAGAGAAACATCAAAATTAAATGTTGATCCATATAAAACATAGACACTAGGAAGATATTTTCAATGATATAAAAAATTATAGCAATAGTATGGTATTTTTTTCATAACTGGATTTTTAAAGTCAGTATTATGTGATTTAGATTTATTTAGGAACAAAACAAGTAAAAAATCTGGCTGCAGCAGGAGTTGATTTTGTTTTGTGTGCACATATATATGCACTTAGGTTTTTTTTCTGCATAGAAGTCCTTTGACTATTAATTATAGGACTAATGCAGTAACATTACAGAACTAAGCTTGAGGAAAATATGTTCTTGGTTCTTTTTACTGAATGCCTTGCCATATATGGTTTCACATGGATGAAGTTTGTAGGAAAATTAAAAGGCTGGTGTTATGGTTTTTTTTGCACGTAGAATTTCTATGATGAGTTGTTACAATTTTACTTTGAAAGGACTCTTCCAAAAATACAGAGGTGTTAAATTTGTCATGTGTATAGCTAAAACTGTGTTCTCATAGGAGTTTTTCATTTAAGTTGGGAAGGTTAGAAAGACTTAAATCAGGTTGTGATAAATGGACAGTATGTCAATTGCCATCTCAATTTTAGTGAGCATAGAGAGAAGCCTGGAATTACTTTTCTCCCCAGGTTAAAATAGAAGATCATTCTACAATTCTTTGTCATTTTTTTAGAAAAGTACTTGCCACCAGGACATCAGTCACTCCTGTGGTTATTCATTTGTACTGAGTGCTTTTTCTATCAGTGATTGAAATATATCTTCTGAGTTTTATCTTGAAGCATGATATAAGCTACTGATCCAAGGAATTGAAGTCACCAATAATCTACTGAATTGAGCCCTGATTATGAAATTGCTATTGACAACCAATACGTGTATGTGACCATTTGTGTAGAATAAATAGAAACTTGAGAGCAAACTAAAATGCTTTAGCTATTCCTTCTTTTATCTCCCTTTGGAGAGACTTAAGGTCCATCTTCATGGCGAAATATTTTCAAGAAATAAGATTAATGAGTGAGGCTGTGGTAATATAGAAATGCTGTAGCTCTAGTAATGCAGGGCATTGAGGAAACAAATTTATCCTGTTTCTGAGCAAAGCTTACAAAAAAAAAATATACTCACACTTTTGTTGATTTTGGTATTTTAATTTGTGGTGATTATTGGGATAAATCTGTGGTACTCTGAACAAGATGCATGGCTTTATGACAAAGTACTTAAGTGCTTTCAAATGGAGTAGTTTCATATAAATCTCATTTATACTACCTCTAGCTGAAAAGTTATTGTAGAACAGTTAGTTGGCCTGCTTGTACACAGTAGTGAGTTCATTGAGTTTGTTTTTGAGTAACAGCCATGGAAAAAAATTACATTTTGTGGCTAACAGGATATGTGTTACTGCTGTTTTCTGAAACAAAAAGAGTTCAGTTGCAATGTTGTAAAAGTAGTTTGTTGATGTGTGTTGATTTAGAAGCAACTGAAAATTACTGCTCTTATCAAAAAGCTTCCAAATGTATTTAGCTTATAAATTGTTCAATGTGAGACTTGGAAAAAAAATTCAGTTGTTAGTGTGCCTAATTTCCTGACCTGGTAACTAAATGTTAATTTGCATGAAGAAGCAGAAAAAAAAGGCAGGTATTTGCCACATTTCAGATACTTTGATTTCTTTTTCAATAATACTTCAGAGCTGTCCAAATGCTTATGAGTACCAGGGAAAGACCTCAGGGAGATCAATGGCTCTGTTTACAAATGCTATTAATAAATCAACTATACTGCTATAGCATTTCTGGTATTTCAGCTGAGACTCAATTCAGGACTACCAGGATGTAGAAGTGACTATTTTTTTACATTCACAGCACTGTTTTCTTTGATTCCTTTTGTTATAGCAACAGAAGAAGTTATGAGATAAGGAGAGTGTCCTTTAATCTATGGGAGAAATTCTGTAGGCATTTTTTCAGCCACTGTTAGCCTCAGCTATTAACAGAAGGAGTAAGAGCAAAGAGAAGAATTAAATTGAGACAGGAAAATAAGAGTAGATGCACTGAACATTTTAGAATAGAAGGGAGAGGTGGGTTTTTCTTAACCTATTTGTGAAAGGAATTAGAGAAGAAAACTTCAGAGAATCTGAGTGAAAGCATTGTTTGAGATGTTTATGTTCTTTGCTATGTTTGCACATAATATTTAAGTAGTTTACCTGATTAGCAGCAAAATGAGAGAAACCTCTTCCTAGCAATGTGTTGCTTCAAGGTTTTCAAAGGTAAATCAGCCTTTGCAAAATAAAGTTATGTGTTCAAATACCTTTTTGAGGTGTAATTTAATTTACCTTAAACTATTGCATCTTTTCATGTATGGACAAATTAGGAGCTTGACCTCAAACTACTGAAATAAAACATCATACTTGTGGGAAAGCATGTGATTGATATTGGATATTATCACTGTTCCATGAAAACTTTATGAGAGTATTTAAGACGAGCTTAAGACTCTTTAAGTGTGTTTATAATAGTTTTTACAGAATTTATATTAGAGTAGGAGTTACTTGTTAATTCTACAGTGACCTTTCTACTTCAACTATTTTCTTGTACATTAGATACTATTTTCTGTTTCTTGTTATGGGACTTTCTTGTTGTGGAAGTGGAGGAACTGGTAAGACATTTATCTTGTAAGCCTTTTGACATTGATTAGTGTGATAGTTGGAGAGGGAGAAATTTTACAAAAGTTTCTATCTCCTGAAAAGTCATCTCTTTTCCACATAACATAATTTGTAGTTAAAAGCAAAAGTTGTTTAAAAGGGGAGTGAGCTTAATGGATACTACACATGATTAAAAGGGCAAAGCTGCTATCACTACAAATTGTACTTCTCAAGTGCCCGAGTTTCCTTCTCAAGAGAATCTTTTTCCTTCCCTTTTCCTCCAACCTTTTAAAACCTTACTAAAGTTTCTTTTTCCCTTCATCCTAATGATTAAGAATAAAGTCCAGGCAGGTGTAAATTGCTTACATTATCATCAGAGGAAGTAAAAGCCTTCAAGCTGGTGACCGTGTTGGTTTTGCTCACTAGCTGTTAGCATCTCTGCCTTCAATTTCTGCTGAGTGTGGTGCGTGCAAGGTCTGTGCTCTGTGCTGGTACATCACCAACTCAAATATCCTGGTTTGATAACTGCACATTATTGCAGCTGCAAGTAGCAAATACTTGACTTGCTTCTGATACACCAACTTACAAAATTTACTAGGGAATGTTTTGGTCAATATTGCTGCCTTTCCCACTTTTGCATTTCATTCTGTGTAGGATTTCTCAGGATCAATCTCACTGGAAATAGTGCACTACTGGTGTTTTTTGCTATTCTTTGTATCTGTGAAAATAATCCTCATGGAGGAATTTTGCTTTAATCCAAATACCAGGTAGCTCAAAACTTCATTGCACTTCTCTGTGTCAAGAGGGGAAAAAAGTGTCCTGTGGTAGGGCAAGAAGAGATCTTAATTTTTATTTCTGAACATTTTTGGTAGTAGAAAATAAGTGAAGAAAAACACTGATATTTTCTGCCACCCATCATCCCTCCTAAGCTCCACAAACACCTACTTTTGTCATAATTTGTATCTTGACTGTTGCAATACAAATTCTCAGAACCTGAATAAACTAAAAGAACCACATCATGAAAAGTTTTGATATCAAGAATTCTATTTCTTGTAGTTCCTTCTGGCTAGCACATCTTTCACCCTGAAAAATTAGGTAGTTTGTAGTCAAAAACCTTTAAGGAGACATCTGATTTGTACAGCTTTTTTTATGTATGCATTTTTCTGTTAAAATCATTGCTGGGCAAGAAATAAAATTAAAATGAGACTTCCATGGCTTGTGTTGGACTAGGAAGGCTGTTCAGTGCCAGGACACTTATCATGGTTCCTTAAACAATGAGAAATTTATTTTCCCGTATTTCCCTCACCTAATTTCTGTCATAGAACTGTAATTTCTCTTGTTCAGGTCTTCCAGATTATGAATGACTTGAGTCTAGACATTAACATTGTTTTTCCTTAGGAGTAGTGGAGAATGTAAATTAGATACACTGTGTTGTAGGTGGAGATACTGATTTGTTTGCCTAGAAAAATCATACCAACATTAAAAATAGTTCAAAATTTTTGTTTCAGAGAAAGAAAAATCTCAATGAACTGTTTCTAGTAGCTTGCAGAAAACAAATTCTGATGGTGTTTGAATTAACTGTGATAGCGATGTATTCTTTCTTTTTGTTTGGAGTTGCTTAATGTTATAGTGTAAAACTACTACGTAGATTTAAAATGTCACAATGCTGAATCTCTTAAGAGAAAAACAGTATCAAAGAAAAGCTTTTTTTTCTTGCTTTTAAAAATTTTTTCTTCCTGGAAGTAGCCACATTTGGAAAGGCTCAATTATCTTGGAATAAACTATGCAAAACAGAGAACATTTGTTCATTATACTAGGTAAAACACTACTGGGTTTTTGTGTCTAGTAGTCAGTGTTTCCTTGCTCAGCTGAGAAGCTGGGAGGAATTGAAAAGGAGGTATTCAGAAGGTGAAGCTGAGACTCATCTTGCCTAACTTTCATAGTTTAGAAGCTTAGCATAAGCTCATTTTCTGTGGAGTTCCTATGTCTTGAGTAGAGGCAGATGTCTGCTTTAAACAATTTTTTGTTGAAATTGTGTGTGTGATGTACCACCCTTAGCGCCACACTGATGAAACAACTGGTTTTACATTGACTAAAATTAGATACAGTTAGTCTGTATTAAATCAAGATGCTAATTATGGGTGTTTTGTACAAGTGGATGGAAAAGCAATTCTGTAAATTCAGTCTGTAGTAGACTAAAGTGTAGGACCTGCATGTTAGAGTTGCTCTATGTATAGACTATTTTAGTTTTTTCAGTGAAGCATTATACTGCTAAAAAAACCCTGAAATTTTAGCCCTGGTATAATTAATATGTAGTTAGCTGACCTTTCTTGTCGCAAGCCGGTACCAGGGGGCTATTTTTTGTTTAGACTTATGTGGGGAAGAAAAGAAGTTTCCCACATTTCTCTAAAACCTGTTATTCCAACTGTCTTCTGAAGCATAAAGATTAATTATTTAGTTTCAACATTCTTCACTTCCACCAAATTTAAGATTATTTTTTAAGATATACTGTCCTGGTTTTGCTGGGACGGAGTTACAAAATAGTTGTTCAGAGAAAATGTAGTTTTGAGAGGCTGCAGAGTCCGATTCTGTGAGAACAAAAGAGATAAGTGCTTTGTTTTTTTTTTATACTGAGCTCTGCTATGCAGGTTTCTGTAGTGACCAGGTCAAGGGTAGTTCTGAACCATGCAGGTGCAGTGGGCTGAGAGGAGCAAAGCCCAGGGCAGCAGGTTGGCCAAGCTGGCCAACCAAAGCACTCTGTACCATAAACATCACCTTCACTACATATTGGGAAGGTTGTGGGGTTGTTTTTTCCTATCATGGCTGCTTTCCTGAGAAGGTCCCATCCATCTCATCAGTTGTCCTGCACCTGAGGCCTGCTCCTCTGCTTGCTGTGACAGCCACATTCTCACTGGAATTGTTGTGCTGGAAGCATAGGCATTCAGCCTGCACTGCTGGAAGTGCACAGCTCCTGCCTGGTATCTGGAGCTTAAGTATATCTTTGTGTTAAGGGCAGGGTCATAGAGCAACTGTCTAAACTGTAACAATAGACTTTGAAAGGTATTCCTTACAGAGTCTTTTCAGTATTTCAGAACAATTAAGAGACATCTCTGGGCGTTGGGACGATTAGTGAGAGAATCTGGGGCACAGGTTATTTTTAATTCCCTCCTTCCAGTTGACAGCAGTAGCATTGTAAGGAACAGGAGGATCTAATCTATCAACACGTGGCTCCATGGCTGGTGTCACCAACGCAATTTTGGGTTTTTTGATAATGAGATGGCCTACACAACACCAAGAATGTGGGCATCAAATGGAAGACACCTTTTTCAAAGGGGAAGAGGGTCTTTGCCCAAGAGATTGTGGGGCTGATTGACAGGGCTTTAAACTAGATGCAAAGGGGAATGGCGATAATCATATCAAGATTGTTTGTCACAAGTGGCAGGAAATCACACCAGGGTTGGAAGGATGGGGTGATAGTAAGGGCCTTCAACCTGTTGCCCTGAAGCATGCTGTGGGTACTTCAGCACAGGCCATGTCTTACAGAGATAAGATGGGGGCTCCTGACATAGTAGGAGACAGCAGGGTAGCATCCATGAAACACCTTGGGGGTATAAAGGAGTGTTCCGCTAAGAAGATGACATGGCCAGCAGCCCAGCTGAAGTGCATCTACACCAATGCACGCAGCATGGGTAACGAACAGGAGGAGCTGGAAGCTACCGTGCTACAGGAAAGCTATGACATAGTGATAATTACAGAAACTTGGTGGGATGGATCCTATGAAGTGTGGCTATTGATTGGCTACAAGGTGTTCAGAAGGGACAGGAGAGGAAGAAAGGGTGGAGATGTGGCCCTCTGTGTAAAGAAATGGATAGAGTGTGAAGAGTTGTCCCTAAAGAATAGCCATGAGCAGGTGGAAAGCTTGTGGGTAGGAATTAGGGGTCGGGACAACAAAGGGAGTCTTGTGGTTGGAGTGTACTACAGGCCTCCTGCTCAAGCGGAGCCTATTGATGGAGCCTTCTTTACCTCAGCTCGAGGAGACATCGCAATCACAGGCTCTTACCCTTCTGGAGGGTTTCAACCGCCCTGACATCTATTGGAAAAGTAGCACAGCAAGCTGTAGGCAATCCAGAAGACTCCTGGAGTGCCTTGATGACCATTTCTGAAGAAAAAAAATTGACAGCCTTACCTGAGGGAATGACTTACTGGACCTGATGGTCACAAATGAAAGCGAACTCATCAGGGTTGAAGTTGAAGGCAGCCTAGGCTGCAGTAATTGTGCACTAGTGCAATTCACTGTCCAAAGGGGTATGAGACAGATGAAAAGCATGGTCAGGACTCTTAAATTTTAGGAAAGCAAACTTTCAGCTCTTCAATTAGTAAGTAGGACCCCATGGTAAATGGCCCTCAGGGACAAGGAAGCAGAACAGAGCTGGCAGATCTTTAAGGATGCTTTCTGTAGAACGCAAGAGATCTCAATCCCCATGTATAGGAAAGGAAATCGGGCAAGGAAGGCAGGAGACCAGCATGGCTGGCTTGAGACCTGCTGGTCAAACCAAAAGCCAAGACGGAACTACATAGACAGGGGAAGTGGGGACAGGTGTCCTGGAAAGAGTATAGGAACTTTGCCTGGTTGTGTAGAGATGAGGTCAGGAAGGCCAAGGCACAGCTGGAGCTGAACTTGGCAAGGGATGCAAAGAAAAACAGGAAGGGCTTCTGGAGGTGTGGAAACCAGAAAAGAATGGTTAAAGAAAGCGTACCGCTCCTGATGAGCAACAGTGGTGAACTAGTAACAACAGATGAGGAGAAGGCTGAGATTCTCAACAACTTTTTTGCCTCAGTCTTCACTGGCATCCCCTCTCCTCACAGCTCTTAAGTTGATGGTCCACAGGACGGAGACCAGGAAGACAAAGTCCCTTCTAACCGTAAGCAAAGACAGGGTTCGTGACCATCTGAGGAACCTGCACATACACAATTCCATGGGACCTGATGAGATGTATCTCAGAGTCCTGAAAGAATTGGCTGATGTAGTTGCCAAGCCACTCTCCATGATATTTGAAAAGTCATGGCAGTCAGGTGAAGTACCTAGTGACTGGAAGAAGGGAAAAAAATTTGCACTTTTTAAAAAAGGGTAGAAAGGAGGACCCTGGGAACTACCGACCCATCAAGCTCACCTCTGTACCTGGGAAGATCATGGAACAGATTCTCCTAGAAGACATGCTAAGGCATGTGGAGGCCAGGGAGGTGATTCAGGACAGCCAGCATGGGTTTACTAGGGGCAAATCCTGCCTGACCAACCCAGTGGCTCTCTACAGTGGAGTGACTGCATCAGTGGACAATGGAAGACTTATGGATGTCATCTATCTGGACTTCTGCAAGGCCTTTGACACAGTCCCCCCCAACATCCTTCTCTCTAAGTTGAAGAGATATGGGTTGGATGGGTGGACTGTTCAGTGGATAAGGATTTGGCTGGATGGTCACATAGTAGTAGTGGTCAATGGCTCAATGTCCAGATTGAAAATGGTGACAAGTGGTGTCCCTTAGGGGTCCATATTGGTACCAGTGATGTTTAATATCTTAATTTATGATACTGACAGTGGGTTTGAGAGCACCCTCAACAAGTTTGCCAATGACACCAAGCTGGGTGGTGCAGTTGATATGCCAGAGAGATGGGATGCCATCCAGAGGGACCTGGACAAGTTGGAGAAGTGGGCCTAGGTGAATCTCATGAGGTTCAACAAGGCCAAGTGCAGGGCCCTGCACCTGAGCTGCTGCAGCCAGACATATGAGTACATGCTAGGGAAGACATACTAAAGAGCAGCCCTGTGGAAAAAGACCTGGGGGTATTAGTGGATCAAAAACTGGACGTAAGCCACCAATGTGCAGTTGCAGCCCAGAAGGCCAACCATATCCTGGGCTGCATCAGAAGTGTGGCCAGCAGATTGAGAGGTGATTCTGCCTCTCTGCTCTGCTCTGGTGAGACCTCATCTGGAGTACTGCGTCCAGCTCTGGAGCCCCCAGTGCAAGAAAGATGTGGACCTATTGGAGCATGTCCAGAGGAGGGCCATGAAAATGATCTGAAGGCTGGAGCACCTCTTACGAAGACAGGCTGAGGGAGTTGGGGTTGTTTAGCCTGAAGAAGAGAGAACTCCAGGGGTATCTTATAGCGACCTGCCAGTACTTGAAAGGGGCCTATAAGAAGGCTGTGGAAGACCTGTTCACAAGAATGTGTAATGATAGGACAAGGGTTAATGGTTTCAAGCTAGAGAAGAGTAGATTTAGGTTGGACATTAGGAAAAAGTTCTTTAATACAAGGGTGGTGGATCACTGGAACAGGTTGCCTAGAGAGGTGGTGGAGGCTCCATCCCTGGAGACATTCAAGGTCAGGCTTGATGGGGCTCTGAGCAATCTGGTCTAGCATGAGATGTTGCTGCTTATTGTAGGGGGGTTGGACTAGGTGATCTTTAGAGGTCCCTTCCAACCCAAGACATTCTGTGATTCTATTTTTGTTTCTTTTCTATCCATTAATTTCACTAGAATTGTTAACAAGTAGCTACCCTTTTATAACCACACCTGTGTTAGAGAAGATACATTGTATCATTTTAATTATTGCTCAGATTTTCACAAGTGACAGATTTTCAGATTATCTTGTTAAAAAGTGAAACATTTCTATATGGTGCCGGACTTAAAAAGAGCAGGACCTAAATTTTTTTGAAATCTTTGGAGTACTTCAGTATGCTGTGGATTGGACCTTGAAGACTAAGTGCTGATTAATGCGCTCAGTGGATATGAATGTCTCGTGACACACTTTTTTGCTGCCCTGCAGACAATATGGTACAGTGCTTTCTCTGAAGTAAGTGCAGGCATATATATTTTGTGAAGAATTATGTTTTTGCAGTACTGCTGTAATCTGCAGAGCAGGTGTTGCTTTCTTCAGGGAGTTACAGAAGAACATTCTTATATGTGGTGTAGTTTGTTAAGGAAGTGTAGACATATAGCTGTGAATTATTCTCCTGTCACTCAACTAACCATACGCATTTATTTTCAGTAGTTTGAGGGAGAACCTTCAAAAGCTGCTGATCAGAGTAACCAATCACATGATCAGTAGTAAATTCTGTAGACAAAAAGGAAATAAAAGCAGATGAAGTGAGTTTTTTTAAAAAACTCAACTTCATAAACGAAGCAAAAATTACACAAATATATGGTATAATATGCAGATATATCCATGTAGTAGAAGAATATTCAGAAAAAAAGGGGAAACATTTTAAAACAAGATTTTAAGGAAACAAAACAGTGTTGTGTATACCAGATGTCATGCGCTGGTTATCTAAGGATGCATTAGGTAGTATTTACAAAGCTGGTACTGTGCATATGAAGAAAAACTCTGAAACCTATAAGCTTTGCACTATCACTGTTTGGTTTTAAGCCTGAAGAAAAAAATAGAGAATCACACAATGTATTAAATTACCTATGCAGAGGTAAAAGCTTGGTACTTTACCCCAAAATGCCCAAAACATTGGAAAAAATGGATATAATTACTATTTTCAGCATGTTTTCTTAAATTAAACAGCTTTCATTATATATTCTTTTTTAATGTATTGCAGAGCTTTAGTCTGAGAGGCAATGAGAATTCCAAGTAAAAATACTCTGAATGCGGGGTTTTACTGAAGAGACTTTTGTTTTAGAAGTTGGGGGGGCGGGGAGGGTGTAGGCAGGGCAGGGGGCATCAGGCTAAGCATCCTGACTAAAGGCATTCTTCTTCCTTCAGTCAAAAGAGAAGCAGTAGCTCTCTGTCAATAGGTGTTTGCAGGTAGGTCTTTAAAAAACATTCACTGATTGGATTTGTTTATCTAGCTAGTCAAAAAGTATATTATATTATGGACTATGAGAAGTCTTGCCTTCAGCTTATAAAATTAAAGTTATTTTGGGCCACAGGATACACTCAGTAAAGCATTCTGGAAAGAAGAATCAAAAGTAGACTGTTTTATATGAATGGGCTTATGTAAAATAGTTCAAAAAAGTCATTTGTGTGCATTAAATGGATGCTTTATTTAATGGAGTAAAGCGAGCAAAGATTTTGAGCAGCTGGGAATAACTAAGTACTGGTTTGGAATACAGAGTAATACATTCAGAAATTCTTGAGAATTAAAAATGCTGGTCTGTTTTGTGCAGAGGAACTAAGATGATGACATTATTGCTTTTGCATTTGAAAGCAAAGGATAACTGGTACTGTTACATATACTGAAACATAAGCTTAAAGTTTACTTTTTTTTTAGTATTCCATCAGATAAACTAGGTTCCTTCTATTTTTTTTTGAAGTGTTACAGAAACCTCTTAAAAATCCTACTGGGATAGGAAGTCTTAATTCTAGATCCTGATCTACCAGTCTGTATGAGGTTCAGTAAAAGTTGATACTCTTAACAGTTTTTTGATGCTCTTGGAACATCACTTGTTCACAAGCATAGAAAAGTATGTAAGTAGGTTTAGTACCATCTTCCTATTTTCTTCAGTGAAAAAGAAAGAAAGCAGTATTTATATGAAGTATTTATTTTATAAATTATATTTTGTTTAAAACCTCCAGTGCAGTTTTATACTAGTAATTTTAAATAATTGAAATTGCAGTTTTCTTTACAGCGAATAGGTAATCCATCCTAATAGGAAGAAAGCTGTTCTGTGTATACATTTTTTAATGTTGTATGGTAAAGTAGTTTTACTCTTAAGTCTGACTCCATTTTAGGCAAATGGAATGTACCCTCAGACCTTAGACTTGTGACTTCACCTGTATTGGGGTAGCTTAGAGGTGAAATTTATAGTTTTTGGCAAGACCTATCTTTTTGTGGACTTTGTTTTGTCACAAAGAGCTGTGACCATCTGGTGGTAGATGGTTTGTTTCTCCTTCTGGAAGTCCACTGAACATAAATATGCTCTAATCCCTTTGAAAGTAATGAGCTCTTCTTCTGAAGAGCCCCTGGTAGTAATTTTTATCTAGAATTTTTTGTAACCTGGGAAAGAGTGCTTACTTTGTTTAGGCAGGAGGTTTTTCCCTCTGTGCACTGAATCATGTGCAGATGTCTTTGGGATTTCCTGTTCAGTGTCTTCACTGGTTTGGATGAAAAAGGTCTATCTTGTATCGTCAGTAGAATTGGCACTGTCATTAGAGCTGAGAGTCTGGTATGGTTGCTTCACTGATCTGGAAAATTTTGGTGAAGTTAAGCTACTTCATACAGTTCTGCTTTCTTTTTGTCTTTCTAGAGAGCCTTTCTCTTGTTAACTAAGACAATAGAATTGTACAGAAAGTACGCAAATGCTGGGTTGTTATGAAAATATTACAGGAGAGCCTTACATGTATAAATAATCATAAATAGGAAAAATTCTCAAATCATTTTAGACCAAATTACTCTTTAGTAAGTACAGAATTAAACTATTTTTTCAGTAAATGTTTTATTTGTTGTTTCTTGTAAAGGACAAATGCAATATTTTCAACTTTCTTGACACAAATTAAAAGTTTAACGATTAAGCATGTGCCACATGCATCTTTCCTATATACAGTTGTGTTTCTTTGTATTGAAGTCTATGGTATGAAAACAGTCCTGATGTCCAGGCAGTAGCTTACCATTTGAAGTAAGAGTTTGCTGGCATTAGTGCTTTGTTTACTGGTGAATGGGAGTTTTTACTTTCAGATAACAGAATGAGTCTATATTTTTATACTGTCTGGGAACAGACAGTATAACTGCAGAGAAATTTTCTGAAAAAAAAGAAACTTCTGAAATTTGTGAACTAAATACATGGCATGCTTATCAGCCTCATGTCTATATTTAGCAAATTTCTAGAAAATTGCACTCATCTTTAAAATATCATCAGTATTGCTAAGATGAACTCCAGTACTACTTTTGTGTTTCATGTCAGTGGCCTGTTTCTTATTCTAAATTATTGTAGGTGAATCTGAATTCTGAAGAAAGTATTGCTTTTGACTATGTGTGCAGGTATGTTTTTATTGAGTAGTGTGTATCTATTCAAGAAGAAAATGTGATTTTTTTTCAAGAATGTCACAGTCCTGTGGGAAGGAAGGAAATCACTGCTGAATTTCTCCTGAAAGAAGATAAATGTATGGTAAATTCCAGAAGGTAGTTTAAAAAACAAATGAGTTATTCTGATGCCAGAATAAATATCACTGTTAAAGATACCTTGAATCAGGACTAGTAAAATACATTCTCCACTGATAACCAGTTAGATCTTTGTTACAGATCTTAGATCAAAGAACTGTGTGAAGAGAAACAAGGCAGATATTCATAGGTGTCTTTTTCTGCTTTTTCTTTTTTTTTCAGTAGCTTGTATAGTTGGCAAGTGTTTGGCCTGCAATCTCATTTTTTATGTAATAAAGATACAACTGTAACTTAGATATTCCAAAATATCTTATTCAATGACAAAAGGCTGTCCATTTACTCTACCATATACTCGAGTATCAAAACTACTTAAGGTAGAGACATTCAAAATCCACAAAGGCATAACACTGTCACTTCAAAATGATGCAAAGGCACTTCCGAGTAGCAGATAGTGTTACAGACTTTATCAGCATTGCAGTTCGTTCCTCCATAAACTTCTTTACTATACAAAACAAAATAATTGGATGTTTGACAAAAGTGATATAAGAAGGTGCTACTCATCTCCAGTAGAGTTAAAATGACTGCAACTGAAGAAGGTAATTATTTCGTTGCTGTAGCCACAACTACTCTATTCATCTATAAAATGTGTTCAGAAAGACTCTGATTTTGACACTATGCTTACTGCAGCTTGTTTTAAACTAGGTAGTTCACTCAAGTGCAATAATTTGTTGTATTATGCATAAGTTACTGGAAATCTTGTTTTTTTTTCACGTAGTTGCACATAAAAGTCCATTTCCTTCACTATATTACACAGAATACAACAAGCAAATATTTAGATTTGTGGCTTTAGCATTAGGCAGTCATTAGAGGGTAACAGACAATCTCATCCTGCCTTTGGTCTTCCTAAAAGCTCAGGCAGCTGCCTCTGTACATGTGTTTAGTGTGCAAGGCAGAATTGACAGCTTATTGAATGTTTGCAATCCGAATACTTACGTGGCCGTAATAGGGCTGCAGGATTGCTTAGAATTTTCATCGGGATAAACTGCTAATGTCAATATTATTTGCTAAAAATACAAGCTTTATTTACCAACCCTTTAAGTCTTGATTGCTATTACATTTTCCCATATTTGGCGCTCTTTGGCAAAAAAGAGCCCCTTTGAGAATCTACCAAGCAATTGTCTTAAAAGAAGAGTAACTATAGTCCTGTATTTGATTAGAAATACGCAGTTTGTGCATATATTTGATTTAGACTGTTGCAATTTAGGGAGAAGAAAATGGAAAGGAATTGTTTAAACAACTTGGTGTCCATTTGCATGCTGAGTAACTTGATGCGTTGCTGTTCAGAATCACTGATAATCATATATTCTCAAATTATCCAACTAAGTGTCTGTTCTAGAACTGAAAACTGTGAAATATTTAACGTGGTATTAATGTGCAGCATGGTCAGACTTGATGCCTAATGTAGACATAAAAGGGCTTCTTGTCTCATTTGACAATTAAGTAGCCACTGTTTATTTCATATGTTTTCTGTCCTGCTATGAGTTTCTTCATCAAACTCTACCAAAAAATGTTCCCAAATACTCTCTGAAACAAAATCTTTGCCAATACACACCTCTAAGGGTAATAATTGCTTTTGAGTGGTAGTTGTAATATGGGGAATTTAACAACTGCTTTTGAGAAACTCCACTAGTTTTCTCTGGAGTTACCCTTTTTTATTCTGTGATTTGCTGAAGTCTGGTGGTGTAAATCAGCCTGTTATTTCTGTCCTCCTCTTGTACCTTTTCCTCTTTAGAAGGTTAAAGAAGTTACATTCTTTTAGTTTTTATAATACTGTAGATCTGGCCAAAGTCTGCATCTGTACCAGTGGTTTGGTAGACACACAAAGGTATGTAGCCAGAAACTGTAGGTGGAATACCAACTTCACAGCTACAGCTGAGTGCTAAAACATATATGAGGGGTTTAATGAAGAACTGAAAAAGTAATTGTAGCATACCTATTGCCTTTTAATTATACTTATCTCAATGTGCATTCATGTTCTCTTCTCTAAATGTAGCCAAGCTTGGAGTTGGCCTCCAGAGGGCAAAGTAAATGTACTCTTCCACATGTTCTTGAAAATAGCTACAATTGTTCACATCAAGATAATTTACATTTTCTGCACAGTAACTGTAAATATTTTTTTCAAGATGTTCTGTTTTGGCTCGCTATGTGGCAACAATAACCTAAAAGACCAACTCTGAAATAGCAATTAGCTCAAACCAGGACATTGTATAAAACATGAGCAAACTAGCTGTGCTTCTTCCTGGTGAATGGGTTTTGGTAGCATCTGTAAGAATCTGAAAGAGCATTCATCAGTCTGAGGCTATAAGAGATGCTATTCTGTATACAACAGGAAGTTTTCAGTCATGTAAGATTGAAATAAACTATTCTGAAGTTGCTTTCCCTGATGGTGCAAACACTGGCATTTGAAGGGAAGCTCCTGTATGTTTGAAGCAAGGTTATGTCATTATTTGCATTTGCTTTAGATCAAACCAGTTTACTAGGCAAAATTTTAAGGAAGTTTTGGCTGAGGCGTATGCTGAGCTGGTTCTCAATTTACTTATGAAAGATGACAAATCTCCACATTTATATATTTTTAGGTCAGTAGAAATAGAGACAGAGTATGTTTCTATAAATAAGTACAAAATTAAAATGTATTAAGTATAAATGAAAAATCCACTCTGAACCTTTCAGCTGCTTAGCAAGAAGAAAATTGATTCTAATAAATTTAGTAACTTAAATTAAGATTATCTTCTGTCATTGTGTACTGACAGATATATTTTAATCTGGCTTTCCTTTAAAGAATATCTTTCCTATTGGACATACTGTTACGGAGTGGAAGGTCAAATACATGTAATGAAATGCATTTCTTGTTGGAATGGAATGTTACAGTGACTTAATTTGTTGTCAGTTTGCACACTGATTTTAGAATATAGGCGAATGTACTTCCTTCTCAGTGATTATCAATAACAAGCTATGATTTGGTATGTTTCTGTTTGAATCAGAGTTTTATGGCCATGGTTAACTTAATTTCATCATAACTTCAATATCAAGATCAAGACTGTGAAGGTAGAATGTGGTATTGCAGGATAGAAGAAATGTGAATTTTAGCTCTCTTTGGAAGACTTATTAGTATAGTCAATATGTTTATAATAAAATATATCTCTCAACACTTCTGAATGTCTCTGATTTATTTGTTCGATTGAGGTTCATATGACCTTGTAGAAATTTTGCATTTGGTTAATTTAGAACTGCTCATTAACAATTGGACAATGATCCTGACAGAGTAAATAAAGATGAGGCATACCGTATATTCAACAGTGCATATTTTTGTTATTTTTTTCAAAGCAGATGAACACATGAAAATACTCTGTATTCAATATACATGCTTATTTTTTTAACTTTGAACGTCTTGTTTTAGTAGGAATTTGTGGCAGCATTCTTTCAGAGTTTTTACTAAATTGCCATTAACTCCCCCAGAGCTGTTCTGTAGCATGCAGCCTTGCATTATGGGAAAGCATTTACTGTGTTACAATTAGAACAACAGGCTGCATTAATTTTCCTAACTTTATAATAATAATGTAGTAGATAATTTTACAATACTTTAAATAGAAATTTGGCAATATTAAGGAAAACTATGCACTCATATTATTATTTCATCTTTTAAAACTGAAAATGTGAGTTTTGGCATGTACAACTAAAGGAGGCACACCTGTGGTATTGCACAAAATGCTTTCCTGAATGAATATTCAAATGTTTTAGGATTCATTTAGAAACTGTTTTTGTGGCATTACTACCAACTGCTGTCCTGTTTCATCTCCCATCTGTATCAATTATACACACTTATTTTCCCTATCCTTTTCCTTCTAACACGCTTGGTCTACTTGTTCATGATGTTTTTGTACAGATATAGGAATACCTACTCCAAAAGACTCCTAGAGAGAAAAAGTATTTAGGAAGGTGACTGCAAAAAATGCAAATTTGTTTTATTTTTAGTGTATTATTTGTGTTTCAGGGACAGAGGGTAGTGAACAAGTGTAAGGGAGGTGTCATAACATGTCAACCGAATTACTGAGACAAAGTAATTCCCCAAAAATGTTCTGTTCACACATCAGAGGCATTTTCAGATGCATCAGAAAGAAAGAAAGCTTTACTTTCTTTTTTTCTTTTCTGTTCCAAATACAAGGTCTTGCTGCCTCTGCATGAGAAAAGTGACCGTTCAAGGATGATAGACTGACAAATCTAGGTGCTTGAGTTGCTCTTTATGTGAGTAAGCAACTAGAAGGCATTGAGCTTAACCCAGTGGTAGACAATAAAAGTGTTGAAAGCTTATGGGTAAGAGTTAAGGGGCATGCAAACATGGGTGATACTGTTGTGGGTGCCTGCTACAGACCGCCAACCAAATAGAGTTGTTGATGAGGCTTTCTACAGGCAACTGTAAGTAGCCTCAAGACAATGTGCCCTGATGCTCATGCATTACTTCAGTCACACTGATAGTACTTGGAAAAATCACACAGCCAGGCATAACGAGTCCAAAAGGTTCCTGCAGTGCATTGATGACATTCCTGTGTGGCCTGCCCTAGGTGGTACTGTTTTGGCAGGGGGGTTGGACTAGATGTTCTCTGGAAGTCCCTTCCAACCCCTAACATACTATGATTCTGTGGAACATGGGAAAGAAAAAATGACTTTTCAATAATTGTATTCCTTATGACTACTCTACATTATATTAAGTCAAAACTGTGTTAGGTATGGTATTGATGAGTTGAATCGTAATGACTTAGGATACCTGTTTTATCTCTGTGGTAGAGTTATTTCAAAATCCTGGTATTTTCAGATAATCCAAAGCATTTTATTCTTCTGTCATTACAGACATAGGTGGTATGCGTAACTGTGATACAGCATTTTTGAAGGCAATTTTGGTTGTTTAACAGACTGTCTGCTGTTCAAGTTTATTATTGTTTTAGTGATGCAGTTAGTGAATTATAGACTGCACCTTAATGAAGTAATTATCGTGGGAGGAAGAGTCTGCATCCACTTTATAATTGTCTTTTGGCAGTTAATGCAATCACATTTGTCGTTAGACCCATTCTGCTTCGTGTCTTTTCTCTAGGATCTTTTAGATGGATTGTTCTATAAATAAACCAGTTGTCCTATTTAATCATGTTAATACTGTGGAGATTTAAAGTTTAAGGTCTTCTATGGGGGGAAAAGAATTGGTTCATTGATAGACAAACTCACACATGTGCAAGGTTGCTTATTGCTAATTACAGGGCTGGCTATTAGCAGTCTGTTTTGTAATTATTTTGCATCGAATTGAATCTGCGAGTTTTTCAATAGTGTGGTGGGTTGACACTGGCTTGACACTAGGTGGCCACAAAAGCCACTGGTTCTCCCCTCCACACCTACAAAGGGGAGAAAAAATGTAGTGAAAGGTTCATAGGTTAAGGATAGGGAGAGATCACTCACTCATTACTGTCACAGGCAAAACAGACTCAATTTGAGGAAATTAATTTACTTTATTATCAATCAAACTAGTACATTAATAAGAAATTCACCCAGATCTTAAAACACCTTCCCCCAACCTATCCCTTCCTCCTGGGCTCAATTTCCTTCCCTATTTCTGTACTTCCTCCCTCTTGAGCAGCACAGGTGATGGGGAATGGAGGTTGCAGTCAAGTCATCACAGGTTGTCTCTGCCATTCCTTCCTCCTCAGGGAGAGGACTCCTCACACTCTTCCCTTCCTCCAGTATGGGGTCCCTCCTTATGGGATCCAGTCCTCCAAGAACTTCTCCAATGAGACTCCTTCCCATGGGCTGCAGTTCTTCAGGTCCCTGGTGTGGGTCCCCTCACTTGGGTGCGGTCCTTCAGGAACAGACTGCTGCAGCATGGTTCCCCTATGGGGTCAAGTCCTGCCAGCAAACCTGCTCCACTGGGGGCTCCTCTCTCCACAGGTCCTACCAGGAGCCTGCTACTCCGTCACAGGCTTCCCATGAGGTCACAGCCTCCTTTTGGCATCCACCTGCTCTGGCATGGGATCTTGAATGGGCTGCAGGAGGAAATCTGCTCCACCATGGAGCTTCATGGGATGCACCTCTTCCCCACAGGCTGCAGGGGAATCTCTGTTCTGATGCCTGGAGTACCTCCTCATCCTCCTTCTTCACCGGCCTGTGTGTCTGCAGAGTTCTTTCTCTCACATATTCTCACTCCTCTAGCTGGCTGTTCCATGCTTTTTTTTGCCTTCCTAATAGTGCTACCCTAGAGGCGCTACCACTGTCACTGATGGCGCTGTGTTGGCCAACAGTGGGTCCATCTTGGAGCCATCTGGCATTGGCTCTGTTGGATGTGGGGGAAGCTTCTAGTAGCTTCTCACAGAAGCCATCCCTGTAGCCCCCCCACCTACAAAAACCTTGCCATGCAAGAGGAGTCATTTAGTAGCCATCTCAGCTTCTAATAAAACATAATTTGATCTAATGCTTCTGTGCAATGTAACATTTACATTCTGATAAGATAGTATGCAAATTTCTCTGCTTCTGTTTTCTGTAGTACTGCTCACGTAATCAAATAAGAAGCTTTAAAGCGTAGGTAATGTACAGTCTTCATACATTTTTCTTAAAACACTGGCTGTTTTGAGGACACTATTGAGTAAAAAATAGTAAGTATTCGGACCAGCTTGTAACCTTCATCAGCCAATTATCAAGTTTATATAAGCGCTTAAGAGGCAGCAATCAGAAACTTCCTTAATGCGCCAAGATAGTATTCATGGTAGGAAGTAAACTATACATTTCAGGTTATTGTTTGTTGTTTTCTATGAAGATCAACATGTTTTCTCAATCAACTTTTGTTTGTTAAGATTGCTGTTAAAATAGTGTGCCTAGTTCTGGTGCCCACATCACAGAGCAACGTCTGTATTTTGACCTCTGTTCTCCCATTTAAAATTTTCTTTTTTCATATATTTGGTGATATCTATCCTATTTAAATTGAACTGTAGTTCTTGTTTGTAGGTTTCTGGTTTTGTATGAAGCTTGTTTGAAGCACACACTACTTGCAGAAGGCAGGCCAGTGATGCACAGCTATAGAGATGTTAAGCTAGCCATTGGCTTGACTTCTGTGTTATTTTTTCTTGCTCTTTTGGATATATTATTCTCTTTTTTCTATTTTTTTTTTAGTATAGAAATATTGAAAAGATAAAAATTATATATGGTCAGAAACCTAATGATGATAACATTTTACAAGAAATAAATCTCATATTCATAGTAACAAGTTACTTGTATGAAGTACGTGTGGGGATACCACAGAAGTCAAGCTCAGTGCTCATCTAGCTGAGTAGCACATGTCTGGTAACTGTCAGTAACAGGTGTCTAAAACAGATAAAGCAGATAAAAGCAGAGAAGCAGTTAAAGATCCTTCCTGAAATTGCTTTTCTGTCCTCTTAAAAATATGAATTTCTATAGCGTAATATAGCTGCTTCCCTTTTTTATGTTCTGGTTTGCCTTTCACGGCTGTAGTTGCAGCCTTAGATGCAATTTACTATCCTATTGGTGGGATGATGGTTTTGTTTTGTGTTTCAGATTTTGTCCCATAAAAATGAAGATCAACACTCCCAGAGTTTTTAATTGTTATTAGTAGGTGTGGGATTACAGCTATTTGGAAGTCATTGATGTTCTTAAAGAAATCTCAGTTGTTACTTGTATTTGTTTGGATTTTGTGCATCAATAAAAATTCTAACAAAACAGGTGCAACTACAATTCTGTATTTTCTTCTTTAACTCTGGTTAACAACTGCTTAAGTTTTTTAGATGCAGTATTTTCAAATGAGGAAGTTACTGAATTTTAGCAGTGCTGTTTTAAATCAGATTATCAGATAAGGAAAAGGATGGAACAAGAATTTGTTAATTGTCTATCATAGGTCTTCTTATCTTACCCTTCTATCATGTGTTTTATCCTATAGTCTTTGACCTTAAGTATTGCATAGTATTATGGTGCATATTTTCTGGGTGAACTTGACAGTCATGTTCAACTTAGCTCTTACGAGGTACTGTTGTGGTACTTTTAATTGTGTTTGGTTGGTTTTGGGTTTTTTTGTGGAAATATTTCAAGGAAGCAAAAAGCTGTGGACTGTGGTAATCATGACTGAATTTACAGTTTGCTGGCTGTATATATTTAGATTTTTTTTATAAGGTAGGCTCTTTTTTACTTTGTCTTGGCATAAAATTTGCTAGAAACTGGTGTATTGTTGCTACAAGGCAGTATTTCTAGAAATACATTCTGGCATGGCTTGGTCCATTGTATTTCAAAGGCATATTTCACTCTTTTATCAGAATTTGAGTTGAAATTGTTTCATACAGTGCTCTGCATTTTTAAGCAGCATACCCTGCCTACGTATTGTTTGTTCTCTTCACAGATCACCGATCTTCAAAAAATTAACAGAAAGTAATATGAAATTTTAAGATTGTGTAGATCACCTGTAAGGTTACAAAATCAGTATTTTACACTTG
Source organism: Apus apus (assembly GCF_020740795.1). NCBI lineage: Eukaryota > Metazoa > Chordata > Aves > Apodiformes > Apodidae > Apus > Apus apus. The sequence goes on along the minus strand of NC_067285.1, from coordinate 75,432,098 downwards.
TGCTCCTTTGTTGTGGTATGGTGGTTTTTTTGTTTGTTTTTTTGTTTGTTTATCTCGAGCAGCATTAAACAAATGAAGCAAAAGGCAGTGTATAGGTTTCAGTAACTCCAGCATAATTCAGAGCATGAGTACCTGAAGTATATTTTTGGAACGTGGTGTTAAAGAATTTTGAATTTATACCACATTTATGTTTTCTGTGGAGGTAAATGAAGCTGATGATGTGAAGCTGTCTCACAGATAAAAAGAAAGAAGAACAGAGGGTATGATATAATTTGGCAATCAGTGGTGGCAAAACAGAATCTGTAGGCACGTGCCAGAGCTTTGACACTTTTCAGTGAGCATGTGGATGATTTTAGGTTAATAATATTGTGTTGTTACGGTTTTTATCATCTAGTGCAAAAATGTTTGCATTATATATATATAAATATATATATACTTAAATCCATAAAGCTACATTAATAGTAAGGAGAGAAATGATATTAAAATGCAGTCATTGAAGTAAACTGCTACTTGTTCTGTGCTTTGATAGCACAATTGAGTTTGATGTCAACAGAGCTTATGTGGATCTGCTGTCAGTGAGGAGTCTTTAAAGAAAGCATCAAGTATTCTTCATTACTTGAACCTTGCACTCCTAAAGTTCACTAAGAACAGTTCCTCTCTTCCTGCCTAGATGTCGTGACAAGCTACTGCATCTTCTGATTTCAAGGTTTCTTTGTGGTCATAGGCTGAAGATGGTTGGTTTTTTTTCTCAACTTGTAAGTGTAGGTATTCTTTACCTCCTACATAACTGTGTGGCTATGGTGTCCCTTGTTTTGTTTTCGTTGTTCTCTTTATACCTTCCTACTTCTTTCACCTGTTGGCATAAGGGAGACAAAAGATTGTAGGGCAAAGACATCTTCATATGTGAATATGTCTTTTTCTTCATCCCAGCTACCTGAGTTTGTGTAAGGGACCATAAAGACTGTGTAGGTTATTAGACTGTGTTATAATCTGCGTATGGTAACATTAAAAAAAAATTTGAACAGGATAATATGGTTTGTGATCCCCTTTTCCTTTAAGATGTATGCTGAGTTTGGGATTATGGATATTTTAATTTAGTTACGTTCTGTACATTAAAGAAACATGATTTAGGTTTTAGCGAAGTAAATAATTTTCATAAAGATATGAACTTCTGTTATTTGTTATCCTCCATATCGTTAGGAAGAAAATGCAGATTTTACCTACAATAATGACCTGTGTTAGAAATGGGCAGGCTGATGATGAGCACTGATGGCAGTTACTCACCATCTCCCACAAAGCAGCCTAAGGCTTAGCCAATCTTTGAGCAGCAGGCACCTTAGAAATACTCGGTTTTTACTGCTGACCTTGATGTTATGTGGCATGAAATATGGATTTGGTCGATTTGGTTTAGGTGTCCCCATTCCTATCCTCTTGCCTACCTCTAGCCCACTCGTTTGGAAATCAGAGTGAGAAACAGAAAAGGCTTTAATTCTGGGATAGTTCTAGGACTAACTGAAGCTGTACAAGCACTGTTCAGCAATAGCTAAAACATTAGTACATTACCAACACTGTTTTGGTCCTAAATTAAAATGTGTTGCTATGATAAAAAGGAACTCTATCCCAGCCAGACTGAGTACTACATGTTGCCAGTTTGTATCTTACATGGCTTCCATCAAAGCTAAATGAAATTTCTGAAGCTTTGAGTGTTTCTTCCTGTTTTGCCAGAGTTCTGCCTCTTCCTTGCTTTTTCCATATTTGCTTCCAGTGCTGTCCTGTTATGAAGCCTGTTGTGAGAGACAAGACCTTCACGTAATTTGTCTTCATTTTATCTATAAGGACACTTTTCAAACTTCAATTTGCTGCTATAATCATACATTGCTCCTAAATGGTAGAAGTCAGAGGTAGCTGCTTCTCTTAGACTCCAAATTGAACCTCTAATTTAGTAGCATTATGTGGTGAATGAGTGCTGAATTACTCCCCCACATGTTCCTCTCTTCAAAGGACAATTACTCACTTCATCATCAGTGTTGACTGAGCGCTTTCTTAGTCTACTGTCCCACTCAGTTTGCATTACTGTTTTTTTTTTTTATTCCTTCACTATATGTTTACTGTCTATTTGACCAAACCAGTTGGTGCCAAGGCAGATGACTTATTTCATTTAGTATGTACTTAAATACACATTTTTGATGTAAAACTTGTTTTCGATTAACATAATTATAGTTTCATCTTTTAAAATTATTATTATGCTTTCCCTAGTGCAAATAAGCACTTTGGTTTGGTAAACAGACAAAACAAAGCATGACTCAGACATTTCATAGTCCTAAAGAACCAAACTATTTAAACACTGTGAAATACGTTATTCTTGTATGAAAACTTGCTGAATTATTGAAATTGTTGAATTGAGAATAGGTGACAAACTCTTAATGGGTTTTTGAAATCATGCCTTTGGTTAAGAGAAGGATGAAGATTTTTCCTAAGTTTTTGTTTTCTTTAATGTTTTTTTGAAGACTAAGATGTATCAGCATACAGCATGTACGCTATCAGTATTCATAGTTGTTACTGCAGATTAGGGTATAGGAGGGAGCTTTTTTTTTTTGGTGTACTTGGCAGATTCTTGCTTACATAAAACTGATGTTACAGAAATTGCGCTATGAAACTTTCACTCTAATGGATAACACGTTGCGGAGGCATTCAGGAATTCGTCCTTACAATGTATTTATGTATTAAGGGTACTGTGACCCTGGTTCTTTGCCAGGGATCCTTTTAGGATTATAGTATTGAAGACTTCATCCTTTTTTATTTTTAACTGTGATTCTTGTGTCACTACTGATAATTTATTTATTTTTTTTAGTTACCTTTTTGTCAGTGAACTGAAAACACAGGAGACCTACCACTTGTTCTGACAGTTCTGACAAAGAGAACAGGAAAGGTATATGTGACATAACTAATGGAAACATTAGTGGTTTCTCAGTCTTGAAAGGGACCATGCATATAACTGAATGAGTAATTGACTATGTAAGTCAAAACATGCACATTTTGTCCTTGTAGGAATTACAGTCAGATTCACAGGCAATTTGTCCCAAGCCCTAAAATACTTGAAACTTAGATATTAAAATTAGCTGAATTCACAAAAGAAAATTGGCTGGCACACAGGAGCTGAGCATGTGGACTGCTTTGTTTGGCCATCATTTAAGTGGTATCAAATAGATCCTAATGCTTTTTGTGGCTCTAACAATTCTGCAATAAATGTGGTTTTTGTTGTTTTTGGGTTTGTGTGGTGGGTTTTTTTTCATTTTTTTGGGTGTTGTTTTTTTTGGTTGATTTTAGACATACAGAAAACTACATTTTTGCCGTAATAAGGGTGCATTTTTTTTAAAAGTAGTTTTTTCCTTTTGATTAGCTTTGTTCTTTTTAATTTGAATGAACTTGGGCCATATGTGATTTACTTTGAAACATCTATCCAAATTTTGCTTTGTCAAGTATTTCTAATACTGTAACCTTTCTAATTTTTTATATACTGTTCCTGAAATATGACAAGTAGACCAACAGAAAATATTTAATGAATGGGAAGCAGTGTTCTTGATAATTTTAAGTCCGGAAAAAAACAAAACAAAACAAAAAATGTATTTACTAATCTAACATCCTGTGTTACACAGGGCAAGTAATTTCATTATGAATCCCTGAAAAAAAATAAAATAATTCCTCAATGTTCTCATTCTGATTTATGGATATTGGGTTGAGTGTTAGAATATGTAGGGTGTTGGGCTAGATGACCTTTAGAAGTGCCTTCCAACCCAAGACATTCTGTGATTCTAGCTCTGAGATAATAAATTCCTTAATGTCAGCCAAAGCAGTTCAGATACTAAATCTCTATGCAGATATGCATACAAATTGAGGATGTGGTATTGTTTCTTTTTCCTAATAGATTATGAATAGGCCCCTTTATTTACTTACTAATCATAAATGTTTGTTAAGAAGACAAAGGTATGTCATGGATGATGCTATTACAAATGTCTTCTTTAACTTATATTTTTATCCTGTCTGAATGGACACCTCATACCCAAAAGATCCCTCATATTACATGTTTATAAATATTTCATTTACAGAGTAATCTCCAGCCAATACTGACTGTATGGAAAGACACAGACATAGATGGAGGAATTACTCTTATCCATATGGAGGAATCAGTAGTAGAAGGACACTGAGCATTGTGTAGTTTGGATTAAATACAAATGGTTGTTCAAATAGTCTTTAAGTATATTGTGGATTTTGACCCATAAATTAAAGAAAACATTTTGACTCCAAACTCAAGTTACTGGAGGAGCAATGCTGTATGTGTTCCAGTAATGTGATTTAAGTAATTTTAAATATTTGTCATGGTAGTGTCTTTCAGAAGTTAGAATTTGAAACAGACATCATAAGAAACATTAGTATTACAATTAGAAAGTGTAACAAAATGATCAGGAAAACAGCATTATATTACAGCTTTCTAGCATATTTTTCTTCTTGGTCAAACTATGCATTTTGATTACTTTGCAAAAGACATTTTTTCCCATGTGCCAGCTAGCTATTCAGATACACATACTTTATTTCTTCTGATTTTGGAATGAATCTGTAGTTTTAGCAGTAAACTCTAAATTTGACAAGAAATTACTAGAAAATATTGAAATAATTGAAACTAGAAGCCAAATTGCTAATAGTAGGCCTAATGGATGGGATGTGCTTAATCTATTGTTTTTCAGTGCTGGCAGGTGCTGAATCTTTTTCATAGTAGTTAATATTTTGACGGTAAAGGAAAAAAATCTTATAGATTCTTGGGTGTTTTCTCAGCAGCAAATCTGTATGGATGCACAGTGTCAGATTAAACTTCCTGAGTTCTTGTGATGAATAAGGATGTTGACGGGGGTTTTTAGTTCCCCCGTCCCCCCTTTCTTTCATTGCCTTAATACTATCTGTTTCGACTGTAGTATGCTGTTCCAGTTCAACATGAAAGTCTTGATTTTTTTCCTGAAGTGTCTTGAGTAACAGCTTCATTCTGGAACTTTGAATGAGCTTTTAGGAAAGACCTAGAAGGTCATTCAATACAACCCATCAGCTTTGTAACTCACAAATGCTAGAAACCTAAAAAATCAGAAATAGCAGTTAATATCTGTGAATCAAATTATAGGAAATCCACTTTTACTGTTTTGGAATTGGGTACTGTCTGACAGCTGCTGCTATGTAATTAATATAGCGCAAAGCTGTTATTTTAGAAAGGCATTGTTTCCAATTTTCTGCCTGCCCTAAGGCCTGTAACAGTTGAAACCATCTCTGTGGCACAAGTGAGGACAGGATCTTCCTATTGTGGTATATATACTTTACGCTGTTTTGCAATTAGGATAGTTTCCATGTAAGTGACTCCTTATGTACACAGGTTCATGTTGCCAGCTCTGATAATCACATCTTTTCAAGGTTTTTCTTTTTATTACATCCTCCTGTTTCTCAGCTCTTCCAGAGCTCCTCACAGAAGTCTTTAATGCATGTTTACAAATGACTAACCCAGCAATGAACTTTATCACAATGCCAAAGATTAGCTTCATTGCAATTGCACAGTTAGAGCTGCAGTCAGTTTGCAGGACTGTACAGCATATTGACAGCTCGTGAGACTTTGTTAACATCATGTCCCTCTACTGCGGGTATCTGGGACCTGGTAGTATTTGCACAAAGGCGTTTTCGTTCAAGCTGCAAATTGACTCTCATTGGAGAAAGAATCACCTTCTCTTGAAACTTTTTTCCATTTGTTTTGACTCAGAGTGTGGTGTCAGCAGGGCCTGAAAACATTTTTGCAAATTTGAGGAAAATCCTGATATTGTTAATTCAGAAATGCCTTCAGAGGTGTTAAGTGTGTGTGTTTTTGAATAACAAAAATGTGTTCACCTTTATAGGAAACAAATAGATTGGAATGGTGGAATGCAAGCATGATAGTAGAAGGAGGTAATGGCTTTAAACTGGAAGAGGGTAGACTTAGATTAGACATTAGGAAGAAATTCTTCACTGTGAGGATGGCAAGAGCACTGGAATGGGTTGCCCAGGGAAGTTGTGCCTGCCCCATCCCTGAAAGTGTTCAAGGCCAGGTTGCATGGGGCTTTGAATAACCTGGTGTAGAGGGAGATGTCCCTGGCCATGGCAGGGAGGTTGGAACTAAGACATTGTTAGAGACCCTTCCAACTGAAGCCTTTCTATGATTTCATGACATAAGTTGGGCTTTGTGTTCATAACCAGTTTCCTGGTGGAAGCAGTATATTTAATGCAGTGAGAGAAGTTTGAGACCTGATGGTCTGTTTTTCCACACAGGACCATGTGAATAGGATTCTTTGTGAATAGGATTCTAACATTTCATCTTAAATCAAGCATTGTGTAAAATGATTTAATACAAAACAAGATGGCCACCCACATACGATGAAAGAAGACATCTATATTGAGGAATGCTTGGAAAAATACCCACCCCGTGGCAATATGGAAATACATGCTTTTCTTTATTGAATAGATTATCTTAGTAAAAAGCAATCAAGCCTTTTCCATGCATTGAGTAGAAATTTTTAAGAAATATGTAGTTAGCATCATAGAACAGTTTTCTTAGCCTTGCTCTTTCAATTAAGTATTATCATTGAAGTAAGATACTTGATCAAGATAGGTGGTCAGTTTTGCCCAATGTATTCTGGGAAAAAAGAAGGCATTACTATCTTTGCATGTATTTCATAGAATATTTTGAGTTGAAAGGGACCTTTAAAGGTCATCTAGTCCAACTCCTCTGCAAGAAGCAGGGACATTTGCAACTAGATCGGCTTGCTCAGAGCCCCTTCCAGAGATGGGGCATCTACCACCTCTCTGAGCAACATGTGCTAGTGTTTCACCACCCCCATAGTAAAAAATGTCTCCCTTACATCTAGTCTGAATCTATATTTTTTTAGTTTAAAACCATTACCCCTTGTCCTGTCACTACAGGCATATTTGCTCGGCTTCTATTATTTCATAGGTCTTTTCATTATTAGCTAAGCAGGAACAGTCAGTAGCTGCCATACAAAACCATCAAATATGAAAGTACTTTATTTACAAAAAAATCATGGGCAGTGATCTTCCTGAAAATGTAATGTGTGGCTGGAAATAAGGCTTGTCAATGCTGTTATACTGTAACAATTCAGAAATTGGCAAGATATTCAAGGGCTCAGCTTCAATATTCACTTTGTGCTGTAGAACAGCTGGCTGGAGCATATTCCAGGGTGTGACCAGCAGAAAAAAAGATCTTTTTTTGTTTTGTTTTTTTTTTTTTTAATCAGTTGTGAACCACATTGTGTATTTTACAGTGAAGCAGTATGTATTTTTTTAAACCCAAACTTGGAAATCTGTTGCAATACTGAGTGTTCAGTGTAATAGAATAGAAAGATATGGAGATACTTATTTTTACCTGTTGTCTGTTACAAAATGTTTCTGATGTACTTGAAAAGCATTTGCATGAGAAGATGAGAAATGGGGTTGGTTCAGCCTTAAAAAGGGAAGACTAAGGCAGATCTTGCTGCTGTTTTCAGCTGCCTTTTGTTGTAGTACAGAGAAGATGGAACCAGGTTGTCCTACTCACTGATGCACAGGGACTGGATTAGAGGTAAGGACATGTTACATCATGGGAAATGCTAATTAAATAACGGGAAAAAAGAGTGGAGAAACACTGGACTGGGTTGCCTAGACTAGGACTTAGAATCTCCATTCCTGAAGATTCTCAAAGCTTTACTGGGCACAACTCTGAGCAACCTATTCTACTTGGACACACTTTAGGCAGTGTTTGGAGTAGATCTCCAGAGCTTGTTTCCAATCTAGATGATTTTATGATTATAAGGAAAATTAGTATCAAATAAGGGACTTCATTATACTTACGAAGTATAAGTTAAGAGGTAACTGTTAATACTTCATTCACTAAACTGTTTGTGAAAATATTTTGTGTAATTTTTGAATGTATGTTGGAAGCTTTTAAGCATTAGATCCAGTACTGTTCTGCTGAGGCAATTTACAGGATGTTCCATCCTTTCCTAATGTAAAATGTGTGTTACAATTATCTATTATTTCCTAGTTTGTTTGAGCTGCAGAATATAGGAAATATTTGAGGAAGAATTATACATTAAATAACCAATTTTCTTTTTAGATTTAGCACAAATGATACATAACTATAAATGTTAAATTGCAAAACATTTTCTAGAAAAATGATGTGTGCTTGTATGTACAATTACACGCACACACTTAGTTACATGCACTGGTTTACAAATTCAGAAATTGTTGCTAAGTGTCACTATCAAACTAGGAAACTGGCTAGAGTAAAATCTTTAGTTAAAAACAATATAGAGAACAATACAGACAAATCATTGTCTCTTACAGAGGTGATTTTCTGTTTATGCTGTTTGGCAGCAGTAAGTATGGTTATTTGAAATTTTTATGGAAAACTTTTATTAAATCACAGTTCCATCTTGATTTTTAACTACAATTACCAACACAAATACATTGAAAATTGTTTTTCTCTGACAGATTTCTGGTTAAATTTTTGTTCAGGGCATTTTGGCTCAAGTTTCTGTATCTGTTACAGCCTTAGTGTCTCCCTGTGTCTGTGTGCACAGTGGTTTTGGTATAGTAATTTCCATATCTCAAGAATAAGGATACTTGTTTGTGTTGATCATAATAACAAATAGTAGACTACTTCTGTCACTTTTCATATCATCAGTGCATCTTAATTAAGATTTTTTTAATCAGGACAGCTTTCAGACACACTTTTCCTCTGAGCCTTTTTATCTGTTTTGTCTCTATTGATGAAGAGGCAGCTGATTATTTTTTTAATGTCACTTCATAGTGACATGGGGGAGTGGAAAACAGTCTTAGGCCTAGGATTTTTTTTTTAGGGAAGCTGATTGAGTGTCATCTGCTTTTGGATCTGATAGCATTGAAGCATCTCTCATAAAACTTGAGAGAGATGCTAGGGTAGAGCATGTGGGAGAATGTACTGTGTTCACAGGTACTATGATTTTCCTGCAGTACTTTAAGGTCTATAGATAAAACAGGAGACTAAATGCAGAGGCTTGGAGTAAGGCTTCAGATCCCAACTGACCTTTTAGTTCAAAGCAGACAGGTTCTTTGAAATATTTCATGGAGAAGATTGTTGTTCCGATGCGGTAGATCGTAGCTGTTGACCTGGAAAACATTTTCTTTTTTCCTTTTATCACCGTAGTGAACTACAACTGATCCTAGCAAAATTGCAAGTAGTGGAAAATGGCAACTCAATCTATCTTTAAACTATTGCTGAGAGGAAATAAACTCAAATGTTAATGCACTCAAGTGCCCTTTCAGGCTGTTGTTTTTCTTTTTGGTGTGAGAAAGGTGGCACATATAGGGCATTAGAGGTAATAAATGACAGTCTTCAACTATGATTACAATTTATATATAAAGCCCGTTATTACTGAACATTTCCAGTAGACTGAAGATGGGAGTTGAAATCTAGTCTTAAATGTTAATTGTAGTTCTTGTTAGGTATGTTGTTTTATTTTGTAGCTAGCACATCAGCAACTATGACATTCTGATACTGGTTATTTGTCACCATAGCTAAGACAACCTGACATATGGTACTTGTAGATAGACACACAGTACAGACACTAAGAATTTGATCCTCAGTCTTGATATGTAACTCTTTTTTATTTGCAGAACTTCAATGACAGAGAAGGGAAATTATATGTGCAGTATTCCAGAGGTTAAGTTTATGGTAGACCAATATTTTCTAAAATGCCATTAGCATGGCATCTGATGCATTGAGCCATCATTCTCTACAAGTGTAGCTAGTTTTACTATTAAGTCCTTCTGTTTTTATTTGTCATGTTCTTTCACTCATTTCCATAGTGACATCACTGCAAAATGAAGAGAATGCATATAATTAGTGATGCTAGTTTTCTTTAGTTAGACAGATTGTGCTACTTGGTATTTCCTAATGAAGTAAACTCTGAATAGTTTGTATTAAGTAAAAAGTAGTTTTAAATAGTACCCATCCTATTACTGCTTTTAATAAGTTCAGTAATTCTTTTTTGTGTTAGAGTTTGGAAGAGTATGAGAAATCCAACAAGATAAATGCTGGATGTGTGAAAACCACAACTTGAACAAATTATTACAGTTGTACTTTCAAAGTCTTTTTTCCTGCATGCATTAAGTACGACTCTTCATTCATGGTGTTCTTTTGTTTTGTTGGTTTTTTTTTGTTTCTGGTTTGTTTTTGTTTTTTTTTCTTTCCTTAATGGTGATTAAACTGACAGGGAAGTCTGGTCCCAAGGTGAGGAAAATCTTTGGAAAAGCTTTTATTGGCTTAAATGGATTTGGGATCAAGTCTATGGGGAAATGTTTCTGAAAGCTAGGCTTAGAAAACTGAGGTAATCAAATGAAAAATGCTGTGAAGGGATTTTTAACAGAATTTTTCAGCATAATGCTATCAAGATACTAAAGGAATAGAATATAGGTTAATATATAGACCAGAGGTTTTAGATACTATAACAAGTACATCTAAATTGTTTTTATATCCTTTTAGCTCAGTTTAGGCTTTTAGTAAAGATAAGTTTCAGTAACGTATTACAGAACATTTCTGAACAGAAAGCACTGTTTGGTGGGAAAGAGTAGAGAGTTGTGTTTTTTTCATTCTTGGTATAGAGCACTGCATCAGGGCTTAATTCAGAAACTAAGTGAAAGGAGAGTAGGAAGAGACTGAAGTTCACAAATAGCCTTCTATTTGGAACAATCCCAAAACTCATTGCACTGTATGCTGTAGAAATGATTAACACTGAAATTAATCCTATTCTGGGATAGGATAAAGTAGATTTCATTGCTCAGCAACAGAATTCTATTTTAGGGCAAATTGAAGGCTCTCATAATTTTTGAATCATAGAGATATGATCCAATCATAATTGGATACTAAAAAGTCTAATCTTCCATCTCTCTTTTTTGTGTGTGTGAGTGTGGAGTCATGTCAGTTGCAATTTTAGCTGCCAAGAATTTAGCCAAAGTAAAATTATCAACTCTACAGTATTAAGTCCCACAAAAGAAAAAATGCTTCTAGCAGTGCAGTCCTTTCTAATACACTGCTGCTCTGTGAGATCAGTGCTGACTTTGTGTGTCATGTACTAAAGCATCAGCAGGGTTTTCTGCAGCAGCTTGGATTATCCTTTGTCAGTCATCCTGGCAAGGTCCAAGTCTGCTTGGGTTGAGATTAAAGATAGTAGTAACCTGGCATAGGACCTGAGGGACTGAGATAACACTGTGCTCTTGTGGATAGGAAAGGAGCATGATGTTAGGGGTGAAATAAGGTGCTGAAGGTAGGACAACATGATTTTTTTAAACTGTTGAATAGCCATTGTGTTGATTCTGCTGTTTTATCATAATAGGTGTTACCTGCTAAGCTGTTAGCAGAATTTTGGTATTGGCAGTTTACAGGTAAGAACAAAGATTTCTGGTAAACCTGGCTTTTCATTTTTATGTGAATAAGCTAATCCTTAAGTAGAATCAATGAATGGGAGTTAAGCATTTGAAAATTTACTGTGTCTTACTCAAGGAAGTGAAAATATTCCTGCTGCTGTCATTGAGATATGGAGAAACCCTAAAGGCTCTAGGATTAGACCAGTGTTTTTTACAGATTTACTCCGTCATGATTTTGGCATAGTAATACCCAGGAGACTAATTAGGCCAGAGTGCTCACCAAATTCTCCCCCTCTCTAGCCCCCATCTTGTATTTCTGCTTCTACTGTGCACCTCTTCATTTCAAGGAAACAAAGTAGTCACATGTTTCTCTTTTTCAACTCCACCTAAATTAGCATTGTTTCTATTATGGGATGTCTGTGTAGTTTTCTGATCCTATATAGGACCTATAGAACTAATTATAAACATGAAATCAGTTTTTTGGATGAGTATTTGCAATATGTGACACCAATAGACAATAATTTAGGCAACTATAGTTACTACGGTGTTAAAAATTCCAAGTAGAAACCATTGCATATTATTGGCAAAAAAAAAAAAAAAAAAAATTACTAGATTATAATGCTGTCCTAAACTGACTGAAAATTATGCCAGAAAAATTGGTAGTTTAGAAAATTCCATGCTTGTGGTAAGCCTGGGAATTTTGAATCTGTTGTATTCCTCATTGGTGAGCTGTCTGGGGGGATGCAAGAGTTTCCAGGCATCTTGTTTTAGATAATCAGCATGGGGTTGCAGCTCTTAAGTAAAAAGTCAGCAGGAAAATAAAGATTATGGGGAAGAAATATAAGGAAAGATTATGAAAAAAAGAAAAATGGCATAATATATCAAAAGACTTAAATGAGCAAAATGTACTTTTTAAAGAAAAAGCTGAAAATTTTCCAGGAAAAGTTCAAAAGATAAGAGGTGAGTTAGGATAGAGACTAAGTGAATAGTAAAGGACATTTTGAGAATGTGATAGTGTCCATTAGTGCATGTGGCAAAATTATGCAGAAGCAGGGATGTTAGCCAGTAGACTTTTTTCTTTAAAGTAATTGGATTCTAGTCTCAAATTTAGGATATTTTTTCCACCATTAGTCTTACCCTAACACAGGAAAGGAGTCTTTCTTTAGCGATGCACAGTCTTTGCTGACATATCTCACTGTGAAAATTTGTCCTGTTGTACATTCAGAGTGTCTGTAGTCAGAGAGGATGTATACCAATGTTCAGGGAGCCATTTAAGAATAGACTGCTTCTTGCTTCTCGTTCTCCTGTTCTACAAGAGATGAATTCTGAGACATCCTACAGCACCAATAGCCAAAGTTAATTGAAGTTTTCCATATAAAGTAGGATCTTCATGTTATACTACATATACTATTTCAGAATACTAAAGTCACTAATGATCTACAGGAAATTGGTCAATTAGTTTGAGTTAAATTGCTTGTAAGAATAATTCCTTTAAGAAATTAAGTACTTGCTGACAGAGTGGTTTATTATCATAGATGAGTCTAATAAAAGAATAATGCATATACTAAAAAGTTTCTTTTGTGCTGAAAATTTGCTAGATTCCTTTACTGAGCTGCCTTTGAACACTTTAAGTTTTGTCAGTAGAAGTTACTCCTTTAGGGGTTGACAAATTTTATTTTCTTACAGTTGAATTCCTCATTTTCCTAATATGTAGTTAATTGCAATGAGACTGAAGCCAGTCTTTGCTTTTAACAAAAATGACTAATGGTTCTATTTTCTTTAGAAACCATGGAAGAAAGCTGTTCTGGAGGAGAACAATTCCTCATTAATTACCCTGAAGAAGACTACGTTTATGCAGTAGATTCTAAAGATTACAGTGATTAAAATTGTCAGAAGAAGTGTATGATACCGAAGTGGTTTTTTGTATATGTTACCACTTCAGCTCAACAGAGATGTTAAGGATGAAGTTAACCAGGGGGATCTATATATGCGTATAGGGGAAAGAGCTGAGCAAGCTATGAAAAGATAATTCAGATAAGATGTGTATGAATTAGTGGAAGAATAGAGTTACAGAAAGGATATCTAGCACATCTACAAGCCTAAAAGAAGGGCACTGCAGGGCTGGCTTGCAGAAGTTTATTTAAGGCTGTTCCCAAGAGGTGGATTAGAATTGGGGCTAGATCAGCTGCTTTGGAAATGAACGAGCAGGAGGGAAACAGAAGTGTGTCATGTAACAAAGACTGCATGCTATACTTGGAAATATTAATGGAGGATGTTGAACCTGTTTCTAGCCCTCTTTTCTGCCACTGTTTCTACTACCTACACCTGCCATTTGAAAGACAAAGGAAGGCCACTATGTTTCAGGTATTTTATAGCTTCTGCTGATGCATTGTGGGGTGTTTTCACTCCTCTGTGTTTCAGTGTAACTTATCTAGAGCTTCTTGGTAAGTATTTTATGAAATTAACACTTAATAAAATAGTTTGAATACATCTTAGTAGTTCAGAATACAAACAATAGGCAATATTTATTTCATGTGAGAATTTATTTTCTTTTTAGTGACATTTGTCATGTATAAATAGGAATTTTCCACACATGGTTTGGAGATGCAAGCTGAACTTTCCACAACACTGGCATGATGAGCAGAGTTAGGGAAGAAAACACATGCAATCTCTTGAAAATTATTTTACTTTTATTTGTGATCTCAGTGTTCCATAAAACTTTGGTGACTTAAATGTCAGGATTTAGACTAAACTTTTTATCATGTTTATAGATCTGGTATCACTTTAAAGTATTTTATTTGAAACTGTTAAAAATCTCTTGTGGTAACTCCATTTCAGTGTAGCTTTTCTCAAGGGAAAAAATAATGAGAATGTATAGTGTTGTAAACATGTGATTTTTACTTAATTTTTTGCAAGTTGGATAAAGAAAAGTGTCACAAGACAGGTGTTTCTTAAGGGACGAGTAAAAAGCACTTAAGATCATACTAGAATTAGTATTTGAGAAATTCGAACACCAGAAAGCTTATTGAGATGGAAAAATCTGCTGATTTGTCTAAAAGTATCATGGTGCTATATTAATCTCTGTAATGAACACAGAACTTTTCTAGGAAAGAAGACATTACTTCTAATTAGGTAAAGTTCAGAGTAGGTGAAGTAATGAGTGGTATTATGAATTTTAGACTTATATTTAAATATAGGTTGTATGAGCCCAAAACTTACTGGTTCTTGTTACAGAGTGGCACATTCTTGAATGTGTAGTAGTTGGGAAGTACAAATCCTAAAGAGATTAACTAAAGCCTGAATTTCTTGTTAAACACAGGGTACACAGGCTTGCAAGTATTTTTTTAAGAAATAAACCCTGTCTTGGTTATCGTTAAAACGACTAAGATATACCTGTGAAATTGCTTTTTCATCTGTAGAATAGCTATTTCTTGTCTGTGAGGCAGCTGCTCTTTTCCAGATGTATCTCTTGATGGAACCCCATTCAAGTATGTATTACTTGCTGAAATATTTTTATTTTCCCATGTAATATTACTTTACTACACAATATATCACCTTGTAATCTTTATGTGCCTTATCTGTTGTGTTCTCCAAATTGGTAAATTTTTGTCTTTATTGTTGACAGGAAGTGTTGGAATTTTTTTGGATCCCACAAATCGAAAGGACTGACTGTTTTATTTTGACCATAGTTCTTTTCTTCTTACCAACATTTTCTCTTGTTTGTGTACTTGTTCTATAAATGAGTTTAAACTGTATGACACCTTATCTACATTTATTAACCGTGTGTACAATTATGATTGTATTTTCAAAGTACTCTGAAATGTACTTATGAAACTGCTACTATTTTTAGAAATCAACGCAACTATCACAGTACCTCAACTAGCATAGTATCTATAGTGAATGTACAGATACAATTTAAGAAGAAATTAATATAAAGCTAAATATGCATATAAATTTGCAAGGAGGTAGTATTTGAGCAAGTTATCATCCTTGCAAATACCTTTGCTTATGTTAGGATCCTGCTTAGAGATACTGAAATAAGTAGTGATGTTTTACTATTTTTAAACTTTAAAATACTTTTTGTTCTCATTCAGGTAAAGTAAGTGATTTGTATCTAACATTTGAGGGTTAGTTTATCATAGCAGCAGGGAATATTGGGTGGGTGAGCAAAGTACAGCTTTGGAAAGTGAGGAAGAATGTCACGTAGGTGACTAAGATACTGTCAAGGAGAAGGATGCTAGCTGCAGTTAACCTTATTTGTAACTAAATTGTGTGCACATATACATGTATATGAAATAATAATAAAAAATTTGTGTCTCAAATGTGAGTACAAGCTACCGTAGATTTCAGTGAGGGATGAAAAGTGTTTTTCAGTCTTTTTCAGAAATGCCACTAAGGTTAAACAAGTGTAGAAGTTCCTCTCTTCTCTCTAAATTTCAGTCTACTGATCTGCCACTCCACATTTTGTACCGCAGAAGCAGTCAGTCCTTAGCCACAATTTCATGTTCACCAACTTGTTCTCAGGTAGTTTTAATTTAAAGACTGACCCTCAATCCAGTTTCGCTGGCTCACCACCACTACAAGTGGCTTAGGAACTCCCAAGTAACAAGCTGTCAAATGCCATCTTGTTAAACTACCCTTCAGTAGAATTACTATATATAGCCCAGATCCAAACTAAGTGTCTGAGCTGCAGGCATCTAGAAGCTAATCAGCCTCTTCCTAGCTTCAGTTAGTAAATCTTGTACTGCCTGCTAGCAAAGACTGAAGAAAACTCAGAAGTCTGCCCTCCATAGTCTTTTCTAAACACCATTTTAGGAGTAAAATCTGCAAGAAGGTGCCAGCCTGTTAACTCACTGCTGTTAGACATAAAAAGCATGTGCTGTTTTCTTGTCTGAGAGTTTTGTTTATAGTAAAAAGTTATTCCCCCCCAAACTCCGCTTCCCCGCACCAGTGCAAACCTATATAATTTTACCAATCCTGAGGTGCAGGGAGTGCTCTCCAGTCATCCATTCAGTGTTTTCCCATGAGCCTGAAGTGATAGGAGTGAATTTTGATAGTAACTTGCACCCTCACATGAGAATCTCATATTAAAAAAAAGACCAAACAACTTACAATAATTCAGGTCTGTATATTTGCATATATGCATATGCAAAAGTATGATCAACATAAAATGTGATTGCAAGCAGTTGGGATATATATTTCACCTTAATGATAATAATCTGCAGTGTACTGCTACACATACATGATGAATTTTGCTTTCCCAGTTCTGAGGTCTGGTGCCAGTTCAACTAATTGCTACTTGCTATGAAAAGACATCTCGGCCCATGTCATGGGTAGTTCTATACACATTCAACCTAACCAGCCCTACCAAACTCTTGGTTTGAATTTCTTCAGTGATCAGTAACTGGTAATTTTTTATTTGATTCTATCATATCGTACTGTTGTTGTACTTTAAAGGCCTCTTGTGTTATCTCCTTGTTCTTTTGGTGGCCTTTGTGTAATCTCCTGTTCTTATTCAACAGCCTTCAAGTTGTGATGTTCTGATAAAAGAACTAGTTTTTCTTAACACAGCCTGGTCGTATATAGCCTCTGTCTAGGATCAGATTAAAAATCTGAAAAAGCAGATTATTTCACTCTACAAATACTCTATTAGAAGATGTATCTATACATTGATTTATACATACTTGGAGATGTTACAGATGTAATGCTTTAGTAACAACTTTTTTTAATTACAGTAATACCACTGATATGTTCTTAGAATTGCTTAAAAATGGGAACCGTTACATTTTTTTCAGCTTTTATAGACTATTGCTTTTAAAACAATAGCTGTCTTTTTCACTATTAAGTTGGCTGTGTGATGCTTTTTCACTTAGTTATAAGCATAAAAATATACTTGTATTTCAGATGTATCTAGTCAGTGATAATCAGTTTCCTTGAGTGTGAAATATTGATCTGTGATACAGTCTTAAGTTTTCTTTAATATGTCTGAGCCAGAAAGTTGGTGATGCATAGTTGGCTCCAGTTTCTACTACTTCTATTGCAGAACTGACTGCTGCAAGTATTGGAAAAATTCTCTATTTAGATGTTTTTCGGAAGAATGTAAGAGAATGCAGAGGGAAGGAAGGAAGAGAGTATTGTTTTCTTTGCTGCCTGCATGTGTTTACTGTTTTACAGTAAAAACCAAACAGATAATAATCTAGGAGTTTTATGCATGAGGCCTAGGCGTCGAGGTCAGTTCCTAAGTACAGTACAGAGTTGCATGCTTTGGCATGCAGCTTGCCCCTCTTACTGAGATTTCAAAAGAGCTTGAGATTTGAAGTGGTGAACTTAACAATGTAAATGATTGGAGGGAATAGGCTTTTGGGAGAGCTTAATGATGACTGCAATTACTTACATAGATTCTGCCTTTAACCCATTTTTCAGCCAGTGTAGGGCATTTCTTCACCTTGATGTGTTTAATCTTCTGATTGTCTGCGAACAGTAGCTGTCATCAAATGAGTATGGTTGTTGCTCACCATGGTGAACCTTATTTCGTGACTCATTACATGGGATCTTTTCTTCCCTATTTTTGGCCTTTTTTTGATAACATCGTTCTGCTTCTCAAAGAAAAACTACTTCTCAGCTCTGAAGAAAACAGTTTTTCAGTAGGCATTCAGAATTTAGTCCTATGATAATGAAATACATGTGACTATATATGAGTGGCTCAGATGTGGAATAACAGCTGTGTATATGTAAATTTTTCTGCTTTTTACTCAGAGTCATAGATCTATTAATTTACTTGATCCTTACAACCCAATGTAAGTCTTGCTAATTTCTAGTGTTTTCTGTCCTGCTCGCTAGTGAGAGTAGGACCTTAAAAGGAAGGACTAGTTGTTCCCTATTAAGCACATAAACAAAATACATTTTTTAAGAGTTAAAACAGCAGAGCTGAAACTTTACTGCCTTTGAATATCTCCTTTTTTTTTTTTTTCTTAAAGTTCTGTTACTGCCAATAACATATTTTTTTGTAATTTCTTTGTTCAGCTGCTGCATATTTTCTTTTTCTGTAAACTTCTGCAGTTAAGCCAAGGCAGACAAAAAACCTCAAACAGTCTTCAAGGCAATATATTCAGACACAAAAGAGGTAAGGCCCTCTAATCTTTGAGAAATATGTAATATAATGGTATATGGCCTTGATTTGGGTGCTTCAGCAGTAAAATAAATTTTAATTTCTCAACACTAAGATATTTCAGTTCATCTTTTAAGTGTTACTCTGTGAATTTGCTTCTCTCTGGACTAACTATCAACCTTGTGAATTGTTAACAAGATGCAGCTGACTAGCGATTGCAGATACCTAGTTCCAGTAAACGGCTTCTTTTGATTTCCCTTCAGTCTGGGGTCTAGTCATTGATTAGAACTGAGGACACGGCCTTTTTCATTCTATCATATGGTTATCAGTATTTTCAGTGTTTCTTGTCACTGGGAATGCTTTATTTCACATAATTAAATCCATAGATGAACCCAACAAGAAACACAAATTAGGTTCCAACAAGAAAAACAGATTGTTTCTTGTGAATAGATACTGACAAAACAGTTTTAAGGGAGGTTTTGAATTTACATTAATATTTTTTAAGATATAGGAATAACAGGATGTTCAGCCTAATGCTTTTTTATATTTTGTCTTTAGTCTGTGGTTAGGAAAATCTGTATGTCTGTTTCTATTAAAGACTGACCAAAGGATGTGTAGTAATCTACTGACGTAATTCATTCTGATGACGTGTAATGTATTCTGCACACTTCATTTCTAGATTTGTAGATTCCTTCCAGCTTAGAATCTTAAAGATCTTAAAGATCATCTAGATATACTCCCCCACCCCCTGGCATGGGCAGAGACACCTTCCACAAGACCAGGTTGCTTAAAGCCACACCCAGACTCACCTTTGAACAGTTCCAGGGATGGGGCATCCACAGCTTCCTGGAACACTTGCTCCAGTGTCTCACAACCCTCATGGGAAATAATTTCTTCCTAATACCTAATTGAAATCTATGCACTTTCATCTTAAGATGGTTACCCCTCAGGGTCTAGGAAAACAGGATGCCACCAACTGGGGTCATTGAGCTCCATGAACTGGACCTTGGGGAGCAGCCAGCTCTGCTTATGATGCTCTGATCTTTTGCAAAAAAATTAGCAATGAGATAAAGGTAACTCCATTGTGAGAAATGAAAAATAATCATGAAATAAAGGTATCTCAATCAAATGTGAGAAATGATAAATTAATGATGTGATAAAAGGCAATTCAATCAAATGTATTACACATAGCTCATTTCAGGTTGCAGTCCTGATCATCACTTTTAAAAATTGTATTTTGATGTTTAAGTGCATTTATTTAACGTTACTTTTAGAAAATACTTCAGGTTTTATTGAGTTGCTCCAAGATGTTCTGTTCATGGTGCTGAACAAGCGGCTGGTTGGGGTCTAGTTGTCCCATTGGTGAGTTGGTGGTGTAGAAGTGTCTGAACAGTTGGTGGCATTTAGTTGCCCCTTACCGTACCCCTCTTCCTATCACTGTAAAAAGTCCCTCTCCAGCTTTCTTTTCAGCTCCCTTGAGGTATTAGGAGGCTGTATGAGGTCTCCATGAAGCCTTCTTCTTCCCAGGTATAGAACATTGCAAATAAGAATTTTTAAAAAATGCTTACTTGTTTTTAATTTGCTACCCACAATGGAAGCATTGGAACTTGAAATAGTATAGTGGTAAAAGGTAAAAATGGTAATGAGGTGTATTAGTAATTTCTTTATCTGCTAAAGTGATCAGGTAGTTTCTTACTAGTTACTTGCTAGATGACAAAGTGGTTTCCCTAAAAACTTGGAGAAAGTATTTGTCATTTAAACAAGATTTTTATCAGACTTATTAGAGTCAGTGCCTCTATGATACCTAAGGTAACATTTATCAGTAACCAGAATGAGATAGATAGTTTAAGGATTGTAAAAGGTATGGTAACCACTAAAATCTGTTACATCAGTGACCAAAATTTATTGTCAGTTAGTTGATAATGATGTTGAAACCAGTTATCTCTGTAAAATTCACAGTAGACTTGTATATGTTGCTTGTTTTGATTTTTTTCTGTTGATTAAAAAAAGCTACCTTCTTAAGCCTTTAGCTGGGAACTTACTGGGTATTTAATTATGCTTCCTTATACATCTGAAAAACCTACCCTTGCCCAACATCGTCAGTTAAACTTGTTAATGGCATGTTTCAGAAGTTAGAGCATTTCTTTTTTTAAAATTATTACGTTTGATTGTATTAAAATTACGAAATAAAATGGCAGTAAAAAAACAATATATCTTAATATGTCCATGCAGTTTTTCATGCACAATTGTAGTGACTGCTTTTTCTACTTATTTAAAAATTTTTGTGTAACTCAGTGTTATGTATTTATGAGTTTTGTTGATTCCTGTGGTACTTTTAAGCTTCTATCTTACTGACCATATCTGCAAGAGGGCGACTGGGGGCAAGAGAGCATAAAAATGCATTGAACTTGGTGCTTTTTATTGATAAATTTAGGACATAACTGGTGAAAAATCTTTAATCCCATCTTGAATCAGAGCAGCTTATTTACATTAATAATAACTTTAACAGAACTAACATCTACCAGGATGTAGTTGTACAATTATTGTTTTTCTGAATAATTTGATGTATATATGTATATAGATTTGTTTAATATTATTTTAACAATATGTATTATTCTCTTTTTACTATCTTTACTGTTTGTGGATTTACCCTATGTGCAGTTTTTTGTTGTGTTTTTTTTTCCCATCTGTAAATAGACGTAACTATAATAAATATATATAAAAAAGTAACTGAGTGTTAATATTTACAAAGAATGTTGAATTAATATCTGTATCGCTGGTTTAAAAACACATTGCGGATTGTAGCTTATGTCTTCAGATTTGAAGTTCAGGTGTTTGATTTTTTAGGAGCCCTAAGCTTGTTTGAAAAGGATTTTTCTCACAAATAAATAAAGAAAATTAAAATAAAATAAATAGGCCCTACTTATTTTAGGATAGCTATATTTTACTTCTTAAAGTTTGTGCAGCACTGTTCTTAAACTGAGACAATTCTAAATGCTTCCTTCTATTATGTTGCAAATATATTGTTCTGTAGTTTTCCTTTCATCCCATTTTCTGCTGCCATGTCTGTTCTTATTTATTTTGTAATGATAATTATGCTGTAATGTCTTCTAATAATCTTCAGTATTCCCTAACTTCTTCCTTTTTGAACTGTTTTTACACTAGGGTGTTCTTTGTCTCCATGGCAAGGAGAGGTAGACAAGAATATTGTTCTGAGCCTTGGCATGAAAGGGGCTGACTTACCTGTTGGGAGAAACATAGAAAAATCCTGTCCATGCAAGTGGACAGATATGCCAGACCTCATGATTATCTTTGTAATTAATTTGCTTCAGGCTGAAAAACAGACAAAAGCAGTGACAGCAAAAGTATAGCACCTGTTTTGTAACTGATTCCAGATTTTACTCCTTGACATACTAAAAATACAAAACCTTTTAGTTTTCTGAAAGAAGGCTGATGAATAGCACTTTTCTTTCCTCTTGTTTTCCTCAGATAGGGTTGAAAAAATGTTTTCTAGAAATTGAGCAAAGCCCAAGGCCTTTGCAAATACCTTTCTTAGACGCTACATAGACCCTTAAAAGCTAGACTGTTTCTGTCTTTGTGCCCTCTGTGTGTCCTTCTTGTCTTTCAGGTCTTCTGTGCTGAACACAATACAATGTTCATAGCTGCATTATAAAAAGAAAGTGGGGGAGGGAAAGAGGAAAAGAAAAAAAAAAGCAGTTACATTTGTGATGGGTGCAGCATTTGAAGCAGAAGGACATTTTTCTTCTTTCAATTTTTATTAATCACATTTGTTCCGAGTATGTTGCTGAACCAATCTACCATACACTCTTTTTTTTAAACCTGCAAAGCTTTATCAAATACCTCCAGTGATTGTTCTGATTCATACTGGAGATTTATCTCAAATTTCTTTGGTTTATTCTTCACTCAGGAAAAGCCCAGCATCAGGGGTTATGAGACTAATGCTTCTAAGAGGTATTAGATGTCTTAAGAATCTTTTAAGGAAAGAATGAGTTTTTCTCACTCTTAAATGAAGTAATGAAGGTATGACTGATCTTTTCTGGAAAGTATGTGTATTTTAATGTACAACACAATGTACATCAACTATGTTTTTAGTGCCTCAGGAAGGTATTTGGTTTTGCTGAAAGATGTATCACTTGCTGTGTCCCACTGTGAAAGCTGTTTGATGTGAAAGACACTTAGAAATGGCAAATTCTGTCTTGTCTCTGAATTTTCTTTATATGGTTCTCCATGTCAGTCTAATTGACTCTTATTTTTGTGAAGTTCCCTTATATCTAGAGTGTGGGGGTTAGATTTCCCCCCCTCCCTTTCTGGTTATTGCTGACTTGCTAGTAGTTTGAAAAAGGACTGTTTCCTAAATTGAAAATTTAGGGAAAATCCAGTTTACTCACTTGAAAGTGGCACCCTGCTTTTTCTGCTGTAAGGCAAGGTGTTATTATCTGATGCAGTACCAAAAACATGTCTTCTGACTTAGTTTCTGAATATCTTCTGGAGTATGCTAAAAATCACTAAACAATGTCTTCTTGATAAATATGTTGTTTCCCTTATGCCTAATTTGGGTCACTTTTTGTTCAGAATACTAAGTTTTCTCTATTTTAAAACCAGAAAACTTTTTTCTTGTTTCAAATAGTATCTTTAGTTTTGGATTTAGTGTATGAGCCAATCAGTAAATGCATCTATTTCCCATTTTTAAACTATGAATTCTATATCATGTAGTCTGCAAAAATCATAATGAAAAAGCATAGGTATAATGTGGTCTTGCTCTTAAAAGTTTGGAAATGCCAGAATTAAAACTGCCTAGGTTTAGTTTGTCATGCATGCTCTATAATTATTAATGGCATGATCTTTAATCAGTGTTCATACATTATTTATTCATAAGACTCTGTACCGTTCACTGCATATAGTAGAATTAAACACTTTTCTTTATTTCATTCTATCCAACTTAATCAGTTTGTGTCTACAGTATTTTATCTTCTCACTCAAACCATTCTGAGGACAATAATTGCCTCTTGGATTTTTAAAATTATCTTCAGACCACAAAATGCTTTAAAAATTACTCATGTTCTGAATATGAGGAAAGGTAAAGAAAATGAGATGTCATTCACCTCTTTAGTAGCAGGAAGAATGAGGTAAAAATCATGAGTGTAGGCTCTTTAGAGTTGTAACCTTTGATCTGAGCATTCAGCAGCCTATCTAGCATTTTTATAACATTTGACATATTCAAAGGATGGCCTCCAGTAGCTCTGAAGTACTGGAGCACTGAGTTTAGCACTTGATCTCATTGGATTCTGGGCTTGATTTTACTTATATTAATTCACAGTAGATTTGCGTATAAAATTCTTATTTAAAAAAAAAAAAAGCAGGCTGAGAAAACCCTAGGAATTTTTATTTTAATGGAGGATTGACACATTAATTTTAATGTACTTGTAGTTCTTAGTCATTTGAAAGCCCAGACTTGGTTAAAAACACTTTCTGTTTCATGATATTTTTTGACATTTATAAAATGCTTTTACTTAAAAATGGAATTTAAACTAGAAATCTGAAATTTCCATTAACAAGAAATACAATAAACATCATCTTTTTAGTTCAGTATATTTTATAACCAAAATTAGCACTTCAAATGACTTTTTTTTTTTTTAGAGAGAAGACTCGGAGACTAAGCTCTTAATGAGTAGCAGAAGCCCCGTTGTTATTTGGGGCGCCAAATATGCATCGTGTTTGGTAGAAAGAAGTTTCAGTAATACACAGCTACCCTGAAATAATGAGGGCAAGTTGCCAATCATGTTAAGCAAGGCATTTCTTACAGTAATAAGAACCCAAATGTCTAACAGTTAAAATTAATCATACTTAGTATGTCTCTAGAAAATATCTGTTTTGATAAAAATACATGGAAGTTCTTACCCAACTCTGTGCTGACCTCTCCAGTGTAGGCTATCATTTGCTTTGTGGAAGACCTGGGTAAAACAGTTTGACAGTGCTTTTTTTCATTATATATTGAGAGACAGAGACCCAGAAATTTTGGATTGCTTTCCAAACTGTAAAGAAAACATTTGTGGGTTTGGTTATAAGTTTTGTGTAATCTTGTTTCCCCACAACTTCATTATTTATTTGCATTTTTTTAGACTTCTTCCTACACCAGTCCTGTCTTTACTGTTCTTGATTTCTCATCCTTCTTTTTCTTGCCTAGGCTTAACACCAGTCTTACCCAGTCACTTTCAGATGCGCATCTGAATCTTCATTTCTTTCACCTAATTTCACTTCCTGCTTATACCGCCTCCTTCCAGTTTACTGCTCAAAAAATCAGTTGTTAATGTTGACATCTTCATCCTTATTTTCCTTTATGTGGCAGATCCAGCCTGCTCCTACTTCCCATCTTTTTCTCCCCTGCCCAGTTATCAGTCACATACTACCCATTTTTCTCCTAATGTCTGTATTCCCAAGTATTGATTTCCAACAACTGCATTGTGACTCCTCTGTTTACTTATCTTATTCCAAAGGTCCTCTTTTTGTTTGGTGTACTCCAAGCTTCTCACCTGATCTACTTACTCCTTTTGTCCCCAGTTATCAGTGACTTAGTTTTTTCCTTGCATCCCATTGTTGGAAACTGTTGTATAAGCATATGCCACTTCAACTACCTGAGCAAGAAACAGGTGAATAATAAAAATAATACATTGCAAAAGGACAGTCAAAAAGAGTTGTTCCTTTTCTTCAAATATTTGGAGTTAAGAGTATTGTCATACTGTAAATAGTCATTGATTCAGATAAAGTTTTATTGGAAGGTACCCCTGAGGGAACTATAATTCAGCCTCCTACATTGATCAGGTCAGCAGTGGATTTTTTCCAGTAAAGTCTTAAACCCCCAAGAATAAAGAAGCCATAATCTCAATAAGCAGCTTAATCTGCTGCTTCGGTACACTCCTAGTAAAGAAATTTTCCATCATACCCAGCCTAAACTTCCCAAATTGCAATGTATGACCTTTGCACCTCATTAAATCATTTGACACTGTTGACAAGAGCTGGTAATTGCCCTTTGAATCCTTGTAGGCAACCATCCATTAACCTCCTCATTCCCAGATTAAATAAAGCTTTCTTGAATTTTCCTACTGTACACTAACTCCCAGGTGATTTTCAACAGAGTCAGTTGTTTTGCAGCCAATACCTCACATTTTTTCCTGGTGTTCTTTCCTAGATTCAGAACTTTTCCATTGCTACTGAATCTCGTTTTTCTGTTTGACAAACCCTCAAGTTACCAAAGTCCCACTGGATTGAGTCTTTGCTATTTATTGTGTTATCTGTTCCCATTGTTTGGTTGTTTATGACATTCTCTGTGTTGCCATTGAGGTTGTAACTGAACTTGTTCAACAGTACAACCCCTAGAATTTACTCAGAGGTGCTTTGGTCATTAGTGGCACTCCAGTTGGATGTTAAGCTGTTGACCAGAGATGTAATCAATTTTCAGCCCACTTAACTGTCCAGCCTTTACTTCCTTAGCTTCTAAATAAATGCACTATGGGAGACTCTATCAAAAACCTTAGTTAAACTGAAGGTATGTTATACCCACCATTGTCTCCTTGGGCACAAAACTGTTATTTCATTGTAGAAGACAGTCCAGCTGGTCAAGCACTGTAAATCTTTGGTATGTCTGCACTAAACGTTTATTCTTGTCTGTCATGTGCATGGAAAAAGACTCAAGGAGGCCAGTTGTCCATTGGTTTTTACAGGGGCTGAGGTGAGGCTGCCTGACCTGTAGTTACCTGCATCTACCTTCTTAAAATTTATTTAAGATGCTAGCTTTTTTACCCAGTTCCCAGTAGTTCCCCTGGTGCTGTTAACCATTTTTCATAGATACAAACCATAGCTTCGTAATCATAATGCCCATCTCTTTCAACATGCTTGGGTAGATTGCCTCCAGCCCTATAGACATGATCTGATCTCTCTGTATAATCTGTTACTCTACTGCCACTCTTGGCTGTCCTTCTCCAGACTGTGGCATTGTATGCAGAGGTCAGGGAATGAGTTTTCAATATTATCTCAACTCTGCACTACAGCTCCTGTAGTCTAACAAACCTGGTTTAAGGCCTTCCTTACAAGCTGAATCTTGACAGCAGAATAGAAGGAGCATGACCAAAACTTCTGTATGTTTGTAGTGAAAAGATTGTTCATTATTTTTTTATTCATGGTGAGAAATAGGAGATGCACTTTTAAAGGAACAATGTTAAAAATTGTAAGGGGATTTAGGAGTGTATTATGTTTTTGCTTTGATAATTCTTAATTTTCAAAATGTTTTTCAGTATTTTCTCAGTGTTTCTGAGTATAAGCTTTAGTGAGCATTTGTTATTTCTTGGCAAATTATTTCAATGCTGTGTTGTTCAAACGTGCTATTAGTAATGCTACTAGTACCAAATAGCCTCCACAGAAATCATATTAAATGAGATCCGTGAAACAGAGAGAGCGAACTGAATAGTGGTGGCTCTTAGCCCAGCCTCATCAACGGTACTAGAAGTGTGAGGCAAAGAAAAGGGAGTGGGATAAACATGGAGTGTGGGGAGGTGAGTGCCAGAGTAGCTGTAAGCAGCTATTGATTTTAATTGTGCTGTGCCAGTCCTATACATAGAGGCCTTGGGGAGCGGGAGGAGCATGGCCTAGGAGCTTGGAAGCAGCAGAGGAAGCTGACATCAGCCTACCTGGAGGCTGGCACTCAACAACTAGCTAGTACCCTTTCAGATGTCACTCTAGCACCCCACTCAAGGAGGCTAGGAGCCAAACAAAAAGGACAGGAGGTTTGTAGCAAGGCTCAATCTCTGAACAGGTGTTTAGGTTCTTCACTGCCAGAGGAGCTCTGCTGATACTACCCCTGTGGTGGTTCGTTATTTTGGACTGTGTTTTCTCATGTTGATTCTTTTATTTACTAGGCTGATGTTTTAAGATTACCTGATTTCCAGAAGTACTGGATATGATGTGTCACTGCCTTTATCTGTGTCTAAGGTGATTTATGTACTGGACTGCTTCTGGTGGTTTGTGTCTTAACTAATCTGGGAAAAATGAGTCAAATCTGACAGTCACCTTTCTATGCTAGCCTGTGAAAAATTATAGACTTTGTTTTTCCTTATTTGCTAAGTTCAGGTAATAAATCTGATTGTTTTTTTGGTAAACTTTGATTCAGTAAAGAAAGGTTCCTTCTCTGTCCTCCTTTGGTGTCTTGGAAAGGAGTACTCAAAGGTGGCATCTCAGCTCCTGAGAAGAGGTATATTGTGTTGAGAAGAAAGTATAAAGCCAAAAACTTCTCTTGGCAAGGTCCCTGTCTTCCTGGAGCTGGTTCTGCTCCTAGTCTACTACTGCAGGTCCTTAGCTGTGTGGTCTCACATAAAGTATGCAAATATTATGCCACTGATTAAGCAACCTATTGAATGCATCTGGGACAGTTAGTAAAAAATGTGCACAGGAGCACATGGGCTGTCCAGGTTTCTTGTCCTCCACAGATACTCTGAGACATGTAAGATTCTGGGATAGTGAATATAGTGTTGAGGAGTGTGGTAGCTACCTTTTTTCCTTGAGTGCACTGTCCTGTAGTTAACTGGCTAAGCTAATGCTCCACATTTATACAATGAAGTTGTCAGATGTCTATGCAAGCCAGCAGAGATGAAAAGCAGCATCTGATTAGCAGGCGGGTATCCCAAATGCTGTCGAAGAGCATGTCTGTGTCCTGGATGAAGATTCCAGACTGGCTCAGATTTCACATTGAAGAATTACCCAGTACATTTTATTGCTGTAGCACTTCTCCATATTACCATCAATGTAAGACTCTACAGGGTAATGGGAATCTTGCCAACGTAGAACTGAAGGTCCTGGGACAAGATGCAAGTGGAAAAAAATTTTCACACACTGTTGGTGCTAACTTTCTTTTTCCAGCACTGAAGAGGCTGCAGCAGAGGTATCAGGTGACAACCCCACCACAGCTCTTTCAGTGAGACTTAAAGTATAAATGCATATTACAGAGTCACTGGGAGAGTTTGGTGCAGATGAGTCAAACCCTCTGCTATTGGAGAAATGCAAAGACATGAAGGGGGCAGGTACTTGGTGAGCTCATCTGCTGAGGAAGTGAGCTTGAGGCAAGCAGAGGGGTGTGATGTGAGACTATAATGTATAGGCTCATTCTACAGAGAAAATGTGAACATGAAAAAAGGGCTGCATTAGTTTAATCAATTTTTTTTCAGGTTAGCCTTGGTCTGAAGAACTGTTTTTCTTGCTCTAGGACATCTGCTGTTCTCTGAGTCAGTCTGATGCTGTCTACCATGTACCACTATATTCTTTGGCAATATAGATTTCTGTTTGATAGTAATTTAGTGATGTCAGTATTATATGGCAGCATCTACAGAAAAAGTTAGAGGACAGATCAATAAAATTATGTAACAAATGCTCTACACAAGAAAGAAAATTAATAGGATCATATTTTGGTATCTCTATTGAAAGCTGAAAACTTCTGCTGCGTAATCGTATTATCAGACATACTTTTCCAGGAAGTTTTTTCTCCCTCTTTTACTGTACTTAAATGTGGCTTTCTAACTAAAGTAGCAAATGCTTTTTAAGAAGGAGGAAAGAAGAATTCACAAGAATCATGGAATGTCTTGAGTTGGAAGGGATCTCTAAAGGTCGTCTAGTCCAACCCCCCTACAACAAGCAGGGTCATCTCACACTAGAATGAGATTGCTCAGAGCCCCATCAAGCCTGACCTTGAATGTCTCTAAGGATGGAGCCTTCACCACCTCTCTAGGCAACTGGTTCCGGTGATCCACCACCCTCATATTTAAGAATTTTTTCCAAATGTCCAACCTAAATCTGCCCTTCCTCATCTTGAAACCCCTTCTCCTGTGGTTACGTGCCCTAGTGAACAAGTCTTCCCCAGTCACCTTATAGGCCTCTTCCAGGTATTAGAAGGTTGCTATGAGGTCTCCCCAGAGTCTTCTCATCTTCAGGCTGAACAACCCCCAACTCCCTCAGCCTGTCTTCATATGAAAGGTGCTCCAGCCCTTTGATCATTTTCATTACCCTCCTCTGGACACACTCCAGCAGGTCCACATGCTTCTTGTGTTGGATGCTCCAAAGCTGGATGCAGTCCTCTCTAGAAGAATCCAAAAAGAAGCAATAAAACTATTTGGGGCAAAATACCAATTTATTTTTTAAGCTTTTCTGATTAAGCTGATTTTAGTAATGTTGCATTCTTTCTCTATGGTTTTCAGATTTTCAGACTACATGCACGATACTTTTATAATTTACGCCATTAAAAAAAATATATATATATTTTTTAGTCTCAAAGTGCACATGTAATAGAAGCCTGAACTTCAATTCTTAGAAACATTTAATTACTATGACCTTATGCATAAACATGCATAATTTTAAGGCATGGATGTTAAACTCATTGAAATCCATCATGCACGGTTAATAGAAGTGCTTTATGTGTCTTTCAGACTAAGACTTGAAAGAATTACTGAAATTTCGCAGAGCTTGAAGTGTTTTTATTTCAAGTGCATGGATGCCTCTAGCTAGAAAATGTTTTAAGAGTGGTATGGTTACTATAACAAATTTGTGACTATTCCATATTTTTTTGCAACATGCTGTTAAACATCCTCAGGACAAAAGGCTAGGAAGCCTCTGAAAAAAATCGGAAGTCATAGTCTCTCCTGAGGCCTTGCATTTTTATTTTTAGATTGTTAGAGTATACTTTAGCTAGAGATGCTATGATGCTACTTAGCCTGCTGCCAACACCAAAGTATGTGGTGAGGTTGACATGCTGGAGGGAAGGGATGCCGTCCAGAGGGACCTAGAGGCTTGAGAAGTGTGGGTTTGTGGAAACTGCATGAAGTGGAACCAGGCCAAGTGCAAGGTCCTGCACCTGGGTCAGGGCAATCCCAAGCACAAATACAGGCAGAATGGAGAATGGATTGAAAATAGTCTGGAGGAGAAAGTCTTGGGAGTGATGGTGGATGAGAAGCTCAACATGAGCCAGCAATGTGTGCTTGCAGCCCAGAGAGCCAACGGTGTCCTGAGCTGCATCAAAAGAAGCATAGCCAGCAGGGCCAGGGGGGGGATTAAAGGGCTGGAGCACCTCTGCTGTGAGGATAGGCTGAGAGAATTGGAGCTGTTCAGCCTGGAGAAGAGAAGGCTCTGAGGAGACGTTATAGTGGTCTTCCAGTGCCTGGAGGGGGGCCAACAGGAAAGCTGGGGAGTGACTTTTGAAAAGGGCTTGTATTGACAGTACAAGAGGTAATGGATCAAAACTGGAAGAGGAGAGATTTAGGTTAGACATTAGGAGGAAATTCTTTAGTGTGAAGGTGGTGAGACACTGAAAGAGATTGCCCAGGGAAGCTGTGGATGCCCCATCCCTGGAAGTGTTCAACGCCAGGTTAGATGGGGCCCTGAGCAACCTGATCTAATGGGAGGTGTCCCTGCCCATGCAGAGAGATTTGAAACTAGATGAACTTTAAGGACCCTTCCAACTCAAACCATTCTATGATTCTGTGATTCATTGTAAACTGTGTATTTGTTAATTATGTTTTAAATTTTGTATTAAAATTATTAAAGATGAGGCTTTGTAGATTTTATTATCCTCTTGATGATATTCTGAAGAGGATGTTGAACATTGTAATAATCAAACTCTTACTGAAGATCATGAAAATTCTGAATGTAACAGGAAGCCAGGTGATAGTTAAATAGCTTAAGGAATATTTGTAAAATTGTGGAACTGCAATTTATTGAAGCAATTTCCTTCCTTAATCTGAGAATTTATTTTGTTTTTGTTTTAGAGGGACATAAAAGTTTAATGTATCAATAATTGACTTTTTTTAAGTAACAGATGATATGAAAAAATAACTCTTTAGGAAAATTAGTATTGGTATATATGGTGTATGGGTATATATATTTTGGATTTAAGATAGAAAATTCCATGCAAGCCTTAATCTGTTTAAACCATAGTACAAGTAAAAAAATCAAACACACCCTCACCTAAAAAAAAATAATGGAGGGGTAGGCAAAATGGGGAGAAGAGTACAGAACAAAGGAGTGTTACTGTGTTGTGTATAGATGCATAATGCTGCTTCATCTTGAATGCCCTGCACTATTCTAGTCATACCCTATAAAAGAATAGACTTGGAAAAGATTCAGAAGAGGGTATTGAAAGGTGTGATGTGGCTTTGTAGGCAGAAGTAAGTCAGCTAATGAAGACTTTTACTTTTAGAAATGCCTGAGGGATATTTGGAATCCATGAAGCTGTCTACATTATAGAGATGAACAAGAATTGATTTATCCTCTGGTTGGTTTGAGACCAACTTGAGAATGTGTAAGCCCTACTTCTACATTCTTCATTAAGCATAATGTGAGATGCTTTCCCTTAGAAGGAATTTTGGTCTCACTTAGAATAACTACTCTTTGTTCTCTTAGCCTCATATTCAAGTTTTTCAATTTTTTCAGTGTTTTAATAGTAACCATGTTGTCTGAACAGGCTCATAGTGGGTGGACAGTACTGATTTAGTAGAAATGGAAAGAAAATCTACTACTTTCAAGTTTTTTCAAGAATTGTAAGTCTTGTCAATGTGGTATGATTCATGGAGCAGCATTGCAATAAAGCTGGCTCTAACCTGTTCATGACACCATTGTAAGAATAACACCTCACAGTTAGAAGGAATATCATCATAGAATCATCATAGAATCCTAGGGGTTGGAAGGGACCTCGAAAGATCATCTAGTCCAACCCCCCCTGCCAGAGCAGGGTCACCTAGAGTACATCACATAGGAACGCATCTAGGTGGGTTTTGAATGTCTCCAGCAAAGGAGACTCCACAACCTCCCTGGGCAGCCTGTTCCAGTGCTCTGTCACTCTCACAGTAAAAAAATTTTTTCGGATATTCACCTTGAACCTCCTATGCTCCAATTTCCACCCATTACCCCTTGTCCTATCACTGGTCATCACTGAGAAGAGCCTAACTCCATCTCCCTGACACTCACCCTTTACATATTTGTAAACATTGATGAGGTCACCCCTCAGCCTCCTCTTCTCCAAGCTAAAGAGACCCAGCTCCCTCAACCTTTCCTCATGAGGGAGATGTTCCACTCCCTTACTCATCTTAGTAGCTCTGCGCTGGACTCTTTCCAGCGGTTGCCTGTCCTTCTTGAACTGAGGGGCCCAGAATTGGACACAATACTCCAGATGCGGCCTCACCAATGCAGAATAGAGGGGGAGGAGAACCTCTCTTGACCTACTAACCACACCCTTTCTAATGCACCCCAGGATGCCATTGGCCTTCTTGGCCACAAGGGCACATTGCTGGCTCATGGTCATCCTCCTGTCCACCAGGACGCCCAGGTCTCTTTCACCTACACTACTCTCCAGCAGGTCAGCCCCCAACCTATACTGGGACATCGTGTTGTTCTTCCCCAAATGCAAAACTCTACACTTCCCCTTGTTGAATTTCATCATGTTTCTCCCCGCCCAACTCTCCAGCCTGTCTAAGTCTCTCTGAATGGCAGCACAGCCTTCTGGTGTGTCAGCCACTCCTCCCAGCTTGGTGTCATCAGCAAACTTGCTGAGGGTACATTCTATACCCTCATCCAGGTCGTTGATGAAGATGTTGAACAACACCGGTCCCAGTACCGACCCCTGAGGGACTCCGCTAGTCACACACCTCCAACCAGATTCTGCCCCATTGACTACAATTCTCTGACTCCTTCCCATCAACCAGTTCCTAATCCACCTCACTACCTGGTCACCAACCCATACCTGATCAACTTATCTACAAGGATGCTGAATATAATGGAAAACACTATTGGAATTGTAATTTCTGTTTCTCTCTTGCATTATTTTTAAATAATAATTTTATATGCTAGTCTGTATTTATTTACTTTCAAAAGAGTAATTATAAAGGGGAATCACATACACTGTTTAATAGATTGTTAATCTTTACAGCATGAGAGTAGAGGAATGCCTAAGTATTGGTACAGAGCTATGGCAGCATTCTCCATTTCCAGATTCTGGTAATTTCTTTTGTCCTCTTTCAAAGCATGCATTCCCAAACCAACATTTTTAATAACAAAACATCATCAGTGAACTGCAGTTTAGGGTTCAGTCACTTTTTTTTACCCTTTGAAGTAAAACTGTTGAACTATTAAAACCCAGAGTGGTTTTTTTCCTGTGAAGATGTGCTTTATGCTTGATAATTTTTAAGTTGTGATTATTTGGCTTTGTCAACTGTATAAGACTCACATTTCCCTAGTAGTTCAATTTTTTATAAATTCCAGTTTCTTTACTATGGTCTTGGTGATCTTTTAGCAATTGAAATGTATGGCCTAGATGTGACAATACACCTAGTGCAGTTTGTGAACATTAATTTATGTAGACATTAAAATGTTCAGTACAGTCTTTAATGTTTTGTTCTGGAGAATAGTAAGTTAAATTAAGATATAACAATTCTAGTAATTTTTCTGGTCCATCTATTATTTAAAGTGTGCAGATCAATTTATTTATGTCTCAGCTATGAATTTGTAATTAATTATAAAATTTCTTAAAATTTTGAAAGCAATTTATTTAATTCAAGGTTTTCCTTCTTGAAGTGGTAGCCTAATACAGCTGATGACATAATTAAGAGGATATGTTATGTTTAGGATGGTGATTGTAGGAAATCGAGCTAATTAGACTTATTTAATGACAGATGTACTGATGCAGTTGACAACTGCATAGTAGAGTATTTATTTTTCTAAAATTCATGTATCATTATTTAAAATGTAGGTGTGTTTTATTGGTGATGACTTTAAAGCTTTGGTTTTGAAAAAAAAACATCAGTGGAAAGCATGATAAAGTTTTTCAATATCTTCAAGTTCTAAGTACAGGGAAACTAATGATTTAAAAGCAATGTTAGAAACATTACCTACATAAGTACTGTGAGAAGTACTTTTTCTGTTTTAAATGCCAGTAAGTAACATGGTTTGAATAACATTTTTATGTAATGAGTGCAAACAGTGTCTGAATTACACTATTTTATTCTGTATGACAAATTTGTCCCATTATGATGCCTGTAATCTTTTTCTCATTTATTTTTTCATGCTTGCCTTTTCTAGGAAGTAGAGGTTGGTATACATATTCTGTCTTTCATGGTCCTGTGAGTTTTTCATGTATACATAGATCTCT
This sequence comes from Apus apus, assembly GCF_020740795.1. Classification (NCBI taxonomy): domain Eukaryota; kingdom Metazoa; phylum Chordata; class Aves; order Apodiformes; family Apodidae; genus Apus; species Apus apus. The sequence continues at coordinate 75,397,335 of NC_067285.1, read as the reverse complement.
TACATTTTACTAAATGTAGGTTGTTTCTCCCTCTCCAGGATGATTATTTTCGTACATGGAGTCCGAGTAAACCATTTGATCAAGGTAAGATTCTGCTACTGGTCATCTGTATAGGATAAAATGAAAGTATTTACAATTGTGCTCCTGTTCCAAAATAACTATAGAACTCTGTGAATTTGTGTGATTTTCTCCCTCTTCAAATGATTGATTTATAGAGGGTTAGAAATTCAGCTTAAACATCGTTTTTGTATCTGATTTTTGCTAACTTCTATTGATTAGAGGCCAAGTTGGGCAGCATCGGGAACCTCTAAAATAGCTTAAAGTGTCCCTCACATGAACAAGTTCATGGGCTTTGGGAGGTTTGGTTTAGTTTTGTTTCATGTTATTTAAATATTTAAGTTAAGCACTGTTGCATTTTCAGTAGGACATTTGAGGAAAAACAGGCATGCAATGTGATATTTGTCTTCTGCAGTTAAAAAATTCATTAAAATATTGAAAGTCTCTTTATATCTGGCTGATGAAAGAGGATCTAGAAAAACAGTTTTCAAAGACTGTTATGTTCAAATGATCTGTCTTGAGGCAAAACACAGATGGAATTTTGAGAAATGCTACAGTTTCAGCAGCAGTTTCAGCCTTAGAATAATTTGAGCAGCCACAGCAAATTTTTACATTAAACATTCCCTCCCCAGGCACTGCAACTTAATATTTACTGTCAGTATAATCCACTTCATGTCTGCTGTTTCAGCGTGTATGACTGAACTTGTGAACTGAGAATCTTGATACATATTTTTTTTAATTGCTACAAAGAGTGCTTCAGAGACTGTTTTCTGATAACACCAATGGCACAAATGCAATGAAGAAACCATGTAGAGGCTTCTACACAAGAGATTGAGATAAAAATGTTTACTCAATTGAAAGAACTTTCTCTATAATGGATACTGACTTTTGAGGGAGTTCTGTAATTAATTGTATTTTACTACAACCACATCTCTTACAGATGGACTTTCCACCATATTCTGTGCGTTTGTCACTTTAATCTAGGATTACTGTAGTGAGCCTGTGAAAAGAAATGCCTTAATTTCTTAAATGTACCCGCCTCATTTTGTGGGAGAGAGGAGTGGAGGGAAGGGAAACAAATCACTTTTATGTTATCACGTGAACATGAATTGTGGTGATTTTCTTCTGCTTTGGTGGAAATTGTCAATGTTATTTTGGAACCATGGCAGCCTGAGTATTTTAGAACTTTGCGATTTCACAGGCCATGTGTCTCTCCTCATTATATACTAATATATTAAGAAAAAATACTTGACTCAAGTCTTCTGACTTGTTAGAGAAAAAAAAAATACTCCTCTGGTGAAGTACCTCATCTAACAAACATGCTTATCACTTCAATGCAAAGTAGCTTTGGTCTGTTCCTTTTATTCTTTGGGTTTTGATAGAGGGGCGTGATCTCAGAATAGGTTTTTAGTATGAAAAATGGAATAGCTTATTTTTTATTTAATGACTTATTGGTGGCAAAGTCTCTAATCAGAGACACTGAATTGAATATACTGTAAACTTTGCTCTATTTCTTTTGTGATCACACACTTTATATGTTTTAGGGGTTTCTTGTTTTGTTTTCAATTGACTGATAGTTTTTCAGAAGTTACACTGAAATACTACATTTTCCACCAGAGTCACACTTTTACACCCTCTGGCTTGTTCTATTACTCTGAGTTCTTTAGGGAACCTGGTCTTGACATGTCTAGAATAATTTTCTGAAATTAAAAATAAGGCAGCTAAGAAAACATGTTAGGGTTATCTGTCATACCTTGTTTGCAAAACGCATTGTGTATTGGGTAGTGATTATTTTAAAAGGATGACTACAGAGTTCAACTTTCTATTTTCATGTCCTTGTAAACTGAAAATTAACATTGAAGAGTGAAGTGCATTGCTGAGTGGTTCTTTTATCTACATTTTACTGTGTAATTTATAACTGAAAGACAAAGAATGCTAGTTGGGAAGACTAATTATAATAAAAAGTTGTATAAAAAAAAGTGAAGTTTTATTATTAAAAATGTTCCCAGTGTCTTAATTTGTAAATCTATTATTTCATTAAATATCAGCAATTTTTATCTGCTAGTGCACTGCTTTTCAGTAACTGCTACAGTCTTTGTATTGAATTTAGCAATGATACTGAATTGAACTGTATGTCAAAAGATTTATAGTTTCTCAAGAATTAGATGTTTTCCAGACTCTAATTGACATACAGCTATTCTTCATGAATCACAGACTTGCAAGCTGTTCTGGGCTATTTTTTAATGCTTAAGTAGCATTCTGGTCTACATGTGGGAGATATACTAAGAGACAGAAGAATTTTTCCCAGTCAATATCTTGGTCTCTGTGTTGTCAGAATTGACTTACACTTTTAAGTATAATGGGAAATGATTTTATGAAACATAGAAAAATATTTCCAAGAATAAAATTTAATTAAGGAGGTACTGGGTACTTCTCATACATTCAGATTTCTCTCATCAGCTGGGAAAGGTGATAATGTGTGATATTTTGTGGGAAGAGCCATTCATAGTGTAAAAGTGTGGCAATCTCACAAATGTCAGTTCCTTAGGAGTGAATGTAATGTTCATGATTCATTGAAAAAATCAGGTCTTCTGTGATTCCCTATGTTTTGCCAATTTAGGACATATATTAGTGGCAATCAGCACATTTATTTATTTTTTTCCCCCTGGTGTTATTTAATGAAGTAAAAAAATGAGACTTAGTCAACTATAAAAACTAAAAAAAGTTTTAGGAATACATTGTAATAGTTTCCATAAGGGTTGTTCCAGGACTGTGTCATAAGCGGTGTTTCCACCAGCACCATTCCAATGGAGTTGTTTACCACATCACTACAAAGTTTAAAGTCAAATATATTTGAAGTGTTCATTAGCTTTTTTCACCTCAGTAACCATACATGGACTTACAGGTTTTTAGTCTTTTTTGTTTCTTTTAGGAAAGTGAATTATTCAAAGCAATAAACGGGGACATCATGAATGACTGACTCTTGAGTCCTATGATCTGTTGGGGCTTGTTGCAATCCAAGAAATCTGTGTTAGAGAATCTTTACTAAGGTTTCAACTTCAATCTTCTGTTATTGCCATTCTGGTTTGTGCAGCAGCTGCTCTCTCAAGTGTGAATATTCTGTAAAAAAATGTTCTTCCCAAATGAAAACAAACTTCTGGTGGAAGGACAGTTTTTGAAAATGTAGAGCTAAACTTGCAGTAAGAGACCGAAATTGCTCACTAAGGATGGTGTTTCAACAGGAGCAGTAGCAGCTTTCTACGTCTGTTGTGTTAAAGTTTGTAATAGTACTGCTGAAGATGCAGGCAGGTAAGTTCTTTGAGGACAGGAATAAATAATATCCTTAACAGATCTCTTATCAGTGTTTTATTTCCTTTGATTTTCTTGTTTTGTCAATATTTGTCTTTTTGGAAACTTACCTATAAACCTGTGCAAGTATGCATTAAGCAAGGAATCTTTTTTGGCATTAAAAGTTCTGAAGTCCAGGTTCACTGGACAGGGTATTTTCTTCTATGTAGTATTAAATAATGGATTATAGGAACTATTAGTGCTTTTGCAGAACTTTTTTTTCGGGCTGATTTAAAATACAGCCCCTTTACATGATGAAATTACAAATACAATTTGCAAGTTTTAAAATATATGAACAAAATAGTAAGACCTTAAAATGGCATAAACCACAGCTGACTGTGGTTTGTCACGTTTTGACAGGATCGGCAATTAAACCAGCAACAACAATGCTCTTGATTCCCCTACCCTAGGTAGGGAAAGAGAGAAATAACAAGGAGAGAGACCTTCTGGATTGAAAACTAAACTAGACAGCTTTAATTACACACTAATGATAAAAGAAAATATGTACAGATATATACAAGTATGTGTAGGAATGTACAAAGCCCTATTGCCTCTCCCCACCCCCAGCAACTCCCACAGCATCTCCTGAGCTGTGAGTGGTTCTGAAAAGTCCCAGAGTGCTGCCGAAGGGAGTGGCAGAGCAGAAGGGAGCTGAGGGGAGAGTTATGAGAGTCAGGAGTATACAGGTCTGGGGATCAACAGTGATAGGTAGATGGAGTCCTCCCCAGACACCAGCCATGAATGGAAGAGAAGGGAAGAAGAAGCAGGAAGGAAGTTGTCTTCCATGATCTCTGACATTACACCAAGCTTACGTAGATATATGGAATGGTATACTTTGGTCAGTTTTGCTGTCCATCTAGTCCACTCCTCTCTACAGGAGGGCTCCAGAAATGACTCTTCTGCTCTTGGTAGCATCTGTAGTGGCAAAGCGGAGCAACCTTGGTCTCTTGGCAGTAACATAAACATTCAGGTATTATCAGTCCATTAGCTGTAAAACTTGCTGATATTTGAAAGACAGCTTACTGAAGTAAAACAAACAAACAAACAAACAAAATTTGCTTAATCCTGGCTCAAACCAGGACACTACATGTTATTGAGGTGATGGTGGAATATTTAGCTTAATGTCTGTATTTTCAAATTGTTAGTTGTTATTTTAAAAATTCCACCTCAGTCTCTGTTACACTGAGCTTGTATTTGTGCTTGGGATTGCCCTGACCCGGGTGTAGGACCTTGTACTTGGCCTGTTTTAACTTCATGCAGTTTGCACAAGCCCACGTCTCAAGCCTGTCAAGGTTCCACTGGATGGCATCCCTTCCCTCCAGCGTGTCCACCCCACCACACACTTTGGTGTTTTTGGTGAACTTGCTGAGGATGCACTCAATGCCACTGTCCATGTTGCTGACAAAGATGTTAAACAGCACCGGTCCCAGCACCGACCCTTAGGGAACACCACACATCACAGGTCTCCATCTGGACATTGAGCCGTTGATCACCACTCTTTGAGTGTGACCATACAGCCAGTTCCTTTACCCAACAAGTGGTCCATCCATTTAATCCATACTGTTTCAATTTCAATAGCAGGATGTTGTGTGGGACAGTGTCAAAAACTTTGACACAGGTGGTGTTGGTTGCCCTTCCTTTGTCCACCAATGCCATGACCCCATTGTAGAAGGACAACAAATTAGGCAGGCAGGATTTGCCTGTGGTGAACCTGTGTTGACTGTCACCAGTCATCCCTTTGTTTTCCACATGCCTTAACAGGGCCTTCAGTAGGATCTGCTTCATGATCTTGCTTGGCATAGAGATGAGACTGGCTGGTCTGTACTTCCCTAGGTCTTCCTTTTTTCATTCTTGAAAATGGGAGTTATGTTTCTCCTTTTCCAGTCAGTGGGGATTTCTCTAGACTGCCAAGACTTTTCAAATATGATGGGACAGAGGCTTTGCAACTTCATCAGCCAGTTCCTTCAGGAGCCGTGGATGAATCCCATCAGGTCCCTTAGGCTTGTGCGCCTTCAGGTCCTTCAGATGGTCACAAACCTTCTCTTCTCCTACGCTGGGGAGATCCTCCTTCTCACAGTCCATGCCTTCACTTTCTCTAACTTGGATGGACAGATCAGAGCCTTTGCCACTGAAGATTGAGGGCAAAGTAGTCATTGAGTACCTCAGCCTTCTCTATATTCTGCATGGCCAGGTTTCCAGTTTCTTCTGAATCAGGCCCTCATCTCCCTCATCTTTCTCTTATTGCTCACTTACGTGCATGTCCAAGCATTCCAGGAGGTTAGCCCTTACTGTGAAAGTGTATAGTGATACTTACTCCAAAATCTTAAGTTATTTTAAAAGGTGGAAGGAAAAATACTGTGACTTACATTGCAATCCACCAGTGCCATTCCTTAAAGCAACATCTGACATTTGTCCAAAGAGTGCTGGTTCCAAATGAACTGGCTTTTGCTTATATACATATAAGAGTGAAAAATGTATTTAAATAAATGTTTTGATTGTATATGATGATACATATATACACACACATGCCCATGTAAATGTTATATAAATATCACAAAGTAACTTTTTTATAAGCAGTCATGTGGGGCAAGTGTTTATTGTTGGAATAAATCTGAATGTTCTATTAATCTTGTTTTAGTTCCTAAAAGGCAGGTTTTGTCCTTTCAGTGGTTCAGAAATGAGCAATTGGGATGTTTTGTGTTTCAGAGTAATTCAAGTTGAATATATTAGTAATTATGATGTATGTTTTATCTGTCTTCTCAAATTAAATCCCCACAATACTTGCTAACTTTTTTTCATCATATACCAATTTTACAACAGATAAAAACATACAGGACACTTTCGGTACATTTTATTTTTATACTACAGATGGTAGCAGAGATAGGAAGGTGCAGCTATTAAAAAAAAATTGCATTCATGCAGACCCTGGAATCATTTTTTAAAGTGCAAAGGATGCTTTCCTTTGCTCATTAGAAATACCTTGGAGGAGCACTGGAGTATTTAAATGTAATGGAAAAAATACGAAGTGACATTTCTATGGAGGATGAATAACCTGAAGGTATGGTTGGTGTGTAGATATATTTACAGTGTTTCTTTTAGACCATTCCACTGTGTTATTTTTGGTTTTTATAGTATTAGGTTATACTGTTTACAGCAGAAATGTTATAGATTCCATTTTTTATCAGAAATTGATTTTGAAACTATTTCACTTCTCATTTATTGGAGTCTTTACCTTTTAGCTCTTCATGCAACTATGCCTGCTTCTGTAATAATTTGGGTAACAAAGGATATGCAAATACTTGCAAACACAGCTCTCTTTGATTTTGGTACTGTGAACTGAAAGCAGTTAAACACATATTTAGTAAAATAATTTGATTCACTTATTTGCAAACCCTGCAAAGTTGTAAGGGAGTTTAATGACTATCCATTAGTTGAAGACTCTGAAAACAGTCATGTAGATTTAACTTTGCTGTGTTTGAGAGATACATTCATGATCTAGTTATTATAGCAAAACTATTGATGTTTTAAAAATAGAAATACATATCCATCACTTCCAAGATAAATTGCAGTACTTTGCAATTCAAATGTATCACGTATCACTTTAAATATTTCTATTATCTATCCTATAAGTATCAGTCTTAATAGTAAATAAACATGAAATATTTTTAGCAGCTTTTCTGTTATGTTCTTTTTGAAATTCTTAGTGCCTCCTATAAAGACACCATTTCTTTATCTGAGCCAACACTTCGATCTGATGAACAGCTTCAAGCTTCAGATATTTGGTATGTTTAGGAATTCTCTTCATCAAGAAGATACACCAGATCCTATGTTAAACAGATTCCCACTGCTTTTATTACTTTCAGCCAGTCATTGCCTGAGAAGATCTTTCATATATGTCTGAAGAATGCTTTTATGGTGCTTTTTCCTCCTTACCAGATGCTGTGCTTTAGTGGTTCTTTACCTCTCTTATAAATTTCTCTACTGTGGTAACAGCATGAAAGTGCCTTGTCCTGCATGACTCGGTCTTGGCTCCTAACTCAGTTTCACTAAATAGTGCACATCTGTTTTTCTAGTTGTGGATCTCAAATTGTTTCAGTATTTATTTCTGTATTTCTAGAATCATTGAATGTATTTCAAGTTCTTACAACTATTTTAAGAAAGGCTATATAAAGCATTTTTATTGAGGCTAAAACCAGCCCTTCACAGAAGATTTTGCTTGTATTCAGTAGCAATTTAACCCCTTGTTCCTGCTCTCTTTCCATCCTTGCTTTATGCCCTGGTTTTGTGTCTGTAGAGTCACTAAGTCTTGAACCAACATAGCATAAATAAATTTAAAGGTTGAGTTTTGTGTTATTTGTTTATTTTTAACCCAGTTAAATAATGAATTTTGGTAAACATTCAGTTCCATAACTAGTAACATTAGAAAAGTGATAATGTCACGCAAGGCTAGGTAGATGTAGAACACCAGACCTTCTTAGTCTGGCAGCATGCTGAGCAAGGGGTATGTGGAACTGTTTCTTTGTATTTCACAAACCTACAAACTTTAGTCCTGCAAATCAAACTTTATTCCCCATAACCTTTGCAATGTATTTTATTGTTCACTATAGCATTTTTTCAATTGTGGCTGAGTAATGACATGAAGCTATTGCAGTCCTTCTACCTTCTCCATATCAGAGGTTGCATTCTACCACAGGCTATAGTAAATTCCAGCTAATAATACATCTGGAAATGGCTTCCCTTTAAATCTTTTAGAGGGGTAGTAGAAAAGATTTATGAAGCAGGTTTCAGAAGATGATATACAGAAGATGATTCTATAATTTTTCAAGTCCTTCTACTTATGTCTACTTTGCTGGGATGTCCCAGGTAATGGTCCTGAGTCATGGGTGTTATCCTTGTCTGAGGACTGTGTGCTTGAAATTTTTTTAGTGTGTTTTAGGACTGCTGCTTCTTTACAGGCTAACTTAATGGCCTAATGAACTTTCTTACATTTGCCACAGAAATTTGGTAAGAAATCTAGTAAAATAGCTAGTAGAGGTAGTTATTAAGAAAACAAAATTTGAAATTGCACAATGCTGTTTTGTGGTGAGGGGAAAAAAGAAATAACTTAAAAAAAAAAAACCTCCCAACAAAGAATGTGAAGAAGAAAAAAGGCTATACATAGTTTTTCCTGAATTTAGATAGAAGAGTAACAGTTCTTAAAGCATATTTAAAATGTGTGAAAAGTTGCCCTTTTGACCCATTTTTATTTAACCACGTCATATTTAGAACTCTGTTTTCTTATTTAAGTTGTTTTCTTAACTGACATGTTTCCTGTGTGCTTATCTAATCCTGTTTGTCATATACATGACTCTACTAATTTGTAATTTACAGTGTATAAAAAAGTATATCCCAAGACAAATAAGTTGCAGTATGGCATTGGCATGTAAAATCCTTGTTAGTAACATCAGCATTGTTCTTGCATTTTGATGGACAAAATTGTGAGAGAACAATAAAATTTCAGGATTGTACCTGAAGTTCTTATATAATTAACAGGAATTATGGTTTTTTTTATAATCTGTGAAGCTTTAAGAAACCACTTGACCTCTCATGTTAGAATCTGCATGACCAGCAGTAAATAGTTTTATTATTTGAACCCTGAATGTATTAGGTTTGAGAATCGGTGAGATGTACTAAAGAGCAGATCTAGAAGTTAAATTTTTATTATTTTATTTTTACTTTTGTGTTTGTTTGTTTGTCTGTTATTTGGTTTGGTTTGGTTTTTTGTTTGTTTGTTTTCTCCAGAGAGAGTACTTTAAGTGCTTTAAATAAGATCAGAAAATAAAGGAAGCATATACTTCTGGAACATATACTCTGCTTTTATATACTACCTAATATGCAGTTAAATACATTCAAGCTTTGTTTATTATTTAGTTAGGTTTCAATTAGAATGAAACTTTCTCTCCCTGTAAGTTATCTCCAACTCACAACTTTTAAGCTAACATTTCATTCATAAAAATGTGCTCATGGATATAAAGAAATTGATTGTCTCATGAATTAAAACATATGCTGTGAGATGGATAAGTCCACCCTTAAAAATTTCAAAACAGCACTTAGCCTAAACTGCAAAATATCTCTGTATATCAGATAAAAGATGAATCTTGGTACTATAAAAAATATTTGTGGTAGTAATAAGCCTAGGTTGTTACTAAAATGCTCACTGGTATTCATTACACACTTTTTCTGTATTTATCTGTCAATGCGAAAAATAAGTCTATATTTAGTCAAGGTGCCTTTTGGAGCGAATGGCCAGGTTGGCTGTGGAATGAATGCGCTGTCTGAAGTACTGCATACTCTGCTGCTTACAAGTCACCTTGCTTGATTTCTTATCTATTGTGTCTTCTCAGCTACTCTGTGCCCCATCTTGTTCATGTACAGGGAATACACAACTTCTTCCTTTTCTGTTCTGTGCCAGGTGTTGATAGCCATGAGTCAGGACACAGGTGCATACTCAAAAGTGACTGAAATTGTAGATTTCTTTATTACAAGCTAGTAACTGCAGAACAACTGTAGTTCTGTATTTCCAAACTACATGGTTCCTTCAATTTGGACCAGAAGTGTTTCATGCAAACATGAATCTTGTGATCCCAGAGAAGTCCTGAATTCACATTACAAAGTGAATTTTTAATTGAGTAGGTCCAATGTCTTAATTTGACAGAAGATACTTGCTTTCTGGTTTGGTGCTTTTTAAAATATTTGGAGGGTTTTGGTTTTTTTGTGTTTGCTTTTTTTTTTTTTTTACAGACTTGACATATTTGTGGTAGCTTGTATCAGTGAATGTTCTTTAAATACTAGAAAACTGAAGCATTTGAGGTTTGGTTTAAATTTCAGGACTTGGAGCTCAAACTTTTCATTGATGGTTTGTCTGAGCGAGGATGTATTTAAATAACTCAAATTGATGGGCTCTGTATATTGTGATGCAAGATGTGATTTCAACTTCTTTGACTTCTTCAAAATACATATGTATATTGCTGCTGTATGAGATATTTTGTATGAATAGTCTACTGGATTCTGATTCAATTGGTCTAAAAAATGTAGAGACTGGAGTACAGTAAAAAAACCTCTGATTTAAATGCCCTCTTTTAAAAACATAAAAATACATAATTAAATTCAGAAATGAAATATTTGAAGAGACTGGAATAATTAAAATACATTATATAGCATGTTGTTTTGCAGGAGTAATAATCTTGGCATGTGAGATAACAGGTGGGAGAAGTTTCAAGAAGATGCCTTTCTTCTGTCAAAGGTATTCAGGCATTTCTTTCCCTTGATTGGCTGAGTTGGAAAATCCAGAAGTTAGTTCTGATGCAGCCAGCGTGTCTCTAAATTATGATTTAGTGTATCTAGGAAAAGATAATGCCTAACAGTTTGCTAGTGATATATTACTATTGGAAACTTCCGAATAGTATTGTTATTTCTTTTTGCCAAATCAAGCAAGTGGACATTGTGATTAAAAAAAACATGGTTTCACTAAAGCTGCTTAAATCTTTAAGGATGCCAGCCAAGTATGTATGTGCATTTCTACAAATCAAAGCTGTTTTGGATGTTTTTTGCAGAATATTTGAGAATTTTGTATTATATATAGAAGAAACTGGATATAATTGTCTTAATTTTGTTGTCAGTTACACCAGTCTCTTAGTCCAAAGTAACTCTGTTCTTTGGCAACTTAAAATCTTTTCTGAATTTGCACAGATATAAGTAAGGGTAACATCAGACTTTTACTTTGTGGCCTTTCTCATTTACATCAGCTTTTGAACTACAAGTAAACTGTTTTCTTGTAAACTTTCAAGGAATTCCCAAAAGAGAGAACACAACATTACGAGAATGTCTTTGAGCAGAGCTCTCAGATATTTCTGAGGGGGCAAATTTCTTCTAATTTATAAAATACAAAAACATTACTGCTAACCATTTAAAAAAATAAAATGCAGTCATTTCAGGCAAAGACTGTCAAAGGTAACTAGGGATTTTGGGGTGTCTTACCTCTTGAGGGCCAAAAGAGCATGTTTGGTTTTTGGTTTGGTTTGATTTTTGGTGCGGTCTTTTTGTTTTGTTTTTTTAAGTTGTACTACTAATCATAGGAGTAGGCTGCTCAAATGTCTTTTGAAAGCACTCAATGTTTGAGAAGTTTCAAGTAAGTAACTGCTCTTAAAATCTGAACAGGAAAGTTTTAGATTTCATATTCCCCCACTCACCCAGCCTTGCTTGAAACCTGAGAAAATAAGTAGGATTAAGTGTAACCTTCATTCTTAGAGAAATAGTAGATATTTTATACTGTTGTAATACTTTTAATGATAATTATATTTTTCTGCTTTTTGAAACTTAAGTAACATGACATTTTATATTATTTTAGGGGAAATATGTGGACAAACGTTAAGTATGTATATAGGCAAATAACATATAGCGAATGCATTTTTCTGAATATTAGGAGCTAAATAAAGCAGAATATCATAAAGTTAATAAAGCTCAGAGCTGCATTTCTAGAAGCTGGCTGCATCTGACTTTTTAGGAAGTCAACTGATACATTATAGACATTAATAAAGAAATTATTTCTGGCAAACATTAAGTAAACATTTATGTGTAGAGACTCCTTACCTTAGTGGAAACTATCACTCACTTTTAATGACAATATAATTGTGCTTTACAATCTACATTTTTACTTTGAATTATTGAGAAAAAAAACAAGGTCTCTAGCCTTCATGATTCTTAAGATATTTTAGTAAATGTGAATTGGATAAAATTCAGATTGATGCCTGTTTCATGCTGAAAAAGTAGTTCTGAGAGGTGCAGAAATATCTCCACAGTGGAATTTTGACATTTGTATTTTTGATGAACATTGTACTGTTTCATTGCTGGTTATTTAGCAGAAATAGAAAGGAGTATCTGTGTTGTCAGTGCAAGTCTGCTTACTCTGAGTGAGCTGGGGTAAAGTAGGCATGTTTTGTCAGGGACCGCGACATGATGCCATGAAGAATTAAAGATGCAATGCCATGTATTTCCTGAGTTAACTGAGTTACATGTTTGGATGAAATAATTGGTGCTTTTCATGAAATAAGTGTATGCATTTTCACAGTAGTTTTAAGATATTTAGAACATCTCCAGGGACAGAGTAGACATAATCAGATATGTCCCTGCTTTGTAAGGGGAGCCCAGTTCTTCCCTAGCAAGAAAAACTTAAAATTGTAGTTGTGGAAAATGCTTTTCTTGTAGTCTAGCCTTCATTTTCTATGGCAATTGCCTGTTTTTCTGTTCCAACTATGAACTAAAACAAGTGGAAAATAAAGGCAAGCCATTTCTATGCTTTCATAAATATCTAATATATTTTTTTTTTAGTCCTTTCAAAGCTGGGCAAATAACTACTACAATCCATAAGTTTACAATTTTTTAAAAAACACATTTAAAATTAAAAATGATATTGTTCAAAATAGATCAATAAAATTTAGACCCGAAGTATTTCATAGTATAGGAGTGAATAAAGCATGTAATGTTGAAAGAAAACCAGAATTGCACTGCTTTTCACAGTTTATAGCAACATTTCTTTCTGTATTTTATCCTGTGGCTTGCAAAAGTTTCAGTCCAGACAGGTACTGACGCTTTTTACTTTCTTACATTCCAAAAATCCATATTTTTCTAGCAGTGATTTTTTTTTTAGGTCTCTCTCTTGCTTTTTTAAGATACTGCAAGTTTTCAAAAAATGTGTCCAAGGGCATATATGCCTCTGTGACTTCTGTATCACTAAATCTGTTTGAGTAATGAAGAAATTCTTGCAAAAAAGCTTTGGATAAAGTGAGGCCCTGTCTCACAATTAAGATGAGGAAAAAAAGACTTCTCTAGGGGGTTAACAGCTGACAGAGAATGAGAAGTCCGTCAGGTCACTGAGTGATAATGTGAGTTTATGTCGATGACAAGATCATGAGTGTTGAATATGCCTTTGAATCTTAAGATGGTCTTTGGATTTTGACAGCCATGTCTCTGCTAGCTTACTCACTCTGCAACCCCTTTACTGACACAGTCCCAAAGTAATTCCTGCTATATAATTAATGAGCGTTTGCCACACTTGAGGTGACCAAGACTTTCATGCAGGGCATGATAACCACTGAGTCAGCAAAGACTGGAAGATCACAGTGGTACTTGGCACTGTAGGTTTTGGATATACTGTAGAACTGATTCTGTCCTGCTTCCAGTCCAAGTGGTATATGTAAACCTCTGACAGGAGAAATCCCAGTGTAGCTCAGGATATAGTTCACTTTGGAAATGTCCGATACAGTTCTCTCACTCAGACTCTGAGCTAACTGTCAACTGGTAGCTATAAAGAAATAGATTATTTCTCAGAGGTATTTCTGAGAAGTTAATTAACTCACTGGTGTATTCTCCAATGGCTAGTTGGGAGTGATGATGTCAAAAATCCCTGAAACTTCATATCTCTGCAGCTGGACAGAGTTGCTAAGGCAGAATCTTGTGTCTGAAATACACAGTTGTGTGTACACAAACACAAGGTTTGTTCAGTACTTTTCTTTGGTTTATAGAACAAACCCTGACGCTAACAGAACTAGCTGATCAACACTGACTTCTCTGTTTTGATAGCAAATGAAACCAGTGTATGCACTGAACATGCTATCAGCCACATTTATGGGCAGGTCTTTCCTTTTTGTAAGCTGTTAAATTTTTCTTAGAGAAGTTTACTTCTGATCATGGAGAACAGAAGAAACATAACTTTCCTTTCAGAGAATGTGTACAAATAAATATTTTATAAGCAAATGTGAAAAACAGGGTAAGAGCATTTCTGAAATACAACAGAAGACTGGACTGTAATATGTTAAAGTGAAGATGAACATAGGAAAATTGAATTTTGTTGTTCAGAACTTTATTGCTTGATTTTGCAATTCATTATTTTCAGTAGGGTCTCTTTAAGCCAGGCTTTGGTGTTTAACTTAGGAGAATCATAGAATGTCTTGATTTGGAACGGACCTCTAAATATCATCTAGTCCAACCCCTCTACAGTAAGCAGGGACATCTCACACTACAACAGATTGTTCAGAGCCCAGTCAAGCCTGACCTTGAATGTCTCCAGGAATGGGCCTCCACCAGCTCTCTAGGCAACCTGTTCCAGTGATCCAGTGATCATATTAAAGAACTTTTTCCTAATGTTGAGCCTAAATCTACCCTTCTCTAGCTTGAAACCATTACCCCTTGTCCTATCATTACATGCCCTTGTGAACAGGTCTTCCCTACCCTTCTTATAGGCTTCTTTCAGGTATTAGAGTGGGTTGTTTGTTTTTTTGGGTTTTTTGGTTGGTTCTTTTAGGACTTAAAAAAAACCCACAAAGACTAGAAAACCAACAAAAAACAAAACCAAGGAAACGAAAAACCTATAGGATTGAAAAAAAAAAAATTTTGGAATATTTAGATCTGCTGGAAAATCCCATGAAGGTCAGAGAAGGGAGAAGCTGTTTCTTGTGAGAGCATAAATTGACATAAAATTTTCTGTATTATCGTATAGGCATGGTTACTCAGGAAATATGCTATACAAATTTAACAATAAGTAATAAACATGACTGACTCTTCTAGTATCGTAGCCCAAAATTAGAATTTGTATATTGTAGTGTAGTTCAAAGATGAGTATGGATTGGCAACTAAATGACCAGTTACAAGAAAACACACAAAGCAGAAATAAGAGATGTAAAATACTGCAAGTAGAATTTGTTTTTAAGGACGGAGTCTTACAAATCACTTGCATAATTACTTCATTTTACTAAAGTCTCGTCTGAGTTACAATACCTCAGTAAATTCAGTGTCATTGTTCACCACATAATGTTGAAAGAACCGATCTCTGTCTCAGGAAGCAAGAAAGGGGAGCTACTTTCAAGGTAGATATAAAAGTATTTGGGGATTGCAGTGAAGAAGGCGATTGTTTAAAAAATGTGGTGGTTAGTGCTTTCTTAGTTACACAACAGCAGCATTTAGCTCACAGATACTTTTCATCTTCTCTAGGTTAAAGTGGACCAGCACATCACCATTTATGTCTTGTTACATTATTACTGTGTAGTGTAGCTTAGCAGACATTATGTCATAGTAGGAATGACAAGAAATGGATTGAGTGGATTTATATATTTTTTTTTTTTTTTAATTAATATCCTGGCTTACTGCTTTTAAAAAGATCTTGTATGTGGGAGATGTGGCAGCCAACATCTGAATGAGGAAATGTTCCAAACTCTTAATAAAATGTCGTTTGCCTTCATTACTTCTTTTTCATTACTTTTTGGCTTATGGTTTTCATGTGATTTCAGAAATGCAGTGGTTTCTGAGATATAAAAATCACAAACCTAATTCTATTTAGAATTGATATGGCTGAAATGGGGAACAGCAGGCAACAGAATCCAATTCATTATTGTTTTCTTTGTGAACTTGGTGCTCTGAATGACACAAGGGGTATGCAAACCTCCTTAAAGTACTAAGCAACTTCTAATATTAGAAAGTGTTTTTAGCTACAGTAAAAACCAGCAGCCTTTGATTGCCTTTGTAACAAATGTTGACCAGGAGTGAGTTGGATAGGGTATTTACTATTTTTATAAACAAAAAAACCACTGGTATTTTATAAAAATTAACAGAAATGTCTATGTTTCATGAGATCTGTTTTCCTTTGTAAGGAATTTTATACTGCTTCATTTTGCTTTATCATTTGGTGTACTGTATTTTATCCTGAAGAAAATCAGTGCCTGTCAGGCTGGCATGCTGCACAAGCAGCAGGCCAGTCCACCTCCATGTTCGTAGTGGGTTTAATGTGTGGTGTATGTCTTTTCTTAATTACATGTTTCTAGATAATTGTTAACAATTTTTAAAATTATTTTTAGCTTTAGATCCGGCTAAAGATCCATGTTTAAAGATGAAATGTAGTCGCCATAAGGTCTGTGTTGCACAGGATCAACAGACTGCTGTTTGCATTAGTCACCGAAGGCTCACACACAGGTAAATATTTTAAAAGCTAATCCTACAGACTTTTTAAATAGTGTTCATGACTGACTTTAAACCATAAATAAGCTATAATTTGTTTAGTTATTTAAGAATGTATGAGCAGAGTAGGAGTTTATTTTAGAAGTAATTATGTATGCATGATTTGATTAGAATGTTTATTATTTTAGTGTTTTGATAGGCTGTTAAAGTAGAGGGTGTCCATATTTAAGTATCTGATGCTGCTAATGCAAATGCATTTAAGGAAATACTTACTATGCCAGTAACAAATGAATTTAACAATTATGATAATGTCCTGCTGATGTATATTAATTTGCCTTCATCACTTCTAATACAAAGCTAGAGGACACAAAACTGACTATCAAAGTGTGAGTAATGGCCTGTTACAGTGTAAGTTGGTTGAGTTTTTTTTCCTTCTTTTTTCTCTTCTTCTAGGCATTACAATTTTCTTTGCATTTTGGACAGGTTAAATGTAAGGAACCTGTGTATGATGAAGTTATTCCAGAATCCAAATGTTGATGACTTTTTATTGTTACCTTTTTATTGAGAGAACAGTTCCAGATGCTCTGTTTATATTGGTCTTAGATTTGCAGAATCTTAGTGTACTTCTGTGGCTTTATCTGGGGCAGACAGTGAATATGTAGGGCCTGAACCATACATGTCATGAGATTGTTTTTTGCTGAGGAGATGGAGTCAAGCTGCATTTTTAATTTGGGATTGTTACTTTTTTTTTGCACTTCATTGTGGTTAGCAGCGTAATAGGAAGGATAAACTTCAATAACCGGATTGGAATAAGTATGTGTTAAAGTGCTTTGCTCAGTAGGGGCAGAAAAGAGCTAAGGAAAATAAGAGACATTCTTGTCTGATCTAAGAGGATCATTTCAAGCTTTTTAGAAAGTCAGTGCAATTTTACGAATGATACAGAAATGTTCTTCCGAGTGTCTAGTTATGTTGAATACACTCATTTGTAGCTTTTCAAACAAGCAAGATAGTACATAGTGAAAGGAAAAGTTTAAACTATTATTCATCTGCAGCTGCAGTTAATTAACAAAAAAGGTCTACATTATTTGTAGAGCTAAACTCTATATATCAAACCATCTCAGACATTTTGGTTTGATAAAGTACTATATAAGGTGCAAGAATTATTACACAAAGCTAGGTAAACTAATTTCAACTGCATGTCAACTGTCAGGGGAATATGTCAGTATCAATTGTAAAAAGACAATACAATTTTTTGAAACTTTGAGAGGTATTACACGCTTTATTAAAAACAGTGAAAAAATGACATCTCCAAGTTAAATATACATGCAGTAGTTAAGGACTAAAAACTACAAACTTTTTTAGACTAGAATAAGTTGCATACAGTGGTTGAATTGAAAAATGTATTGAATTCTATCTTCATATCTGTTTTATTTCTCCCACAGTCCCTAACACTTTTTCAGAATGGTTTTAGAACATTTTAAGAGGCAAAGCTTGTCTGAATGTAACAAAATCTCATAATGGAAAACCTTGGACTGATAACAGCTTGGTGATTGTAAGAAGCACTGAAAGTCTAGTCTTGTAAACTAGATGAAGCAATTCTCTACCTGCCTGTCCTGAGCCAGGACAGAGGTTTCCCAGGTTTGTTTCTCCCTGTTCCCCCAGATTACCAGGTTCAAGGAGAAAGAACTGCTTTGGGCTTTCTTTCTAAAGAGGTTTTCTTCATGCAGTCGCTGACCTTTCTGTAGTACAGTGGAATGAGAGTATGAATAGTGTATTTGCAAGCAGTTAAGTCTGCTGGTCTCATTACCATTAGTAATTTCTTTAGCCCAAGATTTTGTCCCTTCACTGATACCTGGAATTTGCATATTGATTTTCAACAGAGCCATTTGTTTTTTAGAGTTCCCAAAGGAATAGTTCACTCATGTAGAAGTCTTGGTAAAAAGTAGATGAGAAAGGTTGTATTATCAGCTGTCAGGTTATATTTACCTGTATCCATTTCTAATATATCAGCTGTGCGTATTCAATCTATTGGGAATAAATCTTTACAAAATTTCATCCCAGTAATTTCTGCTTTCTGTTTCATCTGTGTGCATGTGCATATGGTGTTGTTCAAAGATGGAATAATTTGAATGATTTTTGCTGTTTGTTTGTTTTTTAAGAGACAGTTGGGAATGTTTTTTTGAAAAATAGTTGAGAACTTTTTTTGTGGATTACTGGGTACTCTTCATAAAGAACTTGGCCATATAATTCCTTTTTACATATTTATTGTATAGATCCATAGATGTTCCAGAGATTATTTTCAAGAGTCTTGAACAGGAAGTGCAGTTTTAAGCATGTGAACTGATACAGTGGCAAAGACTATATCCTCAAGAGACAGTCAGGGAAGAGGAAACTATGAATACCTCCAAGATAAAGAAAATTTTTATGGGCATCTTTGGGCTACCCTAGGGAAAGAAGTATGACATACAGTAAAAGCTGAATAGATTATTTTGTAGTGCCATCAAGTTGAAATTCTCAGATTTACAGTTAAATAATCTGCTATTAGAACCAGCATTATTAGTAACTTTCTGAATATAAATTCTGTGACTCTTTGAGGTAGTAGCATAGACAGAGGTTGCTAATCAGTGAAGGCTGATAATTGTATCAAATGGAGTAATCACATTAGTAATTTCTTTTGTTGTTTTGTTAAAAATTGACTTGCATAAAAAGCTACTTAGGCATGGACATTCTGTTATTCAGTCCATGCTGTCCCCAAGTGTTATCTATCTTATCTATACAGTACAATTTCCAAACAATTGTAGTCCTGTTTGGATTACTGAGGGTACTTCATCACCACACAGTGAACTGTGTGGTCGATGGATATTCCAGCCAACTGCATGAGTGTTGGTGGCATGATATCACATGGTCCCAGTGGGATTAATTAGCATGACAGTACACTCTACTGTTGTGATGATGCTACCTGTAATTTCAGAAGGGCTGAGGGAGCTGGGTCTCTTTAGTTTGGAGAAAAGGAGACTGAGGGGTGACCTCATCAATGTTTACAAATACGTAAAGGGTGAGTGTCAAGAAGATGGAGTTAAGCTTTTTTCAGTGATGACCAGTGATAGGACAAGGAGTAATAGATACAAATTGGAGCATAGGAGGTTTAAGGTCAATATCAGAAAAAAATTTTTTACTGTGAGAGTGACAGAGCACTGGAACAGGCTGCCCAGAGAGGTTGTGGAGTCTCCTTCTCTGGAGACATTCAAAACCCGCCTGGAGGCCTTCCTGTGTGATGTACACTAGGTGACCCTGCTCTGGCGGGAGGGTTGGGCTAGATGATCTTTCGAGGTCCCTTCCAACCCCTATGATTCTATGATTCTATATTAGCTTAGAGATCTCAGCACTATGATCTTGCTGCAGTGTGCTTGCCTTTACATCATTTCAAAACCAGCTACTGCATCTCACTGTCCTATTCATGGTGTTGTGGGTCAGGCAAGTCTATGGTTTTGATGTTTCTTCAGTTTCCATGGCAGCAAAGATAATTGCTTTTTACTCAGTCTTGAGGTAGTGCACACAAGGCGCATTTTCTTTTCTGTGAGACTGCCAAGATGGCAAGTCCTAGCACACTTCTGCAGTGCCACAGCATCCTGATGCAAGAGATTCCTTTCCATACTCTTCTGGAAAGACTAAACAGTATTTGACAAAAAAGGTGAAATATGTGTTGTAGATCATTGATCATGAGAATAGTTTGGAGTACCAGAGCTTTGGAAAGTATGGGGACGTGGTTAGAGGTGCTAAATTTTGGTTGGTAGCAGGTGCATTTGCATCTCCATGTGCTATGCTCTTAGCTGTGTCCTATGAAAGAAAGAGAAAGTACTTTATGAAGGAAAAACATGCAGTATAGATACAAATGTTACTTATCCATGTACTTCAATGTGGATTGCTGTGGGAAGGGAGGAGCTGCCTGCACTAAAATACATGATAAAGAAGTAATAAAAAATCTGGGATAAAATTGAATTTTTCATTGATTCTTTGAAACTCCAGAGACTGATATTAACCTTTCCTTTTGCATTAATGGTGTTTTACCATCCCTTTGTGCTTTCCAGTTTAAGTCATAGGCTTTGTGGGGAAAAAAGCCCTGCAAAGTAGGTGTACATGCAATAAGGAAATGCTTTGGAATATACCTCATGTAGTGACAAATACAACTTGCTGGTTTTATTTCACTTATTAGGCATAGAAAATCTCTAGGGCATTGGTTAAGGGGGTAGGACTCGATGATCTTTCGAGGTCCCTGCCAACCCCTAGGATTCTGTGAAATTAAGGGATCATTGCTTTTGAAGTGTATAATTTTGTATACTATTTATTTTATTTCTCTTTGCAGGTTATGCCTTACAATCATAGTCCCATTGTTGTCTTGTTTTTATACACTTGTTTTTTTTCTTCTATATGGTAGCAGCCTCTACTTACGTAATTTTAGTAATGTAGGGAAAGCGTTTGTAGAGGAACAGAATTGCCTTGTCATAGAGATGCACAGCTTTTTTGGATCTTCTTTATAAGTAACTTATGCCTAATAAATATTAACCAAGCAATAGATTCTGATGATTGTAGCATTTCTAAGAAAAATAATGTGTTTTGTAAAGTAAGGGTTGACATAGAAGAGGTGACTTAGTCATGGTAAAGCATTCCAGTTACAGATCATCATTTACCTGGAATTCATTAGTCATGGATAGAGAGTCATAGCAAGCAAGCATTTAATTGATTAAAACAATTTTTTATTAGAGCTCCACAAGATAGGTTCCACTGGAGTGCAGACTAGACCTCTATAAAATGTGAGGTTAGGCACGAGGTGAACAGTATAGAGAGCCGAATGATACAGAATTCACTGTTTTAAGAATTAAGGAAAGAGTGGTCGGTACTATCTGAGTAAAAAGTTTCCTCTGCTGTTTCTTAAGTGTTCTATGGTTTAGTAAGAATTGTTCTCTGCCCCTAAGCTTGGGTGGAGTAGGACCTGAATTTAGGAATTTAAAAAAAATTCTAATACTTCTGCCTGTGGGCACAGTCTTCAAGTTACCACAATTTCACTATTAAAGCATTTAAGAGCATCACTTTATTATGGACTGACAGAAGCTGGTAGTGGTAAAAATCTTATATCACTTAATCTAATTCTCATCACTTAATCTAAGGTAGGGTAGTTGGATAGTTTGATAGATTTTGTGCTAGCATTTACTCTTACAACAACTTCCTTAAGGCTTTTGAGTTAAATGAAATTTCCAAGTGCTGATTTATTTCAAATCATTGTCATCTAGTCCATTATCTTGTCTTGGACACCTGCCCACTTACAGTGTTTTTGAAGAATGTGAAAAACCAGTCTAAATACTCTTTTTATAATAGTTAAATTATCAGTTCTTTCCTGAGTGTGTTTGCCTTAGTATTATAATATGAGGAAAATGTTCCAACTCAGCTTTGAAGTGATGAATGCTGGTCCCTGAAGCATGGGATGGGTGAACCTTTCCTGTTATATATGATATAGCAAAAGCCCAGCATTACTTTCAAGTGCTGCGGAACTGTAACACCGATTCCACTGTGAAAGTAAACTGAAACCTTTTCTTTTTTCCATGCTGTGGTAGTGCAAGATTGAGCTTATGTCCCCAGACATTAAAAATGGCCAATTCCATGTACATGAGAGATCCATTTGATAAGAAAAATGCACACACATATGTACGTGCACTCGTGTAGATATGTGCACATGATTCTATGATTCTATTATAAATAAATATGTACACATGTATATGCATTTTTTCTGTTCATATTGAATGGACACATGTATTGCAGATTCCTGAAGTATCATACTTTGAAGTTTGAGCTGGTTTACTATCACTCATTCTACAATAAGAAAGAGTATTTTCAGTTTAGACTTGCTAACACTGATTTTGATTAAAAAAAACAACACAACACAACAAAAAACAAAAGCTGTAATCACAAGACTGTAGTTGTATCAAGTAGTCCAGACAGTTTTGAGACTGTTAGACCTGATACGGAAGATGCTCTATTTGATTAAAAAAAAAAGGAAAACAAATAGAGAAGAAAGAATGGAATAGCTGTGTGGCTCTTCTCTGTATCTTTAGGTGCTGCAGCATTTTATTATGGGTTAAAAAAAAAAAAAAAGACTTCTAAAAAGCTGAAACAAAACAAAGGATTTGCTTTGGGCAGATTGTGTGAAAGTTGCAAACACCACTATTTAGGATGTCATCATTTCACATTATAATGCTGCTAAAGAAGGCCAGCTGGTGCAGTTAAGTCCCTTATTGGAAATTTTAGTCTGATTCATTACTGTGATTTGTAGTTGTACACAGAAACACTTAATCATTCTTATGCTCCAAGCTCCATTGAATCTACTGAAGGCTTTCTGGTTCTTTGCATAATTTGTGCTGCCAGTCTGCCAGCTTGGCAGTGTTTCAAGCTTGTTGCATTATCTGTGTTTGTTTGCACAGGAAGTGATGCTGCACGTAGGCTGAATTTACAGGAATTCTTTTGTAATAGGCTAATGAGCAGCACTACTTTGTTCACAATACTAACATTATATAGCTTTGATTAGTCCAATTATTGTGTAACTGTGCCATTGTCATCATACTCACACTCAACAAAGTACTGAATAGGAAATTTGCTTAGCCACAGCTTAATTGAACTTGTCAAGAAAACAATTTGGACTTTTATGTGCTTAAAAGAGAGGTGAAAATGTGAATGGTTTGGAGATTTTTGTACGCTGTTAAAGGAAAAAAAAAAGCAAAGCTTTTTTACCGGCAGTTTCATTGCACTGGGAAGGAAAAAAGGTGACTATGCATAGGTTTTGCATAGGTTGGGATGGCCTGTTCTTTCTGTGCGTGTGTTCCTTCCATTAATTTTAGTGTGAATTATGGATACACAGCTAGCCGAAGACAGGATCCTCTAATGGAATTCATTTTCCCTCTGTAAGTACTTTCTGCTAGCACTAAAAGGAGATACATACATAGACTGCAAGAATGTATATCGCAGTACCAATGTTGTGTCCGTATCAGCCTTACTATTTATTAAGTTTGTAATCAGCCACACAGTATTTCTACTTTTCGCAGCCAGACTTCAAAACCCCAAAATTGCTGTCCTCAAAAAAAAAAAAAGCTGATTCCCAACCTGTGTCTGTAGAAATCTAAACTAGAATATTTTTTTGTTTGTTTAATATGTTTGGGTTTTATTTTCTTGGTATGTAATGTAAGTTTTGTAAGAGATCAAAGATTTGAAATAATGGAGACCTAATAGATGGTGGCAGAGCAACTGATGTCATCTACCTGGGTTTGTGCAAGGTGTTTGACACTGTCCCACGTGACATCCTAGTCTCCAAACTGACAAGGCGTGGATTTGACAGATGGACCACTTGGTGAATAAAAAATTGACTGGATGGCCACACCCAGAGAGTTGTGATCAATGGCTCAGTGTCTAAATGGAGGCAGGTGAAGAGTGGTATTGGGACCAGTGCTGTTTAACATCTTTGTTGGAGACATGGACAGTGAGATTGAGTGTATGCTCAGCAGATTTGCTGATGATATCAAGCTGTGTGGTGTGGTTGAAACCCTAAAGGGAAGGGACACCATCCAGAGGGACCTTGACAGGCTGTGTTCAGTTCTGGGCCTCTCACTACAAGTAGGACATTGAGGTGCTGGAGCGTGTCTCGAAGAGAGCTACCAGCTGGTGAGGGGTCTAGAGAGCAAGTCGTAGGAGGAAGGGCTGAAGGAACAGCGGTTCTTTAGTCTGAAGAAAAGGAGGCTGAGGGGGACCTCATCACCCTCTACAACAACCTGAAAGGAGATTGTAGGGAGGTGGTTGTTGGCCTCTTCTCCCAAGTAAATAACTGTAGGACCAGAGGAAACAGCCTGAAGTTGCAGCAGGGGAGGTTTAGATTGGATATTAGGAAGAATTCCTATACTGAAAGAGTGGTCAGGCAATGAAACAGGCTGCCCAAGGGAGATGGTTGAGTCACCATTCTTGGAGGTATTCAAGAAACATGTAGATGTGGCACTTGAGGGTATGCTTTAGTGGTTGAGGTTGTGGGGTTTGGGTTTTTTTTTTGGTGGAGTGTGTGTAGTTGGTTGTGTGTGTTTGGGGTTTTTTTTGTTGCTGGTTGGACTCTGATCTCAGAGGTCGTTTCCAACCATGACGATTGTGTGATTGTTTGGTTTTTTTAGTGCTTTAAAAATGAGCTGTCAGTATCAGTTTTCAGTGTACTTTGTCAAAATACATTATCAATTGTAAAATAGCTCATGCAGTCGTTTGTAATCAATTACTATGCAATTTGGAATTTGTGAGTTGGGTGGGTGGGTTAGTTTTCTCTTTCAGTGTTACTGAAATACACTGGGTAATGGAACAGAATAAAACTTCAGGATGCTTATATGTGAGTTCTTTTACAGGTCTTAATTTTTTTGTGTGGACCTGGTTCTGATTGTAATTAGGTGCTTTTATTACTAGGTAGCATCAATTCTAATGTGTTTTATTTTGTGTGAAGGTCTTGCTTCCCAAGTTGTGTTTATAGGCTCAAAATACATCTTTTGTTTTGCTTATGTACCAACGGTGAGAAAACTGGTAAGTTTGTCTGTAAGACAATATGTTTAAGGTTTCCAGTGGTGAAAAATGCATTAGTTATAGCAGCTGGAGATGTTTGTCATCACACACTGAAGTAAATGCATGAATTGGTACTTTACTGTAAAATGTATTGCTGCTCTTGCAAATCAAATAGCATACTTATGATATTAAAGGCATGTCAGGACTCACTAAATGTTTGTGTTTTTTAAATGGTCAGTTATACAAGGGGTTTTTTGTGTCTAGCAGTATTTTACATTTGTCTTTCATTTATAACCAAACACCAAAACCCTTTCCATGTGTCCAAATTGTTAAAAGTAAGTTCACTTTATAGCATACTGCAGTCTGCTACAAAGAGAATAGCAATATTTTACTTACAGGTGTGGCTTCTTCCACAGACTGCCGTGTATTGCCTAAAAATATATATCTATTTTTTGGCATTTCATGGTTTAACCTAAATATTAGAACACTTTAAATACACGTTTAACACATTAGAACACATTAAATACACATTAGAACACATTAAATACATCCCCTAAAACCCTTATGCAACTTGTATTATTATCATTAGTGGTAGTGATAATAATAATATGAATAAGTTCTTACAATTGCAGTACTGTGAATGAAGGCTGGATTTAAAGCCTTGGATCAAACTATTTAAAGCTATAGTCTTAGAGAATATATAGTAATCAACAGTTGATTTTTTTTACTGTGGTTTAAGTTGATTTAATTCTTCATGTTTTTCAAACATGACTGTGCATGATGGCACCATTTATCTATTCTGCTCTTCTTTCTTAGAGAGTTTTGCATCTGTAAACATTTTAAATAGTTAACTTTATTGTAATTCAGGGGTTACTGCATCTCTTGATCAGCTGAAGACCTGGGCACATAAATATTTCTAAAAATATGTTCCTGTCTTGAAGAATGAATTCCCCTTCACCTTTGCCTTCACCACTTGCACATTAATTTCCAATGAATGTTCATAGTACCGTGATTTGCATACTTGTGAAAGTTAATTTGAAGCGTTGATCCCTAAATTCAACACTAGTCGTGTTCTAGGTTTTTGCTGTTGCGCCTCCTTTTTAAAGAAAACCCCAAATATCATTTCCTCTCCAACCCCAAATTCACTGCAGCAAGAAAGAGGCAAGTAAGAGGATTAAGAATCTGAGAGATTCAAGCAGTAACATAAGACTGCAGGAAGCAGACACCCTGAGAATATGGATGGTTGCTTTTTGTCTTCGGGACATGCTGTTGGAGTCTATAAAAGGTAGGAATGCATGGCTGAGATTATCTGGATCAGAATTAAATCCTTTGCTCTTAGATACTGTAAAACATATTTGCATATTATGAAGTAGGATGTGAGGGTTTGCTGTCCTCTTATTGTTTATTATAGCCCAAGCCAGGAGACGCATGTATTTTTTGACTTTTCTACCCATAAAATTATCTTTCATAGGCAGCGAACAATAGCAACACTTGTAGGGTGACTTCAGCCCTGTATCTCACATATTTGAGACTTTTGAGTAACTGAATTTCCTTTCATATTCTAGAAGTACATTGACATCATATAACTATTTACTTCAAAATAAAAGTGCTGGAGTATTTTTACCTACACTGCAAGACTTTTGTTATACTCTAATTCATCCCTTCTATCTTCAAATTGTAAAACAGGTAATTTATGTCAGAATTAATATTGTCTCTATGTTCTGCTGAGAAGGAAGCACAAAGTACCATTATGAAGAGCTCAGAAAAGGTATGCATATGCAGTAGTTAGAAAAGCAAAAAACATGTTTGAGATTTATGGTAAAGGGAACAGTCTATAAATCTTAAGGAATAGTTTTATGAGTGAAGTCTCACAATTTATTTGTGTTAATAGCCCTATTATCTCTGGCCACCTTGATAAATGACACATAGCAGAAATAGAAACAGTGCAGATCTGTAAAAGATATGATTTAAGACCAAGAGAGACTTCTGGATGAAAAATGGGCACTTAAATTAAAGCTAACTTAGTAAGAAAGACAATATTAGGATTTTATTTCTGGAATTGTTGCTCAGTTAGTTTCATTTAACCTCTCATAATGAAGAAACAGGAAGAATACATGAGGTAGAAGACTAAAAACACATTTCAGAAACCAATGTAAACGTGGCATGACAGTACCACCACAGAGCTCTTGGCCAGCATTATGGTTAAAAGAAATGTTTAGAAATGTGTGTGGTGAACTTGAACAGTCCTGTAAGCTAGCATACAGGTAAGAACCTAATTTTTCTGAGATACGACAAATGTGTTCTTGGTAATAGAGCTATAAGTCTTGTCTGTCGTTACTTTCCTGTTAAGTTTTTAGTACGGCTGCTGTCTAAAAGGAAGTGCTGTACTTGATCATTAGACTGGACACTAGTCCAATTAGATACAACAATTTACTTTCTTATGAAAGCTATTCTGATGCCAAAAGATACAGTTATGTATATATGCTTTAACTGATACAGACTGTGATAAAAATAAAAATTGAGCTAAGCTATAAACTTGAACTACAAAGGGAAAAAATACCACTGGAAAAATAGCATTGTCTGCTCTCAAGATTTTTAAAAGCTAAAAAAAATCTTGTCTGTGTGCAAACAGATGCTTCCCCAAGCAAACTGAAATGGTCTTTGTGCCCCACTGTGGGGGCAGAAAATACCCATTTCCTTTTTTGTCATCTGTCATCAGATCACTTTTTTCCTTCCCCTGTGTAACCACAGACTTTTTGTCTCTCTTCCTAAGTTGCAATTTTGAGACTTTAAAGCTGGATTTGTGGTTGATCTTTTAAAGCAAAGTATTTGGAAACATGTTCAACTCTGAGGCTGAGTGGTGAATTCGTTGTTTCGCAGAGTCATCACTTTGAAGATGGAATTAGGCAGCTAAATTAGGGTAAGTGTTGTGTTTTGGTATGCACAATGCCAGGAGTGTCCAGCTGGGGCACCAGGAAGGACCCCAGTAGTATGGAGTCCTTCTAAGATCACCTGAGCAGAGCAAAAGCTGAGGCTTGAAGAATCTCATTTTTCAGTTTTTCTACACAGTTTGAAGTAATTTTTGTAATATTTCAGCATTTTTCTGCACGATGCAGAATGAAGTCGAAGTTTAAACAAAACCATGAAAGCTCAATCACAATTATCTTGTTGTTGCCATCATATAAATATTTATTGTTGTGTTTTACTTTTTATATCATGTTTTTGTTTCTTAGGGATTTGATCCCTTGGCAGTTTTCCTGTAGTTTCTTCATTGGTTTCTTCTCTCTTCAAATAACTGTTCTCCACTTTGCTCTTTCACAGTACATTCATGCAGACATGCCTGCAAACCTGAAATAAGCCCTGATAAGAGATACTTTATAGGGGCTTGAATGGAGAAGGGATAGATTATGTATTATCTCGTAGGTACCATTTTATGGAACCTACATTAGAGTACTTAAGGAAGAAAAAGAAAAAAGGAAGGAAAAAGCTGGACTTTAGGTTACTTACATATATTAATAGAAAAAAGAAAAATTAGGAACCTTATGGACTTTCTTCATGACAAACAAGTTAGTTATAGCTTTTTGGCTACCAAGTTATTTTGTGGAATCAAGTTGAGTGTTTTTTAAGACATAATGGGTAATATAGTGCTGACACACAAAACTTCTATCACGCTAGACTAAATAACATGAAATGTTATAACAGTAAAACTTTTTGCCATCTTATTGACAAATTGTTTATTTTTCATATCTTGACACAGATTTCCTCATGGACATCTCTGGTTTATGTTTCGTTTTAATCTTTAAAATTATCTGTATTATTCATATGTGTGAATTAGCAGCCAAGAAAACATCATGCTTTTTTTCTATTTTATTGCCTCAAGCAACAGCACAAATAATACTTTGTTTTAAAAATAGATGCTAATGAAAACATCAAGGTTTTGTTTTAAACTGTTTTGTTTTTTTCCAATACAGCAATATTCCTGCCTATCTCTGTAGGTTTAATATACCTATGACAAAAGCAGGCTAATAAGTTAAAGCAACTATGAATTAATTTAAACTTGAACTTTTTCAAGCTGTAAAATTCCACACCTACAGTATATAAAGGATGCTAAATTGTTTCTTAACTATGGAGTGAACATTTTTTCCCTTAGTATGAGCCTCATTGTTTACAGTCCTTGGATTTGATCAGAAGGGAAGAAGAGTATTCAAAACTAAAACTACCTTAATTTTGTGAGGCACGTATACACACGCATACATAATTGTCTTTAAAACTCATGAGCTGTAAAGCAGTGTTGTTTGCAGCTTACAGAGGCTCTTCTAACACCTGATTGGCAACATAATCTAAAAACATCACAGTCTTTGTCGCTAGTGAGTTAACATAATCACAACAGCAAAACCAATTCAAGTTAATACTGCTTCATTTTAATTTCATTACTGTGTAGAGATTACTTGTAATCCTGAGCACCATGGCATAAGTCAGTTTTCTGTCCAAGTGTGTGCTATGCCTTAGAATCTATAACTACACGTATGATGTTGTGAAATATCATGAAGTTATGGACAAGGACCTGGGGTTACTAGTGGATCAAAAACTGGACATGTGCCACCAATGTGTGGTTGCAGCCCAGAAGGCCAACTCCATCCTGGGCTGTATGAAAAGAAGTGTGGCCAGCAGATTGAGAGAGGTGATTCTGCCCCTCCGCTCTGCCCTATTGAGACCTCGCCTAGAATACTGCGTCCAGCTCTGGTGCCCCCAGCAAAAGAAAGATGTGGACCTGTTGGAATGTGTCCAGAGAAGAGCCATGAAAATGATCTGAGAGCTGGAGCACCTCTCTTTTAAGGACAGGCTGAGAGAGTTGGGGTTGTTCAGACTGAAGAGAAGCCTACGAGGGGAAATCATAGTGGCCTTCCAGTACCTGAAGGGGGCCTACAGGAAAGCTGGGGAGGGAATTTTTACTGGGGCTTGCAGTGAGAGGATGAGGGGTAATGGTTTTAAACTGAAAGAAGAGAGATTTAGGTTAGAGATCAGGGGAAAATTATTCAGTGTAAGGGTGGTGAGGCACTGTAGCAGGCTGCCCAGGGATGTTGTGGGGGCTCCATTCCTGGAGGTGTTCAAGGGCAGCTTGGATGGGGCTCTGAGCAGCATGTTCTAGTGGGAGGTGTCTCTGCCCATGCAGGGGAGTTGGAACTCGATGATCTTCAAGGTCCCTTCCAACTCCAAACATTCTGTGATTCTATATGGATGATTTGAAATTATTTGAAGAAGATAATGTGTTTTTGCTGTAGATTAAAGGGGAAATAATACTAGAATTACTAAGACAGCTGGTCCATTTCAAGTCTTATCAGCACCAGGCAGTAGATAGTAAATACAGAGGCTTCGTTCTCTTTGTTAAATGCTTCTCTTTTTTAGCAGAATTATTCTTGATTTAGACTAGTAGGAGTCCAGTTCAAAGTTGTTTACATAAAACAGGTGTTCTGGGTAGGTAGAAGTGTATGACACAGTTGCTGTAATATAGCAGATTATTTTAAAAATAAATAAATTACTGTTTAAGCAAAACAGATGTGATACTTCTGGAGGTGGAGAGGACAATAAATTAAAACTGGCAGGTGTAAGAAGTTGAGCTGTCAGGTGGTGGGAGCAGCATTAGCCACAAAGAACAACACACTGATGAATGGAGTTAAATACTGCAGAATGAAAGGCAATGCTGTAAAGCTGTGATGCAAAGCAAAGAACATTTATTAAAGTGAATGGCTGCAAGGTTGTGTGCCATAAAGGGACTCTGAAAGAACTCTGATTCAGTTATGCAATTAAGGGATACTCAGATCCCTGAACATGGGTACTTTGGGAGTATTCTTTGTAACAGTGTCTCATTACTCCTCACAAGCATAATGAAGAGCTTGGAATTGGGAAATAAAATCTGAAGAACCAGGTACTACTTATGCCTCTCCTTAAATTTTACAATTTTGACTCAAAATCTTTCTATTTCGCCTATCCATAAGAAAACAAGGTACTAATCTTGTACTCTTCGTATGTGGTGTTAGAAAACAATTTCATTTGTAAATTTTGCCCTCTAAAGAAGCAATTATTCCCTATTCTTCTCCCAGTGTCTTGTTTTGAGAAAAGACATGTTGATAATGAAAATATAATCGATATAAGTAAGGTGAAAAAGGAGAGGCAAATAGCCTGTATCATAAATGCAATGGAAATCTGTTTTAAATTCATAGCTAAGAGACTCGGATGGACGCTGAAATAGGCTGCCCAGGGAGGTAATTGAGTTACCATCCCTGGTTGTGTTTAAGGGTCGTTTGGATGTGGTGTTGGTGGTTATGGCTTAGGGGAGAACTTTGTGGAGAAGAGATGATGGTTGGTCTCAGTGATCCCAAGGGTCTTTTCCAACCTGAATGGTTCTATGATTCTATGTTAATATGAGGATACTTCCAGAAGTTATATTGTTCTGTACTCTTTTTCTCTTGAAGTGCTAAAACTAAATTTCCTATAATTAAGCCAAATAAAACTTATAAAGATGTATGAATGCAGTAAAATATTCAAAGATACGTAGTGCAGTAAATCAGTATTTGTCTTCATTAGATTCACCTGTAGTATCATGATTTTGTCACTTAAACCTGGGATGTGATGGAGAAGAGTCAACTTTTGCATTGCTCATTATGAATTGGTGACTTGTCATTTAAGCGAGGTATATGAAATGAGAGAGTTTGTATTGTACTGATAATTGCAAAAATTATCCCAACCTCTGGACTAAAAAAACAAGACTACAGATTTCTAGCGCATTTGCAATATATGTGCATCTTAAATGATAACGTCAATATGTAATTGGAACGAGTTAAGGATTTGTAAATAGTGGTAAAAGTCTGTAGTAATAATTTTAAGCGTTGTTAAAACAATGCAGTCATATTGCAGTGATGCAGTACCAGAGTGTTTTAGAGCTCCTACTGTGAGAAGGCAGTTGTGTTTGTTTGCATTTCCCCCCCCCAGTGGAGAATATGAGGAATTATGGTGTAATAACCTGGTTATATTCTAAACAGTGCTTGGAGTGCTGCAGACAGCTTTCAGTTGGCTGTGACCTGAAAGATTGCTAGCTAGTGGGAGGATACAGTAGTCAGCGACCAGCCTGGATTACAGTGTAGCTTAGGAGGCATGTTGTGCTTTATATTCCTCCATGCTTTACTGTCAGTACATGCACTGTCAGCATGGGAGTAATATTAATAGTACGGAGCAGGAAAGTAGACTAGGTCCAGAAGGTGTTTGGAATGTAATGTCCCAAGGTTCTTTGAGCAATTTTGCCACCTCTGTGGAGCATAAATACGGGTACAACCAGTGTGGTCTTGAAATAATTCTAGTGGAACTGCTTACACAGTGCTGTGCCATTTGAATGCCTGTAGTTCAGAAACAATATTCAGTTAGAGAGTATTCAGAAAATAGCCACAAAAATAGCTGAAAACATACTTTATAATGAAAGACAACAGCCCCAATTTGCAGTGGAAAAGAGGAAGAAGGCTCTCTACAGTTACTGTTTGAATATTTATTTGGAGAGAATTTTTTTAACAGTCTGGTGTGGGTTTTTTTTGTTTGATTTTGTCGGTTTTTTCTCTCCTGGAAGGAGTTCAATCCTCTCAGCATTTATCTTACGTCATTGCTGGGAGGGTAGTATGTTTTTCAGAATGTTACAAATATGCTGTTCATGAGAAGGTACTATCATCTTGAATTAGTTTTAGCATTGGTATATAAATATGAGAATGCCTACCAGTAGAAATGGATTAGTTTACTACATTCAATTGATCTTTTAAAAAAAGTAAACAAACTGATAAGTTTGGGGGGACAGGGATAGGGGGTGTGGAAAGAGCAAGTAGAGGAAGAAAGAAAATCTTAAATGGTTAAGCTGTACAATATTTTGACTTGTACACCAGTCACTTTGGAGAAATAATGGTTTTTTAGCTATCTTAGATACTTAGTATTCAGAAGGACAAAAGGCATATTTTTTTGGAAATTGATCATTAATGGATATTTTCTACTTATAATCACACCTGAAGAGTAGAATGTAAAGTTTTGAAGAATGCAAATAAACTTCTAAGTACTCAAAGAAATAAAAGTTTCAGGCTGCCTGCTGGCTCTCAAATTCAAATTATTGACACAACAGACATGATGGGATTATTGAAGGAAGAAAATGGAAATCCTTCTTTCAGATTTTGATTGTTGTGATGCTTATAAGTGGGCTTCTCTTCCTTCTTTTCTGTCTTCATTTTCAAGCAGACACTATTCCCATGTGAGGGAAGAGCTGGGAACATGGGCAGCAAGAGTGCAGCTTACACTTTGAAGGCGATGAAAAGTACAGATTGTGTGAGAGTCAGTCTACAGGGTTCTCAATGTGATGAGTGGAATATAAATCTATTTTACAATGCCAAAAGAACATTTTTCGTCAGCCAGTGTTTTAAGCCAATAGGAAAATTAGTTGTTTTCTAATGAAAAATATTCTGTAACTGTACTTGGCATAAAATTGTAAATCTTGTAGGAGTGGCCATGTTTAATAGTAATATTAATCAAAATGTTGTCACTGTTCATCTTCTTTGGTTGTAGAAATGATTATTAGTTACTTGATTGTTTCATTTATTTTCATTTATTTCTTTATTTTTTATGTTTCAGTTATTTTTCTTCACTCAGTTATTTTTTATGAATCACAGGCATTAAGACGCTTTCTGATGAGAATTATATCTGTAATTAGACTATCAAATGCAGGTAAGAAAAAGCATCATATTATGTAAAACAGGTTCTGAATTAGTAACTTTGAGTTCTCTCAATAATAGATATATAGTCATTAAAAAATTAAACCAATACCCAACCCTGAAGTTTTGCAACTACAGAAATTCTGGTACATGTGAATGTTTAAATTACACTAATCAAATCTGATTCTTGCACTTTGCTTATTGTTAGATTCCTGTTTAACAAACTGTAAGAATGTAAGACTTAACACAATCTCCTGGTTACTATAGCTAGTACTTAAAATTATTTTTAGAATAGAATTAGAATTGTTGACTGAAGAGAACTGGTTTCTGTCTTAAAAAAAAAAAAATCTGTTTTATTTAGTAATGTGTAAAAGAAAAAGGAAATTATTTTGATTTCTGTGTTATCTGTATCAGATAACATGTTCAACAGTTTCTTTTGGAAACAGAAATTGATGTATCTGTTAAGTTTTTTCCAGTAAGATTAATAGATAGATAATTTATTCAAAGTGGTAAACTCTGCAAGGCTGACAAAAAAAAATCTATGTAATATTCTGCCTTTACAAAATAGAAAATGATGTGTTTGAGAGCTGTTTAGTAATATCAGCTTTTTAAAATGAAAACAGTTTTGAGAAAAGGTGCTAACTCTTAAGAGGAATGATTTTAAAATTATGTTGTGACAAGATCAAACAATTAGATGAGCTTAGAAAGCACTTATGAATGATATTTGCATATCTTGGTAAGTGATCAAAAGGTGAAGCGTAAGTTCACAACTTGACATACATTATTAAATTTTTTTCTAAAATAATACATTATTGCTTTACTAAAGTGGGATGTGCATATGAATCTCAGTTTCATTTTTTATTATTGTCTATATGTTTTATCAACTAAAATATGTATGCAATTATTTGAGGCTTCAGTTCTGGTATCAGGTAAAATTGTGAGCTCCTGTGACTGGAGATATGCAAAGGAAGCATCTTAATCATTTAAATAATGATACATTTTCATATAATTTCAAAAGAATGGGAGTATCTTTTTGTGTAACTTCACTGTTCTTTCCTCACCGTGTTTTATTTTCTTTACTTTTATATCCCTGCAAAATATATCCTTCAAAATTTTGCATTAGAGAGGAAAAAATTAAAATCGTCCCTTGAGTGACATTGTGCTTTGCATACTGAATATACAGAGCTCTGATTATAGTAAACTTCTTTAATGTACAAGGGTCTTTTTATGTTCTGTACAGTTTCTGAAAACAGTAAAGCTTGAAACATTCTAGTAGTTGTTCATACTGTCATATGAATCATTAATAACTCTTTTGGACTCAGCTTTAGTGTATAATTTTTTTATGTTTCTTGTCTGAACTTGCTATTTACCATGATAATTCATCTCTATTAAAACCAGCAGATTGTTCTCAGGATCATGATTAACATGAAACTAGGTGTCAACCCAGGTCATTGTGTTGGGTTTAGTTTTATTCTGCACAGAGCTAACAGTTTAGGATAAGCAAGTAACTCTTGGAGAGATTGCCTTCTCTATTGTTGTGTAAAATACCTGAAACAGAAAAAAATATTGCTTAAAACTGCATATATTGCAGAGTCTGGAGTAAAAGCCTATGATTCCCTACCAGTTAGTATTCCTGCAATTTGACTTTATACTGCCGTAGCCCCTTTGGCTGCATTTGCACCTGGTGAAGAAATAATTTTCGCTAAGACAAGGGAGGAAACAAAAGTGAAGGCCCTTGTTTGTGCATGTCATTTATAGGAATTGTTGAGTCTGAATTACTATGTGCATTGGGTCTTGGCAGGTTTCTTTGTGTCTGCTATCCAGCTCTTTCTTCTTTTATAGATTAAGGGACCTTTCTTCAGTCCCTCTAGAGGCTGAAGAAAAAGTGAGTGTAGGACATGCTGGCACAAATTAGCAGGTGGTATTTTTTTTCTTGCAGGGTGGACATTTTGGCCTTAAAAGAAATAGGGTTCTGACAGTGATGCTGTCATTTATGAAGAGACAAAACTTGATACATTGTTGTATTCATTGGAAACAAAAATAATGAAAGAATAAGGGTAATTTTCCTGGTCTTCTGGGTTTCAGTGAGCTCTTCTTTCTTTTACTAACGTTAACGGGTGGTTGATTTGGGGTGCAATGAAGCTAATAAAAAGAGTAATGTAATGTTCTTTTGGAAATAAATATTTTTCTTCCTCAAAAACATACATTAAACAGGGAGGAGGAGAAGGAAAAACTGAAGCTTAGAACCAAGGCAGCAAAAAACCCCATGTCTATGTTAGTGTTTTGGTTCAGTTGGGAGTGTGGTACTGTGTGAAAATCTGATAATCTCAACTTGCTTGGTTTTCAACAGTGGAGAGGATCTCAGGGTCTATGAAATGGATCAATTTCCAATTAAAAAAACACAAGAGGTGTCCTCAGGGACCTAATGTGTGCCAGTGTGCCAGATTAGAGTGGGTTCAAAATTAAAAAACCTAACAGAAAAATAACCCATTGCCCCCCAATTTCCCAAAGCGTGGGCATTAGGTGTTTCACTCCATGTGTAGTCCTGTGGTACCTGTTTGCTCACACAGGTACACCGGTTGCATTCATGGGCAGACTTTTATGTTATTCTGTGATCCAAGGTCTATGTCTACTACTGCTGAATTAATCCCAAAGACCTTTAAAATCTTAAGGGATTATTCTCTTGTTGCTATAGAAACATACCATCTTGAACTGTATTTGTGGTATGTGAAGCCAAATGCAACAGACTAAAACTATCACCCACTGGAATTCAACAGGAGTTTTCTTCTTGAATTCACCAGAACTTTATCTACAATCTTTAAATCCTAATCTGCATACAACTGATAAAAATTAAAAATGTTCCATCCTAGCTTTGCTAGATGAGAATTCACTGAAAACTGTACTTAGAAGTTATAAAACATGAGGTTTGTATTTGATGATGTCAGCTTTGAAAGATGTAGAAAGTTAGCTTGTCTCCCAGGATATTTTTCACTTTCTTATGTTGCATATAACTATTAAGCAATGATCTTTGCTAAGTAATGATCTGTGATAAAAGGATTTCTCAGTGTGGCCTCTAGATGGCACAGTGATTTGGCGGTCTTCTGCATTCACATGATGTCAAATGGATTCCTGCATGGAGAAATTTGATCCTTTACTGTAAAATAGGAAAAAAAAAAAAAATTAGAGACAATAAAAATCTGCGTTTTCCTGTTGTTTTCTTGAAAGGAAATGCAGATATAAAAAACCAGGCAAAATTAAAATAACTGAAAAATATATGAATATGCTAGAGATCAACCAACACTTAGTTTAACTATCTTCTAGAAGTAGTGTTGTTTTATACATTGTAGAAGAATTTGTCAGGTCTCATGTTGGAGGCCAAAATAGCTATGCTGAAGAGCCAGATCAGACTTCCAGTGATGGATGGATGACTGACTCAGCCACAGGCAAATTCCTGCTTCGTCTAAGATTTTCTTCCACTGTGTTCTTTGTGAACCTATACTTATGACCTTCCCACTCTGGACCAGCTTGTTCAATCAATTTTTACAGTGCACAATGGCTTTGGAAGAAGGATACATTCTACTAAAAAATATTTTTTTGTCAAATAAACACAGTATGTAGCTAGGACTAATTTGCTGTCAGACTAAATGTGAAGATGCTCTACACCTCTTGCAAGACACCCAGTGAGTCCTTGATGGCCGGTAATTCAATCAACTGTAAGAAATGTTGACTTCCACTGCTCCTTGAAATAGGCTGATTCTCAGTGTTGCTTAAACTGAGGATCAGTTTAAACTTCTGACTTAGTTTTTTTCTTTGATGATTTTTTAACTTTTCATCCTTGTGGCTTATTTTCCCCCACACCTCACTGACCTCACTCAACAATCTTCGTTCTGTCTGCAGTTTTTTCTTTCTTATATTGCATGGTTCTACTCTACATAATTTCTTGTAGCTCTTACAATTCAGTATTTTCCTCAGAAGTGTGCGCCAAGGTTATTCAGCCACACCATTAGGAATTAGCTGTGACTTAACTCTGTGAAATACCTGCTATTCTTCTTTATTCTGATGGTTGGAACTGCAGATACTGATGGAGTGTGCTTTAGTGCTCCATTGCTGTCCATGTCCAAATGTGCTTCTTAGAGACACTGAAAGGGTGGTTTATGCTCAATTATGCCTTTAGTGAGTGGATCCAAAGTTTTTACAGCTTCTGTGGTCCAAGACTTCTAAGTGGGATTTGTGGAGTAGGCAAGAATAAAAGGCAGAAAGTTACCAAGAAGGTCACAAAAGTCATACAGAAAATTGCGTAAATCTGTGGCTTTCTTGTTAAAACAAACAAAACCCCTTGGACTCTGCTGTCGTCTGACCTGATTATCCACAAAGTGCTTCAGTATGTATTCGGAAGCAATAAAAATAAAGATGAAGGATGTCTCCAGTATTACTAGATGAGAATATGGTTTTGATGTTATGCAGATTTAAAGAAATTCAACATTTCTGGTGTTGAAATAATTTTACATCTGTAATACTGATATTCTATGGGAAGATGCAGTCTTATCTTTCAACAGTGCTTGATACTAGTTTGTACAAACAAACAAAACCTTTATTTTGTTCAAAGCAACACAGAAATTAGATTTCTTCGTTATTTAACTTATCTGGAGTTGCCTAAGAGGTGTGAAGGACACTATATACAAACAGTTGAATGCAGTACTCATGCCAGCCTTATAATTTTGAAAAAATATTTGGAACTTTTTCTATAGAGATCAACTTTTCCTTCAGATTTCAATAGCATTCTTTTACCGTGGATTAGCTTTTTTAACACCACAGACACATAATTGGCTACCATCTGGAAATAAAGGGCTTGGTAAAAACATCTCTGATACTTCAGTGGGTTATTTGGTTTGTTGGGGTTTTTTTTGAAATTTATGTCTCTAAGCCAGGATTAGAGCTGTATGTCTCCTAAAGATATGACCGACTAGATAGCAGTTCTGATCAGAAAACTATGATAACATGATGATTTTCACTCAGACTTTTAAAAATGCTGTTTCTTCTATGTAAGTTGTATTTTAAATGTTTTAGAAAATTATGCTAATCTGTACCTATGTAAATTGCAAGTGTAGCTATTTGAGAGGTTCTAAAAAAAACACTGTCTGCTTTGTGCTGATAACCTTTTTTAAAAAAATAATACAGTATTGGGCTTTCTAATACAGACTTTTTTTTATTACTTCAACATTTCAAATCTTCCCCACCTCTCTCGCCATGTGATTTACACAGTAATTTCTAGGAAATTACTCCTTGAAATGCCTGTATAATTTCCCAGCCTAATGGAAAAAAGTTTGATGGGAGCACTGCATTCAGCTGTTCATATATTAGGTCCTTTTCACTTCTCAAGCAACTCCAGCTAAGTTAAAAAGCTTTGCTTTTCTGTCTCATTCAAATGCTGTACTAGCTAACTGCAGTCAATCAAAACAAGGCAAATAGTATTCAAGGAAATTCCAGCAACATTACTTAAAACAGTTTCATTATTTTTTAAAAAATATATAAGGCTGTTTCATTTAGATTTTAGTTTTTATATAGACATTTAGATTAACATACTGGTTTCTTTGCTTGGCAAAAAGTAGGCAGAATGGTGCTGGAAATAATGGAGCTGTATGACAGCAAGGCAAGAAACTATCTTAAAGTGTAAACTTACCTTTTTAATAATAGCATGTAGATGGAAGGAGGTAGTAAGAATTTGTATCTTTATGATAACTACTTGTTTTCCTGTTCAATGCAAATGAGTAAATTGTATTTTCTTTTTACATGTGCAGGAAGCAGTGTTATGATAAATTCTGAAATAATATTGAGTATGTATGCTTAGTGATCCTGGAGAAAAAAGGTATATCATACATAATTTTGTCATCTAATGTCTTGGGTGTAGATGCTGGGGAAAAATAATAGCTGAATTTGTATCATCTCACATGCACCTGTTAAACGTTATGATGTCCCATGCATAATACAAACATGTTGCCAACACTGTTAATTATAAGTTGCTAAAACACTGTATTTCGAAACTCATATTAACTTTGTTAACCTTGCTTTATTTGTCTGAGATTTATTAAATTATTTTTAGTTTCTTAACGAATTTTCTTATCTTTGTTGGATTTTTCATGTATTTCTTAGGAATAGTGCAAAATAATCAAACAAGTCAGAATAACATACATGCACAGAGACTGGCAATAATGTCTTGGTTTCTTTTGACATTTGGAAGAAACATCTCAACAATATGTTGACAGCTGTAGGTTTTTTTTTTTCCAGGAGGCTTCCACATGAAAAGGGAACTTAGAAAGAAATCCAGTCAACTCTAGTAAAAGCACATTAGATTTTGTGATACAAGTATTTTTTCTGATTATGTTAATCTAACACAGTCTGAGTATGTCCCCAAAAGGCCATGGCAAAACATAATCAGGCAGTTTCTAAATTGGAATACTTCTAAAATCTCTTAAAAAAAGCAGTTGTAGTTATCAGAGAAGAATTACAAGAGTTCTTTGATATATTAGGTTTTTAGTAACTCAGATTTATTTCTGTCAGTCTGTGTTTGAAGATTCTCAAATCTAGCTATAAAACACTTTTTTTTTCAATTGAATTGGACACTCATGCATTTTATAGATATTAAACAAGTCATGATGCCAAGGAGTTGCTTGCAGCTAAATTTTCAGTGGGTTACATTAAGCGTTCTCAAAGTATTTGCAGGCACAATCACTGTGTATACAAGAAGGTAAGTTTATGTATGCAAACAGGTACATAGGCTAGAGTAATTGGGCAGATTGACTAATTAAGGTTCTAGGCATGCAGTTGCATATGCAGTCTAAAAGCATATGCGCAATTTGGTGTATGCAAATTAATGCAATCACAAATGTTGCTGATAAATTAAACCCATAAATTTAATTTTACCCTTTAGGTGTCAACAATGTCAGAGAAGGCAGAGCTTGTGTATTCAGTAGCAGTTATTTTATTACTAAACAGATCCCAAAGCCCTTTTTCAGGAAATTTAGCAGTATAAAAATTGCCTGTGGGAAGTGGTTGACTTTTACACGGCATAATATTTATTGTGGCAAAATACTAACAAGCACAAGAACAGTTATAGTGATTGCAGTGGAATGACAAAATGGCAGAATTCTAGTAACTGCAAGTTGCAGTGATCTGAGATTTCTTCTTGCATAAAAATAATTAATACAAGGAGGATAAAAAGAAAGTTTCTCTTACAGTGAACTGATTGTTTACTGTTTGTTTTCCTCTAATATTTTAAAATGTTAAGATGTAAAAATGTTTTGCTTAACCTGCATATCTCAAGTAAATGATAACAAGGTATTTATATTCAGGTTAAGCAATCTCTATATCCAGTTTCATGACATTGTGGACATTAATGATCTTCATTCAAGTTTATGTATAATAATCATGTTCGTTTCTCAGTTATTTCCGTATCAGTAGTTTGTATATATGCTCATTTCCTAGCTGTGAAAAAAGTAAACACAACACTTAGTAACAGAGAAGTAGTCAACAGGAGCAAATCAGATGCAGTTAAATAATGGGGAAATGAAGTGTTTGAGTGCATAAGTAAAAGGCATTATTAATATTTTTATGAAATACATTTATCTGTCAGAAGTATTATTAAAATTTATTTAATTCACTTTTCATATTTGCCTGTCATCTTGGTGACTGACAGTCAAAAAATAGCTGTTCAGCAGCTCTGAGAGTACAGTGTCTAGTTTTTCCATCATTGTACTAAAGGTTCCGAACAGATGTCCATCTAAAGCATTTAGAATTTATTTATTCTTTAGAATTTCTCGTTTAGAATTTATATATTCTTATACCTTCTATTCTAAGTTTGGAAAAACACAGATACATTTTTATGTTGTTTGTTTTTTTTTTTTAATTTTAATTATTATTAGTTACATAGAAACGGAGATTTTGAGAGAATGATTGCCTGAAGTTAGGATCATAGAATAATTTATTATTATTCCAATGTTTACATAATAGTCCACAATTTTGTTGCTGTGGACAACAATCACAACTTTATAGATAAGGACAGATAAACCACTTATAAGCATGGTCTTTATGATTATTCTTAATTTTGTTAACAGAAGTCAATCTTTTTAAGTAGTAGATTCTCAAGAATACTGTGAGGCAAAAGATCATTTTGGAACAACAAAAAAAGCTCACAAACTGTATTTTATTGACAGGACAGCACATTGACATCCTCCAGGCTTAGGCAAAAGTTGCACACTAAGAGAAATGCTTTCCTAGATCATCTAGGACATCACATTTCCTAATTCTTTTTCTGTGTTATAGTTTTTGAACAGAAGTGTCCTAACTTACTGCCTTCTAGGCTGTGGTGCAACTGAGTGAGCCTTCAGTCACTGTCAGCAAGACAGAAAGAAAGGCAGCAAGTTGGAAGCCATTTTCCTGCAAAAAAAGATCTCAATCCTAATTTACCATTTTATTGCAAAAGTGCAATGTAGAGCACTCATAATCGCTGTAAAACTCACCATGCCAGCTGATTCTCCAGTGCACCCTCTGTCTTCTAAAGGCCACAGAGAATCTGAACAAGATTATTGGAGGAGGTAAAACTTGAGGAAGCCTACGATTTAATACACTAACTGAAGTCCATCTGCATTAATCTAGACTAGGACTCCAGGAGTTCCTTAAAAACAGGTGTATCATGGATTTTGAATGGGGAAAGTGCAGTGGAAAATACCTGATTATCATAGAATCATTAAGGTTGGAAGAGACCTTAAAGATCATCAAGTTCCAAGCCCCCTGCCATGAGCAGGGAACCCTGCCACTAGATCAGGTTGCACAAAACCTCATCCAGCCTGGACTTAAAAACCTCCCAAGATGGGGCATCAACAACCTCCCTGGGCAACCCATTCCAGTTCCTCACCACCTCATAGTGAAGAATTTCTTCCTAATATCTAACCTAAATCTCCCCTGTCTCAGTTTAAAACCATTACCCCTTGTCCCATCACTACCTTCTCGGATGAAAAGCCCCTCCCCAGCTTTTCTGTAGGCCCCTTTCAAGTACTGGAAGGCCGCTATAAAGTCTCCCCAGAGCCTTCTCTGCTCTAGGCTGAACAGCCCCAATTCTCTCAGCCTGCCTTCATAGCAGATGTGCTCCAGGCCTTTGATCATCTTGGTGGCCCTTCTCTGGACCCTCTCCGACAGGCCTATATCTTTATTGTGATGAGGGCATCAGAACCGTACACAGTATTCCAGGTGGGGCCTCACCAGAGCAGAGTAGATGAGCAGAATCACCTCCCTGGCCGTGCTGGCCACACTTCTTTTGATGCAGCCCAGGATGCTGTTGGCTCTCTGGGCTGTGAGCACACACTGGCGACTCATGTTGAGCCCCCTAGTCCTCCTCCTCAGGTCTGCTCTCCAGCCATTCTTCCCTCAGCCTGTATTTGTGCCTGGGGTTGCACCAACCCAGGTGCAGGACCTTGCACTTGGCCTTGTTGAACTTCATGAGGTCGGCACTGGCCCACCTCACCAGCCTGTCAGGGTCCCTCTGGATGGCATCCCTTCCCTTTAGGGTGTCAACCACACCACACAGCTTGATATCATCAGCAAATCTGCTGAGGATACACTCAATCTCACTGTCCATGTCTCCAACAAAGATGTTAAACAACACTGTTCCCAATACTGACCTCTGAGGAACACCACTCATCACCTGCCTCCATTAGGACATGGAGCCATTGACCACAGCTCTCTGGGTGCAGCCATCTAGCCAATTTCTTATCCACCAAGTTCTCAGATGAGTTCTATGTATAATAGGAAACTTTACTCTTTTCACCCTAAAAGAGTACCCTGGAACAAGTCTGCATTTCAAAGGCTAACAAAGCAGAGGTCTTGAACTTCTGTGACTTATTTATTCAATATTTTAAAGTTACTGTGTCTCAGATAAACAGAAATTTCATCAGGTTGGTAGTTGGGACTTTGGTCCTATCAGTAACCTCAGGCTACTGGGGCACTTCTGGAAAACTATGAGCAATAAAAATAACACAAATCAAGAGAAACATTCAGCCATCTAAATAATCTAATTATACTGCAGCTCATGTGGGTGATTGGAAAACTCTCAGTCAAATCAGAGGAGCAACAGTAGTCAGATTATTACCATATATTATATTTAAGCAAAGACACAGTTCAACTTTGCTTTTTTTGACTGTAATAGAAACGGTTTGCATTTACTCTTCAGTTGATGTAACTCACCAGAAAGGATTTATTTTTTATTAATTAGGGTGGTATATTTGATTTTTTTCCTTTTTTTATACTTCCTGATGGACATAAATACTTCCTGTATGGTTATTTTAATAGTCAT
This sequence comes from Apus apus, assembly GCF_020740795.1. NCBI lineage: Eukaryota > Metazoa > Chordata > Aves > Apodiformes > Apodidae > Apus > Apus apus. The sequence continues at coordinate 75,353,295 of NC_067285.1, read as the reverse complement.
TGTAATTGAAGCCTTTAGTCGCTTTTTCAGCAGTAATTGATAATTTCTCTGTATGACATTTCATGTTCCTATTTACACTGTGAAAAAAAGTCTGTGCAGTTCAAAGTTTCACCACACAGCATAAAGTGAATGTAAACTTCTGTAACTTACATGATTTATTTTTTTTCCCTTCTTAAAGACCATAGACAAAATTATGAAGATTATAAAAACATTAGCATAGCTGAGAAATGGGGTTTTGGTTTGATCATCACCTGTTTGCTGTTAGGTGTGTGTTTTTAATTTTTTACTCTGGACATCATAAAACCAGAGGATGAGGAATTTATTTTCTCTGATTTCATTTATTTTTATTGCTCCAGACAAGTTCTTCTCTACCAGTGCTTCATAACTAATTAGCAAAGTAGTTCTTGACTATCTGGAGGTGAACTGCACTGAAAGAATTCTGGTCCAGTAAAGATTTGATTTTATTTCAAAGTTTGTACATGCTTGAGCGTGTCCTGATAAGTCATTGCTGTATTCTAAACATAATAATTTTTAGACTACTCATAGAGATTCCAAGCAGAAAACAAAATATAAAAATCATGCATACTTTTTCTATTTTCTTATTTGTATGGAAGCCATTAATATATGTATACAAAAAGCATTTTGTAGGTCTGTCTGTGAATCAGGCAACTCTCATACAACAGCTGTTTCAGGATACAAGGGCTGCTAAATACTTTCATAGCAAAAAAACAATTGGAAAAATTCATTAGTAAAAAATTAATTAAAAGCCATAGAGAGGAAACATGTTTGTATGAGGATGGCTGTGTGCCACAAAATACAGAAGGCTAGGGGAATAACCTGAGGAATCATCAGTAACATATTTTAGTCTTTTAGTCTGACCCAGTATAGCTTTTTGGGGGATTAAAATGGTCAATCTAGCTATATCTATCTGTTTGTATACACATACAAGCTTCTGGAGATCAATTCTGTGCTCCAGGGGATTACCTTCTGTTTTTGTCTTTGAACTTTCAGCCTGGAGAAGTGAAGGCTTCAGGGAGACCTTATAGCAGCCTTCCAGTACCTGAAGGGTCTACAGGAAATCTGGGAGGGGCTTTTCACTAGAGAGGGTAGTGATAGGACAAGGGGTAACAGTTTTAAATTGAAAGAGAGGAGATTTAGGTTAGACATCAGGAATAAATTATTCACCATGAGAGTAGTAAGGTGCTGGAATAGATTGCCCAGGGAGGTTGTGGAAGCCCCCTCCCTGGAGGTGTTCAGTGCCAGGTTGGATGAGGCTTTGTGCAGCCTGGTCTAGTGTGAGGTGTCCCTGCTCATAGCAAGAAGGGTGGAACCTGGTGATCTTTAAGGTCCCTTCCAACCTCAACCATTCTCTGATTCTATAATTCTATGACTATAATTTGAATTTTACAAAACGTGAACTGTGAAAGGCAGTGGTCAGAGTCAGGCAGGTGGTACTCTGAAGGACTACATGCCTGTTTCTGTAGAAGTATTTATGATGCAATTTTGTAATACTTAAATGTTAACTCTTTAAACACCAGTATTAATACAACAGTTTCATTTGTACTATTTAATAACAAAAAAAAAAAAACAAACCTAAATGCCATGCAAGTCAGACATCTTTCACTTACCAGTACATTTGGGTCACCAAAGCATCATCTTAATCATCTATTTCTACTAAGATGTCTTAGCAAGTGAGATGATACACAGGTATCAAGTATTCCTACAGTGAGTAATGTGCAAAGGTGAGCGATGGTGTAAGACTGTGGCAACTCTTCACTTAAAAGAAAACTTGATGACTGAAATGATGTATAGTTTACTGTTCATAAAGGCTCATTAAAATACCCTGAATATGTTCTATTTTTACTACTGTTTACCAGAATTACATACTTTTTGTTTACTTACAGTATGAAAGAGGCTGGTTTAGGCCATAAACAGTGGAGGGGTGGTCCCATTTCATCAAACTGCAAGCAGTGTCCAGTAGTTTATACCAATCCTGTTTGTGGATCAGATGGTCACACATATTCTTCTCAGGTAAGAATTAAATAAAGAACTGAATTATTCTTTCATTGTTTCAGTCAATATCAGCTTTTGGAAAATAAAATACTGTATTGTGACACAAATCAACATTTAATTGTTTTGACTATAATTTATATTAGACTGCCACTTACAGCAATTATAGTGTATCGTAAGACAAAAAAGCAAAATGGTAGCAAATCCTAAGCCATACCCAAAGAAGCAGCACTCTACAATACAGTGGAGCCTTGAGGTTAAGTCTGTCTGCAACAGGAACCAAAGCAGGGCTCTGATTAAGGAAGAAATCAATGTGTTGTGTGTTCCCAATTCCGTGTATGATAAACATGTTAAATCAGATTTTCTAGTTGACCATTGAGTAGAGGCTTCACATTTCAAGCACCTAAGCATAGATGTAACATACCCAGATTAAAAAAAAAAAAATAAAATTAAATAATTGTTGCATATCTTTGTGTCTTGCAATAGCATTTTATGTATTTTAAGATCATAATAAAATCTTCATCTGTTTTCCTGAACCTGAAAATAAGTATGATTTTTCTGTCATACTTATTGGAAGACACAATAGTAATTTTAAAATGTTACTGTCATTTTACTTAATCTTTTTTGGAAAAAAGATTTTCTACTGGTCATACTAACCTCCAGAAAATGTGGGACAGGATAGTACAGTGCTCAGGTGAAACTTCTGAAATGGAAAGACTTTATAATGTTGAAAACAGATAAATTTTAAAATTATCAGTAGAAGAATGTTTGGTCAGTATTACCAACTGAACCTTCTTAGGAGAAACAAATAATGTGCTCTTAATTAACCCAGTTTTGTCAGAAATGGCATGCAGTTCAGTAGTGCAGCAGGAGCTACTGTGTTCTGCCATTTTAACACCATGTCCTTCCACTAAAAAAATGTTTCTAGTACATTATATCCAGTGCTTCAAGAGAAATATAGTATTAATAATGCTGATTGTTGTAGATTAAATTGATGGAGATGGAGAAGGTCTGTGTTTCTTTCTTATAAAGAAAAAATTTCCTTAGAGCTTTTTAAGCAAGGATAAAGTATTTCCCAGCATTTGAAGATTTTAGAGATAGTATTTGCTGAATTGAGTTTTCTGTTTTTTACTGCAATCACAAACTACTTCTGAATTTTACAAAAAGAGGGTTAGAGTTGGATTTAGCACTGAGAATCCTTTCCAAGGTTATTTTCTTCTTGATAAAATAAAAACATCAGATTATATTTAGTGCTTTCTCAACTTTGCTAATTCCTGTGCTTTTATCCTAAACCTTATATTAGAAAATGTTTTTCTTACAAATTGAATGTTTAGTTTTAGGGAACTGGTCAAGGATCTTAATTTCCTTTTAAAATAGAAAATTTTTTTAAAGTTAACTCTTTCACCAGGTTATCTGAGGCCCTACACATGAAGCTTGGAGTCTTTGGCTTACCAAGGAAATAATTCCTTTTCATGATACGACTTAAAGTTTTAATTTAGGAATTTGGAATTATACTTAATTTCATTCACAGTAATCTTGTGTCTAGGTTTTCTCAAGAGATTGAAAAATGTTCTTGCATCCTACTAGTCATTAGATGATACTGTCATTGAGCATTTATTTTGCTGTGCCTTGTGAAGGTTCAGTCTTTGAGTCCCAAGTCTAGCCTGTACATTGATATAAAGCAGATGGTAGACTCTATGATTTTGCAATTTAAGTAGATAAGGTAGATAATTTGATACAGATAATACTGTGTGCTTTATCCATTACAGTCTCTTCCTGTATTCTTCCTAATATAATGTAAACATCACAGCCAGTTTTAACCTCATTGTTTATTTCCTATTTTATCATATAAGATTTTAAATAGTCTTATAGGCAGAAGTGACCCTTATGGCCTCTCATAGTCTGGTCTGAATTAGGTGTAACAGAAATCTATAAGTAATAATGAGGGTTTTATATCAGTTCATGTGTTAAAGGTGAGGGCATGCTTCTCAAGCAGAATTATTAGAAATGAGTAGATTAAATAGGTACACTCTGCTGCCATTCCACTGCGTTATCTAAGCTGCAGTGCAATAGTACATATTATCTCACCTCCGTGTCCCTTAACGTGCATATAATGCAGAAGTAATACAGCATCAGAGAGGTTTTGCAGGGTTTTCCTTCTCTCTTCTGCTTCCTCATTATGGTAGATGTAAAATCAAAGTTTATGCTAGTCAAATGCTACTAAAAAATTAATGACCACAGAAGATCAGCCTATAAATATCTTTTTCTTTTGTATTATTTTTTTCTTTCATATTCTGTGGTGCATTCCCATCAAAATAGGTGCTTGCAATGTTATTTCAGGAGCAGTTGTTAAAATTGACATGAAGATGAATATTTGTGTTCCTTTACTCCAGGCAAAGTTTAGTTACAATGTGTCATCAAGCTCCAATAGTTTATATAGTAATTTTCTTGTATTTAGAATGCATTTGTCAATGACTGTGACAAATAGTAGAATGCGTTTTTTGAATATAAGTAAGTACATAGTAGTGTAGAACACAGCTGAGCAGCTGGCAGTTATTGGATGGACACTACTTCGGGAGTATGGCCTCACTTTTCAGGCCAAGTCCACGAAAATGCTTGTATTAAGGTATGTAACTAAAGATATATAAACTCTTGAGTATATAAACTCTTGATACACTTTACAGATAATCAGGTATGTATATTTAATTTTTTTAAAATATTCAGATACTTTCTTCAGTCTCCGAAATTATGATTCATTTCTCATTAGAAGTGTGAAAGAGATCCAGTGGATAAAATCACACTGTGTGTGGAGGGCAAAGTGTGGTGCAGGTTGCTTAATCTACCCAAATTTTGTTTTTAATTTTACGTGAACCTTTATGACTAGTTTTTTATTCTCAGAGTATCCCATATTTAACATTTTTATTTTTAAAATATTGCTGCCTTTATTCTTTTCAGGTTTTTTTAACACTTTTACTTAATAATCTGTATATTTTAGCAGTGTGTTTGGTGTCAAACAGCTTTTTTGGAGGAAGCATAAAAAAATCAACATTTTAAAATCTTGATGCTATTTTAAACATTTTCCTATTTTAATAGTTAAATTGATTAATTTTTTTATTACCTTATTGTGAGTTTTCAGGTCACATGCCTCAGCTGTTGACAATTCCATTCTATTTCAGAAATGATTGATAGAAATAGATTTTACTATTACAAAATACCTACTTTGTAACAGCAAATGAAAGCAATTTTCATAAAACTGATTCAGTGTATGTCAGTCTTTTTAAATTGGGCTAATCCACCACTCCTTTCATTTTTTATCTGCTTTGTTAGTAAGCAATCTTCTGTAGACATAACTGTCAGTTTACACATAGCCAAAAATAATGTTAAATCATGGCCTGCCCTATTTAGTAATAAAAGAATGTAATCTCTGTGAAATAAATTGATAGCATGCTGGTCCAAATTTTTGCAGCTTCAAGCTTCTTCCAGCACCAATTTGTTTTTCTAAGAAACCTAGGTTTTGCAAAAGGGCCCTCTCAAGATTAAGATTTTGTCTCTATCCCATCCCATAGTCTGTCTCTATCTGTTCCCAAGCAAGCCCGAGACAAAATCACCCTGTATATGTGGGTAACTTTAAAGCCTTTTACAGACCAAATCTATGTTGGACTGTTACAATGAAGGGCTTATGGCTAAGGTACATTGACAAATAAAGATACTGGCAAATGAAAAGAACCAAAAGCAAACACAATCACATTCCTCCTCCCCACTCCCCCAAACCAAACCCAAACAAAAAACCTTGTAACAAACCTTCTTTAGTGAGACTGACCAGTAGTCACTGAGATAAGATGTATCTTGCTTGATTGATTCATGGAATATGCTTTATCAGAATAAACTTATTACTTTATGGACTGGAACATACTATCTTAAGTCTTCATGTATGTAATGCCTTTATGTTGTTCTTTTAAAGCAGTATTAGGTTTCTCTCTAGAACAGAAATAATATAGGCTGGAAGGACAAACTGATAAAAGAATAAGACAAATGGGAAAGTCAAACAAGTATCAGTGTTTATTAAATTGTATTCATATCACAGGAGCAGTATACTGATACAAAATAATGGATGTAGAAAGCACTCAGATTCAGAAAGTATTCTTGAAAAACTGAATTTGCATGCTGTCAAGCAGGATAGCCAGTAAAACAAGAAAAATCAAAGTGCTTAAAGTGAAGTTGAGAAGATAGTTAAAGATTGATTCAGATTTTTAAACTGGTAGGTTGTATTGGAGACATCCATACTTATATGGAGAATAGTCTTTCTCTGAATGGTAGCTTTAACCAGAAGAAGTTAATCTTTTGAAACTAGTATTGCAAGTGTTTTAACTAGAACTATAGCTAAAATAAGCGGAATTGTTTTGGTGCATAATTCTTTTCCAGAAGAAGGTGTCCACACTAAACGCAGGAAGCAATGGATAGGAGCTGAACACAGGGGCTGCTACTGGCTTAGTTATGCTTGTGGAGTGATGGTGGGGAACAGAAAACAGTTCTGAAAAGAAGCCAGTAGAAAGATGGCTCTGGAGCATTAAGATACACTGAATAATGTTCTTAAGGTTGTGTAACTGTCTGAAACATTAAGGTACCTGAGCAAACAGTGGAGAAGATAGTGATGTGCTGTGTCAGTTGAAAAAGAGGATCAAATGAGAAGATTATCTCAGATTTACCAAGTGAAAGCTCATTAGTGATCATGGTTTTGAAGAGGTAGTTAGGTAGAGTAATAGGATTTTTATGACTGTGGGAGGCTTTTGTTTGTGCTTTTTTTTAAACAAATGGAAAGGAATTTTTTTATAAAGGATAGAGAGCAATTAAAGACAGTAGGCATGAAACAAGATTATGTCAACGTAGGGAGCAAATTTTGAGAGTAGCAAACAATCTATTCTGAAAAGAATGGTTTTACAGAAGATGATATCAAAGGCGGCAAATGGCAAAAAAGAGAACTGGCTCACATTTTGTCCCAGTGAAAACATTAAAATATTACAGTAATAATTCTCTGAGAGAAGACCTCAGAGATTGTGCCAGTATAGGGATTGGTATGGAAAATGTTTGTCAGCACTTATTAAAAAGGAAGAAGTTTCATAACACACCTTAAGTGTGTTTAGTTCTCACGTCTCTGACAGCCTTACAGCCCACCCTCAGCATGTCATTTCATTCTTCTTGGAATATCCCATGTCCCAGGGGCAAGGAAGAGCCATAGGTGCCTAAATTGTCTTTGTACTGAAGGCAGCACTCCAAATATGTGAGGAAATGGAAGAAAATGTAACAACAAAGACATTTCTCATTTTGCTTGGATTTATGAATGGCCTGGAAAAGAGAAGGTTCTAGATGGACCTTCTAGTGGAGTTCCAGTACTTGAAGGGGGCCTACAGGAGAGCTGTTTTGCATGTTTTGCAAGGCCATGTTATCTTAAATGCTTTTTTTCCTCTGTTATTTTCTCACTTTGTACCAAAGCATCACTTGTTTTTATGTGTATTTAAACCCAACACCACTTTCCAGTGCACTGAACCATGGAACCTTGGTTTGGATTTTTTTCCTTGAATGTATAACCTTTTCTTGTCTTAGTCACAGTGAGATTTAAACATATGCTTATCAAGTAACAGTGAAGTCAGGGATCATTTTGTTGCTTTAATACAGAACCTGTTTCATGTACCATATTATGATATATGTATATTGATTCTAATTTCTTTCCCTTTTTATGGATCTTTGATTTTCTTCAAAATTATATATTTTTTTATTTCCTTTTAAGGAGGAAATACATAGATTTTGCAGGCACAAAAGAAGATGTACTTAACACTACTTACCCATTTTGGGTTTTTTTGCAATTAACAGAACAGTAAGCATTTGAAAATCTACAGAACTGCAAATGAAGTGAAAATTACTATTAAAAATGTAATTATTCAAATTAAAATTGTTTAGAACTTGCAATTCAATTTAGTAATCAGAACAAAGTGCCTTCTAAAGAGATATTGTAAAAAGATATTCAGCACTTAGCAAGAAACTGAAATACTGTGAAGTTTCAATCAGTAATATTGGACACCATAACAGAAATTTAGACCAGCAGTGCTATTTAAAGAGTTATGCTGTCCCAGAGGGAAAAAAAAAAGCTTTAGTCCTAGTAATTCAGCAGATGACAATGAGGTAAAATACCTGCAATATGAAAGAATCAGCTTCCAAGTCTCACTCTTTGTATTATTACTTGTAATTTTGAAAAGCTAACAATGAAATATTGTAAACATGAACCAGTTACCATGTAGATGTTGCTCTGAAAACAAATTCATATATATCAGGATTGTTTGAATATTCCTTATTCCTTCAGGTTTTCAGTATTTCTGATGCGCTAATGCCAGTATACTGTGGTTTTATATACTTAAGATTCTCTGCTTAGAATACATGTGTAATTTAGAATTCTGAAATTATAACTGAAAGGAGGATGATGATTGTGTAGTTCTGTTGTATGCATACTAATTTAATGGGCTTTAACAAAACACATTTATCATTTGGTAGTGTGATAGTAAACATACTTTTTATCAGAACTTGGGCAAATTACATTTATGGCATTAAAATAATACAATTATTGAATGAAACTGCAGAAGACTGTCTGGGATTCAAGTTTTCTGATGGAATGCCCTGTTACCTCATTCACTTCCTTCCCAAAATCACTTTAACAACTTTGAAATACTCAAAGCCACATATGGAAACACAAATCCAGAAGTTTCTGAGTTGTGTGAATGTCACAACACTGGGTGTTGCAGTGCAGTTCCTTTTCAGTTCAGGACTCTTCGAAACATTAATATATACCTGTCATCATCCTTCCTGGGGGGGGGAAGAAAAAACACACAACAAAACCCAAAGAAGAAGAAACCTTGAAGAAATGAATAGTTGATATTCAGAGATGTTCAAAATGTTTAAGCCAACTCTTAATCAAAATCCTTAAGCTTCTCCTGAGAACATGGATTCCCTTAGGAAACTTGCCTTCTTTCTACCTGTGTCTGTATTCTTCAGGGGTGTGGTTGTGATCTATTCCAATTTCAGTCATTTCTAGCGAAGAACACTGTCCAGCCTATTTACGTGTCCAATAGCATTTAAGTTCTATGCTTTCTGCTAAATTTACACGAAGCAAATAATAATAGACCATTCTTCCACAAGTTAAGACTCTGCTGCTAGCTCTGCTGGCTTGTTTTCCTACAGTAATCTTAAGAGCAAAGCATTTCTTAACTAATAATATAATAATAACCAATAACCAAGTATTTCTTAAAAAAACAGATGCACTCTTGGGCAAGATCTCAAGTAGAGAAAAAAAGTATGAAAGTAAAATAACTTAAGTCTTGAAAGAGCAGATCTGGACATGGATGAGAACTGAGACACAAGGATCTGAAAAATATGACTGTGTATCAGAAGTAGGTCCTCTGCATCATATCAGAGTTGCATAAAAAAAAAAGGTACATCGTAGGCCACCATGGCCTTACTGGAAGAGAAAAATAAAAGTTTGTGTAGCAAAATTTGCCACTCTAGCTCTTCATTCACAGCATGACATATGAAGACCTGGCTTTGTGTTCTCCTGATTTTAGTCCATATGAGTTTGACAAAGAAATGAAGTACCAGCAGCAAAAAATAGAAATATTCAGGCATATTTCTGTGTGTTTCTGCACAAGATAAACTTCTTTAAGTTCAAGAAGAGATACGTTATATAGGGAAAAGCAGCTGTGCTTTGGAATACTAACTCCCACTTGCACAGCATCATGTTGCTTCACTGGCAGGGTGAAAACCGTTATGAACATGGATTTTCATAAATATTTTATTCATTGATAGTATATGTAGCCTTCTGTTTTGGACTGCTTAATAAATAAAATCTAGTGCTTTGAGTTCAAATTAATTTAAACATACATTTTTTGGTGGGTGAAAGAAAGTACAGAGCTGTAGAGGCAACGTGGTGGTAAGAAAGCTAAGAGTGCCTACGTGTGTCAAACTTTTGATCGAAACAGTGATTCTGTAGTGCAGTGATGAAGGATTCATCTAAGTGTAAGTAACAATACAGAATTTCTTTTTTTTGCTTTTGTTTTTACTCCAATTGATGAGGTATAGCTTAAACATCTTAGAAACTTGGATGGGACAACCCCACATGGACTAGTAAGATGGGTTCATATAACTTTTATTACTTTAATTATTATTCCTGTAATTGAAACTAACAAGCACGCCCTTTAGATGCTATTTTAGCTCACCTACAACGTTATAAATATTTCAACTTAGATATGATTAGATAAATTGAACTTGCTTAATTAGTAATGCAATCAGCCAGTATGGCTTAGGAAGCCATATCACATGAAAAATACAGTGTTAATGCATGTTAATAAGCAGACTTAGGAAGAATTTCCATGTCTTTTTATGTGGCTCTATAGCTTTACCATTACTTTTACCACTGACATTACTTAGAAATTTGCATGTATGTTGAAAATCAGTGAAGATCTTTCTTGGCTCATTTTGAACCACAGCAGTCAAGTATTTTTAAGATGATAATTTAGGAGAATATGTTTTTGCTCCCATTTTAAGCTTTTCCTTGAATATTATTTTTCAAATTTGAAGTAGGAACTTGAAAAATGTAAAGTTACTTTTGTCTGAGCTATGTATTCCTTTTTCTGTCTCTCAAGAAATTTTCTCCAAATTACAAAACTGAATGCCAGCAATTATGTACACCAAGTATCTCCTGTGTTCAGTGACATTCTGTGCATCTGTAGCTTGGATGTGCTAGAAATGATGAAGTTTGAAACAAGGAGCCTGATGTAGTACTGAAATTTTTAGTATATGGGCAAGATCTCTGAATAAGAGTTATAATGTATAGACTGAAGTATATGCATGTATGTCAGAAAAATATTTTTTTTTAATATTAGGTACGTTTGCAAGAGGCTGTCAGTGTATTTTCAAACTACATCAATGTTTATAAATTTTGAGAAGCCAAGATCAGAAGAAATGATATAGGTAGGAGTGATATGGTGTATATTTTTACCCCTTTTGTGAATAATTTTTTTAACACTTTCTAAATATTTTTTAAATATTTTTATATTTGAAATATCTTGTTATATACACAATGTTTTGTCGTCAAGGAATACTGAAATATTAATTTGGATATGAGGTAATATCACATTTTTTACACAAAAAATACTAGAAGCATCAATAATAATACTTTTTACTTTACTGGAAACAGTATGTTTCAAGTAAGGATATCACAGGGTTTTGTCATTTAGCATCAATTAAGCTGTACAATCTCATTTGATGGCTCACTTGTTCACTTGTTTGCAAAGTGTATAGAATAAAATGGTTAAGTATGTATTTGCTAAACTGAGTAGGTGCCTGAAAATTTGGAAGGCTGATTTAAAAAGCAGATAGGTCCTTAGAAGGATTTTCAGAAGCTCCTAAATTTCATATATCTCTAAAAGTGACAAAGGAGATAGTAAAGACAGGTAGGTGCCTAATTTCAATAATCCCACTAGGCATCAATGTGCATGTTTCTGTGACTTAATATGTTTTCTAGTTGATCTAGGCTTTTCTTTTTATGCCATTGCACTGCAGACAAGGCAAGAGCTATAGAGATGAACAGAGGAAAAACTGTGCATACAGATTTTCATTTTGTCATATAAATTGCTTTCTCTAGTTCATAGCTTTGTAAACAATGTATCATCAGTTCTCTTTCAACCGCAAAAGATTTTCTTTAATCAGGGTCTTGGTTCAATAGGCACCCTTTCTTTTGTTCTCTGGTTAAAATTCTAGTTGTATGTCTTTATGATTAATATTTCTTAAATGTTATTTTATTTTTTAAATAGTAGTACTTGTTTGCTGAAAAGCTTTTACTGAAACTCCTACTGTTTGCCTAGGTAATGCACATGATTAACACGTTGCTGACGGGACAAAAAGATATCTGTAGATCTGGATGACACTTCATAAACAAATTCACACATTAATTTTTAATTTCTAAAGCTTGAATTAATTGAAAATGTGGTATCTTGGCATTATGTCTAGCTGGTTTTAGTGTGAAATTCTGTATTGCAGCTGCTTGTGCCTTCCTGGGTACATTTTGTACAGAATTATAAAATGGCGTAATAATTTCAAGATAAGCTTTACCACATAATGTCACTAACTTTGGCTATATTTTCACCTCTATTTAAGCCAACCTGAAATGACACGACTGCATAAAGCAGTACCAACCATTGCCTGGAATTGGCCCCTTATGTCAAGCAGCTTTGTGTCTTTCTTCCATGTTCTGTCTGTATCATGTAGTGATCCATGTTGAACTGAACCTGGAACATAAGCTAATAGACATTTGCTCTGCCCACCCCAGCCCCATGATTGGCGACAGGAATCACTAAGCCAGTTAAAGCTTATTGTAGTTTCTTACATATTTTACTTTAGGAGACTCAAATCTGAGGCCATAATTTCACATACCAGTTTTCACAAAATAAAAGCAAATTTTGAGCAGGAAAATGTATGTAAGCTTTGTTAAATAGGGATAAAGTGAGAAAATGGGAAATGTGGATATGCAATACAGTGTGAATGGAAGCTGAAAGCACACTGTACTGGGCAGTGGTAATCAAGAGATCAGCTGTTCAACTTTCACAGATAATCATGTTTAAAAACAGAAGAGAGATCTGTATTGATGCATGAATGTGGAGCTCTACAGGAGGGATTTCTACCAGTAAGATACGTTATGATTCTGGAAGGAATATTTAATACTTCATTCTCTTCTCCAGCATCTCTCTTCATAGTACTTTAGCAAAGAGCTCTTTTCTCAGGGATCCTGCTGATAGCATCATACAAAAATCTCCTTTTGTTGATCTTGTAGAAAATAGGGAAGGAAAACTGTGAGATGTTTTGGTAGGGACATGAAAATTTGAGAGGATATTCCAAATTCTCTCTGCCATTCTGTTTATACTGTAACAGTTGGGTTTTTCTGACCTATGAATGTGGGTAGCAGTGCAAAAGGCACTTGTACAACTTGTAGACCATGATGGTAAGATTTTGAAATTCTCCAGTACATACTGATATCCATATTTTTTACGCCAGAAGGCTGGTTAAGGTGTAGAAGAGCCAGGAGTCAGAAATGCGGCCTCTTACTTTCTTCTCTCTCACTGGATGGCATCAGAATCATTATTCATGACCACAGCTGGTAGTAATAAGAAAAAAGACAAACTTAACGTTTTCGCTATGTAAAAGTATATGTTCAAATTAAGTATTTGTAGCATAGTAACATCAGATGAGTCTGAATTCAGTTAGTCATCAGTATAATTTTTTCTTAGTTGGATAGCATGCCCTATTTAAATTTTAAATGCACAAAAAAGTAATGGATTTCTACAGAGCTCTCATTATTGAAATAAGGTACAATTAAATGTTACAGTCACCTTTCAGTGATGAAACACTTTTAACAGTTGTATAAGTGTTAGTTACTGGTTGTCTAAAAAGGAGTTTACTAAATGCTCAACATTAAATGTGATGGTGTTCCACAAAGCATTTTTTTATGTGTCATAAACCTCAGCACATGACAATTTCTGACAGACTTCATGTTGAATTCACACTTCATCCAATACTGCAAAGTCACCTTTATGTATTAGGAAAGGTTGTGTTAATGTATTTGGCCTAACTTCAGTCTTTGAATATCATGGGCTTGAAGCCCACAATGGGTACAATATGGATTTGAGATCCAGGTGAATGCCCTGACAGCCAACCTCTGCTGACTTACATACTTTTGGGGTGTACCACATCTGCTTCCAGCTGTCCAGTAGGTATAAGGTGAAAGAGAGGATTGGGTTTTTGTATGTTTCACATTGCAGATAATTTATATGTTCAATTAATTTTTCTTTTAGTTTATCTAAAAATATTTAGCATATTCCCAAATCAGATCTCAGGTTTTCAGGAGCTCAGGAGAGCACAATTACTCAGTACCAAACAATTTTGCTGAAGTAAGTTATCCAAGATCCATGGACCTGCATGGATTTTCCTTTCCTTTCATGTAGTCTCCCTCATTCATTCATTACACATTTTTCACTCTTTCCAGCAAATGAACAAGATTTATGCAAGCAATAGTCTTATGACACTGGTTTATTCACAGAGCAGATCTGTCCTGTACTTCCTCATTGAATAAGCTTCATGGCACCTGGTCCACCCACTTTCTCAAAACAAGATAAACTACACAGGAGTCATTCCTGACAGATTTCTCAAATCTTGTTTCTAAAGACAATTCTTAAGATTCAATAAACCTCACCAGCAGTTAGTTTTAATACTTCTCTACTCATGATTAGAAACTCTTAGTACCTAATCTGAAACTTTTCTGTGGAAACTTGAACCAATTATTTCTTCTAATATTCAGCGTGGTATTCTCTTCAGGTGTCTTTCAGATGCCTTTTATTTATTTGAGAGCTGGTATGTGAATCCTCTTTTCTGAACATCCCCACTCCTTGAGCCTATTTCTTAGTGACTGATTTCTAGGCTCCTTATTATTCCTCTTACTCTTTTTTAGGACTTTTTCCAATCAATTCCTGTCTTGTTTAAACCTTCTCACAAAACTGGACAAGTTCCTTTATTTTAAGCACTGCCAGAGCTGTGTGGAATTATTTTACATGATTCATAGGTTGCAGACCTGTTTATATATCCTGGTATGGTAATGTTTTTAAACACCATTCTGTTATTCACAATGATCACTAGATTCTTGTTTTTCCTTTGCAGTGTCTGTCTAGCCACTTGATCCACAGCTTTTATTTCAAATGTGATTATTGTGTCTGTTTAGGAGTAGAACATAGCAGTTTTCCACATTGAATTACATTCTATTTTTAGTTCATTTCAATAATACGGCTATTTTTATTATATTCCTATCCTCTGAAGTTATCTCAGCCTCTTCCATGTTTAATAGGATATCTTTTATTTCATCTTCCAAGCCATTAACAGAAACACAGGCTTGCAAAAGTCCACTCAGTGCAGCCTTGCATTTTAACAGTGAGACACTGATAGTACTCTGAGGATCGTTTTCAACTAGTTTTGTACTCATCTTACCATATGAACACGCAAATAACATTATTTCCCATATGGCTTACCAGGTTGAAATGTAAGAGTGGGACAAGCCTTGGTAAAATCATGGTATTTGCAATCTAATATATCTCTGTTTTCTAGAAGTTCTTCCACAGAATGAAACTAGTTCTATTACGATTTGTCTGATAAAACCCTATAGCATAGTCCATCTCCTTTCTTATGTGTGGCCTGAAATCAAACTTAAAAGCTGGTTTTTCTGTCATTTCTGAGATTATTTTATTTCCTTACTTCATTTTTCGTGGGTTTTTTTTTCCCAGTACATTTTCTGGCCTTCACAGTTTCTCAATGGCTGTAAGTTTGCTCAGCCAGTTCAAGTGTTCAAGGATGTAAATATCAAATTCAAGTGATATGAAAACTTCTAGACTTTATAAATATTATTTAAATATTCTTTCTTGCTCAACACAGATTTTACCTCTGTACACGTGACACCAATGCTGACATATGACTCCTTTCTGTAGAGGTTTCCCATGTGTTTGAAGTAATGAAAAGTTTTCCCAAGTCACAGGTTTTATCAGTGTCTTCCCCTTATAATAATGAGATGCATACTGTCATTCACTTTTTAAAAATTAGGTCACTTGGTCACAGGAGGATGATTTGGGTTTTTTTCTAAAGTTAAACAATTATATATGAAAATGTATTGTATTTACCTGGAACTTAGTTTACAAGTACAAGGGAAGGTAATACAATGAAGTGTATCCCGTCCTTATATTCATGACGATGAAATGCACACAAAAATAGTAGGCTTTTTCCTTGTTGGGTTTTTTTTCATTTTTTTCACTATTTTACTGTGGAAAAGTGAGTGGTGGGGTTTTTTTCCACTTTTTGGAAAAACTAGGCTCTTTATGTGTATAGGATACAGAGAACCATTTGGCAGCATTTGACAGGTAGCTGCTTTGCAATGGAAGGTGGCAAATCTTAATGAATTATATTACTCTCATTTAATCTTTCCAACTCTGTAACAGTACTTCTAGGAGTGGAGTTCATGTATATCAAAATAACATGCACTGTACTAGTTTGAAAAACACAACTATTCTCACCTTTACTGTAGTAACAGTAAAGCTGCATAAGTCATGTCTAAATATGACATACGTTCTTCGATGTTCTTGCCACAGATTTTAATTGTTTATCTCTGGTTCACTAAACAGCTACTTTCAGCAAATGTTGAAGAATGTCAAGTGCATTTAAGACTGAAGAGGTTGGCAAGCAGGCAGAATATTAAGTAAACAAATTGCATTTTTAGGTGGGACAATTGACAGTGATTGGTGAGGATTTTTTTCTTCCTGAAATGTGTTTCCAAGAGATCCTGACATGGTGCATATTCTTTGTTTCTGTTGAAATGATTTTTTTTAAACACCGTGCAGCCTATTGCTCTGATGTCAGAAATACCCCTTCTTCTGTCTTGAAACTAAATGTGTGGAAATTCAAACAGTTGAAGTATCCTTTGAATCAAGTGTACAAATGAGACATGGTGAAATTCCAGTATACAAAATAGTCTCAGAGAAAAGGGGAATCAAGATCAGACAATAAAAGTTAGATATATTCAGAAGCAAAGTAGTATCTTTTCATTCACATAAGGGAATGTGGTGAAAGTACCACAAGCAGTTAACAGCTTTTAAACCCAGTATAAATAAGAAATACTGTGAAATCCAACTGATGAATTTCTTTAAAAATTCATTACTTATTTTCCTCATAGAAAAGTTTCTAATAAAGCCAAATAAATTTGAATTATTTTATTGCTATAAATAACACATTATTACATGTATTTTCCTACTGTTTAAACTATTCAGAAATTTCCCCCACAAAACAAATTATTTAATCACTGTTTCAAAACACTAACTCTGCTTTTTACCACTCCTTATTGTGTTATCCTATTATGTATGCCACAGATTTCTTCTTAAATGAGGTTTTTCAGGTAGATTGGTTGCTCTTCTACCAGTTTGAGAGTAACATTGAAAGATGTCTTACCCACCTTTCTTTAAATGAGCTTCTTTTGCAGTATCCCAGTGCATTGTCTATTTGGTGAATAAAGGCAAGGGGTTTGAAACAGTTACATTCCTGTATCATTAACTGCTGATAGGAAGTTGTCAGAATAGCCTATTAATTCATTTCTGACTTACACAAGCACCATGATGTTGCTTTGTTTCTGGAGACAAGACTAGCTGTCTATTGATAGAATGAGTTCAGTGGGTGTAAAATTCTAGCATAGTTGTGACCAGGGGTACTGATTTGCAAGTGTTACATGCTGACCTTGCACTCACTAATCAGCTGTCAGTGTCTGTGGCAGGTGTCATGCATTAGGGTTTTTTTATCATTTAAAAAAGCAATTATATTTGCAAATAGGGCTGAGTAGACAACTTTAAAGAAAAATCAAAAGGGCTAAACTCACAACTCGTTATGTTATCTGGTGCAGCTTTGAAGTATTTACTATTTTCTTCAGCAACAGTCAAGTGAAACACAATAGCAGCACTGGAGTCTGTAAAAATTAATCTCTCAAGGAAGGGATTAAAGAAATCTTAACCCAAAAAACTATTCTTCTGTTTTGCACTATTCATATTCTGATTCTTAGTAAAACAAACCTGAAACAGGTTTCCATGCCCAGTTTCATGCCCAGTTTTAACGGGTGATCCCATTAAGATCAGTCACCAACAGGAGTAATCAAAGTCTAAAGCACACTTTTTTTTGTAGGTTTTACTCCTTAAGCTACTAAGATTGAATAATAAAAATTCTTAGGTGTTAAGAAAAGGGAAGATATCTCTTCTGAACAGAAACGCATTAAATTTGGGCTATGATGCATTCTACTAAGTCTGAAGATTGTTTCGAGTATTAAAATATGTCACGCACTGGCTGGAAGGAGGTCTGGCAGGCATCATGGCTAATGCAAGCACACTCCTGTACAGCCAGAATAACGGTGCAGGACTACAAAAGATAGCCATTTGTTTGATAGTCAGTATAGGCAGAGCTGTTTGCTTTGCTTGTATTTTCAGGTCCCTTATGAAGCACAAGTGCTATTTGTATAGCTTTGAATTTGAGAAGACCTGTTGGGTTTTTTTGTTGGAATTAAAATATTATTTTAGCCTCATTGTCCTTTAACTGAGCCTTTTTGGCATTCAGAACTGAACTATCCTGATGATTTTATATAAATACACGAAATATGAGTTATTCTTTTCTCTGTTTTCTAATATGCCTTTTTTTTGGTACTGGTAGTGGTGCAAAATGGTATTATTCCAATAGAGTGATGAGCTCAGATTGTGCTAGGTAGAGAGCTGCCTGTCAGTGTGACAGGGTTAGACATGTTTAAATTAGCAGTGCTTATATCTGCATACTAGTGGAAACCTCAAGTGCAGTCTTTCAGGAGGTTCTTTTATTCTTACATCTCTAGAGTGCTCCCACCTTTTACTCATTTTTAGGAGAGAGAGAAATTTTAGAATTTGCCAGAAATCCTGATAATTGAATAATGGAAGTGTGTTAGGCTAAGTTAGATGGCCAAACAGACAATGATTATGGGAATATAAGGCACAAATTTTGGTGAGTTTGTTTTTCTGTAGTGTTGTGATGCATAGAAAATGCTTAATATTTTTATTACTCAAACTGGTTTTCTGACTCCTGGACATTTAAGTTTTATGTCCTTTATTTGACTAATGCGACATTGTCCATCCTTTGCTCAAGGATGAAGTGTTCTCCATAACCATCTTCCTCCTTTCATTTTCTAAAGACTTTCTTTGTAGATACTTTCTTTTTTTTTTCCTTTGTTTTGATTTGTCTTTTTCCTGATACTGCATTGACAAAATGTCCTGCGGAAAGATCTGTATGTCAAGAACTTTTCTTTTGGAATGAAAGTAAAGCTTTTCAGTAAAAGTGTCTATGTTCGCAATAATGTTATTTTCTATATATGGGGTCTTTATGTTATTTTTATATGATTGAAACAACAATTAAATTTCCTGCTTAGATTTAGTTGTTTGTTTTTTTAATGGTGTCTGAATTGGAGCTGTAAGTATACAGATCACAACCACACAAATTAATCTTTTTTTTACTGGAGAAGACTGTCACTGTGTGCATCAGGCACAGCTTTCTGTTTTATTTATTACTTATTTTTACTAGTGCGCTGTCATGTTAAAGGTAGAAATTAAGTGACAAATTCTATAATAATTCACTATTAATCACTTTCTATCAATAATTAATTTTGTCTCATTGTTTATTTGTTCATAGAAGACAAATAAATTCAGTCTCCTTCCACTTAATATGCATATTCAAATCAGTCTAACACCACAAGTCCATTCCTACTTGAATTGAACCTGAAACTGTAGCCAGATCAGGGAACAAAAACTTTGTATCTTTATCTGAACTAATTCTTAGTATAAAGGTAGCATATAAAGCAGGAAAATTTTCGTGGTATCTGTCTGCCGTGATTTAAGTACTTCATTACAGATTGCCTAAATTACTTATAGAGCTATAATTTTTATTATAAAAGATGTTTATATTAATGATAGTAATTCTCTCTCCTTGCAGTGCAAATTAGACTATCAAGCCTGTGCCTTGGGAAAACAAATCTCAGTGAAATGCGAAGGACGTTGCCCTTGCCCTTTTGACAAATCCACAAATGCAGGCAGAAATGATCAGAGGGGTGAGTGATGGTAATTTGTATGATATTTTTAACAATGCATTTCTAGAAGGAAATTAGATTTTGCTCACAGAAGAGTACAGTGATCACAAACACTGATTATTCTGGAATAAAAACAGCTTTATTTTTATTCAAGTTTGTTTGCTGAGGTTTTGAATTTGTGCCTATAGTAATACATCACTATTTTTTCAAATGCTGCTATTGTATGAGTTATTGTTGTTCCTTTTTTTTTACTCTTTAATACTCAAGATTCTTATGGATATACTGAAAACAAAGAAAAATTATTTCCTTGTCCCTCAGTGTTTTCAGCTGAATATTCAGAAAAATGAAGCATGACAGAAAAATAGGAAGCTTAAAAGTCGTTACTGCTCATAGGAGCAAGCAGTTGTACTTTAACTATGGAACTGTTAGTAAAGGCTGTCATATAGAAGTGAGTTCTTGGTTTGAAAATTGTTTGATAGAAACAAGTGAGCTTCCTTTCGGACTATGCATGAGATGAAGCTGCTGGAAAATGCAGTTGCATTTCTGAAAAAAAATGTGGCTAAGTGTATTTGTATTTCAGTGACTCCTAGGTGATTTTGGAAGGTTGTTGCTAAACAAAACAAGGTATCTACTGTCTGGTGCATGTGAGATAGAGAGGTGTCACAGTGTGAGATTTTAGGCCATCAAGGATGTGAATTTGCCAGGGGTGTACCTGGAGGTCTGCATTTTTGGTATTTCTTTGGACTGATCTCTGTTAGATGTATTTTTTCTTCTTCCTGCATATTCCCACTTTTGATGAGTAAAATAAAAGATTAATGCACAAATACCCTGTATCCTCATTGGAAATACACCTTAATTAGTTCTTGAAATTTTTATTTTTCTTCCTGTAGCAACCTTATACACGTAAAACAAACCTGGATTATGTTAACATTGGTATTTAATTATGGTTTGATATGCTGTTTCAAATGTATTGTGCAAGAGAATCTTAAGTTTCCATGGTAAAGCTGTAACTACTGCCCAAACTATTTTTTTTCCTAATTTAAAAAATGAATTAATATTCTTTTACCAGTGAATAGAGATGATCACTGCAAGCATCAAGGTGTGTGCAGGCATACAAGTCAATTAAAAAACTGCTTGAAACAGTCCCTTTAGGTCATTCTTTTTGGTCTTCAGCAATGTAATTGTGTAATTAAATATTAATTTAATATGTGTAATGCAATATTCCCTATGCTATAACATCTCTGCAGAATTTTACAGCCTTCAGGTTTTTTAAAGCATTAATTTACAATTTCAAGTAGTGACTGTAAATAAATAAATAAATATCTCATCTGCTCACATTGCCAGCCCAGATGAAAAACCCTGGAAGACCCAGCATACATGGTTAATGTGGCCGCTTCGATAAGGTGTATAGCATAGCATTAATATGGTTGCAGTTTTCACTAGCAACAATTTCTGTGTCTCCAATGTATATTTGGGGATATTTGCATAACAGTGGGCATGAAGTGAAATTAGGATAATATACTAGGAAGCATCTCTCTGTGAGTAGGAGGCCTGCTACTCTCCAGTGATAGTTTTTTAATATGGTATCATTGCCCTCAGGTTTTACCAAAGTAAAATTAGCATTTTCTCTGCTGGAAGCTGTTTCACTAGATGCAGTTATTTTTGTCTCTGTGTGTGTTCTTTCAAGTGCATTCTATTTTTGGTGCTCTTTTTATTAAAGACTGAAAACAATCTATAGATTAATTTTATTAGCTTCAACAAAATGGAATTGTTTTTAATTAAGAATGAACTCCTAGGAATGAAGTCTACTTGAAGATTTGTACTGCCAGCGGATCAAGAGTACTCGTACTTAGTTATGTAAAAGAGAAAGAAAAAAGATGCTATATGACATGGGAATTAACACTAATCCTCTCCTGACAGATTGTCAAAGCAAGGAAAATACAGGGCTTTTCTAATTGCTACATTTTGCAGCAACATTGAAATTTGAATATCATTTCCATACAAGGCCAAAGGCCAGGAAACGTGAGAAATGTGAAAGTGAGCTGAGCATCGTTACTGAAATTTCGACCATTATAGTAACAGAATACAGAATTTGTTATAACTTTTGTTATAGGAACTTTTGTTATGATAATACAATTATTTTTTTTAAATGGAGCTCCATTAAGGGTTCTAATGGCAGCGCAGAGCGGAGAGCGGCAGCGGCATTGGCAGCGGTGAGAGCTGCTCCTTTAATTACTGAGGATTAGAGAAGGGGCCGGGCTTCCCGGAGATGGCGAAGCCGGAGCAGAGCGAGGAGACCCGAGTCTGAGCGGGAATCCTGAGAGGAACAGGGAGGCTGACGTGGCAGGGGGCGGAGCTGAGAACGGCGGCAGGTTTAAAAGCGGCCGTCTCGGCAGCTCCCTCCGAGCACGTGGCAGCGCAGAGCGGAGAGTGGCAGCGGCCGTCACAGGAAGTGGCGCCAGGGCGGGGAGCGCGAGCGCATGCAGAGAGCGGCGCGAGGGCAGGCAGGAGGCAGAGAACACCGGTAAATTTCTCTAGCATGGTGACAACACGCCCTAAAACTGTATTGAAAAAGGATATGGGAACTCAGACGGAGGTTCTCTGCTCAGACGGAGCAGGCACGCAGCTGTGCAGGTCTCTGGCTGCAGCGAGTGCCTGAGCCTGGCACTGGTAGTAGAGGGAGCCAGTGGCACCGCGTGTGTGCGGTGTGAGCAAATCAATGATCTCCTCAGGCAGGTGGTTAGACTGACAGAGGAGGTTGAAAGACTTAGAATCATCAGAGAATGTGAGAGCGAAATAGATTGGTGGAGCCAAACCCTGAGGCAAGGGCAGAAGGAAGAGGTGCTAGAAGAAATGACGGATCCCCTCCCCTCCTGTCCTCAGACAGAAGGAGAGAACGTTAGGGACATGGAGAAATGGAGGGAGGTCCATCCTCGGAGAGGCAAGAAAAAACCCTCCCAACTCCCTCCACCCTCCGAATTGCCCCTGAAGAATAGGTATGAGGCCTTGGAACTTCAGGGAGAGGAAAATGAGGCTGGAGTGACAGATTTGTCTAGTGAACCGCCTAGGACTTGTCGCTCAGCTCCACGACTTAGGACTTCTTCAACTAAGAAGGAAAGGAGGGTAATTGTGGTGGGAGACTCCCTTCTGAGGGGAACAGAAGGGCCCATCTGTCGAGCAGACCCATCCCACAGGGAGGTCTGCTGCCTCCCTGGGGCTCGCATTAGAGATGTTAAAAGGAAACTCTCTAGTATGGTAAATCCATCTGATTACTACCCACTGCTGATTTTTCAGGTTGGTAGTGACGAAATTATTACAAGAAATGTAAGGGCAATGAAGAGAGACTTCAGGGCCCTGGGACGGCTAGTTAGGGGGTCTGGAGCACAAGTCGTGTTTGCCTCCATACCTCCTGTAAGAATGGGTGGAGAGATAAACAGGAAGAGTTTACTTATCAATGAATGGCTACGAGACTGGTGCCAAAGGCAGGGCTTTGGTTTTTTTGACCATGGGCTGTTCTACGAGACACCTGGCCTGATGGTGGCAGGTGGGATGCACCTGTCCCAGAGGGGGAAGAGGCTTTTGGGGCAGGACTTAGCAGGGCTCATTGAGAGAGCTTTAAACTAGATGTGAAGGGGGAAGGGGAGAAAACTGGGTCTGTTAGGGACAAGCCCAAGAGAAACATACCAGGGCCTGAAGGGGGGTGGTCTAAGGAGGATTTGCTCACACCAGTGTGCTCTACTTACTTCCTGAAATGCCTGTACACCAATGCACGCAGCATGGGCAATAAACAGGAAGAGTTAGAGGTCTGTGTGCGGTCTAAGAGTTATGATCTGGTAGCAATAACAGAGACATGGTGGGACAGCTCAAACGACTGGAATGTGGCCATGGATGGCTATGTGCTTTTTAGGAAAGATCGGTCGGTGAAGCGAGGTGGTGGAGTTGCTCTTTATGTGAGAGAGCAGCTAGAATGTATCGAGTTTTGTGCAGGGGCTGATGAGGGGCAAGTTGAAAGTCTGTGGGTAAGAATTAAAGGGCAGGGTGGTATGGGTGATACAGTTGTGGGGGTCTACTACAGACCTCCTGATCAAGATGAGGAAGTTGATGAGGCTTTCTACAGGCAGCTGAAGGCAGCCTCACAATTACAGTCCTTGGTCCTCATGGGAGATTTTAACTACCCCGATATCTGCTGGAAGACTTACCCAGCCAGCCTTTCACAGTCTAGGAGGTTCCTCCAGTGCATTGATGACAACTTCTTAATGCAAATGGTGGATAAGCCGACTAGAAGAGGAGCGCTGCTGGATCTTGTGCTCACCAACAAGGAGGGCCTTGTTGAAGCAGTGGTGGTCAATGGCAGCCTTGGCTGCAGTGACCACGAGATGGCGGAGTTCAGGATCCTGTGTGGGAGGAACAGAATACCCAGCAGGACCAGAACCCTGGACTTCCACAGAGGAAACTTCGGCCTCCTCAATCAATTGTTAAGGGAAGTCCCATGGGACAGAGTGCTAGAAGGTAAAGGGGCTCAAGATAGCTGGACAACATTCAAGGACCACTTCTTGCAAGCACAGGATCAGTGTGTCCCAATGGGTAGAAAATCTAGTAAGGGAGCTAGGAGACCAGCGTGGTTAAAAAAGGAACTCCTGGGCAAACTCAAATGGAAAAGGAAAATCTATAGATCATGGAAGGAGGGGCTGGTTACTTGGGAGGAATATAGGACTGTTGTCAGAGAATGTAGGGAGGCAACTAGGAAAGCTAAGGCCTCCTTGGAACTTAACCTTGCAAGTCGGGTTAAGGACAATAGAAAGGGCTTTTTCAAATACATAGCCAACAAAACTAATACCAGAGGCAATATAGAATGCTGAATATTCTATATTCACCCACTGCTGAATGAGGTGGGTGCCCTGGTGACAGAGGATTTAAAGAAGGCAGAGGTGCTGAATGCCTTCTTTGCCTCTGTCTTTACTCCTGCAGGCTTTCCCCATGAGCCCCAGTTTCATATAGCCCCAGTAGAAGTCAAGATAAAGGAGGAGTTTGCCCAGGTAGATGAGGATTGGGTTAGGGATCAGTTGCATAATCTGGACATCCATAAATCGATGGGTCCGGATGAAATGCATCCAAGTGTGCTGAGGGAGGTGGCAGAGGTCATTGCTAGTCCACTCTCCATCATCTTCAGTAAGTCATGGGTAACAGGAGAGGTGCCTGAGGACTGGAGGATAGCAAATGTCACTCCAGTCTACAAGAAGGGCAAGAAGGAGGACCCAGGTAACTATAGACCGGTCAGCCTCACCTCCATCCCTGGAAAGGTGATGGAACAACTTGTCCTTGGCACTATCTCTAGACATATCAAGGAGATGGGGGTCATCAAGAGCAGTCAACATGGTTTTACCAAGGGTAAGTCATGTTTGACTAACCTCATAGCCTTCTATGAGGAAATTACTAGGTGGATAGATGATGGTAGAGCGGTGGATGTGGTCTATCTTGATTTCAGTAAAGCATTTGACACCGACTCCCACAGCATCCTTGTAGATAAGTTGATCAAGTATGGGTTTGATGATCAGGCAGTGAGGTGGATCAAGAACTGGTTGAAAGGAAGAAGTCAGAGAGTTGTAGTCAATGGGGCAAAATCTAGTTGGAGGCCTGTGGCTAGTGGAGTCCCTCAGGGGTCAGTACTGGGACCGGTGTTGTTCAACATCTTCATCAACGACCTGGATGAGGGTACAGAATGTACCCTCAGCAGGTTTGCTGATGACACCAAGCTGGGAGGAGTGGCTGACACACCAGAAGGCTGTGCTGCCATTCAGAGAGACTTAGACAGGCTGGAGACTTGGGCGGGGAAAAACCTGATGAAGTTTAACAAGGGCAAGTGTAGAGTTTTGCATTTGGGGAAGAAAAATGTCATGCACCAGTACAGGTTGGGGGCTGACCTGCTGGAGAGCAGTGTAGGTGAAAGGGATCTGGGGGTCCTGGTAGACAGGAGGATGACCATGAGCCAGCAATGTGCCCTTGTGGCTAAGAAGGCCAATGGCATCCTGGGGTGCATTAGAAAGGGTGTGGTTAGTAGGTCAAGAGAGGTTCTCTTCCCCCTCTATTCTGCATTGGTGAGGCTGCATCTGGAGTATTGTGTCCAGTTCTGGGCCCCTCAGTTCAAGAAGGACAGGGAAGTGCTTGAAAGAGTCCAGCGCAGAGCCACAAAGATGATTAAGGGAGTGGAACATCTCCCTTATGAGGAAAGGCTGAGGGAGCTGGGTCTCTTTAGCTTGGAGAAAAGGAGACTGAGGAGTGACCTCATCAATGTTTACAAATACGTAAAGGGTGAGTGTCAAGAAGATGGAGTTAAGCTTTTTTCAGTGATGACCAGTGATAGGACAAGGAGTAATGGATACAAATTGGAGCATAGGAGGTTTAAGGTGAATATCAGGAAAAATTTTTTTACTGTGAGAGTGACAGAGCACTGGAACAGGCTGCCCAGAGAGGTTGTGGAGTCTCCTTCTCTGGAGACGTTCAAAACCCACCTGGACGCCTTCCTGTGTGATGTACTCTAGGTGACCCTGCTCTGGCGGGGGTTTGGACTAGATGATCTTTCGAGGTCCCTTCCAACCCCTATGATTCTATGATTCTATGATTCTATGATACACACATCAGTTGCTTACAAATTTTATGAAGGAGACAAAGTAAGATTAGTGCTTCAGTTTCAGGAGTAACTTAAGCAATCGTTTCCTAAAATACGTCTCCTAAGACAGTTCATTTTGTCGTATTGGCAAATTCTCCTGATTTTTTGCTGTATCTAGGGAGCAAAGTATGCCTACAAACTTCCTCAGAATAGTCTTGGTGTGGAACTCCATACTCCTTTGGAGAGCAAAATTAACCAGTATTCAGAAAAACAGATTTGCCTCTTAAAATGTATGTGAACCTAATCATAGAAAGTTCTTGGTTGGAAGTGAGCTCTGAAGTTTACCTTAGTCATATCTCTGATGAGCGCATGAGGCAGGTGCGAGCATCCTTGTTTTTTGTGAAAGCTGGCTCATTTCAGTGATACATTCAGTAACATAGAACATGACCAAAGTGCAGGAGCTGTTCACTTGAATCCAAAAATGAAAGGTCTAAGAACTTATTTAGAAGTTGGTAACAGAACAAAAAGGACACAATATATAAAGATCTGTCTTTGTGATATTTTTGTAGAGACAGCAATGGATATCATATACACTGTAACCTACGGCAGGTGCTCTAGTATTTTTTAAAAAAAGAGATTAAACAAAACCAAACTGCTGCCATAAAAGAGATGGAAAATCTGAAGAGGACTTGAGGCCATGTCTGAGGGAAGAAGCACAATGCATTATCATACTCCTAATTGTTAGTTTTGTCACATGTCTCTTCTTTTAATGGAAGGATTCAGGAAATGCCACTTCTGTTTTATCAAAATCTACACCAGTCTAGTGGTAGCAAGTAGCAGCCTTATTCTTGAGGGTTCAAAAGTTCAATTTTAGACATTCACATACACACATAGATTTACTTACTACCTGTTAGTATTCCCATTTTAAACTGTTTTTTCACCTATTGCAACAGCAAATTGATTTGAAGATTAGTTACATTTAGTAGTGTACAATTCAACAACCTACATCTACTTTCAGTAATTTCAAGTGTATTAGCTTTTGGCAATTCACTATTTTAACTTTATTTAAAGCATGATTCCTTTTAGCCAACTTGAGTTGAAAATATTAACAGCAAAGTTTCTTCAGGAAAAATTAGGTGACTTTATTAAGAGAGAAAGAGAAGCAGAAGTGAAGGAGGTAAGGCTTTTCTATCAGAATGTTTTCTTCTCTCATTAACAGGTACATGTTTTATGTAATTTAATTTGTTCCTTTAAAAATTTGTGTGTCTTACAACAGAGATAGTTTTATCAATTGCTCTGCTGTTATTTGGTACTTTCTGTGAGTTTTAACTTCTTTTTTTCGGCTGCATGTTTTCCCAGTCAATATAGAAATAACACTAAATTTTATTTCAGTTTAGTTTCTAGTTTTCTAATCCAGTACTGTTTGATTTGAAATGAATTGATTTGAAACCCATGAATGGACACTCTAATGGACAAATTCGTGTAACATAAGTACATGCTTCTTCAAAGAAATTAAAAAATTAAGTTTTAAAATCTGATTGGAAGAGTAAGGTTGTGAGAGAGTTCTTTTAAGTTGTTAGCTGATTTCAAGGCTTTGTTACAGGAGTTTTACTGTCCTGTTAGAAAAAAGAAATATTTTGTTGTGTCATCGTAATAATTAATAATGGGTGGAAAACAGCAAGAAAAAAAGTTGAACCAGCTGTAGTCACATCTGAATTTCTGCTTCACAATAATGTTTTATTTTGCAGGTTAATATATTCAAAATACTTCTTGCAGGTGCATGAGCTTCTTTTGATGTTAATGAGCATCATTAATAACTGTTTGAAGTGCCTAACAAACTCAGTGATAGCTTGGCATGATCCCAGAAGCATTGTCTTCCTTTTCAGTTTATTCATGTTCATTTTGCTGGTTTTAATTTTAAACAAAATTCAGAAATCTCTCTTCTTAGCAGTGTACTCATATTCTGAAATAAGTGTTTACAGTCCATTTGCTAATCATGACTTACTGACTTGAAACTTCTTACTTTTTATATTTTTGAGTTGTATTTAAGTGTCCCCATTCAGGAGATAGATGTTGCTTCATTCCTTGCATTATATGTGATGAAATTGAAAAGTTGTCATGAAAACCTTTAAGGAATAAAGATAAGCTTAGCAATATATTTTTAACAAAAAACCTGTAGATGTATAATGGAAAGTTCCATTTTTCTTTTCTCTCTTTCAGCATGAAAGAAAAAGGCAGGGAAAAAAAAAAAAAAACATTATTGTAAAAGTTACACAAAGCTTTCTGCTCTGGGGATAGTTCAACATTGTTCACTGACTTTGGTTGTTCTTATTATAATTTCTTTTTTAAAATGGGCCTGAACCACTGTGCAGGCTTAATAATATCTTCTACTTACTGCAGTCTTCTGTTAATTTCTAGAAACGTTCAATAAGTAGGTTGTTATAGAAAAGTGGAAAAATAATACTGAATAATCCATTAGGTTTACTATACTAGAGAGAATATTATATACCAGGAAGCTTGATTAAAAGCTGCGTTTTTAGTAGGCAAAAAATGTTAGTTCAAGACATTACAAAAAAAAAAAAAGATGGACAAGTAAAAGTAATTTTGTACTGTTATTTAATTCTCATGGGATGTGGTAAGACCGATGTCACCTTTTTTCTAGATAAAGAAATAAGGCAGTCTGTGGAATATACACCTTAGAAATTGGGAGTGAAATTTTAATTGACTGTTGCCATCTTCTGTATCATGTAATGTAGTGTATTTGAGGCTTACACACACACATATATATATATATATATGTTTGAAAGAGCAGTTCTGGCTTATTTGGATACTGGTTGAGGAGTCACAGTAGGACTGTCATGAGCCAGGATTTGGATTAATCTATAATCTCTCTGTATGAAATGTACCTTGTAATAATATTTCCTTGGATTTCTTTTTAACTGGCATTTTACTTATATAGCTAGTTGAGATATGGAAAATTAATTATATTAGATTGATAAGTATTTCTTAGGAAAATAGAGGCTGGTGGACTGAGGAGTTTTATGTGCCACCTTCCAGAAAATCTTAAAAAGAGAGATCCAAAACAACAGCCGCCTTTGTGATGAGCTGTAGCACTGTCTTGTCTCAAAAGCTGCAGAATGATGCAGTGGAAGGAATATGTCAGTCTCTGAAATAAGATTATTTCTCATCCATTCAGAAACTGAGATAGAAAGAGATGATTCACTCTGCCTTAAATGATACCACACTCATTGCAGACATTTCCTTCTTTTTCTCCTTTGCTTCTTATATGGTTTATATAGAAGCTTATCAATTAAAGAAGAAAATTATATAAGATATTAATAACAATTAAAACCTTCAAGGTACAAGATGGTGTTGGTGGACTGTTTTGTTTTTTCTTTCCTGGACCAACACCTGGAGTATGTCTCTATTCTTTGTCACCACACCCTAAAATCGCACTGTGTGTGACAGTCTAAAGGAATATGCTCAACTAAGACATACATGGTATTTCTGCATTTAAAAGAAGATCCTCATGAAAGGTGTTCTGAATGCCAGGGCAGCAGATTAGTATATGGTTGACTATTCTAACTGTGGTCAAAGACTTCCCAAAGGTATCTAAGAAAAGCATCCATTGTCAGTTGGCTGGAATTTACTCTACTCCAGAGTACATACATTGAGAAAGTTAATTATCCTTAAATGAAAAAGCCTGTATTTTATGTCTCTGTCAAGCTATGCTAGCATATGATAACTGTGTGCCGCAACATGTGCAGGATCATGGTCTCCCAAACAGTCTATTTCAGTGAATTGGCTGATGTGTGCTACAGCATCCTCCTGGATTGTGTCTTTGGATATCTTCTTCATGGAAACAAAGTCATGATTCTGTCCTGACATAAAGTCAGGATGCACCTGGGACATACCCAAAAGCTTGGGTCCTGCAGTTTAAATGAGAAAAGCTTTAACATTGTGGGTAAAATATAAATACCCATTTTCATTAGCTACAGAAATAGAACAATTTCCTCTCAACAATTTTTATTTAATTTCTAATTAACCCTGTGGTAAGAGCTCAGACTTACATTAATAATAAAAAAAAAAAGGCTTCTCTTTATCTGATCATCTAAGCGGGACTATATAGGTAACATAGGAAGCTGCTGTGAAAGTCCATACTCTGAGCTTTTGCCAGGAAGAAGTGAAAAGACAACAATACATGTTGAAAGTATTTTCAGTTAGCATGTCTGAAAGACTTCAATTACAGAACTTAGCTGCTCTCTCAGCTGCATCCTGTGCAGCTGAATATGCTGAATACTGCCAAATCATTAATTGCTATGGAGAAATAGGGATAAGTAACAGTAGGATTAAAGACACTGTGGATTCTGTTTCAGTTTGTGTGCGTCAGTGCTTGAAAAATAAATATAGAAACTCTTTTTAAACGAAGAGCAAAACAGCTTTCTCCCGAATCCTCTTGCTTTGTTTACATAGCAGCTCCTCCTCAATACATGACCTCAGCCAGTCTTCATATAATAAAGGTATAGATGCCAAAAAAGAGCTTTTGTTTTGTTTGCGTTCAAAGGGAACACTGAATGGTTTCCAGACTTTACAAATAAAGAGACTTAGAGCAAAAAATAACGTTTGTGTTAACTCCTTAATCTCTACTTCATCTTATTACTTTTCAAGGACAGATAGTACTGGTTTGTAATTCCTTATTTTCTTCTGTAAGGTTAACTTGAGAATATTAATAGAATAAAATCTATATGCAAAGCAACACACACTAGAACAATTAGGCTGGATATTATCAATGATCAGTTATGGGGAAGCCAGGAGAATCCATTTGCATGAGACAATAAGCAAAAATTCCTCTCCATAAGATGAAGTTCATGCTGTGTAGTCAAGGATAAAATTTAACTTTCAAACCTGAAATAAGATAAAAATAACCCACCAAAGAAAATTACTGTCACGATATAAGTGCTGTTTGGGGTTTATTTACAAATTCATTAGTATGATTTAAAATATTTCTCAAAAGATCTAATTGTAGCATCTAATTCTACTCTGTCATGCTCCTTGTTACAGAAACTAAGTAACTTGCTTATAAAAAGAAGTACAAAGAGAAGCATGCTGGTTTTCATAATGGAAAAACTACTCTCAGTTGTTAAGTTTCTCTGAAGAATATGCACAGTAAATGGAAGGCAATAGTCTCAGTAGTGTGGGGGTATAGGCAGTAGCAATATTTTACATGTGACTTATATTTTCATTAGGTAATTGTCAGCTTTCTAGTCTACTGTTTTTCTTAAGCCATATATTTATGATTCAATAAACTATTTTATGTAATAGCTACTGTAATTCTATGGAATGCAACATTAAATGAAAACCACTATCCATTTTTAGTTGCTTAATTTTCATTAGAAAATTTTGCTGATTTTAGACCAAAGGAAGCACTCAAACCCAGGAATTTGGCTCATCTGTTTTGGCATGTACTGTTTGTGGTTGATGTCACTGTGGGCTGACCTCAAAAATTAGATCTGGAGTAGTGTTTTTGCTCTTGCCTTTACTACTGGCAGCAGTGTGAATCTTGCCATTGTTTTAAATGTCAATAGGCTTCAACACTGTGACTCAGTTTCCTTGCTAGAGGAAAGACATTATAGGTAAGCTTTCTTACTCTACTCCTAACCTCCCCCTTACTTATGTTTCTGAAACCTTTTGTAATTTTAAAGATGCTGTAAAACTAAAAAGTATGATTCTATATCCAGTTTAGTTCTTTAGAGGGTATTGACTTACCAGTAGATGTCCTTTTTGCTTTTATTGCTTTTTATAACGTAGTACGTAGTTCTCACTTTCAAATCTTGGAGTAGTTCATCTTAGACTTTTATTTGTCCAAACGTGCAAGCTAAAGTATTGTTTTCTACTTTGTTTAATTCAATATATATATTTACAGTAATATTGAGCTGTAAGTAAACATTATATATAAATAGAAGCTCTTTGAAGGCAAAGTGAAAACTGATGCATTGTAGATTTCTGTGCTTTGAAAAATCTGCTCAGGCTAAATCAGAATGTATTTTTTTCTCTCTGTTGTATGTAAGGTGAATTATAGACCATTTTTTACTTCATCTGTAATAGGAAATACTCTTGTTTAATCAGGTTTTATTGTTTTAGTATTTTATATTTTATAAAAGTTAGGGTTTTTTCCAAGAAAGCTGAATAATAACCTTTGCAAGAATTGATTTGTATCTGTAAATGATTTCCATATTTATTATATGATAGGGAATTCGCTGGCACGAAAATACTATGTTACTGTGTTTGCAAAAGACATTTATTTAATATTCATTACTGTGTTTGTGTAATAACAGAAACTTAATTGAGCCAATTTTATTGTTTATTCCTTCAATGTTGCGATACATTTTCTGCATGAATCATTTTTTAGATTCTTAAACGGAGTTGTTTTTTTTTTGTTTGAGTGATGCTGAGCCAAGTAAAATTGCCAGCAGTATTTTCTTTCATTCATCAAACTCCACGTTAAGGTTTTATAAAATGAGACTCCTCCATCATAATTAGTAGTAATCTAATGTAGTGTGATTAGTAGCAATCTAATGTAGTGTGGAATGCCAGAGAATGTTCAGGAGTGAGAAGGTGGACCTGACCTGCATGTCCACAATCCCCTGGTCCTTGTCATCTAGCCTGGGACTGGGCCAGAGCACACTACGTACCCAGGCTTTCTTCCTGAGGAACCCAGAGAAAAGCTGGAAATAAGAGGTATAGGCTGCTTGCGAGGTCTTGTCCTTGTGTGATGTGGAAAAGCATCCCTGAACTTGGCAGATGGGAAGCTTTGAAGACCCCATAGTTTAGTCAGATGGCTGAGACTAAACAGTAAAATGTGTGATAAATATAAAGGGCCTGTGGCTGCGTTGAAGGACTGGAGAAGCGGAGATGTAGATGTGTACCCTGTTGTTAAGCTGTAGAGGTGACTCCATTTGTCATTTTTGCTACGAATGCAAGATTTTCCCTTCTAAATTCAGACTTCTATATGGAACAGTGTTTGTTGAATTTGGTTAAAACACATTTATAGTTAATGAAAATAAAACTGGAATTGGCTAGTCATTTATAGATGATATTTTGACTAAAAATAAATTTTTGCTTTTGCTTTCTGTTTTTACAGGGGTTAAAATACTTGGGAATGGGATAGAAATATACCTCTTTCAGAAAGGAAGTGATACCACAGATGCAAGTAGAGCAGTGAGCAAGAGACATGCTAATAAAATGTCTTCTATGACTTGGAATCAGAGTGGGGCTGATTGTATAAAACAAACAAACAAACAAAAAGTAGTATGTGTTTGAACAGTGATTTGTATTTTTAAAATTCTTTGCAATGAAGTCATAATTGGAGAAAAAATTCAGATTCCAATGAACTTGACTGTTAGAAGGAAGAAGTAAAGGATTAAGGGAAGATTGTCCATTCCATATTAGTGTATTTTATCTAAGAAAAAGGATAGAATGCAAGAAACTGTTTATGCTGTGTTTATGAAAAATAATCCCCATAACACTGCAGAACATAGTCAAGAATGCTGTGAAAAAGAACATTTTGTTGTTGCCAGGATTCA
Source organism: Apus apus (assembly GCF_020740795.1). NCBI lineage: Eukaryota > Metazoa > Chordata > Aves > Apodiformes > Apodidae > Apus > Apus apus. The sequence continues at coordinate 75,319,388 of NC_067285.1, read as the reverse complement.
GTGAAATCCTTAGAAAGGATAGTTAGATAAGTGCTTGTTTCCAGTATTACGAAGAGCTGTAACACAAAAGGGAAAACAGGAATATTACATAAATATCGCTGGAAACAGCTCTTTGCTCACAGTTCCAGGTGTCTTTGCAACAGCAGTCTTCTCCAGAACCTCTTTTTCCTTTTTACTTTTCCTCTGGGCTGCTTTGTAACATTTCCAAATCTTTCCACTTTTTATGGCTGCTTTTGGTAGCCTTGGATAGTCAAATCTACACAGCTTTGCAAAATCCAGTGTCCCAGATGGGATGGATGACAGACAATGAGTATTTGCAGTAATCAAGATTTATTGCATACAATGTTGGTGGTTTTAATTATTCTGGACAAGAGGCATGAGTACAGTAAAAATGTAGGGAAATTGAGAGATAAGAACACAAGTGCAGTTAGGATACAAAGGGTATATTAGCAGTGAATTTTACTACTTATAATTAAATCAAACAACAAAGATGAACCACTAAAATGCTGGCAACTTACTTATTATCAAATACCATATTAGGCCTAAAACATCAACCATCATCTTTAAAAGATCTTACAGTCTTAATAATGAAGATTACTTAATGTTAAGTTTGTTAATAAAGACAGTGCATGAGTAATATTTCTCACACATGTCAGGCCACAGCCTTGGTTGGACCACAGCTCCTGAGAATTAGTCTCTCTGGCAGACATCCCCGCTGGAGGAGAGAAGGTCCAGCAACTTCCTGGGGAAAGTGTACGGAGATCCTTTTTATCAAAAATGGGACCAGGCTTTTGTAGAATAAAGTGGATTGACTTCTGTCATTTAACCATTATCCATACCTCTGACATCTGTCATTGGAGAATAAAAGGAAAACAGTAGGAAAAACTATGAAGGCCTTGTTCTCACCAGGCAAACTCTGTTGTTTATCTGTTTGTTATTACTTTATCTCAGTTTCAGGCCTAGTTGTGGCTGGGCTGAGCTCTGTGTTCTTCTACACCAGAGAGCAGCTGGTCTTATGCACAACCACTTGGCCCTCTGTTTATACCTTTCAAGGGTGTTACCAGCACAGAGTTTGCTAGGCCTTTTCCCTTCTCGTGGGAACCTTTCACTTCAGGCCTGTGCCTGCAAAACTGAGAGACAAAACCACTTAAATCATAAAAGGGAACTGAAGCAGGCATATTGAGAGATAAACCTGCTACATCCAGGTTTATCATTTCCCCAAATTCATATTTAAATTTAAAATTCCTTGATGTTAAGGCTGTGGAAAGCAGTTCTATCCTGCTGTTCTGGGCTGCACTTTGAGAAGTTGTTTCTCATGTTTCTTCTGCTACCAGCAAATGGGCATCTAACTGTCAGATCTGGCCCTGTGTTGAAAGTATTTGAATAATGCAGTGTGAAATTTTTAAGTGTGTAAAAATAATGTGAGTGCTGCATCTTCGATCACTGTGTGAGTATTTTTGTCATGGGACACCGAGGGCATATATGTCCTGTGTCAGCTGCAGGTTTGAAAATGGCTTTGCATGTTTGAGGACACGAGCACAGCTAGGATTCCATGGTAGCCTTGTCCATCCTATGCATAGGGAACAATTTCACCATGAACTTCCCCAATTTTGTCTCAAGCAAAATGGGCTGTTTCACTACAGATCAGTATGAGAGAGTGAGCTTACACCCATGGGATGGACACTTAAGACTTAGGATGCATTGGTTTGTATTCTTATTCCTTAATTTCTGTGGGACTGTTCAGATGTCAGGGCCATTTAGACATTCTGGTTCAAGTAAAGACTCAATACATACAAAATTAATAATTAGCCATTCAGAGTTGTTTTCTTATTACTAAAAAGCATTCATACATTTTTTACAAATAATTCTCTACCAAATATTGCTTTAAATTTATTTTTTATGAAAGTTTTGATCAGCCTGGTTGATTTCCTTTATTTCTTTTCTCCTGTTGTTTTTAGTTGAGGGAATAAAACCCTAAATTGTAATTATGTCTTTGAGGCAAAAATGTTACATTCATTGTATCATCCTGTGGTTTTGTCTGTGCTGCTGAAATTGTAGGAGAGAGGAGCCATTATGATCAAAGGAGATTATTAATGCAGTTTAGTTTTATGTTTAATTTTAACCTAGGTCATTAAACAATTCACTGAGTCCTAGAGTCTCCAAAGCGTCAAAATTGTGAGGAAAGTTTAGTCTGTGTAGCACAACAAACTCCATTAAACTACTTTAGATAGTCACGAGGGCATGCTTTTTTTTTAGGATATGTTCATTATCTTTTGCTTTATGCCAGCCAGCTTTTATGGATTATAAAGCAGGAAGCTTAAATATAGTCCAGACCATTAAAAGGGTTTTGCATTCAATTGTAATGTCTATAATTGCCTTAATTATGTAAATTAAGGGGCGTTGCCATTCTTATGATACATTAAAAGCTTTAGAAGTGTGTCACAGTAGTCCTATTGAGAATAAATAACCAAAGAGCTGCAGATCGTATGCTAAGTGTCTGGATCAGCATTATCTTTCTGTTCATGCAATGTACTAATAAGCTAACAAGATGCTGCTGTGTTTGTTTCTCTATTACTGGTGTGATTATAATATTTTTTACTTATACTATTTTTATACCATCAATATACAGTTAGAAGTGTTTCATTGCTCATCAGTGGGAGATAACTGCTAGAAAAATACTTTCTTTGTCAGATAGCTATTTTAAACTAGTTTATTTGCCAGTCCTGCTTATTTTTGGAAAGTAGAACATGTGGTGGAATTGTATAACCTACTGCTGAGTTATTTTGTCCTGTAATTGTGTAGGTCGGAGCTCACTGGATAGTGGACTGTCCTTAAGTAATTAAGGAATGGACTGATGGTGGTTCAGTAGTGTTCTGAAAGAGTGCTGGATCAGTGAGTTCCACTGAATTGTCTTCAAGTAGGATGTAAACTCAGTGGTATTTAAAGAACACATTATACCCTTTTTTGCAACCAGTTCTCAATAACACTAATTGAATATTTAGCAGTTGAGTTTTCTGTTTGCTTCACTACTTCACCTGTGCCGTCTGTGCTCCCTGGTTAAATAGTTGCAGTGTCACTTTCCTGAATTGACTGCTTTAACAGCTGGTAGAATTTTGTGGTGTTTTTTTTTTAAGTACCAAAGTCCTTTAAAAGATAGGGATAAAAAGTCTGTCTTTGGCAGATACTGTTAATGATTCTATAGTTACTACACAGATACTCGCAGAAATAAAATGTGCTATTTACAGAGTTAATATCCTGATGGTATAGCATCACTTTCTGAATTGTTGTTTGTTACTTCTTTTTTTAAGATGCATGTTGGATCTCAGGCAAAAATTTAAACATTTATTTTTTGAAAGTGACCTCCATCATGAAAATAAATTTCTACTTAAGCTGACTTTAAGTTATTATGCCAGTAACTTAGACAAGAAAAGAATTTTCCTTGTTACCAGCATCTCTTTACTTGGTTATGTAGTTTCCTCCATCTTCCAGTAATTAAGATACAGCCAGTACTTCCACATAAAATACCTCTTCTGAGCATACAGACAGAAGAACAATATGTATTTACTGATTCACTTTTTACTTTCTTTGCATAAATATTCAAACTCTCTTTCACAATTGAGAGCCGTTGTTCTTTTGGTTGCTGTAATGTTTTGAGGCACTATAAAACAGTTTGTGTGGCTGGTGCATATTCACTGATGCACTGAAAACATCTATCTGTGCAGTGAAAGTGTGGTGACACTTAGGCCATATTCACATCATCTGGTTATCCTACTAATTTCAAGCTGTGATAGTTTCTAAAACTTTGAAAAGGTGATACAATGCTAATAAGAGATATGACAATGTGCTTGCTATCCACAGCAATCACTATGTGCTTCTGAGTGTCTTCAAAAATGCATCTTCCTTAAAAAAAAACCCCAGCCTTACTGTTCATGCCTAATTGTCATTTTACAATTTTCTTCAAGTCCTGCTAGCTTTTAGGCTTCTTGTAGGTTATTATAGCTTTACTTAGAGTCTTGGTAAAAAAAGTTAATCAATATGCACTTGTATCAGCATGATCTAAATCTGTTTCAGGTGATCTATTTTTTATCTCTCCACTACTTTTACTATCAAGAAGGCTGGTTTTCTCTTTTTAAATTAAAAAATATTTTTTTTTCTGTACTCTTGATGAATCAGCATTATAAAAACATTTTAATAAAATAATTAGTTACTGGCTCCAGTTGTCATAATTACACAGCTGTGTTGCTTTTTATCTGCTTCACAGAATACAATATTATTATTTTTTCTTGATGTGTCAACTTTCTATCCCAGATGCAGGCTGCTAGAAATGTCAGAAATCCTCTAAATAAAATATTAAAGTATTCCTGAAAAAGGGAAAACCCAACTTCTTCCCTGAAGGCACCAAGCTCCCTGAAAATGTCTGGCATCTGTGTTAACTGTTGTTCCTGCTGATACTGCAAGATCAAGTGCTACAGCCACCTTGCATGCAAGCATCAGCAGTTGTTCAGTTGTATCAAATTGTAAGCTTTGGCTCATTAACTTAGTGACACCTTTGTAATAGAATTAAAAGGAAAAGCATTCAGCTTTAAAACATAACTACCCCCTAAAATTAAATGCCTTTGAAAAACAGGTTTGTATTGTGATTTACTGGCACTGAAATGTGTTTTTGTAAAAAAAAACAACAAAAAACAACCAAAGAAACCCGATCTTACATTTACCATTGATGAGAGTGCAAAGCAAGTAAGGAGAAATCCTGTATTGATATATATTGAATAATAATTTTTGTCAAAACTATTTGCATTATTTTTCAAATTTTTGAGATAATGCTAAAGCCATCTTTAGGGGAAGCCAAGTAATTAAGATGGTTTCGTTCTGTTTTATGTTTCTTTTCAGCAGGATTTTCTCCCTATCTGAATTTAGGTGTAAAGTTTTAAGCAGGTTTATAACACAGTTTACTATATCTTATAGGAATCTGATTTTTGTGGATCTCATTTTCTTTTAAGGTCAGTATTTGAAGTTGATCACCCTCTGTAGTATTTCTGTATGCACAATTTAAGAGGATTAAAAGATACCATATAGGCCACTAATATACTGTATTATTTAGTTAACTTCTAAAGTCTACTGAGAGATAGGATAGAAATATATTTTCAGAGACAAAAGCTGAAAGTAGCCAACAGTATTAAGTGTGTTAAGGCTGAAGGATGCAGGCAGTTGTCAGAGACCAGCACCTGTACCAGTTTCCTATTTAGAAGAGGAAAGCCAGAAATCAAATCAGTTGTTCACAGGATTATTTTGTACATGCATTTATTTCTTTCGGTAGTGTTCAGGGTAGATTTTGTAATGCAAACACTGATTTGCTGTGTCCATAGTTGATCCAAATAATAATTTAATTATTATTGAGAACTGTCACTGAGTGTAAGGATTAGAAGTTTAGACCTGCTACAGCAAGCACCTCTGTAGTGTTCATTTGTGGGCAACCTGAATCTTGCTGTGTTATTCTGCAATAATCACTCTTACCCATTCAGCCAGACTGTCAGGATGTATACCCAGGATAGACTGGAAAAACTGCCCCTTTTTCCATTTAAAACTTCCATAATTGAAATAAAAATGCATATATCCATTAAGAAGGCATTTGCAAAGAGATCCATGATTTAACGTTTGTTTTTTAAGCACTAAGCAGAGAGCCGGTGCATATATGCAGATCGGCTGCACTGCGTATGCAGCGGGTCTGGTGCATCCCAGATGCTTGCAGTTTATTGATTTAAGATTTGAATTGTACACTCTTCTGGGACAGCTGAACATGGAATGGTCTACTGCTCTTGCTCCTGATATGGTCTGCAATTCCATTTTTAGTCTCAGGATTTTGGGGTAGATAATGAACAGAATTCTAAAAAAAAAATTAAATATGGTAACCATTGAGCAGTTTGTTCCAATGTATCACGTTGAGGCAGTCATCTGTTACATAAAATAAGTAGTGAATAAAAAATCCTTATCAAACATTATAAATGCTCATCAATGTTATTCTGAATGATGAAGAGTTCATTTTGCAAAGGAAAGCCAAAGAGTAACTATGAAAACAAAGTGCATTTGCCTATTGTGATCTTCATAGTATAAAACAGAAAAAATCTGAGTATCAGCTTTTCAAGGAGCTAACGTTTAAATGAGTACTCTAAGACAGAAGAGAATCCAAAGTAAGGAGTTTAAAGTCTTTATTTTTTGTAATACTATCACTATCAGTCTCAGTGTTAAACTGCATTTTAGTTTTTTTGAACATTGAATATGCTTAATCTATGAACTACCAGGTCATATGAAAACTTGCATTTTCTGAAAGATTCTAATTTCCTTGTTTCTTCTCATGCTACAAGGGAAAATGATTAGACATGGACTCAAAAATCATGCATATCTTCATTTGTTTTCTTTGTAATTGTTGCATAAATGTCCGTCAATTAATTTAGATTAAAATGCTCATCATCTTACGTTTCTGAATACCTATTATTTTGCTCCAGAATAAATTCATTCTGTAACAGTATAATAATTGTAAAAGGTGTTTTGATACAGAAATATGTGCAGAGTGACAAATACATCATTTCACAGAAAAATTTGCAAGGCCAAAGTGATTAAATGGGACACCTGTATTATGTGTTGTACAAGAAAATTTTTTAAAAAGTGTGACTCATTAGCTCTTGACACTTCAAAATGTGAGAGACTTAAGAATGAAACGGCTTAGAAAAGGGAGAAAGATAAAAAAAGAAAATGTGAATAGCAAGGAGATGGTGATTCTTAAATTATGCCTTTGGCTTGGGAGCACAGTTTTGTGCCCACCAGGTGGGTGCTTGGCTACCTTGTGTAGAAGGAAGAGAGGAGAGAAATTCCCTGGTTTTTTTAGGGTTTTATTCAACCATATATTTATGTTCCGAACTTCTGAAGAGCCTCCCTATTTATTTAATTTTTAATGTGGAAAAAGAGAAGCAATTAAAATCTAGATACCCAATGTACCTAGTTGACCCACCTTCAGAGAGGTTTTGGAGCATTTGGGATTTGCTCCCCTATGCGACATTATCACTGCTTATATTCTCAGGAAGTTTCTTCTGATTATTATCACTGTTGAGTGAATAATCAGATAAGCTGTTGCCTACATCTTCTTCATAGGTGACTGATGTCAATGCCTTTTGAAAATGTCATGCTTTCTGTTTCCTTGTTTGTTAATTCCTACTAAGATACCATCTAACTCTCCAACATATTTGGGCATAAAGCAATGAACTAGAAATTCAGTATTCGTTTATTTTCATTTGGTAAGCTGTTTACTTATGTCAGATATTTTATATAGCAGTGTCCCAGTGGTAGGGGGAGCATTTTTGAGTTTGATGGACCGTGTACAGTGCTGTTATTTAGACACAGCTCCCTCACGCTGACTCATATTGAAAGAAGCAGTATTACTAAGTAACACCAGGCACAATTATAAATGGGGAGAGGAGTGACTGGAGAGCAGCCTTGCGGAAAGGGATCTGGGGCTGCTGGTTGACAGCAGAATCAGTATGAGTCAGCCATGTGCCCTGGCAGGCAGGAGGGCAACTTCCATTCTGGGGTGCATCAAGCACAGCATTACCAGCTGGTCAGAAGTGATTGGTCTGCTGTATCAGGTGTTGGTGTGGCCTCACCTTTAGTGCTGTGTGCAGTTCTGGGCCCCAAAATTCAAGAAGGATGAGAGGATACTTGGATGTGTCTAGAGGAGAGCAGTTCTGGTGAAAGGGCTGGAAGCCATGTCCTATGAGGAGCAGTGAGGACTGTGTTTGTCTAGTTTGGAGAAGTGACTGAGAGGTGACTTCATTGCTCAGCCATTGGTCAGCCCTGAATTGTTCAGGCAGTTGGTCTAGATGATCACTGTAGGATCCTTCCAACTGAAATAGTCTATTTAAAGTCAGTAGGCATTATTTTAATCTGATTGCTATTCTATTTATGAATCTTTCCACTTTCTTGTTTAGTAAATTTCTGCAAATTACAGTATGGCATGTCTTAAGGCATCAACATCAAGATTCACAAATTTATTTTCTAGTAGCTGGAAGATAATAAAACCAAACTTTGTTCCATGTTTTTTTATATATATATTTTATATATATATATATTTAGCCTGTACAGGAAATCCAGTTTCCTGTAAAGTTTAAAGCTTTAAGGACTTTTTTTGTTTTATGTTTGTGTTCTGAGGCTGAAACAATCAAGTTTTGATACCATTTTAAATTGAAAATGAAATGTCTTTGGGTTTGGTGGGCTGTCAGTAATTTCTTGAATCATCTGGGAAATGATAGTGATCAATTTGATATATTTTTTTTAGTGAAATCTTTTGACAGCTCAAGTTACTGGCTAGTTTCAGAAATTACTAGTTGAAGTTGTACTGATTTCTTTTTTACTTTTTTTTTCTTTTTTTTCTGTTTTAAAGTTAAACTAGTTTACCACATTGACAACTTCTGTCATGCTCCATCATGTCTTGCAACAAATTTGTCTAGTCTTCTTAGATTCTCATTTTTCACTTACTCATGTATGATTATCAGTAGACAACACTTCCAGCTGTCTTTGACTGTTTAATAGGTCTTTAGTCAGCTGTGGCAAAAGGTTAAAAGTGGCTATAACTTTTTTGCATACACTTTAGACTTATAATCAGTGCAGATATAGTGGTGATGCTTTGAATGTGTCTGCTCTCTGTTGCTTCTGTCAGGGCTGAGCAAACAGAATCAATGTGGCGTATTCAGCTGGTTCTGCACAGTCAGATACCTTTAATAAGATTTAAACATAGAGTATCAATAAATGCAAACTAATCGGGTTTCCCATTGAAGATGGCTTATAGCCTGTCTGAGGTGCTTGTCTGTGGAACTGTGTCAAAACAGCACATACAGGGACTTCTGTTCTCTGTCCCTGTCTGTGATCAAAATCAGTTTCTTAATCAGTGTTGGATTTTCATTCTAGGGGCTACAGTAAGAACTGTTAAAAAAAACTCAACCACAACAACCAAAAACCAAACCTGCAAATGTCTTAACATTCTAGGAAACAAGCAAGCTTATAAGGCAAGTTTGCAATCAAGTTAAAGCAAAAAAGCTCCACGGTATTAACAGTTGTCAAATAATACTTAAAGCAATTTCCTGCTGATCTAATGCTGTAATTCAGTAATTACTGTATTATAGTATTATTTTAAATATTTTTTTTTTCTATACTTACTGACCTTTTCAAAATTCTTACTACATCCAGTCCTGCATAAAACTGTAAAACCGTAAATCAGTCTTCCAGGATTGACTTTTAATTATAACAAAGGTATTCTGTGTGGTATGATTATGTGTTACATTTATTCTTTTTCATAGTTACCAACTCTTGCTAATCCATGAGCAGCCATAGAATTTTTTGTTGTTGTTGCTAAAACAGGAGTTATATATAAAATTACTAAACCAGCATTTTTCAATATGAGTAGCTTACATGTTAAGAAATAATAGCAATCCTGGCTCTTAATGTATAAACATATGTTGGTGATGTCCATTTATAATACATACAGACAGCAACAGCTGAACAAAATGCCAAGTCCACTCAGGTTTTCAAGCAGTAGGCACACTATAGTCTTCAACTCTCAAACCAGGAGGAAAGGCAGGGTGTTGTATAATAGAGAAATTAGGGTTTTCCTGTTCATTGAAGGGAAAACTGGCCTTACGGAAGTCAGTGACAAAACTCCTCCTGAATATAACCAGGATTTCTGTTTGTTTAATGAACTAAGAGCTATTGAGAAACTCTTTTATTCGGACCTACTGCTCTGCAAGTAAATTTTCTTGGTGGTGGTACCTGCTATTGAATCCAGTAATCTCTGCACACATTTGCTGTGCCTCAGCTTCATCTTCCTAAGCAGGGATCTGCTGTAGTCTACAAGTCACTGAGGTGCAGGATCAGCATCTTGAAACTGCAGCAATGAGCCGTGCAGACAGGAGAGTAACATTATTCTGGGCTCAGCACAGTGATAACAGAACTACATGGGTTTTTTCACCTCAGTTGGTTCATATATGAATGTCTGTACTTGTATCTTTAAAAGCTACCTGAATAACCCACTGATCCAGCTCGTCCAGTAGAATAGAATAATTTCTCAGGACTCTATAATGCTATATTGATCCTAATGCTGGAGGAAGACCCTCAACATACCCTAATGTCACAAGAAGTTTGCTTAATCATATACCAGTCTTTGTTAGTAATACTAGCTTTGTTCTGTTCTGTGTATAGATGGTGCTGATTTGTGCCTGTTATAAGAACTCCTTTCAAAAACTTTTGTACTTGAGAGAAACAACCATGCAGGTAGACTGCAGTCCCATGCTTCACTATGCATCCCCTTTGTCCCATTCTTGGAGACTGAGTAGCGGGGTAGATGATGAGCCTTTGATCTGATCTACCGTTGTCACTCTTAGTTCTTCTGTAAGCTACAAAGAACATGTATTGTCAGGGGCCAAGTTTTGAGAAGTTCGTTCCAGTATTTACAGACCATATGCATTTTACTAAAAGAAATATGTCACTATGAGAACAGTTGGACATTGGAATAATCTCCCCAGGGAAGTGGTGGATTCCCCAACCCTGGACGCTTCTAAGACTCGGCTTGAGAAGTTCCTGGGCCATCTCCTCTGAGCTGTGGTCCTACCTAGAAAAGGTTGGACCAGATGATTCTTGAGATCTCTTCCAGCCTGGCATTCTATAATTCTAAAATGACTGGAGACACTACCTGTAAACAGAAGCGTCTTATAAGTAGTGACACAGAATTTTATCACTAACCTGTTGTGTTGGCTAGAGAGAAATTTCTTTAATCGGGCTTGTAACTTGTGATCCACAAATTTTATCTTATGGGATAACAAATAGTGAAAAGGTTTCAGGAGGGTCTGGATCAAGCAGATTTTTGCTTATCCTTTAATAAAAATAAAGTCTGTATTTCCTTGAGACACTCAGATATTCTGCAGATAGCCAGAAATTATCAGGTTCTCCATTACGTAACCTATTTAAATTCTGTGAACTGAAGACATCTCTAAACCATGGATCAAGCAGGAGTAGAAATCATACCACAAAAAGACTGCTCTTTCCGCAGCACCTATGAATATCTGCTCCTGGAGACAAGGCACAAGGCTTGGTAGAGTTTGATCTGACTATAAGCAGTCATTATTATGCATGGCTCTGCAGCCACTGATTTGTCGTTCTTCATGATGGGATGTTGCTGTTTTCCTGTGTTTGCTGTAGTAACAATTTTCTCCTGTATTTTTTTCCAGTCTAGTAAGCTTGTTCTCCCTACAAAGGAGATTAATGGAGTACCTTCACTTGAAGTTTTCCAGTCTTTTCTTTAGTTTTTCTTCCTTTCACAGATTTTCTGATTGAAGCCTGGTTTTCCTCTCTGATGGGCTCAAATTTTAACAGAGGCCATAGTTCTTGTTCAGCTACTACAGTGTTCCTAAGGAACTCTATTTTTTAGATACTATAGGAGATGTATAGATATCAGAAGAATGCACTGAGCAATTTAGAGACCAAACATTCATCTTAACATGAGAAATGCTATTAATTCTTCTGGAGAAAGTTTACAGATCTCTGAAATTTTAAGTGGCAGCATTGAAACTGTGGATTTCCTCAACATTGTATTCAATGTTATTGCAAATGACAAAAGCTACAAAGTCTCGGATGACCTTGCACCTTAAAGTCACTGAGTGCTTTGATTTTTTAACACTTTTACAGTGTCTTCTGTTGCCAATTCAGATAACTTGATTTCTATTTTTAGTGTCTCAAGTGACAGTTTTTAGCCCTGTATGTAAGAAGAAGTGTTTAGGAGCTGTTCAAATGGTAAATGTCTTCTATTTCTTGCCTTCTAGTCTTTGTTCAGTTTGAAAAGAGAGAGGCTAGATAGATGAAGAACTTTATTTTTTGTTCCTGGCTGACAGGATATGTTAGAGCAGAAAACTGTGGTTAAAGCTTTTCAAAATGTGCACACTGTTAATAGTTTCAGCTGGTTATCTGTATTGTGTTGGCATGCACAGACCCGGATCTGTATTAGGAAAACAGTAACCCTGGGGTCGGAATCCAGTCTGTTCAGACAAAACCTTTATTATCTCAGTGCATCAGTCAGTAGACCAGGTTGAAAACACTGAATATTTTGAGGAAAAGAAAGGATAACTTTGTTGGTGGACATTTTTCTCTTTTTCATTAATTCTGTCAACAATTTTATTTTGAAAGAAGTGTACCAATCTCTGGAAGTCTTATTGGTTTCCTCCTTGGCTCTTGTCCTTGATTATCTGTTGTATTAGTTCACTGCCAGACTTTGCTGAGGTCAAGTAGCCTTCATCCTTAAGATGTGCCTCTGGAAATAGTTTTCTTCATGGACTTCTTCCTTCAGACTGTATGAAAGAAAAGCAGCAGATTTTATAGTAGTTTAGCTTGCAAAGTTTTGTGGAGGTATCTTGTCAGACTTTGTGCCCTCCAACATTTTCACAGACCTATGTGCCTCACCAGTGCATGCTTCTCATATCCTTCTTAATTATTTATAAAACAGCACTTTGAACAAGCTTCCCCTTCTTCTCCAAAAATAGTAATTGTAATTCAACAGGATCACTGTTGGTAATGCAGGATTTTTTTTATTTAAAAGATGTATAACCACATTACAAATTACCATGGCTATATGAATTCTTGTCTCTATGAATATTCATATATATTTCATAAAAATTACTAGATCTACATCAGACATTCATGAACAATCCCTCTGGTTTTCAGTGCATAGACTAGCAAAACAGAATTGCACTTTGCTAGCATAGTTCATATACACACATATAAACATTTCAGATATTTGCACCCTAATTGTATCTTTTTAAAACTATTACTTTCTTCATTTCTCCCTCAATTTTTGATTAGTTAATTTCTGTGGAGACACAGCTGTAGATTACGTTGACTTAAACAGAGTTCTGTTTTCAATGAGGCAGTGGTGCTGTGTAGTAGAATTCACATCTCAGTGCATGTGATTCCTCTGCCAGGGAGAGTGGGTTTGCTGTTCTGTAACAGACATCATGGATTGACTGCCATAGTTTTCTTCATTAGTAGAGAAAGCTCTGATGGCCTCACTTTAGAAAAGGCACAAATAATTACCTACATTGGAGTGATGCCACCTTCTCAGTCATCACTGAGAGGTCTACAAACAACTGTGCTCATTAAGGCACAATTTTAATTGATTAAGAGCAATGTTAATCATTAAACATTCAAGAAGGACACAAAAGCAAATGGTTAGGTTAAGTATAAAGTTGTTTAAAGCATTGAATGACAATCTAAATGCAAAAAGAAGAAAAATGCTGCAAGGCCAGCCTTTAATCTGTTAAACTCTAGTGGTATCCAATGTGATGCAGAATTCCTTTATGCCAGACACTTGCAGAACAGAGTTTAGTTAATTTCTGTTAGGTGATTGTTCAGCCCAAAGTTCAATTCTGCTGTTCTTCCTGGCAAGAGAAAAGGTGAAAACCAGTAGACAGTCCTGCCAAGGCACAATGGTAATTTTCTCTCACAGTGGGAAAGAAAGGTCTGTTAGTCCCTCCCAGGTTCTGTGTGCAGAATTACCTGATGTGGAAAACTTTTTAAGCCTCTTAGCAGCACAGAATATTTCTGATTTCAGAAATGCCTAATTTGAAATACTGAAATAATATATACATAATTTTAAGGTTTTATCTTGTATCCTTGTCTACTAGGTTTCAAGAGTTTTTATGTCGAAGACAAAATGTCTTTGCAGGACCATGTCAATCTTCTCCTTGAAACAAAGAAAATGTCCTGACTTTCTGCCAGAGCTGTGTAATGATTTCAGGAATCCTTGAACCTCAGTTCAAAATACTACCTCACATTTGGGTTATGGTTGGCTGGAAAGCTTTCCTCACTAAGAAAATTGCATTCCCCGCCCCCCCCCCCAATTTGGTACTTTCCATATCTTACATTATGTGAAATAGTGGATTCAATTGAAGGTATGAGAATGTTTGGGAATGACAAGATCTTGGAATACAGCATGTTACAGTGAAGTGTCTCCTTGCTAACCGCTTTTGCTGACTATATAGCTTCAAAAGTATGCAATTTTAGAGATAATACAATTTTCATCCCCAGAAATCAATAGTTCAGAATAACAGAGCGTGATGAGAAATTATAACCAGCCCTAAGCATTTAGCAAAGGAAGCTATATATATATATTGACTGTCCTCCAGAAAATAAATTAACAGATTCCACAATAGGTCTCTGATACTTCTGACAGATTAAGGAATTACCGTTGTCTCATTTAATTGCAATGTCTTAGTGAGTTTATATATTTTATATTGAAAATAGTATCTTAGAACATCTGTATGTTGTGGTTACTACTATTTCTCCTGTACTCAGAAGTGAATGTTATATTTAAATGTGAAGTCTTTAAAACTATGACGACACAGAAAGATTGGATTTATTTAATGAAAATGTATTTTAATTGAAATAATTCTACATTTTATGATACATTAATCATGAGCAGAATGTCTATATGGAAAATTAGTTTGAGGTAGTAAGAGTAAGCAGCTACAGTTCCTTGATACGTTGTTTGCAGCATTTCTGTTAATTATTTCTTAACATAGAGTAACTGAAATAGAAAATTCATTATATTTAGTTACATAGTAAGGAAATAAGAATGCTTTTATTGGTTAATTTAAAGGTATCTTCCTAAAATCGTAGGCCCTAGAGGTAACAGATGGCTAATAAACTTGATGTGCTCATGAAAATAGAAACACACATAAGACATTTTTCAATTTGCAGCCTTTTTTAAATGAAAATAATTCTGCTTATACATATGGGACTGTGAAAAGATGACTGAAATTGCTGTTCCATCTATTAGTTAGAAGTTTGAAGGGCTTTTTGTCCTTCTGCCAAATTTACTAGGTTTTGCAACCACATTTCTTTTTGCCATATGTTATTCTTCTCATTTGTGACAGTGATGCTACAGAGCTAGAAATGCTGCCATGTGTTGCAGGAGTTATAAGGCCATTTGTACACAATTTTAGTTAGAGTGGTTTTAGACATTCAGAGTTAGCTAGATGGGGGGCCAGCCCGTAGTCTGGAGCCAAGAATTTTCAGTTCAAACAGTGGGTTCCTTGGTGCTAAATTGATAAACTTGTGGAGAATGGCAGCCTTGCAGAGTACTGACACTGAGTAGATAGGTTTTATGTGATGTTCCAGTGTACTTCAATAGATACTGTCTTTAAAGGCAGCGCTGAACTCTAATGGCAGTATTAGGGTTACTGTATTTTCACACATGGCCCTCTGGAAAGCAAATACATTTATATGCACATGTATGGATGTGCA
Organism: Apus apus; assembly: GCF_020740795.1. Taxonomy (NCBI): domain Eukaryota; kingdom Metazoa; phylum Chordata; class Aves; order Apodiformes; family Apodidae; genus Apus; species Apus apus. The sequence continues at coordinate 75,304,055 of NC_067285.1, read as the reverse complement.
GTTAATCAGTGCACCTCAGATGGGTAATATTTAGTGTGCAGCCATACAGTAGTACATTAGTGGATGGTGATGCATTAGAAGGGCCTAAGGGTCGTACATAGATACACGTCAGCTGTGAACTGCTCTAAATCCTTCTCACAGTTGAGTCAGAATTGCTGCTGTAAGCAGGCTTCTGGATCTCTAGCAATCCTGGACAGATGGGTTGCAATCCTCAAGTTACTGCATGAAAAAACGCTCTTGCATTTTCAGAGGAAATAGAATAGAGTTACAAAACAATAGAAAGTAGTATATTTTTCCTTTTAAAGAGAGCACGTCTAGTCTTTCATGTAGTGAGCAACGTTCATGTGAATGGAACGATAACCACAGGACATGAATGTCTGGACCTTGCCCTGAGCAACCTGATGTAATTAGACCTGTTTTTATCAGAGGGTAAGACCAAACACTTATAAGTTGGGATGATCACAAGTCTTGCTTTAGCATATGCTGATTGTTAAGTTACCCATCTCACATGGAATAATTCCTAGTTTGCTCTAAGAGGTGTTTGATGTGTATACCCTGTTCTTCAAATTGTATGCTACCTATATATTTACTTTTTAGTTATTTTATTATATACATGAATTAATGAATATAATTGTGCCTGATTGCATGAGATGGTATTTGCTGAGGATGACCTTCTGCAGTTCTGGTTGTAGGGGGTGTGTATCTTGAAACACATGATAGAGTTCTTTCACAAGCGGAACCCCATCATGTGATAGGGGAGTACCACAGTGTGTCTTGGATGTGTGCCTTCTGGCAGAGCAAGGCACTTTATATCTCACCATGAAACAAAGCTTTACTCTTTCTCCTGTGACTTAATCCCACTGGCCACATTGTCAGTAAATCATAGTTTTCATGCTAACTGCCCTTAGTGGATTCTGGAATTGAAGTGTTGTATTATGTTATATAATTCTAAATATAATAATGTTATATACTTTAGGAATATTCTGGCTGTGGGGCACAAAGAAGACAGATGAATGCACCAGTTCTACATTTAAATTACTCTTCAACTGTGTGCTATTAACTTCTTTAGGTTTATATAGATTCCTCCTCAATTGTCAGGCCTTGAGCCTTTAGAATTAAATATTGAACTGAGGTCAGTTGCTGAAAAAGTAGGTGAAAGTTATCTCTTCCCAAAATAAACAGACACAAGTTCTATCTACAGCCTGGTGGTGGTTCCATAGATTATTGTGAATTATGCAACATAGTGTGGGGTGTTTATTGCTGCTTTTTTTTTCCTAAATCACTTTTTGACCTGTCACTTAACAAAAAGTACTCCTTAATACAACAGAATTGTAATGTGCTTATTATGTAAATATGGTAATGATTTACACATGTTAAAGTACACTTAATTTTATATATATTACTCTGTTTATATAAAAATTGTTCGCTATGGAAAGTGACTTCATTTTATCCCATACTGGTTGTCTTAATGGCTACTAGAATTGATGGTAATAGCAGGAGTGCCTTGCATTGGCATTAGGCAAAAGCAGAAGTACTTCTTGGCAAGTTCCTGCATGGATTCATGTGATTTCATATGCATTTTTAAATTACTTTCTAACCTTCTGCAACCTTTACTGTCTGTCTTTCGCCATTAGAGGTTCACCTCCCAGTCTATCAGGTGAAATAATAGTCTGGATAGATCTGATTTACCTCATCTTGACCTATTTTAAATCAACACAGACCAATGTGTACAATAATTTCAACAGCACATATATTTAGAGGCTGATCACCGGAATGAAATGTCCCTAAACATATTCTAGAATGCATCAACCCATTAATTAATACAATTTTTCATCATACAGTAGAGCCCTGAGCAAGCATGTTTCAATAGCAAATAGCATTCTAGTGAACAGAGTAGTTAGGCTGATCCTCTCTGTTACAGAATACATTTATTCACACAATCTATGTGAATTGAGTTGGAGTGCTGAGGCAGGTACTGTACTGAGGCAGGATACAGATCAGAAACAAAGCCCAAATGTACAGTAAATAAACCTGATTATTTTTTTGTGTGTGTGACTTACAGGTTTGAGTTAGAATAACTCAGTGTTATGTTGTGCAGCCCAGCTCTTCTGGGGGAAAAAAAAAAAAAAAGTGTTTTTAACTGTGATAACATCTGAATATTGTTCTCTACTTCTTCAAGCTTTCTGAAAGCTACTCTATAGACTGAAGTCTTTTACGTCTGTTCTGTGTTCATCTGAATGTTTTTGGGAAGCTGAACAAAAGTTACTGAAAGTTTCTGTGTGAGTGGGAATTGTTTATTTTACTGTTTTCAAGGCTCTTCTGCTACTTAAGTACTTTTCACGTGTCAAAAAAGCCCAGAAAGCAAAACAAGAATCAGGCTGCCCAGGGAGATGGTGGAGTCACCATCCCTGGAAGTATTTAAGAAATATAGTGTTTAGTAGCATGATTTAAGCACTGATTGGGTAAATTAGGTTATAGTAGGGGGATTTAGGTTATTGTTGGACTAGATGGTCTGGGACGATTCTGTGCAGGGTTAGGACTCTAGCGTTAAGGGTCTAAGGTTTAAGGGTCTAGGTGTAAGTGTGTAGATTACATGGTCCAGGGTTAAGGTAAGACACTACTGTTATAGGTCTATGGTTAAGCATCGAGGGTAAATGATCTAGCTGATGTGGTGGTGTTAGGTCATAGATGGGACTTGATCTCAAAGGTCTTTTCCAGCCTTGGGTGATTCTGTGCTTTTAAAAAGAACCTTTTATTATCGTTGATGTTATTTTACATTGTAAATCACACCTTTAACATGTAGAAGATACTATAACATATTTTATACTTTTTTAATAACCCACGTGATAAGAACTTGGGTTTGTCTGTTTATGTATGGCTGACTGGATGCATGCAACATTAAATGGCATTCTTTCTCTTGTCTGAGGCCCTCAAGTTTACTTAGGTTGTACAAATACTGCCTTAGTCATTTTTACCACAGTATGGTTTTATTATGGAATGAAAATGAAGGGAAAATTCCATAGTAATGTCCTGTTTTATCAAGAAGTAATATGAAATCTGTATACTAAATTTATATAGAACTATTCAAAGAGCTGGCAACAAATAAAGGTAATATCTAAGCAGCAGCATTTCTTATTCATTGAATGACTTAACAAATACTGTTATTTTCCAGCAATTTTAGTTATTGATGTTCACAGGTACTGATATATGTGGAAAAAAAAGAGTATACTTTTAAGCATTACTTCTATATATGCAGCATTCTTTTTTTGCTGGACAGAACGTGTGAGCAATTAGTCTATACTCACATTTTGTGTGGGCAGAAATATCCCTTGTTCCCAAAAGATGACCTGTCCATAGTGATTCAGGTTCAATGAAGTAATTACTGGCTATCCTCTAAGTATGTATATTTACATAAATGAATTTACTAACTCAAAACCTATGAAAAAATGGAGGTAGGTTTATCTAACTTTTGATCAACTATGTTGCTTTATGCTTCTTAAGTAAGACATTAACATATTTGTCACATATATCCTTTTGATGATTAACTGCCCATTGTGTAATCTGAACTTTGTACATTTTGGTTTATCATCTTTACTTTGTGCTGTGAAAGTTGCATGTTTCCTACTTTTTAAAGTTGAAGCAGAGAATATTTTAATTTCTGGTAATTTCAGACACGAACTGTATTACTCACTGTCTGTGTCACCAAAATTGTAAGACATTTTATAGAGCAGATAATCTTCCACTAGGCTTATGTACAACGTAAGACCATTGTGCTGTGATCAGTCTATTACTGTACAAGCCCGGTTCAAGGTATTGGTGAAAAAAATAAGAGACTAGGGCAGCTGGCTGCAGCAGGAGCAGGACCCAAGCCCAGAGAGCCCATCCCACAGTTTCTCTGGGCATGTCCTGATACTCATGTGGAAGAGATAAGGGAGTGAACCAGAAACAGTGCCAATGGCAGCTACTTCCCTGACACAGTAATTTGTGTGTGCCTGAGACAGGGACAGGAAGGAGAACAGAAATCTGCTACATGCTGTCCCACACCAACTTCTTTCAGTGACTACATGCATGTTAGCCAGACATTGGCTCCTTGCTTTTCTAGGGCAGTAAGCACAGGAAATTGAGAGGACAAGCAGAAAGCACAGATTTTGGTTTTTTTCTTTTAGGAAGGGCAAGAAAAGGAAAAGAGACTTTATCCAAAAGTCTCAAAACAGTGTATCCTCCATGTTTCTCATTTAATCTTGCTTAATGTTAAAGATGACAGGCTCAAAATTATTTGTGCTACTTCCCACACTTATTTTCACTCAATTTTTTTTCTTTATCACCAACACCTAATAACTTAGGTAATGGGAAGTTTTGGCCTAAAGGTGCTCAAATGCTAATCTGTAACTATAGAAATAGCAGTAGTACTTTAAGGATCTATTTGCCACTTTGTTCTTACATATTTCTGTAAATCTCATTTTACTTTGTCGTTTTCCAGTACAAAATACGATGTTCTAAGACAGTCTCTTTTTTCAAGCATATATGTTAATTTTCATGTCAGGATACTGCTGGCTTTTTCCTGCAGTAATCACAATATTTACAACTAAATTATTTTCATAACATTTTTTTTTGCTTCTGAAATGCTTCAAACAATATAGTGTAATAGAATATTTAGAAAGGACCATGTGCAAGAATAACCATGAAAGTGAATGAATGGTAACATCAGACAACAGGGATTTAACCTTTAAGTAGCTCTAGCCAAAACCACTTAATAGTAACCATAAAACTATTATTGTTATGCGTTTCTTTTCTTCTTTTTCTACTGTTTTAATGTTAGAATAGCTAGATCTTGAAAAGCATTCTGGGAAAGAATTAATTATACTGAAATATGACACTTAAATTTTTCAATGGAAAATTTCAAAATAGAGGGGAAAAAAAAGGGGGGTGGGGAGAGGATGGGAGTGGGAACCAAAAAAAAAAAATCATGTATTTTGTTTTCCAGCACTCGAAATGCAATTGCATGATTAATTGTTATTTAGCAAACTCAAAATTTTTAATATATTAAAGCATCAGGTGGAAATTAAATGATTGATAGAAAGTTTCAAAGCAAGAATCTTAATTGCTGGTCAATGCCACCATTTAAATTTTTTTTCTGAAATGTTAGTAAATGAACTGAGTGTTCTTGATAAAAAAAACCTGTGATACTTAAATATTGAAGTAGGAAAGACATTGTTATAAACCCATGCTGTAAATCCTTGCTGAGAACACAGTTTGTCTATGTAAATTATTCAGTGTGTGGATTAATGTAGTTCTGCTGCATCTCTTGCATGTATTTCACGTATAGAAGACATGGGCTTTTACTTGACATACTAGAAATGTAATGAACCAAGAATTTACTGTGAATTCAAATTAATAATGCAGTTAATGCAATCACCTGCCATATTTGAGAGGTGACTCCAGCACTTGAGTAGCTAGAGGGTGTAAAATAGGCAAATGACAGTTTTAATCAGTTTGTTTTGCATTGCGATGATTTTTGAAGATTATTTATTTCCATCATAGAGTTATCAAAGTCATTAAAATGAGCCTAAAATTATTACAATTTTCTAATTCTTTCTTTTGAGATAAAACTCCGTAATTTAAATTGTCAAGCAAAGTCTGGGAAAAGGGCAGTAAGAAGTTGAAATTAGAAGAATATCCCTAATCTGAGATCTGATAGGTGGTGTATCTGATAACCAAGACGTTGAAAGGAATGCAATTCACAGGAACACAGAAAATGTAATTTTGTGTCATATTGTCAGACAGTGGCTAGTACCAGGTGCTGAAACAGCAAGCTCTATCTTATGCTTGTAGGTAATAGCCAAAGAGGCACTGTCTCCTTTTTCTTAGTGCTTCGTTTTTACACCCTAATGAGCCTAGGAGATGGTTAGCTTCACTGGCTGCTTCTGCAGAAAGGAGGAATCAATACATTCTCTATATCATGTAGCTGCCACTTGCATCTTTCAGTTAATGTTATTAAATCTAAAGTTTTTTTACTTGCAGCTGAAACTTCCTCACACTGTCAATTTTTTAATACACGCACACACACAAATATATGTAAATATGTGTGTGTCTGTGCCTATAAATGAGTTTACATGCTGTCTCAGAGGTTAATCCTAGTAGCACTTGCGTATAGAGAAGTTAGAGGTGGATGAAAGTAGCCAGGTCATTGTTACCACAGTAATCGAGCTATGTTGTTTCCGAGACTTGTGGTAGTATTAGACAATATTGTGCAGGGTTATACACATCAAAGTGATTAGATGGCAGGTCAGGTGCACCTAATGATTATGCTGTGCTCCATACTCTTTGATTCCATTTTAAAAGTCTTTCTCTTACAGCAAGGCAGGGTAGTTAGAGAAGGGGACATTTTTATGCTGTTTCAACTGAAATGAGAATTAAAGAGGGGTATTTAAAGAGGGGTGGGGTGTCCCAAGGTAGTATCTGATTCTTTATGCTGACCTGTCAACTTGTGCAAAAATTGGTAAAGGAAGGCAAACAGAAATTCCACAAGTTTGAATTACAGTGTGCAATCTTGGCTCAGGAGACCATTTTCATGTAGTTGTTGCAATAAAACATTTTTAAGCACAGGTGTCCGTATATCATCAGCATTTTTTTTCCCCAGTTCCCTATTGAATTATCAGGAAAAAAAAATTGTTTCATTACACAAGAGAAAAGCATGAGACAAGTTTTATAAAATGTCAGCTCATAATATATGCAAATACATGTATAGATTTCACCTGAATCTTTCATGGAGACAATCAAAGTCTCAAGAGAGACTTCAGCAAAGAGTGAATAAACAAATGCATAGATGCCTGCTGTTGTACAGGCGTTGATAGCTGTTGACATAATGATGTTTCAATCTTACTCTAAAATACAAATAGGTGCTTCACAGTGGTGTTCAGTTTAATAAAGTGTGCTGAAGGCTATGTCACCAAATACTATGGATTGCTACATAATAAAAGTAACCTGGAGATCTATTTTCAAGAGTGTGACTGTGAAACTGCTAAGGTAGGTATGAGCTCTCCCGACCGTAGCTTAGTCAGTTACTAGTCAACTTGGAAAAAATCCTAGTCTGGACATTGTAACTGTTGATATGGGCAGTGGAAATTACTTTGTAACTTAGGGAGGCATACATCCAGTGCCTTTCCTCCTTACCTTCTGCTTTTGTCATCTTCTGCATTCTGTTATTTCCCTCATCTTCTCCCACCTTCTTTCAGACACAGGATATGGGAAAACAGAGTTCTGGAAGGGCTATCTGCTTGCTCCAAGCATACCTTTTCTTTATGTTCTCCAACAGATAAGTAGTGAAGGCGAATATCCCTCCTCACAGCTGCTGGCCTCAGGACTGCCATTACTGTACAGCACTTCAGCCAGCCTGCTACTGATCTGCTGCTCTTTGTGCTGCAGATACTGTCTTTGGTCTTGTGTGCTTTTTCTTCTTTTCCTGTTTCTGGTCAAATAAGTAATCCTTTCCATCACAAAGCTGCTGTACTCTTGCCTGTTTGCAGTTTGGTACTCATGAATGTTGGCTGGAAAAACAGCATTCAATCAAGTAAGTTTTCAGGATCCTCTTGAAGCACTTTCTCTGTCAACCTTGTTTCCTCTTTTTACACTTCAGTGTAGAAAAGCAAGTTGGGTATTACTGCATTTTCTGCCTCAATCACATCTCAAATAGCTTCTGGTCGGGCTTTCTTTACTATTGCCTTTAGAAATTAAACTCCAAGAGAACGTCATGGTCTCTGCCATGCAGCCTCATCTACGCTAAGACGTGAAGATATCTGTGTTAGAACTGTTCATAGTAGTTTGCAAAAGTTGTTTTGAATTTATATATGTGTATAAAATTTCAAATTAATTTATGCATCAGGCTTTCATTTCTGAGGGACCTCAACTGGTCATTACATAAGTAATGAAACTGAACTTTATGGATTAAACAAATATGTGAAACATGTATGTTTATGTTATTTTTTGTTTTAGTGTTTTAGCATAGTTGAAAAGCAACCAGGGGTAAAACATTAAGCAGCTCTTGCATTTTGTTTTTCAGTGTGCAGTGACCTGGAATTCAGGGAAGTTGCAAACAGATTGAGAGACTGGTTTAAGGCACTTCATGAAAGTGGAATTCAGAATAAGAAGACCAGGATTGTTCAAAGGCCTGAAAGAACCAGTAAGAGATTTCTACTTGTCTTATTTGATGTTCTCTTTTATGATTTTCTGTATTTTTGTATTTCTGTATTTCTGCTAAGACTTTTCTTACTTGTGTGTTTTAAATAAGCATGCACATGAAGCCATAACTTTGTGCTTTTATAAAGCTAATTTCTTATTTATTGTTTAGTAGTGATAGATGATAATCACTTTGGCAGGACTCTTGGTTGTAGGAATATATGGCGCTACCATCCACAGTGCTTTCATTTCTAAATGCTAGCAAATTGTTTATTTGATAGAGGTTGATAATTAGCTGCTGTGTAAGGAGAAAGAAGAAACAAGAATACTTTTGAGCAATTTTTCCATAGAAAAAGGTGAGTTGCTGTATGGTTAGCCCTAAGAAATAATATACAGGAGCTGTAACTACGTGAGGCCCATAATTGCTAGTAAGTGCCGCTGTACTTACTGGTACAGAAAAACAGGAAAAAGAAGCTTCTAAGTCAAAAGGAATTTTCAAGGTTATACTTCAACCTGGAAAATATTCAGGAGTAATAATGAAGTAAAAACAGTAGGGGGCATAATTTGATTTGAACCCCCTCAGATATTTAAATAGGTTTTTTGTTGTGGAAAGCAGTAAAGTTTTAAAATGTAATTCTCAAAGGACTTACTTAAAATAGCAATTGAATGGTGCAATAATAGTTTCAAGAATGATCTCCAGCTGTGAGGGAGAGTCAAATTAGATTTCATAAGCTGTAAATCTCTACCTTTCATTAATACAAAGAGCAAACTATGAATTCCTCCAGAGCATATTTCACAGAATTCGGCCACCACTGACCTCTTACCTTAGGACTTTGATTCTCCTGGAGAAAGTCCAGAGGAGGGCCACAAAGATGATCCAAGGGCTGGAACACCTCTCCGGTGAAGACAGGTTGGGAAAGTTGGGGTTGTTCAGCCTGGAGAACAGATGGCTCCTGGGGGGGACCTCATAGCAGCCTTCCAGTACATGAAGGCATCCTACAGGAAAGCTGGGGAGGCACTTTTTTCAAAGGCTTGCAGTGAAAGGATAAGGGATAACGGATCAAAACTGGAAGAGAGTAGATTTAAATTAGAGTTTAGGAGGAAATTCTTTAGTGGTGAGACACTGGAACAAGTTGCCCAGGGAAGTTGTGGAAGCCCCATCCCTGAAAGTGTTCAAGGCCAGGTTGGATGGGGCCCTGAGCAAGCTGATCCTAGTGGAAGGTGTCCCTGCCCATGCATGGGGGGTGGAACTAAATGATCTTTAAGGTCCCTTCCAACTCAAACCATTCTATGATTCTGTGATTATTAAATTATTAATTATTTGGGGGTTTTTTTAAACTTTTTTTATTGCTATTTGTAGCATATTTTTTTTCCCTAAAAAATACGTGTATTTCATTTAATTGGAAGTATCATTTTGTTGTGATATTTCATGCTAAGGAAATTAGAGTAATTCTGTAAAATACTATGAGTTAAAGATGACTCTGTGTTATCTGGTAATACTTCTCTTAACACCGAGAGAAAATGTTTCTGAGGTAAAGGTGGTAATACAATAACATTATTTTTTATTTATATAAAAAAACCCCAGCACATTAAAATACATATTTTTCCAGTTAACATTCTTATTGGTGCCCTTAAATGCCTCATGTTCTGCTTCACATCCAGTAAGGAAAAGCAACAGAAGTACAATGTATGGGTCTCTTAAGTAAGCCCTTATTATATAGTAATAAATAAAATGTATGTTATAATATAGCTAATGCTAGCACATCACTCAGTTACAGGTCAGCTGAAATATTGCATAAGGTGCTGTTTCTGGTGAATACTCACTTCATTGAGGGTACCACACTGAATATGTAAGTTTAGAAAAGCAGCTCAGTTGTTTAGAAGCCTAACAATACAGTTAAAGTTCAAAAAGAATTTTGGGCAATGATAAAAGAAGCAGCTATATAGCTATTAAGTACTATGGCATACATAAATAAAAAGCCAGTGTTATAAGTAATTGGGTTCTGTGTAATACAGGAATTTAAAGTTGATAATTAATACTTTGAATACATTGAAATGTAGTGCAAGCACAAAGTTCTTAAGAGTATTTTTTCCGGTAGACATTTTCCTTGGTCTTTTTTCCTTAAGCACGCAGCTAATGGTGATAAGTACCTGGACTGGTATTTGTATCATAGTCTGTGTTTGTAAATATATTGTACTCAAGTGTAATTTATCACTTGTTTGTTTGCAAATTTTTAATCTCTTAAAGATTAGTATCTTTCTCAGTGATCTGTAAGAGGGGATGGAGTGCACCCTCTGTAAGTTGGCTGACAATACTGAGTTGGGAGGGAGTGTTGATCTACTTGAAGGTAGAAAGGCTTTAAAAGAGGGACCTGGGCAGGCTAGATCAATGGGTTGAGGCCAATTGTATGAGGCCCAACAAGGCCAAATGACAGGTCTTGAACATAATTCACAAATATACCTCAGGAGGTACCTGTAATTTCAGTTACAATTTAGACTGGATCATTACCAATTTTTTGAGAGACAGAATCAAGAGTTAGTTTGGATGGAACAGTTTTTTCAGGGATTTTTTTTCGTGAACATATAAGGAAATATTACCTGTGTGGAAAAATATTGTTTCTATTGCACTAATGGCTTTAATTCCCATGAACGTGGTGCTGTCAGATATGTTTGACTTACACTTGTAACATGGTGCCAGAAGTTAATTATAAATAGCTAGAATGTTATACAAAAACCTAATTGATGACTATGCTGGTTTTAAATTACTTTTTCTATCTCAAATTGTTGTACTTCATCAACCTGAGAACAAAGGTAGTGTTGTTAGAAGTGTGTTGAAAAGTTGAGTATTTGCTATAGGGATGCTAGGATGCAAATGTGGAAGTTTGATTATAGGCTTTGGCATGTTTATTTTCTTCTTACGAAAACAAAGAAATAAAATTATAGAAAATGGTTATGGGTGAGATATTCAGGTTGTCCTGTATTTTCTTTTTTTTTTTTCTCTTTAAAAAATGAAGTTTTTCAACAAAAAACAGTTCCACCAAAATATTTGAACAATCACTGTTTAGAGTCTAGTGTTGTAGTACTGTGTTTAGTTTCTCAACATGCATGTATCTAATTGGAAAATGAGATTGCTTTCAAATATTTAAAGTTCCTATTTGCACGATTTTTCTAAATTTTATAAATAGCCAATATCTCCTTGATTTCATTCCTTTGACAAGCCGCTGCAAAAAGGCAGTCTTTCTATGGAGAGAATGTAATCAAATTAATATATGATCAGTAGTGTTGGGTTTTTTCTTCCATTTTTCAATTTGGGGATACAAAAGTTGTTTAAAAGCTAGTACTGTTATTTTAACGGTAAGTTTTTTCTGGTATGTACATTTCTGAACCTCAGAATTTCTCATTTGAGGCAGCATCTTATCAGAAATTAACAATGTGTCTGTGGTTCAGAAGAAAATATTAGCTCACCATGTCTTTGTAAACACACAAAGAAAGAATAGTTATAATGATTCAACACGCATATGTCCTTTCTAATACCGTTAAGAAAGTCTTGAAACTTTTCTTCAAGAGCTAAGCTCTTGAGGAGTATCTCCAGTGATATTCCTCAAAGTTGGTCTCCAAAATCTTAGTAGGTGCAAGACATCAGGCATATTAATTTTTTAAGTATACTAGGGACTTCAGCCTCTATTTTGGGGATTTATGACAGCTACATCTAGAAAAAAATCTTGTAAAGGACTTCTTAATCACATATAATGAACTTAATAATTCTTAGTACAGGAGACTTAGTTATCTGCATGGCGCAACAGCTATGACAGAAAGCCACCTGAATGCAGCTTCCCCTTTCCGAGTCCTAATTATTCTAGCAGGTCCTTGGAGTTGTTCATTATCTTCAGGGATTTAAAAATACGTTTTGACACCCTTCCCGCGGGTTGTCCTTTATTCTTGTCATAGAGTTCCTTCCTCACTGAAAAAGATTTTGCTATATAAAAAGCAATTTGTACCATCCTTTCTGCTTGTCTGTTTCCATTTAGGATTTTTCATATTTCAGTCACTCTGGTGGCGTGTGGGCCAGGATTTATTAACGGGGCTGGGCACAGTAGATCAAGGTAGATATGGTGCAAGTGTCTTGTTTGCACTCTTCAGAGTTGTTCCAGTTGTTAAGTAGTCTACGCTGATCCTTATAATCATTAATTTTATTTCTAAACAACTCAAACAAGGGTGTTTAAGTTGTTTGGCTGGAGCCATCAATATGCTGATAACAAGTTAAAAATTTAAGGTGCCTACATTTTTTTGCTTTTACAACAGTTACATCTTTTTGTTTAGCTGACACTTATTTTCCAAAGCTGAATATTCTTAGTAAAGCAGAGTAGATTATTTCAAATAATTATTAGGGTTTTGTTTCCAAAATCCCCTTTGAGTCCAATTGTATTTAGATTGCATATATCCATAATTATCATTACTGTGAATGCTACATAAACACTTAAATCTTGTCTGCAGGCCATTTACAGTCCAAATAGATGACACTAAGGGGAAAAGGATGTTTTACCCCTAGTCTGTAGTAATACACTCATTATTATGCCCTTCTTGATGGGGATCAAGGAGTTGAAAAATTGTGATTTTACTTACATTTTCAAGTATTTTAAAATATTTGGTCTCTTTCTGTATTAACTTGGTGTGATAAAACTCTAGGAAAATAATACATCAAAGCACAAAAAAAATGGAGCAGTCTCATGAAAAATTCTGCTAACGGGCAGTCTATTTCTGAAGAATACTTATATGCCTTGTTGTTAGAAAACAAAAGACCAGAAGCCAAAGGCAATAGAGAATCTTCTTATGGCTTGGGAATAATATTATTAGTTGGAGTCGAATACACTAATAATTTTGAAAATAAGATAAAAAATACAAGAAGTCTGAAAAAAAATTACTTATCATTGGTTTACTAGAAATACCATGGTGAGATATTATCACACTAAAGTTGCCAAATACCCTTGCAAACTTGCAGCAGGAAAAGACCAATTTTCTATGACAAAGTGTAAATAAAATATAATTTCACATCTTTGCTTGGAGATTTTTATTCTGACTATCCTAAGTTCCTTATTGATTTTGTATTATGCAGGGATAAATTAAATTTCCCTGATCTTCATTGCTGAACCATATTTGGAAACCCTGATGTACAGACAGAACAAGTGAACAGAACAAGAAATATTTCCTTACGCCTGGCAGTACTCGCCCAAACAGTCATATATTTAGAAGAGATAAAAATAATTGTTCTTTTAAACATCATTTTTTATGTCTTGGAAATGCTGACTGCCTCAGAATTTGGCTATATCCTGACTTTGTCTCGGAGATATGTCCTGTAAGCTGTACTGCAAAGTTGTATTGGCTGGCAACCTGACCCATAGTTCTGGTTTGCTAGAGAAAGAAGAGGTTCTTCTAATGGCTTTCTGTATGTGTCAGGTTAGCATAAGCCCAGGCATCCTTAAAGCAGGAGTCTAGAATAAGAAATACAGCCTAGAAGTAATTATGAGCAGGAATTTTAAATTACTCCATCTTTACTTAAATTTAAGGCTTTAAATGAGCTGAATCAGGGGACTGAATCTAGATGATCTTTAAGGTCCCTTCCAACCCGAACCATTTTGCGATCCAATGAAATCAGTACTGTTGACTGAAGTTTGTTTTGACTCAATCCTTTGTATAGAATCATTTCTTATACACAATAAAACTTGTATAGGTGTTTATTGTAGCATTTTATTTTATTTCTCCCTCCCTCAGGTATCTTATACTCTCCCTTAGCAGTCACTCTTATTAATAAAATGGTCAGTCTGGTGTCCCACATAATACATTCCATGTGAATTGTTGATCTGGTAGCAAACTGGTAGTCTCCAGAAACAGAATTCATCTTGATTTCCTCCTCCTCCACTCTATAAAGTTCTCTAAAACACTTTCTGGTAAAGGAGAGACTTTAGAATTCAAGCTATAGGTATTGAAGAGACATTGCAGGGATGCTTTATTTCTTTTCCTTATACATTTTTGTTGTAAAATGAGTTAGTTATCCTAGGCTAATTGTTAGACCCTTGGTACCTTCCCTGTTTCTTGCCCTAACCCATGCTCCGCTTATGTCTGTGCAACCACAGGGAGCAGGAATGTAACACAACTTGCAACAAGTCACAGTGAAAATTATGCCTAATTCTATCTCCTTGGGCAAGCATGGGGCCAGATGAGTCTCACCTAAATCAGCACTTTTGTGAACAGCAAATACGACAGAAAATATACACGTCTTCTTAGTCCTCTCCTTAGTGTAGTCTTTCCTGCTCAGGACTGTCCTCATAAAACTGCATTAAGAAGGAAAACTTGTTCTCAGCCTGTGCACTGTAGGCTTCAGCTGCAAGATGCTGGTAACTTGAAGATTTTCTGGTAACCAAAATATTAAACAAATCTGTTACAAGTGAAAACCTTCTTGCCATGCAGCTTGCATACTGAATAAGTAAAAGCCGTGGTCTAGGTGGCAGCCAGGACTCCAGAAGAGAGTGCATGTTTGATTATTCACATGTGTGATTTGTCAGTCTTTTATTGTACTGGACTTCAGTGAAGCCACTGAGGCGAGGGACACCAGAGCAAGGGATTGTGCAGGTGGGCCCCTTCTGCAGCGGCTGAACCGCAGGGAAAACCTCGGCAAAACCGAGGAAGAGGAGAGAGAGAGAGAGAGAGAGAAACGGAGAGAGTGGGAGGGAGTCGGTCCCAGCCCGTCCCTGGGTGGGGAGTGGGAGCTTCTGGGGAGCAGCAGCTCTGACTCGCTGTGGCAAAGACAAAGGGTCGGGGCCTGACCCCTCAGGTAGAAGAGCAGCCCCTGGGGAGCGCGGGGACCAGGACCAGCAAACAGGGCCTGGCGCAGTAGAAGGGTCTGACGCAGCAGTTCACACGGGCAGGGCGCGGAGCAGGGCACGTGGAGCAGGGCACGGGCACCCTCTTGGCTCAGGGTAAGAACTCGGCTAGTGATCATCCCCCCCTTGAAGAGGACCTAGCCATGGTATCCACTGGGGCGAACACTGTTGCCAGGAGGACAGTGGCAACCCAGACAGAGGTCCCTCTCTCTCAGGAATGCAGCTGTCCAGGTCTCTGGCTGCACAGAACGTGTCAGCCTGGCAGTCATATCGGAGGAGAGCAGAGAGGCCACCTGCATGTGCTGTGAGCAGGTGAATGATTTACTCAGCCTGGTGGCTGAGCCGAAAGAGGAGGTGGAAAGATTATGGAGTATCCGGGATTGTGAAAGAGAAATAGATTGGTGGAGTAATACCCTACCAACCTTGAAACAAAGCCCCATGGGAGAAGTTTCACGAGAAGTAAAGGATCCTTCTTGTCACCTAACAGAGGTAGGGGACCTGAGAGAAGAGGGAGACTGGAAGCGGGTCCCTGCTCGAGGTGAACCCTCTTGTGGCTTCCCTCACCTTCATGTATATGCTTACAGAACAGGTATATGGCCCTGGATCAGGAAAATCAGGTAACTGAGTATTGCATCTGAGGAAGAACAACTCCATGTACCGGTACAGGCTGGGGGCTGACCTACTGGAGAGCAGTGTAGGAGAAAGTGACCTGGGGGTCCTGGTGTACAGGAGGATGGCCATGAGCCAGCAATGTGCCCTTGTAGCCAAGAAGGCCAGTGGCATCCTGGGGTGCATTAGAAAGGGTGTTGTTAGTAGGTCAAGAGAGGTTCTCCTCCCCCTCTATTCTGCCTTGGTGAGGCCGCATCTGGAATGCGCATATGGAACTGTGTCCAGTTCTGGGCCCCTCAGTTCAAGAAGGACAGGGAACTGCATGAGAGTCCAGCACAGAGCCACAGAGATGTTTAAGGGAGTGGAACATCTTCCTTATGAGGAAAGGCTGAGGGAGCTGGGTCTCTTTAGCTTGGAGAAGAGGATACTGAGGGGCAACCTCATTGTTGTTTACAAATGTTAAGGGCAAGTGTCAGGACGTTGGACCCAAGCTTTTTTCAGTCTTGTCCAGTGATAGGCCAAGGGACAAGGGGTGCAAACTGGAACATAGGAGGTTCCACGTAAACATCAGAAACTCTACTGTGCGAGTGACAGAGCACTGGAACAGGCTGCCCGGAGAGGTTGTGGAGCCTCCTTCACTGGAGACATTCAAAACCTGCCTGGATACGTTCCTGTGTAATGTGCTCTAGGTGATCCTGCTCTGGCAGGGGGGTTGGACTCGATGATCTTTCGAGGTCCCTTCCAACCCATAGGATTCTGTGATTCTGTGACAGTGTACTGGTATTGGAAAGAATCATGCAGTAAAGTTATCTTGGCATAGTAGATAAACAATTTATATGCAATGCAGTATGTGAGCCATATGTATGTATACTGTTTTGATTCCCACATAAAGGCAAAATATATCTTCCTCAATGTATACAAGGATTTATTACTTATAAGCTTAATAAGGAGGCAAACAATAGTTTTACCTTGAAAAGTAGATTATTAAGAGTTGAAATTATCCCCTGAGAAATAATCAGAAACACAAGAGCATTTCTGTTGATTCCTTTTGAGAAAATGTTTTAAGTGCTAGTGAGTAAGCTGTGGGGGAAGAGTATATTTCTAAATAATATTTCCCTTGGGATTGTTTTGGCTGAGCAAAAGAGTTTAAGCAGGTACTTCACATTTTTCTAAACAATGTTCAGAAATAGCAGCATAAAAGCTCATTTCATTATACTATATAGAAATAGATATCAAATAAGTGCTTAAAATGAGAATAAGAGCATCTCATCTTTCGTAATTCAGACATCTGAGCAGCAATTTTTGCTCTCCTCAGTACAATACCCTGGTACTTCAAGAAGAAATTACTGTCCTTCAGCTATACTAATTTTCCCACCTTAGTTTCTGCTTTTTGTTTTGTGTCTCAACTGTGAAAAATGTAAGAACAGCATTCTGGTTGATGCTTAGAGTGCTATTATAGGTAGTCTGTGATGTGGGTGATTAACTTCCTACTTCTAGATCACTTGGTGATTTTGTGATTCTTTGTTCTGTATCACCTAACCCCCTCATGTGTCAAACCATGTTAGCAGATGTTAAACACTAGGTATATATTTAAGTGCTTTCCTGACTCTTTCTCAAGTCATCTGCAAGAGTGACACCTATATTATTTTATCAGTATTATAGTAGAGGAAGGAAGGCATTGCAGAGAGACAGCGCTTCTGATGTTCTTGAGTTTGGACAGTTCCTTTAAGTGTCTTTAAAATTGATCCAAGTGTTTTATTTTACCACAGTAATCTCTTATGGACTTAAAATATGAACATGGAGCTGAGGTGATGATCTCTATGTGGTATAGCCGTTCTGGAGAAGAACTGCTCTATTTTAAATCAAGCAAAGTCGCGTCTGTCTCTGTCAACACATACCTGTCTCACTTCTGAAATACTTTAGCCATTTTTATTTATTTCACCTAAACTTAATATTTGATCTAGATTTCAGATATTTCTACACTATACTGCAGTGAGTTATGGTCATGAAAGAGTTTGGCTTGGTGAAACAAGCCAAGTGAAAACTAAGAAGAAATGTTTTTTCCTCTATTAAAAAACACTAGAACTGTAAATACCAGAGAAGAGAAAGAACTAAAAAAAATAATTAAAAAACACCAGAAAACATACCTGAGGTGTAAGTAAAAATACAAAGCACTTCAGAAGCAAATTCTGAAAAAAGAAACAGAAACTACTTTAAAGGTAAACCATATTTTTTTTAATTATTACATCAAGTTATTTATCAGAAAGCTGGGCCCCATGGCCAACAGTGCATTTTATGCAGTATATGCTGCTATTTAACAGATAATGACAGCTTTAATGTATGTAAACTTTTTTTCAGACTTGGTAATAACAAAGGGAGTTTCTTATATGGAATATTGCTGTTTGAAGTAGGTTTTTTAATCCTGATGTGCCACTTATAATATATTCCTGTTTACTAGGAAGTGTATATCATCAATATCAGTCTTCAAACCCTATATTTAACTGCTAAACTGTAGTTATGTTGAGGTTTAACTGGATTTAGAGAAGATACTGAAACATAATGACATTTTTCTGGTGCTTTCCTGTTGATATCAGTAAATTGTAATAAAATAATTTGGTTTCAATTTATATTGCTGAGTCCAGCGCAAATGTTTTCATTTCAAGCTCTGTCCATAACTATGACAAATGTAATAGATAAAAATCCAGTGGGACATCACTATTAGGCACATTTCTAAAAAATCTAAAAGCTATATAGAAATAAGTGAGAAAAAATTGTAGAATGGGAGTAGAGGGTAAACTCAATTCACAGTCTGATGCTAGTTAAGGGAATCAAGGGAAAAAAACAGGGCTATATCATATTATTCCAACCTTAATTTAGTGATGCATAAAACCTTTGAAATGTTCAGTTATCTTTCACTATTCTTCAGGTAAATTTATTTCTCTTAAAAGTAAAATTTGAAACTGATGGAGAGAAAAAAAAATAATGTTTGGGTTTTTCCCCCTTTCCCTTACTAGAGTTTATTAAATACATAACAGTAGTTTCTAGTGTTCTAAAATACAAGCTACTTAATGATGTGAGCTTTTCCAGCATGGACCACAAATACTAATTTAAAAATACTTTGCATGAAAGTGATGACTCTTTCAGTATACTTACACTTAAATTTCCACATGCGGCTTTATCATCTACAATTATCTTTGGCCCCCAAGATCCATCCCTGAATACACCTTTAAAGTGGCTTTTATCTTATATGCCCGTCTAGCTGGCATTTTATTCATTAAAATCTGTCTCATAGCAGCTCTTTTTCTGCAACTTGACTTTCAATTTGGTTAGCTGGCCAGGATGCGAAATAAAGAAAAATTTTGTGAGCACAAGAATAATTCCTCCCTTCATGCAGGTGCACATAAGGCAGGATAGCAAATTATATGTTTCACATTGACCCCCTTTCTGAATCCAAGGTCTTGAGGAGGAATCTCCAGCTAAATGCAGGAATAGCAGAGAAACAGAAATATCTGGGAGGTGTTAAGAGGCCTTCAGGAACAGGGCCTTAGAAGTAAATAATGTTATACTGAACATTCATCCTTATACAGAATGTTTTAAGATGGAAGAATCTTCTGGAATTTTTCTAATCAGAAGCACCTGTTGAATAATTTTGATACCTTTTACAGATAAAGTTGAATAATGAATCTTCTATATTTTCTTATTTCTTCACTTGGATCTTGTCTCTCTCTGCTTTTCCTAACCCACAAAACCAAGTATTTTGTCTTGACATTTTTTCAGGGTCTGGAGAGGAAGGAAGAGAGAATCTGTTAGTTGAATGCTTAGCTATGTTTTTAAATTATATTCAACACTTTAAAAATATTGTATGTATCAAATGGCTTGCTTAATTTTTTTGCCGTTTTCTTTCTGTCAAGCAGAAAGAATAATGAATGCAACAGAACAGAGAAAAGAAAAAGATTGACTGCCCTGATCAAAAGTCATAGTTTATTTAGGATTTCTAAGAAGGAGACTTTAAGTAGTTGCCAGACTTCCATGGGGAGTATTTGGTGCTATCAGATTTCTCCTTTTCCTTTCTGAAATGATCATTCTACCATAGCACGGACATTTCCACATACATTTCCACATACATATATATCTAAAGGAAAATCTACAGACTTCTGAAGCTGATTACTGTGTTATACAAGTTCACCTGTTTTAGCAGTGTAGAAACGCTGTTCGGATTTCTTTTGTGTTTTCAGAAAAATGACTAAGGCAGTTAGGCTTGGTTTTAGCAGAAATAGAAACTCGGAACTCTTAGGAATTCAAGTAAAGATAAAATATCATAACTTTCAAGGCATTACTGAGGCTGAATGTCTTGTTCCTTTTTCATAGAATTGAATATATTTTATAGGAAGAAAAAAGTGGACTCCAATAAGTTACCTGGAATTTATTCTCCTCCTAGTTCTGTAAACATTACAAACCTGAAATTCACTCTCCTGATTTATATTCCTCAACAGAATTATTTTCCAGGAAATCTCTGTAGATTATTTATTACTGTAATGATGTGAGTGCTATAGGTATAATGTTTGACAGAAAAACTCTTTTTTTCTAAATGCTTTGAGACTGATGGTGGGATTCATTTTGTAAGCAGGTTAATTCCATTATTTTTTTTAATGAAGCTGACATGACTTATACATAGCATTTCAATAGCAACCACTGTTTACGTACTGTATCTATGTACCACTGGAGCAATTTCCATACTGCAGCTTTCCTTTGTGGTGGCTGAGATCAGAAGGTGCTGTATCTTTTCTGCGATATCATTATTTATTTGTTTGTTTGTTTGCCTCTTAGGATTTGATACCAGCATTTTGCCAATTTGCAAAGACTCTCTTGGCTGGATGTTTAATAGGCTTGATACAAACTATGATCTGTTGTTGGACCAGTCAGAACTTGGAAGCATTTACCTGGACAAGAATGAGCCATGCACTAGGGCGTTCTTCAATGCTTGTGACACGTACAAGGACAGTTTGATATCTAACAACGAGTGGTGCTACTGCTTCCAAAGACAGCAAGGTAAAAGCTTGCGTGTGTGTATGACTGACCTTTTTTGTAGTGCTTTATCTTTTTTTAACATATTAAGAAGATTGCAGTGAACTAAAAGCTCTTAAAGGCTGTACCATGAATTTGTGTAAAGGTTTTTGATGTATCATGAATACCTAAAATGAAGTAAAACAGTTCAACAAACAATGCAAGCTAAATGGAAAGAAATGGCTAGAAATTCAAGGATTCTAAATAAAGTGAGAAACAGCAGCTAATACTTTTACAGCAATATTGTTTCTTGTGCCAATTTCCAGGAAGTATACAGAGGAAAAAGACCAAAATAAAGAACAAAATTACTTAAATTATTTCTTTCCCAATCTACTTCAGCTACATTAAAAAATTAACTTTTTAATTGCTAAAGTAGGGCATTCTATTTTGTGAGCCTATTAAAAGAACTGAATGAACATTAATGACAGAATTATTTCCAATCATATGGACCTAAAACCAATTGATTTTTACTGCCTAGATGAATCTGTTAATGTCCTAATGTGATTCAGTTAAACAAACAAACAAACACAACCTATAAGCATTGTTTTCCTGAGAATCAGGTAACATTGTAGATCTAAGTGAGACATCACATAAACTATATAATCAAACTAGTTGTAATGAGTCAAAAAATTTACTCATTAGGTGTTGACTGAAACTGGACGGAATTGCCCGTTCACTTTTCATACTAACATGAGGGAGATTTTCAAAGGGATAAATAGCAACCAGGATCCAAATTTCTACTTCCAGTAGAGGAGATAAGACTGATCTGGTGGAAAGTTTGCAAAGTCAGTTCAATTTTTTTGAAAATTTTAGTATCGGTTTTTAAATCTCACTTATGCCCTTAAAACTCATGCTAAATTCCCATCAGCACTCAACATCTATGATTTTAGTCTGATTTCTGTGTAAATTAGGATTTTTATCCTACCACATCTGCCAGTCGTAAATCTGAAAATAAATAGAACTGTACTTCTGTAGATACATACTAAATAGCAGGCTTATTTTCTTTGATATCTTTGTAGTTGAAAAGTTAACAGTTAATCTTTCAACACACTTTGTTTTCCGATAGAACAATATTTTAACTTTTATTTTTATAAGCATGTATGTATTGTTAACAAAATTAGTAAATTAAAAATAACAGTCCCAGAAGTAGTTCTTAAAGTAAAGAACATAACATGTTTTGTTTGAAATAAAAAAAACACACCACCATAGTAATTGCAGCTTAACATATAAACACCTTTACAGTGGTAGGCAGTATAATTCCTTTCTATTTTCACCATACAGCACATGGCCTAGTATGGTCTAAGGTTCTTCTATCTTAAAGCCGACTTCTGCAGTTGGCTTTTCTGCCAATTTGATGTAATGCTTGTACAGCATAACCGCAGCATTAAGAAAGCACTTCCACAGATTTGTTTCAAGTAGTTTTGCATTTTATAACATCTAAATACTGTTTGTCTAATATATTTGCTAAATGTACTTCTGGAACCCATGGATGGTATTATAAAGACTGATCTAAACACTACTGAATTATATTAGTGGTAACCTGAATGCTAAAAATCTGGCATCTGGCTTTCAGTGACACTGATTCTCCTCATTGCAGTATCCAACATTATCAAGCCTTTCTTCCCTTTTTATCAGTCTCCTCACTGTCTTGACTGTGAGATAGATTTTGATAACTAAGTGTGTTTGAGCATATAGTAAAAATTATATGTCCTCAAGATTGTAAAAGAGGTGAAATTTCAGTTTTGGCAAATCTTCTCCTTTAAACTTGCACTCCATCCCTCCAAGTTAACGCTGTCATCAAAATCTGTATTGTCCTTTTCTGAAGCTGTAAGGAGAAAAAAAAAGTTTCTAATCTTCTTTTGTCACATCTTACAATTCTCTCTTGCGCTGAGTTCATAATTTGCAGTGTTACGCTAAATCTTGTAATATGTGCATGTTTGGCTATGTTTTGCTTGATTGAATAATCTCAATAAGACCTTTACCTAGACCTTTGTTATTAATAGCAGAGATGGCTAGGTAGAGAAACTCAGTGGCTTCTTTCTGATGTTTACTAAAATAAGTTGATATTAACAGGATTCTTCAAGCCATGTAGGCAGCTCTCTGTCTTCATTGAGCTTAGTAGGTGTTTTTTGGTCACATCTACAGTTTTATGGCACTGCTGTTGATTAATGTTGTTCAAAGTGAATACAAAATTTAGTCAACAATATGTATCATACTGGGATAGATATTCCATTGTGCTTTTTAAAAATACATAGCATTTGCTTGATTCATTATCTGAGAAGCTCCGTTACTTTTCCATCTTAGTTCAAGACTATCAGGAGCAGACAAGTACTTGCAATTCTTCTTCATTCTTTCATTCTGCTTGAGGTCTGTTGTGATGCATTACAGTGCACTAGACCCATTACTGCAATTAGTCACAATTTCTAGTCAATATAAGCAACTTCTTATGAATACTTAAGTCAGATTTTCTTGCTCAGAAAAAGATATTCCTGTAGTAGCTGTCCCATCTTGACTAATGCTTAAACACTTATAAATGGCTCAGTGGTGCTTATTGCCTTTTTTCTTGGCCTTAATCAGCTTTATGTCTGGTTTCATATTTCTGAGGCACTCTGATACATTTCTGCAATACTTCAAAATCTACGCTTTGCCCGTGCTCTTTTCAAGTCTTCTTGTATGGTGTGGTTGCTGTTGCCCTCTAATTTCAAGTACAATTCATGAAAGTGCTTCAGCACTTACTTTCTTCAGACCTTATGTTCTTACATGTTTGACTGTAGCTTAACACTTCAATACTTATTTAAATGCTGAGGCACTTGCAGTGTTGGCCTTTTTGTGGATTGGATTTCTTTCTGCCAGTAATTCATAATTATTACAGTCTTGTTTTTGTTTCACCACTGCTTCGGAGTAGGAAAGTATCCAATTTTGCTAGGATTATTAATGCTTAACACCTCTTTCTTTCATGCAGGCTTCTGCATCAATCTATTAGTCCAGCACTTCTCTAGATGCCTTTTTCTTACAGGCTCTTCTGTCTGTCAAGACAGAGACATCTTTTTTACTTTAAAACTAGTCCATCTTAGAGAAGAATTATCATGATTATCAATTATAATTGTATTTGCTTTGTTACAGAAGAGCTCAAGAATAATACCAAAGGCCTATTTGTTATACTTAGGCTATGCCAGCCAAGGGGCTCTGTGTTCACCATAAATTTGATTCCCCATTTCTCACCAGAGTTAGAGCATTTCTGCAAGAAAGACACCTCCATGTATTAGAATGTATTCTTGGGGTTCCTGCACTCTTTTGTGCATCTTGTGCTGCTCTCAGCTGGCTAAATGGTGAGCTCTCTTGTTTTCCTGTAGGAGGAATTCAGGAAAGACTGCTTTGGCCTGTCACCCCTCAAGTGATTACTGCTGACTTATTGCCTGCCCTTCTCAGTGACTGGGTTCTGGTCTACGTGTGTGCTTCATCAAGCGTGTGCCAATCTTACTCATCTTTAATCAAGCTCAACTTTTTTTTTTTCTCTTTGCATGGCAAAAACGTAGTTTAACTGTATTTCAGAAGGGAGCCTAGAGTTAATTGCATGGCAGAGATGTATTCTAAATAATCAGAGTGTGCTAAAAAGGGAAATGTGAGATTTTAGTGAGATGTTGGAAGAGTATTGTCTGGGAATGGTGTAAGTAAAGTGAGTAGACTTGATAATACTGTTGTTCATTCAGAACGAGAAATGCCTTGGTGCTAATGGTCTAATATAGTATGCAATATCAATGTACAGAGATTGGGACTTTGCTGTCTTGGATTCTTTCACTTATTCAACAGTAATGTATATACATTCACGCCTCCCTTCCCATTCATGGAACTTGCTTTTATAGACAGTAGAAAATTAAATTATACAGAACTACAGTAAGCTATAACTCTGAAGAAAGAAAAACTGAAATTTAATACCTATTCTGCCTCTTAGAGCCATCTAAAGTTTGGCCACTCTTTTTAAGTAGTTTGTTAAACTTTGTATCCATGGGATTGAGTCTTAAATTGTTGCAATGGAATTGCAATCTTGCAGGCTTCAGTAGAGAAAATTCTTGTTTTCTTAGTGAAATATGCAAAACACAAAACTTGAACATGACTTCTAACAAGAACAAAAGGGAAAGGAATTAAAACAGCCGTCCTGTTTCAAACCAATACATGAGGCAAGCTTCACAATCGCACACTGCTTTCTCTAGACTTGATATAATAGGGTGTGATAAAGTTACTGTCTACATTCGTCAATCCTCCAGACTAGTGATGAGATGCTCACTTACAGCTCGGTTGACCAGGAGTGGCCTTCTGCACAAATCCATAGCAATGCTCTAATTCATAATTCTGGAGCTGACACAAGATCCAGTAATTCTTTTATTTCAGAGCTTAGAAAATGACTACTAATGCAGAATATGTGTGTTTCTTAAGATCAGTAGTTAGAGTGACCTTAGAACATAGGAAACTGAAAACTTAGTCATATGCTTTCTTTCCTAGATACAGTGTAATCTGTTTAACATTTTTAATGTTGTTTTAGACCCACCATGCCAGACAGAACTCAGCAACATTCAGAAGCAGCAAGGAGGAAAGAAGCTTCTAGGTGAGCCATAGATCATTCTTTTGAAGGTTTTATTGCTTACATAAATAACCCTGGTGAAACAGCAACATAAAATCAATATTAATCCAACAAAGATAGACCGCAGTAAATTCCAGCAGCAAAATTTATGAAATTCTTGAAAGCTATTAAACTTAGTTTTATTACCTTACCCACCAAAAGATATTACATCTGTTTTATTACCCTAATAGAAGGTACATTTTAACATTTATAGAGGGTACTGTCTAAGACACTCCTAAATTACTGTCTCTGCTGATCCTTTACCTGTATTATTCTTTAAGTAATTGAAGTCTTTCTTATGAATCAGTTTATACTGTATCAATATGACTTAAATGTAAAATCTTAATTTAACTGTTAGCCACTGTCTAAAAGCTTCAATTAAAGGCTTGGTTCAAAGTATTTAAAACTGTATTTCTGCTAAGGGTAGTTTCTAACAACTATACACTTCAAAATGCTTTCTTATTAATGTTTTGTTCATTGTGGTTGGATTGCATTGTATGTTTCTTTCAAAAAGTCTCTATTTGCTCCAAATTTAAAAATTTGATTATTCAACCTTAGGCAAGTCACTGCCTCACTCAGTAAGTCCCTGATTGTGTCTCTTCTACTCTTGGTGGGGAACATTTTTGGCTTAGAACCTAATCTGATTAGGTGTTTTGGATATAAATGCAAATTTAACCTTTTTTTTTTTTCCCCTCCCCGTTTATTGTTGATAAAATTGGTGTGTTACACTGCATTTGTCTTCTGTGTTGGGGTGATTAAATACTAATAGGGAACTAATGGATTGTAAAATATATGTTAAATGAAAATAGCTCCTAAGCCTTGTAGCAGGCTGTTAGTCCAAGAAGCCTGGCTGTTATTATCCAGATTTGTTTGTACTCCACAGATTATCCCATTCAGGTTTGGTTCTACATTTGGGCCTTTTCTCCAGAATACAGCGAAGATCTTGATTCAGACATTCAGGGAGTAAGGAATATATATATCACAGGATCAATGAAAAATTTAAAGGAAGATTGGTCACTTTATTTCTTGAAATCAGTCCAAGACTGATGCATGTTATTTTTCCTCCCACGTTTGATGTATTCAGTCACTTTCTGCTCACCTGAATTTAATAATAGTAAACCAGTCAAGTGTAGAGTCTGGAATGAGGGAAAAGCAAAAGGTAGTTACTTTCTGCTATAATTGTCACATTGACCAAGAGGCCATTTTTAAATATTCTTATTCAATGTTTATGTATCACAGGACAGTACATCCCTTTATGTGATGAAGATGGGTACTACAAACCAAGTCAGTGCCATGGAAGTGTAGGGCAGTGCTGGTGTGTTGACAGATACGGTAATGAGGTGACAGGATCCAGAACAAATGGTGTGGCAGAATGTGGTAAGTTAAGAAACCTTGGTGGCATTTGGTTTAGAGGTTATTCCCTTTGATTACCAAGCAGATTAAAGGTCTTGCATAAGAACAGATGGGGGACCCAACTACATGGATTTTGAAACAAAACGTAACACATTATAATTTCTTATTGTTACTACTTCATTATTTTTTGTCACTTCTTCACTGTGTCAACTGTTAATAGACCTCATATATGTGCTTGGCATAAGTGTACATAAATTTAGGGAAAATTAATTATCTAGAACAGCATTAGAAAAGCCTCAAAATGCTTGATGAAATCCCATTGGGTAATCAGTATGCTAGTGAGTTCAATGTCACACTTTTTTCAGTTAATGTTTGGTGGAATTGCCAAAAGTTTAACACACTAAATCTTCCCTTGTTTTTCCCTTCCCTACAGCACTGTCTGACTACTTCCAAGAATTCCCAAGTAACCTTTATTTGATGTCCCAAATACAAAAAATGGCAATTAAATATTTTCCTTTCTTTAAAAAAAATATAAAGTCTTAAAGTATTCTTCTCCACCTATTTTGCAACAAAAAGAACACAGCCTGAAAGAAAGGATTAATTTAGCACAGTACATACGTACAGCTTGGGCCTGTTGTCCATCTACTCCAGCTTCCTTTCTAGGTAAATGGACACTTCTAGATGGTTAGGTTCAGGATAATATGTAAGAACTGAACAATGGACAGTATATATTGTCAGTAGTCCTTAGTGTAATTTCTGAGTTGGACTTAAATCTCATTAATTTGTTCCTGCCACTCATGATAGGTCTACAAATCTCTAAAATTTATCTTCTTTTGCTAAATTTAAGAAATTAATCCCTATTTAAATGGTTTTCTTTTAAGACAAAAGAATGTTTATATTATTTACATTTTATTTCTGTGTCACACTGTTTAGTTTAAAATAAGTAATTGTCCTGAAATTAAATGCTCTGGTGTGTCTTTTTGTATGCTTATGTACATTATACTATAATTACGTAGTGTATCTTGTGTGTCTTTTCTATATCATTCTTTTTTAGCTATCGATTTAGAGACTTCAGGTGACTTTGCCTCTGGCGATTTCCATGAATGGACAGATGATGAAGATGTTGAAGATGAAATAATGAATGATGAAGATGAAATTGAAGATGATGATGAAGATGAAGGAGACGATGATGTTGATTATGACGCTGATCATGATGGATATATTTGATTATATTAGGGGGTCCATGAATTGTAACTTTCTAAAATTCACAAGATGACTTTTCATAAAATCCCTTTGCTCCCCAAGATCAAAAGGATTCTAATAAACATGTATATTTTGTATGATGATTTCAAACGTTGCAGCTGGAGTCATAGACTTTTTTTGTTTTAATAAGAATAATTATATTATGTGCTTTTGAGTTTTTAATGCCTTTGCGCTGAAGACAACACATGGGAAGTCTAGCCTGAAGAAAGGAATGTTATGTGCTACTGAAAATATAAATGTGCAAAACACACTATAAAGACAACCAGGCTCTTTAAAACTCCGGTGAAAAGATATTTGTCCTTCCTTGGAATTGTGCATGTCCTCTTCAGAACTTAATTTCTGTTCTGTCAGTGTTTCAGGCCCTGCAGGCTTTGCAAATTGTCCATTTAATAAATCAAAAATGTATTACAGTAGAAAAACATTGGTGCACAAGTAGCATCTCACCAGTCTTTAATTAACCAGAGATATGGAGCAAAAATACCAGGAGGAAAAAATAAAGCAAAGTCCTCCTTTGTGTTTGCATTTGTAATTTATTTTTTTTATTAGGAAATTACTTGGTTATTGAAAGGATTTTTCAAAAGCAGTAAGATGGACAAGAACCAATTATGTAATTTTAAAATATTATTGTACTTCTATAATTTTTTTCTTTCATGTCAAGGTCATATAGGCTTTATCATTATTTACTCAAACATTGCTTCACTCTTTGTTGTTTCTTTATATTTCTCACTAATCAGAGTAAAATATTTTACATGGGGAAAAAATTTTGCTTACAATTATATTACCTTTATACATGACTATATTTCAGAGTATTGACACTTGCCCCGAGGTAGTTTTTAATAAATGTATAAGTAGACCTTTTATTTTCTTAATTCAGGAAATAGTTTTGCATCTTTATCTTAATTCATGTTGTTTTCTGTCACTAGTGCAGAAACTTAGATATAACATATTGTAAAGGTGCCTTGCAAAATAGAAATAGAGAGATTTTAGCATGCATACCAGTATAGGATTTTAGGCAATAGCTAAGCACACCCAATTACCAAATTAATACCAGTATAGATACTGCTACAGAAATGAAGAACATGGGTTATTTTAATTTTTTTCCTATTGCTATGTAATTACCATGTGGACTAGATTATAATTATTGTGTAGAGTAGCACTTAAGATTTGACTGTAGAGAAAATTACTTTAATCACTGTATTTATGTTAGCATGTTACTTAATTGTGTAGACATTTTGGGACTCCACCATCTTTGTTCCTATCATATCTATTGCTTTCTGCCCACAATAAAACTGATGTGACCTGTATAATGTCATATTACAGGTTGTATAACTTAAAAAATGGATCACTGGTTTCCTGTCGTTAATTAAAAGGAAAATCAGTTTCTTATTTGAATTAAATTCTATGCATTAAATACTAAATTTAATGTTTATCTTATGTAATATTGAAAAGTATAATGCTTTTTCTTTTTTACTGTTTCTGTATAGTTTGCAAAATAAAGACTCTTGTAACCAACCTTTGGCCAGTATAGCCCATCATTTTGACTTTTTGCATAGTTTAAAATTTTGGAACAGGAAAAATTCATGTTTCAGATACATTTCACTTACTAAAATATGTATTTATTTGTATAAAGACAATTATTAATGGTTTATTTCCAGTAAAGAATTTTTAACTAAGGCAAAACCCATAGGGAGCTTTTAATTTTCTGTATTTTTTTGAGTTTTCTATATCCTTGTTATGTACTTCTATGACATTGTCTTCATTACATAGTAAACTAAGAGAAAGATACTTCTTTACAAACTCTGTCATAATTTGTTGAGAATAGTTGTATTATTTTCTTAAATAAAAGTAGTTAAGAGTTTACCATTCCAATATAGTGAGATTTTATCAGAGAACAGTTTCTTATGGCTGAACTTAACTGATATATAAATTCATTTTAAATAAAGATGCTAAAGAAGAAATGTTGTCATTACTGGCTGATGTAGCAAGTGCTGTTGTGGGTTTTTTTTCTGATGTGACAAATGGTCATTAGATGACAAACTAAAAATTAATTTGATTAGAACTTGTGATATTAGGAAAATTAAAGTATGGGAAGAGAATTCATAATGTGTTTAGCCTAATGGGCTTACAATATGAAAACCATTCTAGACCATTCTAAAATGAACTGTCATAGAGAAGAACACAAAAGAAATGTATATTCTTTCTTCCCTGAAAATTCCCCACTGAACTGTAAGAGATGGGAATATGCATGGATTTTGGTCCCTGAGTCTCAAAGCTACCTATCATAAAGTCAAAAAAGTAAATCAATGTAGGTAAATTGACTAAAGATCAGTCACAATGTAGAATCAGGGTCATTTTGGAGAATTTTTGTGGTCCAATACTAAACCACCACCAATACCACTTGAATAGTTTCTCATTCATGAGGAAAATCCAGAGGAGATATTGGTGGATTTCCTTTGAAAACATCCTTCCTTATTTTTTAAAAAAGGTAAATTTGTCTACGGATAAATATTATTAGCTGGAAACTACTTCACTGCAGCATTAAAGAAGTGTATGAAATCAGGAGCAGGCAGAACAAATTAAGGCAAAAGCTGATAATATAAAATCACTAACTAAGTAATTCAGAAGCTTTTTCTTTCTTCTGGCCTATCCAAAAATTTGCACAGGGGTAGGTCCTCATGAGTAGAATCAGGCAGAAAGCAGTAGAGAGCCCTTGATTTTAAATCTTCATAGTTTTTGTGATGTTGCTGTCATTTGTTGTTGTTTTTTCTTGATCTTGTAATTGTGCACATATATATGTACTTATAAATATTCAAAGGTACAGATGTAAATTTGGAGATTTTCAGACAGTGGTTAATCCTGTGCTTTTCTGAGAATGTGTGGAATTGTAATTTTCAGAGTCATTGAAAAGTAAAGAATACCGAGTTCAATTAGGTAATTTATTATATAAACTTAAAAGGGAATATTTCAGGCACAGCCACATCCATATGCTTATTTTAAAAACAAATTAATTATTGTTATTAATTTGCTTATACAAAAAATTGTATCACAAATTTTTAAAAAACCCAACCTGCTTCTTAAGGCAAGTAACCATATTGGACATGCTGAACTAGTAAGGTGACCCTGTGTCTTGAGCAGATGACTGGCTAAGCCAGTGTCATTGTACTCATTGGTACAGGATGGGTGCAGATAGCTAACTTGTTAATTCATCCAATGAAATGCCAGTAGAAACAGCTCTTTTAAGTTAAGGAACCAAAGTGGGGATGGGAAACAGTTGCCTAGCCTAAAAAATCACACCTCTGCTTGAATTTTTTGCTGTGTTTCAGATGCTAATTGAACCAAACCCTGGAAAAGCGACCACTGCTCAGTATCTGTCTGTCCTCCTAAGGTGAGTTTTACAGCTGAAATGTGTGTACCTCTTTTTAAAAAGAATTTCTATGCTGCAACATTAGTAATAATACTGAGTGTTTTGCATCTCTTCATCAGCTTTCCACATGACCCCACAAAAAACCTTCTGTCAAAGGTGCTTGTGCCTGTAACCATATTTGCCAAGACAGTTGAAATTTATCAGTTAAAATCAAGATGGACAGAGATGTGCCTGTTGTCCCTGTCTGTCTGTAGCATTCAGAGCTGCTTTATAAACTCACAGAATACATCCCTCCAACTTGGGTCATTATACTTTTCAAGAGGTAAGTGCAGTTTTAAGAGGTGACTGTACACATCGCAAAGTACTGGGAGTATGTTCTATAGGTCTTGCTGTTAACATCAGATACCTGTTTTAATATCTGATACCCTTTTCATAGTTTATTTACCTCACAGGCTTATGACTGACACACTTTGGTGAGATTAAGTTGTTTGCTGGACTTCGGTCCCTGTGAGGAAGAAGAGATTGGATCTTTTCTACTGTAACCCTAATGCTTCTGATTGATATCCATGTGCCTGAGAGGACTGGAGGGCCGCATCGAGTGTTACCAACTTTGAGGTGTTTGAAAAGAGCAGCAATTAACAAATTTTCTTCACACATGTTTTTATTAGGCGTTGTAGCATATTATTCACATCAGAAATTACATGTGAAAGCTGAGACAAGTTCAGCTCCCATAGTGGTATCTTGGTGCAGAGCATCTGTAGGAGTTGCACCGTTGACCACCCTAGAAGCTGAGGACATGTTACTGGCACATCAGAGTTTCTCAGAAGCAGAAGTCTATAGTGGGTGTTTGCCCAGATGTAATCTAGCACATCCACTACAAATGCTTGCCTGACTCAATGCAGGGACAAGGAATTGTCCAGAGTTGTTGTTTATATAAATGCTGATTTACTTAGATTCAGATGTAAAGGTGGAGTAATACCATTGAAAGTTATATATCTTGTCCATTAAGACAGCTTCATTTTTATGTAGTAGAAATCTCATTGCTGTTTAATCTCTCTGCATAGTAACTTCCATTTGAATCAGCAATACCTGCAGAAAAAGCATTGCCATCCAAGTACATTGCCTGCATCAGTTCTGTAAAGATAAAAAGAAGTGTTAGTGCTGGCACAAGGTATGTCCCGAGGCCAAATGGGTAATGAGTAGATCATGTAATTTACAGTTCACTCCTATGATTCATGGATTTGACTTACATGATATAAGCCTGGTTAACTCTCTGGCCATATTTAGATTTCAGTTATTATAAAAAAGTGCGTTGAAAGCTCTTTGTTTTCCCCTTTTGCATCTGTAATACATTTTTACTGTATATGAGAGGTCAATTTATCTGACATTCTCTCCCACTCCACTGCTCCTTGAGTAGCACTGCCTAACAGTAGAAAAAAAAAAAGGCCTACTAATCATAGAATCATAGAATTACTTGGGTTGGAAGCAACCTTAAAGATCATTTAGTTCCAACCCCCCTTCAACAGCAGGAATAAAATTGCATAAAATTCCTATTATTTGCAGCTGTACAGGAATAAGTCTTTTTCTTTCTCTGTGCAGACAAGAACCTTGCCATGCAGCCCCCATCTCCTTTGACACAACAGAGTGAGCGTCACTGGGCTGAGCAGCGCAGGGCATCAGGAGCCTCTGCTGCCTGGCCCGTCTCATCTCTGTGTTAACCTTCGCCGTGCTGCTGGGCAGCTGATGTAGTTATGTTAAGTCCTGACCACAGAGGGAGCTTGTAGCCCTCTGTTGGACTCTCCCAAGTAAATCTCTGTCCTTCTTGAACTGGGGAGCCCAGAACTGGGCACAATACTCCAGATGTGGTCTCACTAGGGCAGATTAGAGTGGGAGGAGAACCTCCCTTGACCTGCTGGACACGCATCCCAGAATACCATTGGCCTTCTTGGCCACAAGGGCACATTGCTGCCCCATGGATAACTTGTCTACCAGGATTCCAAGGTCTTTCTCCATAGAGCTACATTCTAGCAGGTCAGCTCCTAATCTGTACTGCTGTATATTATTATTATTCCTCTCCAGGTACAGGACTCTACACTTTTTCTTGTTGGTCACCCAGACCAACCCCCTTGCAGTGAGAAGAAAGATCTTCAACTATGATCAGACTGTTAAGTGTCCCATCCAACCTGACCTTGAATGTTTCCAGGGCTGGGGCATCTACCATCTCTCTGGGCAACGTGTACCAATGTGTCAACACCCTCATTGCAAAAAATGTCTGTAGCTAGTCTGAATATACCCTCATTTGTTTAAAACCATTATCCCTTGTCCTATTGCAACAGGCCCTACTAAAAAGCTTGTCTCCATCTTTCTTATAAGCCTCCTGTAAGTATTGAAATAATGTCTCCCCAGAGCCTTCTCTTCTCCAGGCTGAACAACCCCAACACTCTCAGCCTGTCTTCATAGAAGAGGAACTCCAGCCCTCTGATCATTTTTGTGGCCCTCCTCTGGACTTGCATCAACAGCTCCCTGTCCTTCTTTTGGGGGCTCGAGAGCTGAACACAGCACTCCAGGTGCAGTCTCACCACAGCAGAGTAGAGGGGCAGAATCACCTCCCTGGCCCTGCTGGCCACACTTCTTTTGATGCAGCCCAGGATGCAGTTGGCTCTCTGGGCTGTGAGCGCACACTGCTGGCTCATGTTGAGTTTCTCATCAACCAACACCCCCAAGTCCTTCTCTGCAGGGCTGCTCTCAATCTATTCATCCCCCAGCCTCCATTGATACTGGGTGTTGCCCTCACCCAGGTGAAGGACCTTGCACTTGGCCTTGTTGAACCTCATGAAGTTCACATGGGCCCACTTTTTGATCTTGAATGGCACCCCTTCCCTCTAGCATATTAACCACAACACTCAGTTTGGTGTCATCAAGTACTGCTTCAAAACACTGCAGTGAAATTTTCAGAGCTCCCTGTTGTGTTTGGTTTTGCTAAAATATATAAGAATTGATTCATTATAAGAATTCCAATGCATCTAAAATGGGATACATTTAACCAAAGGCACTGATGTCCATTGGGCTTCCCCTTTACTGCCCAAGTAGTGCTATCTAGCAGACACTGCCTGGCAAATAAAAAAGAAGGAAACAAATTAAAATTATGAATGGTTGTGTAAACAGTTAATTTTTCTGTTATTAATGTCATTAATTAGGCTGCCTCTTTTTGCAGAAAAATAATTCCTGTAGCTGTGCTTCTGGCCATTAATCAGGTGTCTTGCTCCAGAAAGTGGCTTCCAGTCTTCTTTGAGCTATGAAAGCATACAGCAGATGCTGATTTTCCTCCTTGAAGCTGTCGGTGAGAGCCAGAACAGCTTTTGCACATTCTTCCTGTCCTATGAGTTACCCTACAAGTGGCATCTTCTCATCAGGCTCATGATGCAATCAACACATCCTCTGAAGAAATAGTCTTGACTACAGAGAGGGCAGATATAACTTCCAATTACACTTCCTCCAACTATGACAAACTGTAATATGATTTTCCCTTTCTCAAATGTGACTTTACGGGATAGACTTCTTTTTCATTGTGAAGAGCCCATTCACTGTTGCTCTGCTCTCTTAGGCCACTATTGAAAATCATCACAGCTAATAGCCATCTGCTGCACAAGTCTATTTTCCATGCACCTGGACCTATCTTCCACCTTTATTGCATCTATTTTGCCACTAAATAATTCCAGTCTTCTAAGAATTACTACTGCAGTCAAGATGCTCCAAGTTTGCTCTTGGTCTCAGTATTTCATATGCCCAATAGATCTTTCTGCAGAAGACTGTTCGCATATGTCAGCAGCAGCAGCAGCTGGCCAATTTTGTATTTTTGGGAACTAGCATTTGACTCAAAAAGTAAATGTTTTTACAAGTACTTCACTCTGTATTATTTTCCCTCTTACACCACCTTTCCTTTGCTCTCATTCTTGTTCCTCTGGCTTTTCCTTGAAAGAAGGCCCATCTAGTGGTAAGTTGTCAATGTTTTATAAAAAGTCTGAATAATCTGGCCATTGCCATTGCTGACCTTCATTGTAAATTCTTGAAAGGGAAACTTAGTGCTAGACAAGAGCTCCTGGGGGGCTTACTGCCCTTTCCCTTTATTGTTTGAAAGTTAAAACTGGGAAAGCCACAGCTGGATCATCAGGAAAAATAAAATATTGCATGACCTGTTGGCTAGAATTGGTGGTCTGTGTAACATCTTACTTAAGGATCTCATCGCGTAATATTAAAAATGGATGTAAAAACAATAAGCTTTCCTTTCACCAAGCTTCTTGACATTAATAGCATTTGACTGGCATAAAGGAGTGACTGATAATTTACATGCTTGTGAAGAAAAAGACCTTTATAGCAGTTCAAATGTAATACCATTTTTTCATGAGAAATTATTTAATACTCCACTTTTGTTAGAACCTGGATTTTAATTTCAGTCTTGATTAAATGCTAAAAGTTTCCTGGAAACTAATTTTTTTATTATTGTTTTATTACTGGGGAAAAAGTAATTAATGCATTTTTAACTAAAGCAATTTTAAGAGATTTTATTACTTCTTTTCCTCCCTCTTTTTTTTTTTTTTTAATTTTTTTCTCCCCTAGAAGTAGATACCTACAAAAATAAATATCTCATATTTATGTGGGTATCCACACTTGCCACCATTTGCCAAATCCCATAATACAAGTAATATAAAGCCACAGTGACTGTGCTGGCCATGTTAGAACTAACTTGAATTTATTGCTAGCCTTGCTAATGCTAGGGAACACTGCAAATCTCATCTGGAAACCTTCTCTTAAAATTTCCAGACATAGCAGTTTTCAGTATCTGCCAAAATTCTTTACTTCTTAGAGACAAACCTCAATTTTTTTTCATTTGGCACTTGCTCATTTCAGATTAAATGCATTTCTTCAATATGTACAGTGTGCATCTAGAGTCAAGGGCAAGTTCAGCTGGGGTTAAATCCTGTTTGCATCCCCGCAGGGACCTAGCCAAAAAAGGATAGATCTGACTGTGGAATTATTAATAGTTTTTATTTAGCTCTTTTGGGCTCCCTCTTTTGTTATGGGGTTCATTTATAAGACCAGATGTGAGTGTTAGTGCCTGGACGAGATGGATTAATACTGCCTTCAGATTTTCTTTTCTGTATGTGTTTTTTAGAAAGTTGTTTCTTCAGATACAGAACTCTACCTATTAAATAATTGCTGTATTTCCTTTAAAGTTTTTTTTCCCCTGATCATGCCCCTTTCCTTTATCCATTTGCTTGCTTGCTTTGAGTGGAAGGACCAAAGGTGTTCCATGTGGTGACAGTGATATTTTACGCTAGTTTGTTCTTAGGATTTGTTTGTTCTTGGTTGCTGATCTGTAGTCCACCAGAAAATACTGATTTGGTGTGCAGATATGGAAAAGTTTATGAGGTGTTATTCTAAAAAAGATGTCAGTGTCTTCCTGGGCTCTGCAGATTGAAGTGTATTGATTGTAGTATCTCCTGGACACCAAAATCTATCATCTTCATTTTTGAGGGAAAACTATAAAACTTCCTTACAATGTAAATAAAATGTAATTCCTTTGCTTTTTGAATTTTTAGGGGGGTTGCAGGGTTAAGATCAGGTGAATTATCTGTGTAGGCATTGTCTAATGAAAATCAATGTATCCATGATAATGCCACTGTTACCAACTTCAGATTGGGATTTATTCTATGAAGAAGTGATTTTAGAAAGGCTGTGGTAGTGGCCACTCTTAAATGAACACTAGATGACAGAACAAACAGAATATGATACGCTTTTGCTGCCCAGAGGATAGGTTTTAGCTTATTTTTGTTACAGAAGAGTGATCATAAATTCTCCTTTGCCGTGTAGAAACAGAAAGGCCTTGTTTCTACACAAAGAAATAGATAAAAAGTAATAACTGTGGTAATTATTTTTTTTATTATGTAGCATATGTTCCAGATTTTTTGTGAAAATAACTAGTTACATAATTGCCTGTTTTGCTTCTAATATGTGTAAAACACTGCTTAAGTGTTAATGCACGTAATATTAAATAGGTACTATGCAATAGATTGAAAAAAACTATGTTGTGTTCGTGTTTGAGTTCTGCTCCTGATCATATATGTCACTAATCTTGTTAAAATCTTGACTTTGGGAAACAATTGGTGAATGCCCTAAAAACACTAAAAAAATGAGGACAGCATTATTTGGAAAATTTTTTTTAAAATTTTTTCACTAGAAATTAAAAATTGCAAATCATTTTCCTTTTTACATTTTTTAAAGTGAACTTCATAATGTATCTGGAGAGCAGAGCTCTGAAATGAACCCAGAGAGGTGGTGGAACCTCCATCCTTGGAGACATTCAAAAGCCAGCTGGATATGGTCATAGGCAACCTGTTCTAGGTGATCCTGCTTGAGCAGAGGTTTGGACAAGATGACCTCCAGAGGTCCCTTCCCACCTCAACCATTCTGTGTTGGCTCCTCTTCAGAGCCAACTGCAGGTTTAGAAAGTATTTTTATTTTCAGACTTCCAGTTTTTCAACTGGGCAGAGAATGGATTGAGAACAGTCCTGAGGAAAAGGACTTGGAGGTGTTGGTTGATGAAAAGCTCAACATGAGCCAGCAATGTGTTCTTGCAGCCCAGAGAGTCAGCTGTGCCCTGGGCTGCACCAAAAGCACCATGGCCAGCAGGTCAAGGAAGGTGATTCCTCCCCTCTACACTCTTCTTGTGAGGCCTTACCTGGAGTACCGTATTCAGCTCTGGAGCCCCCAATACAGAAAAGATATAGAGCTGTGGGATCAAGTCCAGAGGGGAGCCACCCCCTCAGAGTCCTGGAGCATCACTTCTATGAAGACAGACTGAAAGAGCTGGGATTGTTCAGCCTGGAGAACAGAAAGCTCCAGGAAATGCTTATAGCAGCCTTCCAGTACCTGAAGGGGCCTACAGGAAACCTGACGAGGGGCTTGTAGTGACTGGAAAAGAGTTAATGAATTTAAACTGGAAGAAGGTAAATTTAGATTAGTTATTAGGAGGAAATTCTTTAGTGTGAGGATGGTTAGACACTGGAACAGGTTGCCCAGGAAAGTTGTGGATGCCTCATCCCTGGAAGTGTTCAAGGCCAAGTGGATGGGACTTTGAGCAACCTGGTCTAGTGGGAGGTGTCCCTGCCTGTGGCATGGGGGTTGGCACTAGATGGTCTTTAAAGTCCCTTCCAACCCAAACCGTTCTACGATTCTGTGGTTCTTCTTGTGAAAATATACTATGGACAGCAGGGAAATGGCAGAACTGTACTTTTAGAGTTGCACAGTGATGTGCAAAGACAGAAATGCAGGACAAAGGGTGTCATGGTTTTTTTGTTGTTTTCGTGAATAGTTTCAGGTATACTGGTCTAATTATAGTTAAATACCAAATATGAATGGGAAATCCCTTAAATTCCCTAAGCCAGATGGTCTAATTAATCTCTCATTTAAAGCACTTTGATTTGAAAATTTTGAAAGGGTCTGAAGCCTGATTTT
The DNA here is from genome assembly GCF_020740795.1 of Apus apus. Lineage (NCBI taxonomy): Eukaryota > Metazoa > Chordata > Aves > Apodiformes > Apodidae > Apus > Apus apus. The sequence goes on along the minus strand of NC_067285.1, from coordinate 75,265,216 downwards.
ATCACAGTTCTATAGAAAGGTGGGAGACCATTTGATTTCTCACTCACAATTTTACAGGCTGGGTGTACGAAGTGATAGCTTAGCCACAAAGAACTGCCACCATCTTACTGTTATAGTAATAAGCTAGACATGCTTTCCTACTTGCGCAGCTCTAGATGAAAATCACGAGGAAAGCAAAATCTCCTTAGCCACCTTCTTTCTAAAACATGTAGCTTTGTACTTCTCCCTGCAACCAAAAGTGGGTTTAGATGCTAGTGTTGTCCTGACCAGTTTATTTTTCTCTTTTTAAAACCATCAAGGAAGAAAGCCTCAGTAGGTCAAACTTAATGGACAGCTCAACTCTTCAGACTGCTTAACTCACTTTCTCTAATGACTATGGGAGATCCAACTAGGATCATCTCTGAACATCTACCAGACATTCACTTGATGGGGAGCTGGGCATTTTCCTCTTGACATGGTGACTGGCTTTTCCTCCCAACTGTTTTGTAGAGAAAGAAGTTGGAAACCCAGGGAGACCAAAGGAATAATCTAAGGGCCAAGGCCAAGGCATGCTTTCCCAGAATGTGTTGTCATGTACAAATGTGTTTATCTGGAAAAAGCACCATCAGGGTAGAAGGATTTGTATTCTCTATAGTTAAGAGGATTTGGAGAGGTTTACTGAGGCCATCAGCAAAGAGATTGCTTGAAACAAGTTTTCTGTACTCGTCACATTAGTTTAATGTGAAGCCTTCAACTAATTTTATACAGGTGACAAACGCACAATAAATAATTCTTATGAGTTACTCTGACCTCCTCTGTTTCCAACCAGAGATAATGTATTATCTGAAATAGACTATGCATTCAGATATACATGTTCTGAAAAAAAAAGAAAAATCCTGGATGCTTTATCTTTTTTTTCTATTATTCAGGCTCAAACTTTGATACTGAGTATTTGCACCTGAATCCCTTGCTCCTCAGTTAGATTCCAAGGTGGAGTTACTGTGCAGCTTTAAATTTTGTGCTATTTCGGCAAATTTATAAATGTGTAGGGACAACTTCACTGGAAATTTTTTTGAAAGAATTACCTGACCTTGGCATTTTGGGGCTTAACATGTAGTAATTTATTTGATGGTCTCAATAAAAAGTTTCTAAACTTTTTTTTTCTAGTGGACAGTCAATCCTCCACACTCAGATTTACAGTAGAGTTGAAGAAGAGTGCTGCTTTTTGCTTAACTTTCTCTCATGACTGATTTGCTAGCCAGCTGCGTTCATAACACTTTGCTGTCTCAGCTTGACAGGCTTAGCACCTTTTTCTCTTCCTCTGAACTTCCTTAACTGCCATTCTGGCATATTTCAGGCTTAGATACTTATAACTCATTTTAAAGGCAAATGTATAATGATATACTGGGAAAAATAGTTCTCAGCAGAATTGTCAGAGCTGGTGGTGGGAAGAATGTATGGATCCTTTTAGTACCAGGAAGGAAGAAATCAATCTGAATGAGGCTGACAGGGATAAGAATGAATTTTGCCAAGCGAGTTCTGTCCTAGTATTCAGAAGCTGGTTTCCCTGGATCCATATTTTCTGCCATTGATTTGTTACTGATAAGAATTATTTACTGTTGATGGCCCTGACACTCAAGGGCTTTGCCCTGGCTTAAATTATATTTGTTCCTAGTGTGTATGTGAGTAGTACTTACCTGGGAGGCATAGAGAAGAACACAGAGGAATACATAGGTATGTCAGACTGAAACTTAGTGTTACAGTGGTCCCTGCCATTACAAGTTTATTACCAGTACTGCTAATGTAAATTATTTAGAACTGGGTTGTAGAGAAATGAAACATATAAAAGTAATTGCCAGGGTGCCATTAAAATTGTGAGCTAGTGGAGATACCATCCGAGGCATGATTGATTAAAACAAAATGTCTAGCAAACATTGTTTTGCCAGCTTTAGTGCCTTACTTAAACACAGAAAAGCAGTTAGACCATGTCTGTCTGCTTTGTCACTATATCACCTTCCTAATTATTTTCTTATCTAGCCATATTGAAGGAAAGCAGAATAAACACTTATTATTAAAATCTCTATCCATAGCATAAAAGATGCATGAACACTTCAAGTCTGTTCTGCAACTCCGTATGTGGCCAGTGATTAAGTTACTTGGTGCTCTTCTCAGCAAGCTCATGGGAGGAGGTCTAGATGAGCCTCCTTGTAAACACAGTGAGCCAGCAAGCATGGGGGCAGACTCACTCATCCAACACTAATGGAAAAAACAGAAAATAATGCCTTTCGCTCTTGCAGTAAGTCAGAACAATGTACTTGTGCAGTTTCCAGTCAGCAGAGGGTTTCATCTGCTGTATCTGGCTTGGTAGTTTTTTTCTAGCTTCTGAGGTTTTATGGGAAGAAAATGAAAAAAAAAATTCTTACCAAAGTCCAGGTACATCTCTCAAACTTGTTGTTTTTGAAACCAACAAGTATAGCACATCACTGATTTTGCACATGTAATTTTGAGTGTAGTCAGGAAATAAAACCACAATGTATAGCAGCTACAGCCTTCCTAACATTAACATGAATAGAGATAAATGTATTCACCTAGAAGAAAATTAGGTTGTGTGCCTCAGGAAGGTCCTTGCCTTTCGGCACAGGTCAGTAACTGCTCATGTAGGTCCACTTAATCTGTTTTTTCTTTCCAGTAATATATTGTCTGACAAAGTGCCTCAAAGCAGTTTCTGAAGTGTCTGTGTGCACAGGAACTGGGTATTTTTTTCCCCAAATTCAGATAAAATACGTACAGTGGTCATTGAATTGTGCTATTCATGCCCTGTCTATCTGCCTGAAATGAGATCTCAGCTGAAGGAAAAGCACAAAAGAAGAGCTTGTGTGTGAGTGAGTGCCTGAAGAAGGAGCATACTTTTCTTTTGGGTTTGTTGGTTTTTTTTTGTTGGTAGTGGTGGTTTTTTTAATATCTGGTAGCACAAGCACACAAGCTGTAAATAATTAACAGTAGTTACTGCAGAATAGGGTGTTTGCTGAAGTTATTGATACTGAAGATACATTCATCTTCTTCTCAAGTTCAATAACACTTCTTAAATAAGATCAGTTTGAAAAATCCTTCACTGCAGAAAATTATTTAGCTGTGAGCAGTCTGAAGTGAAACAGATTAGAGAATGAAAATAATTATATATTTGGGCTCATGCCAGTAGCTGGACACTTCAAAAGTCAGATATGTGCTCAGAAGTGAGAGTTCTTAGGAATTTCTGGAAAGCAACTCCTTTTTTTGGCATATTAAAGACTTGTTTTGTGGTCAGCAGCTGGCATCTCTGTGTACTGGTATATCATAAGTAGCTTTTCCTGCGTTCATCTAAAGATTAGAAGATAATGCTCTAGGGACAGATCTTATCCTAACTTAAACCACTGAAGTTAATGAGCAGAACTCTTCTTTGTCACATTAGTCCACCTGCTGCCCTGAAGTGCATTTCAGTGATAGAACTTATAACACCACAGAATATGTTTGTGGCTTTTTTTTTCTCTCAGCAGCATGAATGGAGCTTCAGGAAAATCAGTGGAGGTTGTCCCTAAAGGTTATACAGGGTGTAAAGTCAGCAGAGGATTTTGTCTCTGAAGTTGATATAACACATTTGAATATGAACAGAAATTAGAAAAAATAAAAAGTACATACAAAACTGTCACTAGTAGGAGGGATCTTTGAAAAAACGAGTAGCATAGAATGAAAGTCCATAGCCCATAACTGAAAGACTGGACAAACAATCTGCAAACTACATGGAGTATATTGGCGAAAGACAGGGTGGTCCTGTGATAAAGGCTTGCGTGACAACCAGAAGGTCCTTTTCAGTTCCCTGTTCTGTCACGTGTCCTATTAATTAGAGTAATTTTTAGTGTGACAATATGCACATTTCTACATGTCTGATCCATGGAAGAGAATTCTGAGGGGAAATATGAGACGTTTTTGGGATGTTTAGTTGTTTTGTATTCAAAGTCTTCAGAGAAGGGACTAAAAAAGTTCCTGTTTTCTGGATTCAGTCCCAGGCGAAACCATGAGACAGGTATTGATTTACTCAGTCTGCTGTTTGAGGAGCATTATAAAAGGACTTGATGCACCTGGGAATAACAAAATGGTATAGAGGATAAGTAAATAGTTTTTTCAGGATTTTAGTTGTTAACATAGATTCTGCTCCTGTCCCACAGTGTCTTCTGTGTGGATCTGGTCATTTATCTCACTATGGCTCACTTATTCATCTGTATAAAATGTACTAATTTTATTTTTTTTTCTTGAGCCCCAAGAGTACATTTTGAAAGGAATCAATATTTCGAAGGAATTGTAGCAATATCTATATGAATTAATAATAAATTGTTTGCAGAAGTTTAAGGAAACAGACTTGTAAACATCAGATAACAAACAGCATTCTTACTAAACAAACAAAAAAAAAAGGTTTTGAACCAACATTTCAGAGGGGCAACGTATTAATGTCATTACCTGTTTATAGCCCTGTCAGTCAAATATTGGTATCTGCTGAGGTGAATGTGGGGAATTGTGTGACTGATAATGGTGTGACTCTTAATAAAGCAGTCGTAATTTCTCGTGAGATTACAAATTAGATTTTAGGGATTATGGAAGTATATTTGGAATAGACTCAAACTGAAAAGCATCTATTATTTTACCTTCCATCAATTCTTTGTTATTTGGGATCCATATGAACTGGTTATTTTTTTGGTGTACTTTGTTGGAGTTTTTTGCTGAATATTCTGCTAATGGTATAAAGAATGGTGGACTGACAAATAGTGAAGAAGACAGGCCACAGTCCCCTGGTTAGATTGACTTAAACTTCCTTAAAGAATTTTAGCACACTCATTCAACAATTCAACCGTGTATCTGGGGAAGAAGCAAGGAACCCCATCATGTACAGGATGAGATTTCTCTCTTGGGCAGAACTCTTTCTGAAAAGGTCTTGTGAAGAATATTGTCTCAGAAGAACACAGAGTGATGTTTTCGCCAAACACCCAAGGATGTAAATGTGATTGCACAAATAGTGGAATATTGAGTAAAATAACTATGGCAATGTGTCTAGGGTAACCAACTATAAGCTTCAGAACACCGTGGGGACTTGTTATACTGTCAGCCTAACTGGTCTGTAGGATTAATGTATCTGAACACTCCCATAACATGTGCCATCAGTGCTTGCAGTGACTCCATAGGTTGAGAAGTATCACACTTCACAAGTTTGTCCCAGGGGACACCCAGGGGAGCACCAGTGTTAATGTCTGTAAATAATTAGTTAAAACTGTAAGAACTGATGACCAGAAGTTCAAGCAATGCCAACTCTGTTGTGCTGAATATTGTAGAATGATAATAGTGGGAAAAGGTAGCTGCTGAAACAGTTTTCCACAGCCATGAAGGAATCCCTCCACGCAGCTGCTGCAGTCGAGGCAGACTGCTGCCTCTGCTTTCTTGAGCAGCTCAGTTCAGCTAGAGGAATCAGACTCAAGGCAGAAATTTTAGGAAGCTCCCATTTCTGTTTTATTCAGGTTAGACTACAAGATCTCTTTGGACTTAAAAATCTATTACATGACTTCTGCTCTGTTTGGGTTAGTTGGTTGTTTTTTTTAGTGTAACACAGTTGCTTGCTGTTAGGAAACAACAAAAAAACCCATAGAGGAAACAATGGATTTAGACAATGAGAAAGTCAGGAAATATTAATGTATGTAGACTGGGTTGGTTTACATTGGGATTTTGTTGTTCCTAATTAAAAGGAAGAGAAGTAGAAAAAGAAGGAAGGAGAAGGAGCCCAAAAAAGAATATTCTATATTATCCCTTATGCAGAGTGCTGAGATCTTGGCTCAGTGCTCATCACAGCATCACACCCAGGGAATGCCAAGTACCACAGAAACTGTCAGATACATTTGCATGTACCTCAGCAATGTTAAGCTGTTTGGGCAAGGTGCTCTGCCCTGGCAGCTCCGAGAGGATGTGATGGGATCGTGCCTTTGTTAGGTACAAATCAGTCCTAAGCTTCCATGGATACTGTGTTGTCACTGCTGCTTGAACTAGTGCTATTGGAAACACTTCATCTCTTGCCATTTGATTTACAGAATGAACATAGTTCCAAATGAATTCTGGATACATAGATTAATCTGTTTTACACCATGATGGCATGGATTATTGTTATAAATATCAGCAGACATTTTTTTTACTGCAACTGAATAAGAGAAGGGATGGTTGATGTAGAAAAATGTGAGGTGTATTTGCTTACCCACTCTTAGGTATGAAAGCATTCATATGAACAAAAGGGAGGAAGGGAGGAAAAAAAAATCTGTGGACTTAGAATCCTGGTTTATTGCTATTTTTAAAAGGTCCGTCCCTCCAATATGTGGTTTTTCTAAAATATTTATTATACTTTCAAAATAATACACTCCTTATGTTATGGAAGGGGCTAACTATTGAGAATGCTACTTTCTGTGTGCTAGTAATGAACAGAGAAACTAAGTCAACTCAACCTAAATCCAGACAAACAAAGTAACCTAAAACCTGTGAAGCACAGAATAATGAACATACGGGAAAGAGGCAATTAACACTGAAAAGCTGAAATGGATTCAGAAGAAAACTAGACTAGATTTTCTTTAGAAGCAGAGCACTAAAACAGTCTGGTAACATGCAACTGAGTGAACCTAAATATAAATGAAAAGAGAACAATCATTTTTAGCCAGATGTTTCTCCCCCCTCCTGAAAATAATTTGCAGTCTGCAATGTAGTACATGCTTGGGGTAAGAAATGGTGGGTAGAGAAGGAAGAAAATAATTAAATAATCTCTAAACATCTTAAATTTGTATGCCACTTTATAATATGCCACCCGTCATACTTTAGATGTAGAATCAATTGTCCCTGCAGGCTGAAGTCAGCTGCTGCACTTCTTTAGCAAAGTCAGCCTACCTTTCTTCAACTAGATGAGGCATGTAATTAGTGATAGGTTTTGTCACCAGACAAGGAACTTGCTCATTTGAGAATAGACCCCAAATTTTATTTATATTGCTGACTCAAGGCAGGAGAGAGTCTGAATGTCAATTCAAGGAGTTTCCAATGTTAGTTTGCACAATGTTAACCTTTTATATACAGACATAAAAAAAAAAAAAAAAAGGAATTTAACTCAAAAGGAGGCAAGAACCAGCTGTGTTTTCATTGTCTAAATTGTGAACAATCTGTTTAAGGATCTGCTTATTCAAAGTAAATGCAAATGCATGACAAACTCTATTCACTTTACAGGGTTATGTTCACACCACTACTGTTGAACCCTCTTGGGCTTTATGTAATTCAAATATTTAGAATATTACATTCCACACTCTTGAGAGCATTGCCAAGTCCTACCTTGGCAACTTGAGTGCCAGCTTCACTCCACTTTTGCCCTTCTTCCTCTTTCTAAATAACAATGCAGGTTACTCTTCTCAGTTCCACTCACTCAATATTTTTGTTGTATTTGCATGCCTGTAAATGAAGCATGCCATTCCTGCTACCCTTACAGCAGAAGGACACGTGTTTCTTTTCTCTAATGTGAATGGGATTTTGCATCTTCAATCTAAAATTCTTTCAACTATCAGTTATTTTTTACCATTTTCATTTTGTATCTATGTCACATCCATGGAATAAGTTTTCCTGATTTATCTAAAGATTAAGTAGCCAGTATTTTTCTGCAATTTAATTTACTGGGTGATTTTCTGTAGTTCAGTTCTTCTGTTTTGTTCCTCTTTTTTGATGTTTTGTATCCCCTCCCATTTTGGCTTAATCTTTATATGTCATTCCATACTATTTATTACCTTATTGTATTAATTAATGAAGATGGAAACCACAGAATTACAGAATCCTAGGGGTTGGAAGGGACCTCGAAAGATCATGTAGTCCAACCCCCCTGCCAGAGCAGAATCACCTAGAGCACATCACACAGGAACGCATCCAGGCGGGTTTTGAATGTCTCCAGTGAAGGAGACTCCACAACCTCTCTGGGCAGCCTGTTCCAGGGCTCTATCACTCTCACAGTAAATAAGTTCTTCCTGATATTCACATGGAACTTCCTATTCTCCAGTTTGCACCCCTTGTCCTTTGTCCTGTCACTGGACATCACTGAAAAAAGCCTGGCTCCATCTTCCTGACACTCACCCTTTACATATTTGTAAACATTGATGAAGTCACCCCTCAGTCTCCTTTTCTCCAAACTAAAGACACCCAGCTCCCTCAACCTTTCCTCATAAGGGAGATGTTCCACTCCCTTAATCATCTTTGAGGCTCTGCGCTGGACTCTTTCAAGCAGTTCCCTGTCCTTCTTGAACTGTGGGGCCCAGAACTGGACACAGTATTCCAGATGTGGCCTCACCAAGGCAGAATAGAGGGGGAGAACCTCCCTTGACCTACTAACCACACCCTTTCTAATGCACCCCAGGATGCCATTGGCCTTCTTGGCCACAAGGGCACATTGCTGGCTCATGGCCATCCTCCTGTCTACCAGGACCCCCAGGTCCCTTTCTCCTACCACAATACCTTATATTGCTTACCATAAACTATCATTTTTTACTACCTAGATTAAACAGCTCATGATATAGCCTTTCTGCTTGAGAATCTATCAGATGAAAGCCTTTTGTTTAAGTGAAAGCCTTTTATTACCAAGTCAGTCTGTTAGTGTCAGTCTGTTTATCATGGAAATGGAATTCCTTGAGACGGTGAAAGAGAAAAAGAAGTAAGCATATTATGTAGCTATTTAACAAACTTCCTGTGGGGTAGGTTGGATGAGTTTTCTCTTACAGTTCATTTCCATAATATTTTTCTTTAATAAGTACGATAAGATGAATTTGGCTTCTGATTAGCAGCTGATGTTTTGACTCGTGAAGAAAAACCAACTAGAGGGCTACAGAAGTAGAAACTTTTTCTGTTTTAACTAATTCTTATATTAAATTATTTTGTTCTATTGCTAGCACTATTCCCCTCACCATAGGCTACTTTATTTCCTCAGGAGCCCTTGAAGTTTTTTCGGATAGCCTTTCAAATTTGCTTTTCTTATGGATGCCACAATGTCCAACCACTTCATGAAGTGTTAGAAAGTGGCCACAACACTGAAGGAGAATTGAGGCAGAGAAAAAAGATCGTGGGTCATAAAATGTGGATAGTAAAATGAGAGCAAACCACCTCTATTCATCCTCAGCTGAAGGTTATCCTGCTTCTGAGAAAAGTATGTCAAGATTTCTGTGAAGCTTAGGAAAGGTTCCCTGTTGTGTTTCTGACACCAGATTTCTGGCAAAGCAGTGTAAGCTACAGCAAGTACGCTGAGATACAATATCTACTTCCAGGTGTTCCACTATCCCTCTGTCTTTTCTCAATTTTTTCTGGTTAGACCAGTAAAAATACAATTTCCTTTCCTACAGGGAAAATGATGGAAGTGACTATGATGCCAGTCTCTTGCTATACTTTCCACCTGAATGCTTCTTTACTGCAAAAAATATGCCTTTGTTTTAAAACAATAAAGTCAGTTTCTTTGTTAAGCATTGTTCTTTCTTAGTTAAGGAATGCAGTTTTAGTAGAACAAATACAGTTCTAGCTAAGAAGCTTTTACTTAAATGCCCTGAAGAATGTATCATTTTTATTATTGAAACATGCCATTGTGAAAGGGTTACTGGAGTAATCTCTAGGTGATTCATTTTCAGGACACAGTTTTATTTTGTCCTAAAAGAACTTTCAAAAAAAGTGTGCTTCTGTACTCAAGTTTATTTTTTATATGCATATTTAAGATGAAATTTTGGTCTTACTGAAGGCAAAAGCAGTTTTATCTTGTTACCTGAAGCAAAGATTCAGGACCTGAAAAACCTAGTATGTCCTCAAGGGTCTTGTAATGCATCACAGCAATCCATGTTATGAGGCTCATCTGCATGAGCACGTTAACATATTTTGATAATGTATTTTTGACTTAGCTAAATTGTGAATTCTGTGGTGCTGAAGGAATTCTTTCTTGCTGTTTTATATTTCTCTGTATGAATTAGCTTTTCAGATATTTGTAGAAATCCTCATGATAGCTGTGGATGACAATTTTTCTCCTTGTTCTATTCTTGCTGCTTTTGAGTGTTTAAAGCTTGTGAGCAAGAGAGGTGACTTTTAGCTTATTGAGTGTTTGACCTTTCTGGCAAAGCAAACGGGGGGTTTATAACAGATTTTACATGTCTGCTTTTTGAACTATGGTAACATAGCTCAAAATAATGTGTGATAGATACAGTGCACTGCAAAGGGTAAGGTTATGTTTCAGTCTATACTAGCAATGTTGATAATCGCATTATACTCTGTAAATTTGTATTGCTGTTGACATTTTGCCATTTGAAACTTTATTAATTTCCCTATGGTGTTTTACATTTGTTTTATAAATGGCATATGCACAAAACTATGCCATGCTCTAGAAGGGGGGGAAAAAAAATCTAATATTAAGCCCTACAGGCAGCTGTTCAGTAACCTGTAGCTGAGAGTAAGGCAACCAGACTGCCATCTGTTATATTTTCTGTATGATGGCTGTTGCCCTCATTGTAGGTTATTGCAGGTCTCAGAGGGGTAAGCTCACTCTGCCTTTGAGCCATTTTCTAGAAAATAAAAAATACCTTGCTTTTTCTTCTGTCACTGCACAAGCTTTATTGTAAAGATTGCTTCAATTACTAGATCCTATATGTTATTTTTAAGCAGAATTGATTTTGATTTTGTGTTGTATAGATGAAAGTGAGCTCTCTAAAAGGTTTTTTAAGTGCTATATTGTTGTACTTTCAAGTACCTGAGTGTCTTGCAGGACTTTGCATAACAGTATAACACTATTTACTATTTATATCAGATATTTACTCAGAAAATAACTCTTCTGAGAAACCATCTACCATTTATATACAAGAAAAAGGAGACATTTCATGTTCCAAAACAGAAATATAAACCAACATGTATAGCAGGTTTGTTTTCAATCTCATTCCAGCCACTAATCTGTCATGATCTTTGTCAGAATAAGTCAGATGTTTTATGAAGAAAAAAGGGACTCTTTTCAGTCACTATGTTAATGGCTTTGCTAAGCATGATAGGTGCAATACACTGCTGTGACCCTTTTCAGATATTAATTTCATTTCTTTGCCAGAACTAACAAATAGGAAGGAGGAAGAAGCTCCACCTTTTCCCCTGCCAATATTTGGATTTAAACAGTGGCTTTTTTCTGCAGCAAAATTTTCCACACTTCTCTGAGTGCAAGAGAAAAATACTTCATGCCTCTGTGAGGATGAAACTCTTACTTTTGATGAAACCAAGAGTCCAGAACTTTCAGAGCCTTTTTGCGACCCCTAGTTCATGAAATGACAAACGAGCAGCAAAAATGTCCTACCTCTACTCCCCCACCCCCCCTTGTTTATTTTATTGCTAATAGAAAAAAAGTATGCTTTCTCCAACATTAAAAATGTAGTAAAGCTAAAAGATATATAGGGAAAAAAATATTCCTAGATCAAATAATAACATTGAGAGAGACTGGGGTGGGAAATTTTATAGCATTTTCTTTCAGTTCCTTCCAGAAAAATCTAATCTGTTAAAATCTGAACGTTTTGGAAGGTGCAGTTGTAAATTCAGTTCTTACAACTCAGTGCTTCAACTCAGTACTTACAACTCAGTGCTGCTGAGTAGGAGGAATGAGAAACAACAGGTATTTTCAATCAGACAGACTACAGTGGCAATCTCCTGAGCCAGCTCCTCTGTTGTTTAGCACCATGTGAATTTTTCTAATAATGGCAGTACTTTAAAGCATAATATTATGAAAGCCCTTAATGCATCATTTAGGATCTTTTAATGCCATTTATTAGCTGGAAACACAACAATTGGCATCCTATAAGGCAGTTAGCATTTGGCAGAATAGCTCTAGACTAGCAAATACTTCTTGAGTTGCAGCTTACTAACAAGTAATGTAGTAATATTTTACCTTATTATCTCCTGCATGAATATGCTAAGATATTTCCTGTTTCTTGAGTATGAGTGAATAAAAGCAGTTGCAGCAGCATCTGGCATTTCTTTAACCAAGATATGCAGCTTCTCTGAGGTGAGCAATAAATTAGATTAACCGGAATCTCATTTCAGCTGGAACCTTTATCTCTCTCCATTTCATCTGTTGTAAGTGCTTTTTTGTAATGTAAAAGGGTGTTTCAGTGTTCAGCTCAGTGATTTATGTATCCTGAAGAGCAAAGGAAGAAGAGAAACCTGTTTGGCGAGGGAAAAGGAAGTGTAGAGTCCTGCAGCAGGGCTTGGAAAAGGAGAAGTGAGATGAGAGCACCTGTTTGAGGTCAACTGGTCACCTATGTGTTACGTGTCCTTGTGAAACTACTGAATGAGAAACATGAAATGTTGGGCCTCTAATTAGATGCAGCATTGAGTTAGAGTGGATTTAGCAGCTGATCTCTTCTGAGCCAAAATGAGACAAATGTATGCTAATGTAGATCATAGAATCATAGGAATCATAGAATCATAGGGGTTGGAAGGGACCTCGAAAGATCATCTAGTCCAACCCCAATAAGACTATATTGGAAAAATATTGGACTATATTGGAAAAAAATAAGAAAGTCTAAATCAATTGAACAAATGAGCTATGGACTAGGACTTTGGAGATATTTCCCTGTATTTTCCTATGAACAATGGCAGATTTAGATTCCAGTTCCACCTTAGCAAATGGCTTAAGCAGATCTCAGTGTATCAAAGTTTTCAATAGCATCTGTAGATTTTCACTTTTTGTTGGAAAGATGAAAGGCAATGAACAGAGATAACAGTTTCTCCCTGTGGTGGTGCAATATGCATATTTTGAACTTTAACCACCTTCAACTGCAGGAATGATTATCAGGGAACCATTCCATCTTCAGCCATACAGTGTGAGGACAGTGACAGTTCAGAAAACAGCAGCCAGTTCTATAGCTGATTCTCTTGTCATCTTCTATGGCAATAGTTTCTCAATGTGGAACTGTTTATTATAAAGAAAACCTGAAACATTTATAAGTGCAATTATTTTCATTACTTCGTTAGTGCTAGTATTTAGCTTAGGTAACGTTTGTCCAAGACTAGGAAATGTGTGACTAAATAAAACTGAAAATGTTTTCTAGATACAAAGAAAAATCTGGTTTAGAAGTGATAGAAAACTACTATTAAATAATCCAATCCATCTCCTCAAAGTGGACATTTTGCAGAAAGCCATAATGAGAAAAGGAGGCAGAAGTTGCCTAAAGAAGCATATTATGTTGCTCAGAGTAGGTTTGGTATTTTTCTGTATTCTAGAAGCAAAGGCAAGGGAGGCTGGCATAAAAAAACTGACCTCAATCACTTTATCAATGCAGAAGATCTGAAATGGAATTGAATGTAAGAGATGCTACTGGATTGAAGAGGAAAAAACATCCTTTAGACAGTGTTGCTCAACCTGGGGATTTTTTTGCATTATCCAAGTTACTTATTCTGTGTAGGTATCAACTAAGGAATATAAACTCAGTGGGCGGTCCTTGAAAGATGAAGAAAAATACATTTGTGAGCAAGTTTCTATTTTTGTAAGGGCTTTTGCAGTCTTTTGCCTAATAGTCACTGAAGCTGTGGCTTAAAAAGAAAAATTAAAGATGTGATTTTGAAGGGAGAGGGAGAGAGAAAAAGAGAGGGAGTAGGAGAGGGGAAAGGAAAAAGAAAATGTAACCATTCATTTTTAAAAGTTGTCTGTTCAGAGAGACTGGTATTTAAGCGTTTAAAGCTTCCTAGCGTCTATGGTACTTTTCTTTACTGCTGTGCAGCTCAGCTCCTATTATACCAGATTCCTTTCCTGCTCACCTTCTTTTAGCTTGACAGGAACAGGAGACCATGTCCATAGTATATTTGGAAAAGTATTTACAGGGCTCCCTTTGGAATTATTGTCTACATTTATTCATGGATGTGTTGTCTTGGCATCTGGCTCCTGCTCTTGAGCTATGTGCACAGTGCATCCCATTTTACATGTTACAAAAAAGAGTTTTAAAGCCATGGATCTCAACATGTGAAGTTTCTACTGAACTCTGCCATGCAAGATATAGAGCCCTTTATTACTACTTTAAAATGACAGAGGAAGAAACAAAGATTTTCTAAAAGCAATCCTTCAAAAATATTTAGAATCTAGGCTAGAAGGATTACTGTAATGTCTGCATTACAGACACATTTTTCCTTCTATTAAGAAGTCTATTTAAAATGTCTGTTTAAAATGAACCTTTTGAAAATGGGTAATGGCAATTCTAATCTGTTATGTGATGTCTTCCAACTCCGTGTTTGCTAATTAATTCATTGTAATCGCCCATCTGTTTATCCCCAAATTCATCTTTTTACACATTCAGTCTTCTTTAGCCTTTTACCTTTTTTTTTTTTTTTTTTTTCCCCTGGCTTTTTCTGCTAAACCTAGGCTTATTGGGAGTCACTTCACGCCACTTTCCTCTTTTTATCCACTTTCTCTGCTTTCCTCATTCTGCAGAAATGCCCAAGGAAGAGGCCACTGATCTGAGGAAATGAGAAGAAATCATCATCATCATTATGGTACTAGGGGAGAGAGGGAGAGAGCTTGGTGCATGTGCACTCTGCTTTTCATCCCAGTTTATAAAAGAAGCCATTTAAGTAACTCACTGCTCCTTCTGTTCTGTGGTGTCATTGAAGAGAAGGAAACTCTTCTCTGTCCAGAGATGGTTCAGAAACCATGGACTTTCCGGAGTGGGCTGTGGGAAGTTGTTCTCATAATAGCTCTAAAAGAATGAAGAAAAGGTGATTAAGGGTACATAGATGTATTGACTCACTCAACACTGCTGTGTATAGTGTGCCCTGGAGTACCAGCTGCCAGGACTATGACACCATTAGAGTTGTTGCCACATTTATTAACCAAACCATCTGTCGTTGTAAGATAAAGCTGAGGATTTTTTTCCTGAGACAACAGAGAACATCCAAAAAACAACAAGACCTGATTACTCAGTGTGACAAATCCAACAAAAATGCCCTTGGGACAGCATCATATTTGATATCTCTAAGTGTCAGTAACAAGAGTTTAAACACAAAATGAAAAAAAAAATTAATTGGTCCTACACACAGAAATGTTTGCAAAGTTAGAAGCATTTCAAGCTGTTGCAGGTAGGCAAATAAACCTTTCTCAAAGGATGCTATTATCTGCCCTGTCATTGTCAGCATTTCAGATCGATTAGGTTCAAATCTCAGGAGCTGAAAATACTGAATGACAGTATCTGATAGAGCAATTGATGTCACCAATGCTGGACAGCTTGTGTCTTTATTGAAAAAAAATTACTTTTCTGTAAAGCTGTTTGAGGGCTCTCAGCAGGCTAGTGCCCATTTCGGATGTTTCAGAAAGCAATCAAAAGATGTCCATGAACAGTGGTTAGAGCAGTCAGTAATCTCCCCGAACAGTGACAACTCAGTAATAGGAAAGAATAATAATGTGGTCCCTCAAAAATATAATGTAGTACCTTATGGATTCCCTACCTTACATATCTCCACCCTTTTCATGTTAAGAAAATATCTTAAGAAAAATATATCAGTTTCCTTCTGGAGCCCATAATACTGTGTGTTTAATTTAAAGCTACTGAATGAACTACATGTTTAGAATTGGTTTGTAACTTCATGAGTATTTCAGATGTTCTTGATCACAGTGCAAAAAGGTGTTTATGGTGATTGGAAGAGCTAGATCAAGAGCAGAAGTGGAAGGTTTCCTGATGAGCTAGTAGTCTGTTCCTGCTGGCATCTTCAATAATTCCCTATTGAACACAGTTGAGCTGCTTTGCTGACACATTTGCCAGCTGAAAGAATTTCACTCTTCCCTTCATGACAGAAATATGCATGGAAAACCTGGGGATCAGCCTTCTTCAGACCAAAAGCAGCCTGCAGTTAGTTCTTGATTCTGACTACCAGAGGAACAGTCAATCTCTTGAACAGTCAATCAGGAAGCTGCAAGTGGCCCATGAAAAAACAATATTCTGGAATGTAGGATTCTTTCCCTTATTGACCATGGACATCAACACCAGACAGAACATCTCTAATCAGCAAGAGCTTCATCTGTGCTTGTGATTGCTTAATATTAATGATAACATTTAATTCCTGGTATGTCTGTGAGAGCAACAAATATTTTATTTATATTTGCTGTTATGGAGAGAAAAGTGATAGAGGAGAGTTTCCTTACATAAGAAAAGCAGTAGCTAGTTTGGACAATGAGAAAAGCTAAGTCTTAGGCCTAACCTTTTCTTTGTACAGCAAAACATTCATCATTGAACACTGAACATTCATTGAACAGCAAGACCATCTTCCCTGTAGTTCATATTCTGAACACATTTTTTTTTTTTTCACCATAACTGTTTGCCAGACAACTGAATGAAATAATTTCTGAATCTTTCAGGCCAAGAAATGCCTCAAGTTTCATATATATTTCTGCAGTCAGTTGCTGACATACATACCTGTTTAGCCATTAATTTTTAGACACTTTTCTTGCTTCTAGCTCTGTCAACACTCTTTGCTGCTCTGCTTTTCATCTCTTGCCATTCCATCTTGAGAAAGTGAGGAAGTAGCCTCCCTTCATTCCCTCTCCTCTGCTATGTTGAAGGTGCTACTTCCCATCTTAGAGTAGAGGGCTCATCTTGAACATACACAGGCACTATATATACACAATTCCTGGCATTCAATTAATTCATAAAATTCATTAGCCATACACCAGTTGAGTAAAATTATATTAATTTTCAAATCAGAAAACACAGCATCACCTACAGCTTGTTCTCCTATGTTTGGACCATGACACAATAATGGATGGCCCTTTTTATTAACTCATGTGTGTGTGTATGTGTCTGTGAGAGAGATCTTAAGAGGCAAGGAAAAAAAGAGAGGGCAGACTGACGGATTTAACATCTTAATTATTATAATGTGAGACAGTGAGATATTTCCTGAACCAGAGGCATATCCAAGAGTAAAAAATTAATAAAAATTTCTGTTGAATCATATATAAACATAAAAATCAAGATTTCACATTGGTGAATATTTTCTTTTAAAAGTTAGGGGAAAGGTCTTTGCCATTCTGCTGTAAGAGCTAGGAAATACCAGAGGTATTCTTTAGAAGCAGTCTATAAAATGTCATGTTGTTTGGACCATCATTTTTCTTGCTTCCTACAGACTGTGTAGGTCCTCCATTCTGACCTGCTCTGCAGGGCTTCCTTTCAGTGTTTCAAAGAAGATATAGGAAAAGGTAATTCTATTTTAGAAAAGTGGCTTTCAGTTAGATTTTATGCCAGACATGTCAGCCTGTGTATCTGTACACACTCATATCTCTGCTTTAAGTCCTGAGTGCTTCTACCCTATGCCTTTACATTTTTAGACTTTTTGCCCAACAGATTTATTACATTTCAGATGCAGCCCTCATTCATTTTTGTATCTGAACATTTTTCAATTTTAAATTATTCTCTGCAGGATGGCTTTGTCACCACTCCGAAGCTCCAGAGCTCTGAAATAATGGATTCATCAGCTGAAATGGCATTGGCCTCTACTGAAGTTTCTGTGCTTTCTCTTGCATGATAAAGAACTTTACAAATAAATGTCAGGAGAACCCTGCTGCTGAGAGGTGAGATTTAAAAGGAGGTTGTAGCTGGGTGAGGGTAAAAGATTCCTTGTATTCTAATATGAGGACAAAAAGCAGCAAGGACATTGCTGCCAGGTGGTCTGCAGAGCACCAAGAAATAAATTGGTTTCATTATTGTTGAGGATTCACACTTCTTTACTCAAATGTTATTTTGAACAAATAATTATGCTTCCCCCGCTCCCCAAACCCTGCCCAAATAGAATAGGTTTACATGCAGCTGTTTCTAGAACTGAGCATGACTTTACATGTGCAAAATGGCAGATAGTAAAGACTGAAAGAAATATTACATGTATTGACATCCTGCTGAACAAATACCCCATTAAAAGAAGAATGACAGTATTAATGCTAAGGGTGTGCTATTATTTTCTCTATTTAACTACAGAGATTTTTCTAAGTACTCCCTCAGTACTCTTTTCTATATATCTTCCTTTTGTGTAACATCAAAATAGTGATGGAGAAAGTGTCTCTCAGAGGAGAACTGATTCTAAGATACAAATATTTTGAAATGTGAAGATAGTTTGGAGGCTAGATAGATGCTTGCTATGTGTCTTTACTGCTTCCCTGTGCAACATCTACACAGAACATATAATTAAAATGTATTTATTAATGACCAGGGGTTTAATACTATTAAGCAGATATTGTGGTTTTAACTAGTGATATCTTGTGTAGAATGTCTTTTTAAACAATGCATCCTTGCACACAATTTTTTTCAATAATGATAATGGGAAAATGTCCTTGATGCTTTCCTGTTTTGTTTTTTTTTTACAAATCCTTTCATTCTTGTGATGTTCAGTGACTATATTCTGAGATGATACATTCAGCAACTATTTGTTTCTTCAGCAATGACTGTCAAGTGCCCCTGAAGGTTGTACAGAAAACTCCTTCCAGGAGTAATGAGGAAATAATTGTTTGGCAACCGAATCTTGGCTATAAGATATAGAAAACTGAACCAACACCCACTGAAATAGGTGGAAAGATTTTTGTTCACTTCAGTGAATTTAAGATAAAGCCAATCAAAACCTGATTGCCTCAAATTCTCTCCTTAGTTATAATTCTTAATACTTAATATGCAGGTAACTACCTCTCTTTCTCTGTGTTCCTTGATTCTTTCCACATGTTGTGATGAGACCCTGCTGTGTTTCTTACCTCTAGCCCTGAAATGTTAAAAGATTTATACATTATGTGTACTTTGACTCTAAGAGACTATAGGTGAAGTAGGAAAACAAGAGAGCTTTATTTTTATTAATACATTCAGGTAAATTCTCATTAATTCAATTAAATTTGCCATATTTTTTTTCAGTCCCATTACTGTGGCTAGAAAACCCACTACCAATTTTGTATAATAGTATTAGTGTGAGTTGCTTATTACCTGATTTTTTTACTAGATTTTTACCTGATGACCTTTTTTTGCCTCTGCTACATAAGGGAGAAATTGCCTCCTCATAGGGCTTCATTGTTGGAAAGCAGAGAATAATTTTTGCTGTCAATAATATAAGTAGGGAAACATCAGGGAATTTTTTTTTATAATTATAATATATTCCATTGGGAATGTTCACAGCCACTCTTCCACTCTTTTTTTAATGTGCTTAGATACAAGTTGGCTCAACTAATTTTTAAAAATAATTAATAGGTTAAAATTATTCTGATCCTCAGCTTTTCTGCTGAGACACATTATACTTTCTAAATGGCAGCAATAAGAACAGAGTGACAGATACAAAATTCTGGTCTGTTTCCCAGTTTACATTTCAAAAAAATAAAATTGAAAGAAATTTAGTCCTGTCTCAAAAAATAAAATTGAAAGAAATTTAGCTCTGCTGGCTAAGGAGGGAGTGTTTCAGCAATTAGAGGATGGTGGCCCTGATCAGGAATCACAACTGTGTACCCATGGTCCCTGGATAGCATACCAAACACGTTGGACCCATCTCTACGTCTGTGACATTAAGAAGTCAGACTTACAATGGCAGTTGCAATTGATGCAGAATTTTCTAAAGGGCAAAGTGTCAATCCTACTCCTACTAGAGCTAGTGAGACTTTACCAGAGAAGTATTTTTGGAAACCCCACCTGTGTCTTGCTGTCAAAAGTGAAATGCACATTTTGAAATCTCTTTTTCATACCAAAATCAACCTCTTGAAAGTGTGGTAAGAAAATAGTACCAAGAAGAAGAGAAAGCCTACAAAAATCAGTCTTGAAATAATGTCAGGCTAAAAAAAAACACTTGGAAAATCCACTGCATAATAAGTAAAGAAACAATGTGGAGGTGTTTTAAAATAAAGGTTGAACACTGAAAGAGAACGTTACGATGACCTTCACTGTTCTTTGAGGCCTGTCACCACAGCCATTGACTAGGTTTTGGCAGCAGTCACTTTGATCTGAGATAATCAAGGCCAAGAAGCACTTTCTTCCCACGAACTGAACAGTTTCTTCCCATAGGCACAACAGAAGTCAGTAGATTTGCAGTCATCTCTGTAGCATAACTTGCTTCATACAAACTAACAAATGTTTTCAAGGAAGCAGCAGACAGTTCAGTACCTGGTTCTCCCTTCTGCAGAGGTTCGAGGTTGCTGAGGTCAGGTGAAGCTATTTTGACTCACTGGGCAAGGACCCCAGAAAGACATGAAGAAGGTAAATGCTGCCAAAAACAGTAAGTACCAGAAATGGTTCAGGGCTTAGCACAAATTTCTGCATGAGTCCATTAATCACATCAAGGGATGCTTCCATCCTTAATCGCATTATAATGAGGAAAAGCTTAGTATTTAACTAACTCCAGAAACTGATCATGCTTGTGGAGAATTTTTAATGCATTACTAATGCAATACTAATTTATGGAAATGCACATGTACAGGAATTAATTGAGGTTTGATTATTTGGTTTCTATTTTTGGTAGGAACAAAGTTTTCAGCTGTGATAATAACAAAGTCAGACATCAATATCTTCTCCAAAAGACATTAAAACAGGTATTTCATTAACGCTCTGTAACTTGCTGCTGCAAGATTTACTGAGGGATGGAAAAATCATGAATTAACATGATCCTGGTTATGCTGCTTCAATAACTTGGATGACACCTGCTGCTCCAAGCAGTGGTCTCCAGCTTTTCAATGTTAATAGGATGCTGTGAGCAACATCACATGTTGCTTTTCTTGTCAACCCAAGAGATTTCATAGTTATGGAAAGTGAAAGGTGCAAGCAACCTGAGAGGGTCTTGTGAGCAAGGTACTGCCTGTGAGCCATAGCTTTGGAATAACAGACCTACAGCCTGGCAATTGTTTTATTGTGTTTTTGATCTGCCATTCTGAATTACTTTAGGTCTTTGATATCAGAGGGAGTCTCATTATTAGAGGGATGTTTTTGGTAAACACTACAATACTGTGACAGTTTTCCCATTCCAGAATGTATCAAAAACAGTGAATATTTAATGCAAATAGACATGTTATTCTGCATCAGAGCTGAATGTGTTTGTAAAACTAGCCCTGTTATGCTTATCTTCCTCTTATTCCCAGTCCTTACATTCTACTGCCCATTAGTATGCAGCAAAAAAATAAAGCTGTCATCCTTTCCTTCCAGCTAGCGCACAGCCAGTATAATGATGTTGATGATCAGATTAGACAGAGATTAGATAGGATGTAATATCTTTCAGCCATGAACTATTACTGAAAACCTAAGACTGATTTACACAAAAAAACAGGAAGGAAGTGTCATTGTTGCCCATAAGAAAACACTCGATAGTCATCTGTCTTTTCTTGAGTAGTCACAACCTTCCTGATATGAAAAAGCAAGCTAGCTAATAGATGTAAAAAGTGACATATTGGGAAAAAACCTACTTAAAACTGTTTATTAAATGTGCCTCTTTATAACTCAAAGTATCTAATGAATTAAAATTTCCTGATACATTATGTTTTATGCCTCCAATTAAGTAACTGTTACACTTATACTTGCAATGTGACTGTAGTTATCTTACAAGTATTTTACAAAATTGCCCAGGGTGACAAACCACTCTAATTCTAATTTTCAAATAGTATTAAAACATCCTCATGACCCTTGAAGTATTTCTGTCCCAAGAAATGAGTATGTTCATACCTCATTAGCAAACTAGCCTTTCTATATTTTAAAGTAAAATCATTCTGGTTTTGTTTTGTTGTTGATTTTGTTTTATTCCATTTTGCCTGCTCACAGAGTCTTCCAAAAGCTAGGCATCTGTCAGTATGTATTTAGATACAGTAGTAGGCTGGGGGTGCACAAGAAGCTGGGAGGGGACACAGCTGGGACAGCTGACTAAAGGGTTATCCTACACCATGTGACATTATGCTCAGCGTACAAACGTGGGGGAAGAAGAAGGAAGGGAGTGTGGGATGTGTTCAGAGTCATGGTGTTTTTCTTCCCAAGTCACCGTTACATGTGGTGGAGGCCTGCTTTCCTGGGGGAGGCTGGCCACCTCCCTGCCCATGGGAATTAGTGAACAAATTCCTTGTTTTGCTTTACTTGCATGTATAGATTTTGCTTTATGTAGGAAAGTAAGTGTCTTAATCTGAGCCCACAAGTTTTCTCACTTTAACCTTCCAGTTCTCTCCCCGTTCCACCACTGGGGGAGTGAGAGAACATGATGCTTAGTTGCTGACTGGGGTTAAACATGACAAAGCTACTTGGACAATTTCAAAGGCATGGAAGTTGAAAACAAACAGAAAAACTTTATGCAAATTAAGTTTAAAAGAACTCTGATATAGGCAACTCAGAAAATGTGAAGCATGGAATCCTTAAGAAAACATTGCTGTCATAGATCCCAACAACCTAATGAAGAAAGTGCCAGATATTAACCTTCTTTAAAGAGAAGATAGGTCCAAGTTTAAAAATATTAGTTGCTTGAATTAAGATTATTTTTCTATCTATTTTCCTTAATAAAATAAATTTATTTAAAGATTATTACATTTTAAACTTTTATTTTCCTGGAAGTGATTATGGAACTTGTTTCTTTAAGTGACTAGAGATTTTTAAACATATTGAGGACTTAGAAATAGTGTGTACTTGAAAGTGTCTGAAAATCAGGGCCCTCAATCTGGGGGCTCTTAAGAGCCTTCAAACTGAGTGCATATCAGTTTCTTCCACCTGAAGTCAGGCCAGTACCTCTTTCAGCACTGTGCTCCTTTGCTTTCAGTGGAAAGAACCCTTGTGAACGGTTGCTTTCAACATGAAAATAGTGTTTATGCCTTTTCTGTCATTTTTAGAATTGGAGCTTGGAGATGGGGTTATCTTCTGCCACATCATAGGGGTTTGTTCTTCTACAGCTAAGATTCATTTCATTGAAGGTGGGAGGAGGCATACATGAAGGAGAGCAGAATGAAAAAGTTTGTGCTCTGCCTCCCCATGATATAGGTAATTGTAGGCTTGTTACTCTTTAGTGTTGTTGAGCCAGAATATTTCTTAACTGCCAAAATCACACAAAAATGTAACAGATTCACAACTGGCATAACACTATGTATGACATCCAAGCTAACATTTTCAGAGAGTGCCATCAATTTTAAAGTCTATCTTTCTCAGTAAGCCTCACACAGGGGAAGCTTCTGTGAATGAGAAATCGCCTGCAATCTGGCATTATTTATGGGATGGGTCACACTCTACGTGTGCTATGGAGAAAAATATACTATTGTTTGTGTTACTGTATGCAAAAGTATTTGTAACAATGTGCATAATTTTAAACTCCCAGAGTAGAGTCCAGAAACATATATCCTCCATCAGTTTTCAAATCTAAAGTTTTATAGGCTTCATATATAAGCTTCCCCTTATCTTTAAAAAGAGTGAAGTATGTTTACTGTTCAACTTGCTGTTCTTAAGAAAATAAATGACATTTATTCTGGCAGTTTGTATACCTGGCCTGTCTGAATAATTCTTCACCAAAAATAATGCATGACAAGTTTTAAAGTAGAATAATTATTCAAGAATAAGTATTTTTTTCAGTCCATTAAGAAATTTTACAATGGAAACAAGAAGCTAAATCTTACTTTTAAAAGTTTGGATTGTAGAAAGCTCTTGAAATGCTACAATGAAAATAGAAAAATTCTTTTTCATACACTAACAAATATTTTGATTGAAGGGGAGACAGACTCTACATTGACAGAGGCTGTCATAAGAAGTGACAAGTAGAACTGTGGGCAGTTTATCACAGGACACACTTTTCCAGTAGGAGGTGTTTCAGGTTTCTGAGAAACACGTGCCTATTTTATGTACGTTCCATGTACAATATGAGTTTTCATAAGTAAACATCAGCAGGTTTAAGTCTTCTGTATTAACATGCAATTAAATGTGTGCTTGCCTATAAAAGGCTAAAATTAGCATTGCTTGTTTTCCCAGAAAATAGTCCCATCTGGAAAATTTACCCCACAGTATGATTATTGGGTTTTTTAAATGCAACTTTTAATTGGTAATTAAATATATGTGAGGATTGTTTAGTTTGAAAAGAATGCAGAGTGGCATCCCTGGGTGCACTGTACAGAGTCAGTGTGCCAGGACAGGCTTTTCAGTGGTCTGGTGTTCAGCAGTTTGTAACCAAATAGTGCTGAGTTGCAGGCAATTCCAATCCCCATCTTTGTTTTTGCCATGTGTTTGCATATCTCTCCAATGGAATATCCATCAAAGATGCTGACAAGCAGCACTAATCAATGTATATCAGAAAGGACTTGGTTACAGTCTGGTGTGAAGCTTAAGAGTTAGCTGTGTATGGGAAATACAAGAGGTGCTTGTAGATAGAACTGAATGGATATGTCCAGGGAGGAAGACTATGAGACCTGCACTGTTTCTGCTAGTAAATGATAGTCAGTTCCAGATGTTTCTTCATTAGTGCAATTTTTAGACTACAGAAAAATATGTCAATTTGCTGAATAGCAAATTATGTAGTGATGGGATGCACCTGATCATTACTCCTCAGTGCAACAAGGTGACATTCAGACTTAATGACTTGTGCAGACTCTGTAGCATTGTGGTGTGCTAGTAACTTCAAGTTCCATTTTTCCAGATAGAATCTGTAATAACCAGAGATATATATATAAACATTATTTGAAATCTATTTTGCACATCTTCCTACAGACATCAGTATTCTTTAAGGACAGTAATCAAAACTTGCCTGCTTGTGCTTCGTTTGACTTCCATGCTTACAACTGACTGCCCCTAAGTGAACTAAAAGCAGACTTCCGTACTAGGATATTATTATAGAACTGCCTATGAAGTCTTTTTAAAAACTAAAATCTGAAATTTAAACACATTCCTTTGTATAAGGATAGTATTTTTACTAGGTTTTCAACACATAAAGGGAGCTGTGGCTGTTTATTCTTGCTGTCAATATTGTATATACTGCTGTCTGTCCATGACTGTTCTGATTTTGATTTATGCATTTTAAATATTACTTTGTAAAATATAAGGTTTGTTGGTAGGTTTTTTTTAAAGCAGACTTGTAATTTATTTTTTTTTAAGTCATGACAACTTATCTCAACTTCTCTGCTTTATTTGCATGACCATTGTGATTAGAAATGTATAATTACATTTGATTTGTTATGCTTGGGACCTGTATCTCTTTGATGTCCCATTTCAAGATAACAGAACAATTAGGAGCATGAATAATAAAGGATATGCATTGCCTTGCATGATTTTTATTTGCTTTAGTTTAATATATATTTGTTTCATGTTCCATTTTCCATTAATTCTGATTTTGAAACCTCATGCTTGTATCATAGCCTGCTTGTATAAAACATCCATAAAACTGGATGATCTGAGCTTGTTCTCTATGAAGTTCTTTCAGAAGCTGAAGAAAGTTGTTGCAGTATATATGCATAGCTGCGGACTTTGTCCAGGGAGAGAGATGTTTATGGCCCTGAGTAAGTGTCTGGAAGTTGATGTATTTGATAAAATAACTGCACTTAAGTTGACCTTTTTTGTAAAGGTTTTCAGTATGGGTAAGTCACTATTTTCTAACAGAAAATTCTTGTTGAATTTTCAAAGCTTTATTAAAAATATTTACTCAAAAAATCTGTATCTGTTATTTTAAGTAAATCACTAAGATGATAGGCTTTACAGCTAAACTCTTTATTTTGTCATTCCTTATTTTAATGGACATACGACCATTATTCCTATAAAATATTCCCCTAGGAAAAAAAAACCCAAACATTACTGTAGTCACTGAGGCAAGGTAAATTTACTCCTACAGAAGTCATTGTAGCTGTAACCACAGTTCCTTGAATCTGTCAGCTGGCTATTTTTTAATGCACATTGCACTTTACACATGTACGTTTATGGCATTTAGATTTGGGATGAAGTGTGAAAGGATAGACTATTCTGAGTAACTACTGCAAGAGTTCCTAAAATTTGATTTCTGGACTGAATGTTGAGATTGGTCTGGAGGCTTGGAGGTGAAGTTTTTTACCATGATTTAGATAAAAGGCACAATTGCTCTTATTCAAGCTCTCTGGCACAGACTAGTGATTTTGTTCTGCTTTGGATAATTATATGATTGCTCTTCTATGCTGCTGTTATTTTTGCAGAATTTGTGATAATGTCTGACAGGGCAAGAGGCAAACAGAAAGTGATCTTACAAAAGAAAGCAGATTTGGATCCTGCTAAAATCTAGGATTATTACTATCTGAATGATGGTATGTATGTCACTTTAATCTACAATCTACCTGTTACCTCAAATTAATGGATTCAGTTATGTTACATCTGACAGAGTAACACAAATGTAACAGGTGTTAAAATTGTACTTGAATGTGCTGAGTATTGTCAGATACTGAGGTTTTAAACTATGATATCTATATGGATAGATGGGTACCATTTCCCTCTCACTGAATTTCCTGGCTACTTCTAACTTAAATGATAAACCTTTGGAGTGATGCAGATTTAGTAATACAGCTTCCACTTAACACTAATAGGACTTTTACAGCAAATTTCCTGTGCATTAGCTGGAAAATATGCCACTTAATATAATCTAAACATGTATTTATATCTTAATTATTCTGTACAATTAGACAAAATGTGACATGACATGGTTCTATAATGTCATTTATATTATATCCTTGAGTAATATATAATATGCCTGGGTTGGAGAAAACATTTCAAAATGTTTTGGTTTTGATTCTATACAACTAAGATAAATCTGAACATCTTAGGTAAATACATACTTTGTAAAAAATCCCAAAACCCCAAAGTAAAAAACATATCTGACAGGGTGGAGAATTTTATTTTGGAAACCATGATGACAAACAAAGTGAGAAACACTTCCAAAACATCTACGAAATTTGAAACTACTGAAATCATAATGTAGGACATAAACAACTGTTATTTTCTTCCTGTTTAAAAAAATCTATCCAACTGAAGAAAACATATTGTCCCTACTTTTAAAAATGCTTGAAGTGTTTGTCTTGAGTTATTATTGCAGAGTGTTTGGATTCTGACAAGTACAAAATTTGACCATTGCAGTAAAAAACAGAACTTCTATATGTATATATATGTTTAGCTCTGTCTTCCCCAGGGTGTGCTTGATCAAACAAAGTAAATTTGAGAGGAAACTGCAAACTTCCATGAAGTGGCCTTCAAAAAAAAAAGGTAGAATGTCAGCCTGCTGAGAGTATGTAAGTCTGTCAAATTCTATAAATTACTTGGTGGAAAAGCTGTATGCAAGAATTCCTAGTTATTATACAGTGGTCACACTTGGTATAATACTGGCTTTTGGAATTCACTCACACTAAGAAAAAACTGTGGTAATGCTGAACTTGAGCTGTCCCTGACATCTTTTAGGCCTGTTACACTGCATACTACTGATGCTCAGCAATGACATGTACTAAGACCTAGTAGAGGTTACTGAAGATGAGAATTATTAAAATAGACTGAACTCTCTACTGCTTCAAGAAATCTAAAGATTTCTGAAAGACTCAGGAAAAAATAATGATCTTCCAAATGACACGTGGCATGACTATTAGTTTGAGGAATAACAAGTGAATTTGATATCTCTCTAGTACACAGATTAGATGAATTCATACATGAAGACAATCAGGGAATTGACAATGAAAAACACAGCACCCTTCATCAGTGATGATCACAGAGTTTTAGTATTTCTAATGCACAAGTCTTTATCCATAATAACTTTTAAGCTCTAACAGAGAATGTCACTGGGCCCAGATGCTATTTGCTTTGGTTCAGCTGTCCTGTATCAGCCCAGATTCCATATTTCAGTTTTCTGCATCATTTACTTTGGCAGTGAAAAATGTATGCATAACATCACATCTCAGGAACTAATTTTGCATGGCAAAAATACAACCATGAGTCCTCAAAAACTGAGTTTTAGTGTCCATAAAAAACCAACATGTAGAGTATTACAGGATGGATAAGAAAATCTTGCACTCAGAAGGGAATCACACTTTTCTTTAAGAGTATTTGCAGATAGATGTACATTATCTTTAAATTCCGATATGAATTGAGTGTTTCTGGATCTAATACAACCTACTACTGCTCCCTAAGACCTGTTAGCTAGGTTGCTGAAGAGGGAAGTTTAAAACAACTTTTGAGTCTGTTGTCTGGATATTTTCTGAGATATTTAGCCCAGTTAAGAAAGACGTTTTACATTACAATATATTCCTTCTCTTTTGGTCTAAATCTGATTGTATCTGAGGGAGACTGTGATTTGTGCAGTGGGATGTATCTGTCTCAAGCTTAATGAAAACACAGTTGATGATATAATGAGGAAATTATATGCCATAAAAACTGACCTAAGGAGTTTATTGCAGTTTCCAAAAGGATGCAGCTAGATGGGCTAAGAAGTCCTCCACAGTTACCTCACCAATTGAAGGCAATTTTAAAATTTTTTTTTTGGTACCTAAGATTTATCTCAAGTTATCTTTCTTCTAAGAGGGGGAAAATTCTACTACAAATATGAATAATTGGAGTGCCATCTGCTTGAGGGACATAAACTTGCAATATAGCACAGACAGTTAATATGGATTAAAACACGGCCAAAGCTGTGTGCCAGCAAAAGAGGCTGAGACTTTTTCCTCACAGAACACTGACTGTTCATAATTTATCTTAATTTCATATTTATATAAAGAGCTGTAAGCTTAAGTATACAAGATTAATGGAAGGTTGATTTCTCTGCCCTCTTCACTTTCTGTGCCTTCCACAGCATTATAAAGGTGACAGACTGGTAATCAAGAATCCTTGACACTTTGTCCAAACCCAGAGGTGAGTTTCTCAGAAATTATAATTACCTGTAATTCCAGCCATGATCTTTTTTACTATGAGTCACAGTTAAACAATTTGTGTTTTTCACATGTCTTCCTTAGAAAATGAGACCACACTAATAAATAACATTTTATTACTCAGAGAAGTGTTTCCTCTTATGTAGTTTTAGATCTGAAATTGTATCAGTAGATGTAATGAAACTACAGATGCCGACAGTGCACACTGACACTGTCTTATGTACTAAATAGGACACTAGTCTATTGTTTTGCGGCGCTTTTTTTAAGTCAGCTTTCTTCATTTTTTGTTATATTTTCATAAGCTGTACTGAAATGGTATATTACACTGGCAGCTCAAACTTATAGATTTGGATCATATCCAGTGAACATATTTTCTTCTGAGCCTTTGCGAGGGTCTTATTAGAAGATCCTTTCTCTTAAACAGATGCTAACTTTTCTGAACCAGCATAATGCTACTGTTTTGTAAACTCTGGTAGTTAGGCAACCCCCCTAACTGGAAAAGCAGTTACATCATCTGTGTCTGACGAATGCAAAAGCAAATACATAAATGGCTCACATTTATTTCATTGACTCTGGTGACTTCCTGGAAAAAGGTGCTGGTTGTTTGTCAAGCACATGAATACTGGCATCTGGCCTGTACCTCATCTACAGGTGTGCTGAATTAATTGTCCTCATAGCAACCCTCAGGATACTGTGCTTTGGATTTGTGACTAAATAGTGCAACCATGCTTTAGCTATTACTGAACAGTGTCTGCATGGTGTAATGGTTTTCTTTTATTTATTTATTTTTGTTTTCACACTAAAAGGATTCCCCATACTATAAAGTATTGTGCTCAGAAATAAAGCTGGGGGAAAAAAGACTAAGAGGGGATGTTCATGTTTATGGGGTTTGTCTTCCCAAGTGACTGTGATGTATGCTGAGGCCATGATTTCCAGGAGGCAGCTGAACATCTGCCTGCTGATGGGCAACAATCAACAACTTCTTTCAGTTGCTTTGCTTTCAGGCTGGTTACTTTAATGCCATGCAGTTGTTTGTCCCTGGTGATCTTTGCTTGCATAGATTATTGTGACTCATGTTTCACCACAGGGGCAATTTTCTTCTCCTTATTCATACAGTATATATTACTAAATGCTTTTGATTCTTGTTTGATGCTATTGCAAAGCAAACAATAGGGATAATAAATGGGGCCATAACACCAGTCCAAGGAATTGATTGAGAAACAATGATGATACAGGTCAGACTTTGGGATGGTTCTAAGGACATTGAATCAACCAGTTCACCGAGTTCCTTTTCCTCTTCAGGCTTCTTTGTCCCTGACAGTTTTCCACTCCTTCCCAAGATCTTTCTCATTATAGCAGACTTTGGTGTTCTGCCTTTTAGTCTGTACACTGGGGCTAGGCAATGTACAGCCCCTTGGAGGCAGCAGCTTGACTTCCTTTTCCTAGGGCGACACAAGTAGCAACAGCTTAGTTTTCTGTCTAGCAACTGACTTTGGAGGACAATAGGTAACTGCAAGATTAAACCTCAGAATTACGTTGAATTACCTGAATGAATGTGTATAACTTAATTTTTAAAAGGCAAATGTATGCCCGTGCATCCTTATAGGTGCACTCACCAAAAATTCCGCTACAGACATCCATATAAATGCACACAGACACTCTCTAGTTAAGAAAAAGTGTGAGTATGGGAGTATAAGATTAATTAAAAAAACCAAACAACTGTTCAGTCTATCCTGTCTATCAGTACTGTCCTGTACTGATATAAGGGTAAAGAAGAAAGATCTCAATTCCATTGATTAATTTATTATTATACTTTTTTGGGCAAGGGTTTGTTCTAGGCAGCCTAGGAGATTAGGTTTTTTTTCTGATTCTTCCTCATGCACTGTGAATTTCCCTGTAAGATGCCTTTTTCCATAAAGCTTTTAGTATCTCATTCTCCAAGGAATAATTAACTTTCACACCTATTTGCTGACTGTGTGTGTGCAAAAGGACTGTGAAACAGACAGCAGAATAATGGCTATGAGCAGTGTGCAGTGGTGAGAAAACTTCTAACAGAACGTTAAATACGTATTTGGTGGCACATCATGTATTTGGACAACATCAAAATAATACCTATTTAGACTTTGTAACCTGCAATATCCTTTTTCTTCTACCTGTTTATGTAATTGGTTTTGAGTGAATTTATGGTTACAGCTTTTGCTGCTCTCTTTGGTGGTCCATTTAACATATTAATCACCATCTGTGCCAAGATTTTTTTTTTCCTAACTGCCTTTCATACCTAGTCCCTCTTAGTGTCAGTTCATGTCATCCTCCTTTATATTCTGCATTATCTTTCTGAACAACCCTTTGGCACCAACCTTTCTCAGGACTGCCTTTTCAGTACTTTTCGGAGCCAGATGAATTAAATTATTTTTTTGTTTATTTATCTGTTATTTCTGTAAATTATCAGTTGTTAATTTACTTAATTTTTTTAAATCTGTGTCCTTGAGAATAACAGCTCAATTTTCTCTCATATTTACAGTTTCTTCCACCTTGCAAAATATACTTCATGAAAGTTTAAGACTGTGTGTTAGACCTGCAGAAAAAAAATAAAGAATGGTTGCTTCAATATATTTTGCTTTATTTCCCTTATCTGCAGGTTAATGTGCTTGACCAAATTTGATGGACTCCAGTGTTTCAGAACCTCAGTGCTGAACACAGTAAGAGCATAGGTGGTGATTTTGGACCACCTCTTTTGTTTTGTTGCATATTATTTTATTTTCAATTTTGAGTCTTTTGCAAGAAAAAATAAGATTCTGGTATTAAATTTTAACTGAATCTATGGTCAAATCTCTTTTTAATATGAAACAGAAATTACCATTTTGCTTATAAGAAAGAAACTTTTACAAAATTAAGCATTTTATCTGTTTTCAATTTATATTCATGTTTTACTCTTCTTTATTTCTCTTTTATAATTTTTCCTGCTTGTATATCTTCACTCACTTCCATTCTTCGTTGTTGTCATAAATTTCCACCTTTTTTCTTCTTTTTCATGCATTTAACACCTCTTTGGTTCTCTCCATCTCATTTTCCATATTGCAAGTGTCAATCAGTTTAAACATATATTAATTTTCCATCAGTCAAATTGTGAGACTTATACACTTGAACTCCCTATATATGCACAGTTCCCTTGCAAAAATCAGAGCACTGTGAGCAGAGCCACCTGCTCCCCAAGGTTCCATTCACAGTGAACACCATCTCCTGATCTTCTTACATTTGTGCAGCGAAAGAGTTGATGCTGTAGATATGTCTGGCCTTCAGCTGGCAGGAGACGAGTTGGACGGCAGAGAGTTGGTTGTGGCAGAAAGTTGGTGGCTGACAGTTGGCAGCAGATGGCTGTGGGCAGTTGTCCTAGACCCCGTCTGGGACCAGCACACATCTCCAGGGATAGAGATGTCTCAGCCTGCTGGCTGTTGTGCTGAATCTGACTTCCATCTCCACATCCCTAACTGATCTCAATGTTCCAGCTCATCGCCACATCCCCAGCACATCTCCATGGTTGAGGAAATAGCCACCTGGATGTCCATGGTGGGGCATGTGTCCCCCTGCTATCTGTGGAGGTCCATACTGTAAGCAAATATCCCCATTTTCAACCACAACTAGGTAACTTGGTGTTTTTTTTTATTATTTGCACTGACTTAAAAGTTTTCTTTGTTTATAACTTTAAAAATGTAAGACACCTATAAATATGTGACACATGGCACCAAAAGTCCTTGAGGAACATACATTAACTTGGATTTACTGTACTAGAGCGCCTTTATTCTTGCTTACCTTTGTACAAGTTGCAGCTACTAAGTGTTCTTTTGCAATGAACTTCAAGTGTCTCCAGAGGTCAAGAGGAATATTGCTTTTAAATAGATGAAAAGAGAATGACATTTTATTGGCTGTAACTTCATAATTTGTTTATCTAGTTTTACTTTTTATAAAATGTTTTGACAGTATTTGTGTACTGAGCACTTATAGTTTGAAATCACCACTAAGGTTTCCTGTCCTTGACCTGTTTTTAACAGGGGTGTATGGTACTCCTTATAATTTCTTTTCTTCCATATAAAATGACACCTGTGCTGTGCTATATCAGAATGAAGGCACAGAAGTGGGAAAGCTTCAATTTTTTCTGCTTGTTTTTCATGCAGTGACAAGCACAATTTCTGATGAATAGAGGAAAGATCCTATGCTGACCTGTAGTCTAATATCACATTCTATGATTCTACATGCTTAAAGTCAATTTCTTTGTTTCTTGACCCCTACATTACCAAAGTTTTTGTAAGTTGAACAGCTGGACAGCTAGAAGGGAAAGATTGTTTGAGATACCTCTTCATTAGCCTCTTTCCCCATTTAATTTTTAATTAGATGAATCCACTTTTCAGTCAGTTGTTCTCTGCAGATTCCTTCTTGAGATGCGTAATTTTATTAAACTACCAGTCAAGTCAGGGCACCTAAGATGATGCAACAAATGACACCCTGGATCTAACCCCAGATGACACCCAGTAGCCTCATGAATTCCCTTGGGAGCATTTGGTGGTCCAGGTTTTTCTACATCAGATTCTTAATTCTCAGAAGGCATTTTTATTTATTACAATACATGTTCCTCCCCATCCCTCCCCCTCATTTTATCTGTTTGTTTTCACTTACAGCTTCGTTTCAGGGGATCTAAAAAACAAACTAACTGGGAAGCGTAGTTTTCCCATCTGTAGTACTGGTGAGTTCATTCAACCATTACTTGCAAAGAATGAGAGCTGGAGTTGGTTTGTACAATCAGAAATCATTATTTCATTCTGTGTGATGTACCTGGCTGTGATATTGAAGGCAGCATCATGCTTTTTATTTTCTAGCATTGAGGTTGCTTGAAGAGTCAGAAGCAGACTTGTAGCATGCTTTTTGTTAACATGTAGAACTACTACAGTTACAGGTGCAAAACAGGTAGAGGTAAATGCATCCTTCAAGATGGTGGAAACAGGCTATCTTTGCCTGGACTCCTAGATGTCTGGGCCCAGCCCTGCTCTGCAAGTAGGTGCCCTGCTTCAATACCCCACTTTTTGGCAGGACTCTTTAACAAGGGCACAAGTCACCCAAATGCTTTCTCACAGCTTCAGGGCTAGAGCTGACTTGTGGCTCCACTGCTCCAGAGCACATCTGTACATCTGCCTGCAAGCAGCCACTTCACCACCTTCCCCCAGTGGGAGTGCTAAAGCACAGGCAACAGGCTGCTCTCCCAAAAGAGGTAAGGGTGTCTTTCTTGCTAGAGGTGAGAGAGATGATGCTCTCAGCAACCAACTTTTTCTTGATTTTTCCTCTAAAACAAATCACTCATAACCAATAGATTACACTGGACACAATCTAGATGAATGCAGTGATCAGGCACTTCTATTCATGTGTTGTATCAGAGCCACCATTATTAGTATGGATTCTAGTATCATTTGGAGAACTACAGGGATCTGAGAGACAAGGTATATCTAGTCCAAAGGTGCAGAAGTAGGAATTCAAATAATTTCTCATTCCTCTGCCTTGTGAGACTTCCCTCTCCTCAAGCTCTTGGCTCAACAGCCAGTAGGTGTGGAAGGGAAAGGACTGCCTGCTTTTCCTTACGCTGATTTATGCCTCTTCACTGCAAACAAGACAATTTATATAATGGATGTGCTGTTTAATTAGACTGATGTAAAATGTGCTATTACAGCTACTAAGTGCACTCTTATGTCTGAATACAGAAATGATTTCAGGATTGTTAGTGAAACTTCATAAGGGAGTAATTGGTTTCCCAAATCTACATTTATGTGTTTTATTTTTCACAATCAAGAATGCCTTCAAATCTACGTACTTTATATAAATGTCCATGTTACAAGGAGCTGGACAATAAAGGTTACAAAATACTTTATATTAGCTGATGACTTTCTTTTTAGTGTTGCATTTTTAAAAATCCTTAATAATTCTAAAGAAGCAGTAAAAACCAAAGCAACATTTTCTTTCATAAATAAAACTATTTAGGCATTTTCATTCAGGATGTGTCTTGCTGAATTGCATATTATGTTAAGAGTAGCACTGAATTACACGAAAAATCTATGCATACTACATGCAACCATGTAGTTGACTTCGTTCTGACAACCAAGTCAAAAGTATTTCCTATGTCTGTGATCTGTTAGCAAACAGTGCATATCTTTGTTGTGCAGAATTAAAGTGGTTTGTGTTTCCGTTTAGTCTTTGACCTCATGCTTCACCTTCAGCTGTTACCTAGATATTGTGGCCAAAAGAGATATTTTGCACATAAGGAAGATGAAGAAAAATAGTTGCCGTAAGCCAAGAAGAAAATGGACTTGTTCTACACCAAGTGATTAGGTAAATGAGCTTTTATTTCCTCTTGACTGTTATTTCATATCCTTTCTCTTCCTTTCCTTCTTTCCTTCCAAATCATGTAAAAGACAGTGCAGAAAATGAGAGCACAGCGAGACAGTGGTGGATTTTGTAGATAGCCTCTGTACAGGTATGAGGAAAGGAATACAACTCAGAAAGACTTCTGGTTTTCCCTACGAAACATGGAACTAGAGTTTGCTGTGTCTGCAGCCAAAACATGGTTCTGTGGCAGAGGCTCACAAGACTACTTCTGCCCTACAGGACACTGTAAAGCCTCCAGTGCTCTACCGCTGTAGCATTGAGATTTTACCAGAATGTAGTACTTCATTAATTTGACTATGTCACTTTATAAGTGACACCAGTGCGAAAACTAACACTGAATTTCTGCGCTGTTTTCCACATTGAATATAGACATTACTTCATTAATCAGACCCTGAGGTATCCAAAGAACAGGAGAGCTACATAATGTAAGCACTTGAAACACAAAGATCACGGTGTGGCACTGCTCAAAGGCAGCTCGGGATGATTTTGCTTCAGCTCTTTGCCAGCTCCCTCGGCAAGAGCAGATTCTGCTGGCATATATCCACTCAAAAGGTCTTTTTTGTCCCAGTGCTTCAGCTTCTGAGAAGCTTCTCAGGTTTTCTGGTATGTGTGAGAACTGAGATGGCTTCTGTACTTCATGCACACCTGCATCAGAGTAAGAGTACAGTGGGATCTGAGTGGGGACAAATATGTCCTACAGGCTAACTGCATACCATCACTTGTGTCTCTGCATCATATTTTTCTATACTTTCATTTCATGGAGCTTGAGATAATGAATTTGCAATGAACATGACTACATTTGATCCTTGAGTTTGATTTGGTAATGTTCTGCACACTCTAGAAGTCATTAACCTTTTTCTGTAACACACCTGCCTTAGGAAGCCCAGATGATATGAACTTGCTTTGCACTGAGCCAGCTCTGAGTCTTCCTATCCAGGGCAGGATTAATCCACCTGGATTTGATTGTAAATGGTTAATCCTCTTGGATAAACCACAGATGATGGGAGCTGACTAAGTCCCTATTGAGTAAGAAATATCATTATTCATTGACTCTAATAACAGCTTGTGTGATTCAAAATAGAATAGCCTGTTTTACCAGAAAAATAAACAAGTAAAAGAATAAAATGGAATTGGGTTTTTATCTCAATCAAGGATTACATTTGGTAGGATTTTAAAAAGTGGATTTTAGAAGATTAATTTAAAATAATCTCTACAGTTTTATGGGATTTAAAATTGTATTAATTTATTTTAAAATATATTTAAAGCCCTTTAAAAAAGTAATTTTCTTTCCCAAGCATAAAAACTTGCTTTTCAATTTCTATCATATCATTGAACTAATGTTAGTTGATAGGAATTTAATTTTCACTTTAATTAATAATGATTCATAATGCTCTAAGTGCCATTAACTTCAGTTCTACACCTGAATAGCTACAAATTATGAGAAAAAACCCAAAATATGAAAATCTGATGTAAGCCTTGGTTTGTTACGTCTGATAGAATTAGAAATCCATCCTGAGAATACTGTTTTTATATCACATTTTACACAGACAGATCTCAACAAGAAATCCTTTAAAATAAGTAAAACTGGGGAAAAAGACTTTTATTTTAGTATTCCTGTTGTTACTTGAAGAAAATTAGTGATAAAGTTTTGAACAAAGCTGTTATTGAAATGTTAAACTGTTATTAAAATGTTAAATGGTCTTATTGGGTGATTACCGTCCTTATGAAGTTAAAATGTTCACAAGATGCACTTAAAAGATGGAAGTTGGAATAAAATGTAGGAAAGTATGTGCTGTGGGTGCTTTAAAGTCAGATTTCATGAAGCATTTCTTCTAAATGTGTTAAATGAATGTTCCTTACACTCGTGAAGGTGTTCTTTCTGATTCCAACTGGATGCATACATTTCATTTTTTCCCCTCTGATTCCATAATGGAAAGAGAGATCTAAACAGAGACAAAGCTTGTAAGTAGGTAGAATCTAGGTCTGGGATAGATAATGGTGTGGGTAGAGGTGATTGTTGTGTGGATACCACAAAGGTATTTACATTACATTAATTCTGTGTCCTGTGTATGGTAAAGAGATCACCATGATTGTTGATTGTTTAGCTTCTTTCTTTCTTTCTTTCTTTCTTTCTTTCTTTCTTTCTTTCTTTCTTTCTTTCTTTCTTTCTTTCTTTCTTTCTTTCTTTCTTTCTTTCTTTCTTTCTTTCTTTCTTTCTTTCTTTCTTTCCTTCTTTCCTTCTTTCCTTCTTTCTTTCTTTCTTTCTTTCTTTCTTTCTTTCTTTCTTTCTTTCTTTCTTTCTTTCTTTCTTTCTTTCTTTCTTTCTTTCTTTCTTTCTTTCCTTCTTTCTTTCTTTCTTTCTTTCTTTCCTTTTATACTTGGGAATAGGAATCATGAAAATCCCTTTCTGAGTAGGGTCAGAAATATAATTGGGAAGCAAGCTATTAAACAGGAAATTAAATTTAGGTTTTTCTGGATAAACTCATCATTATGTGGATAATTCTTTATGAAAATACACTTGGGAGATCCAGAGTATCACAGCTGCTGGAATAATGAGATATCATGTTTTATTCCCCTTACATGCTTTCCATACTGAGCAGAGTAACAGTACTATAAAAAAGTAAGTTCTTAATCAGTCCAGACAAGGTAATGGGAGTCCTAGCCCACCAGTTGTTTGTATGGGTTTTTTCCTTAAGAGCAAGACAATTGCTCTGTCTTGATGCTTACAATAACTTAAAGGCCAACAAGATTGCTGGCTAGTTTAGATTCCACTTATGCAGGCAGAAAACAATCTATCAAATTTCAAGGTATTTCAAATGTGCTCCCCAGTCTCATATGTTTGTTACATGAATATGTGGGTTTTCTCTGCCATTAATATGATCTTTTTCTCACAGCAGTTATACTCAGATACCAAGCCGATACAGATGAGTTTTAGTGAGCTATTTCAATATTTATATCAACATGTTATTAAAATGAGAATGGCACCCAAGGATTTTTTCCCTGTTATAAAAGCATACCAGAAACACAATGAAACCGTAACTTTTACCACAAAGGAATCCTTTGGGTTTTTTTCCATCATGTAACCACTTCCTTATTTTCCAGCCATAACAAGAAGATGGAAGGAGCAAACTACAGGTGACCATGCTCAAAACCCCTCTGTGCCTGTCAGTTGTGCATGGTAGTGGAAGACCTGTGCCTGGACACTGGATTGCATCACTTGTGCTGCAGGGAAGGACCATCTCACAGCTGGGCTGCGTTGTGTGGCCCACATGGGCAGAAAGAAGGTCCCAGGCTTCTGAGGCTGATGGCTCTGGTGTGGCAGCCCTCACTGCTTCTCATCTGCAAAGCTCACCCCAAGTGCCGGGTTCTGCACTTGGGCCAAGACAACCCCAGGCAACACTACAGGCTTGGGGAAGTGGGGCTGGAAAGTGTCTGGCAGAAAAGGACCTGGGGGTTCTAATTGACAAGGGGCTGAATATGAGCCAGCAGTGTGCCCAGGTGGCCAAGAAAGCCAGTGGCATCCTGGCTTGTATTAGAAACAGAGATATCGAGGTGCTGGAGCAAGTACAGTGGAGGGCAATGAAGCTGGTGAAGAGCCTAGAGAATAAATCTTATGAAGAACACTTGAAGGAGCTGGGAATGTTTAGTTTGAGGGAGAGGAGGCTGAGGGGAAACCTCATCAGTCTCTACAGCTACCTGAAAGGTCATTGTAGAGGGGTTGGTGCTGGTCTCTTCTCACAGGTAATTAGCGACAGAACAAGAGGAAAGGGCTTCAAGCTGCAACAGGAGAGGTTTAGACTGGACATTAGGAAAAAAAAAATCACAGAAAGAGTGGTTAGACACTGGAATAGGCTGTCCAGGGAGGTGGTTGAGTCACCATCCACACCTGGATGTGTTTAAGGGTCATTTCGATGTGGTGTTGGTGGATATAGCTTAGGGGAGAACTTTGTAGAGTAGGGGTGATGGTTGGACTCGGTAATCCCAAGGGTCTTTTCCAACCTGAATAGTTCTGTTCTATGATTCTATTCTAAGACCTCTGCTGCCCTTGGTCTTGGTTGGAAAGGCTGCTATGGTTTTCAGATACCACCCCATTACTTGAACTTGCCCTCTGAAATTATTAGCATCTTAGTGTCTCCTGCTAAAAATCCTAAGCTATAACTGAAATTTCTTTGATTTTCAGTACTTTAATAAAGCTTCCTTTTATCCCTTTTTTCCATGCCTTCTCAATTTTTCTATGCTTTAGAATATCTAATTGCTCTTAATTTTAATCCTTTTCTTCTTTTCAATTCACAATATATGCCTGCTGTATTTCCAGCTGCTGCTGTTCATTACTTTCTTACTGAAACCAAAGATCTTCAGCTGCACTTACCCTTCTTGCTTGTGAAACTATGACTGATTAGATCAGCCACCTAAATATCCCAAGCTAAATAACTTGGTCTCAGTTTCACAAGCATTTTGCTGTTTACGTTTTCCCTTCCAGTTGATTTTGCTCCCAGCCTTCCCTAGCCTTGAGGAAGCAAATATTTTTAACGTAACTCTAAACATGTAAACATGTTCTTTGCAATGGTTACAATCAATTGATGTTTGCTGGTTTCTTGGCAAACACCTGTGGATTGACCAATGATTGCCTTTACCTCGTAGAAGGGAAGTGATTGAGAACTTTTCTATGCCTAGCTTTGTTGGGCATTATCTATAACTCATAAAAGCTCTAAGGGCATTTACTTCAGCCTAAGTGAGATGCCCGCTGTCTCATAAGTCTGCCTATATTTGTAACTTTGCACATATTTTGACTTACTTTGAGCTTCACTCTTTCTCTCCAGATAGAATATGGTTATTTTAAAAAGACACAGCATGCCCGTTATTCACCTGCTAATTACTAGTAAGCACACTGACCTTACATGTTAGAGATTGTGTTTAAGCAATCAGAACCTGCAGATAACTGCTCTCCTTCTCTCTTCTCCCTTTCCCTTGCACCACATATATGTTCAACATTTTTGCCCACTCTTCATCCAAACAGTGGATTTAGCCATCACATGACTTGGCATATGAACTTTTAGAGGCATCATTGTACCAAGGAGAATTTAGATTCATCACAAAATCAGGTAAGCAGCTTGCTTTCTGAAATTACTTCAGTTTTGTTTGAAAGGGGATGTGTTGATGCGTCTCTGCTGTGCTAGAACAAAGAGCTGCTAGAGGCATTAGCATTTTAGTCAGTTATGACATCGTGATACTTGTGGATGAAAGCTTCAGCTTATATCTGCCATTTTTTTCAGAGGTGGGTTTACTGGAAGAAGGGTGAATGTTAAGTAAGTACACTTTGGTGCATTCCACCCTGCATTCAGAAATAGCGTTTAACGCGAGCACTTGCACCGTCTAATACAACAGAGGTCCTGCAGCCTTCTCAGTCTGTGCCAGACCTTGCGGCCACGGTACATGTGGTTTTTTAGAGATTTCAGAACATGTGCCTATATTTGAACATTCAGAGTCCTCTGGGAGCATGGGTAAACTGAAGTCCAGAACTAGCTGCTTAATAGCAATGTTACTAAAGCAATTAGAGGAAAATAAGATTGAAGTAACTAAATGAAACAGTAGCTACCCAAAGGACAAGTATGCAGGAAAAAGTTCATTGCTTATGAGAGATTGAATCTTTTCCATCTAATCCTCCTAAAACTGTGGTTGATTAACACAGTTTGTCTGAAAGTTTAGTATTTGTCTTGTGTGCTCTTGAAGGCTATGTTACTGTGTGTTTCAGAAAGGATCGGCAGAGATTTTTAGGACTTTATAGGTTAGATATAAAGTCCATGGTATAAGATGGTAATATTGGTACAATATATTCCAAACCAACATGTACTAGTATTTTTGTCATGTGCCCTGGTGTTACAGTAGGAAACTTTTTACAGTCTAGTTTCAACTTTCTCTCAATTCCTTTCTTATAAGCAATTTAGTTATGTATTTTCTTACAAAAGTACTAATTAAATTGCCAAAGTTTTATATTTAAATTGAAATATTACTACAAATGCTTAATGGCAGAGGAAAGTGCTGAGTTTCATTAATCAGTGTTAATGATTTATGACACTGCACACTGAGTTTCTTGTATTCTGTGTATAAAATTAAACCTAATGCACACAAGACAGTTATTGCATGGGAAAACTAAATGTTCTTACAGTGATGTCTAATTATTTCCTGCACTTATGAAATAAGAAATGATAAATGTAATACATACATTAAACCATAGTATTAAATACTATACAGTATATCATATTGGAATACAAAGCAAATTTAATGTCAAGATAATTTCCCTTGAAACTTCTTTTCACCTACAGACTGGGATTCTTAATGCATGAAATCATCTCTGAGAAATAATTGAGTTCTGCATTTAAAATTTCATTTACAATACAAAAAATGATCTATTAATGAGAGTAGGTAGTGTTTTGATTTTTCCTTAACAGACCAGATTTGATTTCAGTTTATGAAAACCCTCAGCAATTCTGTTCAGTACAGGTATGAAGAGTTCAATAATTTTGTTTTCCTTTATGTGGTGATAACGTTGGCAAAATGTAAGTTAGATACTGTTGAGGCTTTTGCAATAATTAACAAAAGGTTTGTGCATTTGTGGGTGTTACAGAGCTGAATGAATAAGGTATGCAAAAGTTTGTGTATTCTCTTTTGAGTTGCAAGACACAGAGCTGAAAATAGTTGTTACTGATATCCTCATGTAGCTCTTTACTGAGCTAAAGAACTTTGAGATATTAGATTTGAAACATACAGATGCTACTAGTATAAGAGAAACATAGAATAATAATGGAGAAATATGTTTTTTTGGGTTGTGAGAACTCTTAAGAGAACTCTTAGGGAAAGATGACAAGGATCATCTAAAAGAGCTTATTGCAGAAAGAGGATGAAAAAATGTTTACAATTAATCTGTATTTTACATTCTTCAATCTTCTGCTGTATTTACTTTTTAGAAAGATTTAGAAAAAATAAGATATGAGTAAACATTATTTTTTAAAATAAATGGATAGATAGTTAAACTTTCACGTTATACATTCTGTTTTGTTTAAAGGAAGCTTTTGCAATCAAATGTGTGACAATGGTGCAAATAGGTATATTTGAAAAGTTCAGGTTACAATGAAGGTAGCTTTAGTTAAATGGTTGTTTTCTTTAGTACTAAACATTTGCATCTAGTGAAATGTTTTTCTAGATAATATTATAAATCCAAAGCTGTAAATCGTGCATGGTGCTGAAATCCATAGAAATTTTGCCTGCATTAGACTAAGAGATTACAAAATCTGGCCCTTAAAACCTGTGGCCTTACATAAAGAAAAAACAGGTCTGTAGTCTTGGATGAAGAGCCATTAATT
Organism: Apus apus; assembly: GCF_020740795.1. Taxonomy (NCBI): domain Eukaryota; kingdom Metazoa; phylum Chordata; class Aves; order Apodiformes; family Apodidae; genus Apus; species Apus apus. The sequence continues at coordinate 75,222,577 of NC_067285.1, read as the reverse complement.
TTCATCAATGATTAAGGAATCTCATCAGTAGGTATAAATATATATATGTATATAAAAATTAAGTAATTGTGTGATATGAGTTCCATCAAAAAACAATTCTTCCCTAATCCAAAAAATTGGAAGTCCATAGCCCTTTTTACAGTTTTGCTTTTAATAATTTCCTCATTGCAAAACAGACAATTGAGGTCACCATCTTTCTTATTAAATGTAGTTTGATAGGTCCAAACTGCAGCAAATCATAAACCAATCTTCATTTGTTTTAAATTATTCAAAAGGAAATGAGACCCAGTAGAGTGCTCCTGTCTTCTGGAATAAAGGCAATGAAAAAGCACTGTTTAGTTCAAAATGGTATTGAAACTGATTTACACTATCAAATAAAGTCTGCTTCTCATTTATTGTTGCTTAGATATAAACGTATATCATGAACACAGCTCAGTTTATATCTGCATGGATACACTCCAATGAAACAGGCATTTTTGTAAAGCTGTCAGGAAAACAAAGTTGTTACCACATAAAAATACATGCAACACTCTGAATGCTTTATTTTAATGAATTCATTGTGCTTCTCCCAGATTGTGAGGCAGATGACAGTGATTTATAACTTGTAGAGCAGTAGCCCTGATAGGATGATGAAGGACCATTTCTCCTCATTATTCCCCCAGATCTTCTTTACATCTCTTCTCTTATTCTCTCTTCATTGTTTGCCCTTGTCATCATCAGTCACCAGGCAGTACAGTTTACAAACAATGCTTTGGCTGGCAGAAAATAAATTGTTTACCCGATGATGTAAAGTCTGTCAAATTCTTGCTAAGCTGCATCTGGAAACCCCTATTCAAGCTCTTGTCTGAGGCTGATCCATAGTTTCGATAACATTGTATTTCTAAGAGATAGATTCCTTCCCTTCTCACTTGTTACTCAGAGCTAGATGCATTTCCTTTAACATTTCTGCAGGCAAAGGCTGACCAGCTTCCAAGAGATGAAGTGACTAAATAATTTGTCTCTGGACCTTTTTTTGGTTTTGTTACAAACCCCACACAGACGTATTTATGGAGGGATAGTAGTGCAATATTTGTCATTCTGGGTAACCAAATATGAGTAACACCCAACATAGTAGGGTAAGTAGCTGGACTTCGTTGTTGAAAAGAAAACTTAGAAAACATAAAAGTGACAGGGGCAGATCTAAAAAGAGAAATTATGTGCAGTATTTATCTTCTTGGCAGTATCCACATAGAGTCATTTAAACTATAAAGCCATGTTTGTTTCAGTGGCTTGGTATAATCCACAAGCAAACCTGTTGGCTGCAAGTGACTGAAGCTGCTGAGTGGGGAATTAGATACTTGTATATTTAATCTGCAAAAAACCCCAACAAACCTGGGTTACAAATCTGAGCAAAAGAAAATGCACATTCTCTGGCATAACTTTCCTTAAACAATCCAGCGATGTGACAGAGTTGGTGGGACCATGATGTGACTAGAGACAGCCTAGAATGGAGGAGTAAAGAAGAGGATTTCCAGAGTATGAAGGCTGAAGGGAAACCAATCTTTCAGTGCCATGCATATCTGCATTTTAAACTGTTGGGACAAAGTCTTGAAAAGTAACCACCATTAACCATCATTATTGAGAATTATGAGATGGCAGGCTAAGAGTAACAAAAAAATAATTTACTCTGTCAATCCACTACATCTGTATCCTAATATATATTTGAACAATATGAGGAATATTGGTTTGATTTTTTTGTCTATGGTAGCCCTCACAAGATGATGAACCTGAAGTTAGTGCTAGTTCTGAATCTGGAGGTAATTATGAAAAAAAAACATTTTTTCAGTGTTCTGACCTGTTCCACACTCCTGTTAACTGGATTTACTGTTTATAGCCCACATGGTGGTGATAGCAATTATTAAAATCTTCTCCACAATGAAGCTAAAGAATGAAATTAGTATTTTTCAAAATTTATCTCTGCACAAGTTTCTCATAGGTGTCAATAATTATTTGTGGTTCACAACTGGAAACAAAAATGTGCATAAAGTAGCCAGGAGGAGGAGTTTCAACCCTCTGAGCAGTATATCTTAAGTTTGTAGTAGAAGATATGTGTGTGTCCCACAGTCCTTTGCTTTACCTGGCCACACCAGTAATGCTAGGACTGCAGGATATCCTGAAGTCTGGAGTGATAAGCACCACAGACCATTTTCACAGGTATCACACCATTCAGTCTCACACTGTATGATGTGAGGTACATCACCCCTGTAGAGAACTGAGTATCTTAAACTGACGATTTCAGTCTGCAGAAGACTAAACTGAAGGGTGCTCAACACAGGAACCTGCAGCACCATCAATGCCAGAGCCCCAGAAAGACACAGGTCAGGAGGGAGACCTCTCCATCCTGCTGTGGGTCCCATGGTTCCTACCTGTCTGAAGTGGAGAAAAAGCAAAATTAACTCCATGATCCCAACTCTGGCATTCATCCTGATTGCCCATTTTGTGTTCCATATTTGGGACACAAAATTGTGTCCTGATTTTGACACAGAAGTCACAGTAGACAAATGTTTAAGAACTAATGATTGTCTCAGTACTACTGCAAAGTTTAACTGTGCCACCAGTCTCGGCTGTCTAGATGTTTCAGACCCGCTGCTGGTTCAGAAGAGATGGGATACAGCCACTCCCGCCCTGTTTACTTCACTGCATTAGGTTTTCAGAAATGCATCAGCAACCAGCAGTCTTATTCTGATCTTTTTGTTATGACAACCATTTGCAGGAGGAAAGACTTCACCAAGTATCTGTCCTTCAGAATTGTAAAAATCAGGATGGGAAACACGTTTGCTGTAAAAAAATAAAAAATGAGAGCAGTTCTGTAGTCCTTTTAAACTAACAAAGTAGGGAAGTATGTTTTACTCTTGGTAAGTTTGATTGGGTGCCATATCTCTCTCATTCATTTTTATTTTAGTCATTGGACTGTCACAACTGTCACAGATCTAGCTATCAAACTGTCTAAAGTATTTGTTTTAACAAATGAATTTTCTCTCTGGCAGTCTCCTCAGGCAGTGAAGCAAGTGGGTTTTTTAAATTACTGCTTGGATACTTATGAGGGTGGCTGCTGATGTCCATCCAGTTTGCTTTTTTTATCTTTCTGAGAGCACAGTAATTTTTATTGGATTTTTTTTTTCTTCTCATTTTTGAGGAAATTATACAGCTACTTTTTGGTTTGCTGTATACTTCCAACACTTTCCAAGAGCAGCAACTCTGCAGATGCCTTCCTTTCTGGAAGTGTTTGAACTATATCCTGTAAACACAGGACTCGAAAAGAGCACCCGTGTCACTGAGTCCAGCATTCAGCCAAGCCAATATTGAGATTGAGTTCAGCAGATTCATTCTTTACATACTGATATATGGGCATACATACACTGATATTACCTATCAGTGAAAGCTCCTAAAACCAAAGTTACACTGCAACTACAATTAGACATTGTAAATGTAATTGTAAACCTGCAGGTTTGCATACTTTGTTGTATACAGTTTGTAAAAACAAATGTCCAAAAGTTATAAAGAAATGCTAGTAATTTTTAATAAGAAAAATCCAGCAGGTAGATATCATGCTAGCATTTTCTATCAGTGATGCTTAATCTGGCAATTTGCAAAATGTTTCAAGTAATCCTATGCACAATTAAGTTGGCATAAAACTTTATTTTAAAATGTGTATTCTAAAAAAAAAAATAAAATCTTAAAAGTTTGTTTTTCCCCTTCATTGCTCTTTTAAAGAATGTACCATTTACTTATAGGTTTGCAAAAAATACAGGCATTTACCTCTGTGAAGCTGGAATGTGCATAGAGGACATACAGATATTTTTGTTTGAATATGGGGGGATTTACTTAATTTGTCTTAGATTTTAGAGCAATATTTCTCAAAATCTGATCTCACACTAGGGAAATAACTGATTCACCTCTTTCCTTTCAGTAGTAGTCAGAGGTGGCAGCTCTGGAGAACACACAGATGTTTTCAGCCATCAGATAGATGTCACTGAATAATATTTTGGCTTTTTTTCATAGGAAGCCTTGTTATGGCCAGCATTCACTGTGACTTATTGTGGAGCAGCTGTTCCCTTGCTGTGTTCCCTTGAATTGAAGAGACGGTCAGAGTTAACATCTTCTCTTTGAAAGGCATTCTTTGCAGGATTCCTTTTATTATTTTTTCCCATCAAATTTGCTTATCAAATGATGGGGTTTCTGTGCTCAGTACCTTTCTAAATGTAATCCATATTTTATTGGAACACATATTGAAGTCTTGACACAATTATGAATCCATTCACATTTGGTTCTTGCACAGGTATGAAGGTAGATTATTTTACTCCTTATATGAGTAAAGATTGAGTGGGGAAAAAAAATATTAGCTTCAGGATCTGAATTACTGGAGGCTAATTCTCAGAAGCATAGTAAATCCTTTACAAATAAGTAAGTGCAAGTCTCACTTCTCCAAACATTTTATTCTGCTTGAGATAAAGCAAAGGTATTTAGAACCAAAAAGCTTGTATCATTCACTGTGTTGCATTGCCAAGGGTCAGTCATATCTTTCCTAATGGATACAACACCACTCTTCATTTTGATGTGAAAGTGTAATTTGGCAACAGTCTACATGGTGATAATGGTTGTAGAGGTTGTGAAGTTGTGGAGTACTAGTATCGGTAAACTTTAAGGGACTACACTTTATTTGTCTGTGTGTATGGAAACAGCTGACATTGTTGTTTCTGTCTGATAGGATTTACTGCCCTACTGCTCAGCATCTGTTTTACATTCAACATATCCTTCTGTCTGCGGTGAAAAATCTGTATTAAATCTTCAGATACAACTTTCTGGCTAAACTTACATGAAATATCCTTCCTCACTCTTACTTCTAACAATTGTTAAATACATACATTTTATCAATATCACTTTTAATAGGGCTTAACCAATATTACTGAGCATACTGGTCTTGAGAAATGAATCCTAGATGGCAAGCAAGACCTGCAGACTCCTGAGTCACCTCAGTGGTTTCACCAGCAGACTGAGAAGAGGTAAGCAACTGTTAATTATTTTCAGATACCAGGCAGAACTTTCATTAGATGGAATGATATGTCTAAATGTTTTTCTTTAGTGACATTATTTCTAAGTAATGTGATTAACAATCTAGAATCAAATATACACTTTTTATCCATCTTATGCCAGAAGGCCTCCTTTAAACTTGACTTGAGGGCTTCCTGAGTACATCGGTATGTACAGCACCAGCCTCTGAGGCTGATTTTACGTAAAATTGAATCTTCTAACATACTTTTAATTTCTTTTTTTCCTAATCATGACTAAAATATGGATTTTATTCAGTTTCTAATCACCACTAGAATTACTGTTAGAATTAAGGCCTCTGCATGTATCAAACCTTCCAGCATGACATTTGAAACAAATAGTTTCAAATCCACGCAAGCTTTGGAAGTGTCTCCCTTTTTTTATTCCTTCCTTATATGAAACAGATACCTTTCAAAGTTCATCCTTTTCAGGAGAGGAGTATTCTTCACATCTTCATACCATCACTATCTGAAAACCATGCATCTCTTCCTCTTAGGAAACCACTGTAGAGAACTTAATTTAATAGTTGTAAAGCTGAATATTGAAATTCAAAAAAAGAAAAAAGTTAATGCCAACATTGTGCTTTTCTGATGATCTGCTTTTCTTTATGAGTGTCTCCTCATGGTCAGCTGCATTTCTAAAAAGTTAAAGCTGTGTAGAAATGCCCTCAGTATTTTGTATTTGCCTCTTTTATTCTACAGCGCTCTTATTCTAATTCCAGTCTTCTATCACCAGTCTGGTCTCATGTAATCTTCTTAGGGCATGATGAAGGACAGCAGTAAATCTGAGCTCATCATACATCTATCAAGTAACAGGTAAACAACCAGAAGGTATCTTTGGAGGTCTCTTCCAACCCCTAACATTCTGTGATCTGTGAAAAGACCACATGAAGAGAGATGAGTGCTCATTAGTGAACACTCGACCTGATCTTAGTCACAATTGTCCCTGAATGTCACACTTCCATCCAAGTCAAATCCTGTTTGAATAAGACATTTTAAAAACTGATTAAGTTTCTATTTTTTTAATCCAACACAGCTCAAAAAATTAGCAGACTGCCAATGAAAATCTGTAAAATGTATTCACAAAACCTATATTGCTTCAGAATATAAGTTAAAATAATATGTATGCCATCAATTTCTTATACAAAGTTCTTCTATTTGAACTTTAGTTATTTTCTTATTATGCTATTTTAGCAATGCTTTATTTTTATAATGATAATGGAGTCTTCCTCAGACCTGCTTTAATCTCTTCCCTTAAGGTTTCAAACTTTCAGCAAGGGTTTGTGTTAGATCTTGTTTCCAAAGTCAATACGATACACTTTTAAAAAATGTGTTATACATGTTATACTAAATGTACTATGTTGGGCAAAAAGATATATTAATGGGAATAATAATTCCTTTCATCAATCTTATCTGCAAATAAAGTAAAATAAAAAATTACAATAAAGGCAGTTTCAAATATAAATACCTCAGGGTGTAGCTTTTAATTACCTTTTCCAAGTACGGAAATTAATATGAGAATGTCATCACTCTGGCAGTATGTGCCTGTCTCTCTGAGTGTTTGATCCCTCCCTCAGTAACTGCGCTGGTATCCCTGTGGCAGCCGGGGTCACACAGATGGGGAACAGCCCCATCCAGACCTGTGCAGACTGCTAACACAAAGTAGGCTTTTCCTGTGGAAAAGCTGACACTTGCTCTGGAGTGAATTTTCTACGCCCTTCAATTTTAAATTGAACCGTCAGCAGGCACTATACTTAAAAAGTCAACTATATGTTATTCATTAGATGTCCCCTAATAAATGACTGACAATCCAAATCTGAAAAATTCCCTAAGTGATCTGTCAAAATGTGGCATGATTAATGCTCCAAACTTAGAAGTTACTGTCATGAGGGTTGTCAGTTTGAGTTCATTTGTTTGTTTTACTTGGTTTGGCTGGCAAAACCTATCTTTGTTTAAAATCATGCCCCTGGGACTATCTGCCTGGTTCATTTTGGCTTCAGAATGGCTTTCCACTCAATGCTAGAATCAAATATTTCACATTGAATTGGTAGAGGAGCAGATAGAAGCACAGAATCAGAGACTGGTAAGGGTTGGAAGGGACCTCTGGAGATAATGGAGTCCAAACCCCCTGCCAGAACAGGGCCACCTAGGGTAGCTCACACAGAAATACATCCTGATGGGTCTTGAAAGCCTCCAGAGAAGGAGACTCCACAACCTGTCTGGGCAGCCTGTTCCAGTGCTCTGTCACCCTTATAATAAAGAAGTTTTTCCTCATATTGAGGTGGAACTTGTGTGTTCTAGTTTGCATCCATTGCCCCTTGTCCTATCACAGAGCATGACTGAAAAGAGATTGGCCCTTCCTTGACACTCACCCTGCAGATATTTATAGACATCAATAAGATCCCCTCTCAGTCTTTTTTCTAGACTAAACAGCCCCAGGTCTCTCAACCTTTCCTCATAAGGCAGGTGTTCCAGTCACTTAATCATCCTCACAGCCCACTGTTGGACTCTGTCAAGTAAATCCCTGACCCTCTTGAACTGGGGAGCCCAGAACTGGGCACAGTATTCCAGATGTGGTCTCACTAGGGCAGAGTAGGGGGGGAAGATGACCTCCCTCGACCTGCTGGACACACTTGTCTTAATGCACTCCAGGATACCACTGGCCTTCTTAGCCACAAGGGCACATTGCTGTCCCATGGATAACTTGTTGTCCACCAGGAGTCCAAGGTCCTTCTTCACAGAGCCGCTTTCTAGCAGGTCAGCTCCTAACCTGTACTGGTGTATATTATTATTCCTCTCCAGGTGCAGCACTCTACACTTATTCTTGTTGAAGCTCATTACATTCTACTTTGCCCAGCTCTCCAGTCTGTCCAGATCTCAGTGAATGGCCACGCAGCCTTCCTGTGAATCAGCCGATCCTCCCAGATTCGTGTCATCAGCAAATCTACTGAGGATAAACTCTGTCCCCTCATCTAGGTTGTTGATGAAGATGTTGAACAAGACTGGACTTAGTACTGGCCCTTGAGGACCTGCACTAGTTACAGTTCTCCAGCTGGACTCTGCACCATTGATCACTAGTCTCTGGACTCTATTGTTTAGCCAGTTCTCGATCCATCTCACTGTCCACATTTCTAACCCACACTTCCTGAGCTTGCTTACAAGGATGTGATGGGAGACAATGTCAAAAGCCTTGCTAAGGTCAAGGTAGACTACGTCCACTGCTCTCCCAGCATCTACCCATTCAGCCACAACATCACAGAAGTCTATCAGATTAGTCAAACATGATTTCCCCTTGGTAAATCCATGTTGTCTACTCCTGGTAACCTTTTTCTCTTCCATGTGCTTAGAGATGTCCTCCAGAATGAGCTGCTCTTTTTTTCCAGGGGTGGAGGTAAGCCTGGCTGGTCTGTAGTTTCCTGGATCACCCTTCTTGCCCTTTTTGAAGACTGGAGTAACACTGGCTTTCCTCCAGTCCTCAGGCACCTCTCCTGTTTGCCATGATCTTTCAAAAATGATGGAGATCAACCAGCTCTCTCAACACTCATGGGTACATCCCATCAAGGCCCATGGATCTGTGTATGTTCAGTTTACCTAACTGATCTCTAACCCAATCCACATTGACCAGTGGAGAGTCTGCCTTCCTCCAGGCCTTCTTTCTTACATCCAGGCCCTGGGATTCACAAGAGCTGGTCTTAGGAGCATAGACTGAAGCAAAGAAGGTATTCAGTAACTCTGCCTTTTCTGCATCCTCTGTCACCAGGGCTCCTACCTCATTCAGCAGTGAGCCTACGTTTTCCCTATTCTTCCTTTTAGCATGGATGTGTTTGAAGAAGCCTTTCTTATTCTCTTTTCCGTCCTGACAACATTCCTGTAGTTCTCCCAAGCGACAAGTCCCTTCTTCCACAAACTCTGAACTTCTTTCTTCCACATGACTTTTTTTCAGGAGCTCCTTGCTCATCCACGTAGGTCTCCTTCCTCCTCTACCCCATTTTTTACTCAGAGGAATGCACCAAACTTGAGCTTGGAGGAAGTGACATTTGAAAATTAACCAGCTCTCTTGGGCCGACCTATCTTCTAGAGTCTTAGCCCACAGGATTCCTGCAAGATCACAGGTACACACCCACATTAAGAACTATGTTGGTGTGGATTCCTTCTGTAATCACTTAATGCCTGGATTACCCTGTGGAATTATTTGTCTTTCCCTAATGTCTTAGAGGGAATTTAGGATTACAAGACTCCTAATTCAGTCTCTGAAGATAGGAGACTAAAAAGCTAATTGAGCCCATGTGAAGGTTTAGCTTGAAACAGGGGGGAGGAAGATGGATCTCTAACTGTAGAGAGGGTATCTTTCACTATCATTTAATCTAGAAACTACTTGGCTTAGATGAAGGCATTCTACTAGAAGAATTGTTCTAAAAAGAATTGTTCCCATGGAAACTTATTAGGAAATTAAAAATAATTAAGACTTTTTCAGAAAGTCTATATCATTAGGAAGTAGGTGTTCTACAGGTCAAATATATTAAAAAAAAATGTAGCCTTTCTCAGGATTTTGGTATAACACAAATGTCCAATTTAATGAGTTATGATGATGTGTTTTGCAAAAATTATGTGATAGCTTAGTTTATTTTTTTCAAGTGATATGGCTATTTTATTTTCAAGTTTCCAAGAAAATTAGTTTTTCAGTCTTACAGTTTTCCCAAATATCCTGGCCTACCTCTTTATCTGTAGTTTTAAAATCTATTATTCAGTTTTCACACTTGAAATAAGATACTGGTGCAATTGTATAATTTGGGGATACAATACTAAATTTCTTTAGCGGTTCATCATCCAGCCTTCAGCCTTCTAAAACATTACAATTTTTCAGCATCTTTCAAAAAATTCACTGATTCAGCAGGATTACTTATGCTGAAAATAACTACACACATAGCTGTTTTCAAGGGTTAGATTGCCCACTCATGCCTTTAAAATCCAAACCTGAGTTGTGAGATCAATACCTGTGGGGAAGAAAACTGGTGTCCTGCTGCCCCAGAGCAGCACAATGGCTGCAGTTCAGCAAAGCAGCTTGTTGGGTTTTTTAAAAGAACTTTGATTACCTTCTTCGAGTCTTGGCCTTTGTGTTTCTCTTCTCAGTAATGGTTCCTGGTAAGTCCTACTAAATGTAGGTGAACAAGCTAAAAGACCACATATCGTCAGTGAACAGAGAAACATAAAATAATCTTTACTTCCTCTGAGCAAATCTGGACGTTAAGTCAGCTAGACCCCCAACTGTTTTACATTTCTAACTTCAGAAATAGAAATGTGATACATGCTGAGAAGCTCTGACTACAGGAAGCTGTTAAAATAATGAGCAATTTATTTTGAGGGATAATAAGGGTTTAGATCTGATTGTCTACAATGAGGAAAACTGAAAGCAATACAGTTAAAGTATATGAAATTACATTGGTGTGAAATCAGTGTGAATGAGGTCAGAAAAAAAGGTTCTCAATGTATTTTCTGTTTCAACTGTATTGATAAACAAAGTTAAATTTTTCAGGTAAAATGAAAAGCTTTTCTAATCATGTATATGATGAAGACAAAACTATACTATAGCTTTTCTACCATTTGTGTGCCTCAGCTTTATCACATGTATCTGAGGCTGGGTCCTTTAACCACTGTTAACCTTGAAATGGTCACAGTGGTCACCGTATCAAGTCACCCCATTAAAGCCTGTAGGTTCACTGAGGTGGACAATGTTTGAAGGGCTCAGTCTTCAGTTGGTACGAGTTGGTTTTTGAGGAAGTTTTACATTAGATTAAACTACACAGCTATACCTTTATAGTTTAAAACATTTATGCAAAAATTGAGTATAAATGCTTCTACTTTGCAATGCATTTAAAATCTGTTAGAGAAGTCTTGTACATCAAAACACCCACAATGTCTGTTTTTGTATCTTTGTTGGGGTTATGAAAAAATTCTAAACAGTACTTTGTCATCATATTATTCTATTCATAGCAAGAAATGAAAATGCTGCATCAAAGTAGTGTGCTCTTATCTAGAAGAGGGCTAAAAGTAAAAAATAAATAAATAAATAAATAAGCAATTAAAAAATCCATAGTAGAAAACATCAAACATTCTTTTTAGGTTCCATCAGGTCACAATATTGGTAACTTTTACTTCACTGTGTAATGTACTTTCATGTCACCTCAGATACAATGGGAAAAGATTTGGCATGGTGTCACCTGAGATCATTATGGTCAAGACAGACTCTCTCTAGCTTAGGAAAAAAAAAAAAAAAAAAGAAAAAAAAAAAACAGTTGTAGGAAGACATTGGGGAGAAACAACTCTGTGATATTTCTCATTTAGAAATATTTATAAGAGTGTTTTCAAATAAGTTATGATTCAATAAAGCAAATATATGCCACAAGGGTGTGAATTGCACCCTTCTTTAGAAAGTTACACTTTCCTAGGGAAAAAAATCTTGATTAAACCAGATAAGATTCTTCTCCAAACTCTAGAATAAGTTGACCAATGGCAAGATACCATGTGTCTTTCCCAATATTCTTGTAAGAAGTTAAAGTTAGAATTTTATTGTTGTTTCCCATGATTGTGAGATATTATTTTCTCTTTCAGGTAGTTCTAAGTTGAATATTCCAGTGTAAGACTGTTGTTCTGGTGGTTTTGTTCTTGATTTCCCAGCAATTTCTTCTTTAGCTTGACAATGTTTGGATGGGGCAGGATACAGAATTACATAAACAAACTACAAGAGGTCATTCTTGCTGCTACCTACATCTGCGACAACTAACAAGGACACTATTAATGACCACCACACACAACTGTGGGCTCCCACAGCAGTAAAAGTGTGATTTTTCCAGATTAAATTTTAAAAAACATGTAAAAAACCAGAAACAAAACAAAAAGCAGAATCGTTCAGTGCCTAATCTGAAGGAAAGACATGGTTGAACACCTAAGCATTCCCCAGGTTAGTGTATGGTGTACTGTACTAGTTATTTTCTTACTTTTAAAGAAAACTCAGCTTTACTTAAGAACTTCTATTTAACAGGTGGCTATTTATTAATATTTATGCATTTTTATATGTGTAATAAATTAAACCATATTACTGTTGTGGGTATATGTGCAGGGCATGAAGCTCATATGATCTAACTAGATACATAAAAGTGAGTGTTTCTTCCTTCAGATACTTGACAAAATGCTTCTAGGCAGAGTTAATGGATCCTTCAGCTGAGTAGCTACTGAAGAAAAATAAAAGGCATGAGATTTCATGTGTCCTACCCTAGCCTCAGCATTTACTTCTAGCTAACTCCAGACCATCGCTCTTAATCCACCATACGGATCTTTCAGACACCACTATGGGTTGTGTTTGAAGTATCCAAAAACTGAAATTGAGCCCATAGACCATTACAATCTGTGAAACACTGGTTTGATTCCTGAACTCATTCTTGAACTGTGTCTGGACAGATAGATGCAAAATAAAACTGGAAAAAAAGTTAACTAACATAAATACAGCATTGTTGTATTTAAAAGAGACAGGAAACTAACAACAGACTACACTCAAAAACCATAATAAGCACTTAAGCTAGTAAATTATTCTGACATGCTAATGTACGAATACCCCACCTTTACTAGTTGACATAAGGACAACCTTTTTCTCTTCTTACAATCCCATGTAAATAATATCCTTATAACATTATAATCATACCACTACAGCACGATCCTAGTTAAGAGTCACTAGGCATTTGCGTATTATTCCTGCTTCTCTCCAACATCTACGAGATACAAACCAGATTTTGAAGAGACAACTGGACTGCTGAAAGAGAGATTCGAGACCATGTGTTTCAATGACATTACCTGTATAGCTCACTCTCCTCTGTTGGAATTACAACTATGTTTACTGAGTTACAAATTAACTCTTAGACTGTGATTGTATGAAATGGGATGAAGGAGACAGTTTAAGCACTTGTCCCATTTTTCACACACTGCAGTACTCAAGGCATTTCCTGAGCTTTCAGGTATGACACGTTACCTGCAAGAAGCCCATTGCCTGCTGGAGCAGGAGCTTTGAGCCCTATGTTTCCATGTCTGAAAATCTTTTGAGCTGGTGTCACATTACCCTCTTGCCAGAAGGAGAAGGTCCTGCTCATTTTGCCTGTATCCCTGCCCTACTCCTTGCCATGAAGTCCCGCTAAAATGTCACCTTATTTAAAGTAAAATAATTAAGTTTTCTTTTAAAATGCTGTATTAATCAATTCTGACATATAACATTAAAAAGTTTTTAATAACTTTTTCATAGAATGGGTAGCAGTACATTTTGTGAGTGGCCTTGTGTAACCATTATGCCATAGCCATGCTTCTTCTAGACCCTGAGTAGCCTGAAGTAGAAAATAAGTATTGGGGTGCTTAGAAAGTGGCCAGCTGGGAAAAATCAAACCTGTCACATCTTAGAAACTTTAAAATTCAAAAGTAACTTGGAGATCTTCAGAGTTAGATTTTCTTTAGCCCTAGCAAGATTACAGTTTTGTATCACCACTTGGGACTTGACACTTCAGTTCTGCCTCAGACCTTCTTCAGGTGCAGGTTTCAATTTTGAGACATTCACAAATATTATGAGGAATGATTTTTTTGTGTTGGTAGGATTTGTATTCAAAAGTAAGTGTTTACATTTTAAAAAACAATCTTGTTCTGTGATGGTTTCCTCACTGACAGATGCTTTTGAGGGCTGTCAGTTGGCCATTCCTTAATCCACTCATTGTGGGTTGTGCTGATATTTCATGTGGTCATTATTAAATCAGCTCAGCTTTCTTATGGTAGATTACAGATTGGTCTCTGAGCCCTCTGCAACTGCATATGTGAATCTATAAGCCAGTGACTGCCTGTTTATACACAAGGCAAAAAGTTGATAATGGTTCAGAGAGGAAGAGGGTCTTGAAGAAGAGCTGTGGATTAATAAAATTTGAACAAATAAAAATCCATTGCTTTGTGTAGTGCATCTCAGTCAGTCTGTGGTTTACGCTGCACTGGCACTGCAGGCAGGAGTCATGAGTGTTGCAGGAAGCTTCCAAAACTGTCAAGAGTCTCTCCAGAATTTTTGCTTCTTGAATGTGATTATACTAACTGCATTTACCTAAGAATAGTCTGCTAGATATAAAACCAACAAGTTTTATTATGTCAGTGAGACAAGTTTTCAGATTAAAATTCTCAGCCTTTACAGAAACCACCCACACCCCCCCAGCCAGCAGTAATTCTTTTATACATATTCATTGTTAATATGGGGAGAACAGAATACTGTTTGAATTTCAAGGATTTCTTGTGCTTCAACTAAAGCCTAGTTTTCATAACAGGAAAACTTTACTTAATTCACATTTCTTCATCTCTCCTACTTTCTTGAGAAGTTGGTGCTTGAAAAGAAGAATTTTATGATGATAGTAATAAAAAGTCCTCCTACTTTATCTTGTATAAAAAATTACAACCCTACCATCCCTACCTTGCTTTTAAAAACTTTTGCCTGCAAATTTTCCATAAAGAGAGTCTTTCAAAAGACTCATATAACATATTTAGTTATATACAAGTTTGAATACTTGACATTTCACAAATTTGACATGTTCTTCTAATTCTAGTGATATATACCTCAAAGACATTTGTTTTAAAGCAGTAGATGCATTTATTTTCCTCTGACAAATGCACAAAAGTCTCTTGAAAGTAATATAGGCTTCAAATCTAGAGTTACTCATTATGGGACTTAATGTGGAAAGTCATGTGGAGGTAATCAGCTATTCTCTATTCCAGAGAAAATTATGAGTAAGTGGTGTAACAGCAGCTTACGCTGATGTCAAAGATACTGTGCATATGAATATACTACTTTTAAAATAATAGCGAAGCTTGAGATGGCATTTGTCTAAAAGAATTAGTCAAAGGCACTTAATTCCCTCTAATTTTACTATTCCACTGCTGGCTGTTTTGGTTTTTTTTACTAGGCAATCTTTTATTTATTTGGTAAAGCTCATATAGTTTATTGACCATGCTATTTTAATGAGATTTCTGTTTTTCATCTGGGAGTTTTTTTTGGTTGGTTTGGTTTTGTTGTGTTGTGTTAGTTTTTTTTAATCTACAAGGACCACGATTTTCAAGCTCTGTAGCATCCAGAATCCTTCATCTAAAACTAAGGGATTTTATTCTGAATTATCTCCGACTCTGCCTACCATGAGCTGCATCGATCAGAAAGTAAAGTAGCATGAAAACATGGTCTTCCCTTCCTCCAGAATTGGACCATATGTTGCCAGGTAAGTGCTTCTGGGCACCTTTGTTCAATAAGTGTAAATTATTTTTCATTGACTCTCTCAGCAATATTGTTTTTACCTGAGACAAATTTGCAAGGCTTTTCTAGCTTAGGAGAAATTTCCCAGCAGTTGCTGAAACTTCCTTGTTTCTCGCATTCTCAGCATTTTTCTGACTTCCTGTGTGAATTCATGCTCTGGCTGCTAGCAGCTTCATCCCATGAATCAATTTATGGAGACTGAATAATTCCTGAAAAACAAATTGATTGTGCTTTCCACTGTCTTCTGATTTAGCCTCCTGAGCCAGACTACTTGCTAAAAGCCAAACTGCCTTTTTACTCTCAGCTCATATCTCACATTTGTAACGCTAAGGTGTGCAGTCCATGGGAACCCCAATGTCAATTCTGCCTCCCTACCTCTGCCACACGGCACACAAGGTTCAGGCCTGATCTTCATAGAAGGTGAAAAAACCTCTGAAGATTTCCTGTGTTCTTAAAATTTGCCCCAGATTTTCCTCTAGAAATTAAAAGCAACTTGCTTCCATATTTTCATTACACAATTACTTGAATGAGCTTTCCCTGAGTACAATCTCTGGTCACTGAAAGCAGGTGGACACTTATTTCCATTTCCTCCAGCCTTCATACTACTAGTTGGAGACAAACTGTATTGACTTTAAAGAATTACAGAGAGGGGTTAGAAGGATTTTCTTTTTTCTCCCTCTGAAGTTCATTATACTTTTCAGGAACGATGGTCCTTTCACTTGTTTTAGAAGGAGAAAGTCTACTTCTATTAGTCACTAATTACCAAGAATAAGAAATCTAAATGTGAGAAGATATGATTGTGTAAATTCAATTAACTCTTCCATGTTGAAAAGCATCTCAGAATAAAAGATTAATACATTGATATGGAAAACTTGAGAGTTACAAATGTAAGGAAAGGGGATTATCATAAGAAACTGGCAGATGTTCACAGCTTGATGCAGTGAAATTATAAAGAAACTTCTATCTTAGGAAATTACTATCTTACTGTAAAACTTTTGCCAGTCAGACTTGTACCATATTGCCACTCAGCCAAGGATAAAGGAGCATTGTAAAGCTCAACAGCTGTGTCCTGACCAAAGCACAAGAGAGAAGAAATATCTCTTACCTTTCTGTGCACATACCACCACTTGACAGCATGTATATCTCTGAATATTTTCTACCCAGCACATGCAGACTTTTCCAGGGGTCTTTTCCCAAGATGTCAAACTAAAAACATCAGAGGTTATTAAACAGCGTGTTTGACACCATCACTCTTCTGTTAGCACTTAATTCAATCAGGTGAATGATACTTTAACCTGATTTCACTTTTACTCTCTTCTGTTCCACATTCCAGTGACAAGGCTTTTTTTTTTTTCCTTCTTCAGAAGTAGCTGATCTGATGTAATTTGGTCCTCCATGGTAAAGCAGGTCATAATCAATGGAAACATGGTTAATGGAAAAAAAAAAAAAAAAAAAAAAAAAAAGGATTATTTGCTTACTAGACAAAAAACTTTATATAATTTTAAAGGTAATAAATAGGAGTCTGAAATGCTTTTTTTTTTTTTTTAACCTTTCTTCCTTTTTTTTAGATAATTTTTTATTACTGAAAGGTTTAGGGGACTTTATTTAGTCCCATCAGATTGTCAGCTTGACAAAAAGAATTTCTAATCGACATTAATTGCAGGGAAGGGACCTGTCTGCTCAATCATGAGGCATGGATCAACTTAAGATCTCTACCTACCACATGATGTGAATAGGAAGGTATTTCCTTGACAGCTCCTTTTCCAAGGGCAAATTGCCAATAACTGTAGCACTCTGTAAAGACATTAGAGAGTTCAAGAGTTTGGGGGTCTCTTTCACACACACAGACACACAGGAACACACATATTCTCCATTTTCTTTTCCCTCCAGCGCTTTTATGCAAATTTAGTCATTCTTCCTGACAGAAATAGGAAAACCTGGCTGTAACTTTAGTTTGCATTAACGATTCCAGCATAGCTGGGCTGATATAATTTGTATTCTTGTGCTTGTTTTGTTTGGGATAGTTCTTTTTTTTTTCATAGTAACTACTATGGGGCTGTGTTTTGGATTTGTGCTGGAAACAGTGTTGATAAAGCAGAGATGTTCTTTCTTGCTGAGCAGTGCTTACACAGAGCCAAGGCCTTTTCTGCTTCTCACACCACCCCAGCAGCGCATAGGCTGGGGGTGCACAAGAAGCTGGGAGCGAACACAGCTGGGACAGCTGACCCCAGCTGACCAAAGGGATATCCCACACCATGTGACATCATGGTCAACATATAAAGCTCAGGGAAGAAGAGAGAAGGAACACACACTTGGAGTGATGGTGTTTGCCTTCCTAAGTAACCATTACTGTAGCCCTGCTTTCATGGAGATGGCTGAACACCTCCCTGCTGATGGGAAGGAGTGAATGAATTCCTTGTTTTGCTTTGCTTGCACACACAGCTTTTGTTTTACCTATTAAGCTATCTTTATCTCAACCCATGAGTTTTATCACTTTTATTTTTCTCATTTTCTCCCTCATCCCATCAGGAACAGTAAGTGAGGAGCTGTGTGGTGCTTAGTTGCTGGCTGGGATTAAACAACCCAGTATTATCAACACTGTTTTCAGCACAAATCCAAAACAGCCCCATGCTAGCTGGTATGAAGAAGCTTAATTCTATCCCAAACAAAACCAGAACAGGTCTACATTTATAAAATTTAAGGTTCAATGTGTTGTATATCTGTCACCTCAGCCTAAGTCCTGTTTCTGAGGCTATGGGATAGTGGTTTTATAAGACTCTTGATTATGAGGTATAGAGAATAACTCATATCTTTGTGAAAGCTAGGAGTAGTGGAGATAAAAATTTCCTGTTTCCTAACTTACTGGGAATTCTATGTTGTGCATCAATGAAAAACCCGATAAAGGAGGAGACATCAACCAGGAGTTTGTGTAAGACAAGATTTGGCCAGATCTCACTTCCCTTGAGTTCACTCACGTTTCTCAGCCCTTCCAAATACTTGAGGATCTGAAAGACCATGGACAGCCAAATCACCCCGCTCTAGGCTCAGCAGGAGAGGGATGAGTGTTTCCTGCTGAGATCCCAAAAGCAAAAGAGCCACATCAATGAGTGCTAATTAAGTTCACCTTTCCTCACCCTAACACTTTTTAGTCTTAAGCCAGCTCTGCTGGTGGTAATAAAAGGATCTCTGCCTGATTCTTCACACTGTGTAAATATGATCTGAGGCTAATTGTGAATGTTAGCCTTCATCTTCTAATGCTATTTTTCCCCAGAAATGTAATAATACATTCCTCTTTTCTCAGCTGGAGGTCTGAAAACACTTTATGAGAGACTACCACATATATTTTCTACAGCTCCAAATAGAATGGAGTTCTAATACAGGATGTGGTGTGTATGCACTACCATGACATGAGTGCTACTGACACTCACCCTGCTCATCCTTCACCTGGCATGTGACATAGTAACACAGGCAATAAATATCTAACCTGAGTAAGGCCCGAAATACCTAAGGGTATTTCATGGCCTCAAGGATGGAAGTATGTTTTCAGCTGATGTTTTATTCTCAAATACAATTTACAGGAAGAGGTATGTCAGCTACAAAACTTTTCTGTATTGGCTTTGATAGGCAAATAGTTAAAGCTGTATTGCAAACGAAGGGGTATCAGTTTGTAGCAGTTGCATAATGCATTAAGTGCAGTGTTACTGATTAGCCACAGTTAGAAAAAAAATACCTAATTAATTCTAAATGTAACATTATTATAGAAATCAGGGGAACATGAATGCTTATAAGCAGAATAAAATAATCTAAGTATCTGTTTGACACAAAATACAGTACAAGCTAATGGAGACTGTTTTCCAGTAGTCCATAAAAAGAGGGTTAAAAAAAATATGAGGGGGAATAAAGCTACAAGCTCTGTCAGATGTTTGTGTTGCCCTTCTAACAGCTCTTTTCATATTTATGTGCAATTATTGTTTAAATTATTGTATTATGAGTTTAATGGGCCTGTATTCTGTTGTACCATGTGGACACAAAATTTTGATTCTGATGCTAAGAAAGGGGAAACAGTATGTGCTCCTTCAAAGAAGATGCAGATAGATGGATGAAAGCATTCAGCCTGGAGAACCCATCTGCATGCCCTCAGTCTGACCATATGACTACATACCAAAATACATTCTCAGTATAAGGTCACTTTAGAGTAGCATTGACCTCAAAATATAGACAAGTCTAGTACACTGTTGGATAACACAACTGGCATTTCACTGCAGTCTTAGAGGTTCCAGTGGGGATGTCGTCTGGGGGGCAGTACAGCATGTATAGGCCCAGAAGGGATATTGGTACTGACATTCAGAACATTTTAGGCAATTTTCTAGCTCCAGCTTGAGTTTAGGACATTCATGTGCACACTTGCTACAATGGAGGAAAGAGGATTCTGAATGAATTCACTGGAACATACTGCCACTGTGTTGTACAAATCTCCCTAATCCTTACTCTCTTTTTTAATTCTTGAGATTTAAAAGGTTGTCAGACCTTACATTTCATTGACATGCACAGCCACTTAAAATCCTTAGAGCTGTTACTCTACATTCACCTGATTTTCATTAATCATATATGTCCCATTAGCAGAATTTGCTTTTTTTTCACACCCATAACAGTAAGTAGCTTACATCCTTACTTTAAATGAAAATAGTGATTTCAAAGAAAGTGGTATTTTAAAGCTGGGCTACAATGATTCATGGATTTATACATACAGTTTCTGAAATTTTAGTTATTTAAACCTTTAAATTACTTTAAATAGAAAGGAATCACTGCACACTGTGCTACTCTTCTCTCCAGATTGATTGAGATAAGTAATATATGAGAAAAGCCTGGCTATTCCTCTTTGAAATATATGATTGGCAACAGTTAGTATCCCCTTTGTTTCCTAAGTGTCAGAAGCATCAAAGAAACTACTTAAAACAGGAATGTCTATTTGCTTTTATGTTGTCCTATTAGTCCCTGTAAACAGACATACTATATGATCTGAGACCTGGAATTCAAAGACTGGTGAGACAAATGGGATGTTTTCCATACTGCAGAGATGAGAAAACTCAACTTTCCAATTAATCTTATACTTTCATGTGTAAATTTTTGAGTAATATAATACTATCCAATATTACACTTCTGCTGAAAGTGCTAAGGGAGCTCCTACAATACATAGGTCACCCATTACTGACTGCAAGCCCAACTTACTGTTAAATCAACTAAAATTTGTATAAGTTATCTTGTTCTTCTCCTGTACAATTGCTGACATTTTCCATAAACAAGGAAAAGATTTAAAGATCTCAACTCATACCAGTGTAAACTGGGACAATAAATCAGCTTTCCTCAAACGAGGTGGGCTACATGTTCTTCTGCTGTTCACTTATTCAACCCCACATTGAAAGACCAGAAGAAAACCTAATTATTAATGACTTTGTAAGAGTAGTAGAGAAAGAAAATGTCTTGAAAAAAGGCATATTCTCCTTTGTATGCCTTCCATATTTTTAAAAAATATATTAATGTAATCACCACAATTGGTGAAATAAAATTTTCCAGTTTACCACAGCTTAAAGGCCACTCCAAAGATTAATTCAGAAACACAGAAGAAGGGAAAGTTAAAGGAATCCAAGAGATTTTACATTGTAACTACAGTTGAGAGCTTTAAGGAAAAATTTCCTTGGAATATATCTAGCCAGTTTGTAGTTGTACTATAGCAGGGACAGGTGCATGTCCCTGAGGATGAGTGTGAGGATGACAAAGATATTTCAAGAAGTTTGAGTGAATGTAAGAAGATACGTACCTCTGTCATGACAGCTGTGGGGAGAGTTCAGCACTTATTTTATTTGCAGTTTTTTGGCATAACAGAAAATTAAAATTAATGAATTAAGGACAAAAGCCAGTAACAGTCCCTTAGGGGTACAGCAGCTTGTGTGACTGAGTCACATCACTTAGGGGAGCGGGAGTCTGGATGTGCGTTTATTCTCTTTATCTTAGCACAAAGAAGGGATAAAGTACAAAAGGGAGATTATTCTGCAGAGGTAGAAGGGTACCAGAACCCACAGGACTGCACATATTTTTTTCAGAAAGGACAGTTCAGAGGAAAAATTGCTATCATCTAGTTGCTCTTTTTCTTTTATTATGCTACTCTATGGAAATATAAGTGAGCAGCAT
The DNA here is from genome assembly GCF_020740795.1 of Apus apus. Classification (NCBI taxonomy): domain Eukaryota; kingdom Metazoa; phylum Chordata; class Aves; order Apodiformes; family Apodidae; genus Apus; species Apus apus. The sequence goes on along the minus strand of NC_067285.1, from coordinate 75,200,992 downwards.
GGCCTGCAAAATTAGCATCATAAATAGTGTAAAGATTTAGCAACAGAGATAACCTTTTTATCTTGCTCTGTCTTCCTGTGCTCATTTCAAATCTCATTAAAATATGTCATGACTAGGGAAGAAAAAAGTCCTGTTTATACCTAGTTATCTTTTTCTTTTTTTTTTTTTTTTTTTTCGTGGAGAGATCCAGCCAGAATACATATGCTTAAAAATTTGTTCTCATTTTTAAGTTCACTTTTATGTTTCTCCTTCATTTGGCTGCTCACTTGTTCTTGGGCTTATCACAGTTCTTTAGCCCACCACAGGTCTGAGGAGAGTGAAAGAAGGCAAACTGCATTGCTGTAGAGCTGCGGCTCCCAGGCCAACCAGTGTCCTGGGGCTCTAGGGAATCCCCTGCCAGGTAGCAGAGGGACACAGGCTGTCTCTGTGTTTGATGTAGGTTTGCCTTTTGCCTTGATGCACAGTTCTGTGGAAAGCAGTTGTCTGACCTGCTCATGATCTGCTTATGTAAATGAGAATTCACATGCAGCCCAGGAGCTGCTTCAGACTGGTTCAGGCAGTGGTGGGGATGCTGTGGTCCAGGCTGCACCTCAGTTATTATTTTTGGAGTTGATAATGTAAACATGACAGTCAAGGAGGCAGCATTAGATAGAGCTGTGAATGCTATGGCAGGAGGCCTAGATTATGTTTGCAACAGACTATAATTTTCCTGTGTCTTGAAACAAATGAGACAGGTCAAAAAAAGAATACTGACTTCAATTTGTATATTAATGGGAAGGTGTTTTATGTTTCAAATCTCCTTCAGAAAATTCCAAGGGAGTGATACTACATTTTGCATTAGCTGATTTGGGTTTTATACTTGAAGTCCTATAAGTGTTTAATTGCTTACATGTTTAATTGATGCAGTACTCTGTTCATTAAAAAGAATATAAAGAGGAAGAGATATTCTCCTGTACAGATATGTATGGACCTTTAGTTCACAGATTGGTTTGAAACCATTGATCATTCTGAGAATGAACTTTTGAAGGTAAAAATAGCTGCCCTTTTCTTTCAAAAGCAGGATGCTATAAATCAAACACAGATCTTAATGTTTTGTCTCTTTGGAATTTCCCTGAGGCTTATTGCAATAACCTATTTCATGGCCTTTGACTTTAGTAGCAGGACACCAAAGCTTGCAGATCACTTGCCTGCCTGGCTAGATAATTCTGTTCTATCCCTGACCTTGTCCTTACATACGGTATATTCTCAAAGTGCTGGAATCTATTTTTAGCATATGAAGCCTGTAATATATGGACAAGGCTATCTAATTCCACAATCTCTCTCCACTTCGGTGACATTTTGTTCTGATCTTCAGAACTTAACTGATTTTGGAGAAAACTTTCTCATGCTATTGCCTACAGGACAGCTATTAGATCCTGCTGTCTCAAAAGTAAGGAGACACCCAAGTAAGGTGAGCAAATCTCATTCCCCAAAACACAGGGAAAGAGACAGAAGCAAAAAGACGAGGGGGGAATCAAACTTTTTGCTGTGGGGAAGAGGCAGGGAAAGAACAGATGACCTCTAACTGCCCAGTCCTCTCTGCTCTGTACAAGTCAAAGACCATCCCTGAAAGTGCCACTCAAGAATAATTTCATTCACTGGCCTCAACATCAGAGTCAAAACAGCCTTATGGCACTCTTTTCACTGCCAAATGTTCCTGTCTCTTTCACTTTCAGCTGCCTCTGGAAATGTTTAATGTGGCACTGCAAAATGACTGGTAAAAAATTCAACAGCATTATTTACTGTGGTACTTTGATGCTTTATTGAATGAAACCATCTGCTTGGGAATGTTTCCCAATGTTGTGGGCTAGAACTAGAATTTACAGCTGCAATATAGCTTGACTGAGGGAGTTTCACAGTAAAAATGCCACCCTATGTATCACAAATATGTGATACTCCGGATAAGAGGAGTATTGAGAAAGCTTCTGTTTCCTACTCTCCCATAAACAGAGTCAACTGACTTATTGATGGTAAAGATTTTAAAAAGTTGCAAATTTTTTTCTTTCCACTTTGATAACTATGCTCTATGTGCTCTGTAAGCTTGTGATTGAGGACGTTTACTAAGTGACTTCAGTGGCTCACAGGACATCAAGTATATACTTGTGGCTGATGGTAAAATGCACTGTAGGCAGATTTATGGGTACCCTACAGAGATATCTGTAGATATAACAAGGTGGCATTTCATTTACTTTTTCTTTTATACTGAAACATACAGGAGTTTTAGGATGACAAGAATAAATTTTGGCCTCTTCTTCAACTTCTGGATTACTTGTTGCTTTGAGGTGAAACAGGAGGCAACTGCTGATAGAAGTCAGCATTTAGGTTTATTTTGGGGGTTTTGGAACTTTAGGGATGTATTTTAAGACAGCTCAGGCATGAACATGAATAGCTAGATGATGTAAATAATCAGAATAATCAGATTTTATTGTTTTGATGTGGGTTGTTTTTTTTCAGAAATGCCTGTGTACCTGAGACAAAGGTTTATGGGTTCTGAAACAGAAAATTCCTTTGACCTAAGTCCTCTGCCTACAATCCTGACCATGAACACCTTAATCACAAAATGTATTTCCTGCTGAGTGGAAATAATAGATTAGCAAAACCTAACACCATGCTGTGTGAGTAGGCAATATTTAGCTGATACAACATATAGTCACATACCTACTATTGCAGCTGCAAAGCTAACTAGATAAAACTGGTTTGGAAGAGGAGATGATGAGTGGTTTCTCTTGAAACTAAGTTATAAAAGAACAGTGAGAAGACATGATGATGCAGATGCACTGCACTTACAGCCCCCAGATAAACGCTCTATCTGCTATTCAAATACTCAAATAGTCAAGCAAGAAACAAACAGCTTTGTCTTTGCCAATTGGCTATGTCCATATAAGTGTTAGCAGGGATTGGGTAGGTTAAAGGAAATGTTGACAATTGCCAGTTTTTTTCTGAATTTGTTAATGAACAGAAGTACCCAAAAACTCAGCTTCACTCTACATGCAGCAGGAAGCTGAAGTTTCCCTACTACACAGCAAGGTTATGGAGAAGATTCATCACCTATAAAGAGGAAGCCAGATGCTGTAATAGCATTAAAAAATAGGCTAGGATCCTGCTCAGAGCAAGGCTAGTTTTGAAATCACAGTCAGGTAGTTCAGGACTTCTCCAGCTTTGGTAATTTCCAAGGATGGTGCAGTGCAGTTACAGTGCCTGTGACACTCAGAGGCCCAGCAGTTTCCCTCCTACCTCCCTCACCCCCGTAATGTGACTTTCTAGGATACAGATCCCAGATTCCCATGATATTTTAAGGTATATCAATTTATAGAATTACTGAAACATTTTTATTTTTTTTTTTCTCCCCCTGGGTAGACCCAGCAGGTCACTCTTCTGTAATTTGGAAGTTCACGGTAGGAACAGAGTAATGATTTTACCTTTAGGAGTTCTTGTGCTCATCCCACCCACATGTCCCTCCTTTCACCCTGCAGACTTACCTCCACAAGCTGCTCCATCAGTCATGACAAGGCAACAGCCTGCGTCATACACACAGAGGATTTGGAACCATTAAAATAAACCTGAAATCATTACTTGGGTCAGGTCAGTTAGGACACATTGTGTCATCTGTGTGCCACATGACTTTACATGAAAAATGAGATGGAGCAGGAAACCAAATGCATCCCATTGTAGAATTAGGCTATTCACATTATTTTAACATACTATATTTTTATACCTTTTGTTTTAGGGGATCTTTTTAATGACTTAATTCCTAACATGCCTGAGCTTTTTGTCAGCTATGTTTTAGAATATGTTTCAAGTAGCCCATCTGATTTTTAAATAATTTCTAAACAAATTATTAAGTTGTTGGTTTGTTGTATTTTACTTTTGTCCTGATTTTGCCTTTCTAGCTTGGGAATGTGAACAAGATCGTACACTCAAAACTACCTGTTTTCTTCCTTGGGCTGAGATTTCTCACAATGTTAACATGGTTCAGAATTGCAGATCTCAGGAGGACATGTGTTAATGCTTTAGCAAACCTGAATTTCTGGCCATGATTATCTACTGCCGGCTATTTCAGCTTTGGTTTTACTTCCCTGTTGGTTTTAAAGAAAATAATCCTACATCATAGTGATGGCAATATTTTAGGATATGGTATATACATAGTCAATAGACTATGCACCATATAGTGTACATTCCTGGACACAAGATCACTATGAAAAGGTCATGTTCAAAAGTAATTTATAAACCTAAAGAACAAATGGTGTTTGTGTAGTCATTTTAAGATGTATAAAACTAGCTGGTTAGTAAAGACAAAATAGTAAGCACAATATTTTTCAGGTAAATCCAAGGCTTAGTGTTTGTCTGTAAAATATGTTAAACATAATCCTGAAACAATTCAAAACTGAATGAGGATATTTGCTTTAGTAGAGAAAATATTGAGAAAAGAGTTTGATTGTATGTGTATATATACAGAAGAAGTACTTCAATCAAATTATTTCTAGACAGATGCAAATTTGAAATTCCATCACTAACAGACATAGGAACACTTAATAACTTTTTAATCAAAACAACAAGATATTGTTATCTCACTCTCTGGCATATAAAACTTGGTCTACAGTGCCTAACACATTTGAATCTCTGGGTTTGGACAATCTCTTGTTTGTATTTTTAAATGGAGATGCTGGAAACCTTTTATTATATTTTTATGGATTTGAGTGAAATAACTTAGATTTGTTTAGTTTGGAATACAAACAACTTCTAACTTAATAAATATAATAATAAATTAATATAATAAATTAATAAAAAATATAAAATATACTTAATGTGGTTTTATAAGCCAGAATGTCTTGTTTAGTCAAATATATATTTATTTTAGGAAATTACGGTAAAAAACGTCACATTTCTCAATTATGAAATAGGAATATTTGCAAATTGCACTCACATAGCTATTATTCTTTCTTTCTTATCTAATGCGTTAATGATGATTGCCTCTCATTTAAAAATATTAACTCTTAGATTTTGCTTTAAAAAAATAATAATATTATATGAAATCTGCTATTACAGGAAATTGCATAAATCATTATGTGCATTTATGTACTTATTTAATACATTAGTATTCTGAAACAACTGTGAAGAAACCATTTACCATCTGCCCACCTACCTAAAATTGCTTTCAGCATTCAGTTGTTAGTTGTTAGCTATTAAGTTTTGAAGAAAGAATACTCTCAAAAAATCTAGAGTGACCAGAAATGAACCTGTGTATTAAATTTCTTCCTGTGGTAAAATTAATATCCTGGCAGCTGAGTTGAACTCTTACATAAGACATGAAAAACATGAAATCTTTTTTCAATGTTGTAAGCAACATTAAAAGTTTTTTTAAAAAGTGAATTATCATATTAATTTCATGAGTCAAGAATCTCAGGAGAAATAAAAGCAATAATAAAATAATAAAAGCAAACCGCTTGTTATTTAAATTTTTATTATTTAATTATTTTTTTTTTAAATTGAAGACTATTTTGTGAGACAGAAAAATGGTATCACTACTAATATCCTGAAAGCCAAGTAGCAAACTCTGAAAAGATCTCCTCTTTTCTACAGTCAAGCTCTTTAGGTGACCCTTTATACTAGGAATGTCCTTTAAACTTATGAATTAGAAAACTTGGTAGGCTTAAGGTTGGTTCCTTCTCCTGAATCAGTGCAGAAAGAATAACTTGTTCACGTATTTTGCCCCAAAGTCCAATGGTTAGATTACTCATCTAGGATAGATTAGGCTATATTTAAGTATCTCATACATCTGATGAGTTAGATTTGTAGCCACCACTTCCCAATAGTTTCCTTAAATCACAATACTTAAGTGTGATTACAGAGATATAGAGCAAATATTGATTCCCCAAAACTGCTCTGCTTTACTTACGAATACTTAAAAATTCATGGGACTGGTGAGAAGTTGACTTTTTAATCTACTAATCAGCAAATGTACCTGAGGGTCAGAGATCCTAATTTCAGTTCCCGGGTTAATTTTGTAAATATGTGTAAATGTTAATGATTGTATGAAGGAGGAACTTGAAACCAGGTGTTTGGTTTTTTCTCAGGTGAATTAGAGCTTTTTACTCATGGTGGATATTTAATAATTCCCTGAAAAACATGACAACATCATTAGAAGAGATCAAGAGTGGATTTCTGAATGTTATCTAACCCAATGACTAAGCTTTTCTGTGAGATATTAAATACGTAAGTATTTGAGATGCTTAGTGAAAGAGCATAACTATGTCCTTTCCCAACTTTTTGGCAGGGGCTTGATTTGTTAAGTGTAGTGACAGAACTCTAACATTGACCTCTATCAGATTTTAGCCTCATTGGAAAGCAAGTTCTTAGCTTTCATATTGTTTACAATTTTTGCAAGAAAAGTTAAAAAGTGATCATTTTGTTCCAACTCCAAATGGTTTCATCAATGCTGTTGGTAGTTGAAAGATGGTAACTGAATCAAAAGAGGATGGCTGCAAAAGTTTGTAGATGAGGTAAGCTTTGTTTTAATGAAAGGACATCTCCAATAAGCAGAATTTATGATTTGTTACAGAAACACTTATTTTCAGTTCAGCAAAGAACACATGGTGTTCAGGCCAAAGAAAACTCCTGACTATTACCAGGTGCAGAGACAGATGGGCTGTGGGAAGGCAGAATGACATGACTCCTATTAGAATCCCCCCCCTTTTTTTCCATATGAAATTGTCAGTGGTTCCATGTGGCAAAACATTTGAAACCACGCTGCGCTACAGACCAATACTGTGAAAACTGACTTAAAGACAATACTATAAACTAACATTCAGATAGCTGTACCAGGGCTGGATGTGGCTCCATAAATGAGAAAGCTCAGCTCTCCATCATCCTTCTGGCAGGCATGACTGTTTCTTAGGATTATGTCTGACCTGTGTTATACAAGCAACTAAAATAATGTTTCATTTTTATATATTAAAAAAATATTAAATATCTATTTGATGTGCATGGGAGTCTCATGACAGAAGTTACACATAATTTCTTATATCCCTTTCAAACTAGCATAAAACTAGCATCTTCCACAACCTATATCATCTGACCCCCAAATCTTTCTACAGTTACTTTTCAGAGGACACTACTCATTTTAATTAGCTATTTTTTTCACAGAAAATCATTGTTTCCATGCTTTTACTATTGAAAAGTTACTTACATCAGAAAATGAAAATCATGATATGGAGATTGGAGTATGAGCTCTACAATGTGAGAAATATCTCACCGCATCATAACATCTCTGCATGAATAATTCATCTTCCTTGACTAAAATGCCATCACAGCTGCATTGAGCTACATGTTGCCATGGCTAGATTATTACCAACACCCAAGCAACTACTTTAAAGTTAGTTCAGATGTTGCTACATAGTACCTAGAAGGTACATACAGACTTTGCGTGCACTGGTTCTGTGCTGATGTCTTGGCAGCTGGATACACATCCACAAGGTAGCTGCAGTTTTACAGATAACAGCATTGTGAGGAGGGTCTTAAAAACTGTCCTTTGTCATGAAATCAATGTGAAGACTGGATAGGAAACAGCAGGATGGTATGGCTGCAGCTCATCTCAATTCAGAATGTGTTTTGTAATGCCAGACCTATCTCAATACAAATTCACATGTGAATCTAAAACTATTAAGAATAATTGTAATAATTTAAAGTGCTCATCTAGCTCTTCATCTGAGTAATACCTTACATGCTTTTCCCCTTTATTGATCATTTGGCTTTGTGATGCAAAAAGGATTTCACATTAAAATGCCATTGCAAATAATCATCAGTGTAGAGGAAAGCATTCTGGTAATCTGAGCCAATCTACTCTTCCCTCAAAGCCCATTCAGAAAACGTTGTTGCGGTTCTTTAATGGAGGTAAGATCCAAATAGAACTGACAGCGATGAACACAGCACACAGGACTAATAAGTGAGGTAATCATATGATGACTTAAGAAATCTAGGTGCTTAGAATGTGAAACAATGTAGATAGGAACATGCTTTGAAAGTGAAAAGGTATTCTGGATAATTCTTCATATACAGGTGGGTTAGTATTTTTTGTAAATAGTATCTACTTACATGTCTTAATATTTTGTTGATATATTGCATTCCTCTCAAAGAAGAAATAAACATTTTTTGCCTTTTGTTTCTATAAAAACCCTATGCTGTTAATGTTACAGTCAGATCAGACATTTCTATTCAACATTTCTAACAAGCAGAATTTTTGTTACAAATCTTGCCTTTTTCTGAAGATGTGTTCATACCCTACAGTACGTATACATGATGCCTATATTATGCAGTTGTGTATATTGCCTATGAACTGCTTTAAAGCATGAATATGTGATTGTTCTAGTCTGATCATGCTATTTTCTGCTGTGTCTTAGAACAATGCTAAGCGTTACTTTGGTGAAGACAGTTTATGCGGGATGTTTTAGAAAAGACCATAGTTCCTTTCTGCACAAGGATGGGCTTTGTCTGCCAGGGTAGAGATTCATGACACTTATCTCATAATTCCTGGAGCATGAAAGTATGTAATAATGCAGACTCCCTTCAGCTGTGAACTAAATGTCAGGAGACATATAGTCAGAATTTAAAGAGTGATGATAAAGGAAACAGTGCTTCACCTGAGAAAATGTAAGGCACTCAACAAGACCTTATACAATGCAGATGACACTGAGATCGTGGTCACTTAAAATTGATGGGGTTTTGTATGTATCTTTCACCATTCCTTTAATTCCTCTGTGCTAAAAAAACCACAAACAACAACAAAAAACAACCCTGAAAGAATCTATAGCTTTACACAACCTGGATATATTGCTGTCTTTAATTTACTGGCAACCCATCCTCAGGTCATTCTCTAATACCCACTAAGCTGCTTTTGAGTTTTAACTTATTGCATTTGAATTCAGTGTACACAGAAACGCAGAGCTAGGTTTCCTACGTATCACACAGTCAAACTACAGTATTATTTTCTTTTAAATTACTCTTTGAACTACTCTGGTTACAAACAAATTATTGCAGCATTGCAAGCAAGAGACAGAAAGGTTGACAAGTCATTACTTCTTGAGACTCTGCAGTCCATGGGGTGGTAACAATTGTAAATTCATTGGCTTACTCACTTCTAACTCAGTTCCTATTTGTCTGCAACTATTCTGCTACTAAATATTAGGTAACTATTAAACTGTAGTGCCAGGTTCTGACCTAAAATTTTGATGAGGTTTGTGAAACCTTTGCTTTTCCAGTATCACAGGGCTCTGAGAGATACATGAATGAAAACTACCACTTACATTGAATTATTTCTCGTTATTACCATGTGGTGTTTAACAAGGAGAGATGAGTTTGTTTCTCTGTCTGTATACAGCTGAGTGATAGAAAGGATTCTTTAATTCAGAAGCTCACAAAATGTAGACAGGAAACAGTTTTCTTACCAATCACCCACAACATCTGCAGAAGTTTAAGTCTCTGGCACAATTTCTGATAGTATGAAAGATACTACTTTTTTTAAAGTGCTATATTTTACCTGCATATATGAGCCATTCCATGCATATTCTCTGCAGTGCTTTGCATCTACAAGCTGGGAGTATGACTCCAAGGCAGCGGTGATTCACAGATCCTGCAGAACAAAGAGGCAGAGTTAAACATCTGAGAATGAGATTCTCTAGGATAGCATGAATATGATCACAAATAAGGCAGATAATACACATTAAACAAATGCATGTGTGTCAAATACCACATCTTTTTGCAATGTGAAGATCCCAAATGAGGCATTTGGGACTGCCTTATAGGAGCACCCACGTAGGTGTGTTCACTAAGGTAGTATTTTCTTGAATGTGATTGTGCCTGTAATCAGTGATCACAATGTTTACTTTAGCAATAGAGTTGATATCTACTTCAAACTGCTGGCAACATTTAACTTCTTATAAGTAGGACATAAATATAAAAATGAGAACATGCCCTCATTTTGGACAACCTTTCAACTTAGAGGACAGAAAGGATAGACAAGGCAAAAGGTGGTGGTACTTTCAAAAATCTGAGAATCACTTTGATAGACTTTACACTTTCTATATGTACACACTTTTTAAAAATATTCTTCCAAAAACTTACTTCATGTTGAATATTGTCAGTGGCTTCTATGCAAATAAGTACTTACTGTCATTCCCCAGCATACAAAAGTCTATCTGTTAATAAAGTCTTTTAAACCAGTAGGATTATTATGAAGGCTAGTTTTTTGTTTGTTTGTTTGTTTGTTTTCCAAGAAACAATGGTCTTTCCTTTGTTAATTTAGTTCAATCTAACACTAGAAAACATTTCTTGACATTGTTATACAATACTAGGATTCAATAAGATTTCAATTTATTTTTAAAATTCCCTGAGTTTTTAGCTCCTAAATTTTATCTTGGTCACCCATGACTTTGTCAACCCTTACACCTACTTTAAATGTTGTCCTTTGCCTTGCCTTCTTTTTCACCCCATCTTGTGTGCTGATACCCTCAACACAGCTCTCTCTGTACACAAGAATCTTCCTTCCTTCTTCTTGTAAACAAGAATTTGTTTAGAAACTTATGAGCAAACCACAGAAAGCACAGTGGATTGGCATGTAAGTTAGTATAAAAAGCTGCTGCTTACAACTTCAATGTGCATATTTTGGCTATTATATTCTATTGCTTTAGGAAGATGAGGCAGTCAGATGTTCTCCATGAACAGCTGTGGAAGTTGTGATTAATAGGTTCCTTCTGAATATAATGAGAACAAATTTCTTTAGGTTTTTTGACAATATACAAAACTCCTCTTTTCCTAATTTATGGGAAATAATGAAAAAAAACCACATTAGTACAAGAAATACTGTCCAAGAAAGATGTCGTACTGCAGTAAGTCCAGAGAAGGACCATGAGGTTGATTAGTGACTAGAGCATTGGTCATACAAGGGGTGGCTGAGACAGCTGAGGGTGTTTAGCCTAGAGAAGAGCTCCAGTGTTTGAGATATTTAAGCTCCAACTGGACATGGTTCTCAAAAATCTGCTCTAGCTGACCCTGCTTGAGCAGGAAGGCTGGACAAGACAATGTCCAGAGGTCCCTTCCAGCCCCAATGATTCTGAGATTTTATGGTAGAGATATTTTTATTTTTCTGTCTTCCTAAGTTCTAAGCATTGCATTGCTGATGATTAGCTCTGTTCCTCTTTTCACCAGATGTAATGGTACACTTCAGTACTCTCCTGAGAATTCTCTTAGACTGCATTAAAATGTAAAAAAAATATTAAAACCAGTTAAAACCAGAAAGCAGTCCAGCCAATTTAGATAATGCTAATCAGAGAAGAAAGCATCCCAGAAACCTGGTAAATTCTATTACTGTGCCCACACTTCTGGGACATTTCACCCAGACATTGTGAAAAGTACCTCTGGATTTTGATAATGGTCTAGGTACTTATAAATTGCTATAATACCTCTAAGTTTCTGGAGGCATCCTACTTCTGCTAAGCTAATGCATCCCCTGGTAGGACATACTTGTTTCATTATAGAGCTAATTTTTAAATTTTCTTTTCCTTCTAATCCTTCTGCAGATTTTATTTCATACATGCTCTTTAGAGGTGAAATAAAAAGAAAAAATTAAGAAATCTATGAATTCTAGCAAATAAAAGCCCCAGAGGGTAGTTAAATGACCAAATATCATTATTGGCATGATGCTAAAGAAGTCTCTGAACTGTCACTATCATGAGGGAATCAGGTCTATTTTAGTCACACTTTCTTTAGTAAGTCTACACATGATTACTCTTCAGCTTCCACAGAACACATGACATAAATCTCAGGGATTCTCTCTACCTTATCTTTACAACAGTGAAGAATCTCAGTGGTTTACCTTCTCTCCTGCTAATTATTTAAAGAAATGCTGAGATTATGAAATACACAGATGAATGGAAAATATATATATAGCTGGCATTCCAGTGATGGAGGTCTAAAGATGTTGAGATTACATCAGCCATGTAAAGATGAACAATATTGTTCCGAAGGCCCCATGAAGTTGCAGAGTAACCCCAGAGGGACCAATACTCATGCAGCGTTCAGTTCAGCTCCATGGTTGCCTGCAAGACTACAGCTGCAATCCTTGCATCCAGAACTGACCCAACATGCTGCCTCAGCTCCACACTCATTTTCCAGCTAAGGCTGACAAGGACCTAGGCATAATGTTTTCTAAGTGAGATTAATTTTTTGATAAATCTTAGGTTAACGGCATTTTGTGTAATTCCGATCACTTTAGTTTGGGGATTTCTGCTGGAGGAGGAAAATGTAGACCCACCTGGTCTTTACATACCAGCTAGGGTACTGGATTCCTAGGAAGAAAATTTGTGTTCAATTGATTCCTGAAGCAGTTGGTCGGGTTGGCTGTCCAGGGCTCAGCAAAAGTTTCAGGGTATGAGATAAAGATTAGGTTAATGCAATTTGACAGGGCGGAAGGTTTCAGGAGCTTGTATTTTGTTTCTTCTCCTGTCTCTGTTTCCCTCTCTGCAGTGCCAAATAAGGTTCTGGATTTTCCCAGGGTACTGTGCACTCTGGTGAAACTACAGACATTCTACTAAATCATTTGTGCAGTTATGAATAATGTAAATGAAAATAGTAGAACCACTGTTAGCAGCCCTTCTTAACAGGCTCATAGGGAGTCTGAAAACTGAGGCTCACTTGTAGAGGAGCATGTACACATTTCCTTAGAAGTACACTTTGGAATTAAAAAGCAAGTAAAAAAAATCTTATACAGGACATCCTATGCTTAGAAGAATCATAAAGTAGGCAGCCTGTAGAGCGCTGAAGTCACCAGTCAAAAAGCACACAATTGCTGACCCATCTATTACTGCCTTCTGTACTTTCAGTCTGAGATTTATACATGGACAGCCCAAGTGTGTGCATTCTGCTTTGTTTCAGATTGAAAAGGACCAGGAATTCACAATGAGAACATTTCATCCCTTCAGCAGATACTAGAAACTGATAGAGTATTTGCATACAATAGATGTGGCTCCATCCATGACCTTTTAAATTTTTTCTCTGTTAGAATGATATTTGATCAAAGCAAATATGTTACAGGAGAATCTCCCTGAGTGCCCAGCTTCCTATTGGACTTGTGAACAATGATAGAAAACATAATAATTTGGGCCATGGCAAATGCTTGTTTTTTTCTAAAGGTCACTGAGTTTTATCAGTGTTATTTCTCAAAGGCAGTAATTCCTGAAACAAGTAACCTAGGCAAAGATAACACTGAACTTTCATTTCTTTTGCACCTGTCAGGGAAAAAAAAACACATACACAGGGAGGGCTCCTTTTAAGATTATAGTGTGGGAAGCATGAAATGTAGCTAGAAGTAGGATGATAGGTAGCTCATGGTCCTCCATTTAATTTACTCCCTGTGCTGAAGCAATGAAGAAAAGTTGTGGGCAGACTGGTGTCCATGGCATTGTTTGTCAACACCCATGCATTGCTCATACACACTTCTATGGCTTATGCTGCATAACAGAAGTTATCAAAGTATTTATGCTAGAAAGACCAGGATTTTGACAGGAAAAAAATGTAGTGTTAAGTACTTGTAATAGACTTCTGCTCTACTATCTTGCATATAACTACCAGTACATATAGGGGCTGTTTTTTGTAATTTTTTGCATAAACAGCATAGTTCTCTGTGTGATTTTTTTAAAAATAGTTAATCAAGCTGATGGAAAATGCTGAATTATTTGGGCATTTTAGCATTATTTCCTGAGGCAGGTTACATGGGTGACTCAGAAATAATATTATTAAAATTGTCTATGAACATATCATTTTAGCAAGAATAAAACCCAGATTTGTCACCAAGCATTAAATATGAATGCTACCTCACAATGAGATAGGAATAGATTTTAAAAATGTAATTTAAAATGGTATCATAGAAGGGTACTTACACATGTAAGTATGTTCCGTTTTGGACCTCTTTAAGAACTGCATGATTTGACCATTCTCTTGGGATGCCCAGTAGTGCCAAGCCTGCACAGTAAGAATGCATCTTCATTTCCATTATCTTAAATCTCTGCCAAAATCCTCCTATTCTCACTTCAATTCCCACAAAATAAATTTATAACATTCAAGTTTAATTTTTGCTATTGCACTGCACAGAATAATACAAATCTGCCCCGAGAGGTTGTGGAGTCTCCTTCACAGGAGACATTCAAGACCCACCTGGACGCCTTCCTATGTGATGTGCTCTAGGTGACCCTGCTCTGGCAGGGGGGTTGGACTAGGTGATCTTTTTGGGTCCCTTCCAACCCCTAAGATTCTGTGAAATAAATTATTTAGTTCATTTGATAAAAGCAATCTGAAAGCATTGTGTTCCCAGTAATATGTTAATATATAATGTTCTTCCAGAAGTTATGACTACTAACAAGAAATCAAAGTGGATGTACAAAACTGTAGATAGCAAAAGGGGAAATAGCTGTTAAATCTATTTCTCTGAAAATAGATATAGCTGTAGTCATGAATGGTGTAAAAAAAACCAAACAAACACTGGGATTTCTTGTGTGCCTCCAATACTAAAATGAAATGTTGTTCAGGTGTTTATCCTGCCATTGTCAGCACCTTGGCTGTTACACCTTGCCACAACAATGGCTTTGGTAAAATAATGCACTTACATAATCAGAGAAGTTTCCAGAAGGACAAGGCTTTTCTTGCAGAGGTGAAGGACATGATCAGTCACTCTTCCTATACTTCTTGCAGATAGAGTTTTCATATTATTTTCTTTTTTTTTTAAGTACCATTTCAGTCTCTGAACAAACAGAGAATGTGTTCTACAAACCTGTAAGTTACAGAAAACAGAATTGCTCTGAAACTAAAAAGAAGAAAAAGTATTAAAGCACTTTTTCAATACATACATTGAAAAGGTTTTCAAAAGAATGACTTTTACTACCTGGTACGTATGCCCAAATCCCAGAACCTTGGAAACCAAATGATCCTGTTCCTTACCTCAATGATTTTTGAAGAATGTCATGTATTTATCATGAGACATTTGCTGGCAAAATCTGGGGGAATAGTAGCATTAGTTCTGAATTTCTTGACATTTAAATTATACTATTTGGACCTTATTCAGAATCCCTTAACATAGCTGCAGCAGGCCCCATCCACTGAAATGAGATAGTTGAAAATTCAATGACAAAAGACAAAAGGAGCTAAACAGTTTGATTACATTGACGTGCAGTTTCTTCAGCCATTACAATGTCACAGCAAGGTTATGAGACATTTCCATTTTTTAACAATCTTAATGGGTTCAGGTCCTGAAGTCCTTATTAAATTACAGTGAAATTGATTTGTCAGTCTTCGACCTCGCCTATATTTCTGAGGTGGAGAAATACAAGGTAATGTAATCTATCTTGGGAGTTAAACTGGATGCTGCTGGTAGTATCAGTACTAACAACGTCAGCAGTTTAACAGGTAAGTATGTTCTCTATGTGGAGCTTTAAATTTTAACACTGTTACTGGCTGAAAGTTTCTGAAGCAGTGAAACAATTTAGCTGCCTTTCCACTTAACTATCAACTGGGAATTAGTGCCCAGTTAGAACTTACATACAAGAACACAAAACCATAATTACATGAGTAGGATAGAAATTGGTCGTACTTTAAGGATATATTAGAAAGACATCATTTTAGACTTTTACACAAATTTCCAAAACCTTAACAGCTCCAAAGTTTTAAAATCAGTCATGAGATGAGACATTTTTGTCTTGTTTGTTGTTTTGTGTTTTTTTTTTTAATGTATATGCCTATATTCACTACTGGGTAACCTTGAGTTTGCTGCTTTATAGAAAGCTGCCTGCAGAAAAGTATTAGCAGAGACTAAAGTTAGAAGTCAATCTTTCTCATCTTGCTTATTTCAGTTAGGTGTTCTCGTTATGGTAGTCTTACACTGGTTTAGCAAAAAAAGGTGAGGTTTCTAAATGTTTTCTGAAAAGTTGTAAGAATAAATACAAGTATATTAAATAAGTACAAATTATGTTTAAATACATATAAGTATCTACACACAGGATTTCAAACCTGTGTACCTACCCAGAGCATTGCTTTTAAGAAAGAAAACAATATAGCTAAGATAATCTTTATACACAGCTACTTTAAGATTTTTTAAGACAAAATTACATCTATACACCTGTATCTTTTATTTAGGATTATTTTCATGTGGCTGTGTGTACAAACAATAAAGCCAACAAGAGTGATAAGGAGGGGTTAGTCATCAGTGAAGCTTAGACATGGCCATACTGGGCACTGCCACATAGGATCATGGGTACAAAAATGGCCACAGTAATTAAAAAACAGGATTTTGGCATTTGACCTCCTATTAAAGCAGAATAGCAAAGGGATTCACATGAGCCCAAGTGCTGAAGGGAAAGATAACCTGAAGGAACGGCTGATGAAGAGGGAGGGATTCTGGTTGAGCTTTCTATGTCTGGCAGATTTAGATGTCTAACACTGGACAGGACATAAATGCTTGTTTCAATTTGGGTTTTACAAACCCTAATTTCTCCTAAAATTAGAACCATAAATCCTACAGTGATAACTTTATTTCTAACACTGTACCATTTCTACACTACTTTATAATTCTTTCCTGCAGTATAACTGTTCTTGTACTATTTATTGGAATAAAATTTCTGTTTTAGAAATAATCATGTCAACTACAAACTTCCTGAGGAAAATAAACTTGGAAAATGCAAAAAGTAGAATTATTTATTTTCAGAATCTTTATCACTTGTCGCATGGCACCAAGATACCAGTTCTACACCAATGCTATACATGAGCAAGGCCAAATGCAGATTTTTACCTGTCACATCCTTTTGACTCTAGATTTCAGAACAGTAACCGGTTTTAAGTTTTAAAAAAAATTGTGCATTTCTCTGGAGATTACATAGCTAGCTGTCTCTGATTGTCACTGGATTTGTTTGTTATATACTTAATGAATTGCCATTTTATTTTAGGTAATTTTTGGGATGTTTCCTTACCAATTAACAACCTATGATATAGTGTAGCACCCATTAAGCTTTGAGGACTGTGATTATACCTAAGTTTATATAGGTTTCACAGATCTATGTAGAATATTTGGCTTCGAAAGCTGCACAGTAAAGCACAGTCACAGTTACAGTATTGAGCATTACTGATGAATTGCTAAAAAAAATACTAGTTTAACAACCAAGCACCACGTTTTCATGAAATTTGCGAGATATACTGCAGAATTGTTTCACTGAAAAACCATTGAGAATTAAAAGTTTTGTAGATATTTAAGCCATAATCATGATGATGAAAGAATGAGCAGTTGTGATTTGTTTAATGAATTCAAGAATAAAAGGCCTAAAGTTCCCTGACCATTGGGCAAATATTTATTCTGTCTCACTAGTCTCTGGTTGTCAGCATCAATTAACCTACCTGTGTAAAATAGGCTAAAAAGAGATATAACTAACACATGTATGAAACCCAAAAGCTTCTTACAATATGTCTTGAATTTGGGAATATAGTGAATAACATTAGCCTTGTCTAAATAAAAAGAGTTTTAAGTTTACAAAGTCTTCCATAACTTTATATTTTAGTCTTCATGCCTCAGAAAACATTTCCTTTCAAAATAAATATATCTATTAATATATAAAATAACTGTGGTGTGTTTTTTTCTAAAGTACAAACATAATATTAAATGACATAACACGCTGCAATATTTTTTTATGTTCAGAACAGAAAAATTTGTAGCTGCTAGAACATCTGTGTTTTTAAGCTCCTTAATTTAAAAAAAGGAATGAAGTAAAATCCTCACACTTCAATTTGAAGTATCATGAGTCTACTCTCAAATGAAACATTTGTAGCGGGAATAACAGGAAAACAGTGAGAAAAACAGCCTATTAAAAAGCAATGAACAGCATTCCAAAATAAGGATTTTATCTATATTTCCTAGGATACATTTTCACTGTTCATATGCATGAGGTGTAACTCAGCATTCTCTTCATTTTCAATACCTGATATGTCCTGACAAAACCAAGAACTTACACGTCGGTTCCTATTACTATTCGTATTGTCTGTTTTCTCTTGCAGAGATGACAATTACAGAAATTATGTTAAAGGCATACCTTAAAATAAACTTTAAAAAGGTAAAATATCCCCAAATTGTTTGCTGTCAGACATTGAACAAAGCAGAATTGAGACCTGTCTCATTTTTGTGCACTGATTCACCTGGTACTGAAAGTGAGAAGCAAATTGTAGACTGGAGTATGGGTATTACTGTTTTTCTTTAAAACTGCTGGTAAATGTAACCTTACAGGCTGGCAGCAGTTTCTAGGAGAGGGTGTAGCCCAATCTGAAAAACAGATGCCTCATGCAGCAACACAGAGACTCTAACTAAGCTGGGAGCTCAGAAATTAGAGACATTCAGAGTCTCCTTAAGCAACACAGCTGTATGCAAGAGGCTCACTCAAACACTGCTTGGTGTATGTTGTTCTCTCACTGCTGTGATGTGATGCTTTTTCTGTTAGAAGCTCTGAGCTGCTAGAGCTGTGCTAGTACAGACCACTGGAATAGTCTGGTGGAATCTAAATATTCAAAATTTTACTTCATAAAGCAATGTGTTTGGTTATGATGTCTGTTGCTTAACAGTCCCATAATAAATGGGAACTTGAAAGACAGAAGAGCCCTCTAGGCTCCCTATGTGGGAGTGCCTGCTCCCGCTAACAGCACCAAGCCTACCGGCAGAGAGCAAGTACTGGAACTTTAATAGTGCCCAGTGGATGTTGCTGGAAGCTTTATAACATTGCCTGCTGGCATACTCCTGAGTGTCAAAGGTCAGAGTTAAATCACTTCCCACTAGATGAAACAGTGTCTGTGCTTGTTTGTTGAGCTATGCCTACAGCACATTTAAATCTATTATTTAACATCTCATACATTTATTTAATAAGCAATGGATAATTTGCCTTCTGATGACCTTCCTGTTAAAGACTATTTTCACTTCATCATTTTACTGCCTTTTTTAATAGTGATGGGGTTTTTTTGTTGGTGGTGGGTTTTTTTGGTTTTTTGGGTTTTTTTGTAAATTCATTTGGCTATGAGCTCTGGCACTTCTTGCATCCCAAAACATCCAAACACCCATAAGTATACGGGCATTTAACAAGATTTAACAAGAAAGAATAAAAAGTGAAATTAAAAAATTGTATTCCCATTATTCCCATTCTTTCAGACATACTACCTTTTTGTATAATACCACCTCTAGCACAGTAGTAGCTTCAAGCATTTAACCATTTGGAATTATGGGAATGTCCTTTTTTCCCTAGCAAAATAAAATAAACCAGTCATATGGGGGAAAAAAAAAAAAAAAAGGCTTTTTAAAAAGCATGGCTTAAAAGGCTTCTGCAAGAAGGGCTAAGCATTTATTTTCATTTACAAGTAGCAAGCACTTTGGGTTCTAATTATTCAAAATTATTATAAAGGCTTTCTAAAATAAGACGTAATAGTTTAGAGCAGCTGTTTAAAGAGCTGCTTGATACATTGAAATGAAAAGTGAGAGTATGAAAAATACATTTCATTACTTCCTGCTGCCTAAATATCTTGGGGCACTAAAATTCCAGGGAGGAATATTGCAAATAAAGTAACCCACAGAGCAATTTTATGGTGGATATTTTTCCTTGGTGAATATAGCCATTCTACAACAACTGAACTGCACTACATTTGAATGTCATATCATGAAAGAAATGAAGAATTACAAGACAGGGCTGAGTCCAAGTGAATGTTACAGAATCAGAGTGCAGAAGAGGAAGCAATTATTTACTTGCAGTTAAGTGGGGAGTGCAATGCAGATTGGATTCCTGCGTTCACGGGTGACCAATAAGGTATTTCTAATACAACATTGTTATAATTATAACTCTGTCTTATTTGAACCATAATAAAATTGGGGACTGAATAGCTTAAAATATACAAAAAACTTCAGGTCCCCTTGGGCCTCCAGCATTCTCCCAAACATTGCAGGAGAACGGACCAAAAAAAAATTGCTGTTTCTGCATTGTTTGGGGACTGCAGTTGCTTCCTTGTCTGCACTTACTTTCCACACAGAAGTACTACTTTCCCCCCACCCAAAAACCAAACCAAAACACACCACCAAAACCCAAAAAAACCCCAATATGTACTGCAACTCTTGCTGCCTGGAACAGGGGGTTATCATAGCAATTCCTGGGAGATGTAAAATTTTCTTGCCATATTGTCTTGAATTAAAACCACATCCAAGAATCACAGCTTTTTCCTCAGTACATTTCATGGTGGTACCAGCAACCAACAAGTCCAATAGGCAGCAGAAGGTGTTTTTAATGCTACTGTAATCTTGTTGTTCTAGTTCTTCTGCTCTGCCATTTAACCCAGCTCCCAGTTACTCCAGGCTTTTGTGAGCAGAAAAAACAGACCGCAAGGAAATCAGCTGAACTTTCAGTTTGAACCTTATAAATCCAATGAAGAGCTATTTTGTACACTGTACAGGGAGAATCTTTGAGTGAAACCCTAGCAAACAAATATAAACATTGTTCTGATATTACTTTTTTACCCCATCATATTGTAGACTCTCTGCCAAGCACTTTCCAGTAAAGGCACGATGAAGGGCTAGGTTTACAGCTTGGTGTCCAGGCTTATTTGGCATAGTTCTGCTGCTGCTTAAAAACATCATGAGGCAAATGCTGTTCTGTTAACTATCCATTCTTGAAACTGTTATCTCCTGCTGACAAAATTGTAACCCTGCTGAAAAAGGGCATGCTATTACAGTCAAAGCCCATTTCTGAGGGCCTCTCTCTTAGACAAGCGATGACAGACAAGGGCCCAAACCCAAATGGAAGCACTGGAAGGAAAATAATTGGCAGAAATTGTGTTTCTGGCAACTTGTAGTAAAAGCAGAATGAAAACCTATTTCTGTTGATAGAGGAGGTCACTTTGGTCTTACAGCTTGGAAAGAAAACTTAGAAGAAAGCCTGGGACTATGACCAAGGTGCCAAGGTACCCCTGGAATTCTGACATACAGCACAACAAAAACATTAAATAGAATATTTGTAAGAACAACACTACTGATTTGAAAAGAAACTTGTAGAAATCAACAACAATAGAAGCAATATGAATAGTGCCTGTTTTCAAGACTAACTGATCTTTACATGCTAAAACTTGTCACCAGATTTGAGCATAGGAGACAGAAAGCAACAATTCTAAGAATATTTTACTGCATAATTTTCTGCCCCATAAATTCCTTAACATTTTGTATCTGAACAGTGGAAGTAATAAGTGTCTAATGTGTTTTACCATCATCTTTGAGAAAGAAAAACAAACATAGCTATTAACACTCATTCTGTCATTTTTTCACTGTTGTGTCAACTAGTGATCTCATAATTTAAATAATTTTTCTTTTACTATGAAGAATTATGTTTTGCTCAGGAAAATGCTCTTTCTTATAGTTCTAGTTATTTCTTGATGATTTCCAGATAGTGTAAGTCAATCTACACATTTAATAATGTCACAGAAGCTATCGTTTAAGAGCTTCTTAGAAATTTCATCAAAAATATTTTGTCGGAATAAGGTACAGTGACTGATACAAGATAATAGTAACTTTGTGTCCTAGCTTTGAATTTTGCTGTTTATATATTTTTACAAGGAATCTTAAGAAGTTTTTGTATCTGTTGATGCCTGTAAATGAGCAGAGGTATAAAGAATAAAGCTAACTTTGCATTTTTAACTAGAATATCATGAAGCTGTGTTTTTTATCTAATCTGTTTTCAGACTTCCTTAGTTTATGGATTTTAACAGCTTTGGTATATATCTTAAAATTGAATGTGACATGGATTGGTATTTGTAGGCCTTGCTTCATATATTTGCAAGATTAAATTACCAGCAGACGATTTGTACGACTTCTCAGAAGCCTTAGAAAGTCTTCTAGGAAATTTTTGTTGCTATCTGCTCCACTTAAGGCCAACAGTTATCTAGGACAGCTACTGGCTGTAATTCTTATATATGTATTGTAGGTAATAATTCTGAATGCATCCTCTGAATGAGTCTGGTTGAGAATTTCCTTTCAAGCAGTATCAAAATTGCCTAAATTTGGTTTACTTTTCATGTCATCTTTTCCTAGAGATTTTTTTCCTGGAGAATTTCTATGACTCTCTCCTGAAAGGATACGAAGTTTGAATCTTAGAGGCATGCATAAAGACCTTTCAGAAATTCTATATATCTCTTACAGTACTAAGAGCTAGTTAAATGATGTGGCACATATTCTGGGTCACCTCACAGACTGAAATGTACTCCCAAGAACCTTATCCTGACTAGCATTAAATGAAACACAATGCCTTTTTATTTTAAAGACAACAGGCCAAAAAAAAGAGTATATAATAGATTTTTATGGAGCAGAAATAAAAATTTAATAAAAAATTAAAAGTTTTGTTACTTTATTACCTACCTTTACGAG
This sequence comes from Apus apus, assembly GCF_020740795.1. Classification (NCBI taxonomy): domain Eukaryota; kingdom Metazoa; phylum Chordata; class Aves; order Apodiformes; family Apodidae; genus Apus; species Apus apus. Next base: position 75,178,494 of record NC_067285.1, on the reverse strand, counting down.
TTTATAGTAATAGTTTGGCTTCATTGCTTTTTTGTAACAGTACCTTTGTCTCCTGACCACCTGTCCCATGTGAATGATTTCCTTCTGCTTCCTCCAAGATTTCTCACTAGGATCTGCTTGAGAGAAACAGTATGGATAAGCACAGCATAAAATTGTTCAGCCTCCTTCTGTCTGGGATACCCTCTCAGCTGTAAATTCAGCAAATCTTCACATTAACACATCCCCACCATCACGATTTGACTTAGGATCGACAACAATACTCCCCTCCACATTCACATGCAGAAGTGAGGCAGGTACTTGCAGGCTCAGGCTGTAAAAGCACCGTGGTTAGGTCTGTGACATTACACACTCATCATCTGGTGAACTTTGAACTGAAAAAAACCTACTATCTCCACTCAGAGAAAATGCAGTATTCAAGAGCCAGAAAGGCCCCACCTAAGTCCCAGCCCAAGAATAGTAAAATCTAGCTGGCTCCAAGGTGCTCTCCCTGACAACTGTGAGTACAGGCCAGCTGGCCCAAGGGCTACCATTCTCTCTCAAACACATTATCAAAGGATAATCACAGCATATTGCAAGCCACCTTGAAAATGAGTTACAGTAACGCAGGGCAGTGTTTACCAGTTTGTGGTCTCTTTGCCAATCATGGATTGTAGATATCTGGCTGCTTATACTATCCTACCATTACTCTCTTCTTACTGATGTTAAATTAGATTTAAAAAGTAGAAATAAATACATCAAATATTTTTCTAAAGCTACATGATGGGACAATTATTTTGCATGGATGCTATGCAGTCATGCTAGGGAGATATTATATGACTGAAACGAGAACACTGTTCATTTCCAATTTGGCTTTTGAGTGAGGTGCTCTCTAACAAAAGCATTTTTTTTTCTTAATAAAGTTAAGGTTCATTTGATGACTCCCAATTTAAATGCCAGCAAAGTCAAATCCAGAGCTACTAAATGACCAAGCAGCAAATATGCTTGTTCATTGTGAAGGGAGGCAACACAGCTTAATGTACCATTGAATAGACATTCCCTCAGACACTGCTCCTGGAAGACAGATGCACATTCAGACAAAGGCAGACAACCCCCTCCATCACCCCTTTAAAACTGGGACATCTGGACAGCTTTCTTTCAGAAAAGAAAACACATTGGAATGACTGGCATCAGTTTAGAGAATACTACTGAGTGGAACACGGTCTGAGCGTTTTTCTTTTTGAGATGAAGAGATGTAGTACAAGAATGAACATGCAATTACTCAGTTGGTAACAAATAATAAGCTTTCAGATGCAGGGAAATGTTTCTGCAAGAAATTGAAATATATTGGTTCTCTATATGCTTTGATAGAAAATGAGGGTAACTAGAACAGTTTGTTCAGAACACAAATGTCATTGATATATTATTGTCAAGCTGAAGAGTAAACAATAGATATCACAGCTTTAGACAACTGAATGCCAGAAATTGCTGTGACAAAGGAACATGAGTGAATAATAATGTAACTAGTTAATAGTATTGTAACTAGTAGAAAATTTTCTCTCTCATGTGTGAGATGTGTGCATTCCTTATCACAATTATAAAGAAAACCTCTTCAGACTCACAGTGTTATTATAAATAGATTGTATATAGCCCAGCTATAGAGAACTACATAGATTAACAGCCATTTTTCACATTAACACTTTTTAAAAAATATTGTTTAATGTTTACATAGTGCATCATCCTGTTTTTCTATAAAAGGAAGCAGTTTTTATGAAACAGTTTTGTTAATGCTTTGTATGGAGCAATTTTTAACACATACCTCTCTGCATGTGCATGTTGTTCAATTTAATATGATTTAGTATTTTTCGTATTGGGCAACCTGAGTGTTTTTCTCTGCAGTAGCAGAGGAATGACATTTTAAAATACTGATTTAGAGGCATAGTCAGGCTCTTATACAAATACAGTTCATTTATACAACAGCAGAGGTAATTAGAAAATTATATTTTTTTTTTTTGGAGTACCATAGGAAAACAACCCACCAATCCTCCAGTTTGTTACACGGATGCAGCTCTTCCAAGAATCTATGGGGTTCTACTAGTCTCACAAAGATGAAAATGTCATTCACTATAAACAAAATCTGTTTAGATTTTGGCACATCTCAGGGGGAGAAAACTTCCTGTGGATTTTTATTATTCTTAGCAATGAGCTATAAGGTAGTACACAGTGTTGTCGATAGTGAATAAAAAATATCAAGGATTTTTTTTTTTTTAATGAAGTCTCACACTTCTATTAACAAAATGAAAATCTCACAGACAAACAGTAATAACATAGCAGTACAGCTGCTGTCTATATAGGGCTTTCTACAAAACAGGTTGTGCAATAAACCTGCAACAAATCACAAACAGTATTTAGCAAATGAAAATACATTATGAAATTAGGCAATTAAATAATTTGCTTGATATTAAAATAGCAATGAAGACTAAAAAACACAAGTTTTCTCCAAACTCAAGTAAAAATTATCTAGAATATGTTTCTATATTTTATTTATATAGATAAAAAACAGATTTATTTTTATTAGATAACAAGATGTACCAGAAGAAAACATTTGGAATGCTTACAAAACACTGAGAAAATTCCTTATGGTTTGATTCCTGAGCAGTGAAAGATGTTTTTGTCATACCTTTTCTAGAGACTGAACCAACTTAAATACTTGTATTATCTTGAAAACTGAGACTGCTTACTCCTCCTCCTTAGAAGAATGCAAGCATCTCCTGATGGAGGAGAAAGCTGATGCATTTGAATGTTCAGGTAACAGGTGGTATGGCAGAACTTCAGGAAGACAATTATCCAGGAAGCATTTAGCAAAAAAACTAAGACCACAGTGTGTCCTTTGAATTGGTTATACAGCAGGTGCATTCAATTTGTAGACAGGAGTGATGCAGAAACAAGTGTGCCTTATCAAGGTTAAAGTTTTAATCCTCCTCTCCCTTATGCATATATTATATTTCCATGATTCCTTATATTTCTGTGTAGTTTTTCAATTTATATTCATGTGAAAAAGGAAAATCAGACTTGTTTCGTCTCCATAGCTGGATAGGGAGAAATTCAGTTTATACCCTGCCTTTATGATACTGGATCTGTCACCAAACTAATAGAAAAACAGGCTGAAATTTTTACCTTGGGTTTAATTCTTAGAGAATTTAAAAGTGGGAGGGCTTCCTGGGCATGACTTGCTAGACAGGTCTGAGACATGATACTTGTCTACCCAAACCATCTCAGCATTTCACAATCTTCTCAATGTCACCCATCTTCTCAAATAAAAATGTACAGGGTTAGTCATGGAAAATGCTGCACTAAGATTAGTTACTGCTCCCACTAAATGCACTATTTTTCTACTGATTAAAAAAAACTAATTTAAAAAACAGCATGACGAGTAAGTAGCACTATTTTACTGTACAGTATTATGTTACCTGGCAGCCTGAGTTGTGCTACGATCTAGTAGCTGTCCTGGTTTGAGCCAGGATGAAGCCAATTTTTCTTTTACTGATTTTTTATCCCTTCAGTAAGCTTTCTTTTAACTAGTAGCGGAGTGTTCCAACTAAGACTGATGACAATGGAATGTTTTTCTAACTGCTGGGGCTCCAAAGTCACATCTTTACTCTGCTGGCTCAGACACTACAGGGAGATCTACGACCCCCCCATAGGAGGCTGAATTAGACAGACAGCAAAACTGGTCAGAGATATTTCATTCCATATATCTATGTAAGCTCAGAGATCACAGAAGACAACTTCCTTCCTGCTTCTTCTTCCCTTTTCTTCTGTCCATGGCTAGCATTCAGGGAGGACTCCGTCCATCCATCACCGTCAACCCCCAGGCTCGAGCTCTCCTGACCCTCAACACTCTCCACTTTCTCCAGCAGCAGTCCAGGATTTTCTAGGACTGTTCGCAGCTAAGGAGAGTGCTGGGGGAGCTGCTGGGGGTGGGGGGAGGCAATAGGAGCTCTGCACGTCTGAACATATTTGTATATAATTGTATCTATTTTCTTTTATCATTAATTAAAGCTGTGTAGTTTAGTTTTCAATCCAGCAAAGTCTCTTTCTTTCTCCTTCCCTACCTGGGTGGGAGGGGGAGGGGATCAAGAGCATTGTTGTTGAATCTGAGTCAAATGGTGACAGTAGCCTTTTGTACTCTGCAAGTATACCTAATCCTGGAAACCACGTGAGACTTGACTACAAGGACTGAACAGCCTGTGCACTTGGCATTGCTTCTACCCTATTTTTTCACACTCTATTTCTCACTGAGAAAACAAACCAACAAGAAAACAAGACTTTTCAGTCCATAACATAATAAAAATGCTTGTACAAATTCAAGCAGCAAGATAAGCTGATTATATTGCCTTTTACTTCAAGTGTCAGCTTGTTTTTAGCTGCTATCAAACACTGTCACACCAGATGCTCACTATATCTGTTACATGGTGAAATGTTTCACTACAGAAAAGACAAGGTGCATGATTTTCTCACACTTATCTTTGAAATCACCAAAGAACTTTTAATGACATCTGTGTTTGCTTATACCCACTGCAGTTCATTTTAAAGTTCTCCTTATTGTATTTTTTCTCACACTCCTGTATGTACATTTCAAGGTTATGACATCTCGAGGAGCAATAAACCTTTAGGCTGTGGGTTTTTTCCATGCTTACTTTTGCTTGCTCTCCATTTTCCTCAATAAATTTACTCGGCTAAAACTTGAAATGTTCTTAATGTTGTACACTCATGGCACATAGCAAGCCTATTCCTTTTATTCACCTTTTGTGTATTTCTTTAGCTTTTAGTATGTCTTTCTCAAGGAGCTTGTTTAAATATATATCTGGAATGCAAGTGTGCTGATTACCTCAACAGCAACACTATTTATTTTGCAAAGGATTCTTTAATTCATGGAGAAACAATTTTCTTCCAGATTCTGCTTTCCTCACGCCCCCTAAAGTCTAGTTTTTGTCCCTGTTTCCTTAGGATACACAATATAATAACAGCTTATGGCTTTTCCATTCCATTATTTAGAGGCTGTTTTTGGACCAAGTCACGAAACTACCTCCTAGTTTTACTCTGTGACATTGCAAATACTTTGGAAAGTCATTAAAATTTTTTTAAGGCAAGTGTGCTATATTTTACCAGTACTGATTATCTCTTCTGTCAGCTATGGGAACTTTTTATAAGCCTTTTTGGTTTTTTTAAATTATAATTTCTATTGGATTTCAAAGTATTTCTACTTATACAACTGTGTTTCTCAAGCTACAGACTCAATATGGCTTTTTATTTACCCGTGCAGAGAAATGGCATCAAGCTGAGAAAATTCTGTGCTAGGCTGGAGCGACACGGCTGAGTGAGCAGTATCATGCCCTCAGCTAGGATACTGCAGATAAAGGGGAAAAGAGAGGGTTTTATGCCTTCTGTTCTGTCAGCACAACCTAATGGAAAATGTATGCCTCAGTCAGGGGCCAACCAAGCAGCCAAACATGGTATTGGACACAGCCAAGACGACCCATTCATTTGGTCACAGAAGAAAAGCTCTGCTGCACAGAGAGGCACTTAGAAACTGCTGTACCACGGTACAGCTTTTGGTGGATTGCTTAACACAATAAGCAAAGGCCCTCACATATTAAAATACTGAGACAAACCAAACAAATGCAAATGCAATTAATATCCATTGCAATTCTTTATCAGTTGTTACTTTGGCAGATTTCAGCAACATGGAAGGGAGCCGTCACATGAAACCATCTATTGCAGACTGGAAATGTGACTTCTTGTGTTTTCTTTATTATGTAGTTTAAAGGCCATCTGATATACATAAATATATCCTTAAAGGAAGTTTTTTCTGAGTTGAATCTGGGATTCAACAGAGAAAATAAGCTGCTATCTAATGTTAATTTATTTCTTCTTATGTATGTTTAGCACTGGACACTCATTCAATGGAGCAGCTGTTATTATATTGACAAATGTGACTCACATGATTATTTGATAAGTTTTATCTGTATGCATACTTTGCAAGAATTTTGTGTTGTTTTTTTTTTTTTTCATTTCATTTAGCTTGACCAGTTATTTTAATATGAAAAGGAAATAAAAATCCTGAAATACAATCTTAAAAAAGATTATCTGAGGTGTTTTTAGTAAAATACATATGTATTTCACTTCTGAAATGTAAATACAGTGTAGAAGTTTTTCTTTGAGACAAGATTAATACAGTGCAGAGGGTCAGAATAAACTCTTAATTCCATTTAAACAATAGAGAGACCTTTCATTGACTCTGCCTAGAGGTACATTTCATCCTAGGTGCACCAGTTACTTCATTAAATGGGTATTGGCTCATTCTCAGGAGCCCCAGTGGCACCTTTAAACACAGGTGAACTCAGAAGAGAACAATCATGAAAACTAAAGCTGTGTTATTTCTTTCACGGGAAAGGACAAGCCAAACAATTTCATTAAACCTACTTCTGCTGTTTTTCCCTGGAAAATTCATCCAGTAAGAGCATCATTGAGGTTTTTTAGTATTTTAACTTGAAATGGTAGAACTAACTCTTCAAAGGAATGAATTTTTGTTTTCTTTTTGTATTTCAGTCATCAAGTATTAAAATTAAGAAATTATCCATTATATGTTTGCGTATCTAAGGTGTTAGGAGATCTGTGGTTAAAGCAAATCAACTCAGAATGCTCTGACTTTGACTTAGATTCAGACTGTACAGGGCTCCAAATGATAAAGCTTATTCCAAACATAATACAGAAAGTGGGTAGAAGCAGGGCTTTGTTTGTAAGCTAAGTTCAGGCTTTCTGAAGGAATGTCTTTAATGGGTTTTCTCTTTCCTCTGTTGACCTTACATGGGGCTATGGGTTCTTTATATTTGATTGAACTGTTTCTGAATTCTGCAATTTGAAATACCCACAGAAATGTTACCTGAACAACTTTAACTTTTGACAGTAAGAAAATAGAAACATGTCTAATAAATACTGACATAAACATAAGAAGGTGACTGAGTCATAAAGCTGACCCATGTTGAATCCTCTGGAAGAGAAATACAGCTTGACTATAATGAAATATCGTTCAATTTGTACACATTATAGTGATAAACTAGATACAGCAATATTAATTACATGCACAAATGTTGCTAATAAATTGAAAGCAGTTTGATTAAAATATGCTGTGTGTTTTATTTTTCATTAGCAGACTAAAATTAAACATTAAAAATTGCAATAATTTTTCATTTGAAGCAGGGAGGCTTCCTATTTCACCTTGCTTAAAAATAGTCTTTCTTTTGATGTTTGCGGCTAACAGACAAAAAAAGTATGAACTAACTCCATTACGCTTTAACTAAAGAAGATTAAAAGTAACATTTAAGAATTACTTACTGTTCTCATTTGGTGGGTTTTTGGTAGCAGGGGAAGGCAGGAGTGGCTCTGGTAAGAAGATGAGAAGCTCCTTCTGCTTCAAGCCCAGCCAAAGATCCATCAGAGGGACAATAGATGTGCCTCAGAGATTAACAAACGAAAGAACTGAGAAAACACCTGAGTAGAGAAGCACTGAGAGGGAGAAGAGCTGTGCTGGAGGAGGAGAGGGGTGCTCGTGAAGGAGAGCAGCACTGGTGGTTGGTGAGGAAGAAGGGGAAGAAGGTGCCCAAAAAGTTTCCCTGCAACCCACAGCAAGATGACAGCTGTCCCCCTGCACTCATGGAGGAACGTGGTGGAACACTCCCTGGGGGCACCAGGAGGGGTGAGCTTGGCCACTGGACTTGGATTTTGTGGCCAGTGGATTTGATGGCTGTGGACTCTGATTATGCAACTTTGGACGACCCCGGCGCCAGGGGAGTTTGTTCCCGAAGCAGCCCGTGACTCTGGGAAGCCCAGGCTGGAGCAGCTCCGGACCTTGTGGGAAGGTCTCATGAAGGAGAGGTTGGTGGAGGACTCTCTCCCACGGGAGGGACCCCATGGGGAAGCAGGGAAGGACTGTAAGGAATCTTTGTTCCTGAGGAGGATGGTGTGGCAAGAACCACCAGCCTGTGAACTGAATCTAAACCCCATCCCCTGTTCCCCTGTGCTGCTGGGAGGAAGTAGAGACAGAAACCGGGAACAAAGTGATTTGGGCCTGGGAAGAAGGGAGGGATGGTGATAACGTATGTAAGGCCTGCTCTGTGTGTTGTCTGTGTCCTGTGTGTGTTCCATTAGTGTGAAATTAAATTAATATTTTTTTCCCCAAGGTGTGGCTGTTTTGACCAGGACCTTAATCAGTGAAGAACCCTCCTTGTCCTTTGTCTCAAACCATGAGCTTTGTCCTCCTCATCTCAGAGTGTGTGTGTGTGGGGAAAGTTGAGTGAGCGGCCATGGGGCTGTTCCTTTTGTTGTCATTTTGGGCCCAAACCACGACATTATTGGTGAGCCAGTCAGGAGAGAGACAAGGAACCACGACGCTTACCTTGTCTGTAGTTCTTATGTTACTCTCTACTCACAAAATGGATCTTCGTTATTTTGAAAAGTAAAAACCGAGTTTTTCCAAAATGCCTTTTCCTACAGAAAAAAAAAAAAAAAAAGGAAGAAAATAGTTTTACTGCATCTCTTGTATGCTCAATGCCAAATCCATTAACTTTCCAAGTGTTTTGCAATATTTGGGCTTATGGGTTATGTAACTAATTCCTATTAGTCACCATATATCTAAAAAGAATTCTACAGAACTTCAGAGCATAGGGCTACACAGCATTCTCTCTCTTCCTTTGTGCTGTCTTTTCTCCCAAGTCTACCTTTAATCTGTAGCATATGCTGGGGTCCATAGAAAAGGATGAGTCTTTTCAGGCTGCTTCTATGTACCATACTCACAGTTATTCTTGACTACTGTCAAGGCTGTTTTGAGAACTGAAAATGGATGTTTCAAATGCTAATAAATGATGCAGTGCAAAGTACAATCACATGCGGGTTCTTGAGCTACAAGTAGAAACAAGTGACCAAATCCTATCCTCACACAGCACGTGGAGAGGTGGTGACAGCCAGTTTCATGTGCACAGCAGGCTTATAGCATTTGCTGCTGTAACATCTTGCTTGTGCAGTTCACGGGTTGTGTACTGAGCCTTTTCAAGCTCATGATGGTCTTCCCAAGTGTTTTTCGTCTTAGACATCCTGTATACAAAAATGGGGGGGGGGAAATCAGAAGATCAGAAATTAATACCTTTATTTGCTGAGGCTTGCTTATATGAGGTTTGAAAGTTTTCCTTTGTAAAACAAAGCCCAGCTTTTGATAATTTAATTCCAAAAATTCGTACATTCAATAAGATGGATCATGACAAGACCTTTTTAATCTCTAAGAACTGAGACACGTCACACTTCTTGATGTGTAAGTCTCATGTTTCAACTTATTCTTGCCAAGAAGTACAATAAGACAAATGTACAAAGTGGTCTACAGTACCCTGATAAGCAAATTAACTTTGAGGGCTTTTAAAAAAATTTGTAGAAATACAGCATTTTTAATATCTGAATCTTTCTTAGAGATGCTAGTTATTTGCAGCACCCTCCACTTGAAAAGGATGGGGAAGGAGTAGTTTTACTCAAGTACTATATAAATTAAGTATTTTGAACTACATAATTATTTCATATTCTAAGAATAACTTTTAATTAATTAAATGTCAGTATAATTTGAAGTTATTTCAGCTCAATGATGTAACACTAAAACTGCTCTATGCACTTCCTTTTTTTAATGTAACTTTAAAAACATACTTGGCAGCATTATTAAGCTGTAGTGATATCTCATTCATGAAGTCATTAAGGGTCACTATATATTAGAAAAGGAAAATATTTCAAGAAATGTCTTTATTTTTGTCAAATTCAAAGTTTCATGCTCCAGAAACCAGTATTTTTTAGAACAGAAAAAGCCTAAATTTCTGTGGGTCCATGGAGGACAAAAGCTACCCTATGGTGCTCTGCTGAGCTGTGTATCAATAATTGAATAGTCATTGAAAGAAGAAGAGATTAAACTTAGACTAAATAAAGCAAGTTGCCCACTGCTCAAAATTCATGTTATTGTACACTTGGGCTTCTAGATGCCTGTCAGTCACAGGCCAGTTTCTCAAACTAAATTACATTCCCTAGATTCCCGTAAGGCTCAAAATTATGTCCTCATGGAATGGATTTGTAACTGGACAGAAGCAATTAGGAAGTTATAAGCATAAAGTCTTACCCTGGGATGTGGGGGTGGCATATTTCCCCATGTCTAACACCCTATACCAGAATGTTGGACACCTATGTTATTTAAAAAACCTGAAAGACTAAGGGATTTGCAGTTCTGTCTTTCAAAGCACAGCAAGAAAATCTCATTAACACTTGAGCCTGGGATTTAAATTTCATTGAGATGTGTAAAACTTGAACACAATTCTTGCTCCAACTTGAGTCAGTATCTCATAGGTGTGTCAACACATCAACTCAAAGGTCCAGTGTTGGTGTTTTAAAGCAAAACATTTGCCATAAATGACAGTATAAACATAAGCAAAACTTTGCAGCACCTAAAAAGACTTATCAGGAAATAGTCACAAAGGTATTCAGTTCAGTCAGGAATGGAGATTTTTCTCAGCTTTCTGAGAAGACAATTCTAGGGAGGAGGGAGCATTTTGGTATGGAAATCATGAACTGTTTTAGATGGGTACATCCTGCATATGTCCCTTAATAGCTTCATCCCCAAATCTTAATCTCCTTCCCATTAAGCTATTACATTTCTCACTAATTAGAATTTGTGATGAAGGAGTCTGAGAAGGGATTTGGCCAGACTATTTCACAAAAAAATCAACATAAAATCAGACAATTTATCTTAATGCCTATATTTGCACTAATAATTTAGTTTTGAAATCCAAATTTCTTCTAACAATGTGCTTTGTTGCACAGCTTTTGTTTGGCTTTCTTATATACAGCAGCTATGTAACTCTCATACTAAACACAACAGAATTGTGCATTGCAACGAGATAATAAGATAAAGAATCCATTGGAAACAAGGTGAAAAGAGTGAATTTAAAGAAAAGGCAAGTACTAAGTAACTTCATTTATAGTTTCTCAAGATCCTGCAATGTCCTTCTACTGTATTAATGGAATTCACATGGTAATTGATTTATATAATTGATTTTAGCAACTGTGTTTGTCAAAGTTTCAGTGAAAGATTCGGCTTTTTCCGAGGATGTCCTCTGTGCATACTAAAACTTTGCGATTCTGACAGGAGATTTTTACAGTTAGTGATAGGATTTTATGGTCAATTTTGCCTCATTTTATGATGTAGGTAAAACGTTTCTGTAATCCTTCAGCCACAAATCCTTAAATTACAGAGCCATAGTGATTAGAGACACTGCATTACTGCAACTCACTGGTTGTGCATAAAGACTAGAGGAAGGAAATACTATTTCTAACAGCTGGTGCAGTTCTCTAAAGTAAAGTACAAAATAAATAAGATTGCAAGTGCCAAACACGATCTATGCAATACAGTTAGCAAAAGCTGTGAAGTTGCCATATCAAGGTTTCAGAAGCCTTATACATAGAGTAATGCAGAAGCAACTATCTTTACAGCTTTACTGCTAATCCAGCCTAGACTAAGACTAGCTTAGTTAACCCTGCATGTACTGTTTATACATAGTCACGCCAAAGTATAAATGCAGTCTATTTCTCTAAAATGGAATGACCTAGACTATAAACTAAGAAACTACATGTGCATACAACATGTGTGGATGACCTTGAACATTAGATTACTAATCAGGAAGCCATGAAGTTACACTTTTGAAAGGTTTGAAGAAGGTATTGAAAGAATTAGTGTCTAGTTCTGGGGTCTCCAGTTTCAAAAGGTTGTTGGTAAATTTAAAAGGATTTAAAAGACTAAGTTGGTGTCAGCTGGATGATATGTCCAATAAATACTTACTGAGTTTCATTTATTTAATTTACCATAAGACTTTTAGCTAATTTAGGTCACAGTGAACCAGTGCATACAAGGGAAGACAGCTGATGGAAGTTTAGTGTACTTAAATAATGACACAGAATAATAATAAAGGTAAAAAGGATCAAACAGAAAGAATCTGAAGCTGGCAAATTTAGGTTAGAAATAAAATACAAACTGGCAGCGGCAAAGGCATTTAATCAAAAGAACAACATACACGGCAGACTACCCATCACTCTTAAATGTTAAATCTAGACTATTTTTTTTCCTAGAAGATACACATCCTGTAGAGTGATGCTGTGGGCTTCATGGGCACATTATTATGGGCTTCAACAGGGCCAAGTGCTGGGTCCTGCACTTGGGTCACAACAACCCCAGGCAACGCTACAGGCCTGGGGAAGTGTGGCTGGAAAGTGTCTGGCAGAAAAGGACCGGGGGGTTCTAATTGACAAGGGGCTGAATATGAGCCAGCAGTGTGCCCAGGTGGCCAAGAAAGCCAGTGGCATCCTGGCTTGTATTAGAAATAGTGTGACCAGCAGAAGCAGAGAGGTGATTGTCCCCCTGTACTCAGCACTGCTGAGGCCACACCTGGAGTATTGTGTCCAGATTTGGGCATCTCAATTCAAGAGAGATATCGAGGTTCTGGAGCGAGTACAGAGGAGGGCAACGAAGCTGGCAAAGGGCCTAGAGAATAAATCATGTGAAGAATGCTTGAAGGAGCTGGGAATGTTTAGTTTGAGAAAGGGGGGCTGAGGGGAGACCTCATCAGTCTCTACAACTACCTGAAAGGTCATTGTAGAGAGGTTGGTGCTGGTCTCTTCTCACAGGTAATTAGCGACAGAACAAGAGGAAAGGGCTTCAAGCTGCAACAGGAGAGGCTTAGACTGGACATTAGGAAAAAAAAATCACAGAAAGAGGGTTTAGACACTGGAACAGGCTGTCCAGGGAGGTGGTTGAGTCACCATCCACACCTGGATGTGTTTAAGGGTCATTTGGATGTGGTGTTGGTGGATATGGTTTAAGGGACAACTTTGTAGAGTAGGGATGATGGTTGGACTCAGTGATCCCAAGGGTCTTTTCCAAACTGAATAGTTCTATGATTCTATGTCATGTGGCTGCAGCTGCTGCTGCAAGAGTGGGGGCCCTAGCATGTTGGATGGTTAGGTCAAAGCAGCCTGGGAAAAGATAACATGGATCTCAGCCAGCCTTATCAGGGTGTGATAAATACTACTTGTTGTGAGTGAAAAAACATGGCTGAAATGCTGCTACGTGTGTGTGAATGTGCCGGCTTGGAAGACCAAGCTAGCAAGCATGAGTGTTTCACACGAATGCTGCATGATCAAGTATTATGAAAACATCCTATTGGCTGATTAGCTAGATCCATTTCTGTATGGATACAAAAGACGACTCACAGAATAATAAGTTAGTTGTTTTGCACTGCAAGACGGCTCGTGCCCTTTTTCTTTTCAGCTATCTTAATGTCCCATTTGTCAGAGCATGAAAAAAGTGCAAGGCTGAGCAGAGCCACAGTCTGACTAAGGAAAAGGATATCCAGAAGCTTGACAAAAATGTTCACTGCTCCAGGCAGACCTAATGAGGAGATAGTAGCCTCCCTTTTGCCCTTGATGCATTACTTAGGAATGTATCAGTGAAGATCTAGGGGAGAGAGTGCAGCATCCCAGGCCCTTATCCTGAGCAGTAGAGCCATGGAATGCCTTCTACTAAGGACAAAGTGTAAATTTTAAACAAGTGACTGCATACTCTTAATTTAAATGTGTGAGGAAGAGAGTGTATGCTAGAGTATCCTACTAGTCAGGTCATATCAACTAGTAGTTTATGGATAAGTTGTTGACAAGCCATTACCTTTCATGCTGCTTCCTTCTTCGGTTTTCATTTCAGCTTTCTTAATTTACCAGTGTATTGCAAACATAATAAGTTTTATATCCCTATGCTCCTGTGTTGACACAACCAGTATGCACTGCCATCATACCACCACTAATTCTGATTTTTGGGAAGCAGTACAAAAGAGAGAAAGACAGACGATGAAAGAGAGAAGCAGAGAGGGAGGGAAGGGGAAAGAAAGACGTTTCTCTCTCTCTCTCTTTTACTCTCCTTGTCATGTGCTCAGGCACAGAGCAAAATATCATTTGCAAAAGCAGATGGCCTCTTTCATGAGACAACTGAATAAGGCTTTGGAAAAACTACAAACATTAATAGCCGTTTGTTTTCAAATAGCAAAAGACCTCACCTCTCTCTTTGAAGTATAAATAGATGTACAATCATGTTACATTTACTCTAAATGAAATGTACTTTATTCTTTCATTCCACCAAAATTGCAGACATCTATAGGGAATTAATAATATGTGCAAATAGTGCACATGGTTTTAGAGAGTGTAAATGTTCCATTTAAAGGTATCACCAGTACACATCTATCAAAAATAATGGCATTCAGTAACAGATATATTACATTATATTTTCAGGTTCTTTCTCCTAGCTCCTGCAGCAATTCCTGCATAGTACTGTATTTGCAGTCTCTACAGCTATGAAGATACCAGTTTTGTTTTTACAAGATAGTTGATCACTTAAAGTGGAGCTTTAAAAAGAATATCCAATACCCCAAGTTTTTTGACAGAACACTCAAAGGAAGTGCAACATAATTTGTGATACCCAAATGCAGCAGACTGACTGCTGTCGTGGGAATAGCCTCAGCTGTGCAGTCTGTTAGATACAAGGTAGATTACTTAGGATCCATTTGGTACGAGCATGGGCAGTGTTGTGACAAATGTATGAGTGCAGTTCATAATCCTTAGAGAAACTAGAGTCTGTAACAGCTGAGATACTTTAAAGACATATTTAAAAAACACCCAACACCCAAAAACCATCAGACAAAAAAACCCCAACAAAAACCACCAAACAACACAACAATCTTGCTTGGCTTCAGCACACACTACACTTAAGAATCCCGGGTACTAACGAGCAATTCTGATCAAGAAGCATATTTTCAGTTAGGTACTTGTTCCAGCTGTACTAGGTGCTTACAATCACTAAGGATACCACTAGTTTTATAAAAGGAATACACTTAGCTCTGGTACAATCTTTGTAGAGATTATGAAGTTAGTACTTCTAAGGGACTAACTTTGCTTAAAACTCATGGACCATCCTTTCAGATGAGGCCAAGTACCTACACTATAGATGGGTACAGAAAGTAAGCACAGCTTCTAAAATATTACCCATGTTTGTGGGAATGGCTGTGAGGATATCAGAGAGGAATCCTAAACTGTTTTAGACATATATCTTAAGTCCCACAAGGATTCCTGAGCTTTTTCTCACATTGTCATTTACTGCAACCACTCACATAATGGATGAGGTCCACTGAGGCACTAGGATTCCTAACTGTGTTAAATACAGAGGGCAAACAGGATTTTAGAAACTTCATCTCCATTGTAATATCTTGTTTAGGAAATCACCTTCACCTTTCCAACACTATGCAAAATGAGCAAGACAAGTAAAATTTTGTATCCTGATGAAGAACAAGAAGAATTATTTTGGATTTCATTGCCTGTTGCACAGCTGGTGAGGGGAGCCAGCTCTCAGGTGCAATTCATTTTTCACTGCCCCTTGCTTTAGCTAGTATCTTCAGATTAGCTGTATACTTAATAATGCTCACTATACACATTTGTGTACATAGTGACAGGTCAGATACTGCATGAGGTCTGGGCTGTTTATTGAAAGACAACTGACTGGATGCAAAAGTAGGCTTTTCTGACTGTGGTTTATGGAAATGCTACTTAAGAATAGCTGTGTTGTCATTACTTGCAGGAGACAAGATTTAAGATTATGTTTTGACCAGCAAGAGAGCAATGTAACTGTCTCTCTGACTGAGAAAATGAAATAATCCTCATACAGGTGCTTAACTTCTATTAGGAAAGCCTGCTAGATACCAGCATAACTCTGTACACTTTCCTGAAGCATTCGTGACATTTACACTGTCAGTGGCTAAAAGGAGAAAATTATTAGCTAAAGTCCCCTTTTTCACTGATTATCAAGAACTGCCAAAGAGATTTCTTAAAAGCTGGGTCAGTTCTCCAAAGGAGGTAATTCCATGGGACTTTCCAAGGCTTCAAAAGTCTTGTCAATTATGTGCAACAAAACACTCATTCAATTAATATTCTGTGTCATCTGAAAGTATTTAAAAATAACTTCAGGCTTTCTGCATCATGGCCTATTTTTCACACTGTTATAGTTTATTTGTAGGTTGAAGTGAGATGCTTGTTAGCAGCTACATTTGGATTTTAAATTCCATTTTTTAAGGCAATTTAAGATGAAATGTATTAATAAGGACTAAATTAAGAGTCAAAGACTAATTCTTGCTTTCACTAGGAAGTTTTCTGTGACTTCTGACTCAGTAACAGTCAGCTTCCAGCTGTCCTATTTATAAACAATCCCTCTATTGACAAAACAGGCTGTCACTAGCTGTTTAATGCATTGTGATGATGATCTATGTCGTATTAAAAACATCACTGCTGTGTACCCCTCTGGGAAAGGGGCTGTTGTGAACTAGAGTACAGTCCTTGTTACAGAGTTGTTTCTCCCACGAAAGTAGTGCTATTGCTTTAATAAAAAGTATCATCCAGTCCCTGCAAATAAGGTTCACCTCCTGCAGTCATATCCTACAGGCATTTTTTTCATTAGGAAAACTTCAGATTATTTTTACTGCATATTTTTCCATAAATTTTCAGTCTACTGTATAGTGTTTTTTCCCTTACACAACAGGGGAAAAAACCTTTACACAGGACAGAAGACTCTCTTCAACTGCAACAATGAAAAGAGCCAGAGTTGTTACAAAGAGGTGAATTTTTGCTAATCTGACATTTTCAGGCATATCTTTTATATGCTGGCTCAATTAGTGCACTTTACAATAAAATCTGCTTTCTGTACAATAGTATTACATAGTTGGATTATGCTAATTATTTATCTGCGAATATCAACTTAATTTTCTCCTGTGGCACTAGTGCTTCACTAGTACATCTTTCTGAGGGTGAGTTACCTAATCTAAGCATTTAATTGTGCAGATCTTCTTGAAATTCATCTTGTTTTGAGGTCCAGGTCAATGTTTTCACAACCTTCGAATCACTAAAATAGCTATGTGTGCTCTTTTAAACCAATCTGCTTATGAGTAACCTGAATTGAATCTGAGCCTCTAAATACCCCTGGGGCATTGTCGGAGGCCTCACCCTGTTTTGTCAGAGTGCTCTTGATAATTGATCTTTAAGCGTAGCTGCGCAACAACATAGTGATTTTATGCCTGTGCTTTTCTACTATCACGGAGGAAAGTATTACAAGGTTGTTGGAAGTCAGGGTAGTTCACACTGCTGTCCTTCATTATTCTAATTTCCTCATTCCCAATGTTTATTCTGTCAAAGGGAATTTTCCAATTCTCAGACATTTTCCTGTTCTGATCAAGTTATTGTCCTTTCTAATTCTGTTTCTACTCTGAGTTGATTTTACTAGGAGTAATTTCCAGTAATTTATCTCTTTAAAAATAATAGACACCTATTAGTGCAAAATATAATCCATGCCAATCCTAAACAGGTCTCTACATAATACTTAGGTTTTTCTGTCTATATAGCAGAGGTGCTGTCTCCTACTGAAATCAAATGTATCTCAATGGCAGGAGTCACAATATGCAGGGAGCTGGGGGTGATGAAGTCACCTTGGCCAAGCCTATGTAGGCTCTGCAAACTGACAGTTCCTATGGAGCTCCTCCTATTGTACTCCAAGGGAACTATTTTTGACTGCTGTGAATATTGGGTATGAATTGAAATATCCTAAGATATGTCAGAGCTTACATTTACCCTCTGTTTTTCTGAAATTCTCAGACTAAATGTTGACATAGGTCTTAGCCTCTGCCAGTGAGAAAATTTAAGAATTCCATTACTGTAAAAAAAAAAAAAAATAATAGACTAATGTAACTACAAATACCTTGGCTAGTCTAATGTTACACAATGGTCAGAGGTTAATAATGCTGTTTTTCTCTGATAAATTGGTTTACTCAAACGCGAGTCCTGTGATATCAAATAGAGACTGGTACTGAATAAAATTATAAGACTATTAGCGAAGACTAAGATAGACCTTGATGAAAATGGAAATTACTGGTAGCTTACATTAAAAAATGAGGCTGTTTTAAAACCCAGTATACTTGACAGATTTCATATATACAACAAAATACTAATTAAAAATTTACATTATATTAAAAAATGCAATTCTTAATAATAGTAACAACTCTAGACCTTTAAAGGTCCCTTCCAACCCAAAGTATTCTGTGATCTATACAAAGAAAAAATCCCCACAAGCTACAACCAAAAAACCAAACCAAAGAAATGAAAAAGAAAAAAACCCTCCAGTTTTTAAAGTTGCTTGGTTAAGACATGGCAGAGCAAGACTCTAAATTCTGAGATGCATCTAACTTGCTGTTACTTTTATTTATAGCACTGTCCCAAGGCCTTTAGGAGAAACTTTCCCATACTTTACATACATTTTTTAATATCTAGTTCTCTTTTGCACTCATTTTATACTTATTGCTTCCAGGAATGTTAGTAAAGCATATCATCTATGTGATACTATGTACATAAATAGATATGTGGAATTTTAGTATTGATTCATTTCTATAACATTTTCAGTTCACTGCCACAAATCCAAATCACTTTTACCAGTTGTATTAGATAGACTTACTGTCTTTCATTGCTTATGCTCTAATCAGATCATTTACACGAGATTCTGCAGCTATCAGCAAAACTTCTACATGCAGAGATAAGGTCAGCTAGGGACTCCTGATTCCAGGGCTTGCTGCAAGCCAGACCTTGGAAACTAGAGTTCAGGATTCTGGGTTACACTGTATTTCATACCAAACAGACCATAACTGTAAATCAGAATCTTGCTCACATTTACACCTACCAAACAACTACAGGAATGCAAGGTGTTGCCATGAGCTCTCTAGTCACACTCTTTGAATTAAGCACTTAGCTCCAGAATTCCTGCTCTGAATGAACTGTATGTTCTTGAAAGAAGATGGTGGTAAAAACACAAAAAGAACACAATTTTGCCCTTTAGGAATTTAAGCAGAACCCAGGAGACCTGAGAGTACATTTCTTTCTCTACAATACATGCTTTCTAGCAAATGCTTAGAGTGAACTCATTGGGGTGCACTTCTGATTATACTCTGCTGCCTTTGCTTTGGTAAGTTTAAGCAACGCATTCTGTTCCCTGAACTGAACCAGCATTTGTAGTCCTGGAATAGTAACTCTGGTACCTGGAAAAATTCAATATACAGTTCTGAACGGCTGAGTTAGAAATGCATACATGGGAGACAAGACAGCCTTAGCAGGCTGTCTTCTGTTCAAAGGCTCAAACTTTTCTTCCCATTTGCTACCACTTTCCTTGGAAGGCATCTAGCAGCTTCAGGGTTAAGGGACTGGATATTTTGCAGGCAGGATCACGAGGAGAAATTTGTATGAGAAAAGTGCTTCTAGTTACTTCTTTGAAATTACACCAAATGTCATGAAGTTTAGAGCTTTTGGGGAAATATAACCACAGTTTGCTGAAGAAGTAGATGTTGTTCTCCAACAGTTAGAACTTCTGAAGTTTCTGTCTCATCAAACACAAATACATGTACACAGTGCTTGCACAGAAGTGAGCTAAATTAAGGCTGCATGGGCATTACTAAGCTTTTAGGTATTTGACACAGCTTTTAGTGTGGCAGGGAGAATGAGCAGCACTTGTCTCTATTCAGGAAGGCCTCAATGTGTCAGCTGGCCTAGTTATATTGTCTTCAGGGGAATTTGACTTACAGTGCTGCCTTTGTCTATTCTCTTCATTAAAAATAACACTGAAAACTCCTGGGGCAAGACAGCCTGCTATGTAAACATGAAACATCAGCTCTGTGTGGCCCAAATGCTCCTGGGAGGTCTCTGAGACTCTCCAATACTTTAATTTTAGGAGCCAAAATTCTGAACAGATGCCCTTCTTACACATTTGCATAGATTTCCTCCTCGTCACTGCACTGTATTCAATAGCAATAATAGGAGCACTTGGCACAAAAGGAGCTGCACATGTACAGTAAGTCCTCACTTTCAGTATACTGCACGCCTGTACCACATTTTTTCTTTTTACCTAAGCCCATCTCAGTCTCTTACTCTCTGCCTAAATGAATTGACTTGTGCTTTGTTTAGTTTATTGAATTCTAGTGCTACAGCCTTTGTTTGGGAGGCAGCTTTGTTGTAAACATGCCTTTGTCTGCTGTCAAACCACTGTCAAAAGTAGTGACCATTTTACATTGTGTTCCCTATTTGAACATCATAACCATGGTAAACATTTTCTCTAGTCCTATTATTAAAGCTATTTTTAAGTGGGTTGAGTTCTACAGGCAGCTGAAAGCAGCCTCTCAACTACAGGCCTTAGTCCTCATGGGGGATTTTAACTACCCAGATATTTGCTGGAAAACCTACACAGCCAGCCATTCACAGTCTAGGAGGTCCCTCCAATGCATTGATGATAACTTCTTAATGCAAAAGGTGGACAAACCGACTAGGAGAGGAACGCTGCTGGATCTTGTACTCACCAACAAGGAGGGTCTGGTTGAAGCGGTGATGGTCAATGGCAGCCTTGGCTGCAGTGATAACGAGATGGTGGAGTTCAGGATTCTCTGTGGGAGGACCAGAATACCTAGCAGGACCAGAACCCTGGACTTCCACAAGGCCAACTTTGGCCTCCTCAATCAATTATTAAGAGAAGTCCCACGGGACAAGGTACTAGATGGTAAAGGGGCTCAAGATAATTGGTCAACATTCAAGGACCACTTCTCCCAAGCTCAGGATCAGAGAGTCCCAATGGGTAGGAAATCAAGTAAGGGAGCCAGGAGACCTGCATGGGTAAACAAGGAACTGCTGGGCAAACTCTAGTGGAAAAAGAGAACCTATGGATCATGGAAGGAGGAGCTGACCACTTGGGAGGAATATAGGTCTGTTGTCAGAGGATGTAGGGAGGCAATTAAGAAAGCTAAGGCCTCCTTGGAACTTAATCTTGCAAGTCAGGTCAAAGACAATAGAAAGGGCTTCTTCAAATATGTTGCAGATAGAACTAACACTAGAGGCAATATAGGCCCACTGCTGAATGAGGGGGGTGCCCTGGTGACAGAGGATATAAAGAAGGCAGAGGTACTGAATATCTTCTTTGCCTCTGTCTTTACTCCTGCAGACTCTCCCCAGGAGCCCCAGATCCCTAAAGCCCCAGAAGTCAGGATGAACGAGGAGTTTGCTTTGGTAGATGAGGATTGGGTTAGGGATCAGTTAAGCAATCTGGACATCCATAAATCGATGGGTCCAGATGGAATGCAC
Source organism: Apus apus (assembly GCF_020740795.1). Taxonomy (NCBI): domain Eukaryota; kingdom Metazoa; phylum Chordata; class Aves; order Apodiformes; family Apodidae; genus Apus; species Apus apus. The sequence continues at coordinate 75,157,191 of NC_067285.1, read as the reverse complement.
CCATGGGTGCTGAGGGAGCTGGTGGAGGTCATTGCTAGGCCACTCTCCATCATCTTTGGTAAGTTGTGGGCAACAGGAGAGGTGCCTGAGGACTGGAGGATAGCAAATGTCACTCCAGTCTATAAAAAGGACAAGAAAGAGGACTCGGGTAACTATAGATTGGTCAACCTCACCTCAATCCCTGGAAAGGTGATGGAAGAACTTGTTCTTGGCACTATCTCTAGGCATATCAAGGATGAGGGGGTCATTAAGAGCAGTGAACATGGTTTTACCAAGGGAAAGTCATGTTTGACCAAACTTATAGCCTTCTGTGAGGAAGTAACTAGGTGGATAGATGATGGTAAGGCAGTAGATGTGGCTTATCTTGATTTCAGTGAAGCATTTGACACTGTCTCCCACAGCATCCTCATAGATAAACTGAGGAAGTGTGGTCTTGATGATCAGGTAGTGAGGTGGATCATGAACTGGTTGAAAGGAAGAAATCAGAGAGTTGTGGTCAACGGGACAAAATCTAGTTGGAGGTCTGTGACTAGTGGAGCCCCTCAGGGGTCGGTACTGGGACTGGTACTATTCAATATTTTCATCAACAGCTTGTGCCAGATGCTAATTCTGTAATAAATTTCATACTTAGATTAGCATGTAGTGAATTTAAGCCTATTAATATAAATAACAGATTTGTACCTAAAAGAAAAAATGAACAAACAAACAAGCAGCAAAAATTTTGTGAATTTACAGGCTTTGTCCTTTGGTTCTAATGAAATTGTGAAAACTACATTTTTCTATCATGCAGGTAAAGGCTTGATAGGGTAAGTCTTTCATTTATGTGGAGAATTCATTTTTATTTTGATAGTAAACATGATCCTGAATGGATTCTTACAGCCCTAATGTGCCTGGCCAGGCTGCTTGCTCTTTTCCTGTTTAGCAGACTCCTGTGTGAATTCCTGAATCTTTCCACCATCATCAGATGATCTGTAGAATTATTATGTGTCCTTAAATTGGAAACTGGAGTTGCAGATGTCTGCAAATGGCTTTGTCATTCCCATTGCTCATTTCAGAGGTGTATTTGCTATACTGACAACTGAGACTTACCAACTGCTCTCCTTTGTAGTTTTTTACATCAGACTGTTGAGTGCTTGCTCATTTTTATCCATACAAGGTCACGGGGTCTAAATGTGTCAAAGTTGTTTTCTCTTACTTGAAAAATCCAGAGCTGAAACTTTTTGCTGAAGGCTAAAGCTTTGTCATGTACGTTGAAAGCCTTCAGCTCTAATTTGAAGTCAGTAAATCATGAGAAAACATCAAGGATGTAAACGACTAGCAAGGTCATGACTCATTTTCTGTATGAAGCAATCAAGAAACAGGACAGTCAAGAAAGAAAACAACCTCTATGAAGACATAAACTTGGTTTGTTGAATAGATTTGAAGACTTCAGTAACCTCACGGCTGAAATATTCCTAGAGATGAATACCATACTTTTCATGCTGAAAGGCATTTTCTTAACCTGGTAGTACTTTCTTATCAAGACTGAAATATTCCTCAAGGATTGACATGTATTTTACAGATCAGAAAAATAACATTAGCAAATTTCTGTGTCCTTGAAGATGCAGCATAAAAGCCCCTTCCAAGGTAGATATCCGGGGTGACGGTGGCATCTTGGGGTTTCTTCAGTAACATCAGAGCTTTGGAAGAAAATGCTTCTTTGGCCAAAAATTGGGATTTTGTGAATTCTGCATATGTGCAGGAACAGAAAATGAAAGGAAGGATGGATAAAATTCCTTAACAATTATGGGAAACATCATTAGGTTGAACTGGTATCTCTCTGCTACCTTTTCTTTACCTAGTGGAGGGCTCTTGCACTCTGTTTTGGAAAACTCTTCTGTGGAAACACATTCTTTATCTCACAAGACATGAATGAAATTATGAGCTTAGAAGAAAAGCTACACCAGTGCCAAGGTTTTCAAAGTGACTATGAGGAAGAAACCTAAGAGATTAAAATAAAGGACTCTCAGTCATTGAAATGCTGCAAAAGGCCAAAAGATGCACAAACTCATTTATAATCACGTTACACGATTCTCTGATCAATTACAAACAAAAAATAAACGGAAAAAGGATTACATTTTCAAGTGGGCTCAATATTTGTATCTAATTAGATCTTGTTATGGATCTCTGTAACAGCTTACTTTGTAGAGATAGTACCATCACCTACATAAGAAAGAAGCTCACTACGTGTTGAGAACTAGTCTATTAAAAAAGAAGTTTCTAAAGATAAACATTTTTTCTATTTACATCTGAATTTACAACATGCAATACTATCTAGTCACTGTTAATCATGATGATACATAGTTATGCTTTAAAGTTTGAACCAAGTTCAAGAGTCAGTATTTCATGAGGAAGCATATAGACTTCACACATGATAAAAAAAGCCAGTGTAATAGCTTTGAATGTCTAACAATCAAGCCCACTGAAAAAGTCTGTGGTTGTCTCCAAAGGGAAAATGTCAAAATGGTTATAAACAATGAAAAAACCCAAAGCCTTCCTCATTTGGAAATGGAACTATAGACCTGCAGACAGCAGTTCAGACAATGCAATCCTTGTGTAAAGAGAGGGCAAGGAGAGACGTGTGAAAGCAGTGCCCATTTCAAGCATAAAGCTGAACTACATTTTTTAAGAATGTCTCCAAAGACACTTGACTTTGTGGGAGCAAGAATTCAAGATCTACAAATATTCAACTGAAGAACAGGAAAAAGGTGCCCATGTCTCTGTCACGTGGCACACAGAATCAGAGCGTACCCTCAAAATGTACGGCTATGGAAATGTATCATGCATATGATGAAAAACTGCATTTTAATGCATCTCTTTCTGATAAACTATTTGCACATCATGTTATCCAGTGCCAAACTGCTCAAGGCAAATCAGAATTCATATTTATATTTCAAACTAGACTCACTACTTGACATTTTTGTATTTGAGCTGTTTAGTACTCGGAATACACTCTAGAATACTGAGATAAAAAGCTTAGGGTTTGTTGCCAGAATTAATTTCTTCTGTGTATCTGCTTCTGCTTGACTCATAAAAGGAGTAAAAATGCTTTGGCTACACAGCATATTTAATTGAAAATATGTAAATTTATCTATTAAATAACTTGTGGATGCATCTTTATTTTGAAAACAATCTGAAGTTTCAAAACCTTCTGCTTCACTTGACATTTTAAAAAATGGTTCTTCTAGCATCTAGAATCTGAATGCATTAGTGTCGTGTATGGTGAAAAGTAGTTCTCAGTTTATTGAAAAGACTACTCCGTAATACTACTCAAAATGTTTATGGCATCTCACCCAGACATTTGACTGTGGTTTTCTTAAAGTGCATTTTATTTTCAGGGTGTCTATGATTCTATGAAATAAACACAGACTCACATAACTCCCAGCCTGATTGAGGTAACTGTACCTAGGTTATTCAGTATTATTTTTTTTGTTGTCAGTCAACAAGTTATTTTGAAAATTTCTACACCATGTTAGCATTCAAAAAAAACACAAGTATTTCAGTACTGGCATTATACAAAAGGTGATCCAACATGGAGTTGCTTTGAGGAGACAGCTTCATAGACAGTAGAGTGGTAAATATTTTGAAATTTGTATCAATAATGTTGACTCTGCACATATACAAATACTTACATGAATAAGGTCAACATAAGCGTAAAGCATATGAAGAACTCAAACCTAGCATTTGCAAATTATTCCTTACAGCTTGTTTTGCAGAGCTTTTTAAATGGAAGATATGAGATACATATTTTTAATTGGTTTTCTGCTAGAATATTAATGATTTCCTTTGAAGTACAAACTCTAAAGAAAGAGCTTTTTAAAATTTTTCTCAAAATGTTTGATTCTGGCATTTGTTGAATAAACTTAAGATTATAGCAATTTAGAGTTGTCTGAACTTGTGTTGTCTAGACAAGCTTAAATTTAAAGAAAAATACTGGGAAATTATTAAACTCCAAATCTGCAGAGAATTATACACATGTCTAATACCACTAAGGGATGAGTTCAGTGGTCTATTTGTATACACAAAGTTATATAAATACTTGTTTCAAAGAACTGGCCATAGGTCTGCAATATTAAATAGCTGTTTAATTCATAGTTTTAATACCAACGTAATACTTCAGTATGAATAATTTTCTACTGAAAAACTAGATAGCTCCCATGCCAAGAAGTGAGCTATCCTCAGTCCATTTTACTTGTTAAAAAATAATATTATTTCAAAACAACAAAAAATGTGGCAGTTAAGTCTCTTACAAAATATGTGATCTCCAAATTTCTTAGCTGTGAAAAACCATGGAAAGACACATCAATCTTTTAATATGTCCCTTTGGGAAAGGTATTGAAAAATACAGAACATATTCAAATGTGTAATGTCTATGATTTCTGCCAATGGTCTTCTCAGAGAACATTTCAATTGGTCTTTAATCCTATTTTCCAAAATGTCAACTGTGTCAAGATGCCACATAAGGACTAGAAGACGCTGCCGATTTCACAGTGTACTGTGCCACTAATATATGCAATAATTTAATCAGTTATGAGAGAACTCATATAGCTGTTACAGAAAATGAAAAACACCAGTAAATGTTCTATGAACCCTACTGCTCTAGATAGGTCTCTGTGACAAACCATATCAGCCATTAACAAATTAAAAAAACTCCTTTTAAATTATTACTAGAAATATAGCCCTTAAACGTATTCAATTTTTAGTTTATAATTTTTTATCTTTATTTTTATGTCCTCTCAATTTCCTTCATCATATCTTCCATTTCTCTCTTAGCTTCCCTGTTATCCATTCTTTTTACCTGCTCTTTTTCCCACTAATAGTTTTTTTTCTTTACATACTTTTTTTCATACTACCCGTCTTTGCTGCTTTTGAAATGTAGCAGTGCTTACTCACATTATTTCCTTCCAAATATTCTCCCCTTATCTCTCTACAGCTACCAGAAAACACCAGCTTTATGCCCCTATAACAAAAAGCAGCACAAAACAGGATGCTAGCTTCTCCAGCAGCTCTGCCCCCCACAGCTAACCTATCACCCTCCTCTTTGGGACCAGTTTGTGTTCATCTGCCTCTGCCATTTAACTGTAAGACAATAAAACCCTGAGGCATGCCTGTACTTACACCAGTTCAGTGTCATCCCAAAAGAAGCCTACTGAGCTAAAAATCTATAGATTTTCCTTAAAGGTTCCTCCTTGAAGCTGTATACCATCATGAGGGAATGATGGACACTCTGCTCCTGGCTAGGGGGCAAGTGACACCCTTCTATTTGGATAGTTAGTTCAGTCAGAAGGTTGACTTCACTTCAACAGGCAGGATCCAAAATAAACTAGCTAACGAGAGAGGTGATGTTTGTATCACTTTCAGTAGCTGTGCCTGGGCATGCCCTTGAGGCCCAAAGCCATTCAGTACATGTGCTTGTGATCAAGTTGGAGAAGCCTCCAGGTCCACTGAGAGTTCATATCCTGCATCCTTAGCACACATGAACAGAAAGGTACTCTCACCCTGGGTATTGTAAACTCATTTGCATCTCACATAAGCCCTCTAAGTTTGCATGTAAGCTCCTCAAGTTCCTGTCCCTTAAACCTCCCCCCCATGACTTACCTTATACACTTAATTTAAAATCTTTGCTGCAGTCCTTTGGTGACAACTCCAACACTGCTGACAGATGCGTTGCCTGTTGAGACTTCTAAGGCAAGAGAGTGCTCCCACGCCGCCATCTACAATCAAGAAGCAAGGAGTCAAGTAAAGCTACAGTTCCCTCAGATGGCATCATCTGTCCTATTCACAGAATGATTTCCCTCCCTTTAAAGGAGATGGAAACACATGGTCTCCTACAAGCTCCACATTATTATTCACTCTTTGAGACAACAGCAATTGCAACACCACTAAGGCTTTGAACATACAAATGGGATTTAATTGCCCTGACCAGTTAATAACCACCTTTGTCTGTAATCATCCCCTTTAACCTCTTCTCTCTCTCTTAGGTGTTTAGCTGCCTGTGTTCATGATCTGCTTTGATTTGGCACAGCTGTGCAAGCTCAGATCTGAGTGCCATGAAAAGAGTGAAGTTATGAAAAACAGCTGTGGGAAGCCCCATATGGGATCTCCACCCACGCACCTTCCCAAGCACTAGCTCAGGAGCTGCAATTACACTCAGATCCCTGCTCTAGCCTGAGCATGGGCATGCTGTGCCTGGCATTACACTTTTCCTTACCTTCCTGATTTGATTACCTGGCTTGATGTCAGGAATCATTTTGACTGTATGTGCAGTGGTAGCTTGCAATTTTCAGTCTGTTCTGGTACTCACACACGCCATCCACCCTTTGATGCGTGAGCATTGAAGCACAATGCATAAGATGAATATACAAAGTCATCTATCATCCTAAACAGAAGGAGTCAGGGAAGTATTCCAAATCCCACACATGTTCAGGTGTCAGATTCTCATATCTATCCAATATCCACCATATGGGCCTCTGGTTGTACATAGGAATGTTTTTTCTCCCATATTGCAGGCTCAGACCATAGACTTGCAATCCTGTTGCGAATCCTTAATGATGATACCTGGGCAGCTGCATGGTCACTTCAGTCAGACTATGAACTCACTCCAAGTACAGAAATGTACTGCCATGCCTGGCTACAGGATGGTGTTTTGTGCTCCTGAAAAACAGGTCAATATCCCAGCGGTGTCCTCAGCATTGTGATCTATTGAACTCCCCTGAAACCCAGGAGCTGCTGACTCTGAGGCCATCAGGGAGAGTTTCAAAGGATTAGATGTTGTAGGACACTATTACACCAGATTCATTTTGTTTTGTTGTTGATTAAAAATATAAAACTTCATTTCTTGAGATAGCACTAACTAACATAAATGTACCTTATTTATATTTCTTGAGTGATCAATAGTTCACATCTTGATAAAGGATTACTTTGAGTGATATTCTGGTGTAGTAATGCATCTAGAGTTGAAAGGGTTGCAAAGTTATATAGATAGTATTAACTATGTTGTTTTATTTGGAATTCAATGTTACATTTCATCTAGGGACATCTTGCAGTCACTTTTATACTCTATGAGTGAGTATTATTTACTTGGAAAGTTAAATACTAATGCTATATTATATACATTTTTGTCATTTACATTCTGAAATATAAATCTAAGCATAGAGTATTTCTATTAACAAACTGTAAAAATTCCCACTACCTTTTTCCTCCCACCCTCAAAATCGTCCATGTCAAAGAAAAAATAACACAACTTCTCTTCTCCTTTTCAAAGTGATATTTCAAAAATACAAGATCCAATGCTTTGAAGGTCTTTTCTTAAACATTCTGAAAATGGATTCTAGGCTAAAAATGTTTTCAGAAAATGTTATGTCTTTATCATGTAAATTCATTCATACTGAAAATACCAGCATCAGCAAGGGATCTGGAAGGTTAGAAGCGTATCAAAAGGTCTTTGTCTTAGTTACTTACAACTCTAAGATAGTTAACAGGGTAGATCAGACCAAAAATCTGTCTAATGAAAGATGTTGTCTTCAGCAATGGCTGTAACAGATGTTCAGAAAAACAGAGTAATAAATAGTAGCCATTCAGGGATCTTCCCTATGACACCTTGCCAGTTCATAGTGGCTTTATGGTTAACTGTGCTGAAGAGTATCTTAAAAGATTTCATCCATAGAGTAGAATTCAAAGTAGAAACTTACCACTGGGCTTGGAGAGGTGGCATTTCTTGCTTTCAAAAAAAGATGTCCCTACATTTAGTCCACCAAAACTCTCTCTGTATGTCATCAGTAGACCAGAACTTGATCTACCTGTGACCTGAGCAGATGCAAACTTTCTTTGATATACCAAGACCAAAAGTCTATCGAGAAAAGAGGTATATTGGCACAGGATCAGTCCTGAAATATCTGCATTTACATGGCTCCCTGCTGGCTTGGAGTGTGAACAGAGCGACAACAGCTTGGCTGTAAAATGCCAAGATGCACTTTTCTATTGATTTAAAGAGAATTTTTATCTCTACAGAAATCTTAAAAGGAAAAGGAATAAAATGAAACAGTGTTTCTCTCTGAAATATAAGGGCATAAAGCCAAAGAGCTCCAAGCTGTATCAATGAAGTTCAGATATATGATCAGGTGATTAACATCACAAAAAGTAAGCTTTGTGGTTTACAGAGGAAAAGTTTTGTTATTATTCTTCCTAGACACCAGAATGGATAGTTTTCCTAAGGAAAAATAAGAAATTCGTGGTAGTACCAGAAAAATAATCAAGATTTTATGTCAAGATTCTGGGCTTTAACAGCAGCCTCCATGACTTATTCAATGTGACTAAGGTGTTGTTGAAGAGCTTTTAAACTGGTATCTACTGAAACCTTAAAAACGTTAAAATTTCATTTGCACTTCATACAGAATTTCTTCAAATATAAAGAAACCTGTTACAATGTAGTTCGGTCTGGCCATGCATCAGAATGTGGAGAGCAAATATATCATCACTCATCTTCTCTCTGCCCCAACTAAATACCTAAAAAGCAGCACAATGAGACAAGCCGAGTGAGAGTGACAAGAGTGAGTCCTTAGCTCTGGCCCATGTATAAGGGGTAAAAATAGCCAGAGACTTATGGACCTGGTAATGAGTACTTTCTTTAGAGAGAGGCACTGCAAGGAAGGCAGATTGTGGATTCTTAATCTTTCATGATGCAGTCTTTCTCTGGGGCAGGACAGCAGCAGTTCTTTGCTTGCAGCAAAGCCACAGTTGAGTCCAAAGCCAGCAAACTCCATCTGTCTTATGTACAACAGATTGGCCAAGTTTTTAGCACAGATTTACACCATGGGCTACAACTGTGAAGAAGCACAGAAATATAGTTGTATTCACTAGTTTAAAATCACAATTTTCTTAAATATAAAAATGCTAAAATATTTGGATATTGGTGTGGGAGACATAAATTTAGGTGTAATCAAGAATATTTGAACAAGCTCCAAAAGTTGTCATAGATTGAAACATAGTTGCCACTTTTAGCTGCTTGGCTATAGATAGAATCATGCCAATTCTTACTCTATTTCTGCCCTAGTAAATATTGCCAGTTATATTTTTTAGAATAACACAATCTCGAAACAGGAATATGGATGCTACCACTGCCCCCAGAATAAAGGAGAGGTCTCTCCTACCTCCTTTATTTAGTGGAGTTTTAGGGAAATCTCGGTGCATTCTTTAAATTATGCCTCCACCCTGGAAAGCAACAATTTATAGTCAAGTTCTTGTTGTTAGCAGTTCTTATTGACAAGCCAAAATGCTCTAAAAAACCCCCAAAGTATGTTAATTTTAGATCGCTCCTCACTCAGTCCAAGGCACCAAACCTTCCCCATGCACAAGTGGCATTGACAACAGGGTTTTGGAATTAGTCACCTTTGTGTTCCAACTTCTGAGTGCAACAAAGTCCCTCTTTGGACCTACTCCTAAGTCTTAGAATGACGAATGTTTTCAACATTCAACTATGCAAATATTAAGGACAGGTTTTTTAAATATAATTCTAAATAAATTCTGAAAATACAGTTTAAAACATTCAGTCTGCTTTTCCCACTGCAATGCACTTTCATAATTTTATATTATTTATAATACTATGTAGTAAAATTACTCTAATATTACTGTATATCAAGAAAATAATGGAGTCACTAAAATTATATCTCACCACTTGTCTTTTGTAAATGGAGAAAAGGTTATTTTATATTACAATTAATTATATGATTTCTGGATATTATTACTTTTTCTGACATTTTTTTCCTTGATTTCTTAAAGTTTTTTACATCATTTGTGTCCTATATCTGGATGGCATTCTTATGCATCTTTAGCACTTCTATTTCTCATGACCTCTAATGAAGGCTATACTTCTATAAAGGAAAATATGAGAAAATGGAAGAAATTATATTCAAAGCCTGTTAGCAGCTGCTACCATTCAAGAAGACAGCTGCAGAAAGATGTTACAAACAGCATCAACTAGATGTACACAAAGTCTAAGCCCACATGGACTGACAGAGTAGCCAAATTTTTCTTTGTATTTATCAGTTTTATTTCTCTCCAGATTTATATCTTTGCCTCTTTTCTGTTTCCCATGGAATCACGTGCCCTCCTCTGTTTCCTTGTGAGTCCAGGTTCTATTTCTGTACTTACCCTCTACATCCTTCGGTATATTTCTCTGCTTCCTTTATGTCTAGCAGAATTTTTGCTTTTGCTCTGGGGACAAATATTTCTTTCTGCCATGATAAGATTGGCCTTGCTTGTACCAAGACTATCTGCCAGTCCTGAATTGCTTGAGCAATATTTTTCTCTCATACTTGATCCCATCCACAAAGCCAGTATCTGTAATCTTCAGACCAGACCTATTCACCTATGAGATTGAGCACGTGACATGTAATGCATGAGTAACTTCTCTTAGATCTCACCCAAAGACAGTGCACCTTCAGCATGTTGTACATGCCAGCATCTTTTGATCTTTCTGTTCTCTTTCATTTCTGTTGTTGCCTCAGTAGTTGATACTATCTTCCATTTTATGCGCCTAACCCAAAAGAAAAAGAAAATCCTGAAAACTCTCCTTATTAACACACTCCCTGTGCTGGACAGGGCTGTTAAACTTCCTGCTTAAGTCAGGCTTTTTTCCTTCTGAGCAACAGGAACAAATAATTGTCTGTCAACCATGATCAGAGAGCAACAAGTCCTCTCTCCTGTCACAAAATGCAGACTCTACAAACTTCAGCTAAGCTCTACAGTCAATTTTCTTCACTATAGGAGGAGCAATGCTCCATCCACATCCAGGGCAAGATATAAAATGGTACTTTGTAAAAGTTTGGTTTTTTTTTTCTCCCTCCAAGGCTAGCTTTTCCCTTTTATTTAGGCTGTTGACTATCAGATCCCATCAGTCACTGATCAAAGCCAGGAATTCTGTTTACTGTCACATGAACTGCACTGAGCTTGACAGACTTTTTCAGAATCTGACAAGGTTCAGCAATGAGAAGTATTACGTGCTGCAACCAGACAAATCTAGCAAAGCAGCAGGCAAACAACAACAACAAAACATACAAGGCTTTGTCTGAAATATATAAACCAGCCTATTCTTACTGTTCAATGGCTTAATCTTTGATTTCAGCATGTTGGTAGTACTGGAAGATACCCCATGCAGCTCACCTTGGGTGACTTCAATCTGTAAGTGTGTTTCAGCTGGTGGTTTGTTCAGTGCAGAATGGTCCACTCACTGGCAGGCTAGCTGCTGGCCACCTGAGATGTCTACTGTTGGGATCAATGTACAGCTGATTTATTTTTCATTCTTTGCAAGTTGAATATTTGTGAGCGCATGCGGCAGATTTGCATCTGAGAGTCCAGGGAACAAGAGCTCTGTTCTTTGAAAAGAACAGAAACCAAATTAAATAGAAAAAAATATATATTTCAAATTATAACACTGAAGTTTCAATGTTTAGCCCTGCGTCAGGTGCTTTAAAGAAAAAAACTTACCAGATTCCTAATATTGCTCATACACATCTTTCCCAATAGCTAATGCCATTATAAGCAATAGTAAAAAGGCAGAAGCAGCCAACTGAAGGCAATGCTTTTACTGCCCTTAACACACTGTTGTACAAGTCATTATATGGTCTACAAATATTCAGTCAAGTGCAGCCTGTTAAAACTAATTTTCTTCTAAAGAACTTACGTGGCCCCTAGTCTTTGAAATCAGCTAAAGTAATGAACAAGACTCCTGGAAAAGCCATGATGATTGGGAAAAATAAAAAGCCAAAAAAAGAGAAAAATAAATATGAATTGTTCTCTTGCTGAACTCCATGAGTTTCACTATTAATTTCAGCTGCATCAGGTTTATACTGGAGGGGAAGAAGTCCTGAGCTTTGGTCACCAGCCAAAGTAGAGAAGTAGTCACAAATCTAAACAGCTATTGCTCTAACATTTTGCATGACATTATTCAGTGTAATTTCTGCCTCATCTTGTGCCAGAAGCCATTCCAGGGATGCTTTTGTAGGGCAGCCCTACTAGCCCATGCCTTTGTAGTTGTAATGTTCCTCATAGTTGTATATTTCTCCATGGAGTGACAGGGTGCTTTTTAAGCATGCTGTCCTGGGTGTACTGAATTGAGGTCTCTTTCTGCAGGGAAAATGTATAAAATTATGAACATGTTTCTGTCAGCAGAAGTCCTCTCAGGATTTTGGAGAAGACTAGAGGAGGAAGCAGCTGTATGATAGCCATCATACTGCATTTCTCAGAGCACATGATGATGATAACTTTCCAAATGCTCTTAAATAGAGAAATAGTTGCTGTTGTCAATAGGCACACAAGGAAGAAAAAGAACTATAAGGGAAAAAATTATTGACTTCATCAAAGGGATTTAGGTGAAATTCATGGGAGACCACAACGAACAACATTCAGGGAGCTGGGCTGACAAAGTGAAAGTAAAGGGGATATGTTTGGCAATAAAGCAGAAGTATCAAAGGACTTTAGTTTTACTGACAAATAGTCATGAAGACCAGAGAGTTAAAATTAAAGCTAACGGGAAACAGTAAAGACCTCTGTTAGAGAAGGCAAATCCTAAATACCTGCATTTGTTCAAATATCATACTGGTGAGACTGGAGGTATCAGGAGTAACTCTTTTCCCTCACATGCAGATTTCAGATTAAAACCAGAGGTATCTTATTAAAGAAGAAGGCTTAATTTACTTGTGAAAAAGCTTCTACTGTGTTAGGATGGCATATTATTATAAAAAATGCCTAAATTATTGGAGATTTCATTTTAACTACACATAGAAAAATATAAAACAATCTGCCTCTAGAAGAATGAGAATAGCAAAGAGATGGAAAACAGACAGCAGCTACTACTACAAATTTGCACAGGCTCATAGATTCCTGGCTTCATTAAAAGCAACAGCAAAAAACTAACTTCGTTACTGTTGGATTTCCCAAGTGAGAATATTTACCCAGATTTTCAATGCAGGGCCAGACTGCCCAGGCAACACCTAATTGTCTCTTGAAACCACAAAGATGAGAGGTATAATGTAAATGGAAACAAAAAAACCAAAACCAACCAACCAACCAAAAAGCACAAAAAAACCCCCTGAGCTTTCACCAGACACAGACATCAACATGATTTAACCCTCCCTGTATGAATATCCAGAGAGTAATCAGCATCAGTACACGGAAATAGTAAAACTAATAGTTAATACTGATCTTAATAGCTTTATTGTAGGACTCTGAGGAACAATGAATGGCTTTTGCAGGTGATTATATGTTAGTGTACAGCTGAAACATTTGAGAATCTCACATGATAATTACAACTATTCTCCAATGCCATGAACACTCTTCTCAGAATTTAAGGTTGAGAAAATAGAGCACAAGGAGTGAAAAAAGAAGAGTATTTCTTCTGATATGAGAATAGTGTTGCTTAGTATTAGTGACGATCTTGAAATATGTAGTATATTTTGTAAAGCAGCATATGTCAAACTATTCCTCAAAAGCCATTTCTACAGAGAGCACTTTCATTTCAATTCAGGTTTGCTCTGGTGTAAATGGTGCCATTTTGAAAAGGCCTAAGATGTCACCTATGAAGACAGGTAATGTTACTTCTCTTTTTGGTCCTATCACCACTGTATGATGCTGATGTTAATCAAACAAATCTTACATGTTTTATATTTTTTCACAGGTGCTCTGCCTTATTTCTATCCAGCTCTTAAAACCTTTTCCTGAGGCTTTGCTCCTTGTGGTATTTTAACCATATTTTAGGAGGTAAAACTAAGTTATGTCAACCTTACTAAAAGTCTTGCAACTTTTAATGTATCTACATAATAGATTTTATGGATTCTTAAAGAAGAAGCAGCTGGATCCATTGTGGCATGACAAGTAGGTTTAGAGATCAAGATCTGAGGTTTGATTCACAGCTGGCTGATTTAGATAGGCTTCCAGCCCAGAAATAAGACGGATGGTGATTGCTTGCCTACCAACTTAAAGCCATTAATGGACATGTGTTAGTTGGGGGGCATAAGTAAAAAGGGCTGTTAATTCAGCAATTTTGCAAAGGCATTTTTGCTGATGCGAAGGAAAACAGAAAAATCTTTATTCTGTTTTTCAGTTGCTGTAATCAAGAGACCATGTCAATGTGACTGCTAGTCACTTCTAGTCACGAGTGGCAGAAGGCACCACCAAAAAGTACAACTGTGGAAGACAGAACATAGCTGCATAAACCTTTAAATAAATACACACATTTTGTTCAATACTTATCCTGCTAGCTGGCTTTAAAAATTTAGTATTCTAAATGTTCTTGAAGCACAAACTTTCTGACATAGAAAATACACTTTGTAACCTAAAGCCCAGAGAACACAGCATGATTCTGTTTCAATGTACCTTTCTTTAACTTGAAACAATATTGGCTTTCTCCATTATAATTTTCCAGTCAAATATAATTCTGTTAATGCTGAGAGTCAGTTGGTCACACCCATCCTGAAAATATGAGGGTTCACACCTTAATAAGCTCTTATTCTTTGACTGGCTCTGACATACCCAAAATGTTACGGTCCACTGTCACAAAAGGCTGATGTTGCAAATTCTGTGCAAATGACCCCTGCCTTTGGTGTTCACCCCTTTTTCACAGCTCTTCTGGAGTAAATGATGTGGAATTCATCAGGCATACTGCTTCTGGGTTCACTAGCTCTGAACTGGTAGACTTCTCAGTCTTTCCCATAGACTGCCACAAATGCAACCCCAGAACCACCCAACAATGGCATGGGGGTCACAGATGGAGAGTGTTAATGCTCTAAATTAGTTAAAGTTAACACTGTATGTAGCTTGAGCCAAGCCTTCCTTTTTACTGCATCTGCTGGAAAGATGAGGAAATTAATTCAAGGTATTTTAGCTAGAAAGAAGACTACAATTATTTTATTAAAATTACAAGTATTTCCCAAGCATGGCAATAAGAATGGAAATTAACATAGTGGAAAGTAGCTTAATACATTAAAATAATAACAAAAAGTAAAACTGTAGATGTAAAAAGACATAGTAAAAATCCATTATAATGAAAGTCAAATGATAACAGAATTGAGTTTAAGGAAGCCTGAATGTGACTTATTAGAGGAAGTTTTTTTGACATTGGAACATGTGTTTCCATTTAGCAATCAGCATCCATAATGCACACAGCTGTTTAAGTTCATATGAGTTTAAAAAAGCATCAGGTTTCTAACTCAAAATTAGCTAAACTATGTAGAGCCTTCATTTTGCAGTTATGCCTTTAGAACTGGCTGGAAAAAAAGGATTTTCAGAGATGTGTTCAGCTCCAGGGGATGCTTTTGTAAAATGTCAACCACTGGGAGTGTGATAAACACAAGATAAGGATTTATATTAAGAAAAGGAGGATGTAACATTTAGAGACTGTTGATGGAGAAGATAACAATGGATATAGAAAAAAACAAATTATATTTATCTGTGCTGAAGAATTTTAATTCACAATTATTTTCTTTGTGTTTTTTTCTGACTGACAGAAAAAACCTCTATACTTATTTGAAAGGCAGCATAATTTTTTTATGTTACAAAGGCATAACGTGTTTTTAAAACACAAAGAATTGAAAAGCTATATTTTTGCTATTTTAAAGAAGTATTGCATTCTCCCTTTTCAACAAAGCTTTCCTGCATGAACAGGGCACAACTTTAAGATTACCCTTGTGCCTACTTGTTCTGCAGGAGAAAATTTGTCAGGAAGAAAACATGCTGGTGTCCTTCCTCTTCATGTGTAGAATCACTTCGAGTTCATGATTTACTGATTTTTCTACTCTGCTAGTATCCCTTTATCTGGTCACAGCTGGTGTAACAACCATAAATACCTACACACTATGTGACCAGATAGAGGAATACTAGCAGAGTGGGGGGAGGAGGGGGGGGGAAGTGCACAAAAACTTCCCTGCCAGAAAAGATGAAGAAGTTGTATTTCTGCTATGTAATTCAAAGTGTGCTATTGTGCACAGTCCATTTGGAGGACATATATCTGGATGCTAAATGTCATCAAACACATGAAATAAAAAAATAAAATAAAAAAAATAATAAAAAAGAATTGCTGTATAAGTAGATGAGTTAAGTCAAAAATAGGACGTACATATAAAGATACAGTACATGGAAGACTGGCATTTATTTCTGTTTTCTGGATGGTGAAGTTCAAACCCATATTGCTGATCTCTTTCAAGACACATTTAAATGCTTCTTTCTAACAGGATATTGAAGCTCACATCCAACTCAGACTAAATTTCACTTAACTCCTACTGCAGAATTTCAGTGCTTTTAGCATATATATTGATGATCAAATCTCGCTTTTCCTAAAGCAGTGATGCATTAATATAAAGATTACATTTATTTCTATGAAGTCAGCTTGTTTTTGCAGTTAATATCAGTTCACAATAAATAATATGTGACCGTCTTTTAGATAGATGCTTATACCTTTGTGCTGTGTTTCAAGTTTGACCCACATAAGAAAAGGCCACTCAGAACATCCACAGGGTAACTCTCAAATAAGCATCTATTTAATAAGGAGTTTTTGCTAGTTCTTCTTACTAGTCAATAATTTTATATCAAGCACAGTTGGATTACTTGGTGGATGAAAGAGATTCTCAGTATGAGTAAAGATTTTCAGTTCAGCTCAATGGCTTAATTTTGCTATGCTTCCTAGCACTAAGCAGTTCTTTATCCTGCAAGTGTTCTCACTGAATATTATTCATATCATCATGTTCACATCTTAAGGTAAAACTGACACTACTTAAGGGTTCATAAACAGAGAATGAACTATTTACCCCATACCCTGAAAGTTACATCAACCAGTTCAAAATAGCTGATATTAATTGAAAGTGAAAAATAGATTGTTTTTTATAGTATCAACAACCTCAGTGCTTTTAGATTTGAAAAACCTCTCTCAAAAATGTGTAAAGCAATAAAACTACTAGTCTTTCATTCTATATTGCCAAGAACTGCAAAAAAGGTTATAGGAGATGCAATAGTCTATCAAAGTTGATGGAAAGCAAGACTCAAGAAAGCTTTAAAAAGATCCAAAACTGTACTGAAGGGGATACACAGAGAGAGAGATGAGAAATTATAACAAACCAGATTAGCACCAAGTTTCTTTTTTTAAGCCCTAGGAAAAGATAAACTATTCTATAAGTAACTCTTACAAAATTCATTCCAATGAATACAAAATGAAAGTGGGAAACTGCCTATATGTTTTCACACCAAAAATAAACTTAGAAAGCACGTATTTATATTAAAAAAGAACAATTTTATCCCCACAAATGAAAATACACTAAAGCAGTATTTAACGACTAATTTAAAAGGTTAATTTTAAACCAGCATCCAGCTAGATTATTCAAATCCTTGCACATTTGTTATTTTTCTCTTACTACTCTTCCCACATTCCAGTCAGCTCCCATATGCATTCATTGAATTTTGTTGTATTTGACATATCCTTTATAGTGAAATGAGAAAATAATTTTTTAACTTTTTGAGTTTCATCATATTCTTCTTGGCAGAATTATACACCAGATACCTTCAAGCCTTTGAAATAATTACTGTTCAGATTTAGCTCCCAGATACATAGATAGTCAATCCTTTATCGCTGCGCTTCATCAGCTACCAGACAGTGCCTCTTTCAGTCTGCCTCACAAAACATCACATTTAGAAGCATGAAAGACTTAGAGGCTGGAAACTGGGAATGTTTTCTTTCTTTCCCCCAAGGTGCACAGGGTCTTCAGTCAAGATTCAGCCTTTGTATAAATAATTGCAGACCTGTTTACCAGTACTTTGTGGCTTCAAGTACATGTTCGTTCCTTGTTTCAATAGTGTTGGGAGACACTTCTGCTGCAATCCAGCCTTGTAAAAAGTTCTGTTATGAAGCAAATCATGCTGCCTCATATGTTCTTTACAGTGATGGCAATTATCCACAATTGGATCTCCAGCTGTGTTTTACAAGACATTCAGTTTTGCTATACAATTTCTTAATTACGTCCTCAGAGATAGGGAGTGTGCATTACAGAAAAGCCATTTTGTCTGCAGTTCCCCTGTCCTGCTCAAAATTAGTATTTTTTCATGAGACGCATCACTCCTGTGTTCTCAAAGGATGACTTTTATATCTCAATTTTATAACTGTGTATTTTTTCCATTTCCACAGCTCACCTCTGTATAACTGTGGTGAAAACCACATGTCTTCATAGCAGTCATTATGAGGGAGGAAGTGTTATTCTGCTTTTTAGCAGAACCTGAAAGCTTGGCTCAATACTGGGAGACTTTCCGTGGTATGAATCGATATTTGACTATCAATCAGTGTGTGCTAATCCCAGCTACTCTGGTCAAGCAGTCGAGAATTTGAAATCAAGAAGCGGCAGCTTCTTAAACAAGCTCTCAACCATGTTTACTACTGGTTTATTTGAAGCCAGCAGGACATACCATCTTCAGCAGTCAGTTCAGCTGCTCAGTTCAGCATTGGCCCTGAAATACAGGGAAAAAATTGCATATTCAGACACACATTTCAGCAGAGCACTTGAAGCACATGGTTGATTACGATACAGATCTCTCATCCCCACCAGCTGCAAGCCATTCTGTGAGGCTTAACTTCAGTCTAAATCTGTAAGAATGTCTTCCTTGTAGATGTGTGGTGTGTTTAAATGCTCTTGTAGGTTGTGAACAGTTACATGCTTTCAGAAAAAAACATAATTTGCCCTTAATATTACTAAATCATTTATTAGCTTCCTTAATTTTTTTGCTTAATTTTGAATTCTATTGTATCAAATTTTCCTTTTCATTCACTTATTTTGACTTGAAAACATCACACAAAGAGCTTCTGGCTTCGTATTTAGCTCTCTCTCATACTTGGGCCAGTTAAATAAAATTTGTAACGTGACAGCATCAGTGACATTCTGATCAGTTAAATCCAGCCTCATTAGATGTTTCATGAGAGCAAACCCCTGCACTCATACAAAAAATCCATAAATAAGAGAGTTGCATGTGATGAAAAAACTTGTGTTCAATTCCTTCAATAGGCTCGGTGGTGAAGGGTAAAATAGCCTCTCAAAAGGCTATTTTATGGTCTTAATATTTTCTATAGTAGTTATTTCCATGCTTCAAAGAAACAAAATATAAGTACAGCAAAACAGCGCTTCCCTTTATAGTTTTTCACTAATTTTGCTTTGGAATAAAAATTTGTTTGCTTGGATCTCATTTTGGACAGGCTTGGGACTTTCATTATCACATAAGCAATTCACTATATGATTCTGTGTTCATTTACAGTGCAAAAATGTTATGACTTCTAGTTTAAAAAAAAAATACTAGAACTACTAGCATACTTATAATCAATGAAGACAGCTCCATTAAAATTAAATCTCTAGCACAGGTTAATGAGACAGCATACTTGACAGAGGACATTTAGAAACAATTTAGTTTATCTACAGATAATAGATAAAAATTGCTTTCTGCAATTTGAATACAAGGAAAGAGAACTTGTATCCTTTTCTTTCAACTAGATATAGAGGAAGGGTATAATGTTGATTTTCATCCTGAAATCAATACAGCTGATTAGAAGTGAAATCATTAACAGGAGAAATGAGAGAGTTGAAGTAATGGAATTTACCCTTAGCTGTTTCATACTTATTTTAAAAACAGGCCAGTTCTCTTATCAATTAACAGATAAATGACAGACATAACACAGATTGCATATGAGTCTGTATATCAGCTTTCTAAATCTAATCACACAAGTAAGACTTCTTATTTTCTTATATTGCTTTGGACATAACTGCACTGATATAATCTTCCATTGAGCCATTATTGAAACTTGTATATTTTATAGCAACACCTTGTTGATGCTTAACAAAGACATGGCAGCTAGATAATCTCCTACGTATGTGTTCACACATATGTATAGATGGGAGAAGTTATTCTATATCTGCTGTAACTTTTTCAGAAACTTACTACATTGTTGCTAGCATCTGTTCTTGAGATAAATAAGTAATAATTTAACATTTTCTATGTTCCTCTCTCCAATATGCTCATCAGTGTATTCTTATTCTGAATGGTCACTCTTAATGAGCCTCATAAATGTTATTGATAAAAGAGAAATGTTAATCAAAGGCTTCACTTAACAAGGAGCTGCAAATTATCCAACTTGTTAAGTTTCCTGATAGGCAGCTTTCAGATTTAATTATTGCCACTGTTTTTTACCCACCAATCAGAGACAATGCTTGGACTATTTTATAAATTGCATTATCAAGGTTTTTTCATCACTCTAATAAATAATAATTCTGCTCAATTCTTACAGAACATCACTCTAGTGAGCTATTAACAAGCTCTTACTAGTTATCATTTCGATACATCTGATAAGCATCGTAAGTCTTAATACAGAAGAATTATGCAGGGAAAGAAAAGCCCTGTGGGCCTTGCTGCAGCTATGAGAGGATTACATTGGTAACGCATGTGGAAACAGAAGATGTCAGATTTAGAGCTAAAGTTGTTGCACTTACTGTGGCTGGTTTGCAGTCAGGGCACCTTGAGATGGCAGTCTGACTATTTCCTCACTGGACTTCCCACTCTAATAACTGTCCTAATTATTATGTGAACATATAGGTTGAGAGCTTCATCTGTTCTCCTGCCCATTTGACTTATATAAAGCATTTAAATAAACAGAAATGAAGGGCGGGCCAGAGGGGCTTTCATTTAGACAAACTCCAGGACACATTTATATATCCCAGGCATGGCACAAAGGAAGATTAGAACTGTTTGAAGGTAATTTCAACTACTTTAACTCCTGTCTTCTTCTCCTCAACAAAAGTAAATTTTATCCTGTGCTGGCAGGACATACAAATGGCCTTCAACCAAATGGCCTTCAGGCCAGCCTGACACTAGTATATCTCTATGGCTACATCTGCACTGAGAAATGCACCTTCTTAATACAGAACAGAATTGTGTTCTGTAGTTGTATACAGCGTGAAATCAAGGGTTTACTCCATTTTGCATACCACAGGTCTGACCCAAGCTAATTCTCTGGATGCATGTATGAGTCAAAGGCCCATTGAACTATCTGTAGAGGCCTGTGAAGGTCAGAGGGAAATTGCCCCTTCAGTAGGCTGTCATATGCATCACCAGTATTGGGAAACATCTCTAGCGAATCATCAGTAGACCAAAGCCTGGATTTTGCCCTGCAGGCAACCTGGAGTTACTCCATTCCAAAAGGCACCCAGGGATAAAGTATCACTTGTCAAACAGAACTGAGACCCACCTGTGAGCCAAATTTTTGGATGACATAGACCTTTCAATTAACATTTTCTGGCTATTTGACAGAGTTGGATTATATTTTCAAATATAAAGTAAGATGCTGTTGATGATGCAGTGCTTTCAAAAATAAGCAGCAGTTGTCTTCAGATTGCTTGCTTTTCTAAAATAATTAACAACACTGGCTGACTTTTTTAGATGACTGGCTTTTTATGCTTTTAAAAAAAATATAATCTAACTATATGAGATTTGCATTAAAACATATTACAAGAAAACAGTACTAATGGCCATGAATTAAAGGAACACCATATTCTAGCAATTTGGTTTAAATCATATTAAAAGTGTTTCTGTTGACATCTAACTACTCTCCTTCAGTCAGTGTTTATGCTTATTTTGTGTTCCAGATCTCTTTCCTTTTAAATTGTACTACAAAATAAATTTGTTGCACAAATATTACCTTGTCACCAGAACAATAGTCAAATAGTGTTTAGTAATTTTGGCTGGAAGCTTATTAATAGGAGAAAAGGAGGCCAAATAATGTTTTCCTGAAAGAGGTGATTAATTTCTTATGATTACCTCATTTTTTTTCTCAATGTTGTACAAAGAAAAAGTGTACTGAAATATGATCTAAAAATTACAATCCTAGCCATGTTTTCAGACTTTGAAAACCTCCACTTAAACATGTGGTTAAGGATTAATCTTTTACATAACAAAATGAAGCAAATATTTAAAGTATTCATTGTCCATAAGGATTCCTCTGTAATTTTTATGTGTTAACCAGACATCTGTCAAATTATTCATGTATGATATTCACAAAAAGCCTTAGGATCTATCCTAAGTGAGTCAAAAGTTTTGAGTGAGTTATGATTCAAAATGTACATCTTACCTGGATTTGACAAGTGCATCTGCAGGATATAAGTATACTCAGAACTATTTTCTGAACATTTTTCTGTATACATCTGTAGACAGAAATATTTTTTTTAAATAAATGCAAAAAATAAGTCTTCCACTGCAGTTTTAAATCCAGTTGTAAAACACTAACTTCTAAAAGTCAAAGTACTTGTAAAAGTTTATGCTGGAGAGGGAAACATGCAACATACAAATGAACTAATCTCCTTAATTTTCTACACCATACATAATTAAAATTACATACCCTGACTCTTCGCATTCTTCACACCTTTAATGAATAGATGCAGATATCTAAAGAAACAGAGCTTTTAAAAAATTACCATTTAATATAGGTGTAAAATATTTCCAACAGAAGCTTGGTATCCAGTAGTGTACACTTTGCACAGAATGAACACAGGAGAAGAACTTGTGTAAAAGATTTGTCAAAAATAATTTAACCACCCAAGGTGGACCAACTAAAAGACCAAATAGAGATATTATTTTCAATTGAATCACACCATCAGAAATACTCTTCCACTGTCCCTACTAATGTTTTAACTGAGTCTTGCTGAAATTCCAGTACATACACAGTCTTAAGATTGTATTTAGATGTATTATTACTTTTATTGTTAGAATGATATCTTAATAATTTTTTCTTCTTCTATACTAGACAAATTTTTTCAAAGAAAATGTATGGATTGGAATAGGTAAACCCCCACTGCACCCAAATCTGAACAAGTGCTCAGTTAAAATGAAAGACTAGAAAGCCTTGACTGCTGGTGAGGTAGATTGCCCTGAAGAAAGCAACAAGAGACACACATCTCTATGCCACTAATAGCAAAGAATTCAAACCAATCCCTGGGGAAGAGAATTTGCATTCAGATCATCTTAGACAAAAGAGAAAAGTGAACATAGCTCTCTCACAGGCTAGAGATAAGTGTTGACATTATGGGACTAGCTGGGATTTGAGGCACTCCCATCTTCACTGTTTTTCTTTATCTAGCTTACCTCCTTGATGGGTGTGATGTTTTCAGCACCCTGTTGATATCCTTTGGTGTTACTGCACAGTTAGTGAGGTGTCTAACTTGGATGCAGTGAAATCTTCTGGGGCCTAATTCAAATACCATGTGACAGCTGATTCCCATACACAGATTAGTCTGGAAACTAAGCATTAACCTTTTGTTCCGTGCTGGGTGCACAGATTGTGGTTACTCAGAGCTTCTCTTCATCACTACAAAAAGACAACCGATATCCTTAAAAATTTCCATGAGACAGAACAGATTAACTAGGAACCACAAAAAGCCTGAAGAATTTACTTCTGCCATAGGACAGGGCAGTAATTTATAGAAAACATGGGCTTTAGTAAAACAGAATTTTCATAGTATTGGAGAAAAACACCTACTAAAATTGAACAGCCACTCTCTTCAGTTTTTTCTTTTGTCTCTCAATATAACTGGGATTAATTTAACTTGTTTTTCTTTCTTTTTAATGGCTAGGAATATGATTATCCTTCAGAGAAAAGCTTTTAACCAAACCACGTAAAAGCACTTCTGCTGTGACTCTGCTGTCTATGAAACATTGTTTGAGCATGTTAATGTGCTGCTGTAGCAATAGATAAGGATAGAAGCGTGTGGTCAGAGAGGCCAGAGTTGTTTATGAAAACTCTTTGGAGACTAAGAAACAATCTATTCACTAATATAAATAATGAGTTGTTGAAGTAAAAAAAAAGTCTCCTTCATGGGAATGAAGAAATCACCAGACATCAATGGAATTACACTTGGCACACTTATGTATTATTCAGTAGACAACAGGGAATATAATAATTGATTTTAGAGAACAGAAGATCAGTCCAGATGAATCTCTTAAAGACACTGAAAATCTTTTTCACCCCATTAGTATCCCCAGCCATGGGAAAGCACTGAAATGAAAACAAGTTTAAAAACCACTGATTCAATGTGGTTTATGACATTCATAGCAAGTGCTGTGTAGTGCTGGTGTAGTATTTTTAATGTTTTATACCACAAATCAGTCTTACTATTTTTGTATTCTATTTAATCACAATTGCCATGCTCACTTCAGAAAAATTCAGTTTGACTTGGATTTCCTGGATGTTTAGAAGGGATTTCTGCCCACAGATAATGTCTCTCTATATTATTTGCCTTTCTTTAGAAAAGCAGGGATTTCCAAAAGAAGTCCTGATGTGTCTTTGCTTCTCTGTAAAATAAGATCTGTCTCTAAAAGGGAGTCTCTTTTCTGACTACTTTTTGAAAAATATTGTGTGAGGCTCCAAGTTACTTCATATCAAAGAGATTATCCCTTGCCCTTCTAGCCCAGTTTATCCGATCCAATATTTTTCTGTTGTAATGAAAGCTAATACAAGACTGAAAATTACTTTTTAAAAAAGATAGGAAAAGAAAAATCTACAAAGAAATTGACATTGACGGCTGGTTTGATAGGTAAGTTCTGTAGACTATTATACCTGAGCTAGGGCAAACTCATGTCTCAATCCACTACCAGGTCCTAGAGAAGCACTTCTTTTCTCCTATGATTTCTCCTTTTATTACCAAATATTTGTTTCTCATTCCAGACCTGTTTAGTGAACAAGAAGCTACCTACAAAAAGGCATGGAGAGGCTATACATAAATGAAGCACCCACTACTTTGCTCAGGGAAATACAGGCACTGAAGTATGCAGTCTAAGAAGGTGTGGAACATTAAATGGGATGTTCAAGAAATGTTGAGGATGGTGTTTCCTGCACCTCATTTGTAAGAGGTAAGTGAGAAAATACTTGGTTAGATCTGCTTCTGATTCATAGCTACAACCACAGATCATAATCTACCACTTTCCAAAGCTGTGCCTCTCAACTAAGACTACTTTCCATTTAAACAAATCAAACAAGAAACAAAACAAACAACACCCCCTCCAGCCAAAAAAAAACAGCAGAAACAAAAAACCCCAAGGTTAGTTGCACCTGTCCACTTAGTAGCAAAATGGTTAGGAAATTCAACAGAGATACTAAAATTTAAGACACAGCCCTTGCTATTTCTGAGGCTTGAATCACTCTGTTGTTGGACTATCCTCAAGCACCTCCATGCTACATACAGCACACTGAAACTTACAGGAGAGCAGTAAACACTCAAATCTTCTCTTTCAGAAAGGGACAAACTGTCACTCTGACAGTGAATATGCACTAAAAAACAAGACTCACACCTGAAGTATATCTGAATTAAGGGATGGAAGCACTCCCATAGGATGAAGAGAATATAGGTTCAGGCCTGCTGTGCTAGAAGAGAAGGATGCATGTATTGGCATTCCACAGTCCAGATGAATGTTCTGGAAATGCCATCTTTATTCTTCTGTTTTGTGAGGTCTGGTTGAGTACGTATTTTCTCTCAGTTTTTACAAAACCGGCTAGAACTAACTGTGAGATGGGAATTACAAAATGTGATTAAAACCTAGGATTGCTCATGAAAATACTTGCCTTGCTGCTGCCAAGGATGATGTGCTATGTTCTCTGCCTTTTTCCTGCCCTCAAGCCTTCTTCCAGATTTTTCTCCAGCATTCTTTCTTCTCAGAATACAACTTTTGAAAATGCAGATTTGAGATTTTTCTCCTTCTCTTTCACGCCAAAAAGATCCTCACGTAAATGATACTTCAGACTTCATTTTCTTTAGCTTCGTGAGATGAAAGACTGGCTTTTGTTAGGTTTCTGGGACTTTAACCCTTTAATCTCGAAGGGAAATTATCTTGCCCTGTTTGAGACAATGCAACAAAGAGTGTTACATATATATAGGAAAATGTTCTATAAACAAAATGGTAAATCTTACAGTTTGGGATAGGAACATGGTGTTTTACTTACAACTAGACAGTAGTCAATGCAATATTTGCTGAGGGAAGTGTATCTTCTGCTACAAGACAGCTCAGTTTCCCAAAAAGGCATTGCTTTCCTAGCCTTTCTCATGCAATGAAAGCCAGCTTTGTCATAAGGACTGTTTAGCATTGGGTGATTTTATGTACTATATTAATATTAATCAGTACATAAAGTTTTATAACTGTTTTCCACTGTTTTTATCACATAGCTTTTCAATTGTAAGCAGTGGTGTACAGAAAATATTGATCATGGAGCTGTAAGGTCAGATGACAAGGTCCTAGAAGATTCTGAGGAAAGGCAACTAATAAAAATAAAACAAAACAGTTTGCTGTTGACAATTACTGTTTCCTGCTTGATGTGTGTTACTACACTAGAAACAAAGCAGCATGTAGGAAAGATAAGATTTTAATGGTAACAATAAAGATCACACTGGAATGGGAACTATGTTAAATAACTAACTTCATATTTAAAAAGAATCAGATATTTGTGAGTTATTATTCCAGAAACACCCAGTAAAATTGAGTCAGTTAAATAATATAGAAATATTGCATTCTGACACGTAAATAATTTTCAAAATAACTTCTCTTGGGAACCAACTTCTTTAAAAAGTCAATGAGCTTGTCCACTGGAATGAAGTAATAGCTGGAGAGTCTTGCTTATTATGAAGTAAGAAGTGTTATTTGCTGAACACCAACTATAATAAAATAAGATTTAGCCTCAGGCTGGTACTTGTACAAAAATTATAGCTTTAACCTACAGTATACATATACTGCTAATTATGCTAATATGCTTATACTGTCCATTGTACACATATATTAAATTCTGATGCCTAAAGTCATTAACATCTTAAATAAAACTAGACAAAACTATGGAATGAATGACCAGCAAATCAAATTAAAATTATTAATTTTTTTTTTTTTGCTTTTGATGTATAAATATGACTTAAGCATTATATATGCATTTAACAGTTCCAAATTCTTGTGAAGATTTGTGGAAGGAGTAAGAATAATTTTCCTGTGAATTTTCCCATCTTTACTTAGGGTCTGAACCTGACACTGCCAAGTCCACTGCTAAACCATCTCCCCATCTCTGGTAGACAGCAACTGCAAGAGAAGAAATATTTTACAATCTAGTTTTTCGGTGGTGTTTTTTTTTTGAGGGGTTGGGTTTTTTCTTGTTCTTCTGGAAAATGCTTTTACTTTCCTCCTGTACACAAGGTGCCAGTACTTCATTACAAACACTGACTTTCTGTATTTATCAGATTACAATAAGCAGGCTTCTGCAATAAGTCTGTAAGAAAGAAAATAATTTAAATGCACCCTTGTCAATACTAAGATAACATTTTAAGGCAGGGTGGGGTGAAGAGTTGAATTTCAGTATATATATCAGCAACTTCAAAGTCAGTATGGACCTTCCTGATGGCTGGAAAATCAGAATCACACAGAATCACAGAATATTAGGGTTTGGAAGGGATCTCTGAAGATCATCAAGTCCAACCCCCCTGCCAGAGCAGGACCAAAAATAAACTAGGGCAAGATCACTCAGAAAGGCATCCAGACAGGTCTTGAAAGTCTCCAGAGAAGGAGACTCCACAACCTCTCTGGCGAGCCTGTTCAAGTGCTTTGTAACCCTCAAAGAAGTTCTTCCTCATGTCGAGGTGGAACTTCCTGACTGCAAACAGGTTCTGTAGAAGCATTCCAATATATTTCATTGACAGTAGTCCCAAGTCATATCCTCTGAATTTTAATGCAGCTTAGGCTCCAGAAGCAGGATCTGTAACAGTAATCAAATTTTGTTAACTATGTTGTGTTTGGCTGGATAAACCTAAGTTTATAATTTTTCTGTAAGCAGTCTGAGCTCAATATAGTGCTGTTTATTTTTTCAGCTAGGTCAGGCTACATGAGGTTTTTTCAAAGAACAGACTGACAGGGAGGGAACAGAACAACTAAAGCCTTTGTAGTCCTTTCCCAGTTTCACAGAAACTTTTCCTCACACCCAGGCAGTGGGACAGCTGCAGGAGCCACAGCCATACTTGCTGTTTCATGTCTATCTCTGCTCGCTCTGCCCTTTAGTTCCCACTGCTGCTCATTCAGAATGGAGCTCCTCAGAAAGCTGAAAGCAATCCCTCTGTGTATTTTCTTTTTCTACTACATAATTTTCTTAGGAATAAAAAGATTACTTTTATTCTTATGGCCTGAACCCCATGGCCCATACCCCTGCCATGGATCCCAGATCATGCAAACCTCAAGTCCTAATTATTAGTGTCAAATCAAAGACAGATCTATTCTTTCATATCCTTTAAAGTTTTGTTTTTTTCTTGGCTTTTACTCCCCATGCAGCTCTGCTCTTGGCATAAATGAAAAACAGTGTTTAAGACTTTCCACTTTAAAGAGCACAGAACTGACAGACTGGCATCTACATAAAAGTTAGAGATCTCAAGGTCACTTTCAAGTTGCAAGAGATGAATGAAAATGCAGTTGAAGGTTATAGTAGATTATCATAGAATCATAGAAATACTGACCTTAGTAACAATTTGTGGGCATGGTGAGGGTGGTATTCTGATACAAGCCATGATGTTTTTTGCCTTCTTGGCCTCCTGGTCACACTGCTGTCTCACATTCAGCCAGCTGTTGATAAAGCACCTCCAGAACCTTTTCCTTTGGGCAGATTTCCAGCCACTCTTCCCCAAGCCTCTGGTGTTACATGGGGTTGTTGTGACACAAGTGCAGGACCTAATACTTGGCCTTGTTGAAGACAATACAGGCTGTCAGTCCAGGCTGTCCAGATCCCTCTGCAGAACCTTCCTGCTACTGGGGACATCAACATTCACACCCAGCTTGGTGTCACCTGCAGACATACTGAGAGTGCACGAATCCCCCTGTCCAGATCATTAACAAAAATTTTAAAGAGAAATGGCCCCAATACTGATCTTAAGTACCTCCTAACAATGTGAAGGAAATAAAGGAAGTAACAAATGTGAAAAGATTTTCACATGGAAGTGTATGAAGTGCCTTAACTATATGAAGTGTTTCTCTTACTCCTTAGATATATTTCTTTATTAAATACATGAAGGTAAATGGTTTTGTTCACCACCTGTCTACTCATTAGTTGCTTATCAGATGCACTGCAATTACAAGAGGAATTTTTAAATAGTTATACAGAAATAAAGTAAGTGGTATTATATTTTATTATGAAGCTGGTCTTCCAGCTATAATGGACAGCATGGGAGAAAGATTGAAAGTATCTACTAAAGTAAGAATGTTATTGCTCACTGGTAACTCAAGGTATATTGGGAGGGCTGAGATTGAATGGCAAAGAGAAAAAATGGCATTTGGTGTAGTAAAGGGAATTGAAAGGAAAGGAATGGCAAGATCAGAAGAAGGAGCAATAAATTCTTTTGACAACTTCAAAAGAAGTAGAGTTGAGGGGAGGAGATCTATGCAGAAGTTTTCATTTTACTACACTGTATTAATTTTCACAGTCTTTTTCATTTATGCCCTACTTATTTTCTATCTGTAAATGCATTACCAGCCTGGAGATCCCAATTACTAAGGAAACTTGTTAAAAATTACTTTTCTACACACATTATCTAAAATGCTGAGACACTGTAGTCTCCAAGAAGAGTGGAAGCCCGAGGTTGCAAATAGTGTAGATCATAACGTTTGTAGGATTCAAACCATTTACATCCACAACTATTATTATTATGTTTATATTGAACATACATTCACTTCACTGTATTAGAGAAAGAAAAGTACATGCATAAATTCTTCTAGGATGTGGTGTTCAGGATGTCAGGTAAGTCAGCAAATGAGATGATAGGTGGTTTTTCATCTCTCTCATGAAGGTGGAAGGAGAGTTTAGAAAAATGCTTCCCATTGCCACTCTTTTTTCCATAAAATTTGGAGAAAAATCCATTAAAAAGATGTTAATACACTATCCTGGTTTCTGTGCAGATCCTCACTTACAGTTAACAACAGATGTTAAATGGAAGCTTTCCTGGCAAGTACCGGAAGAGATAATATATACTACATTATTTAAGCATTGTTCAATAAAGAATGTATGATTTATGCTGAAATAGATAAAGTGATACAGATCAGGCTCCCTTGTGTGACTCCCCATGACTGCACAGGAACTCTTTCTTTCCTACTTGATGCCTCTGTGCTGCTGTTCAGTTGTGTGGCATAAATAGCTCAGGGGACAAAACTGAATCTGTAACTCTCCTTTTTCATATCAAGTGGCTGTAGGTTTGTCTCTAAAGCAGTAACGAAGCAGAGCAACTTGGTGATCTACAAAATGGATAAAGAAGAAATTCTAATAATGGTAGAAAACCAGAAAGGAGTCACACATTTGCTTCTAAAAAGAGTAAGATATACAGTTATATATATTATATACACACATATAGACAGGTGTGTATATAAATATGCATATATTAAATATATACAATAGCTGGGCAGTTGCTTAGCATAGGATGCAATGAATGGTAGGATTTTAAGGGAGAATTCCACAGTCAAATTCATGAAGAAATTTTGGATAATAGAAATACACTTGGTGGAATAAGTTGAATTACTCTTTAAAAAAAAACCAAAACAACAAACATGTGCAAGAAAAACACCTGAACATTCAATATTAAAGGAGCTTGTGCAGTGAGTATAGGACAAGAAGCTTAGTGTAGTTGTTAGGACTTCGTTTTTCTACAGATAGTGGCTAATTTAGTTTATGTGTCAGCAGTGCCTGAAACTGAGCTTGGCATAGGGTACATATGTGAATTAACTTGAAAGTAAGAGCCTGACTCCTAAGACATGATCATCATATAGAAAGCACTAATTTTTATCTTTGCTATATTAGCAGAAATATACAAGTTGGTAAACATTCACATGCAAGTTATATTACCTTCTAAACACAACTACAGAGCAATAGGCCTGAACTGTTGTTGTTGCTCTGAAGATTTAAACCTGTGAAATCTAAAGATTTTTTACAATTATTTTGTGCCATGATAAGACTAAAAGGACTCCTATCTATTTCACAGTGAGAAACACAAAAGCAATTTTACTTCTGTTCCTGCCTTTCAGTGCTCAATCAATAAGCCTGCACTTCCTACCTGCTTATCTACAGCTTATCTGTTTTGTTCTCTTGTAGACAATATCACCTACATCAGAGAGCCCAAATTGAAGAGGCACAGGAAGTGGAAAACTCAATAAATCATTTTGTCAGTCTTCATGACATAAAAACTAATGCTGAAAAGTGAATTTTTATCTGATAATTTATCTGAGCAGTTTGGTGAATTTCGCACTGACTGGAAAAGGGGAAACAAAACCCTGATTTTCAAAAAGGGGAAAAAAGGAAGACCTTGGGAACTACAGGCCAGTCATTCTCACCTCTTGCAAAATCATGTAGCAGATTGTCCTGAAAGCTCTGCTAAGGCTCATGGAAAATGGGAGCTTACTGGTGGCAACTAACATGGCTTCATCAGGGGCAAATCATGCCAGACAAATTTGTTGTCCTTTTATGATGGGGTGACAGCATCAGTGGACAAGGGGAGAGCAACTGAGGTCATCTACCTGGACTTGTGCAAAGCATTCAACACTGTCCTTCCTGCATGACAACCTGGTCTCTGAAATTGGAAGGATATAGAATTGATGGATGGACCACTCAGAGGACAAGGAATTGGCTGCATCCTCACACTCAATGATCCGACTGCTCAATCTCCAAATGGAGACCAGTGACAAGTGGCATTCCTCAAGAATCAGTATTGGTACTGGCGCTGTTTAACATGTTTGTCAGCGACATGGATAGTGGAATTGAGTGCACCCTCAGCACTCAGCATCAGATTTCTGATGACACCAAGCTGGGTGGTGTGGTCAACATGCTAGGAGGAAGGTTGGAACTAGATGATCTTTAAAGTCCCTTGCAGTCCAAACCATCCTATGGTTCTATAAATTTTGTCTTTAACAATGTGCTTCAGTATAATGTAAAACTAAAGGAACAGAACTGATATTCTTGTACTCTTAGCCCTTCAAATATTTTGCATCATCATCTGCCACTGTAACTTGCTTTCCTTTTTTCTGTATTTATTTTAAACTATTGGTTCTGAATTCCATAAAGATGAGGAAGAACATTTAAAACGTATAATATAAACCTTCCCAGACTCGTTAGTGAGACACATTATGAATCTTCGGGGTCTTCTAATCTTCTTACTAAACTCATATTTCTTATACATTTCACCTTCCTAATGTTTTGAAGTGATAACTTCAGTAAAGTGAGACAGATCTCAGCTGTGTTCAGGAGATTTTTGAGACTAGAAAACAATTACGTCCAATGCCAACACATATCACATTGGGTAGTTTCATTTGAAAACCCTAGTTAAATCAGCAATGGAACTGAATTATCCATTGTGATATGGAAAAAAAATTGCACATTCCCTGTATATTTTCTACAATACAGAGACAAAAATAAATAGACAAATTGAGTATAAATAGAGAAATTCAGTTTCCAGTGTTAGCTATAATAACATGGTCTATTGCCAGAATGTATTTTGAACTCTGAGAAAGACAGCCATATGGAACTGCACTAAGTATAAGAATTAGGTAAATATGGAATCTAGCGACAGTATTAGAAACTGGGCCCAACATCAGAAGCTC
Organism: Apus apus; assembly: GCF_020740795.1. Classification (NCBI taxonomy): domain Eukaryota; kingdom Metazoa; phylum Chordata; class Aves; order Apodiformes; family Apodidae; genus Apus; species Apus apus. The sequence continues at coordinate 75,124,503 of NC_067285.1, read as the reverse complement.
AAAATACACAACTTTTGCATTGTTTTTTGTTTGCTTGGTTGGTTTGGTTGGGTTTTTTTGGCTTTTTCTTCAATTTTATTTTTAAAGAACGATAATGAAGATCACAGGCCCTACTTTTTAAACATATCTCTATTAATTACTTTCATTATTATTTAATCAATTAATCCTTCAACTGGAATCAGAAATCAAAAAGGACTTACCATCTTGAAGTACTCTTCTGATTCCACTTACTTCAAAAACTGAGATAGGAAGCTTTGAAAATACTTCTGTATGGTAATGAAAAGTGGTTTCCCTTAAGTGGACGTGTCTGTAACTGAATAATAATAATTACAATTTATGTCAGTATGTAATAATAGCCTTGTGATATCTCTCTTCCCTTATATAAATGTAACATTCAAAACTATCAATATATCAGAGAAGGATCCACGAATCCTGTACACCAACATTCATTCTCCAGACTTTGTGAAATTCTGATGCATTGGTGATTAATAATGCTTTAGAATAGTAGCACAATTAAAATTTGCTGAAAATGTATTCCATGTCGTTCCAAGAATCATTTGAACATCCCTTTAGAAGTTTAAAGCTTGAGTTGTCTCTATGATGAGAGCGTTTTTTGAAAAACGTAAACCACAGCTGCAAATCTTAGTAGATTATTATCAGTTCTCAAAAATGAATGAATTTCTGAAGTGCCAAACCTGAAATACCATTTTTTATTCCATAAAAATAATGCAACTGATATGCAATAAGATATATCAGGTGAGAGCACAACATCAGACCTTTGCATCTATAAATTATTACTAACATTTTTTTGTTGTTGTTATGACAGTTAATCACTTCCTTTGCATGAAAATATTGTCATGGCTGGACTCAAGCAAAGTTGGAAGAGAATGGAAGTAAATGGAAAAATATTTTTTTAAAAAATAAGAGTTTAAAATATTTAATTTTTATTTCTTATTGACATCATATTTTAGGGAGGCCTGAATAGAACCAACAATCTTTTTTAGTCACTATATCCATAACTATGAATTAAAGTTACCTTAATTTTCATGTAAATGTTTTTATACTAGTTTTTCCAGTGGTTGAAAATTACTCTGTATTAAGAAACACAGCTGCCTCATGGGCTTATTTTAAGAGGCTGAAATAGCTAACTTTAGCAATCAGTTAATACTTTCCGTGGTACTACTTTTTTTCACAACATACAAGCATAACCTGCCTCTAAATCTTTGGTTGTCCTGGTGAAACATAAATTAAATACACCATGAACTTCCAACAGCTAGATGCTGACTTCTCTTTTGTAACAGTGTATGCAACACTTAGGAAGCAAAAACATAATATTGCTTTCTCTATGTATTCTGGCCCGTTAAGAGGCTTGGAAAAATATAACTAATAGAGATACATATGTATATATTTTTATAAAATTTGTATTGACTTTACAAATGTGATACAATGGATAAAATTATGGCAGAATGTGATGACAGAAGTGTGTTAAATTTGACAGGGGAACCATATGTCTTTAGTTCACTCTGTTAGCAGCTTGTCGTTATGTTACTTGGTAAATATAAATTATAAAAAAGATTAAGATAAAGTATGTAATTGCCAAAATATTTATATTACTTTATTGGGGCTTCCTGTCAGTACTTCAGATTGCAGACTGAAAATCACTTTAAAAATAAGCAGCATTATTTTTTAACAGAAGAGTATACTACACAGCTAAATGAGACAAAATAGAAACAGAAAACTGTAACTGTACAAGGGAATTGTGCACATGACATCTTCTTGCTATTTTTTCCTTTTAATAGCTGTGGCAGCATGGCTTTTTCAGGCACACTAAGCATATGGGTTTGTCTCTCCCAGATCCTTAAGAGAACATAAGCACATTTTCTTTTACATTTAGACTGGAAAGCATACTGAAATTAGTTTGAAAATCATGTTTAACTCACTCCCCTAATAATACCATAAGTTTGTCACCGACAGTATAAAATATCTGATTTGTCAGCCATCATGAGTAGTAACTTACTGCAAGTGGAAAGGCAAGAGGATTTGTATTCAGACACTCCAAACTTCCCTTCAGTCTCCAGAGAGGTAAGCTGGGTCCTTCTGAAGATTGCTAAAGCATAACCTAGAAAGAGGTCAGACAGCCCGCTAAGCATTTCACAGCTACTGCATTGTGGAAGCCACATAAAATTACAATGCAAAAGGAGCAAAAGATACCCAAAATATGTCACTATTACAAACAAAAAATACCAGTAATTGGGCCAGATAATCCAACTGGCCCATTCTAAAAGCTCTACCGGACAGTTTCTCTGATGTCCTTTCTCTTTTCTCTCCTCTGCAAAGTGCCTTTTCTCTAGTCCTGTCAAAATAGAATCATAGAATCATGGAATGTCTTGGGTTGGAAGGGACCTCTAAAGGTTATCTAGTCCAAGTTCCCTACAATAAGCAGGGACATCTCACACTAGAACAGATTGCTCAGAGCTGCATCAAGCTTGACCTTCAATGTGTCCACAAATAGGGCCTCCACCACTTCCCTAGGCAACCCGCTCCAGTGATCCACCACCCTCATATTAAAGAACTTTTTCCTAATGTCCAACCGAAATCTATCCTTCTCTAGGCTGAAACAATTACCCCTCTGTCTATCATTACATGCGCTCATGAACAGGTCCTCCCCAGCCTTCTTTTAGGCCCCTTTCAGGTAATGGAGGATCACTATAAGGTCTCCCTGTAGTCTTTTCTTTTTCAGGCTGAACAACCCCAGCTCCCTCAGCCTGTCTTCATAAGAGAGGTGCTCCAGCTCTCCGATCATTTTTATTGCCCTCCTCTAGGCAGAAGTCCACATCCTTCTTGTGTTGTGGGCTCCAGAGCTGGATGCAGTACTCCAGGTGAGGTCTCACCAGGACAGAGTAGAAGGGCAGAATCACATCTCTCTATCAGGTGGCCATACTTCTTTTGACGCAGCCTAGGATGTGGTTGGGCTTCTGGGCTGCAATTGCTCATTACATCCAGCTTTTGATCCCCTAGTACTCTCAGGTCTTTTTCCCCAGGGCTGCTCTCTAGTATGTCTTACCCAGCCTGTATTCATACCTCTGGTTGCCCCAGTAAAAGACTATCAGTACGCTGCAGCTGAGCAGCACTGCTGGGCAGCTGTGCAAAGATGACAGCCAGACAAATGAACCTGGAAACTGCTTCAAGGTGAACTTTTGTGCAAAATTAGGAATATTATTAAACCATAGAAACAGTTTTAACACGAGCTTTTTTTCTTTACAACAAAATACTGTGGTACCTCTCTAAACAGTAAAAAGAAAGAAATGAACTACAGCATGCCAGTTAGGATCAGAGGAGTGCCTGCATGCACCTCCATGGCAAGGGACTGGCAGTCTGTGTGATTCGCAGCAAACTCATTCAGTGGCCTTTGTCAAGGTTTGCTAATCAGTTTTCTAGAACATATAGTTTAATGTCAGTAGCTTGTTGCACATTTTCTTTCTAAGACTATAACTTCAGCCTTAAAAAGCTTTCGGTAAATTTCCATTTAAAGGAAAGATGTGTACCAAGTAAGGAGAGAGAGACTGACAAGCTGGAAGTCAATTTTGCTGGCAAAAATTATAGATATTGTATGCGGGGGGGGGAAGAGAGAATTGGGGAATGGCATTCTACATTCATTCTCTAGTTGTTCCTGCTCTTCCTAATTTCAACATGTTTAATAACTCTCCTGTGTTAATATGTAACACAATCACCACAAAAAAATGTACGCAAATCTCTCTGAAAGCTTGAAAAGAATTTTGAATTTGGTATCTTTACTGTATTTCTTTTACATTGTGCTGGCTCAGCAAGTTTGTGACCTAAGGAGAGCGTTATTTGAAATCTTCTATTGGCTTTCTGAAAACAGCAAGCAGTTGGAACAACTGAAGTGACTTTCATTAAACAATTTATCCATTAGGAAGCCTGAAAGGTGGGCTTGCTCTATTACCTTCTCTAGTAACACTGAAATTTTTACACTTGCGAGTGTCTAACTTAAAGGTTATTATAAGAAATTTTTTAGTAAATATAAAAGTTGCCTCACATTCTCAAAACTGAAAAAAGTTTGATACATTATCCATTTAAGTTAATTACTATTGCAATCTGTAAAAATCAATTCATAGTAACCAACCAGGGTCAGATGTGTTACTGAGAGGTATAAATAGCTAACCACAGTGAAAACATGCAGGGTGATCTGTTGCCATTAATTCACAAGTACTTTAGAGTTTGATGGGATCCTCTATTAAGAAATGAAGCATTAGAATGCATTTTCCCAGAGGTGTGTGCTGGTTTATGACAGAATTTTTTTTTCTTCATACTGTGTAACTGCTTCTATTGTTCTTAATTTTTATCTTCTCTTTAATGAAGGGATACACTAGCAACTGTGTTTACTCTTATAAAATTCTTTTGTCAGCAGACAAATGTTTGCAAGTTGTAATTGCATCTATTGGTATTAAAATTGACTAAACGTTATAATAAATATATAGGTAATTAAATTGTATGTATCATGTCATGCACATGTGATTAAATACTTAGGTGCAGGGAAGTAAGCATTTTCCAAAAGGAAAATCATTAGTATTAACTCACTTGAAAACTCTTAGATCAATTTTAATTTCAAAAATATGATGTTAAAATAAACACATTACTTATTCTCTTATTAGTTTATACCAGACATTACACAGCAGCAGGGAATATATTATTCTCCTGTTCCACATTGTACTTTGGAGGAAAATGGCTTGCTTTTTCTCTCTCTCCATCCCTGCTTCACTTTCTCCCCATCTAGGATCCCTACAGAGCATTGTGTCTTAATGCAAGGACCTAGTCTGCAGAAATATCCCTTTTTGTCTCCCTCCAGTTAAATTTCTCAGCATGTCCCATGCAAGATGCAGAGCATGCTGGAGGCTGAGGCCCAAACATACCTTCTTCTCATCCTTCCCCTTCTAAAATGGTTTGTTTGCGTATGCTTGTTCTATTTCCCCTAACACTTCACTCCACTCTCAATATAGACATACACTTTCTATAAATTTCCTGTAATACAGAATGCTGCTCACCTTTCCGTACTTCTGTCTGAAAAAAAGAAAAAGAAAAAAAATGAAAAAAAAGAAAAAAATGAAAAGATGAGAGGGTTGTGCAAACCATATGAAGCTCAATAATGTAAAGCACATGGGTTGGGGCAATCCCAAGCATAAATACAGGTTGGGCAGAGAGAGATTGAGAGCAGTTTTGAGAAGGATTTAGAGGTGCTGGATGCTCAACATGAGCAGGCAATGTGCACTTGCAGCCCAGAAAGCCAAAAGAGTCCTAGGCTGCATCAAAAGAAGTGTAGCTAGCAGGTCGAGGGAGGTGATTCTCCCCCTCTACTACTTTGCTCTTGTGAGACCCCAACTGAAGTACTGTATCCAGTTCTGGAGCCCCCAACACAAGAAGGACATGGAGCTGTTGGAGTGAGTCCAGAGGAGGGCCACAAAGATAATCAGAGGGCTGAAGCACCTCTCCTATGAAGACAGGCTGAGAGAGATAGGGTTGATCAGTCTGGAGAAGAGCAGGCTCTGCAGAGACCTTGGAGCAGCCTTCCAGTACCTGAAGGGGCCTACAGGAAAGCTGCAGAGAGACTTTTTACAAGGATTTTTAGCTATAGAAAATGAATGGTTTCAAACTGGAAGAAGGTAGATTTAGATTAAATATTAGGAAGAAAGTCTTTACTGTGAGGGTGGTGAGACACTTGAAGAGGTTGCCCAGAAAGGTTGTAGATGCCCCTTTCCTGGAGGTGTTTAAGGCTAGGTTGGATGGGACTTTGAGCAACCTGGATTAGTGGGAGGTATCCCTGTCCACGGCAGAGTGATTGGAACTAGGTGTTCTTTAAGGTCCCTTCCAATCCAAATCATTCTATGCTTCTACGAAATTTATCAAAAGTGCACAACTATTCTAAATAGTCTCCACCAAGCAAACACAAGACAGAACCCTTTTGCCAGCCTCATGACACTGTGAGAAAGAAAAGTTTCTTCATGTAACATCTACTGCTCTTACTCTGTCCTCAGTCCACCCAAAATTTATCAGCATGAGCCCCTCAAACAATGCACATTCCTCATGGATTCTCCCTGAACAGGAGAATCTGAGATATAGACTTGATTCTGGTGAGGTGTGTTGCCATTAATTTTTCTTTTATGAACAGTTTGGGAAAGCACTGTGGGTTCCCCTTCCCCCCGCCTTATTTTGTTTCTTGTTAGAAATAAATGAGTTCCAGGTAATGTCCTCACTGGGCATACTGCATAAAATTCTACATATAGATCTGTAAAAACCTCTTTACTTTCTAAGACATCAAAACTGTTTCATATTTAAGAAAATCTGGAGAATCTCTTGAGAAGTTATAAAGGAAACGGTTTGAAACAGATTAAAAAAAGATACTCCTGAAAATGTCTTAATTTCCTCATATAATGTGCACACTTCCACTAGATACAAATGAGCCCTATTTAAGAGACTCAACAGCAACAATGAAAAGAAAAACCACATAAACTACAGAGAGAGAGATAACCCCAAAGGTGTCTTCTACAGAACCTGTATGGCAACTGCCTCAATTATCACATAAAGACAGAAAACAGAACTCAAGAGAGTCTGTTATGAAACATTTATCTCTGGAAGAACTGAAGAAGCCAGAAAGAAAAAGTGAACTAAAGGTATTAAAATAATTTACTTTTTATAAAATGTGGATTAAATTTTTTGAAGGCTTTATGGTAAGAATATTCTACAAGAAGTCAGAACTGCCACTCTGGGAAAAAAAAGGGTGGAGGATAAGCAGGTGTGAGGAGAACAACCTTCACCAATTAAAACCCACAAACTATTAGATAAGTTCTCTGTTGATATGTTCCAAGACTTCATACAAATTTGATTTATGACTTAGCTTAACAGCTAAAACATTTTTTTTGCTTACATCGTGAACTTGTTGATATCAAACAGAAAAAATAACTTTTGTAATTGTAGACTACATCTTTGAAGTATATAGAGTGAATGACATATCATTCATGATGGTCAGTTAAACTCATCAAAATAAAGAACCATCATAACAGGCTTTGTGAAAAATAACACTGGTCTGGTCCTGGAAAACCCTCTAAAACTAGAACCACCCTTAATTAGGAATATTTCCATCTGGGCAACAGATGAGGCTTAAGAGAATTGTCCTTTAATCTCACATTAAATACTTTTCTGATTTGGACAACTTACTTAATGTGTTTCCCAGTGGTAAACGAAGACAATATATGAATATTGCAGAGTCCTCACTGAACTTGAAATGCTTGAGCATGATGCTGTGTGTGCTATAGGCAGGCCTGTCTGCATCTCAAAGACTAGTTCCATGTGAGACACAACATGATCCTTGTCTAATGATCCTGTTCATAGACAGGATGGAACAAGCATTTACTCTGAGCTAGGTCATCTGGATTCTTGGTTCAGATAGTATGTATTTATCAGTAATATATTTCCCATCTATGAATCTCTTGACAGATTTTAAAACTATTTTGAAGAAGTAATGGGAACACAGAGGAAATTTGACTCCTAACTAATTAAGCTTTATAATATCCCCATGAGATATTTTTTTATTTATTAGCAGGGAATTGGAAGTGTGCTGCTCATCTTAATGTTAACTGGAGCTGCAGATGCTCTGAACCTTGAAAATAAGATAATTTCTTTTGATGCCTGAAATGGCTATGAGGATTTTGGTCTTTGTGTTTATCTTTGAGTCATAGATTGAGTTACTGGCAGAATAAAAAAAAAAGAACAAAACCCACAACCAACCCACCTGCTACAACCAACCAAACAAAAAAACGCAACCCTATACACATCTCAAGCTCATCCTCAGCTTTATATTTTAACTTGAAAACTTACCCTTTCTTTATACCTCAGCTGTGCATAGCAGAATTGTTTTAATATATCTGCTGAAAATGTCTGCTGAACTGTACAAGTAAGCACATCCCATTTCAAGAGCACTGGGGGGTGTGTGTTAGGAACTGAATTGTCCTAACACATCTTAATGACTTTAGAGCACAGTTCTGTATTTTCCTGTCATTGTTGCAAATTGACAAACTCTGTTCCTGGGAGGAAGGTGGAAGCCAAAGCAATGTCTGCCAGCTGGTTCACAAAGATGCTGCAGTGTCAGCACAGTAGGGAGCCAAAGGGCCAGATGGTGAGAGTGACCAGACCTTTGAGCAGATTCCCATTCTCATCTCTGCAACCACCCACAGCTGTAGTTGGGCCAAGCCAGCTCATTTCTGTCCGTCTTTCCAAGTGCAATTGATCTGCTCGTTACTACTACTTGGAAGTAAAAATTACTTATGAACTACTAAAATTTATGAAGTGAAATATCTGTTTCTCCTTAGCATTGCTGGATCCAGCAGCCTCATGTACTGATCCCATCGAAACAGTATTTCAGCTTATTGTTTGTATCACTATTCCATTTTCTTTTCTCTATTTCCTTTCCAAAGCAGCTGTATGCAACGTCACTTCTAATGGGCTGGGGATTTATCTGCTTCTTGTTCAAGCTGGCAATAAAACCTTGCTCTAGATGAAAGGGTAAAGAAAGGTGCAGTTAAAGCCTTTCCCTACGTGAAACTTGAATTTTATTTTTATTTTTTCCCCAAAAAATTGCATGCTAACTGTAATAGGAGATACCAATCACATCATCAGCCAGCTCCACTGAGAACAGGATTCTGAAATGCAGTGGTAATAGGAAAAGATGGACACATCAAATAGGTTAAATTGCAACTTACATACATAGAAAAACTTCATCTTATTCTTATAATCATGTCTTTCCACACTGCTGAGAACAGTCCACAAGCAACATTTTTCCTTTAAAACATCTTGCATTTGTTCTCTTGACACTGTTAAGTCTCTGTAACTGCAGTATTGCCTTTTTTTGATGAATACACAGCACACAGCAGCCTGGAGGATTACACAAACCCATTGCAACAGGACCAGAAGGCACCTCCCTTGCATTGTGCTCATGCAACTTCTATCACAGGCAATCACATCACTTACTGCCTTTTGTAAATTTGTTTAACAACTCTTTCACAACTATAAGCCTTTTTGGCCTTCACTTCTCTCATTTGGAAGCACAAACTCTCTACCTCTGATGGTTAGAAAACTTCTGCAGTTTTGAGTCTATACATGGTCACACACATTATGCTTATTTCCATTCACATAGTCTTAGTTCTTTACAGCACTCTTTTCTCTCCATCATGTGTATCCATTTGCAGTAGTAACAGTAACAATGATACCTCCCTTAGAATTCTGCAAATTCATCTCTCTGTTGCTTTGACTTTTACCCTATGATTCACAACATTTCCAATTTACTACTTCTCAGATTTAGAAAGTAATCAGAAAGCAACTACCTCAATTCTTAATCTTTCTCCATGGACTAAACTTCAGTACTCATGAGTAACCAGTTAAAAATTTATCCCATGCCTTGGCAAAATAGCTTTGAAAAACTTTTCTTTGTAATTTCTTTTTACTGGTCATTCATCATCTACTAATGCTATCATACAGATTTTTGTTTTCAGAGATTTCTTAATTCCAAAATGACAACAAAAAGGTTAAAAGACATTCCAGATCTTTGCTGCTTGTTTTCCATACTTAGGATATGACATTTCTTCATTTAATATTACCTACTCTAGTTTTGATCTAGCACACACAGGTGTTCCATTATGTTTGGCATAAATTAAGTCAGGTTTACTCAAGAGAAATGCAAAAGAGCTAACATTAAAGGGCTGTTTTATATTCAAAGAAGAACAAAGTAATTTAAAAAAAAAAAAAGTTCCTAGAACTATATTCAAAACACTTACATTCATCAGGTTCCAAAAGAGGAAGTTCAGTGAAATACAGTTTTCAATGTCTCTTAAGCACAGAAATTAATTTCAAAAGACTGCAGACAGAAATAATGAGCCCCTCAAGTTACAGAGAGATAAAGATTTAAAAAAAAAAATAATAATTACATGCTGATGCAAGAGATCTGGGAAGAGTATAAGGGCAAAACAAAGGTTAGGAAGATGTTATTGAAAAAAAAAAGCAGCTGGGAACACTTTGTCAACTCTGGGACACAGCAATCCTGTTCCAGACTCCTTTGCTTACCCACTGTCAAGGTAAGAAAAAGTCAATGCTGAAATGTAATATATCCGTATAAGGGTTAATAGGGAAAAAAAAAAAATAATGATTTTTTTTTTTTTACCTTTCAGGGTTAAAGCATTAGCTTTAGTTCACAATTCCACTGATCTGAAACATATCAATTCTGCATAATCAGATCCACATGTGATCTCTGTTCACCCGATTGTTTGAAATACAGTATGCGAAGAATTCCCTTACATCACATAACAGAAAACTTTTAACAATAAAAAAGTTTAGACTATACATCTATATATATCCAGAGTTTTTACATCTTCACAAGGCATGTGGACATGCTGTTCCTCTGTCATGAGAGTAGTTTCTTACTAATTCTCAAAGACAAACTTATCCCCAGACTACCCAGCTCTCTTGTACAAGGTAAAACTTCAAGTACTACAGCACCAGAGTCTGATGTAATGAAATTATTATCATAAAATCATAGGATATGCTGAATTGGAAGGGACCCATCAGGATCATAAGTCCATCTCCTGTCACTGCGTATGGCACCCCAAGAATCACACCATGTGCCTGAGAGCATCATCCAAACGCTTCTTGAACTCAAGTAAGTTTGGTGCTGTGACCACTTCCCTGGGGAGCTGAGTTCCAGTGCTCAACCACCCTCTGGGTGAAAAACCTTTTCCTGATATCTAACCTAAACCTCCCCTGATTCAGCTTCCTGCCATTTCCCCTAGTCCTGTCATTGGTGACAGGAGTAAAGAGATCTGTAACTGCCCCATCTCTTCACCTTGTGAGGAAGCCACGGAATGCAATGAGGTCACCCCTCAGCTTCCTCTTCTCCAAGCTGAATAATCCAAGTGATCTCAGCTGCTCCTCAGAAGTTATTCCTTCCAGACCCTTCACCATCCTCAGGGCTCTTCTTTGATGCTCTCCAATAACTGTCTTTTTTATATTGTGGTGCCCAAAATTGCATGCAATACTCAAGGTAAGGCAGTGCAGAGTAGAGCAGGACAATCACCTCTCTTGCCCAGCTGGCAATGCTGTGCTTAATGCACCCCAGAACACGACTAGCCTTCCTGGATGCCAAGGCACACTGCTGGGTCATCTTCAGTTCACAGCAACCAGGACACCAAGGTCCCTCTCTGCCACACTGCTCTCCAGTCATTCGTTCCCTAGTCTGTACTTTCTGACAGGGTTGCCCCAGCCCAGGTGCAGAATCTGGCACTTGCCTTTGTTAAACTTCATGTAGTTGGTGACCGCCCATCTCTCTAACTTGTCAAGGTCTCTCTGCAACAAGGCCTGACTGCCCTCAAGGGATTCAACAGATCCTCCCAGTTTTGTATCATCAGCAAACTTGCTTAGAATTCCTTTGAGTCCTGTGTCCAAGTCATAGATGAAGATGTTGAAGAGGACTGGGCCTTAGGATGGAGTCTTGTGGGACCCCACTAGTGACTGTTCACCAGCCTGATGTTAGCCCATTCAGTGTCACTCTTTGTGCTCGACCTGTGAGCCAGTTGCTTACCCATCATATAGCATGGCTGTCCAGCTCTATGCTGGACATTTTGCCCAGGAGGATACTGTGAGAAACTATCAAAAGCCTCACTTTATACTATCAGAAACTCAAGTATCCTGGAGATTTCCCATCAGAGTTGAATAGTTATTAATAGTTTAAATAATTCTATTACTTTAAAAGTTGCGAAGAAGCAAAAGAATGAACAGAAAAAAATAACCTTAGATGAGTGAATCATAAAGACTTATTTTAGTGTTGAAGAAGGTGTGTTTTGTCTGAAAAGTTAAGGCAAAAATCAAGCAGCTTAATGTTTCTCACATAGTCAGCAGGAGTTTCGGAGTAAGTTTTATCACGCTCTAAAATATTAACTTTCATAGAAAAAAACAAGAGAGCTTGCCAGTGACAGGCCAACTGGACTGGTAGCAGGGCAGCTCCTCTAATATGCAAAAAATTCCATGCCTGAAAAGTCTGGTTTTGCACAAGAAAGAGGCCTGAACAAAAACTGCTCAGGTGCTAAACAAAACTAGCAACGATCTTCCATGTGGCATGTGTCTGTAAATACAAATTGAAATTGCTCCAGCAGAAAGTGGGAACTCCCTGCTTCAGTGAAGTGCATTTGAAATGTTAACTTAAAAAAAAAAAAAAAAAAAAGCATATCTCAGAAGTTTAATCTATACAATTTTTATACAGAGAAATATAAAATACAGCCACCTATCAGTGCAGTTCTCTTTAATGTATTATTTTCCTCAGTGGGGAAGAGGGTACTGAATTAGTCTCAATATCCCCATGAAACCTTTCCTTGTTTTCCATTCTGTGTTGGAACAAAACTTTCCTGGGCAAGGAAGGATTTTTTTTTTCTCAAGTATCACTAGTAAGAATATCTGGGAAAGGGAAATCATGCTGTCTGTAACTTCATATTCAAACCATCTAAAGTAAAAATTCTACCTGAAGTGTTTTAAGTAGGCTAGACAGAGAGTTAATATAATGTCCTGTAAGTTAATGAAAGGGAGAGGGGAGGCGATAAAAGTAAGGAAATAAAATTTGTCTGTATTTACCAGATGGTTGAATAATTAATCTATCAATCAACATATTTAATTACCTAGCTATACATTTACAGTATGCTGGAAGTGCAGCTCCTTAGAAATTAAAACCATGTATCCAAGAATAAAATCTAATACAGGTCCACTCATATTACACCATGTTTCTGCAGAACAATGCAAAATCAAATAATTATTCTTGTGTCTGAGATCTTTTGCTATTGTGTTTTTTCACATTTATTACCTATTTTATGCTATTCTCCTGTGGGTCCTGGTCTAAAACTCTTTGAAATAAAAAATCATTGAGAGCTTTAGCACTGTCATTTCCCCCCTCAGTATCTCTAACAGAACTTCTTCAATTTACCAAGCAACAACAGAATATATGTTTTGAACAGGGATCTAAACATGTTTTAAAAAGTTCAGACATGTACCTAGGGAGATGAAAAAAAAACACAATAAGAATCAGTGCAATATTTTAAAGGCAGAAGGACTAGCTAAAACTATAGAACAGGTAAAACCAAAACCAAATTAAAAAGTGCCAACCACAAACATTTTTCCTCCTAAACTAAGAAGCGAAAAAACATGCATCACAGAACAAGGCCTGGGATGACCTGTTGCAGAACAAAAATCATTATTCTTGGAATGAGAAAAGAACTTATACCATATAGTTTGGTTTTTTTCTGTGTTTCAATGTTTCTTAAAAAGAAAACTGGTTTGTGGGTACTTAGCAGTTCTTATGAGGCTTGTTTATTTTTCAGAAACTTTGCTACCAACTTGTATTCATATGGAATGAGGGGGAGAGGCAATGAAATCAGAGGCAATGAACCTTTCCAAGCAATTACTCATACATCAGATAAGTTGTTTTCTATAGCTGCACAACAACTTTTTTTTTTTTTTTTTGGGGATTCAAATTGACTCATATATTGAAATTATAAGCTTAAACAAATGGTACTATTTGATGCATTGCCTATTTCTATGAATTAATCTAACTGAAAAATCATGGCTAAAGTGTTACCGCTTTGGTACTGCAGGACTGTGATTCTACTCATACTTTGGTGACCTCTTAATAAAAGGCCTGTGTAGTGATTGTGGTGCTACTGTGTGCTGTTGCCTTCATCACAGTTCCAAACAGTTCGTTACATTGCATTTTCATTCAGAAATGTTTTCCTCACTGTTAACTATTTCAGTGCTAAAACAGCTAACACCAGTCTGTTTCACAGACCATTTATATAGAATCTATAGTACTGGTTTCTATACCTGTTTCTAGTATTTTAGGGTTTTTAACTATCTTGGATATGAATCAAGCTGTGTAATTCAGTCTTCTTCCTACGTTCCACTTTTCTTTTTATCTCTACAGCTGCTTGGATGCCCCTTCTCTGTGCATCAAAAGTGCTACTCTTCTTCCTAGGTGTAGGCTATCTCCAGAGCACACTGGTTCTATCTTTAGAAGGAAACTACACTTTTTCAGCAGCCATGGCTCACATCCAAAGTGCTGCAGAAAGATGAGAGAGATACAGAGGCCACCCAAAAGAGACTCCTTCTAGCCTGAGCCTAGAAGTTCTGATGCTTTGACTCCTCACAGGTATGACTGCAGTAATAATAAAAATTGTGAAAATTTGGAAGTTGATTTCATTTTTTTTTAACAAATTCCATTTGATAATTTTAATAATTTAAAAAATAAAATTCATTCTTTTTCCACTTAAGCACACTGAAATGCAGAGTTGAGTAGCTTTTTAAAGGACATTGCAATTTACATGTCAAACTTCCTCTCTGTCTCCTTTCCAGGGCCGGTTTCCATGATATACAAAACAGAGCAGGGATGTGAATTTCCATGTCATTCAAAATTATATTCTCAGAACAACAGGTTACAACTAGAAAAACTTAGCAAAATTAGAAATTATGTTACCCTTGTATGCTGACAATAAGGTTAGAAACAGACAGAGGGAGAGAGAGAAATAAAGAAAAAGAGAGATAAAGAGAGAGATAGAGAGAAAAAAACAGAGATAAAGAGAGACAAAGAAGGAGGAGATAAGAGAGATATCACCACCCTTGGATCCAGTGACGATCTTGGCATGATGTTGTGGGCCTTGCATTGGCGGGCGCATGTCCTGAGAATTTTGAGTCTGCCTCTTCTATGGCACCTGGCCCCACCTCTCCAGGTGAGGTTTGGCCTACTTTGCACAGACACAGTGTTGGATTCAGGAATGTTCTGGAAATGAGTCGGTGGTGCATGGGGGTCCAGGTGATCACTTGGCCCCCTCATCTGGGTTGACCGAGCAATGACTTTTATTTTCACGCTCGTGCTCTGTCCTTAAACAGGAAAGTGGTCTGTCGCAGGATGTCACTGTGCCTCCACAGGGCTTCTCTTACCAGCCACTGTTCCTTATCAAGCAAATACAGTGTCCCATTTATCAGGGTGGTTAGCAAATGAGGGGTTCTCCTTGCAAGAACAGGGCCCAGGTGTTTATTGAGCGAGGCCCCCACCTGAGCACAATGTCCAGTTTGCCAGGGTGGCTGTTTTGAGACAATTGTTCCTTTCGGGACCCTACAATGTGTATTTCTGTAACTTCTGTGCAGAGTTTTATTCAATGTGAAGGATTTACAAGCTAGCATTTTAGAGCCTACATCTATCCCATGCACTAAACTCAAGTGTGGGTCAGACTGCCATACAGAGGTAGCTCTAGTTTTCAGTGACTTGCTTATAACAACTCTTGATTTCTTACTTCTTCAATTTCAGATTGCTTCTGCCTCTTGACCCTCAGAACAAAGGAGTCTGGGAAGGTTTTTCTGAAGATCTTCCTTGCTCTGTTTCTATTAGCTCTTTTCATATCTGCTATTGAAGTTTTTTGCTCACAGTCTGCAGGTCTAACTGCCAATGTTTCCTTCTAACGGAAAAAGTTTCTCAGCGTTCAAGGTTTTAAAACTCCCACCACTCCTGAACATACAGTTCTTAGGCCAATTCATTCTTCTCACTGATCTTTGCATATCCTGTGCTCTGTGCTATCACCCTGCCTTAGTGAAGTTTGCTTAGAGAGATGTGTTACAAACTATAACGTACTTAAGAGTAAAACCTCTTCAAGGACATGACTATTTCCCCAGCTGATCTCTTTGTTCTGAGTTGGCTGATTTTTCTCCCTATAAGTTTGTCTGTTTCTTTGACTCAGTCTTTTGATTGTGTCTGCTCCTTAGCAAGTGTTTTATTTCACCACAGTTGATAGCCAATATCAAATTGCATTTCAGCAGATGAGGGGGCTTGTTAAAATACATGCTTTACAATGTTCCTGAAAAAAATAACCTTTAGTGTATTACAACTTCTAGTAAATATGACTGCTACAAGAATTGTAACTCACATGAAACTAATTCAGTACATTCCTTCCTATCCAGAGAATATTAAACACCAACATCCTTTTAATCAACTGTTTAAAAAGTTGCTTTAATGACTTCTGAAACAGTCTCTGTGCTGGGAACAGTATTTCAGCTGTCGTATGAAATCATAAGTCAGTTGCATTAAGGTATATTATCAAAAGAATTCTTGTTCCCTGGAGTACTTTGCTGGAAGTTTGTTGGGAGTCCAGTAATTACTGGGAAACTTTAGACTACCAAGAGTGTCATTATAACACTGAAACACGGATAACCAGCCAACCACTCTAGTTTAAGTTCCTCCCCATATTCAAATAACTTTCAGTAGCACATTTTCTTTGATGATTTGTCACACAAATCTAAATTAGGCATAGCCGCAAATTGACTGAATACCCATGAAGCTCAGGCCTGCTTGTATTGGGAGGTTGTGTCACACCACAATCCAACAAGGAATTGACAGAGTTTACAAGCATCTCAGCTATGTTAAAAAAATTGCAGTCTTCAGCAACGAAGTTGAGTTTTAACTGTGCTGTTTTTTCTCTAATAACTTGTGATACATTCCTAAAAAGCACATTAATAAGCACAGAGGAGAGAATTTGCAAAGTCAAGAGAGAAAAAAGAGCATCCCTAAGAACTATCTTCACATTGAAGGATCATATTTTAGATTTTGTATGCTGGAAGTCTGAGCATTTTAGAAACCACCGTGTGGTCAGTTGGGCCTGCATAAAAGTCACAAACTAAAATGAACCAGCTGGACAAAGGGACTAGACACATGGTTACAAACAACTGAATGAAGACAAAATTCTAAAGGCAAACATATCCTTCTTACTGAGTTCCTAAGCTCAGAACAAATTCCTAGTTATTGACTATAGTAAATGCATTCCTGCTGCTAAAAGATTTCCCAGACATCTTAGGGATAACAAGATAGTTTAACCCAAAATTGTTCATGTTTTCTAAGGGTCAAAAATAGTGGAGAATTCTAAAGTAAGCAGGGTTCAAAATAACCTGGCAGTACCATTAAGACAGAGAAAAAGAAAATGCATCTTGAAATGAGAAGATGTGAACACAGACTGAGAGACAACTGCTGTGCAGGTACTTAATATAATTGTAATTAACATTGAAAGTGTATTTTTTGTGTGTGTATATGTATACACATACACACACAACACAAAAAGAGAATAGGAGGAAAAAACAAAAATGTGCCCACTATAAAAAGCAGGTTGTATTTAAGAACACAAGAATGAATACATATTTAAAACCCCAGTTTTTAAAATCCTGATTATGAGAGTTTAAATATTAGACCAATTTAAAACAGTCTTGGTGTTTCTTAAAACACATGATCTGGTTTCAGTGAAATCTTCATATTATGCCTTTCTCTAAGATTCACAGTTGTTTACATGTATTAAACATTGTCTTGCTATTGTAAGAAATTAAGCTTAAGTATGTTCTGATTACAGTTTTAGTCTAGCAACTGACATGTTGTTTTCATCAAGGAATGGTTCTTATGTTGAATGAAAACACCAAAAAATAAAGTGGTGTGATAATCTCTGAAGTATTTTCATGTGGTAAAGCTAGCACCTTGAAAATAAAGGACTGTAGAACTGGAATCATGAGTCCTCTTTTCACCAGGGCCCCATGTAAAATACTTCACAAATATGAAAGCGTAGATATGCATTTCTCTGAACGACAGGAAGAAACTCTCCAAAACAGAGTATTTCTCTCTATAAATTGTTCCGGCTGGACTTATTTAAGTTAGTTCATTCAGAGTTTAAAGACCAGATAAACTGCACAAAATGTTTTGTTCATTTCTACACCTTTTTTTCCCTTATCTAAGAAAAAAATCTTTACCAAATCTAAATTTAATGCCGCATCTGTAATATAGAAAACTCCTAGGCAATTTCATGCTAACTTCAGAGGAAGTCTATTATGGTAATGGTTACAGCAAAAAGATAGGCATTTAATATGTACTCATCAACTTCTGACAAAAGGGTAAAGTAATAAAATATTTGCTGACTGCCTGACAAATGCTTAATGCTCAAGGAAGAGAAGCAGGTTCCTGAAATGGCACTCTAAAGCCCTCCCAAAAGGGTTACCAACCATTTCCACACCTGTTAGCAGAAAGTTTACAAGTGGACTTTACTTTCCAGACCCAAGTGCCAGGAGGCTCATGTCTATCCTGGTCAAGTCTCAAAGCTTTGGAGTAGACATACACACTGCCTGTGGCAAATTTCTCCATGGCTGGAGCACTTTTGCATCTGAATGATAAAATACACTAAACCTTTTTTCTCCTTTACCTAACACATATGCTGTGATCACACCATCATACCTTTATGAGGCTTTCTAAGGCTTTATGTTCAATAAAATTCCTGAGGAAGGGAAAGGAATAGGGAAGAGTGCTATGTTTAAGTTTCCTCTGTCTCAAGATACTGTGATCCTCCTGACTCCTGGCCATAATATCAGCTCACACATTCTACAACCAACTTGTCAGGGAAGAGCATGAAAAGCTACGAGACTTCATGAAATATTGTCTGCATGGGCTACATGGGCCAGAAAAGCCAGATATATACCAAGCCTTATTAATTCTGTAAGCAGGGGTGAGAGCTTTAGCATTTAGTCCATGCCCAGATTTCCCTTGGCAAACAACCTACTTAGTTCACCCCAGAAAGCACTCAAGTATGAATTCATCATAACACTTCATTATGGATATCTTATGGATAACCAGGAACCATGGCATCCACCAAGAGCTACACGAGCATAAAGTTCCCAGTAGTGAGATTTTTGCTCAACATCCCTCTCCTTAGAACTGGTATGGGTTTCCAAGCCCAGAAAGACAGGCATTAGGAAAATGAGCAAAGGAGTTTCTACCCAGTTAATATGATTCTCCCAATTGATCATAATAGGTGAAAAAAGAACAGGCATGTATCCACTTCTGGTTGGAAAGTATATTAAATAGTTCAGCAATTGTTTAACAGACAGAACCAACAAATAAGGGACTGATTCTAGGTTCAGACAGATGCAAAGTATAAGTGATTTTAAAATACAGTAACATAAAACTGGTCTGAATATATACATTGTGTTACAAATTAACCTGCAGATATTCTGTGAGAAGGACTTTATGTTCTTTCCCACCATTTATACTCTTGCACAGCTCTTGTTCTTTGCTCTGTGGCAATCTGGTGCTGCTGCAACGATAAAATTATTTCCAGAGACTAACAGGTCCTTCTAGACATAATAATTCATGCCAGTTAATTATTTCATTTTTCCACCTCCTAAATTTTAAGGAAACTATTTTAAAGGGAAAGCACTCACAAATGCACCTTATATTTTTCCCTCTACTTTGCACAGTTTTAATAAGCCTGCTGACACCTCTTACTCAGAAAAATACTTTGAAAGAGATGTGTAAAGGCAGATTAACATTTTTGTGCTTAAAATATTTAGTAGTCATAGAATAGTGTAGATAACTGTGTTACACACAGAAACATCCTGAAAACTCCACAGTAAAACTGCTCAGTAATTTTCTTGAAAAAGGACTGAATTTTGCTTAGTTTACACATGCGTAATTCCAGAAAGCTCATTGAATGTCATTAGTATAGTCTGACAATATTATTGTTCAAGGCCCTTTTTAAAATGATATAGATATTTCCAAATATAAATAGCTGATGGAAACGATTTTAAAATAAGAGAACATTGGATGCTAATATTTGTCTTTACGGCTTGTCTATACATAAAAATAGTCAAAACCTTGAAGTTACTTGGAAAAGGAGCATCTCATTCATATTTTATTTTGATTTTGATTTACCTTGGCAGTATGCCTTTAAGGGTCTCTGAATAATTCTAGGTGGGGACAGGGTCTGGGAGTTTTATACAAAAACAATTATTCTCATGGAAGGACTTTGCAATTAATTAAATATTAGAATATTTCCATTAGCTGGATGTTGTATACTTTCTTATCTCTGTGCTAAGGATGAGTAATTTCAAGCACAGATGAATAACTCGCTGAACCTCACATAGCAAATTGCAAATACTGGCAGAATCACAAGTAAAGGATTTTTAGCTTCTAGCGCTTATTTGACCTCATTGTCCCTCTCAAGTGCATTTACCTGTAAAATGGTTATTTAGGGCAGAGGAGGTAGAAATGACTTAAAACTGATTTCCAAGGGTCCTAAATGTCCTATCTGGCCAAACCTTTTTGACTCATTAAAGTACAGCTACATACTCCCATTCCATTCAATAACATGTTTCTCTGATGTATTCCATCAGAGGAAGCTGTACCTAAACAGAAAGACGTCGCCTAAGATGTATGTGGGTGGAGAACTTTGTAAAACACCAGATCTCTGAATCATCCTAACTGGAGTTAAAAACAACAATTCAGAGGCATTTAAAAAGTGTTTTTTCATGGAAAATTACAGAAAAAGAAACATGAGGACTGGGACATTTTTATTGACTACAGCTAGAAAACCCCAACAAAGCAAAGATCCCTCAAATCTAATCCTCAGAGTTCAATTAGAAAATACTTATGAAAAGACAATAAAAGAAATAGTGGTATGGCATATAACTAGACAATGTCTATGCTAAATATTTCATTCTAGGACTGAAATGTTTACTTTCTATAGAAAAGATAATGTCCAGTACATTAACTATTGTAATATCTCTCTAGCTGTTGTCTACCAGCCTGCTGTTGAAGATTACATCCCCAAACTTGAGTACTTCTGTGTTTCTTCAGTCAAAATCAAATAGGTTATTCTCCACAATTTAAATAAGTGTTCTATATTAACCCAGATTATTTTCCCTGAAATGGTTAAGGAAATGTTTATAAACACTCCTTTACTTATTAGTATGTGGAGACAGTCAATTTAACAGATGAGCAGGAAAGAGCAGGATCCCCTTCATTAACTAAAATAAATGGATTTGCCACAGCACAAATGATGTCATCAAATAGGTGCTAGCCTATCAACTGCTGGTATCAGGAGACAATTCTATCTTAGTCCCATAACTAAGTGTGAATTCTCATTCTTTCAGTGGGTTGTTTGATTTATAAAATTTTTATAAGAACGTTTAAAAATCCAGGACCAGTGCTAAAAAAATGGAATAATGGATTTCAAAGTAAAAGGCAAAAGCAAAAAAATCCCAGTATCTTGCATTACCTCAACTCGTTCTTAGCTTCAGTAGTCTTTAAATATCTCTAAAGTTAGATACCCTGGGAAACAACACACAAATCAGAAGGCAATTTCCCTCAAAACCAGAACATTGTTAAACAAATTGTGAAAACAGCTTCTTTGATGACAAAATAACACTAAATGTTTTAGCATTCATTAATTACATTAATTAAATTAAAACAAAGTATCATTAATTGTTAGTGTTCTTGCATTGCACAGGCAGAAGGAAGGAGGCAAAAACATTTTGTAGAAAATTTGATCAGTGAACCTTACAGAAAGGCTATTCTATCTGTAAGTAGGTATATTCTTCTGCTGAAGTAATCAGAACAGAAATCTTTGCTACAAAGCTAATTTGTACAGGAAACTTGCACTGTGTTCACCAGCTATGAATGACAAAGTAAACTCACATGCTGATCTAGCTGTAGCCAGGCACGCAGTGACATGTATGCTCTGAACCTCTACTCCAGTATCATGTTCATTTTCTTAATCACAGGAGTTAATAAAAATGCTGTGTGATCTCTTCTGATATTTTTTTCTATTATTTATACTAACTTCATTGAAACTTACTTTAAGGAGAGCTGCAGCAGTTAACCCTCATTCAGAGTTTGTTCCCATCTGGATACTGTTTCACTTTGCCAGTAAATTCAGCCAATGTCATCTTCGATAATCATCATAGTGATTTCGCAGTCTTGTTGAGCAGGTGAAGGTGGGACACTTGTC
The DNA here is from genome assembly GCF_020740795.1 of Apus apus. Taxonomy (NCBI): domain Eukaryota; kingdom Metazoa; phylum Chordata; class Aves; order Apodiformes; family Apodidae; genus Apus; species Apus apus. The sequence continues at coordinate 75,102,604 of NC_067285.1, read as the reverse complement.
TAGAAGCACTTTCAAGGACAGTATTTCTAACATTTTTAGTCCAAACTCTGTTTGATTTCCTTGAAAAAAAATCCACAGCCCACACCCTGTCGTTAAGGTAAACCTAAAGCATTGCCATGATGATTTCCACTGTTTTTACCAAATAAAGTTTAGGCTGAATTGGAAATAATTGCTATAGTTTCTTTTGCTGGTGTGGGCATAGATGTGCATCTTATAATGGTTTTTCACCCACCTTCTGGTGTATCACCACAGCTTCACTAATCTAGGGTATCCTTCTCTCACTTGGCAACTCTATGTAGATTGCATGAGATGCTGACATGCCACCAATAACCACATCACAGCAATAGGAGCTGTAGTTCATCAAGATTGGATCTGAAGAGCAATGGAGGTGGTGCTCATGATCATTTCAGCTATGCACTTTTGGGTTCCGGCTGGCATTATGGATATGGATTGAAGACTTGTTAGATTTCAGAGTGTGTTGAGTTTGCCTGCAAGCACTTGCAGTGCACTTTTCTCTGAAAGGCATCAAATTTGTGCAGCCCACCACCTCTCCCTGGTGTGACAGCAAAGCATGGGTTGTGGGGCTGATCCGGAGATTACTTTTAAAAAAGCAACTCTAATGTGGGTACAACTGCTACAGCAGATACAATTGTTTCTTCATCACCATTACAAAGGCAATTAATTGCATAAAAGAGTAATCTAAAACTAAACAAACAATATAAGTAAATCTACGTAAAACCTATAGAAAATAACAAATTTTCACTGTAGCCTCACATGAATATGTCTTTTCAATGAGAAGTCAACCTTCTACACAGACTAAAAATTTCCACATAAAGATTGTCTATATTTCAATTGGAAAAATTGCTGTAAAATGACATCACAGAATCATAGAATGATAGGGGCTGGAAGGGACCTCTGGTAAGAGTTTAGCCTTAGTGAAATTAAATAAAAATTAAGAAAATTAAAAATTAAGAGATTGAATGTTACCAGTTTTGTATGCAGGCAGCGCTCAGAACTTCTTTGTGAAACCTGAAAGACATAGAAAAAAATCAAAAATGTTCAGATTGATTAGGCAGCGATGGGACCGTAGGACCAGGCAAGGTAACGTTCCAGGAAGCCTGAAAATAAATTAAGTGGAAACAGTATTTCCTCTCCTATTGCTGCAGTAATGTGGAAGCTTCTCTTTTGTGTTCAGCAAAGATGTTTTCTGCTTAATTTGTTTTAGAAGTGCAGATCTCCGAGAAGGAATTCTGTCTAAAATACACACCACTCAGTACACAAGTAACTACCAGAGAAGATCCTTCTTGTTAACAACCCAAGTATCAGATTTCCAGTAAGAAAAGCTGTCAGGACAGGATTCTTCACCATCTAAGCATAGTTACAACTGAATAAATGAAAGAGAACAGTGTCTCTGCAGACAAGCTAATATATACAGAGTAAATCAATATGTGAGAAAACAGCTGTGCTTAAAAGCATTCTTAACATAAATCTTTACTTTGAAAGCATAAGGTGTAAGTAACCTATACAGATTAATTCTCCCACTTAAACACAGGTGATTTTTCCCTCTTGGGGTCTACAACTTCATTTTTGGGGGAGTATCTCTAATTATTTTGACATCATTGGAAGAGGATTGTAAGGGGGAAAGTATTTTTTCCTTCATAAAATGTAGTGAAGAAGTATACATGAATGATTGCTATACTTTTCACAGTAGAATTTTTTTTTTTTTTAATTATATAATAAGGCCATGATACAAGGCAAAAACATTCAGGAAAAAGCTCACTCAAATCCATACTTCAGACAGCATCAATATTAAATAGGGCTTAATGTGCAGCTGTTTCTTTCAGCTTTAATTTAATTTAATTTTGGTTAGAACAGACACTGCACAGTTGTAACCCCAAAATGCCATCTCTAATTATTCTCTGTTCATATTTTTTCTATTGTGGATGCTCAATTTCAACTCATCACCTTTGCATTTTTCAGAGCAGCTGCAGCACCCCTCAAGTCTTCCTCCCTTTTCTCTGTCTATTTTCTCCAGTCCCAGAATTCAGGACAGCTTTGCAATGAGCTGACATGCAAAAGAGTAATTATCTTTCAGACACAGTCTGCATGAGGAATTAAGACATCAGTTGAAGACTGGAAATCCAGCACTAGCCTAACTATCAATTTGTGCTCAAGCACTTGACCCAGCTATAGTGCATGAAGATTAGACATGATATCCATTAGAGATTTAGTTGTTCTGATTGACAGCCAGGTCTTTTATACCTGAGTTGATGTTTGGGTATGCACAGATAGAGCACAATCACTTTGACATTGATGTTAATTGATTTAATGTTAGTTAAAATGTTAGTTTGTAAAAAATAAAAGAAAGAAAGGATGAAAAAAGGCAGAAGATGCAGAAAAGTCTCCTGTGTATTGTAAAATCTTTTCTGTGCCATTTTAAGTGACACATGTAGGTTATTGTGGGGGTTTTTCTTACTTTTTCTAATTACTCTACTCTTCCCTGAGTGACTGCACATTTAAACTTCCTTCAAAGTACTAAACCCTTTATTTTACTGATCTTAAGTCTTTCTGGTGGCTGTTGACAGTTGACTTGCTTGAGATATTAGCCCCAAGACATCTTATAAAAAGGTACTAAGTGGTGCCGTAGACAGCAGGAGGAGCACTTACTGCTCTGTAAACTAAAGTTGATTAATGATGGAAGGAAATAATGCAGTTAACTATTCTAACTGAAGGAAGGTGCAAATAGCTCTGCTAAAAAGTATGCTTCATTTCAACAGTATCTAACCTTACACAAAAACACATATGTAATAATTATATTGTCTGAGCTGTTATTAGGATAATGCACTGAGACTACTTGTGATAAGCCCCAGTGAAGAATTATAATCAGACATATGAATCAGTTTTACTCAGGAGTTTTTCTTCTTCAAAAAAAGAAACTCCAGCAAGACCTTTTCATGCTAAGTATTGAGTGCTGTAGATTCCTAAGTCCTGAAAGTATAAAACAAAGGGAATTGTCAAATGAAAAGAGAAGCAAAACTTTGTAATTATCCTAAAAAAAAAAAAAAAAGAAGTTTATTTAATTGATGTCAGTGGAGTGAGGTTTTTATTTTAGATATTTTACCATTGACAAGGTGGACAAAATGTCATAGCAGTGTGACTGCCTGGACCTTCTCCAAAGTAATAGGTATTAGTGGAAAGCCATAAAGGCTGCTTGGAAACACAAACTGTGAAGTCAAGAAATATTTAATTATACCATATATTCTTTAACAGCTATTCTAATTTGGTTGGTATTCGTTATGGGTAAATAATGTTTTCTTGTGTGGAAAGAACAGCAAAAGAGGAGTTCAAGTAGCATAGGCCCTGTGGCAATAGTCAGGAAAAGACTGAATTTCATCCTTTCAGCCTCACAGCTGAGGAAAAAAGTCACAAGTATCTTTGAGTTCTCTGCTTTATGTATCAGCCAATTTATCTTTATGGTACTTTACTGGAAACTTTAAGTCTTTATGCATCTTCTTGCAGTCCAGCATTAAGTACTTTGAAAATATTTTTCTGTTTTTTTTCCTGGTTTTCTTTTTTTTATTTTTGATACTTCTGTGGATTATTATCCTATTGCTGACTTCCTCATACATAAAACTGCAGATTTTGCAGTTTGCTTGCTCTCTCTCATGTGTAGCATTATCTAAAATTGATTTGGTATTAAAAGAATTTAGTTTGGATTGTTTCCATTGGTTTAATTTCTGAAATAAGACCTGCTGATGCAGCATTATGTTGTTTCACTATCAAACCTATGTAACTGCCTTTTAGTTGGAATTTTATGAGCTGCATAAGGGGAAAAAAAAGAAGTTTCACATTATCTATTCAGGTGCCACATAGCTACAGGAAGGCATTAACACATGGCTGCAGCACTCTACATGCAGTAAAAGCAAAAATACAGCAGCACTGTTGTAAAATACTTGCTAACAAGTTTTTGAGGCTTATGCTATAGAGTAAAGAAAGAGGCCATAGCAATGAAAGTGAAAGTGCTTACCCTGCAACAGTCATAGAAAGAAGCAATGTCCTGAAGACACCTCACACATTTCTAAGTATTTCCTTAGCAATACTAGGGAGAGGAAACACAATAATATAAAAGGTTTAATATATATTTGTCAGAAAGTCAGCGTTCAGCAAATCTGATTCCAAGTCAATCTTGCATTCACTGCCACAGTAAAAGATATCTGGTTTCCTACCAGGGAAATCTTAACCATTTAGATGACATATCATAAATGCAGTAGCAGTTCAGAGCAGTTTGCAATGAGAACAGAAAAAAAAAAAAAACAACAAACAATAACAAGCATTAATAAATTTATGGCTTTGGTTTTGTAATGTAATGAAGCGTGACTGTTCAGTTTAGGCCAGGACTTCTAACGACCTTGTGGTGTGACATATAAAGTGCCAGTGATGGTGTTCTGTTAATCGGGAAACTGAGGAGCACAAGAGGCATGGTTCAATTCCCACACACAAAAAAACTTTCCTCCCTATTAATTACAATCTAAATAAAGTATTTTATTCTCAAAACATGGTAACTTCTCTAAACTCTTCATCCACAGAAAACGAATACATTAAAACACTGTGCATTTGTATGTTTCCTTAGAAAATACTAGATGCCCTAGTGATAAAGAGCATATAAATGACTAGTTATATAAATCTGCCGTGTGTCCTGCATGTCCTAAGAGTAATCAATCCTCATATTTTTCAAGACACAACAAGCTGTATTTGCTGGTGTCTATGTGGTTAATGAACACCATCCAGCTAGATTTTTATCAGATTATACCTATTGATGAAATCCAGTTTCAGCCTAAACTAACCAAACTATTTGTAATTAAATATACCATCCAAGTAGATTGATATAATCTAGCAATTGGTTAACACCTGAAGGCTTGGAAAGGACCTTGAAGGGCACTGTGAGAAGAAAAAAAAAAGAGCCTAACCTAACTATTTGTTCATGGGATGACTGGGAATTAGGGAGAGCTGCACTTCTAAGAGAACCTCTACCATTTCCATGACTTACTCTCTTGAACAAAGTGTTGTGTTTTCCCTTGACACCCCAAGGTTAAAACTAAAGTGTGATAAACAGCGTGTAGCAAGAGCTAAAACCAATGGCAGAGCAGAAATGTCAAGGCAGTTTTTTCATCTAACTGAGAATATTAAAACTTCTTGCTTGGGGGTAAAGGCCTTGTTTCAATGGAAGGGTCACGACTAGTGAGCATACCAGACAGCATAGTGGTGGCATATGGAGCATTTTAGTTTTGGGTCATTGGGTTCAACTTTGTCCTAGCTTTCAGTAGCCAGTAGTAATTACCATCTGTTGACTATTAGTGACTATATGAATTGGTTGTCTGTCTAAATCCTAGTAAAATTATTCCCTTTCACAGACAAAGACTGTTCCAGATTTTGTTAGCTATTCCTCCACCTTTTTGATCCCCTCCAGGTTTGGGGGGACACCTCTCAAGAAATCATCCTCTCTTCCACAGAATTGTGCCCTACAGGAAGGATTCAGGCTTGTTAGGGAGAATGTGTGTACTGGTTCTTGTCATGTGGTACCTGCTGTGCAGATTAAAAGGGAAACATTCATGCTCCAAGGCTGTAAGTCTGGCCATCTTCTATAAAGTCAGAAACTTTAAAGCTAGAGAGGAGCATGAAAACCGTCTCATCAAACCTCCTGCATTTCACAAGCCATATCACACAACAGTCAAATAAGCTCTATACTCTTTCAATACTACTTTGAGCTATAGCACTCCTATTCTGTGCTTTTCTAGTCTTATTGATAGAACAGTATTTTCCTAAATAAATTTATAAATAAATTACTGTTGCCATTGATAACCTGCACCTTATTTTGAGACTGAATTTCTTGAACTGCAACTTTCAACTAGGTGATTTGTTATCAAGAGCCAAATATCACCAGAGAACTCTTCTTCAGGTAGGTAATGCATGCCATGCTTAACTCCACTGAATTTTTTAGCTTCTAAAGGCAAGTGTGTCTCAAATTTCAAATACTTCATAGATGTTTTTAAAAGTATTTTGATGAAACAAAGAAAATTTTCAACTTCTATTCTGAAGACAGCTGGGATTTATATTGCAATAATCAGGGAACGTCACTTTCTTACTTTATGTCTCGTCTTTCTTTTTAGGGCTGATGTGTAAGCATTTTAGTAACATCAGCACACTAGAAATTAATTTTGCCTTTAAAGCCTACAAGACACTGCAATTCATGTTGCAATGGTGCGTTGCAGTCTTAAATTAAGTTGCATTTGGCCTCTTTAATATTAATCAAATACGGTCCCATATGACAAAATCCAAACTTACGGACTTTATTAACCACTTTTCACCCTCTAGGTGTCATGTGAAATCTTGCTGTGATTATGGCTTTTCAAAGCATTCTTCCATAATTACCATGTGTTTCTTACTCTTCAGGTTTTACTCTTAACATTTTAATACCTTATATGACAAGTATTTTCTGAGATGCTTTGTTAACCAGCTTTGAATACATTTAATGTGAGTTCTTTTAGTTCTCAAAGGTTCTATCACTTCTTCTAGGATTATAAGAGGTACCATTAAAAACCATAATTCTGTATACAGATAACTGTGGCACAAGCCAAATGGAAGCTTTAATTTACATTGTGTTTCTGGGACTCTCCTATACTGATTTTTTTTCAGGAGTAGATAGTTATTAGAGTAACAATTAACACCTGTCACTTGATATAAGGAATCTGAACAATTCTTGCTTTTTCCCATAGTAGTAGAACTGTATAGGAAGATCCTTTTGTGAGAAGGAAGGCTTACCTTGTGTCAGCAGGTTTGAATCAGGTTCAGCAGTGAACATGGCTTGCTCTTCAGTCCTTCTGTAGCAAAAGCCTGGAAGGTCCAAACTAAACTTCATGGTTGCTGCTCCTGAGGTTAGCAAACTGGTATTTGCATGTTGTGCTGGCCAGCATGGGAGGAGTCCCGGAAAGCAGACACAGCCTTGCAGTAGCTGAGATCAGTGCCATGCATGATCCTTGATGGTTCTGTTCTACCAGTCAGAGGTAACTCAAGTGGTAATAGGGAGTCAGATTATTAGTGCTAGCCTCTTCTTTTGCTCACCATCTGTCCTCCTAAAATAAAAAATACACTTCCTCATTAAAAACACTTATTTCAAAATATTGGGCATAGGAATTATTCCACAACATTTTAGCAAAAAAAAGTTCTACAAATGTAGTTTCTGATACAAGTTTTTCTCATTGCTCTTATTTCTTCATCTCTACAACTAGCAACTAAACAGCAGCAGACATTCTTACCATCTCACTTAATATTTAAGTTCTATCCATTCAAGGTAGTTATCTGCTACCTACTGGATACCTCAAGGACATTCTTTTAAAACTAGTTTTACTCACAATCCAGGAACACTTGACAAGAACCCAAAATCTTTCTATGCAGCCCAAAACCAGGCTTTTCCACCGTAATGGCTCTAAAGAGAATCTACTGCTTTGTGGATGTTGTGTTGGTGAAACGTCTCCTTCACCATCAGGGGAGTAGGGGCTAAGAGTGTAGGAACTAAGGAGACCAGAGCTATCAACTCTTCAGAGCAGAGAGCTCATGCCCATAGAGATCCTCAACTAGCATTTCCAGGTCCTGCTGGATCCCCTAGCCCTTCCTACAGATGCACACAGAAACAGTAAATACTTCTGTGTCTATTCCAGGACCACTATAAATTCAAAGGCAGGGCAGCTTGTGCTCCTTCCAGGCATTTCATCCCTTGCTGAAAACTTGCTGAGCAAGTCTTTCAGAATCTCTGACTTCGTGCATCACCCAGAAGAAAGGTCCATCCAGCACACAGTTTTCTTCAGTCCCACCCCAACCCACTGCCCCCATAATAAAAGGGCACAACCACACCTTAACACAAAAACTTTGTCTTTCCTAGATTAAGCTCTATTTTTCCCACAGGCTTCTGGGACCAGGTACAGGTGAGAGCCGTAAAAATATCAAAAACATTTTCCTCTCCCTTTTGAAGTGATTGATGACTTCGAAATCAAGGTAACTTGTGCCAGGGATTCCAGTGATCAACCAGACTTTTACCACACTATTCAGACTCGTATTAGTCCTCTCTGTGCTGAGTCTTTATTGCTTCAGGAAAACACTATGAAGACTCTCCATCCTTCTTGCCCTCTGCTGAATGTCTTGTCTGCTGTTCTTAATGTCAAGAATGCTGAGTTATTGAAAGAAAAAAAAATAAAGAAGAAAAATATAATCCCATGCCCAGTGGATAGTGTTGCTGAGCTTTCCCAAGAAATGCTGATGTGCTCTTCTGACTGATACCTTTAAACTATCAAGTATCTTCACACATATTAAATCACCTCTGCACTTGCTGTCATGTTAGTTTGGAGACAACATCACTTTGAAGTGTTCTAAAAGATACGTTTTCATTTGTTCCAGTATTAAAAATGTGAAGCCTTACCTTTAAAGGATGAGGACAGTTTTCTGAAAACTGTCTGGGGGCTTTGGGGGTATTTGTATTTATGGCAATTGTTCCTGTCAATGCATAATGACAGCTAAGTATTTTCTACAGTGACTTTCACAACCAGAATCAATCAGGTAGCAGCATGAATACCCAGCAGTACATACACAGCCACAAATTGATTTACAGGCTCATTACTTGTCTCACTAAGTTAAGAGAGCAGCTCCTGTTAGTGACACCAGGAGATGCCTGGCATTCAACTGCTCATAAAATAATAAGACACAGAAATAAGACTGAATCTTTCAAACCAGCCAGCAGCTAGTGGGAAATTGCATTTAAAGCTAAGCTAATATAATGATTCAAGATTCCAGGGTGACTCTGATAAAACAGCACAAATCATCCATCTGGAGCCTGTATTATAGAATTAAACTTTAAATGGCTTGGAATTACAATGGAATTACTTTGCATTTATGTGTATCTGACAAAAATCTTGAGGAATAAAGAATATGTATAGCTTATATAAATGAGCAAATTCCTTTAAAATTTGCAGCCATTTTTATAATAGCAAGATATTGCTTGATTTTTGCCTTATTTGTTCATAATTTTCAGGCTACATGTCCTTTTGATAAATATAAATACCTACTCTGCATTCTAAGACTTCTTTGAAGCCCAAGTATTTAAGTGATCTTTCACTATTCAACAAGTTTCATGCGGCTTGCTACCTGTCATCACTGCCCTCAGACTGCTAGCTTGCCATGTTCTACCACCAAGTCTACGTTCTGTACTTCAACTTGAAAGGTGAGTCTGTCTCCTGAACATCAAAGGCTGACACTTTAGAGCTTTTATGTTACCACTTGTGCTCTCCCTGACACAGACGAATAAAGACTTTGCACTCGAGCTCACTAGAATCAGCTTTAAAACAGCAAATCTGTAATAGCAATTTTATGCTCTTTTGCTAGCCTAGCCCCAGTATCTCTTCTCCCATTTTGCCATTGTTTTTGGTGTTCCTCCCCTTAACTCCATTCAGGACTCTTCACTGCTGTCAGAGCAATGAATTGGAAATCAGAGGGCAGCATGAATGTGGCACATTCTCTGCTGCTAAGTTAACTTTTGCTCAGTAAACTCATGTGGTAGATAGGTAACTGGCATCATGTGGTCTGAATGCTCAGCTGCCATTCCTGGCAAAGCAGAGATATTTCAAAAATATATTTTTGAAAAAAAATTTATTCCTTCCCTTCTTCAGCAATGAGGTGATTCAGGATTTTAATGGATTTTCTGAACATTGTCATTTACGGTGCAAAACATAAACCCTTACTAAGAGAGGCAGTCGTTCAGCTGGCATCATCTGTTCGGAAAATTAGCAAGACAGTATGTGTAATCTCTCCAATAGTTACCTTCTCTAGTTTTCTGGATAAGTCCATAAGCTATATTAAAATACCATCTTCCTCTAAAACTTCCAAGTTTAAAGCAGCACCAAATACCAGACTCTATATTTAGTTTAATTTCATTTCAACAGAGAAGGTTACTTGACCGAAGAATCATAGAATGGTTAAGGTTAGAAGGGACCTTAAAGATCATCAGGTTCCAACCCCGCTGCTATAAACAGGGACATCTCACACTAGACCAGGCTGCACAAAAACCTCATCCAATCAGGCCTTGAACACCTCCAGGGAGGGGGCTTCCACAGCCTCCATGAGCAACTTATTCCAGTACCTTACTGCCCTCATGGTGAAGAATTTCTTCCTGATGTGTTACCTAAATCTCCCCTCATTCATGCCAGTGCCTTTTGGTTTTTTGCTATTCCCCATCTTCAGCTCCTACCCTGTCCTAGCTCTTTATTTGGTGCTTAGATATTATCTTTACAGCTTGTGTTTTCTTTCAGGAATAGGCATCTTCTTTACCTCATCACATTTACTGAAAGATTTTTTGATAATTCTGTAGGCATTAAAATCACTAATATTTAGCTGTGTGAAATATGAAATAAGAGTCTGTATGAATTAGCACTGTGTATTAGAGCAGCACTGTGCAAAGTTTAATGCAAAAAGCTAGAAAAATAGAATTTAAGTCCCACCTTTGTAGTTATTTTACTGAATATACAAATTGCTTTTTCTTGCCTTTGCAAGCTTTATGAAGGGCACTGTGGAAAGGACTTAAAGACCAAGTGTCCCAGTTAATAAAGAGAAAACAAGAGCTTCCAGAAAAAAAATAATTTTCTAATTTATTACTTATACTGTGTTTATAAAAACATTCCTTTGTCAAGAAGCAAGTCACGACCATGCTAAATGCTGTGCAAACTTCAAAACCAGCTTCTGGCACAAAAATTCCACAACTTAGGTATAAGATTAGAGACAACAGGTGGATACTGATGGTAAAAAAGACTGCACATTTCCAAAACCTGAACTTTTAGTTTCCCAATTAGAAGTAGAAGTGATTCCTGGATGAGACAGAAATGAAATTCTACTGATCAGGATTAACAACAGTGGTCCTTCTATATCAGTAATATATTTAAGAAGGACAGTGAAGCGCCTTTGTGGCTATTTATGACAATTCTCCAGTGTAAGGCAGGCTTTGTAGGTCAAGGCATAAAAGTACCCTTTGAAAACTGAACAAGCGGGCAATAAAGTCTATTGCCACATTACGGTTGACAATGATGAAACACAAGCCTCTTGTTTGCACTAAATGCTTCTGCTACAAGGAAAATGCTATTTTCTTCGGGACTTTATTTTATGCCACAAACCAGAAAGTTTCCGCTTGAGAAAATCTATCTCCCTGCTGTATGTCATTCCTATTTCCTCAAATAAATAAGAACTGTTCTTAATCCAGCTAAATGTTCCTGCTACAAGATTACATGTTCCTAACAGCATGTACTGCATGTTAGCAGTCCATCAAAAAACATGCCCATCTTTCAAGCAAGTCATTCTGAGAGATCAGAATCTTCTTCCAGTTTCAAGCATATAGTATTTTTACTGTTTTCAAATGTTCAGTTTCATGTTTCTGCTGCCTATTAAGGAAAATGCTGGCTGTCATCTATCTGTGACACTTCTCTTTCCTCTACCCCATGCACAAGCTTAACAAACAAAGTATTTCTCCTGAGAATATAGTTTGATTGGGAAAATGTATAAAGTGCCACTTCTGAGCCCCCTCATATGGACTGGATTGTGCTTAGACAATATTGCTGTTATCAGTTAGCACTTTGACAATTAGCCAAGCACAGGACTCTGGCCTCCTGCAGCAGGTGATGCAGAACTTTCAATTACATCTTTCTATTTCCCACAGCGCAATACTGAATTAATAATACATTTAGGGAACTCTGATGTCAGGCAGATAGAAATGAAGATATGGATCAGCTGTAATAATAAAAGCAGAAGGGAAAACTTTAGATGAACTGTAAAAGAGCCTTATATATAGCCGTATATCCTGTGAGACAACATTAAGGCACAGATAACCTTCATCAAACTAGACCTGTTTTACACATTTGCCACACAAAGTCTCATAGCTATACTTTCAGAGCTTTCATGCAGCTCATTAATTCCAGCATGATTAGGTGTTGGTATGTACTCAAAGTAGGCACTGATTTTTCTAATTTAACACACAGATGGTTCTCTGAACCCTCCTTTTAACCACAACTTCATTCTCTGCTACCATGGTAGAGGCAGCTTTGGTCCTTGAGCCTCCAAGCCCTCATGAGCCTCCAAGATTTTTGCAGTTTTACCTGTAGGACATAAACAGTTTGGGAATGGGGCACCAATTTTAGATATTCCCAGTTTGTGTGCTCTATGGTGAATTCATGCAATAGTTTATCTTCTTACAGATAAGAGTCTGGGATGGAAGGGGGGGTGGGGGAAATTAAAAATGCCTACACAGAAATGGCCGGTCTTACCAGGACATGTCTGAGTTTCCCCTTTTTGCTGTGGGACCTCTCCTGGTACTGCTGGTGATCACTGCATGGTACCTGCACCTAAGAAAGGCAAGACCGCTGGATGGAGAAGTAGCAAGCTCAAGAAAAAAACGTAAAAAAAAAAATTTCAGAAGTTGTGTCACATTATGCTTGTTAAAATGTCATTTAAAGTAGGTTTTGTAGGCAAGAAGCACATATGAGAAGGGACAATTGTGTGTTTTTAAAGGCAAACCTTACTAAAGGTACTTGAAGAGACTGACAGGTAAAGAATCGTGAAGGTGGCAAAAGACCTTCAAGATCATCAAGTCCAATCATCCACCCTAGAAACCCTAACCACTAAACCATCTTATGAAACATCATGTCTACCCCTTTTTTGAACATCTCCAGAGATGGTGACTCCACCACGTCCTCAGGCAACTTGTTCCAATGCCTCACCACCATTCCTTCTGTGAAGAAATTTATTGTAATATCCAGCCAGGATCTCCCCTGAAGCAGCTTGACCCCATTTCTTCTTGTCTTATCGGTGGTCACCTGGGAGAGGAAGCCAATGATCATCTCACTACAATCTCCTTTCAGGTAATTGTAGAGGGCAATGAGGTCTATATTAACATCCTTATATAAATCTGGAGCTGGTCACCATTCCTACAACTCTTACATCTATATGTGAAATGTGGGTATTTCCTTATCCTTGTTTTGCATAATCTGTATAACTGTCTCTAGTTATTCTGTGAATGCATTGATCCATTAATAGTATTCTAACTTGGCATTGCTGCAATACAGCAGCTGATTAATACCGAATTCATACCTCTCTTCTTACACAGTCTTACCTCTTTAACAAAATACAGCTGTCATTCAGGTAACCACAGTTAGTTATATGAAGTAACCTCTCATCTTTGTCCTGTAATGTAAACCCTGAAACAGCAGATGGGATATGTGAAATGGAAACATAGGGTAACTCAATTAAAAAAAACAAAAACACAAATTCCCCATTTACTCTACTGTGTCCACCATCTCCATAGCTATCTACTGCAGCTACAAGACAGAAACATGCTACTGCATAACCTCATCACTTAATTTTTTCATGCACATTGCAGGTGTTCTGTAACTCAACACTCATTTCTTCTCCTCAGTCTTCTGTAAGAGGCACCAGTTTGTAAAAAGTTCCTGTATGAAAAATGCGAAATACAATGAAAAAAAAAAATTAAAATTATCACTAAAGAGAAAAATAGGCACTGACATTTTCCTTGCTCCCATTTCCCTTTTCTCTGAAGGCCATTTTGAATCATCAATCAAACCTGACTCTGACAATTCCGTGATTCCATGATTTACTCCTGTTTCCTTCTCTATGCAGATGGATCCTGCTAGAAGCAACAAATACCTGTTTACACAGATAACAAAGAACAAGCCAAAGAACTATAAATCATTAAGTGCCAAAGAAGCTCTTCAAAATACAAGAAACAGCAACATCTGTTGCTGTACTTCTCCCATTTCAAATTGCTTTCTAGTAGACTGAAAATTTAGGCAAACAGCTCTCCAGAATAGACTGGAGTTGTCCAGGCAAAAAAAAAAAAAATCAATATTTCTTAGAGTTGGTAAAGTCTCATAAAGCTCCCAAAAAAATATTACACATTCAGGAAGAGACCTCTATCTTTCCAGGCACACCTATTCAGTCCTCAGCAGTGTGACAAGTGGTTCTTGATTCTTGTCTCTCGTAGCTAATCCGGGTAATGATGCCTTTAACAAGAAACTGAAATGAAACTTCATGACTGTGAAGGAGTGGCTGAATGGAGTGCATCCTCTTTCCCAGCCCATCAGAGCTAAATCCCATGCCCTCTCAGACCCAGCTGCATCCCAGCCCAAAGGATTTTCCCATCTGAGGTCTGACCAGCAGCAAGATTCAGATACAAACACACACAGTACTAGCACTGCCTCTCACACAGACAAACACAGGCAGAGCCTTTCCTGGCATCCACATTAACTCCAGTGTTATGCCCACAAACCTAAGCACAGGTAGCCAAGGCTTGCTCCTCCTCTTCAGCTGATCAAGTTGGAAGTTCACTCATGAGAACAAACACATTCTTCCTCACTCTCTAGATTCTCAAGCATGCCACTTTCTAATGGATAACACAAATTTAATTTCCTCTAACATCCAAGCCCAAACCCTTGGCTCTTCAGCTGGTCACCAGTTGAGATCTTGGAACTTTCCAGATGCAGAACACCTCCTGCTCTCCAGAGCAGGTTGAAGTTCACCAGCACATTACACAAATACACACACACACAGAGGACTGAAGTTCACTGAGGAAACACACACACACGCACAGACTTTCTCACTGCTGGCACCCGTGGCCTCTTTTCCAGTTGCTGACACTTGGACCTCTTACATGCCTCTTACGTATGTGTGGGCACACAGTGTAGAGAGTGAAAATACAGAGAAAATATTTAATAATAGGTCTTAATAGTAAGAAGAAAAGCCTGCAGCGATCAGGTGCTAGGCTCAGGCTTGACAAGTGTGCTGTCAGCTTGCTTGGAAGTGACCAGCTTCTTTTATCCCCCCTTCTCTCCACTTCTCAGTGCTCATTCTTCTCCCATCTACCTTAACTCACCTCTAGGTCACCTCAGCCTCGTACAGAATTACTGACAAGGTTGTACTTAGGTGTTGCTGACTTTCAATATTGCATTTCCCAAAATTTCCCCAGTGCTCCTCTGAAATTGTGTGTGAAGTGTGACCATCTCTCAGATCACTTCCACTTTAAAAATGGTGAAATCCTGTCCTTCCTCAAGTGGTTACATGTAGCGTTCTGAGCCTCTTGATCCATTACTTATGTTCAGCAGTAAATTGTGTTGAGTCCTGCAATTTCTTGAGCTCTGCTCAACTAGCCAAACCCCATGTCAGGGCCTGCACACCTGAACAATGACTATTTGGCAAAGTGTTTACCTTCATGCATAAGTTGAACCCCATGCCTAAGTTGCACTGAATTCCTCAGTGGCTACCTCCTATTATATATATATATATACATATATATATATATTTATATATAAAATCAATTAAAATAAAATATTCAGATGGTATTGGTGCAGTAACCTACAGAGAAAAATTGCAACATTAGTGCAATTAATCCTAACTCCACAGAAAAAAAAAAAAATAACAACTATGTTCCTGTTACCTCTCTCCATGTAGGAATACCATTGTATTATCCATTGTTTTTTTGATGCTTATGTACCTCTGATACAATGCAGACATAATCTTTAATAAATTTTAATGACTGCTGTACTCATATCTGCAAACATTCAACCTGATATACCAGTCAGAAGGCATCTGAGAACAAAGTTGTCATAAGTCTCATCAAAGTTCAAATTTACTTGAGTGCAAATATCTATCTATCTATCTATCTATCTATCTATCTATCTATCTATCTATCTATCTATCTTATAGATATATTTATATTTGTGTGTATTTAGTTTAGCCATCATCTGTTCAAAGCAGACATAATTTTTCCCAAGAGTTTCCTAGGGGATTTTTTAAACATTATGTAGAAGCAGCCCTTTACTACTTTAAGAGTATACTGTATGCTGTCAGGAAGTTACTTTGAGTTAGGTTTTTGACAACTTATGTTTTATATTTTACATATTATGAGGCAGAGAGCTTTGTACCCCAAACTGGAAATAATTTTACTATTACATGCAATACATTTAATTCCCTTCATCAGTACAATTCAACAACATATTCTGTTTATTTTTGCCATCTTCAGTCATTTCAGTTTAAAATATGACCAAGATTACTGAACTCCTTCAGCTGTTTATTGCATGAGCCATCTGGTATCTGGGCACAAGGAAAGAATAAACATGCACTGGGACATCCAGAGCCTACAGCAGCATGCACAGCTTCCAGTGACAGCCAAACTGTTTTTCTCAGCAGAGATGGGGAAAGACAGGACTTCATTAACAAGTACACATAGTTTGTATAATATTTGGGGTGAAAACGCAGCTTCAAATCTGCATAACTTTACACTGTTTGCAAGACTGATATAGAAGTGAGAAAATCCAATGTGTGAACACAAAGGCAAAGCCACTAACTGAAAAGATTTTCTCTCTCACAATATTACTGCAGTTAATTATGGATCTCAATACTGCTAGAGTAGCTGGGATTGAAATATCTTACATAGCATCCAAGCCAGGAAATTTGTGAGTAATTTTAAAAATCCTCCTCCTTGTGTAAACACTTCATATGGTAAAGTGACCTAGTCAAGTGAGAGTTTGCCCTCTAGTCCTGGCCTGTGCACTCAGCTGGCAGAGTAATAGACTGTCTGCCTGGAAGGACTGGCCTTTAGTTAATGGCTCAGACGTGCAGCTTGAAATCTGCATATGGATCAAGCAGAGTTTCATTCTCTGCAGCCGGTGATTGTTCAGGGGAATTGCTACGATGGCATATTACCTGTGGGAGAAGAGTCTTCGTCTCGCTAGGAGTGTACTTACTCAGATGTACATTGCACATAGAGATGGAAAATACTCTTAGAAGACCATATCGTGAAACCTTGACAGTAAAAGTCATTCTATTTTAAAGAAAGTCAAGCATAATTAAGCATAATGTCTTCTATAATTTTGATCAATACACTTTTTATAATAATGAAGGCTTTTTACCTAAAGAAGAGCCTGCTGATAATATTCAAGGGTATTACAAATCCAGCTATCCAACAGGTGGAACAGTTAGTGGTTTTACATTTTCTTGGGGGTTTTTGGCCATAAGGAAAGCTCAGATCCAAAAATGTCCCTGCTTTTGTTTAATGGAAACAAGGCAAGTCTCCCTGAACAGAGAAAAAATAATGTTTCTCACATTAATAATTTATTATATGTACAAACAGATCTGAAACCCCTGCAACATGCTTTCTTTAAAAAAAAAAAAATAATGTTGCAACTGATTGAAATGAAGGTATTTAGAGGGATTATGTGTTCTTTTTAAATGTAGTTTGGATATTTACTTAATCTGGAACTGAAGATCAGTTTTCTCTGCATGCAAACTCCTGAATTGTCAAGGAAAAAGTAATCTCAAAGGAAAAACCCAGTGATGGTTAATAATACAGTTCACATATGAATGCTAAAGAAGCAGCAGATGTAAAGGCTTCAGGTAAATTTGAACCAGACAGAAAAGCTGATCAGAGATACTCATGTAAGGCACATATACAAAGACAATGACAATTTTTGTATGTAGGATCTCAAGCATGTAAGAAATAAAATAAAACAAAACCAAAAAAGTTTTTAAGCTAACTTTTCTCCAAGTGGAATGTGAACTGCTTGTCCTCCCCGATTTTCTATCAATGTAGAGCATAAACAGGAAAGACAGGATGACCTGAAATACTATCTATTTCAGAATTGTTGAAAAAATGACATCTTACTTCCATTAAACTCTTTCTTTCTCACACATGCATAATACGTACACACAGATCTTCAGCTGTCTCTAATCACAGGCAAGGTAGGCTGTTTTCTAGAATTCTACCCTGAGACGTCGCAGACTGGGTATGGCTTTGCTGTATACACTACTGAAGCTAGAAACTTTGGCACAGCAAAGGCTGTCAAATGTAGCTCCACTTGCAGTTCCAAAATTCAGCCTGCAACCCCTTTCCATAGCAGCATCTAGGTAGTTCTAGCATATTTCCTACTGATGTTTATCTGGTTGAGAATTATGGAGATGGTGCAGCACACTGCACCAAAACAGATACACTATTTGAACTACTTATCCAACAGGCTGGAAAGAAAAAGGAGGCTGGTTGTACTGGTTTTAAGTACTCATAAGTGGTGGGTTATGGCTGCCACAGGAGCAGATAAATAAAGCCTGGAAAGAGCAAGAGATAAAAATCAAAGAAATACATCACTGACTGAAGGAGAAATGACCAGAAGGCAGATGAAAACAGGATTATTTCAGAGGCAAACAAATCTATTTGAACTTCTGAGGGGAAAACAGTTTACCATGGTGTCAGGTGTGTGTGGAAAAAAGAACAAGTTAGACCAGAGAAGCAAGTAAGCTTCAGCATATGTGTTTGTATTGGTTATAACTCAGGTATTCACCTCCATCTGAGATGAATCCAGAGAGTGTGCACATTGGTCGAAGGTCAGTTTTTATGTCCTTGAAAATTTCTCTTTCTCAGAACAAGTCTTCAATCTTAAGACAAATCAGTCTTATCAATCACTGCATAAAATACTAATATAATATTATTTCTCATGCATTGGAAACAATATTAATCCAGGATTGACATCTACCAGGTTTTACACAATTAGGTAGAAGGTTAGTCAAAGAGGAAGCCCAGTAAGAGTGTCCATCTGTTTGTATATCAGTAGGTTCCATGAATACAATGGCTTTACATGTTTTCCAACTTAACTCAGCATTTAAAAAGCAGAGAGATGAAGCCAAGTTTTTACTTTTCATTAACCGACTTGGCAATTGCTGTACTATTTTTCAGTATAATTCACTGCTACAAATCTTTTAAAACTGAAAAGCATTTGCACTGAAACTGAAGGGCATACACATCACCATGATTAGGCTGTCCCTCGGCTCTGAAGAGACAAAATATTTTCCATTTTCTATAGAGGAGAGATGACTCAGACACAAACCAAAACAAAAGAATAGTTTCAGGCAGTACTATGCTTTTAAATTGCTCTCCTGCTTACACCTTCTCCTACACAAACTGGTTTTTAAATGCCTTAGAGTATGAGGTCGTACTGCAGCAAAAGATGTCCACCATATTTTAAGAGGTATAACAGTGACACCTGGTGCACCAAAATTGCGTGGCAGGGCGCAGCAATCTTCAGCAGCCTATTTTCATTTCTTCAAATAGTGAGGCAAAAGTCATTGCCAGCAAGTTTCTGCAAACTGAACTTAGTAAATGAGCTTCAATTTTACTTTTTATCAGGTTGGCATTAGTTTCTTAAATCTTGGTCAGACAAAACAAGACAAACACTTACTATTAGGGAGAGGAATAAACAGCAAAGGAAGAATTGCAACTTTTGCTTGATTCTGACCTCTCTTTAAGAAAGAGAGATCCACCATGCTGTCCTGGCAGGCATTTTCATATTACCATTTGGGTCATTATTTCAGGTGCCTCTGAGACCTGAGGAGAAGGACTTGGCAGAGGTAGTAGATGAGAAGCTTGACATGAGCCACCAGTGTACTCTCGCAGCTCAGAGAGCAACTGCATCCTGGGATGCATCAAAAGAAGTGTGGCCAGCAGGGCCAGGGAGGTGATTCTGCCCCTCTACTCTGCTCTGGTGAGACCCCACCTGGAGTGCTGTGTACAGTTCTGGTGCCCTCAGCACAAGAAAGATACAGACCTGTTGGAAAGGGTCCAGAGAAGGGCCACCAAGATGACCAAAGGGCTGGAGCACCTCTGCTATGAAGACAGGCTGAGAGAGCTGGGGCTGTTCAGCCTAGAGAAGAGGAGGCTCCAGGGAGACCTTATAGAGGCCTTCCAGTACTTGAAAGGGGCCTACAGGAAAGCTGGGGAGGGGCTTTTCATCTGAGAAGATAGTTATAGGACAAGGGGTAATGGTTTTAAACAGAGAGGGGAGATTTAGGTTAGATACTAGGAAGAAATTCTTCACTATGAGGTGGTGAGGAACTGGAATGGGTTGCCCAGGGAGGTTGTTGATGCCCCATCCCTGGAGGTTTTTAAGGCCAGATTGGATGAGGTTTTGTGCAGCCTGACCTGGTGGTAGGGTTCCCTGCTCTTGGCATGGGGGCTGCAACTTGATGATCTTTAAGGTCTCTTCCAGCCTTAATGATTCTATGATTCTAATTTAAATGGAAACCTATGTAGATGAAGGAGGCAATACTCTGACTAGAAGTGAAAAGAAGAGGTTGTCTGGAGCAGCGTTCAGCAAAGAGAAAAAAGAAAGTAAGAAGATTATGAAAGAAAAGAAGGAACAAATACAAGACATCTGAAGATGGTAAGAACAATGAGAGGATGATAAGAAAAATGGGAGAATTATAATCTGATCTGACAGTAAGAAAAATGCATCAAAATAAACAGCAGACCTAATAACATGAAGGAAAAAAATTAAAATAAATTAATATGGAAGGCAAAGAGAAATAAATAGTGCTTATTAACATTGTTTCACACTAAAAATATTACCTTAAAATTATCAACATTTGCACTTTTTATTGATCATGACCTCTTAAAGCTGCTTAAAAGGGCTGGGCGAATGTTAGGTGTATCTAAATTTCTGGCCCTGCAGAGATTGCAGATGTCCCACCAAGAACTCTAAAAATTAAAATGTGCTGCTGGGTTCTGAACCTAAATAGGAAACATTTGCTCAAATACATCTAGACATTCTGTTAGAATGAGGAAAGCAGAGAAACAACATCACTTTCTTATTAATTTCTGTGAGGATGGCATGGAAGGGGGAAGAGTGGGGCTGACATAGTTGAGATATTATAATCCTATTGAAACAGAGGATTAAATATTCTGATAACATTTGTTCAGTTCCTATCGACTAAATATCTTCTAAAAAAATACAGCTGAATGCTTAAGCCATTAAACATTTGACCAATTCCAACTGTGCTAAAATATTACCTGCACAAAGTAAAATTTCCACTGAATTTTCTGACAAAAAGAAATCCCATCTTTTATGTCTTGGCTGCAGAGACAAGATTCTGCAGTTTTATTTGAGATGAACCATGGGTGAAGATGTAAAATAGAACTTTTCTGGTTACCCAGAAATAAATACTATACCTGTCTTTTGATTTTACTGTAGCTTAGTCCCGTTGTCTTCAACTTTTCTTCTGATTGCTGAGGATCCCTTTGGATCTTTATGGTTCAAGGAAGGAGGAGACAGGCTATTTAGAAAAACAAAGGTAAAGCAGTTCTGTTTCTTTCAAGGAAGTCCCATATGGCAAACATGAATGCCTGCTGTGTTGCATATGTGCAGTAAATCCAAAACCTTCAGGATATCTTGCATGAGTGAATACACTGTGCAGTGTGTGCACAGTAATCCCAACACTTCCCAGAAGTATGGTACTCACTCTGTATGCATGTCTGCTGTGGAAATTTCTAGGCCCTCGAGACTCAGGGTAGCTCTGCCAGAGCTACTGTACAGTAAGTC
This sequence comes from Apus apus, assembly GCF_020740795.1. Taxonomy (NCBI): domain Eukaryota; kingdom Metazoa; phylum Chordata; class Aves; order Apodiformes; family Apodidae; genus Apus; species Apus apus. Next base: position 75,081,146 of record NC_067285.1, on the reverse strand, counting down.
TGTCAGGGCTGACTGATGGCCAGGAACCCTGGTGAGGAGTATGCATTCTTAAATTTTGTTACGTGTTTTTATTTCTTGGATAAAACCCTTCCAACATAGGAAGCAAGACAGAGGGGGTTTGATTTATCTCTAATTTGCCACTGTCTTTCTGACCACCTTACAACTTAAAGCAAAGCAGCCTGTAAGACCTGTATGTAAACCGTGGTGACTTTATAAGGAGGAAAGGTGACAGGCTTCCTCCTCCTGAGCTAGTCTCAAGTGAGGAGTTATCACTCTATTTCCAGAGATCCACCAGTGGCAGGGAAATGCAACAAAAAGAGGAGAGCCCACGGGACAATGAAAAAATTATTCATGACATAGGGATATTTCTAGCTGAAAAAAAATCTTAGAAATGCTTGATTTCAAGAGGAAATTAATAAGGATAGATTAGAGAAGGTATCGGTAACACAAGCAAAAAGGAATCAGATACTTCAATCACTCATCTCGGAGTACAAAAGGGCTATTAAAATATAAGCACATATTAACAAGAGCAGCCTTAAAAAATCCCAGCTAAACACAATTAAGCAGATATTTTGACTGAAAGGATCATAAAACACACTGACAAGTTTGCGACTCGAGTTATTAAAATCCTGTGTTGCAAGCCAAACCAAAACCAGATCTCAGGTTTTCAATGAAGCAAGAAGTAGTAAATCACAGGGCACAAGTTACAAGAAGACTGCGACGTGTTCACTCCCATGGACTGGATGGCAGGTCCTGCCCACACATGGTTGCCATCTGGGCAGGAACCTCTCACTCCAAGCCAGAACCTTCCCCCTCAGAAGAAATTCTAAATTAAATCCTGAGTGTCCTCTCCCTGAATTCACCACCGTGGCTGCCTTTCCCTGCTCATGACTCATTAAATCTGTGCTCAGCAGGAAGCAAGAAACCTTGCATGGGCCCCTCAGTTTTTACTGTGTCTGAAGCTTTCACTTTTTTGCTTTTATAAGTGATTGTTTAAAGCTTTCACTTTTGACTCCTGCTGTGCCTGAAATTCTTACAATTTTTTAAAATGTAGATCCTCCCATCAAGTACAAGGATTGTTAATGGTTAAGGCTACATACTTGAGTGCCTTAAAAAAAAAGAAAACGCTGCTCTTCTCTTCATCCTTTTCCAATCTCTAACATGCTCCTACAATGTAGCCACAATCTCTTAACTTCTACAGTCTTTATTACATACAGTCTGGTTTTTCAGCCAACTGGGCAAGATTTTTCTGCCTGGCACAAATCTATTATTTGCATCTTCCCCAACTCCTGCAGCAGCTACAGCCTCCTCAAGTCCTGTCATCAACTCAATTTGGACTCAGGGAAGAGTAACTATATTCAGATTACTCCTTCATCGTCCTAGTAGTGTCAGTGTATCTCCATGGAGTGCTGACCGTTTAATTCCAATTAAACATTCTCCTTATATCCCTGAAGGTCTGAAGAGCTACTCTTTCCTTCAGCTAGGCTTATAGACATTTCTGTTTTCTTTATTTCTTCTACACTTCTCATCCTCACATACTCTTTAAAGTTATCTTTCACTGTTGAATACTCTTTATCTTCTTAGATACCCGCTGACCTCCCTCCTCCTATACAGTCTTTTGCTATAAAACATGCTTGTTTCATTACATCTTCAAAGGTTTGCAGAAAACATGATTCCCAAGGCTTCCTATGCCCAGAAGTCACACTGGGCCTTGCTGAGAACCTCTTCACTTGCAACAGAAAAATAGATGGCATAAAAAGCAAGGGAATTTAAGCCCACTCTACCAAAAAGGTTTTGCCACACTTCTGAGCCAGCCACGAAAGAAACACTTTTTGTGGGATTTGGTTCCAGTTACTAGTTGGGACTTAAAATACTATAACATGTCTCAGAGAGACTGTTCTGGATTCTCTGTCCTTACACAAGGTTTAGATGGCAGATCCTTCAGATATCTAGTTCTTCCATTTGCAGTCTGTTTCTGAAACAGTTTCATTTTTCATGGCTGTTTTACAGACCATTAGCTTAGAATAAGGAATTGTCTCTAAATTTAACCAAGCTGTCATTTAAAAATGGTTGGCTATGTAGTCTCACCTCTTTGATCTCTAATAAAGGCTTTTAAAGGTTCTTCGGTACAGAGAGTTGAGCTGAGCCCTTTGATTTGTAGCACACAAGTTTGTGGCATATGCAACATACCATATGCACCTTCTTTTTCAGCCTCTCAGCAAATAGAAGCCACAGGTACAGTAGATTTAAATTTTATACTACAAAATGGAGCAGGGACTACAGATACAGAAGTTTGTAGTAAACTCAACTGATATGTGTCAATGATAAAACTGAACTCTGTATGAACAGTTTGGACCTAAAGGCAATAGCTGTACCATAACTAATAAACCCAGACTACTTAGTTTTCTTGTCACTGATTTTCTAATGCTTCCAGTTCTGGGAAAACTCTTCAGTGTATCTGCACTGACATGATGTTAGAGGCACAGTCTCGTAAAATTCAAGGTTAATATGTATAGATATTTAGTGATTTCTGGGGAAGCAATGAAGGAACTAGCTTTATGTAAAGGGTAGTTAACTAAAGCAATCTGATAGTATGGAATTCAATTTGCATTGCTCAGAAGCGGTTTAGGTTACTCTCCCATACCTAGATGCTATGCTTACATTTTCATTTGCATTTTAGATTTTTATTTGTATAGGCTTTTTAACCAGAAAACTCCACGGGAGATGTTTAATTTGGGAATATATTCCAGCTAATTTACACTTCGGTGCTCTTGGAAGTTTGAAAAACTATGATTTCTCTTCCAGTACAAAAGCTGTAGAAATAAAACTTTCACACTTCTGCACAAGTGTTTGAACTCACCAAGGTCAGCAAAGAAGCATCTCCACTAGCTGTTTGCAGAGTGAAGTGAGGTGAGGTGGCTGTTCAGACTTTCTGCTTTCACTCCCATCTCTATGGCGTCTCACAGGCCAGTGGAAGATTTCTGCTCATTTAAGGCAATCCCACTCTGTCACATAAAGAAAGAATGTGCTGCTTCTTCACAGATAGCACAACACTGGAAAAACATTGGGAAAGAAATTAAGAATAACACACTTTTCCATAAATATTTTTTCATAGCCTTTCATACCTGACTACTCCTTGATATCGTGCTCTATGCACAAAGCACCAACCGATGCTATGAAATATGTCTACATGCAACCATGAAAAGTTTAAGAACACATTTTAAAGGTTGGTTTAAAACCTCAGTGAAAGTTTATTTAAAAAATGCTTTGAAGTTGCACCTGTACCACATCAATAAAAAATCATGCACACTTCTGCTTTCAGAATACATTCACTTATAACTTTACACCAACAGTAGGACTATAAATCTAAACATTGTGCTCCAGCAAATAAAGTTTCCATGATCAGAACCCTAACAGTAGTTACAAGTAATAAGTATCATATGACACACAGTTGAGTAACCTTACTTAATAGAGATACCAAAAACCACATTAATACTTTTATTTTTTAGATTTATGCTGATTTCCCTGAGATAGCAAGCAATTTTGGAAGCTTTCTTAAATTATTTTTCTCTCTACAAGCTTCAGTTGTTGCATTTGAAGTAATAGCAAAGAATGAGGTTTATTTAAAGATACTTTCTTTAAAAAAACCAAACAGCATTTCTGAATGATTGCTAAAAGCCCATAGGCATTTATCTCAGGTCTACCTTAAACAATATGTTAATGGTTGCAGCACTCAGGAGTTATGTACACACCAAGCTTTAAAAGAATGAGGGTGAGGAAGTATAAAGAAGAGGGAGTAATGTGAATAATGTCTCTGGTAAACAATAATAATAAGCCATAAGAAACTCTTAAATATCATTGTAGTTAATTGGAGCAGATGGATAATATAATGTTGAATATCATCTACAACAAGTAATTGGATTGCACTCTTATTGACTGCATCACTTTTGTTTGGTGTGCACATATTTTACAAAAGTGCCCCAAAGATGTAGCAGTGACACATTAAGAGCTTCCACAGGGAAAGATCAGACATTCCCACCTGTTCCATGTTTTACGGTTCTCAATCTCATAAAGCCTTTGGGCTGCCTTCCCAAACCCCTGCAGAATGCACAAATATTTCAGTGTGGCAAAGCTGTGAACATGTTTGGGTGCCTTAGTAACTTGCACTGCTCAGTTTGTTTTTAACTCAGATTAGGGATACCCCTATCAACATGCAAAACGTGAGCAAACCCTTGCTTCCCAGACAAACAAATAATGACCCACAAAACCTAGGAAGAATCAGAATTTGAATCAGCTTGCTAATATATTGTTTAGTACAGTAATCATAGAAGTAACACTTGCAAAAATTGTCTTCTTTTTTTTTTTTTCATGAAATACTCTGTGTTTACTGGATTTTATTGTAAATTTATCTAGATTGAGTAACCCCAGTCATGAGAAACACACCCATATCTCAAAACTGTCAATTTGTCCTGAGGTAGAAAGATAGGATCGATGTTTTGCTCCACTAAAGCCTACTTAATCACAGCCAGGAATGCAGCCAGAAGTCCCATGTAGCACCACAAGTGACACGTGTTGCAAAGGGCTGAAACAGAGGGTCTCAATTGCAACCAATTGCAGGCTGCTAAAAACATGAAATGACCTGATGACCTTTCCCGCTCCTTGAAAAATAAAATACCTCTTTTAGTTTTTCCTGCTTCTCATCATAACCACCTACCCTTGCTCATCTGGCCAGAAAGAACAGAAAGAGAGCATAATTGCTGCCCCTGCCTGTTTAGACCTGATGAAGGGCTGCTGGCTAACTTTAATCACTAACAGAACTGGGATTTTTCAAGACAACAGTGTGTGAACACACACCCCCCAGTTTCTCAGTTCCCTTCTAGAGCTTTTGTTTTCTGTTGAAGGAGCGTGCACTAAAGAAGATGTGTGCCCAAAAGAAAGTCATCCTTACCAAAGCCCTTCCAAATACAAAAACTATGAAATAGAAAAAAAAAAATAGATTTTGAAGAAATCTGTTAAATCTTTTCAGAGGGCAAATGAACAGAAAATAGATGCTGGGCTGCACAGGGGAGCAAACTAGTCACACACATGGTGTGAGCACTTTCTGTTCTTTGCAATGAATAGGAAGGGTTCTGTAATCATAGTAATAACAGGTTTTAACAAAAAGCATATACAAGTGAAAGGTGTAAAGTGGTAATTCAATATAACTGAATCAAACGTCAAGTCTGATGGTTTCTAACTTCCCATTACACTTTCCCACTGCGATCTTAATAGTGTTCCCCTGATGAGTGCACTTGAATGTTATATACATGCAGGGAGTATCTATAGATATGTAGAATTATCTGGACACTGTAGAAAACTGTGTTAAATTTCTTAATTACCTCTCTCAAAAATAAGGTTCAGATAATGCCTCCAGTATTTAGCCAATCACACAGCCCACCACCAATAAAATTAATGAGTTATCAATGTGGTATCTTCTCATTTGCTCAATAGCTTCACTATTTGCTCAACTACAGAATTTTCTGATGATCATATATTATCGCTCCTGTCTTTTCAGCTGAGATTTGGAAGTATATGAACAAATTGTTTAATGGGCTTGCATATGATCTACATATTAAGATCATGTACATGCTAGGATGAAGACCTATGGTGTACAAAACCCCCCAGTTTACAGTGGTGTGAGCTGTTACTCTAGACAGAGCTGTCAAATGGCTATCAAATGTGTTTGTTTTTTTTAAATGAACTGATGGCACCCAATTTTAATCCTGCCATATATTATTTGTCATGGCAATATGCAGAACAGAGGTGTTCCCTTTATATCAAATTAAGAAGTATAAGGAAATCAGTTTCATTCTATTTTTAAGAAAAGGAAAGTATACCAATTGCTTTGTGAACACCACTATTTTTTTACCCCAGTTAAAATTAAGTTTATGACACCTTAAATGCTACAATAGTCATTTTGGGGTACACTTCTCAATCACCAATATTGGTTCCACTAGAGCACAGCTGGGACCAAACACTGCTCAAATAAAAGCTTTGCCTCATGTCAGCCAATAGGAACTTGTGACCAATGGATAAACTGTTTACACAAGACCAAAGTGCTAACAGGGTCAGGAGACTGTTCTAAGATACACAGCCCTGTCAAAAGTAAGTAACTGAGAAAAATTTGTTAAGCACAAGGTGGTGCATGGCCAATGATAAGGGAAGAACATGAACATGCATATCAGGGAACAGGTCAGGCACTGAGCTTGGGGAGGGCTATGGTGCAGGTGGCATCTCCTGCATAGTTTTATGTCATCATACACCCTTCTGATCACAGAAGAAATAATGTAATTATTTACCAAGAAAAAGACCACTGCTTTCTGTCAGGCATACAAACACTAGCACCTTGGCAGAACATCTCCCCGAGGACCATCCTTACGATAACGAACATTGCCTTATAAGAGAAGGGCAAACTGAAGCCTTCTGACTAAAGACATGCTGGCTCTGAGGTCCTGTCAGACTGTACAGCGCTGACAAAAGAATACTGCTAACAACGGACAGCAACAGCTATTACAATATTTAAAAGTAAACAAGCTATAAAACAAAAGAAACAAAAAGACTTTTAATACATATGTTTTCCATATAAAACACAACACTAAAACCTAATTAACTTGGAGTGAATCTTACAAAATTCCAAGTTTGCTAACATGTATGAAAAAGTATCTATGTGTGTGACAATGCATTTCTACTGCTTTGAGGGAAATAGAGCCAGGCAGTCTGAGGAAGTCACTGACTAACCATCTTAAAGCAGAATATTTTGCAGTGTTAAACTAGCTTTCCCCCCAGTAGTTCCTTCTGTTATCTCATTATTTCAGTTCAGTAATTCATTTACTCAAAGTTGAAAAAACAGCTGGAGGTAAAAAAAGAGCAAGGATTATTTTCTTCATACAATCTGTAGAATAAAAATTATGTAAGAGCTTCTAAGGTCTCCAACTTCTGAAATGTTGGGTAAAATAACATTCCAGTTCATTAACTGCAGATAGCACTGGGCATTATATACATTTCAAATCCTTCTCAGGTATCAGGAATGTTTAATGTAGATTTAAATTACTAATAAAAATAACTAATAACTTTTGAGGGCTTTCACCTCCCTTTTAAATTCTGTCTAAACATAGTCTCAAGTGAAATACCAAAAAAACCACACACTTTAAAGAAATTACATTCTTTATCTTCTCATAATGGAGACAAAATGACAAAGCAAGATTGAAGTAACAACTGAAACAGTTCATGTATATGAATTCATTTTGGTAGAGATGCTCACTACTTTATTTGTGATCCATCAATTTCAGATTTTAAAAGTCAAAGAAACCCAGGAAAGTATATGAGAACCCCTTTATTTTTTTAACCAGAGACAATGTTTTTTTTCTTTTTCTCAGCCTCCCTCTTATCCCTTCCATGCCTGCACCTGCTGCTTGTAGATTTAATAATTCTTAATCCAGCCAACACTGTTGGCTCATCTGCATGCTGTCTAGTGTAAAACTCATTGAACCACTGGCCTGGCTGCTGGCTCCCCTTTGCTGAAATATCCTTAGGAAACTGCCTTCCCCACAGAAAACAGTAAGTCAATTAGCAGGGCATCCTGACCATTTAGAGCCTCACATGTAGAAGTGTGAAGTCACTACATTCATTTTAATGCTGACAGCTTCAGAGATGACAACAAAATACGTATTATCTGAAAGCTGTCAGCGTATCTAATGAAGTGAAACAGGAAGCTGCAGTTCTGTATGTCTTCTAAGCCATAGTCAATGCTAGGGAAGTAATTTATTCCTAAGTTATTTAAGCAGTGCATGCAGCTTAAGGCTGAAGTGATTTAATATGTATTTGTAATAGCATTACACACAGTATTATGAGTTCAGTGGATAACAGATGGACAGACAGAAATTTCTAAGTTCTTTTGTTAAAAATATCTAAGTTATTCCTTCTTCAGTCACTGCTCAGGTATCTAACTGCAATACTGTGGGCCTAACAGAAAAATAGCCCGTTTTTAAGAAGAAAATCAAATGCAAAGATCAGAGCTACAAATCAAGGCAGCTCACTGTTTTTCTCAAGTTTTTTCTCTCCCGGTTTGCTTACTACCTCATATGCAAAACATTAATGGTTATGGTGGAGTCTGAGTCCTGACTGATGGCCACCTCTAGCTATAAAAAAATACACCAAGACTTGTTGCCTCCTGAACATGAATATGGAGCATATTAGATTGTGGCTTCATAGTGGCTTAGCTCTTTTGAGGACTGTTGACAAATCTGGATTGTAGGCACACTATGTTTACAGCTACATTCAGTGAAGATAATCTAGCTGAAAGTCTCTTGCACAGTGGTTCTCCATTTCTTTGCCATACCTGGCAAAGGTATGGCAAAAAGGTACCCTGAACATTTTCCTTAGATATTCTTCCTAAAAACAATTTCCATGGAGATTGCATGCTGGAAATTTCACATATACAGTCTGTTGATCAGCACATATAAACTCATTTTACATAGCTGCCTTCACTAATTCCTTTAGCATAGTCCACACACATTGTAAATTACTATTTCAAGAACAGGGTTTTCAAGGCACATATGGTGTTTACATACAAAATATATCTCTTGTGCCTTACTTCAAAAAGATACCAAATATGAGCCTCATCTTTACTAAATATCTGCTCGCTGACTTGAATCAGCATGGGGAACACAATAAACATTGTCTGATTGCCAAGGCACTGCATGTACAGTGCAGCTCCAGGAAGAAGGTCTCTTGTGGAAGGGCTGACAAGCAGCACTGCTGTCACATAACAGAAGGAAACACAGTCACTTTCAGAAATGGCTTCAACTGTTTTATGAAGCAGAAGAGAAGACGGGATTGAAAAAGTTAAAGCACAAGTTTTGGGATTTCAGAATGACCTACCTTATTTGCGAGTACCTGAATTAATCAGGGAAAGTATGTAGGAATTTACAGACACAAGTAAAGTAGGCTGGCCTTGTCTTTTGAAGCATTATACTGGAAATAGGGCTCATTAGATGACGCTGTCCAGATGCCAATTTGGATCACCTGGCCAAGAAGAATGCGATAATATTGCCTATCACTGTGTTGCAGAATGTGAAGGTGATAAGAACACATGCATTCACTTTCAGGGACAGCCAGTCAAAGAAATAATCATTGTTAGCAGAGAGCACTGGCAGGGAGGAGATTTGCATTGTCTTCACCACAGAAGTTACTTGGCTGCTTTGTAAAGGCAAATAGTGACTTAGTTTTTAGATTCTGAGAGCAATCTACAGCTGCAACAACATCTATTGATGTATTAATATTTGCTTTTTATGGCGGCTCTGCAATTGCAGTCAACAATCCTATCCAGAGGAAAATAATCTAAATTAGATCTTAGATCATGTTCAGCAATTTGACCAGTAAAATATCTCCCTTACTAGTTTTCACCTTGCCTAGTAGTAACGGTAAAAAGCAAAAGCAGATTCTAAAAAGGATTTCTCCTTTTAACGAGTGTTAGCATAGGATGCTTTCAGGTATCAAAGGCAGGAAGATACTAGAAAGAGTAAGAAAGCCCTTCACTAGGATAACAGGAGCCATTTGCCTAAGGAGGCAACAACAGTGCAGAAAAGTTTATCTGTGCTTAAGATATTGATTCTTCAAAATGAGGAACACCCTTGAACAGCTTAATCCTTACTTTCTATCACTATTTCTTCCTAGCAAATTTTTTTCCCTCTCTCTCCCCATTTCCACACAGAACATCTACCCAGAACACTAAATGTGTGCGTTTGTTCATCTCATGTTTTGAGAGAAAATCAACTGTCTTCCCACCCTGACCCTGTATGAGCATGAGCCAAGGTTGCTGCTTTGTGTGTAGGTGTAAACAGATGTTTAACTCAGTAACTGGTGTCCTTGAGTCTTGTAATTTATTTGTCTCTTCCTGTGGGGATGTGATTAATGATAGCCTCTCTCTCCTCCTTTCATATTCAGACAAACACATCAGAGCAGAAGCAGCCCTGCAGGCCATAGGCCAGCAGAGTTACGAACCCCCATCCTGGTGTCATTAGAGCCCAAAGGACAAGTGGAAATCACATAAAAAGGTTAATCCATTTGAGGTCTCATCATCTTCCTCATCAGAGGAAAAGGGAGTAATTTTTCTCAAGCATGAATGTGGGGAGAAAACATCCTCTTTCAATACTGGGCACCAACCCCACAATATAATCCTGAAGAGAGTATTTCCACACTGGACTAACAATTCACATAAAGCAGCAGGCAACTTGCACCGTCTCCAACTTAACATGATAGTTAAGAGGAATTAATCATTATTTATTCATTATCCCAGCACATTAAAGCAAATATAATTAAGACACAATCATAGTTTCCACTAGACATTAAAATTCCTTACTTTGGTGCATAATGCTCAGGCCAGTGGCCTGGACCACAAAGCAAAGTTGTTAGCTTTTATTTTCTTTTGGTAAAGACCTCTGATTGAAGTTGCTAAGATCCTGTACAGCTGCACAGTTACTAACTCAGCTACAAGATCGACTGAATCTCTGTCAAACAGTTTTCACTTGTGAGAAACAACCCCGTTTGTTGTGGCCATTCAAATCCCTTCAGTCACCGGGACATTACTTTCTCCTCCTTACTTCCCAATGTGCCACTGTACATGTTGATTCAGAGAAAGGATAGGGGCTTGTCCCTACTAGTCCCTTCTTTGATGTGTTCCTGAGACTTAGAGATAGCTATAGTATAGGAGCATATGATTTGTACATATGCCAGGTGCAGAAAGGCAACAAGAAATAGAGGCAGCTCTCAGTAGCCAAACCACACAAGGTCTGTCTCTTCATTTTCAGCTTTGCATGGCCCCTCCCCGTTGCAGCAGAAAGCAAATTGGAGCTCAAGGCTGTATCAACAAAAGTGACTTCTTGCATCCAGCATAATATATGCAGCACTTTGGTTCTCTCAGAAAAAAACCAAAAAGGTGACATTTGAGCAAGAAAGAAGTCAAACCCATTGCAACTGTGTAATGACAACTTCTCACTTTGCCATTAGTGATGGTGGACATGAAACAACCCTTCACACCTCAGACTTGTTCTTCCTCATCACTGATTCCTCAACACTACTTCAGCATGATGTCCACACATAGACCATAACACAAGTTTAAACACTTATTTAAGGAATCATAAAGGAATGGGATAGAGAAGCTGAAGAGTTCCTTTAAACAAAAGAAAGAAAATAATTGTCTCAGCTAAAAATATATTTTACTTTGATTTCACTAATGTATTTGTAAGTGCTTCCTGTAAATGACTTGTCATCATTTTCCTTTAGGACTTAAAGGTTATACTGTATTTCAGAGATGTCTTATATTGGCTTTGATCTGGGTGTTAAAAATAAGTAGATAAATGGTGCTAGTCTTTTAATTCCGGAAGGATGTTGAGTGACAAACTGCAAGGGTCAAATTCTGACCTGTACAGCCCCAGAGCAGAACTTCATTACTTCAGCTGTAAAGAGAACTAAAAAGACTTGACTTCCTAGTGATCCCAAGAGACACAATGATTGACAGGCAGATAAATAAGGAACTAGAGTTCTAAGAAAATGAATATAAAAGAAATGAGAAAAACAGAAGGGCCTTTTGCAGTCCAAGTGAAGTGGAAGATTAAAAATAAAAAGAATAACAATAATAAATCTTCTGATTAAATAAATATTTAAGACAGGAAAAAATTAAGTTACTAAATCATAACATGCTCCAAATTTGGATTGGAAAAGACTGTTCTTCAGAAAAAAATACATCTTCCTTGAAAATGGAATTTAAGTACAATTGGAGAAGAGAAAAACTGACTGCCAGTATGGGAAATATTTCATTTTTCCTTCTGATAATACTTACGGATAAACCTCATTTTGGGGAAAGAAAAGGTGAACTGATAGGCTTAAACATAGAAAATCCAAGGAAATATTCCTGAAAATTTGCCTGCTAGGAAATAAAATTAAACACCATCAGCAACCCCCCCAAACCACATTACTACTTGTTTAGTAATTTAGATTTCTCTACATACATACAAACATAATTATTTTTCCTTCTGATAGAAGCTTTAAAGCCCATGTGGAGTGGTAAGAAAGTGCACAAACCAGTTTCTTGTAAGGCATTTCTCGTATACAATTCTGAAGGAAAGCTAATGTTGATTTATTTTATGAAACAATATGACGAATGATGAATTTTATACGACAAATCTAGAAACCCAACGGAAGGTATTGTTGCGTTTCTTACTGCCATAGACATCCCAATTATTCCATTGTCCCATTTGTATGTATTTTTATCTATTTTTAGACAAGATTTGCCTTCTAAAGGGATGGCAAAATAAAATTAAAATTCCACATGATCTTTGTGTTAATTCTATCACATAAATAAGTAAAAGTTAATAATATTTCAGCAAAAAAATATCATATTGGTTATTTCTGTATTTGCAGCACACGATAAGAAGTTATTCAAAGTAGCAATGACTTTACTTGTGGGAACAGATTTGGATAGGGTTATAGGATGAAAAACAGACATGGAAAAAACAGATAATGACTCTGGATATGGTCATTAGGTCCTGCTACGGTATACAGCAATAAAGTTACTGTAGAAACCCATGCTCATTAGTAGCAATCATCAGCTCTGTAAATCAGACTGGAATTTAGCCATGGTGGTCACATGATCCCAAATGAATGACATATGGTCCTGGCACAGACCATAAGAAGAGTGCTGTGTAGTCTGTAGACTTCAAAAAATAAGGTAGAAAGAATTGAAATGTTGTTTCAAAACTGGCAGGCTTTGCCATCCGTCCACCCATCTAAGCCAAAAGCACTTAAAGAAAGGTGACATGCAAGAATTCTCTTGTCAGAAAAAAGGGGAAAAGTACAGCGTTACTGCCCTTTAAAGATACCTCAATGAAATGCTTTTCCCTCTCTAAGTGTCACTGTAGCTTTTCTGGAGTGCTTAACCATGACCACCATTTCCATCTCCAGGTTCCCTGGAATGCTCCCTTGGTTCAGAATTTCATAATTATTCCTCATGATCTGCCTTCATCAGTCCTCTGGCACTGAAGCTACAACTTCAGGACTGTGGCAAGAGTCAAGCTCCTCTACAGAGCCACAGAGACATTCAAAAATTACATACTCTGCCATATTTCTGGTCTTAACTGTTCTAGTTCTTTGGTTGCATGTAGATCTAAACAAAACAATAAACCATGTTTTTCTCAGCCTCAGTGATCCTACCATTCACAAGTTCTTTACAACTGAAAAATGCCAGATTAAGAAATTATAGGTCCACTATCTTCTCTTTGCTTCTGGAATTGATACATTTCTCTCACTTCTGTAATTAATTTTCTGTTTCTAGATTTGGGCCGATTCTCTTTTTCTCACAGAAACCTCGTGAAATATCCTCTTTTTTATTTATTTTTTTGCTTCTTTCTAGTCATGCTCTGGTGATTGAAGACTACTCATCAAGTTATGTTTGATTAAGCAGTTTGCCCAGAACAAGTTTGTCTAAGTAAAGACTCATTTTGGCCCTAGTGTGCTTTATTTAAATGGGATCAATGTTGAATATATACCTATTTTCTATCACTAGTCTGGAGATAGGAACTCATCCTGACCAAAGAGAGTGAAGGAAGAACTCAATGAAGAAAGCAGACAGGTCAAAGTACAGTCCAGATTGGCAGAAACATGAAATAGTTCTCAGAATTAAACTGAAGCAAGCAACGGACAAAGTCCAAAGTTGTCCCAGAAAAATTTCCAAAAAACAAAATCATTATAAGTCAGGCACAAGTGAATATTAAGAGTGTGAATTTAATTCTGTCATCACATAAGCTAGGTTAAATAACCCATTAAATGCCACAGACAGATTGGTATGTTTATCACAGGTTTTACTTGTTGAGTGAGTCTTAAAGTATATTGTTTCTTGTTGCATATCTATTATCCTTAAGCAGATGTAAACCAGCAGTTAATATAAAACTTAATTCACTTTAGCATTTAAAATAAAACCTGTCTTCCTATAAGAAATTTACTCCTCCTTGCTAATATCAGCCATTGGAAAAAATCAAGGTGAGAAGACAGGTTTTGGGTTATGATCCAAAGCAAAAACAAGTTTGAGTTCTTGAACGGAAAGGTCTAGTGAAAAACGACACAGAATCACAGAATGGTAGGGGTTGGAAGGGACCTCTGGAGATTATGGAGTCGAACCTCCCTGCCAGAGCAGGACCACCACAGAATCTAGGGCAGGTCACGCATAAACTCATCCAGAAGAGTCTTGAAAGAGATTTAGGTTAGATACTAAGAAGAAATTCTTCACTATAAGGGTGGTGAGGAACTGGAATGGGTTGCCCGGGGAGGTTGTTGATGCCCCAGCCCTGAAGGTTTTTAAGGACAGGTTGGATGAGGTTTTGTGCAACCTAGTCTAGTGGTAGGGTTCCCTGCTCATGGCATGGGGGTTGGAACTTGATGATCTTTAAGGTCCCTTCCAACATTAATGATTCTGTGAAAGTCTTCAGAGAAGGAGACTCCTCCTGCATTTTCAGGAAAAACAACAATCTCAATTAATCTTGACCCTCAAGACAGGATATGATGAAAATGAGAAAGGGAGCATTGAAATTATATCAGAGCAAACCATACGATGTCACTCTAGCATCTTCAAATTACCTGTCGCAGCTTTTATTCTATAAACAAGCTAATGGGATTGCCCATTTGCAACCTGTACTGCTCTGTGTGCAAGGGCAGGGGAATGCTAGAGAATGAAATATTAGTTGGTGAGCTACCTTTTCTCTGAAATATACTTGAGATGTGTAGGAATAGAACAGAAATTTCTACATTGCTGAAATACGGGAAGGCAGCTATCCCACATAAAATTCACCCACATCCAGTCTATCCAACATAAAATTCACCCACAACCAGTCAACCCAACATACCCTCTTCAAAGTGCTCGCTATTATTTCAGAGTCCATAAAGGATCAAAAGAAACAATGTCAAAAACCATGCCATGTTACCCACTAACATTTAGCAGTAATTAGTATAACTAAAGTTTCTCTGTTCCTCACACCTTAAGAGCATTTAATTACAAATGTCTAGAAGAGATCATTTCACATAAAAAATATATCCAATGGGAAAGATGAATCCAAGTTTAAAAAGTATCTTGATAAAAGATTTTCTAAGTGGGAATTTAATTCAGTGAAGAAATATGAATAAATACAAAGCAAGCAAGATGTGAATGTAGACTGGGGCAACTGTAGCTCTCTTTCAGAACCCTATTATTCATGCCAGGGATCCATTTCATTATGCAGTCCTGATGTTATTTTATCATAAATTTTGCTATTAACTCATGTCTAATTTCTACGGTATTTCTTATGTATATGAAGTAGGAAACTGAGTAACAATTTCTGAAGCATTCCTCAGGTGACTTGTATCAGAACAAAGTATTGACTGAAGTGCCTTAAGAGGAAACTCCAGCCCTCTTTTTTGGTGAGACATCAAGCAGTGAGGATGTTTGCAGCAGTGTACTTTTTTCATTTGAATGCTATTCTTATTCAACAACTTCACCCAGAAGAAGAAATTTAAAAGAGCACATTTGGGATATTTTATGTGGTCTTATAGCCATGAAGATCATTACTAAAAGTAAAAATAAAAAATAGATGTTTCCTCCTGTCTGGAGAAGCCATAACACCATGATATTTAATCACAAACCTTCAGTTTTTCTTCTCTCCCTCAGCAGTCAGCAGTTCTGCTCCATAATTTGAAATCCTATTTAGACATTTTCAGACTCAGAAGTTCATTATTAAGATATTGTGATAATTCCAAACCATTTTTAGCAACAGAAGGTTGGAGATTCAAAACCTGTTTTTTTCTAGCTTGCTCTTGCAAGGTCATTTGCTTTCAGAGAAAAGCTGTAAATATGTGGCTTCCCACAAGAGGCAGAAATGTTTTGTGCTCAAGAAAAAGAATAGAGGCAATTTCACATATATAATCTTACTTCTGACAAATCTCTGTTTCCAGTTGACTTTGGTCCAGTAGTCCTCACAATAAAGTAAACAAACTTAATCCAACTTGTATGTCTAAATATTTTCATTATTGTTTTCAGCAATACCCATTAAATACACCAACAAATCCAAGTTCCTTGGGTAAAAATCAGCACAAGGGGAGGACTAATCACCTTGCCTACCAGTCTATTCAGAACGGGAGACCCTAAGGGCAAGGACCTTCTGATACAAGACAGGGAGGAGAAGGTGCCTGGATGGCTTAATGCACAATGCACATCCAAGGCCCACATCCCAGAAGCTGCCTGCCATTGCATATTTAACACATCCTCCTTTTGCCTGTTTCACCTCTAACATGTTCTCCCCCTGGGTGTGTAATCAGCCCTTTATATACACTCACTTTCGTTGACCTGCAAAGCAAAGCCTTGGGCTCATAACCACCCTATTATTGCTTTCATGCACACATATTCCCTGGTGTATGTACAACATCTCTTCCCATTCTCCACTGCTCTATTTGATATTTTACTAAAAGTTAAATCTTGTTTGTGTGTGTGTGTGCTTCCCAGAGGAGCTTATCATTCAGTTACATATCCGGTGGAAGCAAGCCGGCCCCAAGCCAGGGACGGACCCACCGAAAAATTAGAAGGCCATCCTGAATATATAATTTGGTGTCAAAAAATCCTGATAAACAGGGTGATTGTGCCCTGAGATGAGGTGGCTTTGACCCAAAACTGGATTCGAACCACGACATCCCTGTAGCCTGCGCCACCACAGCCACAGTGTGGACAACAGCATCCACCAGACAACGCACAGACCTGTGTGCTTACTCTGTTCTTCTTACTCTATTCTTTTTGCCTGGAGTCTCTTCAGGGGCACACACTTATGGTTTGGATGAGTCTGGGCTTTTTACATATAAACAGCCCTAATAAATACTCTGTAGTATAATTTCAAGGGGAAAGGAGAAGAGACAACTCCTTTAACTTGAGGAAATGGACACCTGTAATACCATTCCATATATACTATGTAGTTGTCTACTTGTGAATTCTCAACAGCTGTAATATGCATGAATTCCAGAATAAAATCAGGCTATAGACAAATCATGGATCAAGCATTCAATTTTCTGAACTGCCATTTTGTGCAAAACCTACCAACAAAAAGCTGGAAGTCCTTGTATCTTCCCTGATGTATAATACTAACTGTATTTTCAAATATATATTTTAACAATCTTCACTTACCATGCCATTCATTTTGCTAATAAAGTGTTTATTTCTGTCAATAACTATGTGATTCCAAGTCTTTCTTGGTATTAACTTTTCAGAACTAGGAGTAAGAGACTATTGAGCTTGCCTTTCCAAAATTATTTAAAGCACAAATAATGCTTCCCCTAAAATAAAATAAAATCAAAATCAGTTACTCTGGTTTTTATTCATAATGCTCTTCTCATTAGCATAAATATTTTTGCAAGGTTTCCTGAAATGTTTCTCTAGGTATTACTGCATATCAAATACTATGTTACCTGAAAACTGCCTTAGAGATCTGACATTTAACACTACTGCCGGCCTCTAGAATCTAGCATTCCTTCAATTCTATTTGCAATTCTCATTTGCATTCTTCATTTTAATAAAAGATAACGCTAAAAACATTTATAGAAAGTTTCCATCATTTCCAAACAGCATTATATCTCATTAAAGGCTTGCAGCTTTAAATAATTTTGTTTAATGTTTGATGTCACCTAGGCCTTGAAATCTTTCCCATCTGTTTTGCTAAATTGAAGTTAGCACCCAGACTGCCCTCAAATGTGAAATATTGGTTGTTTAGAAAAGTTCGCAAAATCTAAGTGCAAGATTCAATAGACAGTAAAATTAGCAAAATGTAAATTAAACAGCACAGTAAAAATACAAATAAAATCGTTAAGAGAAAGGTATCAATAGTTTTTAAAGATAAAACTGCTATGGAAAATTGTGTGTTCAATTGGAGAATAACATATTCTCAATGGACATCTTGAATTGTGACTAGGTAAAAGTATTTCATACCTTATGGCATTTAATTTGTATCACTCAACTGAAGGTTTCTTTGAGTTGAACTACATTTTTCACAGGCAAATTCAAAGGAGGATCAAGTTTTGTGAAAAATTCTCAGCAAAACTTTCAGTATGCCTAAACATAAACATAATACAAACATGCCCTTTGCACTAGAGAATTTATGAGCCAGATTTTCTGTAAATAACATTGAGAACTGCCCCTCCCTGACTGCCTCTCTGCCTCATTATTAATAGGGATTCTGGTAGGTTACCACACACCAAGTTCATTTAGCACTTACTAATTTTCCTAAATGTTAAGATTCTCCTTAAAAAAAAAAAAAAAGAAAAAAAGAAAAAAAAGCTTTTTGACAATTTAACTGAGCAGTGCATTCTTTAAACAAATCAAAATGCAGATTAATGCTAAAATATATTTATAATCCTGTAAGTGAAACCTACCAAGAATATCCAGGATTTATACATTTTTTCTAAAATTTATTTTAAAAAAAATACTCTGTCAATGATGCACATTGAAAAGTCAAAAATTGACTTACCACTGTGAATATCTAGAGATACCCACTACCTTCACTACATCACTGCTTTTGCTGACATCATCATAATAAGAATTTTTAAGTAACTAATTATGTCAGTAGGTAATATTCTCACCTCTATATGGTTTTCCAGTATAGCATAGACAAGGCTAAGGACTTAACAGATGAAAATTGTTTCTATCATGATAACCAAAGAAATAGCAACAATTAAAAAAAGGCAAGCATATTAATACTCCAAGATGCCTCAAAAAAATCAGCTTTTGGCCATACAGACCTTCAGAATATCCACTCAGAAAAGGCATCTCAACAAGTGTCATTACTAGCTATATATTCTATAGATTATATACATATATAGTGTATATATATAGATAGATAGATTCTGTATATTCTACTTTGGAATTTTGACTAGAAATACCCAGGCTGTAGTTGTAGATTGTTATTGTTTTCCATTTATCCTAATAGAAATGTTTTTGCCTTTGCTAGCTTCAGTTTTTTTAATCACAAAAATGCCTCATAATTATTAAATTCACTGTTCAGGTAGCAAATGTTTTGCAAGATTTGAGTGCAGAGTTTCACAGTTGAAAGGCACCTTTAGGTATTGCTCCTGCTCCGTTTGACAATGTTCTGTACAATATAGCCCCTGATTTTTGAAAGATTTGGCTATCAGCCTTGGGAAACTACTCCATCTCTAACACTGAAAAGGTTTTCTGAAAATCAGCTTGAATATTGTATTGTTTAAATTAATTCTTTTATTACTACATATATTGTTGTAATGCACAAAAATTTCACTCACCTCTGTGGCAATCACATGCTGTGCATGAGCAAAAATGTCCTTTTCCATAATAACTTTGCTTCATTTCACTGTATGATCACTTACCTGACCTGTGCCTAGAAAGTACCAATTCTAGCATTACCATGAGGGGAGCAAAAAGTCATTGAGCATGCTTTAAAAGACTATTCCTAATTATTATTAGCATTACTTGTATTTCAGAAGTTGCTATGAAATGGTAAGCACTTTAAACATATACATGTAAAGTCAATGATTCTTTCCAGGACTCCCAACAATACAGGGAGCATTACTACATCTGAAGGTCATAGAAGGGAAAAAAAAAAAAATATATATATATATATATATATAACTTGCTTTTATGTATAAATATCATGTCACTTAAACTTTGATTAGGATGGGATTTGACAGGTTACAAGTAAAAAGCATGAGAGGATACAATTGCAGAAGTGAGACTGAAACAGAGACCTAAGCCTTGCTAGTGCTTCCTTCCACTGTTCATTCAATACCACTATACCCAGAATATTTTTTCCAACTTTTGCAGCTCCTTTGTGAACTCAGAATGAGAAATTAGGAAAAATGAGAACATTTGCTAATAAGGAATAACTTGAAAAAATAATTTTCCATTTTCTTTTTGTTTTATCTAGATTTCATTCACCCTGATTCCATGTAACAATGGTTTTCAACAGCTACCTACTATTTTGATTAATTGAATTAGATCACAAGTAAGAACATAAAATGTTGCTCCAAGTATTCAATTTAGAGAAGCAAAACTTCAGAGTGCTAGAAGGGAAAAAAAACCACCAAAGCCCACAATCCACATCTGTAGCAACTATAGCCTAGTATTCTCCCTCTTACAAACAGGTAGTTACTCAGGATATGCATCATTAGGAACCAAAAGCAAGTAATTTCTTAGGTTGTCTTTAGTTCTCTGCTTGAAAAATTCACTGACAAATGCAATTGATCATCTAAATCTTCCTTCAGGTAAGTAAAAGCAATAGCACGTAAAGAATTTTTAAAGCACATGCAGGATGGATAGAAAAATTAATGTATCAGGAGCAGTGTTGACTTTGGAGACTTTTTTTTAATATGTCATGTAGTTGTATCTGTGGTATCTTCACACTTTCCTTTTCCAGGAATTTTGTTTGTTCTTGGTCCTCTTTCTTTTTTGAATGATCAATTAATTATTGAATCATAATTATCAATGACGAAATCAAAATAAAAGCAATTACTTAGATAAGGTTGTGCCATTCAATATGATCGCATGTTATTGTGATAAAAGCCATCACCTCCTATGACTCATTTGAACCCAATTTAAGACCTGAAGTCAAAGGAAAATTCCTCTCTGGTTACTGATGAGGTCTGTTTTAAGACTGAATACTTTCCATGAAAGTACATACCCATACCAGGTCTCTAAACTCTGAAATCTAAATTTTGGCAGAACAGAATCATTTAAATGTAAAAGAAAGTTCCAGTGTGCCTCAGTACTGACCACGCTCTGTGGTGGTGCAGTTAAGATTTGGTGCAGCACACAACCTGTGAGGTCAAAAATTTCCTGTTATAAAAAATTAGGTGTGCCACTTGCAACCCTGGCAACCTAACAAAATTGCAAAACTGATTCCCGAGGTGGATAAAGCTTCCACCCAATTAATCTAACTTTTTTTACAGTGGTTCAAAAGTAATCTGCTTTAAATGAAAAAGTAATGCTGCAATACTATGACAAAAATCTGATCTGGCTCTCACCCATAGTTAGGTCAACTCTGTTTCTTGGGTCTCAGAGCCAAGGCAAGATTACGCAAATATATTGCAGATTATAAAAAAGGGGCAGCAAAGAACAGAATATCTGCTGTGTGTACACTTACCTTACTTTGCTCACTTCAGACAGACATTCAAAGCTCTTATGCAAGGCAGCTATTTATTTTACTTTCACTGATTTCATTTATTTATTTATTTATTTGTTTATTTATTTATGGAAGGGAAACCTTTCACCAACATACCTCCTTTTAATCTGAGCATGGAACTGATTACAGAATATGGTCTGCTACATTCTTAAATTCTTCAAGAGCCAGTCAGCCATCCAGACACAGAATATTCTATCACCTTAACACTTTATGCTGAATTTAAAAACTTTAAACAATAATATTCAGCACACATTAGAAGCTCTTTATGTAGCTATGAAGAAATCTTCATATCATGTTACAGGAAAATTAATTTGTATCCAGCAGCTTATCCACAGTCAAGGAAGTGTGTGTCAAACAGGAAGCAGAGTATTATCTTCAACCTGCTAGGAGCACCGCCAGTAAATGCATTGTAACTAGGGTCTCAAAGGTGGATCTCCAGCCCATTAGATTTGTGTCGTGCTTTGTTGACTACTCAACAAGCAAGATTTTTCATCAATGTATTGTGAAGAAATTTATCAAATTTCAAAGATCTTTTTGGGATAACTCACATTGCTTTTCACAATTTCATCAGCATAAATTATTTTTCACTATTTTCTCATTGTTTTCCTGTGTGATTTTCGTTACATTAGGGAAAACCTTCTAGGACTTGGAAATAACTACATTTTAATAGCATCTGATAGCAACATGAGACATTGACCAGGATCACAGCCAATGCAAAGATATTATCCATATGGCCCATTTATCATCAAGATAATCATTAAGAACACCTTCCCTACTTTCACGATGCTCAGGCATATGGGATCTACAAAGGAACAAGCAAGGATTAGTAATAACAAGGATAACAAGGATTCATAAACAAAGTGGCCTGTATGGATCAACAACAACAACAAAAAACACTTTCAAAAAGTAATAGTCTTGACTCAGCTTCGTGGTTACTAAAGTAACCCTGAGGGGAATAAAAAAAGGCAGATTTAGAGAAAATGGAGAAAAAATGGAAAAAAAAAGGAAAATATTTTGTTTAGCAAATGAAACAGAGATAATATTAAGAGGAGACCAGAACAGAAAAATGGAAAAAAGTTAATGTGGAAAGCTGCTCCTTTTCCTCCTTGGGAAACCTCAGATTTCCCAACTCCCTTTGACTACCTGTGCCAGGGACACACTGCTGCTGCTTCTTTCTTTTCACCTCAGAAATTCAAGCACTGGAATTCCATCTGGATGATTAATTGTGTATTAAGGGTAAGAAAACTCAAAAAAAAAAAATTAAAAACAACTTTAGTAATATTTCTGACTGAATTTTGTAGTAAAAGACCTCAAAGAAAATGTATGCAGTTAACTTCTTGTGCAAACACCCTGAAAAATGAAATAAACCAAAGGACAGTGGAGCAGCCCTATAAAAATACAGAAATTATTTAGTGTTTGAACTGCATGCACACAAGCTGTCTGGAAAAGAAAACAGTAATATATGAGCAGTAGTAGTGATGTTAAAACAAAGACACCTATAGAGACATTTTTTGTTTATTTTTATTAAAAAAAAGATCAGATTTATTAGTGCCAATGTATGTTCATAGTAAGGTAACAGAAACTAAGCTAATCTGAGTAGCAACTTACATCAAAGGATATCAAAATAATATTTCTTGTCAGTGAAACATAATACTTCATTTAAACTCGATTCTTGCCAACTAGAAGTTCTCGTTTTCTGTCTATGAAGCCTTTAAAGAAAAGTTGCTACAGTCAAACAGGGTCCTGATAGAACTTGGCACATAAAGAAACAATTCAGTTTTCACCCACACAATACCTCTCACTCCCCTGGAGCATTCATTCATACAATACTTACATAATGCATATACATTATGACTAAAGCCATGTATGGCCTAAAGCACATAGAATATCTCAGTTCTAAACGTAACATATCTCTACATCAAAAGCAGGTCACTGTATTTACAGCAGATGATCTTGCTCTGCAGATGGGGCTTTCTCTTGAAGATCCTCTTGTTACCATATACTAAGATACCCGAGTCATCAAATGATTTATCAAATTAGAGGTGTATCTACAGGAAGATCTGTCTGACCATGTGCGAGGATTCTAAGGCAATAGTAGTAGTTGTTCCACAGGACTAGCGCTGCCATCATAACCTGACCTCGGAGCAGTAAAGCCTTCCTTCTCCAGATGCAGCCAGGTGTAGCGAGACATTCATGACCTGCAAGCTGTTGGCTCAAAAGTCTAAACCTTCTTGGTTTGTTTTAATTTTCAATGTTTATGGAATAGCACCATAGGAATTCACTCTTGATAACAAACAAACCCTGGGTCTGTTGTTTTGCTTTTTTTGCCATCACAAATAGTCTTACTCCCAGGGAAACAAACAAAGAAACAAAAACAACAAAAAAACCCCAACTCTTTGGGAAACCTCCCTCTTGGATACTACTGCATCTTAACTAAACCAGACAGTTAGGTCATTCACAAAGAGGTCCAAAAAAACAGAGTAGTAGTGGTTCCAAATGTACTGCCAAAACCAAATTCAGTAGAAGGAACTTCAGATGATCCTTGTGTATTTCTGTTTCTCATGGATACAGATTTTGATACAGGACAGGTTTTCATCTCAGTCTCTTTCTGTATTCAGTGCAAAATAAGAGCACATCATCAGAGATAGCTTACTTAAGCAGTAAACCAAACATTTTCAGAGGCTTACACTGTTCAAATTCAGTCAACTAGTCATCGGTCAACTAGTGATGACTGACATAACAGTTCCAACTTCTCAGTCATTAGTAAAACAAAATACTCTAAAGATCACTTTTGTTTCAGAAGTAGGACTTTCCAGTTTCAAAACACTGATAACCTGATATGACAGAAGAATTTGTAAAAAATACAGAATAATGCAGGAAGACTTTCCCATTTCATGTCTTCTTTCAAGTCCTTGTACAAACCGTATGCAGGATACAAAGTCAAAGCAACTGGATATAAAGTCAGTATTTTGAGTGTATGACCTGAAAGGGCTTTTTTCCCTCCTGGACACCATACAACTGTCAGAAGGAAGAACCATCTGCAGGGTGACTTCCCCTGAACTCTACTGATTGAATCTGCACGCATCTATGACAAATGTCAAACCACGAACAAAAGCTTTTATATTCTCCCTGCATGCAAAGTCCTTTCACAAGCTTTGCAGAGGCAGTCAAGTATGGAGCCTGCACGTCATCATCTTGACTGTTCCACTGGGATAGGTGATTTTTAAATTTTATTTCAGTCTCTGGTCTTAGAAGTCTTCATTTCAACTGAACTCATATAAAATATTTGAGTTAATAACTTCAGTTTTCTAAAAAAAGACAGGCCTTTCTTCCTTTCCACTATGCATTCCTTCTTTTTCACTCTCCTTTTCTGGCATAGAGGTTCTTGCGTTATTTTTTGGTGTGCACACTATCTGAGTATTTTATACTTCTGTATCGTATATGAAATCCTTTCTTGTTGATTGTATCATCAGTGTGAAAGTGAAGTAAGAGAGTTTCCCCTGCTGAATAAATTTCTTCTGGTGGCTAAAATAAATGAACAAAGAAATGAATTATCTTTCCACTCTGCATATTTATCCCCTTTGTTCTAATTTTTTTCTTATGGATATTTGTCCTTTCCTGTTATACCTTGTGTAATTCCACTGCGCTTCACACATCAGACAGAATACATCTGTCTTCTTAGGCTCTCAGTTATAGGCTAGGAATTTTTGAGGCAGACTGTGGAAATGACAACCTAAACTGGAAACTGGAGGTGAGGTTAAATCATTATGTTTGAATTTTTATCTACTGGCACAAGATTAGAAATTATTTCTTTTTGCTTTTGTATTATGGTGCACTTTTCCAATCTTGAGCTCAGGGCCTGAAAAGTATCTTTTCACACAATCAAAATAAACGTATCATCATACTTTCTGAATCTGATTTAACTTATCCAATTTGTATGGAGTATCTCTAATCTTTGCTTAGAAGACAAATAAGCAAAGCTCCTCATTCTTTTGTCATTCCTAGATTCTTTCTATAGTTCTTCTGGAGCCATGTAAGAAAAAATGAGCATATTATAAATGCTTCCTGAACTCCCCTCCTGCAAAATGTGGAGACTTCTTTTAAAGTGGAAGAATTTTATTGTGATAATTCTCAACAGCAGTGCATTTCTCTCCTTCTAAGGAAGAACGCAGCTAACCTTTTTTCTGAGTCAGTCAGTCCATTGTCAGAGACCTGAAGCTTAATGTAACATTATAAAACTAGATAAGAATATCTACTATTCAAAACATGTAAAGGGAAATGCTTGTACTATAAGCCTGCAAAATAATATTTAAAAAATCCCGCAAATGAGAGAATTATTTTCTTAATTATAAGGTGTAATAGCTGAATCTCATCCCTTCTTCACCCTTTCCTTCCTCTGCCCTGTCTTTTTTTTTCTTTTTGTTGTAGAAATAAAGAGTGTAGTACCTGGTTACTTACCCCAGATCCACAAAATCGACCAAGTCTCACAGCTGTCTTATCATGACCATCAAAGAGCTCCACATAATCGTAACCACAATCTGCCTCTTCCTCAACCTCAAAAGTCTGAAACATTAACTCGACCCGAAAGCCACGCTCTGCCACTAGCAGCCAGTCACAGTCTGCCTGAACTGGATAGTTGTTATCACCAAACTGAGCATGCGAGTATAGATCTTTGGACTTGGTTTCAGCTTTCAGCCGACCACCACACTCTGGACAGAGAAAAGAAAAAGAAAAAAAAGAAACTTATTAAGTGCAAATTGGCATTTTCCTTTCATAGATTTCCTGTTTTCTTCAGGCTGTCTGTATCTTTATAGCACAAGCATGTCAAACAAACAAGGTATGAAAGGAAGTAGTACCTGGTATAAAGACAAACCCATTATTCTGAGCTTTCCCTGTATAAATTATGTTTTATAGCTACAGAGACTTGAGAATATTACATAATTTTCAAGTGAAAGATAATCACTCAGGGAACACTGAAGTTATAAGAAATGTGGTTCAAGAGGTAGAAAATGATTCAGGTAGGCACTTGACTGACAAGGGCTCTAAGTGGGGTGTCCACATTTCAGTGGTGACAGCCCTTCCACAGGCATTAATGACACTGTGTAGAAGTAACAGAGGACGATGAGCTCTATCACACATGTAGTCAGTGATGAACAGGAGCCCTGAGCTGGAGATCCTTGCCCTGTGCCAAAGCAATATTTTCAGTATAAATCTCTAGTTCTACACAGTACTAAGATGTATGTGTTGCTTTAGAGCTTGTTCATAACTACTCAAAAGGTTCCTAATTTAAATATGAATGAACTTTACCATATAGTCCAATAGGTTGTTCTTTAGCAAGTTTGCACAAGGGGAACAGAATTTGCTGAAAATGCACTGAACAAAAAACAAAACCCAAAAAACCCCCCTAAATACAGTAGCTAGTACTTTACCCTTTCTAAATATTTTCTGCAGCTATTATTGAAACTCATGTTCTGTCCTACATAGCCAGTGAATTCAGCTTCTACTGAAATAAGTTACTGAATTCAGTAACTTAAATATACAGTTGTTATGCATTTGCCAGTTAAAAGCTCTATTATAATCCAACCTACAACAGATGGAAACTTGTATTTAAAGAAAAGATGCAATGCTTTTTACCTTTCTAAGCAATGGGTGGAGGCTTTTTTTCTTTACAGTTACAAATATTTCAATGGAAGCAGCATAATTTTGTTCTGGTTTCTCATCAAGGGCAATCTATCCCTTTTAGCATGCATAAAAACACCAAGTGCAAATGGGCATGAACAAAAATCTGAGATTCATGAGTTTAGATTTAATTTCTATAGATAATTCAATAGATACTTCTATCTGCATTTTTATAAAATGTAGCTACTATAAATAAAACATTTTATATCAACCCGAAACAAATTGCAAGATTCAAGCATTCCTAAGCTTTGGTGAAGAGATAATTTTAATTTTACTTTAGTGTAATGGATTCCACCCATACTAAACACATTCAACTGCAATGTTATATTGTGAGGTGTCACATTTCAGCTGGGAATCATTGACATCAGTGAGCAAGTCCTTATTTTTTAAAAACATATTGGTTTTTGTTAGTAGAAAAATGAAGGAATCAAAATACGAAATATAAATTATGCAATTAGAGCAAACCATTATGCATGACCTGTTGTTCAGTCTGAAATTTCAAATTTTTTTGCTTTTAAAGAACAGATAAGAGCACAGCATTAAAAAAAAAAAAGTCAAATGAGATAGTTCAAAGAGTTCTTTCTCATTTGTATTCTAATTTACTCAATTTTTTTCCCTTTCCTTTTCCTATTCTTGATTTTATTTACCTTTTCTTTTTTGTTTTTTTTTGTTTTTTGTTTTTTACTGTACTGCTGGCAACAGTAAGAACATCTCCCTCCTTCAGACACAGAACAGCTGCAAATGACAAAATGTTTAATGACCTGTCTGCGTTCTTTCCCTCTGCTTCCTACAGGGACAGGAGTTTAAAGGAAAGTTGCAGCCATACTAGCAACTATAGAAAGTGGCGATTCCCTTTCTTTTGCATTTTTCCCCTGGATTATAGCCTATAGATTTTAGAAATCACAAGTCTAATTTTCTATTTCTTAAGGGCTAAGTCGCAGCTTCAAAAGTCTCCATTCAGTCCCCTGCAGCCACGCTTGCTGAGCCCCACTACCAGCATGCACCATCACCATGCAGCTGTCTGCTCTGCTGCAGGAACAGTGTGCACACCTGACCATAAAGACTTCTTTCTAGATCAGCTAAGGAACAAAATCACTTTCTTGTTCCCTGACCTTTCTAGGAGCATGTAGGCTTCTTAAAACACAAGAGCAAACCAAACAGGCTGCACAGACAGGAAAAGCTTAAATCCACACTACCTGAAACCAGTGAAACAAGATTAGGAATTTGATTCAGCATTGCCATTACTGAACTATTATAGCCATTTTGGAAGCGACACAGAAGCCTAAACTGAGTGACATCTGAGATGCCCAAATTTGTCAGAAATCCTCCCACAGGTGGCAGAGAGGAACAGGATCTACAGCAGACCTGCAATCTCCTGCAGCAGAGGCTGGAGGCCAGCCACCATAAATAAGGCCATTGAGAAGGGAACTAGATGCCTATTTTAGGGCAACCAAATCACCCCCTGAGGAATGAAGCTTCATATTCTGTCAGGAGCATTTTTGTAACTTCCTTCTGAATGGCTTATGCCTTTTCTGAGAGGAAAAATATAGCAAAATCTCTTTCTAAAACTGTGTTGCACTTTAAAATCAGCATTTTAAAAGTTTTGCTCCACCCAGGGAAACCTTTCTATATTATGTATTTTTTGAAAATTTACTACCTCTGCTATTACAGTTTTATCCTCTTTTCTAAAATATTCAATGAAAATTTGGAATGTGGATAGTATTCCAGCCAAAAAAATTGTCACAGAAGGGAAATCATCATCATTAGTATCTTCTAGAATAAGAGACCATTAAATCCCAAAAATGCCAGAAATATAGCAGCACAGAGACCTTTGTGCATAGGATCCAGTAACTCTTTCCCTGCTGTTATATTACACAGGTCCTGAGCACAGGATGCAGTTACTGTTCTCCTGCTGTTATTATTACACAGGTCTTTCTACTGAATGAGTTCTGCCAAGAGGTAAGAAGTGAAGGGAGCAGCTTACTCAGCTCTCCCTGTCTATCCACACAGTTATGCAGAACTGAGTGTCACCTCTCCTACTTCCATTGCACACCGTCAATTATTATTTGCTAGAAAAAATAATATAAAGGAATACAACTCACTGTATATACACTTGTTAGAGATTTGTTAATTCACACTGTTGTCAAAAGCACAGAGGTAAAATTCCCCCTGATCATCCATGTTTGGCTTAAAGCTGCAGGAAAATGCTGCAAGATCAGAGTTGTGTCTCATTCAAACTCTGCCTCAAAGCACGTACTGGTGATGCCCTGTTCAGCTGAGCCAGCAGTTTGTGCAACAGCAGTGATTGTAAATACATGTCCTCTATTAAGGAAACAAACTCTATAATTTAACAACATTCTTAAAAAAGGGGCAGATTTTACTCTTCAGGCTTTCCCAGAAATGAACTCTTATGCATGCTAAGAGTTTTTACAGTTAAGGCACATAAAACTCAGTAGATAAATATACATGCTCCAATTCTGCAAATTGAAGTGAGAAGAATAAATGAGAAAGAAGTTTTACAACACCCATTTCTAGCAAGAGTTGTGACCTTCAACTATTTGCCCCGACTTAATTTAAAAATGAGTATTACCCCTCCTAGCTAATCTTCCATCTAAGAAAAGCCAAACAATGCTTATAATGTAATGTAATGCTTATAAAAAGAAATGTTTTCCACAAGAAAAACAAATTGAACTACAGGTAACCAAACTTTGCACTTTCCAGGCTGAGATAATGAAGAGTGACTGTCTTTCCCTGAAAGGCAAAATAATTTTATAAAATTTTAGAATTATTCTTAATAAAGCAGAAGGAAAAAAAGAGCAAATGCTAGCAGTGATATATGAGGAGTTGTTAGCTGAGCACTACACACCAACTTGATGAATACTCTGTGTAATATCAAATGATATTAACAGTGACTAATGACCCTGATTACCATCTTCTATTAACAACTGCTACCTGCCAGTAAACTTTATGCAGTAACACAGATATTTATACTAATTTTCTTTATTAAAATTTATTGTCAGATATTGGATGAAAATGAATGAACGTAGTAAAGACGGACATCATGGCTGAAGAAGAAAACGTAAAAAATCCCAAATCCTTACAGCAGAGGAAATTCAGAGATTCATCACTAGGGGCCACTGTAAGCCAAGCAACGTCAGGGAAATCATGAACACTCTCGAAAATATCCCAAGAAATCTATTAATGCAATTGCAAAACATTATTTTTCATTTCAGTTATTTCTGAAAGTTAAATGGCAAGTGTGAGGGAAATTATATTCTCATGGTCTTTAGAAAACTTTAACATTGTTTTTTTCCTGTTTTTCTTTGGCTTATCTTTCCTTTTTAGCTCTACAGGAAAGTAATAGCTGTTTACACAAAACCCAAACTTTTGTTTAAGTTAGAACAGAAAAGTAATGGAGGTGCATCACATACCCACGTGAAATATTCCCATTACAAATCCGATGAAAAGCCATTGAATCTTTTACAAACTAATGGCATGAATCTTACTATCTCTTAGACTATCTCTACCTATATAATCTTTTTATTGGATTTTGTTTCAAAATCTTTTAATCATTTATCTATAAAATTGAGAGATGAAACAAGAAACAGAGGAGGAAAAAATGTCTAAAATATTACAGAATACTTTCTGCAATCTCAGATTTTTCCTACTATTCTTAAGGTTTTATTATATTCAGTTGTTACACGGTCTTATCTGTTCACTCACCCTGTTCCTATAAAAGTAAACCTTTAATATATTCCACTAAAGAACATAAGGGAAATTATTAGTAAAGCACATCCTGATTTTCTGACCTGTAGAGTGTGTTGCTTGGAAGCCTTTTCTTTGAACTGATGCATCAGAAATAAAGCGGAGAAACATTTTGTTGCCAGTAGCAATTAGAGGATCTGGTATCTTATTGCCACATAAGCGTCCCAGAATTGGTGATTTTTCACTTTCACCATCAAATACTTCCAAGTGGTCATAAGCACATTCTTGATGTTGTTCTATTTCAAATTCATTGAAGGTCTGGGGGGGAAAAAGCAAATTAACTCAATGTAGAACTGTATGCATGTTTCAGAATACAAAGTAAAGGTAGTTAAGATGACAAATGTTAGCGTTACTGCCCCTACAAGCCTCTGACTTTGAATAACAAAGCAATTTTGAGAAAGTGGAGTTATAATTAAGACAGTGAATTTTAAAAGGGCATCATCCTTCGTATAAAGGACAAGGGGTAATGGGTGGAAATTGGAGCATAGGAGGTTCAAGGTGAATATACGAAAAAATTTTTTTACTGTGAGAGTGACAGAGCACTGGAACAGGCTGCCCAGGGAGGTTGTGGAGTCTCCTTCACTGGAGACATTCAAAACCCGCCTGGATGCGTTCTTGTGTGATGTGCTCTAGGTGACTCTGCTCTAGCGGGGGGGGTTGGACTAGATGATCTTTCGAGGTCCCTTCCAACCCCTAAGATTCTATGATTCTATGATTCTATGATAAAAAGGGATTAGAATCTTTCTAGCCAATCAACATCCATACCACAATATTAAATCTAGATTATAGTGACTTTTCTGTTGAATCTGTACCATTTGTAGGATAATTCCAAATTTATCAGAACATTCCAAACAGCAAAAAGCAGGAGATCTATTGGTTTCTCAGGTAGTTGAAACCTGATTGAAACATTTGTAAAACAATGTGCCATCCTCCCTCTTTTTTTTTTTTTTTTATTTACCTCACACCACAACTAAAGCCATTGGGAATGACCTTTACACATGAAGGGTTAAGCATGAAAGTTGTATTTTCCAATTTATTATCTAGAGATCTATTTTTTATTATTGCAATGCTAACAATACTTCAGGCTGCAGCCCTCATGCTAAGATCACACATTGGCTGGGAAATAGTTGTGAAAAACAGCAAAAATTTGTTCATTGCTTATTTAAAAAATCTTCAGCATAATCTTTTGCTGTTCTTAGTTCTCCCATGAAGATTAAAATCACTGCTATAGTTTGAATACAGTGATCTCAACATTTACATAATTACAAATCTGTGATGTCTCTTCTGCACTTCAAAACTTTCATCTTAGTTTCTGAGCTCTCTTAGTGTTTATGGAAGTTTGTAAGGACAAAGCTGGGTTTATTAAAAACTGTTAATTGCAAGTTCTTCAGAGCAGAGTCTGGCCAACTTACTTTTAAAAACTTCTGGAATTTAGATTTCTCAAACTCAAATTTCCCAACAAAGGTGTTTCCTACAGGTACATGCCATACCCTACAGAAACTGCTAAAACACAGACAACTAATACTCGCTTTTCAAATATGGAAGAGTGTCTTCCAAGACTGGGCAACAAATTTATTTCAAGGCGATATCTAAGATATTTCAGGTAAGACTTTTCCACCAGGGCTAAATTTCAACCAGAAACCTGAAGACTAAAATTCAGTAATTTCTTCTCATGTAAGCACCAAGAAGGTGATATATAGAATCACAAAATTTTCATGGTTCAAAGAACCTCTGAGATCAGAGTCCAACCATCAACACAAGAAAACCGAAACCACCAAAGAAACACAGACAACCACACAAACTCCAGTATAAAAAAACCCAAAACACTAAAAAATCCTACAACCTCGGCCACTAAAGCATGCAAAGAAGTGCCACATTTACACGTTTCTTAAAAACCTCTAAGGATGGTGACTGAACCACCTCTCTGGGCAATTTGTTCCAGTGCCTGACCACTTTTTCAGTACAGAAGTTCTTCCTAATATCCAATCTAAACCTCCCCTGCTGCAGCTTCAGGCCATTTCCTCTGGACCTATCGCTATCCTCTTGGGAGAAGAGGCCAACACCCACCTCACTACAACCTCCTTTCAGGTAGTTGTAGAGGGCAATGAAATCTCCCCTCAGCCTCCTCTTCTCCAAACAAATCATCCCCAGCCACTCCTCATATGAACTGCTCTCTAGACCCTTCACCAGCTTGGGAGCTCTCCTCTACACATGCTCCAGCACCTCCACATCCTTCTTACAGTGAGGGACCCAAAAATGAACACAGTACTCAAGGTGCAGCCTCACCAGTGCTGAGTACAGGGGCACAATCACTTCCCTATTCCTGCTGGCCACACTGTTCCTGATACACACAAAGACGCTATCGGTCTTCTTGGCCACCTGGGCACACATCTTGGTGGAAATTTTCAGAAATAACCTACAATTTAAGGTGAAATTCAAAATTTGTTTTGCTCAACAAAAGAATATAAAGGCACTTAGTATAAATACTCCCATGAATAGTCACATAGTTGGCTGTTTATGAAAAACAAACAAACAAAAAACAAACAAAAAAAATCCCAAACAATAAAGGATTAAAAAACATGAATTAAAAGGAAGAAAACTGAACTATCAAATACTGAGTAAATATAATAATTATGAATTCTCTCTGGTACATTAAAGCAAATCTGACCTACCAATTCACATTTAGGATTTAGCCAGTGTGAAATGTGACAGTAATTTATATATATCAGCTGTTAAGCTGACCTAAAGAAAATATAAAGAGCTAACAAAGTCTTTTGCCCAAAGAACTGAAGCGTTCAGAATAACACTTTTGTTTTGTGAAAAGTGAAGAGCTGCATGATGCAGAGGATGTAGGTTCATTTCACAAGAAAGTCTGGGAGTTTTATTACGGGAATGAAACTGCAGAGGCAGTGAAAACAGCTGTACAGCAGTCATCCTGCTGCTCTTAAATTGTAGTCAGTCATCCTACTTTTATGATGCCAAGTACGTGTTGTCATTTATGCCCAAATAAAATCTGATAGATTAAAAAACCCCACAAAATAAAACAGAAAGCTGAGAGACTAACTGTAAAAGGGAGTTAGTTAAATATAGAATTGAGTCAAGCCAACTTGGAATCAACAGGAGCAAGAGATGTGATCCAAGAGCAAGTTACAGAACTTAGTTTTCTTTTAAAAGAAAATGATACCATTTTTGTTCCCTTCTTATCAGTACATACAGATCACTTCTCACTATAAACTGTAACTCACACTATTATTTTTAATATTTTACTTACCACTGGGATTTCTAAGCCTGCGGGAGGACTGTACATGTTATACTGTGTCCCGCAAAGAACAACAGAGAAAAATCCTAAATCTGTTGCAAATCTAACAATTGATTCTTGCAATTACAGAGCAAAGCAAACAAATATGTTTTTTAAAGGAAAAAAGTCTTTTAAAAACTCAAAATGGCTAATATTTCAAAACACCCATTTTTTTAAAAAGCAATCCATTCCGAGCAGTGGATTAAGTTTGAAATAGGAGAACTGACACAAACTTTCCTTAAAGTTGAACATGACTGAATACTTGCTGATAATTTTCTATTACTTAGCACCAATAGAGTTCACAGATTATTTAATAAAGTTGGTAGCATAATTAAATCACACTATCTTCCAGGGACAAATACTTTTGAATACTCACCCCATCATGACTACAGTCCCCATTTTGATGGGGATCCCATTAGCGGGAATGGTATTTGGAAATGTTACATATAGCTTCGGAACATCCAGCACGTTCTATCTATAGCACTCAACTGAGTAGATACGTTGGTGGCACTTATGGATAGCTGCCTGAACGGGACACTTAAGTCTGTCTCCTATAAACATCCGGCTGATTAGCTTATGAAAATCTCTCTCCAATACATACATTTTCAAAGCCTTCTTTATCTATACATTTCATTTAAAAATTCTGACACGCTTATCTGTTTTTCCTAGGCTTCTTAATTACATCAAATGTTTAACTTTTCAGGAAGAGACTTTTCAATTATTATCAGAGTGAGAGCAACCACAACAAAAAATAAGTTTCTGTACACACACACCTCTCAAAAAATGATCACAACGTCACAATGCATGTGGTTTGTTACCAAAAATAAATCAATTCTCTCTTTGTTAAATTTTACTAAGTAAACTGTGAGAAGTAAACTTAAATACAGTGTGAAAGTCCAAGAAAAACATTCATCCATAGTGGAATGTGGTATTAATATTATTAATATGGCAACTTGCTGTACTAGACTTAAAAGACACTACACACACAGAATTTAGTATATTGACCCTAGCAACATGCACAGAAAAGTTGGTTTCAAATTCTAAATCATGAAGGTATTTTTGAAAATTCTATATAGTAAAATTCTGTTATATTTTTGTTATTTAATTGGTAAAAGCCCATTTAAAAGCCTTTTCTTTTAAGACAGACCATGTTATATTTCACCGAATAAATCTGAATGCTGGAATTTTGGCTACTGAAGTTAAAGGTAATGAAAAAGCTTTTACAGCCACATGCCCATGCCTGGCTGGTTTTGGTTTATTCTGTGAGGATGAAGAAGGCTTGCTCAGAATTGGCAGCAGGAAGGCTGCCTGAATCAGAACCTCATTTTTTACCTTTTGAATGGACAGAGCCTGCACATAACTCATTTTCTGCAACCCCCATAACCCCCAGGACCATTTAATCATTTTAATTCTGGTGAACAGGGATCCATACATGATTCCACATCAGCACCAGTAACAGTGACTATGTTTTGGCTAAGGTCAGGAGTTACGAGATGACAATATCCCTTTCATCCCTGTGTCAATATTGGCTATTGGTTCTACCTCTCTGAAGCAGACACATCTCTCTTAACTTTATGTGCTCCAAAACATTTGTTAAATCAATATATCAGATTTTAAAATATTTCAAGTCAGCTTTTGTTGTGGCTGTCCCCTAAGTACTTTGACTGAAGGAACAGCGGGGCTGATTTCAAAGCAGTAAATCTCCCTGGGTAGATTCATGCCTTTGGCTTCCGACAGAGGCTACAAAACCTCAGTAGGTCTGCAGAGCTCCCTAAGCTCTTCTATCTTGTCTTTAACCACTGTTCTCAGCCAGCTAGACATAAAGGTCACTTAGCTTTACTTAGGTTGCTCTTCTACTTACGCTAGAATTTGGAGCCATTTCCAAGTAAGAAGTCCAGATTCTTGTTTTCTGTACTTTTTTATTACTCCTCAAAAAAGTATAGAGCAGAAACCCAAAAGGTGTGTGGGAGAGGAGTGGTTGTAATGTAAAGTATTCCTCCTGCCCTTTGCTGTCCAGAGTATTTATAACCACCACAATCTTAAACTCACAGCTTTATGTTATTTAGTAGCCCCAGTCAGCCAGGAAAAGACAGGAGTGAGTGGATTTTTAGAACTGTTTACCTGTGAGCTGCAAACAGATAGTGAAGCTTAGTAACAGCTTCATATCGTTGAGTAGCAATTTGAGAAGCAGGTTTGGTGGAAGAAAAGAGAGAAAGGAAGGGTATGCAGAAACTCACCAATCTGACTCTCTGCCCGGGGGTGGCACTAATTTCCCATGTGCACTCCTTTCTGCTGGGATACTTGTCAGGCCAGTTGGGGCTCGTGATGATGCCATTGGAACTGTGGATCTTCTGTTCACACTCAGCTGTGCCAACAATAACATGAGTTAGTCTGAGGGGTCTGCATCCAGAGGTAGCCAGAAAAGTATTATTTTTTGTCAGGGGACCCTCTGAAGGGAAATAATCTTGAGGAACACAGGTAAGCACACTCTTCAGTATGCACCATGATGTTCTTACCTTTTAGAAAACACTTTAACCTAGTAAGCTTGTTTACTGATTGCTGTGAAAAATACACTATTGCTTACCATGGATGGTATTTTTTACTATTATAAAAAAAATACATGATAGATATTAAAATTTAATCAAATATTTTGCTATTCCCCCCATTCTATCCATATGAGAAATCCTGCCAATCCAACTTCAAATTATATTTCTTGAATAACTTATTTTTATCTCTTCTTGCTAATATTTGTACTGCAGCTAAAGAGCAAGCATTTTGATTTCTAAAGCACAGTTTCTAGGGACATATACAAATCCCAAGAACAGTTGAGACTAAACTGTATGTATCAAGATTAGTCATTCACATGGTAGCTGAATAACCAGAAGTGCATCTCTGTGAATAAATAACAAGAAGTAAAACTTAAGGCAAGAAAGAAACCAGTTTCATTTTTGTATTTATTTTAACAATCTTAGATTGTTCTATAAACATCAGAGAATCATTGAACAGGAATCTTTTAGAGCAGGCAAGTATGATTCCAACACCAATGACAATGACAATGATTCACAAAGGGCATATCTTCACTTGCAAATTAAATCCATGCTAGGATGCAGCTTTGAGAAATTACAATAACTCACAGGATATTGCACACTTGAGGTTCATTTGCAGATAATTTAAATTCTACTTAAGCTCCAAAGTCTACTGCTTTCTTCGAGGTAGCTGCACCTTGAGACAGCAAACAGGAAGAGAGATGCACAGGGACTCGACTGGAATTTAGATTGTCTGAGTATGTCCCCTAAAATAAACCCACAAAGGGAAGATATGGTTTCAACCTGACTGCAAGGAAATTAAGTGCTACTGATAGGAGCAAATGACAACTTTACCAGGCTTCTCTCCAAAAACTTTGTACCTGTGGTTAATAGAGCATTAAATAAATAATCTAGCACAGCTTTAAATGTTCTATACTTCACAGCAGTATTAAAAGCAGCACCCCTTGCAAATGATCCAAAGTTTTCCAGACTGCATTCCTGTGGACCTCAAACTCAGCCACACACAAATGCTGGAGATGGAGGTGATGGGGAAGGGGGGATGGGGGAGTGTTTAAGCCCAAATGTCTAAGCCCCTGTTACCAAGATCTTTCCTTTCTTTTCCTTGGAAGGAGAGCTGGAGAGAGCTTTCTGTCAGACAGTTATATAATCACCCATTCAGCTACCTTGCTACTTACCCTCCTTGCAGTCATGTTTGTTTTCATGTAGCACAAATCCATTTCGGCACTGGCAAACGTAGCTCCCTACTGTGTTGATGCACTCGTGTTGGCAGCCACCATTGTCCTTCGAACACTCATCCTTGTCTAAGAAATACACAAGGTTGGATGAGCATCACAGCTAGCAGCAGTCCTTGTTACCAGAAAGAAAAATGTTAAGCACAGCATTTGAGTCTAGAAAAGGATAAACTAAGGCACAGTCATTCTTCTCAGTATGGCAGCTTTGTGGTACCTTAGTTCTAACCGCTCATTGCTCTGCCTGTAACCTTGCACCATGGCACAAATAGCCTGTCTCATCTTTCTAGGGGAGAGGACCACTAGTAAAACAAACAAGCTAAATCAAAGGAATTAAGACAGTTATCAGCATTTACTCTTTCAAGAGGACCAGCTGGTGAAATTTCAGAAATATCCCATCCAAAGCCTTATTTCAGTAAACAAAAGTTGTGTAATCTATAGACAGCACATGAAGTATTCAAACTCTATAGAAATTCCAAAATTTAATACTGTTATGTTGAAAGCAACATGCAGGCCAAACATGGTTTCAGGGCCTGTACGTTAAACATGTAAGAAAAGATGGATTTAACATAAACTTTTGTAATAAACTTATTTTTTTTCCCCAGTAGAGTGACAGTGTGCTTTGCTTTTAATGATTCTGGACATTACAGAACCTCACAAAAAGAAAAACAATTAATTGAAAAGCATACAAAAGAAACTGGCATTACTTATTTTAAGGATATCTGCAATATAGCATGCACATAATCCTTTAAAAGAGTGTTTAGTGTGTTAGAAGTAAAGCAGAGAGTAGGGGAGGAAATATGACCTGCATTAAAGAGCTACAAATTTGTTGCATGGAAAAAAGCCAAACTAGATTAACAGGCTGTCATTCTAGCAAGAGGCCTCAGCTGCCACACTTCTATGTCATTCAGCTCCTGTCATTTTAGGTGAGACTGGTCCATTAAAAAAAACAGATTGCTCCTGGCATATACACATACATGTATATATATGTATACACGTGTATGTACCTAAATAAGTATAGACACATATATGTATATAAAGCCTGAGCTATAAAAACATACACCTATATATAAATATATATAAAGACACAAACATCCATATTTAAAAATTATATCTTACAAACTGTATCATTTCAAGATGCAAAAGAAAGGAGGAAGAAGAGCAAAGAAATTGTGGTCGTCTCAGAGGTCCAGCTGTTGCAGGGCTGGAATACAGAGAGTTCACACCCCCTTCAGCCTCATGTACCTTAGCAACAGTGAATGTTATCTCCAAACAAGGTAACACACGATGTTTCAGACTTTAGTAGGCACAGCAAGAATTTCTGTAGATTACAAGTCACTACGGATAATTTAAGTCTGTTTTTGTCGTCTTACTTATGTACTTTATTCCCTGCCTTTACTGATACTCGTATTCAGTAACACAACAGAGGAAGTTTGCATTATAATTGCATACACAAGCTTTATCAGCCAAAATGTATGCAACACTTGACCCCTTGACTTGCAGGTCTTTTCATTAAAATCAGCTTCCACTTACATTACATGGTGATATTGCACATTATGGAAAAATTCTGCAAGTCAAACCCAAACATCCACCACATTTTGTCCTGTAAATCTCAAATCTGTTTGCACTGAAAATTTTTGGAAGCTTTCTGAAGATTTGAACAGATTTGAAGGTCAAGAAACAGCCAAAAACATAGGCAGCTCCCAGAATGATAGATCCAAAAGCTCATTCTAGTTGTCATTTTGCTGATGAAAGAAGCATAAAAGCTCCACACTACATTGTGCACCTTGCAATGCAAGTCCCAAACTGAGACAGTACATTTATATTCAAGCAAAAGTCTTGATCTTTCATCTTTGCCAAAGCAAGCACTATTGTAATTCATTCCATGTTTCAAGAGAAAAACAGTAACAAGCAAATTAGAAATTAGATGTAATATGAAATAACTCTTCAGTATTCCCTGTTCTAAACATTAGTTTGTAGGTTTCTACCAAAACAACAAAATAAATGGAAGGCAAGCTCAAAATGCCTTCAGGTTAGGCTTCCAAGTACAGAGTATGTACACAAATTCTAAATAAAAGCCCTGTCCATTTTAATCTTCCCCCAAACTGTGTGAAAATACTAAAAAGTATTTCAACAGGAATTACATTCCTGTTCTCTAAAATAATGTTAAGATACGAGTGCATAAACAAGCATTTACATGTTTGATCTCCTCAGAGATAAAAAAATGGACAGAAGGGAGAAAGAAAAAGCTTTGGAACATAGTTGAACCACAATAATTAATTGTACATGGTTAATCAAGGATGCAACTGTTGAACAAGCCTTCCTCACACTTCAGAATTCGGAACAGACTTTCTGTCAAATTGACTGCCCAGTTTAAAAATTCATGAAAAAACAATTAGTCTGTATTAGTTACAGGAACAAATGTTTTGCTATGTAAAAACAAAACCATTTGTTATGCTGACAGATGGAAATGAGTCTCTCCATTTTGAATGGATACTTTCTCTTCTCGTTTTAGTACTCAGAAGAGAGAAAGATCCATTCTGAACCAAATATTAGATTGAATCATTCAGAGGACAAATGATCATACCTCTGAGACTCTCAGAGGCAACCAATCTGTGAACAATATGCAGTTGGCCTGAAGGGACCTGTATCAAGTCCTTGCAAAATTCAAACCCAAAAATTTTCTTTTTGCAGACAGCTTTCTTGTCTGTAGAAAAAAACGTACCAAGATGGCACCAGAGAGGAGTTTGTGCTCCAAAACAAATTTGCTCAAGGCTAGACATGTTCTAGCTTTCTCTTTTAACTGCTCAATGAATCATCACCCAAGAAAAAAGTATTCCAACAAACCTCATTTCTATATTACATCAAAAACCATATACATTATGAATGATCATGGAAAGAATCATGTTTATTTAAACCACTGAAGTAACTAAAACTTATGATAAATGGAAGCAGTTTAGTGATATATTATCACTGAGTATTAATCATACAACTACACAAAGACTGATTTTAAAAAGTGGGCTATCTTCTTGGAAACATCAGAGAAAAATAAAAAGTATATATATATTATTGTTAACATTTTTTCCTCCTTGAATTTACAGATGTATTTTACACTCCTCTAGTCTTCCAGGCCCAACAGACTGCATTACCTTCTAATAAGAGAAGGAAGAGAGAGTAAAAGAGAGAGTAAAAAAAACCTTAGTTCCAGGAACCTTATAGTTTAGAAGCCTAATATCTAATTACAAAAAAACCTTTAATAAAAATTAACATATCATAATTGCTTAGCTTCTTCTCTTTATAAAAGAACCTATATTATAAATACGGAAGAGTGTCTCTGGAGATTAGCTAGATCCCTGCAATGGCTCCCAAATGAGCTTTCCTCAGAACTGTCCCATCAAATGTAAATTTTACAAAATGGTGAAAAAAAAGTTTTTCTCACTTTCCAGTAGCACCTGTCTGGCTGTTAACACCATTTTACAGCCAAAAAAATTAATTTATGTTCTCTTATAACAACATAAATACCTTCCTAAAGCAGGTCAATCTGTTGCCCCGTGTCACTGTTTGCTTTCACAGTTTATCACAGTGGATTCCAGCCACCCCAAAAATGCTTTCAGTTGTCTGAGCTGGAGCTGGGCCATGCTTTCTCAAATGCAGCCATGCCTGGAGAATTCACCACCAAAAGAGTTAACAAAAAAAAGTTCTTTGGCTGTGTTTGAGGGACACACTACAAACTTATCTTACTTACCTACCTATATTTCTTGCTCAGCATCACATATGTCCTTTATTGGCAAATAGACTGCAAGATGCAGCTTTTGAGCCATAACAGTTTTTGTTGTTTGTATTTAATTAATATAATTTTAAACACCTTCCAGCAAATATCTTGGACACTAGCACTAAGTATTTCTCCAGATACCATTCTGAAAGTATTGTATTGTGAAGTCAAGTATAAAAACAGGCAAAAAACCCACTTCATCAGCTGAACAGCGATCAGCTATCAACTCCCAAAATTAAAAATACTTGAATCACAGATTCGTCATGGCTGGAAAGCACCTTTGAGATCACTGAATTCAACCACCAACCACAACCTCGGCCCCTAGAGTATGCAAAGAAGTGCCACATTTACACGGTTCTTGAATACCTCCAAGGATGGTGACTCAACCACCTCCTGGGGCAGCCTGTTCCAGTGCCTGACCACTCTTTCCATATGGAAATTCTTCCTAATATCCAATCTAAACCTTCCCTGCTGCAACTTCACACCATTTCTTCTGGTCCTATTACTATCCACTTGGGAGAAGAGGTCTCCCCTCAGCCTCCTTTTCTTCAGATTAAACAACCCCAGTTCCCTCAGCCACTCCTTGTCATACGAAGTCTAGACCCTTCACCATCTTGATAGCTCTCCTCTGGACATGCTCAAGCACCTCCATGTCCTTCTTATAGGGAGAGGCCCAGAAATGAACACAGTGCTTGAGGGGCAGCCTCATCAGTGCCAAGTACAGGGGCACAATTGCTTCCCTACTCCTGCTGGCCACACTATTGCTGATACC
Source organism: Apus apus (assembly GCF_020740795.1). Lineage (NCBI taxonomy): Eukaryota > Metazoa > Chordata > Aves > Apodiformes > Apodidae > Apus > Apus apus. Next base: position 75,038,834 of record NC_067285.1, on the reverse strand, counting down.
AGCCAGGATGCCACTGGCCTTCTCGGCCACCTGGGCACACTGCTGGCTCATGTTAAGTCAGCTGTCAACCAGCACCCCCAGGTCCTTTTCCTCTGGGCAGCTTTCCAGCCACTCTTCCCCAAGAATGAAGTCTCAAGGTCACTCTTCATTGACAGACCAATAGCATTTACATCCATATTAAGGCATTCAGGGGTAAGAAAATTAGTGTTTTCTGACCACCCTGAGAGTTTTGCCTGATGAATTATTCAGAGATGATAACCTCTTCTTTAGCTCAGGAGTTTGATTTGTCTCAAGCATAACAAAGTTTCTGTTTTGATCAGAAAAAATTGTCAAAAGGGGAAAGTCAGATAACAAAGAATAATAGAATCTGCTATAACAACTGGAAGAGAGTTGACAAAGTGTAAAAATAAAACACCAAACTATTTGAACTCATGAAATGAGAGATTGACAGAAATGCATTATGAAGCATTCAGTAAATGTACATACTTACAGACTCAAAGACTTTATCAAATAATCTTTCATTGAAGGGGAAGATATATATATTATACTTAGGACACATCACTCATTTCTATTCATTCAAAACACCTAAGTTCAGAGTTATTGCTGGCTAATAGATTAATTGTAGTGACCAAGGGTATCATTTAAAACTTATATTTTTTTAAATTATCAGGAAAAGCCTGTGTTCACCTGAGGGGAGAAATGGAAGTATATTTCATTCAGAAGTGAAAAAGACAAGGGAAATAATGGTTTTGAAGGATTACGACCTGATGCTTTGAACTCCACAAATTGTAGTCTAATTTCCCCAACATACAGTATGGGCCTGACTTCTTCCTGTTTCTTCACAAAGCTATAATTACTAGTTTTATCTGGCATAGCTGTTTAAATCCCAAAAATATGCAACAAACTTTATTTGCAGGCCATTTTTAGAACTGGAAAATGCCAATACTTGGTCTTGTAAAAAGTCAAAATACGTGACTATTCCTGCTGGCGCTACTAGGCCTACATAAAAAGACTAGTTGAGTAACTGTTTCTAGGAGGAACAGTTTCCGACAAATAATCAGTAAACCTTGGAAGCTAATACAAAATAAAAAATTAAAAGTAAATGCTACTGTATGTAAAGATGGATCTGAAAAACTGAGCAGAGAAATGTGATTAACAAAAAAATTCAATATGCTTTAGAAGAGGTAAAATGTTTGTTAATTTCTTTGTATGAGATGAAACACTTTTTCTCGGCTTTCACAATTGCTGAAGAAAAATAATGAAATCTATTACAGAAATGTATACATTGAAAGTCTAAACTGTTCGTCCTGACAGCTGTTTTCTTCACTTTCCAAACCAGATCACTTACACAATATAGTGATTCTTATTACTGGGTTGTATTTAAGTTATTAATTATCAAAGTTAACCAATTAAATACCATTTTAATTTCAGCTTTGATTAAATATTTTTAGCAAACAAACACTAGAAACAGTGCCTGATAATACATTTTGCTACATGCTAAACCTTCAGGATTCTCCAGATTCATATCTTTAACTGCTATAAAAAAAACCCAAACTTGGGGATAGAATTCAAAGCCCAAATGCTTCTGGATGACTTCCAATTTGGGGAGATAAGATACCTATGCACGTGTACATGTCTGTGAATGCACAACAGGAACACTCAACAAAATTCCACTACTAACCCCAGATGGTATCTTGCCATGGCCAAGTTATTATAGTCTAGTCTCAATGGGCAATTTCAAAGATGACTGATTTGCAAAGATGACTGTTGTGCAAGTATTTCCTCAAATCTTCAGCTTCACTCCTGTCTAACTTCATTCAACAATACACATCCTCAGGTGATATAAACCTCCATGGCTCTCGTCTGCCTTAATGAAATTACACTTACAACTAAAAAGACACATTTTTGGAAGGGCAAGATCTTAAACTCTGTTCTTCTGAAAAACATTAGGGAGTGCAAAGTTTGGCAAGAAAGAACCCATAATATTAAACAAATATAGCACAAAGTGGTATTTTCACAAATAATGCATTATATTAAGAGATCTGAGTAAAAAACCACATGGGTAAACAGTATGTAATTCATATCACATCACAACTGGGATTTGAAAAAACAGCAATAAAAACTGAAAAACACTTCGTGAATTTGCTTTTTTTCCTCTCTATCTAGCAATGTTTGTGTATCTCTGCTGTGGTTTAAAAATATATGTGTTCCATATATTTCCTACTATGCACAGACATTACAACTCAGAATAGTGTTTTTTGAGAGGAGACTGATTTACACTTATATAAGTAAAACAAAATCAAAGCTACCACAAAATTTTAAAGGAAAAAGCCACTCAGTTTTCATACCAAAATATAGTATTCACTTCACCTATGTGTATGCTCAGAGGCACTCACAGGTACACAAGAGCAATTTTCTATACCTGAGAAGAAGTGTGCCTTGAAGCCTTTTTTTGACACAGTGTTGTCAGATCTGAACTCAATTCGCATGTTGTTGTACTGAGAGGTGATAACTTCAGGCACTTCTGTACCGCAGAATTTACCATGTAGTTTAGAATCAGAAGAAAGGCCACTACGAATCTCCACGTAATCATATTTGCAAACCTGAGAAGAGAAAGAAATTTTTTGGGGCGGCAACCAAAAGAAAAGCATGACATTATTACTTACAAATAGAAGAACTCTGATTTGTATATGTTGGAGGATAATAATAATAATAATAATAATAATAATAATAATAATAATAATAATAATAATAATAATAATAACAACAACAACAACAACAACAATTTTTTCACTTCTTTGTGACTTAAAACATTTTAAATGCTTACAAAGGTTCACTGATTTTTTGTAAGAATATTTTAGTCACTAAGGCATAGCTATACTATGCATTACATTTAAAACTATATTTTGACAGATACACACATACTAATCTGTATTTAGTATCTAAATTTCATTGTTTTATAATGTTTCCATAAAATTCCAGTGACATTAGACTAGAATCTAGAAATATTAACCTTAAAAATTATACCTATCTTTGCACTGTAAACCACATATCCAGAACCTACAAACATTCTACTGCTTTTTAAAAGAAATATTTTCACTTAGAAACTTACAAGATAGGTTTTTACCATAATGTATTTAAGACAGACTCTTCTATTTACAAATACATAAAACTGCACAATTAAAACTGTATCTTTCTATAAGAGTAGCATTGCTATAATTTGGAGGTCTGATGCATGTCATTTTCATTAAAAGGTTAAAAACAAAACAGAGTAAAACAATGTAATATAAAAGCCTTATCCAAGGCCTCCCACTCGTGATAATACTTTCAATGCATAATCCCTTGGCCAACCTAAAGCCTTCTACCCACAAACTTCTAATCTTCTTAGGCTCAGCTATCAATCATTTAATCAAATATGTCCCAGTTGACTGCAATTAATAGCTTAAGAGAACACAGTGGCCAGGAGAGCTTAGATTGTCTATTAAACCCAAGTTGTATTTGATAAATCGCAATTTCTAGTCAAAGAAGAAATGTCAGAGGAACTGGAGGAGAACTATAGAATAGGATGTTTTGGCCTTTTTTTCTCTCTCTCCCTAGGGAATACTAAGTTATTTTCAACATTTGCAATGTTTTAAAATACAATACGTTCTAGATATAGATTAAATTTGCATTGTTACTAGAAAAATGTTTATGTGTTGCAGAGTTGGAAAGAGACTAATTCAGTTGAAACTATATTTGCACAATATAAAGTATACAAAAAATTATAAAACTTGAGTTACTGCCACATGCTGATTTATATTCATTCTAAGAAAAATTTCTATGAATGCATGTAATTTTCAAACATAATTCACAATGTTAATAAATCCCAGCAACTTCAGCATTACATCAGTGGTGAGTTTTGATGGTTTCATAGCTTTAGATTAGAAATTAAATGTAATTTTGGAAAGGTCTTCCTTCATACAGCAGTATATTAAAAACAAATAACAATAAGTTAAAAGTAAGATTAAGATTTTAAATGGTAAATGTAAAATATTAACATTGTAATATTGGACAAGATATATTAAACAAATATACCAAAATCAGAGCATTTGCTAAGTGTACACATTTTACGTCTGCACTCAAGACAACATCTTAGAACATTCCAGGTATTGTATTTATATTTCTGATTTCACAGGTACCATTATTAGTACTACTACTCAATAATATAAAGATGAAACTAATTTAGTAGGCACAGGAGAGGACCAAATTAAAGATCTAAATGTTGAAAAATATTATGTATATATATTCCATAACTGCTGAAGTTATGTGCCTTTATGACCCTGGAGGCTGCCCAGCTCAAACACTGCTGCTGTTCTTCTGTGTCTTATTTCTGGTGCTGCTTCCTTTAAAATATTCCTCCATGAGATACTTGTGATTTATATGCTCCCTTGCTTCATCACTAATCAGAGCTTATGTATATTCTTTGTAGTCATATTCTGTAAAGATGATTTGGTTTCTCCAGATTTTCTCCTCTTGAATTCTTTCCAACATGCCTCAGTCATTTGCTCTGTTTTACTTTGTTGATAAAAAAGTCAGCTGAGATTCAGCAGAGAATTTCTTTTCAATTTCTTGTACTACATATACATTTAGATGTTACGTAAAAGAGAGCTAATTCTCTCCATGTTTGTTTTGAAAGAACCCAGAAACAGTCCCAAAGTGAAAATAAGAATATCTATGGATATTGTCAGCATATAAGCAGTCAGCAAGGGTTTTATAAGATAGTATCTATTTTTGAACACTCAAGAAACTGTTCAGAATGTAACAGAATGTGCATCTCTTTGTTTGGAGTTACTTACTTCATTCCCTTCTAACTCAAAAAACTCAAACTTCATTGAAATTCGGTATTGCGTTGGGGCAACCACCTGCCACACACAGTTTTTGTTTGGAGGATACTCTTTGGGCCACCCTGGTGTGGTTATAGTCCCATTTAGCTTTGTCAGGAGTCCTCCACAAGCAGCTGTAAAATTAAAGGGGAGAGCATCGTTTCACCACGTTTTACTATAAACAGAAGCACACTGAGAAGTTCAGTCCTTTCATTACTTACACTGCTGTAATGCCCAGACAGACTAATCAGAATCTTGTTTTATCATGCTTGGTGCAAACAAAGAGAAAGAGACAGCCCCTATCTTGAACAGCGTGCAGGTTTGCAGGCAGAGATAAGTTTCAGGACTACACAAAGCCTTATCATATTCATTCTTTTCCCTTCCCTCCAGAGACTCTGGTTATTCTCTCACAGCCTTTCCCATGCAAGTCCGCTGACCTCACCGCCCTCCCCAGGACCTTGACCACCACTCTTCTGACAGACAGACTGCTTAAGATGCGCTTTGCATTTCCCCAGCTTCTCTACATGATTACTGATCCAGAACTAGCCCCATCTGTCTCAGCTCATACAGCTGTATGTGCCTCCCATTACCTACCAGACATGATCACTTCCTTGGGATAGCAGTTGTGTACTCTTGGGTCACAATTTCTTTTGCTGAAGTATGGATGTTCAAGTAATAGAGAAAACTCCTATTCAGCATATATTTGGAAATAATACTCACCTCCTTACAACTGAGAAATACTGTACTATGATTGTGAATGCAGTTCAGATACTAAAGGATGAACACATTAATCTCTTCCATCTGTGGACTTTTTTTTCTTTTTTTCTTTTTTTGTAAAAAAGGAAAGTAATGGGATTTGCAGGAGTTCTTGATCACGCTCTGCTTCATTCATAGTATTACAGCACTGTGACAGCACTGGAAATTATCCATAAATCTCTCCTGAAAGAGCTGGTGGGGGAAGCTCAACCTTCTTCTGCCTGCTCTGTGTTAGCATTGAATGCTTTAAAAACTGCCTGTTCCTACCTAGCTGACAGTTTCACATATTACATCTACTTGACCTAACACACCTGACAGAACTCTCCAGTTTCTGTGTCTGGGCACACTTGGCCAAGCCAGGCACATACCTGTCTTCCTCCTGGCATCTGGCTTTCCATGCAGAAGACTTCTTGATGTACACATAAAGGTAATCTGACAAGGGTGGGGGGACTAACACCCTGGGTCACACCTCAATGTGTCAAAAAAGAGCAGGCACAGGTTTACAGACCAGTCAGATAACACAAGTTATGCGCACCCCCCCCCAGATGATCCAGTCTGGGTCAGTACAACTACTGCTAGTTTTCAATTTCTGCTTTTCAGCATCACTCCATTGCTCCTTCAAGCAATGGTGGGAAATGTGGAAATACTGAAAAAAAATCTTAAAGCTTTCTAATATGCTGCCAGCAGGACAGATTTGGATTAGACCAGCATGAAGCAATTTTCTGTGCATGTCAACACTGCAGTGAAACATTGGATAGAGTTTCTGAGTTATAAGCTTCTACTCTGGCATCATGAGTATATTAATACAGCCAGGTCACCCCTCAAATTCCCAAACTATAACAAGGACATGATGCTTGCTGTGACTACACAGTAATTATAACTCAGCAGTCCTGAGAAGAATCTATGTACAGGGAGTGCTACCTCACATGGAACAAACATAGGGATAACTTAGGATTTTTTTCTCCATGCTGCGCTGCACGACTTCAAGCAACTCCTCTTTGCCTGACCTGCTTTAAACTTTGAGTGCTGAAGAGGTTTTCCTTCTCTCTTTTTCAGAGGCAGAAGGAAGAGTTTTCTGAAAGACAGGTAATCTTCCCTAATATTCTGACTCAGGTCAGCAAGCAGACTAAACCAAATTCCTTGCATAAATTTGGGCTGATTATCAAAGGTCCAGAGATCAAACCTCTGTCTTCATGGCCTCCCTTAGATTAACCTTAGTTTCTGCATATTGCCTAATATGCAGACATCTAAATAAATTGTTTTTCCATTGTGTTCACTATTACAGCAGGGGAAGGTAGGGGAAGATGTGGAAAACAACAAAAAAAACCAACTGGCTCAATGAGAGCCACAACCTAACATGCTTGTAGACTATGACTATCACCACCTCACACAAACACACATCCAAACAAACAAAACCAACCCCATAGAACCACAAGCAGAAGAACAAAAAATGCAAAGAAATGATGCAAATCTACCCCAAATTGTGAAAAAAACATGAATTAAAGGCAAGAAATTGGAAAAAAGAGAGTCCAATGAATCACAGAAGAAAACTGTAACTCTGAGCACTCCAATTTCCAAACTTTATTCACTACTCAAACAGATGAACTGAGATGAGAAAAATTTGTACTATCCCAAAGTACACTGGTATTTATGAATAATAATAAAACAGTAATAATAATAATAAAGGTGCATAATAATCAAGAGCTTTTGCTTCTTTCCTTTGATATGAAATACGTAAATAATGCAAAAGCTTATCTCAGTCCAATCCTCTGTTTCCAGACTTGCACTTACCAGGTTTTTATTTCTTCAAATGATTATTTGAACACAGTTTGCTCACCCCAAAATGTATGATTTGTTTCCAGTAAGAAAAGTCTACAATTTGATCAGAAGGGAGGCAGCTTTCTCTGAGCTTTGAACTAGAATAAAGGACCCTGCTCTTCTAATATGCAAGCTTCTCACACCCCAGTCAGAGATGGTCATTAAATACTCTGATTATGAGACAGTGGCACATTGTTCTGCTGATAATTGTCTCCTTATGCATGGTGGGAGACTTTGCTTTAATGAGTATGAATAATGTAATAAGTGTTTTGAGAAGGTATGAAGTCATGCTTTGCATCACTACTTATCAATTAACAGCAAAACCTGAAGAGCTAAATTAGTGACAGGCATTGGATGAAGATGACTGCCTGGGACAGACATTGCTCTGGCAGCACTACTTGAATGCAAGCTCTGGCTTTCCAGTCTGAGTTCCACACATCTCCCATTGCCAGGGTAGAGCATATGGCAGGTGTAGTATTTCACTCACATGATGACACCCCATGGAAGTGCTTCAAGAGCTCATAACACAGGAACCCACTGTACCTTCACAACTCTTTTTGTCAGGACCAAGTTCATAGCCAGGATCACAAGCACACTGGTAACTGCCCAGGGTATTGACACAGCGCTGCTCACAGCCTCCATTGTCAGGTTTGGCACATTCATCTTCCTCTGCCAAGACAAGAATGCAACAAGGTGTTAAATAATTACCTTCCTCAGCTGTGATTGCTGGATCAATATTAACCTAGAAAGCTGTAAGCATGGCTTTATACGGTGTACTACATAATGCACTGTGGTTGCTGACTATAGCATTTTCAAATGCTAAGGATACCTGCAATGGAGAAAATAAAAATTTGTCCTTTGTGGGGTATGGATGGTGTTTTTACAATGCCTACTGACAGCTACAGAAGTAATTTATATGCAGTTTGTGGGCAGCATAATAATTCAAGCAGCCATAATCTAAAGGTTGTATAAAGTATTGAAAGAAAGACTGAAAATCCACATCAGGGTCACTTGAAGGGCACTTTATCTCCCACAGAATCAATTTGTGCATTATCCCGAATTCATACTCAAAAACAGATTAACAGAATCCTCAAATCCCAGGTCTTCATTCTACTGATATTAAAGGGAACAAGATGCTTCAGAGATGGGAGAGGTAAATAATGTATTATCCCTACTAGCTCTAAAATATATCCACAAGATTCATTGTTAAAATATTCCTCAGATGTTGAAATATTGTTTCCTTACACCAGGACATGAAATTTCTTCAGAATAAAACAGAGCTCCCACTCTCATGTCTACAACTTTCAAAGCTGCAATAGTCTACAGTGAGAAGTAACAGCTGGAGTGAGAAAAGCACCAGCTTGTGGCTTTTCAAAAGAGCAAAAGGTTTCTCCTGGTGGCATGACCTGTAGTTCGGGTGTCACCAAGACCACATCACTGCTAGTGGCTGTCTGTGCCATGGGCAGCACAGGGCAGGAATTACACACGCCCCACGCACCAGCTGCTGTAGGTGTAGCTGCAACTGTATGACATACACACGTCCCAAAACTGGAGGATGACTATGAAGCCACCATTCGTTGCTGTATGATTTCTCTGTTGTCATTATGGGTTTTTTTCTTGCTCACTTTCTGTGTAATAAGCCAGAGGCGGCAAAGGAATTACAAAATAAAATGGCACACCCAGATAAAAAATATGCTGGAGATAGTGCAGAGCCGATTTTAGAAAAAATAGGTTGTAAAATATTTTTTGTATCCTGTCATAGTTTTGCTAGCACAAAACCAAGTGATAAGCAGCTCACAGCTGCCAAAATACGCTTTAACATTTACCTTTAAAGAAGTTAGCTGCAAATCCTGCTTTGTTAACAGTTCCATCGGAAACAAACTTCATCCACAGAGTATTAGAGGTAGATTTAATGTCTTCTGGCTTGTCATAGCCACAAAAGTGACCAATTAAAGGACTGTTTTCATTTGTTCCATCTCGAATTTCCAAGTAGTCATATGCACAGTTATCATGTCTTTCAATCTGTAAAAAATATTTTTGAAGTGACCTATTTGAACTTGACAAAAATATCAAATATCAATTAGTTAATAAACAGAATATAAATTTTTCAAATTTAAGGTTAGGGTTCTTTGTTTAGGGTTCAAACACCAGGAATTTGAGAAAAAACATCACTAGACTGCTTTTAAGTATAAAAGTTTTCTACAAGAAGAAATTATTTTAAGATTGCTACACAGGATGCAAGAGTCTAACTAGAAAAATGTAACTAAAAAAGACACACTCATATGTATCCCAATGTTCTGTCAAACTCCTACTGAGTTCAAGTACTCCTTCCTTATATATGCTTAAGCAAGTGATTGATGGTTCAATAACTAAACAGGTCAGAAATATCAACTGGTTCTGCAGTACAAAAAATCTCAATTTTTATTATTATGCTTAGATTTTTAGACATTATCAACCTGTGATGTTTCAGGTGATGATTGATATTTTATTTTCTTTACCTTCAATACAGTGCAAAATTTTGCATCTCTCACTACCCACTAATGTTGCAGGGTAACTGTAAAAAATTATATTGCATTAAGAGTATGGGGTAGCTGCAGAATTAGATCCAAACACACTTCTAAAATTATCAACTAATACATAGCCAATAGAACAGATGAAAAAAAAATCAAAAAAACCAACAACTGACCATTCTTACTCTTCTGCAGCTGATGTATCTGGTTTCTGTTGCACAACTCCCTATGTCAGGTGTGTTTCGACTTTCTAGGTCAATGAGTTAAACTTTGCCATACTGATGAAGAAACCTAATGAAACCAGAACAACTGAAAATGTGCCTCTCATTTAAGTGTCCTGCCAGATGACATTCAAGCATAGACTAATACGTGAGTGTACGTTTCAACTTGAGTAGCAAGTCTGGTGCTCTTTACATAACAGTATTTGCGGAGTTAGTCAGAGTGGGAACTGCAACAAAGAAGAACATAGCAGCCCAAATACGATCCTATCTGGAGCCTAGATAATTTGTGATGCCTGCCTTTATTGAGAGAGTGTCTTTCCCAACAGAATTAAAATCCTCTTGATCTGGGTCATTTTACTGCAAGATTACTTCACAATACTTAAGTAATATAGCATCTTAACTGTAAAAGAATTCACTAAATCCAAGCATTCAAAAACAAATCCTCTAAGAAAAGCATTGTTCAATTAAATGGCTGAATTTTGAGGTGGGGAGAGGGGGAAAAAGGGGTACCACAGTCAGGGAGAAGGGGTTGGAGAAGCCTCAAATTTAATTCAGCACATTCAATTTCTGTTGTCATGATAAACAAGGAAAAATTAAACCAAATCCAGAAATATCCACATCTTATCTCTGGACAGAGGTTTTCTTGCACATAAGCTGCACAGTTTGTACAAGTGATTGCTGATACTCTGCCCTAATTGTGCATTATGACCAGCACTAAGCTCACTAACCACCACAGACTAAGGAGCTTTCATTTAACACATTAGGATTTCAGCTTCTTTTATGTAAGAGGGAAAACTGGGGAAAGGGACTGTTTGATTTTATTCATTTGAATGGCATCAAAATATGGCACTTACACACAAAATTGGTCTGTCTTCTTTCCAACTTTCCAATTCTTCAAGCATTTACATACGTAATTTTCTCCCACTCACTTCTCTGGCATGATCCATGCTGCCATTTACTCTGATTTCTTAGCTGTTTGCTCGGGAATTGCTTTGGGTCAGAGTTTGGGAAATGAGTGAGAAAAGAGGATCTGGGGCCCAAACATCCATTGCTGACTTCAATGGCATTTTATATGTTTGCAACTAATGTGTCCACGCATGAGTCTACCTGAGCATTGGTAAGTTTTTGACACTTTAATACTGATTCTAAATTTTCATTAATCTAAATAATAAAGTTTAAACACAATACAATTTTCCAGTTTGAAACAAAGTCTGCCTTGTTATCTCAGTAAAAATCATATTGCACTCTGAGGTAGAAAGAAGCGACTTGGTCCAAAGCTTACTAATAGCAATGAAGGAATTACGTCTTTTCCCCACACATTTCTGTAATCATTTCACAACTCAGGACTTTTAATTAACATCTGTCTTGTTCCGTGTTCCATGTTTTCCATGTTCTATGGGGCAATATGGCAAATCTGATTTTTCAAAAGCCAAGTGCAACTCTGAGTTACATGTACCGAATTCCCATTGAGATTGTTAGTGCCTTTTCTGAGAATCACTCTATTTTTGGCAGAAGACAACAGCCAAAAATACACTTTGTATAGCAGTAAGTTGCTAGACTTCCTAAAATAATAAAAATCCACTAATTTGCAATATATTATAGATTTTCAATAAAACAAAAGGTGGCCATTCTACCATATTATTTTATTTTTATTGTAGTACTACTACAAACAATGCCATTATTACCACCAATTTTATTATAATAAGGGATTAAATTGTTACACCTGTATATAAACTAACAGATAAGCACTGCATTTTTGAGAAATTATAACTGGCATTAAGGCACTTGGTAACAAATTAAAAAGAACTAATACAAAATGTGCTTTGCTTATGTGTACTTCAGGTTTTAAGATGTTGTGGTACTGTCATCTGGGAACACTGCCATTCAGACATCTATTACACTTGTAATAGCCTCTTCTTCATCCTACTACAAGAGTAGAAAATCCCCTCAAGGTAATGAACTCTCATTAAGTTTAGTTGTAACTGGACTGATCCTGTAAATGTTATTTACTGGAGAATTAACATTTCACAAGACTGATCTTATATATGGATAAGAAGAAATATTCAAAATATTAGCAAATGCAAAAAAAAGCACAAACAGGTTTAAAAAAAAAAAAAAACCCTGCATTTCTTATAGGAGAGTGAAAGATGAGCTCCTGAAGGCCTTAGAGGAAACTAAGAATTTGAATGGCATTAGAAAACTAAGTTAAGAAAATACAAGAAAAATCCCTAAAACAGGAGCATAAACACAAGAAAACACTAAGAAATTTCCTGGTGAAATAATAAACCAGACATATTCTCAACAATCATTCTCAATAGCAACAAAAATCCTTTGTACATAGATTTAGTTTTGGAAAAAACAATGGTTGGTGGATTTAGGTTATCGTTGGACTTGATGATCTTCAATGTCTTTTCCAACCAGAATGATTCTGTGAATCTGTGTAAAATACAATTGGTTAAAAATTCCAGACTACCTTTGCTTTGTAGCACTCCCCTAACAGAAAATAAAAAAATGAATTAATAATAATTTTATTAAAAAGTAAGTAAGTAAATAAATAAATAGATAATGAAAAAGAAGAGGGAGAAAGAATAGACTTTGCAGAGCAAATCCGGGAGCAATTGTATTTCAGGAGGATTCTTTCAATTACTTTTGGTCATTGTTAATTTATTTGTTGATAGAGTCAAATTTCAGTACAGGTAAACATAAGTGACTCAGATAAACTTCAGCCATAAAACGTCAGATATATGCTTAGTGGAATTAGAAGATCAGATAAAACTTATTCCCTGATTTATGTAAAAATAACATAACTCTATCTGCAGAAAGATTAATGGGGCCACTCAAATGAGGAAGATTAATATGGCTCAGCTCTACAAACCTTCTGGCTTGCCTTAGCTGATGAGACTGCATATCAACAGAAGTTCTTCAAAAAAATAATTATAATACAAGGACTCAAAGAACAGTACAACAAAGGTGACTATAACAATGAACCAAAAAGACGGGAGTTACCAGTCCCAACATCACTGTTTTCATCTAGATACTGAAAACTGTAGCTGCCCATCAGGCAGCCAAATAAGAAAAATACCACACTCAGTGGAAAATGCATTGCCCACAGCAGGCAAAACAAGATGCCTCATTGATACAGTTTGAAGTTGTCAGCTTCCCTAGTGCTTTCATTGTGGAGGGAAGGTTATTTATACAGTTATTTTTTCTAGCATTACATATGAATAATGAGAATTCCTCTTACTTAACTGTACCTTTCAAAAGGCGGAGAAGTAATTTTCTCACAAACACACTGCAATAGCTCTGGCCTGACATTTACTTTTTTTGATCTCAGCTGGCACGAAAAACTGTGATTTTTAAACAACTTTTTGTTTTACTGGGCAGTGCACCAAGTATTCAGTCCAGAGAGAGACTTAGTACCAAAAAACAGAACACCTACGTTCAGGCACTTGGACCCGAAATGGAAATTGGACCCAGTGGTGAATGTCTAGGCAAGGCACACCAGAGCAGTTTCCAAAGCAACTCTCCTTCTCAGGAGGGAGGTCTGTGGATGAGCCAGTAAGAAACACTGCAGAGACAGATATAACAGTAGTCTTGTGCCTTTCTGGGGCACCTCATTTGGTGCTCAAGGTCATCTTGCCACTCTGTGATCAGAGGTCAGACTCTCCCTGGAAAAGTGTGTGCCTTTCAAGTCCCTATGGTCAGAAATTACTTATTTTCTCTTTCAAAACACATCTAACAGAGGCATTAACTTGAGACTACCATGCAACTGTACTTCTCTACTCAATTTCCTCTTTCTTCTTACTAGGTGTCAGTCCACATGCTTCACCTCTAGAGAGTGCCCTAACACTAAACAGCCTGAGGGAAAAAATGGACATTTCCTCTTGAAGCCTTAACCACTCGCCTACTGAAGGGTGTTCTCATCTGCTGGTCCTTCACTTCTAATTATTTTCTATACAGTGAGGCATGAACATGCCATCTTCACACTTGCAAGTAGTCCATAATTCAGTGATTAGGAAAAGTCCTGAAAGATCAGAAGAGATAGAATTTTGATGCTCCCATGTGTTATTGAACAGTTTAAGTGATGATGTACAGTGCATGTAGACCAATGCTGAGCACCTGCATGGAGATCAAATACTGTGGTAAGTCTCCTATGCAGAGGCATAGTGCCATGTCTCTTGGGATCACACTAAAAAATACTGATCACCAGCTCTATATCTAGTCAGCAAATTGCATAAAGTTACTTAAAAAATTGTTCATTTTCAACAGTGCTTGAAAAGAGAGACTGACATACTATGTTAAGTAATCTTGAGCAAGGCCATGTAGAGATTGAACAACAGTTGGAAAACTGTGGGCAGGGAGAGCTGATCTTGTCTGCACTAGGACTTACATTAATTCAGGATACAAAAAAAAGGGAAAATGAAGTAAAATCTCTGAAGCTATTAAAATTTCCATTGTTTATATACATATTTGCTGATCAAATCCCAAAGCCTTGTTATCTCACCTTTCCTTAGGCGTAGCAAAAATGTGCCATACCTTTGAAGTCTGCCTGTAAGACTAAAAGTGCAGGTTGGAAATTATATTCTTGTTTACTATACTTATCTTTATATCTATGTGCACCATAAAGTCAAAATGTTTAGATTTTTAAAAGGAGCATCCATGCCATTACTTCTGAAGCATATGCAAATAAAACAAGTGAACTCAAAGTATGTTTCTGCATGTATCTATCAACTTCAGTGTATTGTGTATGCATAAAAAAGACATATGAAACAGTACTTTCTTATACTATAGTTTACCACTGTTTAGCAATATTATACACAGAGAGATGTATAATAAAGACAGACAAGTATGACTCACCTTGGCTTTTTCTTCCCTCTCTAAATATAGGTTTTTAAACTGAATTTAAGTAGGTTTGCTGTTTGTTGTTTGTTTTTTTTTTCTCGAAATAGAAGCCAAAAACCACAGTGGTTTCTTTCCAGATAGACATTTCTTTTTAACAATATGATTAAGCAAAGATAAAGAATCTGTATCATTTAACAGAATATTAAAGCAGCCTTGCTCAACTGGATTATGCATTTGCTAAACTGCAACTACTGCCAGTATTTTAAATATTCAAATTCAAGAGAAAACATGAAACAAGTTTAATTTGGCAAATTTCTGCAGAAAGGAAGGTTTCATGAAGAGCAATATTAAATTCTGAAGCTTATTTTTCATGTAGAATTTTTAAATTTTTTCACAGGTTTATGGGGATTCCCTTAAATATCACTGACACTTTACTACATGCTTTTCTGAGATGAGTCAAAAGGCTTTACCTCAAATGCCTGAAAGGTTAATCCTACATTGTAGTTTTCTGACACTGTTATTTTCCACACACATTCCTTCATCGGTCTGTAGTCATCAGGGTAATTAGGAGACTGGATTTGGCCTTCATTTTTGTGGATTTCACCTCCACAAATAGCTGATAAAAGCATAAAATTCTTATTGTCAATAATGACATTTTCTTTTCCCCATGCCCACACCGACATTTTATGCTCTGCTTTTTAAAACTAATGATAGTATTATTCTGTATAGAACTCAAAAAAGTCTACCAGGGACAAGTTCTTGAAAACATAATCCAATTAAAGAACTATATATATTTTATTTAACTAATGTAATTCAGCATTTCTAAGAGATCTAAACATGTCTACATAGTTCAGGAAGACCTGAAAATCAATACATTTTACAGATTAAATTTAAAAGGTCAAAATAATTAGATTCTACTTTTTATTGACCTTTGAAATAGTTTTGATAAACATTCTTCATTAATATTAATCAACCTTCAGAAAAAGACAAATGAGACACAAATCTCATTTTATACTGATCTACACATTTTAACATACAGTCTATCACATCAAGCTTACACTGAATTTGAAGAAACAGCTAATATAAACAAAAAATATTTTAATAGAAAGTAAATGCACTTTTCAGGGTCCATACTGATAATCATGTGAAGATCTGTGAATATCAATTAAATCATACAGTTTACTACCATAGATTCAGTATTTAAGAAAACAGATCATTTTAAACAGGTAATGTTTGCTTGCTAATATACTCAGTGTAGGGGAGTATCTCAAGTAATCCCACAGCATATGGTAAACTGAGGTCAGATTTTTCTGAGGAATAAACAGAACGTACTCAAAGAAATCCTTCGACACACTAAGCACAATAATATGCAAGTTTATTTACGTAAACTACTGGTGAAAAAAGCTTATGAATATTATCAGTGATGTCCTTGGAAAACAGGTCATCTGAAATCTGATCACTGAATGAGTTTCAAAATATAAATTACCACCTACTCTCTCTGTTAATAACAAAATAATAATTTCATAGTCAGTTATTTCTGACTTTTTATTTAATATCCAAAGGTATCCAGTTAATATTTTTATTCCATAATCAAGCCATTTTCAATGCTGTAAGAGGCTTACCTTCATAAAATGCTGCAAAACCTTTCCCAACCCAGTTGCTGCTGCTGCGGAACTCGATCCACATCCTGCTGTCAGAGGATGCAAGGACTTCTGGCAGTTTGTCACCACAAAACCTCCCTAAAAACATGCAACCAGTAACTGCATTTTCTGCCGCCTCTGAAGCCAAACACTGCAAACATTTATACAAGTGTTTAACATTGTAAGCAGAGGCAGCATAACCAACTCAGTGGAACTATTCAGATGCTTATGGTTAAGCACACATATTTCTGCATACCAGGACCTAATGCACAAAGATTTTGTTATAAAGCTCTCAGCACTTCTGTTCATTGCAGTAAGGCTCACTAGTCTAAGCATAAACCTCAGGGGAATTAAGTAGGAAAATTACAGTTATAGATTGTCTCTATACATACAAACAGGCATTTTGGAGAGGAAAGTGAGTACTAATCTTAAGAGAGGAACATAACCTAGGTCACAATCATAATGCTTATTGCTTATTTGGTCTCTAAGGACTAAAGAGATTTAAAAACTAACATCCAAAAGATCCTAGACTATATTATCCTCTTAAATTTTGTCCCGGTAGGTGAAATTTCTGTTTGTCTAGGTGGCAGAGAAGGGAACATGAGAAAAGGGAAATTAATCTCTGGCCTTAATTGTTTCTCCTTTCTTTTCTTTTTAACATCAAGAAAATAGGCGCTATTGTTAAAAAGCTGTCCTCTATATCTGCTTCCTCTTCTTCCTTTTATTTTTAAATTGTGGCTGCTAGGACACTAATAGTTTTCGTCTTTATTCTAAAAACACCAACAAAACTGACCCAAGTAGTTGGAGACGTTCCTGTTTCCTGTGTTCTGAAATCCCCAGTTTCAATCATAGAAGATCACGGGATGTCAAACTGAGCCTCTGGATTGGGCAGTGGCATCATGGGGTGTGAAATCTCCCCATCAATCCTCTGAATTAAGAAAGGGATAGCTGCAGCTTCCTGCATATTACTTACAACTCTAACTTGTTGCTTTGCATGTCTTCTCTCTGCAAGTGCAGGGAAAGACATGCAAGGAGGAAATAAAAGTAAACTCTTATTCAAAATTTAAAAAGTAAAGGAACAGAGCTGACAAGTACAACTCTACAGTGGGTGCTCTCAACCACAGCACATGTGCTCATCACAGACTCCATGGATTTCCCATCAGCTGTTCTATAGATTTGTTTGTATACTAGTTCCCCATTTCTGTGAACAAAACTATGGTTTCATATTTTAATACCAATAACCAAAGCAAAGAGTTGTATATTTTGTAAATTTTATCTTTCCACACATGAAGCTGAATAATAGCTAGCTGCAGTGATAGGAACGCTCAAGGCTTGAAGTCAAGTAAACAACTTATTTGAGGCCATTTAGAGGGTTTTTTTCTCCATCTCCAAGCTTAGATACATTCTAAACACCTCAAAAGAGATACGCTGTGACTTCAAGAGCAATCAAGTCCACTGAACTGAATGAGTGTAGTAACTTTGGCCAGTGCAGCATTCAACAGTCGCATACCAAGCAGAGGTGATTTTCTCCAGTAGCCATCTCTTACTTCAATATAGTCATACCAACACAGACTGCTCTTGTAAAGATCCATGGTGGTGAAGTTTAAAACAATCTGCAATCAGAAGAGAACATCTAATGGAATCACGTGTGGTTAATAGCAAAAAAAAAAATAAATCACAACACTCCATAGAACTGAAGCCAAAGTGGTCACCTCTTAAAGGATTCCAACTACTTAGACACTTAATTAACTTCTCCTCTGTTATTTCTTAGAAGTAAAACTTGTCTGGGGACATTTTTTTTTTATTTTTTTTTTTTTAATTTTATGTATTTGGGCAGATTCAAGACTCACTATTCACATTTCATTGCTTACAGGGAAATTTTCATTGAGAAATAAAAATTTGAGAATGCTAATTAGGTAAAATTATGTACTAACATAATTTTAAGCATATTATTTAATAATTCTTCTGCCAATTCCTCTTCCATTCCTTTCTGACAAAATCAGCACTGACAGCTGTAAATAAATAATTGTTTTATTTTGGTTTGTCTTTCATTATATTACTGGATTGACAAGATAATTTCCTTTCAGACAAGTTAAACATTAACAATGGTGGACAGCAATGCTGAAAGTAGTATCACTAAAACAAATTGTACACAGTCCTTTAGTAATTCTTAATGAAATTTCAACATATATTTTTATTCAGAAATCTATGTTCTGTACATTTCTGAAACTTTTGAACTTGGACTCCCAATTTTACTCAGCACATTTGTAAATAGGCATATTTTCAACACTTAATATCAGGACTACCCTAGATCACATGATCCCACTTTGGTTTAGAAAGAGTAATCCTAAAATGCCATAAACATACACTTTTAGCACAGAAATAAGATTTATCCCGGATCACAGGATGACACAATAGTGACAATTTGCACCCTGGCTGTCTGGGACCATCTTAGCATCATGTCCTGCAATTTCAGGGATAAGTTCAAACAAGAACATAAAAAATGATTCATATTTTGTGCTATAAAATAATTTCCAGTTCATACCCTTTCATTGGATTTACGTGTATTTGGAAAAAGAATTAATCTTCTTTCAAATCAGTTCTGCAGGTTAAATTAATAAATATTTTAACCTAACTAAAAATCTTTATTCACATATGAGTTTATAAGTGTTTTTTTATTTAGTGATGATCCCAGCAACTCACAATTGAAACCCTTTATTGTAAAACAAAAATTAATTGCTGCACAGCAGCAAATACCTCCCACATATCTCCATGGCAGCCTATGAAGCAGCTGTAAGTGTCAGTTGAAAGGAGTGGAATTTACCATTAGTCCAGCTGCATGGAGGAAATACAACACCATAATTGGAACAATGGGCCTGAAGGTACCTTATGCCTCTCCAATGACAACACAGTACAATAACTAACCAGAAAGGCACAGCTTTTTCAGACTGCTTAATTTTAAGAAGATAAAAACCATTAGCTATTGCAGGAAGCAAATTTAAAGATAACATAAAGCTCAGTAGTTTGGGTATGTAAGTGGCAAAGAGTCATGGTAAGGCTCTGCTCCAAATGCAAAATGGAAACAACCTTTCATACCAAAACACTGTGTCTTAACATTAGACTAGCAGGGAGTTTGCTTTCACTTACTTTCCACACTAAAAAAACAGCTTAAATACATACATACAAGAAATTACTTTCTCAAAAATCTCTTGTTTACAATAGAGAATGAGAAACTTTGTGACTTAATATTAGAAAGTTATATCTTCCTCATCCCGTAGTGCTGACACTGGCTGTTTGGGTGGAAGATGAAGCTCACAAGTGATTCTATTCAGCCTTTGCCTTTACTACCATGATGCCATGGGTAACACAAAATATCAGTAAGGCTACACAAAAAACCTAACAGTCAGAAGTCCTGTACACAGAGGCGCATTATGCTGGCAGCCACAGCCTTGTGGGATGAAGGTATGGGACACGAAGCATGCCAAGGACTATCAGGATAGCACTGAATAAATGAATAACTGTTCTGATGGCTGAGTACGGCCAGACATTCTTATCCACAACTGCTACCACATCCAAAAAAACCTACAAGAGAGTTGCTTAAAAAGCAGTGTGCATTTAGCACTGTGTTCTCCATGGAAACATCCCACAAACAGCTTTCGTAGGTGTTTAGTGTAGCAGATGTAACAGACATAGACTGGTCTCTTCTCTTTTGGCCTTCCTTCTGTCATTTTAGGGCCACAAAGGGTGGCAATAATTTAGTCTCAGCTCTCTATATGCAAGGAATGTCTGCTTCAGTTTTCGTTTGAAACTTCGGAAATCTATTTAAATAATAGTAACTCATGTCCAGCCTGCCATTGGCACTCTGAACCATAAAGGCCTATAAAAATGAAGATTCATCACAGACTAATAAGAAATCAGGCAAAACTGCTATGCAATACCTTGTCTTTGTTGCAACATAAATTATTGTAGGAATTAATATATTTAAGGAAAACTTGTTCCTTATACAGAAAGGCCTGCTGTAATCAATATTGTAATATTTTGAACTGTTTTTCAGTATAGCTACCCATTCCCTGAACTTTGAAAAAGAAAGCAAATTAAGTCAGAAGGAAAAAAAAAAAATCAATTAATTTTGTGTTATAGAAAAAGGGGATGTGTTCGTAAGCATGGAATTTAAAAAGATTATTAGATGCTCATCCATTTAATCATTCTGTGAATTAGAAAAATAAAGAGCTTTTATATAGAAAATATATCAAATTATTGTTTTTAAAGCTAGAGTAGGTAAAGCAGGCCTTTACTATTCAGGCACGTCTTCAGGGACATGTACTGAAGGAGTAAGTGCACAAATACTATCAGAATACCAAAATCACCTACTCTTCATGTCATTCTCCATGATATATATGCAGATCTGGCTAAAACTATAATCATTCATATGCTTTCCTCTGCTTCAGCTTTTTATTACATTTCCAAGTGCTATTTGAATCTGCCTCTGAGGATGGCAGAGAGGTTCTGGATAATAGCATAACAATTCTGCTCGTCCTTTGCACACTGTTTCTTCTTCAACTTTTCCTTCAAATAAAGAGGATCCATCAACTACAAAGACTTTTTTTTTTTTCTCCTCATCTCATCCACTTTGCAGTTCAGATTCCTTCTAAACTTGTACCTTCCCCCCCCCCCCCCCCCCGAGTTTCTGTGTATCCAGCCATACTACTTGAAAACTCTACTGCCTTCAGCAGCCTCCTTGTCATTTTCCACCTACGCCCACCTCTTCCCAGCTGTGCAGGCAGAGTGGTTCACAAGGGGTAGCCTTTTTCTCTGCCCAGATGAGATGCTGACAGCTGGGTCAGACAACCTTCCCCAGCACCTGAAGTTAGCCCACTTGGCTCTGTTGGAAGCAAGTTGGAAGCCACATTTTATACCTCTGCCATTGGCTCAGCTTTGTAGAGCCTGGAGGTCTCACCAGTCTAGCCCCCAGTTTTCTATTTTCCATCACACAGTTTAAACATTAGATTTCTTTGATTTCTGTTTGGAAATTTGTCTTCTTCCAAACCTTAGTTGCCAGGATAGACTTGGGAAAAGGATTTTTTTTTCTTAGGTGTGATCATATCATTGTCTCAAAGTGTTGCTATCTTAAGGGAAACTTACAATTTAATGAGCCTCGTCAATACCCCCTGCCTTTGCAACTGTATGAAACAACCTTCACAGACTTTCCTCACTCTGACATGCCAAGGTATTTGATGATACAGCAATTCCTTAAGGTTGACCAGAATTCATTAGCTATACATAGGCAGAACCCCTAGTCTGTCACAGCACGATTTCTGGTCAGGAACCAAACAGATTATTAAATATATTTATACTTGATTTGCAATTCTGCAAAGTATTAAATAACACTAAAGACAAGGCAGAACTTGTTCAAAGGAACCAGATGGCTGAAAGTCTTTGTAGGAAAAACAATCAATGGACATTTGTCAGCACAATTAAGGAATTATTGATTACACAGCAGATTCAGTTATGCTATTGCAGCTTCAGAGAGAATGTGTCATACCTCCTACTGCCTGGGATAACAAAGCACAAAATATACAGCAAACACCAGGCAGTACTAACTAATTTTTCTGCAGGTGGCATTTTTTCCCATATCAACCAAGGATTTATCTGTCCAATTTTTTAATTAATATAAAGCCTTAAGGAAAATTGGAAAGTAATGTAACCTATTCACAAAGGTAGATTAAAAAAAACCAAACAACACAACAAGCAAACCAAACAAACAATCCACAAAACTGGCACAGTTGCAACTCCTTATGCCAACAAAATTTCTACACACCAGAAGGCAGGATTTGCCCTGGCAGAGGGCATACAGCATTACTAACACCATTCTCTTCCAGAGATTTTTTTGTGTAGAGATATACTGTGTACAGCTGTTTGGCACAGTCTTAAATCTTGAAGGAAAATAAAAGGTGAATGAGGTGAACGAACTGCCTAGTTTTAGTAATAGGGACGCACAATTTAAGATGGGCTGGCAATTTATGATGTTTATCAATAAAAAGAATGCTGTAGCTAGTGTGCACTACTGCAGTCCCATCCTGCATTCAGTTTCCTACCATCAAAGATGAGAAGTCTCTGGACTTCAAAAAGCAAAAAGCAGCACAGATTGAACCGAAGTTCTCTAAATAAAAATAAAAATAGAAGTCCTCTAAATAATGTTCAAACAGTACAATGTTAAATCTCAATACATAAGAGACAAGAGCTAGACAATCAGGACTGATGCTTTTTCAGTTTATTTTTAGGCGATTGAAGTGCTCACTGACGTATCATAACATGATGTGATGTACTTATACACACTCTAACCTCCACACAACATTCCTGAGATCTATCAGGGTCAAAGCAGCAAACAAAGGAACAAAAACAAAGTTATTTTTATTTTCCCTTCATAACATTAATAAGTTATAATAATTTACTGAGAAAATCTGGAGTCAAGCATATTGTGTGTCCAAGGTACCGTGATATATGCATTTCTGCTGCTGTTTACGTCAAGAACACGGTGCGGATAGGGTCCTTTATATCAAGGCAGACAAAAATATCCTATGGGAATAGCACTGACAAAACAGACTTTTTGACATTAGCACAAATATAATTTACTGTGTTCTTGCTGAACGGTATGGAGATTATGAGAGCTGGAGGTCAGAACAATGCCTTACAGACACAACTTTTCACGTCAAATTTAAATTAGAAAAGTCTGTTTAGTCTTTTTCCCCATTTGGGTTGGGGGGTAAGATGGGAAAGGAGCCAGTCTTCTTACATTGCTGACTTCAGGACAAGGGCTTTCACCCATTAAGCTTTGGTAGAGTATAATACAGCTCCAGTGGTGTTTGCAATCTCAAGACATAATGTATTCCAAATATATCACAATCAGACTAATATCCACAGATAGGCTTACACAAAGTTGGAGTATGTTATGAATACTTAAGCATAACCATTTCCTAATTCATGTATTACTACTGTTTTCAAAAGCCAATAATAATTGTAGGTGAACACCACCATTTTTTAATTTTTTAACTGAGGAATATAAAAGAAACCTAAGACATTTTTGTTTTCATTACATCAGTGTCTAAGAAGCAACAAATATAGTGGGAACATAAAATTACTTATCTAGACTAATTTGCATCTTTTGTGCAAACCTTCTCTTGTTCTGTTTTAATTTGTTTTTCCCTGCCAACATGCAGAGCCACCCACACCCTCCCAGCACAGTGTGTTTATTTTTCCTTCTGTCTCTGGCTCTTGCCCAGAAGGAAAAGGCTTTACAAATGACTTTACTTTCATCCCCCAGGGTGACAAATGCTCTTACAGCTCCTCAGGATCTATTAGCACATCAAGAACATATATTCCTTGTGTCTACCACAACCCTGATCTGGAAGAAAAGCATAGAATGAAGTAATCCAATCAGGAGAAAACTGTGTCCAATGTGGAGTGGGAGACCACTGACAAAACTGACTGAAATAACTGGGGGCAAATGCTGGGCTTTTCTCCTCAGACTGTCTAGTACTGAGGCTGGCCCTAGGTTCTATATTTCAGCCTTCAGGCTGTATTTGACTGCTTAATATCAGCTACTGACACTCGTAAAGAAGCTTACATCCTTCCCCCCTCCCACATATTTTTTCTTAGGTGAAACTTCCCATTGCTCCCTCTATCCTTGTTTATTTTCAAACAGCCTAATATTTGAGCCTACAATTCAAAACAAGATTCAGATAGCATGTTTTGAAACTGTACACAAGAGGAACACGTTTTCCTTTCACTAGGATGGCATGCTTCTCTCCCCAGACTGTTCTCAGCAAGCCAATTTTTTCCCCCCTAAAATTGATGCCCAGAAAGTAAATATATGATATATATGATACGAAGTAGAACCAACACCAGGGTTCTTTACCCCACCTTATTACTGCTTCACTTTAGGAATGTCTCATTCAACATACTAACCGCTTCGTTAGGCAAAGCCCAGCTCTCAGCTTCACACAGCTCCATCTTGGAGAAGAGCCCATCCTGGAGAAGACACAATCTGGGAGCCTGAACTACCTCTCACCTTTACACAGAACCATCAACTGAACTAGAACCCAGTTTTGAAGTAATTTCATGATGCAAAAGTAGCAGATGGAAACCATGCCTTCATGTCACATGGAGAGCGACCAAACAGATGATGTGGTTCTAATGCCACAGACCAAAGTCAACAGTACATAGTTCATGGTCCCATTTTTTATGACATACCATTTTTTTCAATTCTAATGTAAGCTTTGAAATTAAATTAAAAACTAAAGAAATACAATATTTATTTTGAAAATACTGTGTTTAGCTGAGGTAATGTTAAAATACCTTCTCTCCTGGGGTCACAGAGATTCTCCATATGCAGTGTGTGTAGGAAGGATAACCATTTGGAAACCCTGGAGAAGAAAAGTTCCCTGTAGATTCCTGCAGTGTTTCTCCGCATGCTGAAAAAAACCAAAATACAGTAAAAATATGAAGTTGAATGTGCCTAAGAGAGAAAAATGCATCTTTCCAATATCTACTCAGAATGCATTTCACTCACTGCAGATGCAGAATGGAAAACAGACTAACGATTTATTTGAAGCAATGATTTTAAACCAGTTTGACATTCATTCCATTTTACACAGCATGTTTTTATTCCATTAACTATTTCATTTGTTTGCTATCTGCTGACATAACAAAAATTACAGCAGTCTTAAAAATGTCATTCCTGTCACTCAACTGCAAAATTATACATAACTTCACTTTAAAAGTTAGCCACATCCTTAGAGACATCCTTTAAGAACTAAAACAAAAGTAAAACAAAAGCTGGCATGGTATGGTGGACACCACACTTGAATTTTGTCAGTGGTTTCATTTAATTTAGTATTTTTCCCACAGGAGAGACAGATCTGACCTAAACTTGTTCATTTTTATTGGTTTAGAAAACTAAATCCTACATTCAACAAAATCTCTTGCAACAGTGATTTGTAGAGATATGAGTAATAAAGCAAGGTAAATGTAAATTCTTAGAATATCAAAGGCTTTTATATTCTCTATTATTGAAGCTTTTAGCACCCATATATCATCTGTCAATCATGCTGCCAGCTGCTGGCAGACCAGTTAATAATTCCTCTTCACACTAAAATATAGCATTGAAAACTCCTGTCTTTTTCAACTACTAAAACTGATTCTAGTAGCTTGTCACACCTCAGCCATCTTTTTTGACCTTAATCAAGTTGTTTCACCCACCAGTTTTGCAGGTCTGATACAAGAGATGTGCATTGGTTAATATTGTCCTATAACTGACAGTGTAATCAGGTCTGCAGTGCTTTCAAATTATAGTGCAGCCACTGCCAGCAGGTGAACTACTGTATCATCAAAATCTCAATGAATTATAAATGATCTGGAAAATCTTTAAATAAAAGAGGACAAAGGAAGAGATTGTTTATGACAAAGACAGACAACACAGCTGTAAAGGCTGACTTGTTAAAATTCATCTAATATGTAATCTGACAAGTACACTGTAATATGAGGCATAAACTACATTCAGGACATTAAATATGCTCTCTGACATTGAAATGGCTGTTGTGATGAGGAGAGAAAAGAAAGATTGGTGCAGCCCCCCCCCAAATATAATGGCTAAAGTAGTTGTCATTGTGTCCTTCAGGAATGAAACAGGGGGGAAAAAAAAAAGAAAAAAAAGTATTTTCTTGTCTCATTTAAAATACTGTGGTTATTTTCTTTACAAAACTACAGGTAGCCTCAGAAAATCACAGAAAATTACATATACAAAGAAAGTATTCAGTGCTAAATAATAATTTCTTTACAAAGCCTTTTCAGTGAAAAGACTATATTTATAATTAACCACAATTTAAGACAGTGATGAATGCAAACTTAAATAAATTGCAGAGTGCTGTACTGGGTTCCCTCAGTGCTAGTGAACTCTATTGTATCTTAAAACAGATATTCAGGCAAAGCCAAGAGTAAAATCGTAGGCTTCTACAGGAGCAGAGGAAAGCAGAGCCCGAGGAGGAGATACCCTGCACAACAGATGCATGCATGACTTGAGAGAGGAGTGAGGATCCAAGTGTTCTGCTCCCTGCTTTTAAAGCCCTCTCTTGTCCTTCCCCACATGCATGCATGGCGTCATTGAGACTACAGTACATCGGCATACTCTCCCAAGATATACAACCACATTCCAAGCTTTAGTAGTTTTCTCTAGCTATAACTACTTCACCACCACTACAGTTACTATGCAAGCCCTGAGCAGATGACATGATGAGAGAATGCTCTTTGTCCAGTCTTTTCTGCTCACATTGCTCTTTTTTCAATTAACTGTAACTTTGACTCACAAGTATCGATTATGAAGTCCCGCAATGCACACGCCCAGGGGAGGTATGTAAGCAAACAAAATGCTATCATGTATGTGGGATATACAAGACATCAGTTTCAAATGCAGCCCTGAAATTAGTAAAAGTAGATGAGGAAAACTCTGGCATAACTACCCCTTAGTCTTTTAAAATCCCTAGATTACCCCATTAAAAAAAGCAAACACATCAAGTAATTAAGCGTAACAGCTTTACGTTTTTAAAAACATGTCAGAATTTTTCTCTCTTATATAAACTGCTGGATTATTTTCTCCAGAATATTAGTAATGCTCCATGCTCCATACAGAGAAGTTGTATATAGCCCTAAAACTATGAATTTTAAGTTACAAAAGGTACCATGAAACATTTTCTTTTTCTACAAATTGTAGAATAAGGTAGTTAATTCAACAATTTAAGATATGTCCATACAAAATTCCTGGGAGCTCTCTATCAAATAAAAATTTCCATAAATACATCTGAATTTAAGGGAAACATAAAAATGTAATTGGTAACTTACACTAAGAACTAACACAATCAGAATTTATAAAATACATTTGGGTTTTCCATTTTTCACCATATGTACCATTTAATTAAAGATTCCTGGTTACTCAAGGGAACTATAAAAATAATGTCGTTTACCAATCAATGGTTGAATTAATTATCTATGGGATCTGAGTTCCAGGCTGGCTTCCAGACTGCTGTAGACAGGCTGATATTTGGGCATTTCTTGTGTAAAAGCACATTCCTTTACAATGGGTCAAGGGTAATTTAAATGGTTAAAATTCTATCACTACAGAACGTAAAGATATTATATATATTATATTATTAATATATTTTTTTTTATAATTGGACTGTGACAGCTACAGCCTTCACAAGTAGGCTTATAAAATGGTAGATTATAAACATTTTGCTGCGTGATGGTCCATTAGTAATGGAGTCCAGTTTGGGAAAGAAATGCAAAAGGGCCATTTATTTACATCTCCTAAGATCTGATCTCAGTATAATTTATATCAGAAGAAATTAACTGTAACTTCAGTCTTATAGACATACGCATTATAAAGCATTTGTACATTTATTCCATTGTTAATCGTTAACATTGCCGGTGTTTTCTCTGATGCTTTTTTTCCTCTGTCAAATGTCATGCCCTGTATAAATTTTATGAGGCTAGACCACTTGCAGAAATACTGCCTTAGCTATCCCCACATGCACACTCCAGCCAAAAATTAATCCCCTGTCTGTTTTACAGCTTGAGACTCTTAGATTTCTGATAAGACTTTCTGTGTAAGCAAAGAGAATCTATTTTCCCATCTGCTTGTAAAGGTTAGCATTGGGTGCAGGCAGCAGGTAGATCATACACTTATACAAAGCAATTCCTTTGTCTGTAACAGTAGCAAGTACAAACTGTCATATATGGCTAATTTAAGCCTAAGGATCACAAAGAGCAGCACATAAAAAAGCCATGCTCTCTTCCATACATACTGTCCCAGACCCTGGCAATTTGTAAATCTGCTGAACTACTTCCATCCCTCTCTCTTTCTCTGAAAGTCTTCTTCACCAGTCTGAACCTTCTTTCCCATCCACTACTCAGTCCCACTCTACCCACTTATTTCTTGTCCTTTCTAACAGTATCCCTTCTTCATCTTTTGCCTTTCTTATTCTCTTGCTTTTATAAAACTACATAGAAGTTGTAAATCAACTGCAATTTCTACATAGAATTATAAAGGTGTGGCTGCGTTTAAATTTTAATAGCTGCACCAGAAGAAAATGTATTTTATTACTCTGTTACACAGTCTGAAAACCAGTGTGATACATCCATCCTTGAAGTTCAAAATTTGTTATCAAATTCCAAGACACTCAAGTTCAAAATAAGATTGGCAGAAGAAGGACACTCAACTTAGTTGCTTGCCTTCTCCTCATTATTTTATCATGTAAAAATGTAACTCTGTAACAAATCCCTATTGACAATTCTGTTTGCCTTTGACAAAAATCCTAAGTTAAAACAAACCAAAACTGCTGTTCTAGGTTTTTGAGTCCTGGCACTGACTCAGCTAATGAGAGACAGGTTATCAAATCTCATGCCTTGGCTTCACCAAGCTCAAAACTATTTCTCAGTCACTAAGCCCTTCCCTGAACAATGATCCTGAATGTCCTGACTAGCTAGAACAACCCTGGAGGCTCATCTGCCTCACGGCTTCATGGATCAGCTGTATTCTCCAACAGCCCTGAGCTCAACTTCATGTTCACAGGCCCCAGAAAATGCAGCAGGCTTCTTGGACCAGAAACTGCTTGCAGGAATAACTAGAGCTTCAAAAGAAAATCAACAGTATTGTAAAATCCTTTATCAAAGAAGTGTGTGTCTCTGGAAAATACTGATCCAAGTTACTGGTTTTTGTATTTCTGTTGTATTACATTTAAGGCAACACAAACAAACTCATGAAACAATGCAGATGTTATTAATGTTTGAAACATTCACTGCTGTTTTATCATAAGCAGACATCATGATTAACATCTTTTGCCTGAAACAGTAAATATAGCACACCTCCAACATCAAGAGTGTCAGGGATTTTATTGCTATATTATACTATGATTATCACATGATCCTGTTCATAAAACCAAAGTTTAATGTCTGGGTTTTTAGTCTTACTATTTGTTGGAAAATGCATTAGAACACAAGTACTGTGCAACTTCAAGAGAGTTGCTTTGTGTTGTGTTATTCAGTTATGCAGCTTCCACTACAATATTAAGTGAAAAAATAGCATGTTAAATAGTATTTTATTTAAAATTTATAGCAAAACCTTCTGCCTCTCTTTCTCTCTTAAAACTCACTTTATTTTATGGACTGGCTTATCGAAGGCAGGCTAGAGAATCAATGTCTTTTATCCCAAAGATGGCAAAAGCAAAGGGCCAGAAAAACAGCACGATCCTGCAGCCAGTGCCAGTTTTTATTATCCCTCCAAAGTGTGTTTACCAGAGCTGCAAAAGAACCCTTACTCTTACCATGTATACTACTGCTTGCTGTGAAATTAACTTTCAGCAAGACTTTCAATACATTGAAAGAAATGCTTACTCATCATTACACATTTTCATGAATTATATGAAATGCAATTTCATTCCGAGCAACTTTTTTGTTTTGAACGTTACCTCAAGAAGTATTTTGTGTCTGTTTCAGTTGACTCAAAGTACATTTTAGAGTATCATATACATACTAAACAGACTAGGCTGTAATTTTTTGTTTGTTTCTTATGTCTATGTGATCATAAGACACCAGCTACTTTCACAGTAGTTTCTATACTACAGACTATTTTCTACTCCAAAATTTGTCTTTTATAAAAATATATACACATTCTCTGTGTTTATGAAATCGTTGTTCCCTGTATACTCTTACTAGAAATAACACTGCCAAGAAGAATGTCATTATTCAAGTACTTGCTGTACCAAAAGGAAAGAGCAAAAACAATTTCAAAATAAATAGCTACTGAAGAAAATATGTCAAAGTGGTTTATTCTCTGGTAGGTCCAGAAGCACTGTGCATGTTCTCCCTATGATCCACAAAACTTACAACACCAAAGAGAAGCATATTTCAGCTGTACCGTGTATATCAAGTGCATATCACATGCCCCATATCTTCAGTAGATCTCACTGCTACTGATACAAATCTGAAATAGCTTCATCACTTCAGTCCTGATCCCTCTTTTTAGTCCTTATGGATTGAGCAGGTGGTCAACAGCAGACATGTATCTGACTTAGAACAGTTATTGACTATTCAGTAATTTCCAAGAGGAGCAGGCAGGCTGTAAAACCTATGTGGCATGGAGCTGATATGTCCTGCCTCCCACATGGGGCCTTGCTGGCAAATTCTGGATGAGAGATGGCACTTGTGAACTGCTTCAGTTTACACCAAAGTTTAAAACTCAATTATAACTAGAGCAAGGAAAATAAAATCTTTTGCTCTGAGATTTCCACCACTTTGCCAGCAGTTAGAGAAGAACTAGCACAAGACAGCAACAATGGGGTTGACTCTGGGTTACTCCAGACTAGCTACTCATGTCTCTGAGACTGACAGCAACTCTACCCCAACAGTATTTTGAGGTAAAACATCAATATGCATTAAAATTATCAGATGCTACAATTAGGCAGAAGATTTTAAAATACTAAATGTAACTGTTAACTGTACAAAGTTTGTAATACGATCTAACAAAAAAGTTTAAAACTTAATTGTCATGGCTTGTTGTTTGTCAAATATTAAATAATGCAATGAGTTCAGGGCTGAATGCAATAATTTAATTTGCTCTTTCCACATTTTACTTGAATTCAAATAAAACGGACTCCAGTCAACACGCAAACCAGAAGTAACATTAAACTTTTTTTTTTTTTAGTCACTGAACAGCTAAGGAAAACAAAGACTGAAATGTCATGAAACTAAGTGTTGTTTCATATAGTTTACCTGTCTTTAAGTGCTTTGCAAAAGATTTTCTTAAGAATCAGTTCTTGAACTGCCTGTGTCAGTTGCCAACACGGAAACAGACTACTGAGCAGCTGCCCCCAAAAATTTATCATTCCTTCTCAACAATAAATCAAACAGTTGCTAGTATGTGACTTATGTTTGTTTGTGGTGCAATACCTGGACATCTATACAGCTTTCTTGCCTGTGCAATATCTCCTTTACTTAGACGAGTACGCTGGCCAATGGCAGGTCGTATACCATTATCATCACGGGAAGGGAGAATGGTATCCAGAAACATGCCCCTAAAAAGAATAAAAATAGAAATAGACCCCAAAAATCCTATCAGGTTTCTGTCATAAAACTGTTGGAGTTTTATGAACGTATCATATTATCTTGTAAATCCAGAACTTATATTTGGAGTAATTAAGAGGGTAAAATTCAGAACTTTAAATGCAGAAAACATGTCATAAAAATTCCTCAAGTTGGCAAAATTTATGCAAAGTTATTAAAATAGAATCTTCTTTCAGGACATCAGTTAACATATCAGCTTTTATACCTCTGTTAGACAACGGCAGGGAAATCTCTTACTACTATTTAGACTGTACAGGAAAAAGGCACTGCTGTTAAGCTCTGGCTACACTGAAAAAATATTTATAGAATTATATAAAAATACACGAGCTAGGCCCTAACACAAAACTCTTAATCACAAAGTTCCTTTTTCTAACAAAGTTTTTAAAGGAAGTCGTAAATCTGACTTAAAGGTGTAGGAACAGGTAAAGTCAGACAACTTGTCAATCATTTGTTTGTCATGTTTTATATCTAACTCTACTCTGGTCGCTGATGCTTTTGGAACATAAATGCTTACTTGCCAGCCTCTGCTCTCTTTACAATAAAATATATCAACTTACCATGCAAGATTTTAATAACATTCACACTAAATGACAAGATGCAATAAAGAAGTACACTTGTTCCAAATGTCCAGGCTTATTCAAAATTTTTTGAATTTAAAATATTATCCAAAATATTTTGGTAGTCTCCAGGAAATTTTAAAATAGTTAAGTACAAAACTTAGTTCTATTATTATGTTACAGAATTTGAAAAGCCCTCTAAGAAAAGAGACAAATATGTTTCTGTATTCTCTTGTTCTTTAATTTTTTTATACTCTCTTGTATACCTGTAGGGCTTTTATTGAAAAATAAAACTGGTATTGTCAGGCATCATGCAGGTACAAAAATGAATGAACAGTCAGGATCTTTGTAGTTAGAAATACTATTTTTAAATATAGATTGGTTTTAAAATGATAATTGATGAAACTGCTTCCTTTACTCAGATTTCTTGTGGCATCATCAGAAATTCTACAAGAAAAAAATCATCTCAGGATGTTACCCTAATCTAAACAGTGACATAAACTACCTATGGCATTATTCAGTTTCTAGAAATAAGGCACATTATTATTTCTTAAAAAAAAAAAAAAAAAAAAAAAGTGTTTGTACCTATAAATAATACTTCTATTTTTCACTGATTTTTAGTACAACTGAAAACTGATGCTATCCATATTTTGAAAAACCTGGAAACAATCCTCTCTTGCATGTCTTAGCATAATGTAGGGAAAAACTTGTAACAGTTTTAATGCAACATGAACAACATAATTCCGTGTGGGTAGAACTTTATGATGTTTCATGATTTCTACTTCTTATCTGGCTGAGTAAGGTCTAACAACAAACAGCTGGCAATATGCCATGCTGGGCACAACTCATGCTTTCAAGATAAATCAGTGCAAATCAATAGATGACCTCCAGGCTTTGCTGGTTATTTTTAAAGAGTGTGAAGTGACAACCTCTTGCACCTTAGGGCAAGGCATGCCTGCTCATGGCACTACCAACTTCTGCCAGCTTGCAAAGTGGTGAGATCAGGGCCCACAAATCAAATTATCCTGATGTTGTCATTGCCCTAAGACTCTGGGGGGTTCCAACTTGTTAAATCACTCCATTTTATACAGGTTCTTATAATACCTTTCTTAAGGTAATGTATCTGTAACTGAGTGAAGTGCTGTGACTAATATCTACCTCACGTGGCTCATTCCCATGCTTTTCCAGGGGTGAATTATGTATATGCTGAATGCATCCTTTGGTAGGATGCTGGTTTTTTTTTAATGTAATAATATAATTTATACTGACACAAATACATTTACAAAGGCTGGTGAGGCTTCTGGTGACCTTCAGTTTACTTCAGACTCTCAGATTGTCTAGTGTTTTTGCCTTAAAATGCACAAACTGGACAAAGGAAAAAAGCTAAGCACATAAGTTTTCAAACAAGGTGTTTTGTTGGTTTGGGGCGGTTTTTAGAGCCTTCTTTCAATTCACATTGTTCTGTTATTTTCAGAGAGCCATTAGCTAAACTGAGATTTGGTGTGAAATATAACAGGAGACTAGAACCTTCACTTATTCTCAAGCATAGGGCTAGCCCATTGGAACAGCTCATTGCACAGTTCCCCATAGCCCTGCCAAGTTTCAGAGTGAACCCCATGTGAGTTACTATGGAGTTGGGAATGGCCTACAACAGGCCAGAGCAAAACCAACAGAACCCTTTATTAAACGGTTTTGATGACAGTGACAAATGGTTGACTGCAGTCCTTAGCAAAGGCCAAGGCTTGCATGCTAAATGTCTTAATACGATAACTACTTGCATAATCCATAGTTACTCAGACATCAAGCATCACAGGAGATTTCTCTTAAAGAGAGCAGATATTATTACACAAAATTCCTAACCATTTCACTCATTTGGTTTCTCTAAATTCAAACTTTTGTGGAGACAAAAAGGAAGTATTATAGGAAATTATGTTTCCAGATTATCTTGTCCTAAAATCTAAAGAACTGAACCAAGATCAGAAGGCTGCTTTGAAACTGAGCAGAAGTAAAATATGTTAAAAATATATTTAAATTATTCTGACTTAAAAAAAAAAACAAAACAAGCTGTGCTTTGACCACTCTAAGAATACTGTATCACAAATTTTAAGTTACTTCAGAATACTTAGAATAGTTCTTAGCATTCACAGAGAGAAATAGAATTAAAAGTCAAAAGGTATAACCTGAGACTCCAACCTTGAGAAGGTGTTCCTGGCATAGTGCATAATGCTGTCAAAGTCGTATGGTTCCCCAAGAGAGTTCACCTCTCCAGGCTCCATCTTCAAGAAGTTGTATTCCTGACCTACAAATGATTGATGATTAGAGTTTCTTCATCTTTTCTTGTGAAGATGAAAACCAAACAGGAAAATGAAAACAACAAAGAATGTCACCTAATCATTCACTGACATTCCTAAATCTTAGTTATTTTGGGAGTAACTGTGATTTTATTTATCAAGAGGGCAGACATGTCTTCTTAAACACACATCAAAATCCTGCTTTTGGCACTTACAAAGATTGTCCTCATTCACTTAACCCATATAAAGGCCCCACACATTATATTGTGCTTCATATAGAATCCATAAAGTTTGCCAGTTCTTAATTCCAGAAAGAAATTCCAAGACCACGGAAGAAAACTCCTCATTGTAAGCTCCTCAGACATGATAATAAGGAGCTTTTGCTTCAGCAAAGGCTACTCTCTGAGCCTCCATGTAGTACAAATGCTACAAAGTCACATTTTCAAGAGCTAGTTGTTGCAACATAATGAAAACTGAAGAGGAACAACATAGTTGTTAATTCTAGACCAGAAGTTCTTCGTCTCAATCAGTGTATTAAGGGACGCAAAGCACCCCTTACTCCACGTTCTTATTTGTGAATAGGAATGCACAGAAAAAACGCACTGGCATTAACATTATTAAAACATCGTTCTTCACCTTTGCATAATATAACAAAATCCAAACATCTTGGTGGTCGTGACTTCCTGATCTCATTTAGTGATCCACAAGATTATGCCACATCACAAATAGTGGTTACAGTGAGAAACTAGATAGACATTTGAAAGAAGAGTGGAGGCTGAGGATAGCACTCCAGCTGATTTTTCTCACTGAAAAAAACAAATAAAACAAAACAAAAAAACCACAGGATAAGAGCACTTATGGAATCTACACAAGTCAATGACACAGAGATAACTGAAGTCAGGCTTGGATGCACATGCCCTTTCAGGACATTCAAGACTTGTGGAAGTGTGCATCCACTGCTAGTCATCTTCCAAGTCCTAGCTGAGGTGGCAAAAATTTATCGTATTCAAATCTATTGTTTTAAAACATTTCCTATAGGAACAGAAAAATAATCCAAACTATAATTGGACAATTTCTCATTTCACCCTTCTTGAGCAGAGAATTCCCATAAGTCCAAATCAATGTTTCATAAAGACCATGCCCATTTATGAACATTGTAAATGTAACATGCCTAGTTCCCTCCCATCTTGTCCACTCAACACAACAGTTTGACAAAGAGACAATGGTCACAGTTTACAGTTCTCAGGTTCCTCAAATCCTTTGTCTTGACAATGCCAAGACCACTTGGTATCCAGTAATTTGGAAACTGTAGGAACAGTGTCCATCTTTGGCACAGGTTCCAAGTCCTCAGCTTGCATTCCAGTCTAAACTCATTGGGCAGCAAAAAGCTAATGACATGTTGCTACTTACTGTTCAGTAAAGACTACAAAAAAACCACCCTTTTTTAAGCACAGAAGCATGACTGTTAAAGGGCTTTAAAAGCAATCACTTCCTTCAAAGTTTTTGAGCACAGTTACTATTTCTTACCTCAGATAAAACTATTTAAGGGCTTGCTACTTGACCAGATCTTTAGAAAATATTATATTTTAGTTGCAGTATTTCATTTGTGAATCAGCATGAGATCAGTCTAGCTAAGAGAAATATCAGGCACAGATGCTTGTTTCTGCTATCCCCAGCTCATTTCTGTTATTTAGCTTTCAGTTTTAAGAGCTGAACAGATGAAGGAAACATCAAAAATAAGCAGACTTCCCCCCTGGAAAAAAAAAAAAAAACAAAAACAAAACCAAAAACAAACCAACAAACTAAAACCAAAACAAACAAACAAACACAACCAAAACAAACCACAAACCACAAAACTTATCAGAATATCTCACCAGGTTGGATGTTTTCTCTAATGATGGTTACATGGTCATCACGGTCTGGTCGTGTATGTTCATGCCAAAAACCTATCACATGCCCCAACTCATGGACAACTATACCAAATTTATCACAGTTCTTGCCAATAGATATAGCCTGAGGACCATTTCCCCTTCGACCCACATAAGAACAGCACCTGCAATTAAAGCACAAACATAGATGGAAGTTTTCATGCATATCTGTACAAATCATACAGGAAATTCGGTTAAAATCTGAGAAAATATTATATTAAATATCAGCAGAACAATGTGTAACACAATTTCTGCAGTCTCATAAACTCTTATTTTTTGTGCCAGAGCAACTTATTATTCAGAATGCTTAATAAAAGCCATGTTTGTTTTTATTCAAGGTCCTCTTAAAAGATGCTAGCTGTGATCAACAGAGTTGCCACTTGTGGTCTTGTATCTCAGAATGACACAAGAACATCTTTTCACCTGAAGAACAAATAAAGTTGACTGAAGTACAATCTTACCCCTGCATATCATTGCTTTCTTATCTGTACACATTCAAGGGGCATGCTGAGGGAAGTGGAAAGAATAAGTAAAGACAAGGTTCCCTCCATGCCATAGTTCTGCTGTGTGTCCTGACACCGACCAGACTCTTGCTCACTCAGTTATGACTAAGTTTTGATCTGAAAAGGCACCCTGCTTCATGAGTTCCATCTATAAAGGGTGCAGAAATTATGCAAGTGAACTACCAGTCCTTTAAGAGACACACTTAGCATATATTTGAAAATACAGAACAAAAATATTCTGAATGAGATGCAGAACCCTGTGATGCTCTGTGCAATCTCTCATTTTTTTTGTTTCTCTAGCTATAGGTGACATACCTTGTCTTTTGCAACAGTATATTAGGAGACTGAACACTCTCAATATGAGTGAACTCTTTTCTTCTCCCATTCCTGTTTTCTTAACAGGAACCCTAGTCCTAGAAATTCATATTTTCACAAGAAAAAAACCTAACACAAACAACCCCAAAAAAGCCACTTCACAACTACTCTCATGTTTCATTCTTATTCCACTGTTCTTCCATGATTCCAGTGTAAACTTACAGAACAGAGATGCCCTTTTCAGCATTCATACTGACAGCATTTACCTAAAATGTCTGCTTTTTGATTAGAAAGGTCTACTGACTACACTAGTAAAAGGAAAGAAAGAAGAATGAGGCAAATCCTATGCAAAAGGAAGACAATTTCAGGTTTCATAAGCTGATCCTTTGTCACCTCTCAAGATCTTAAATATTTCAGGCCAGCATTATATTCCCTATTATAAGCCAGATTTCCCATGTCTGCTCTGTAAATTCTGCAGTCTTTCAGGCGGAACAGAATTGTACTGAGCAAATGACCTCCACCCACATCCACCCTCTACTTCCTCCACCTTTTCTTAAAACAACAAAAAACAAAACAAACAAACAAACAAACAAAACCCACACAAAAAAAAACACACAAAAAAACCACAAAAACAAAAACAACACAAAAAACAACATTGTGTTTTCTCATGTAACATTCACATATCAGAATATATTTGGTCCTTGAAGAGGTCACTATGCTAGTGTGGAGGATGATCCAAGCCTTCATATGCCTCTGTGGGCAATAAAGGAAGAGTAGCTATGGGACAAATACCAATAATGGATTAAATTCTATAGACATTTGCTGGTTTATCCTTTTCAGGTTTTATGGTGACAAAAAGACTGTGGTTAGTTGGCTGGTCAGTCAGGCTTGGTTGGCCTTCTTTACTGACTTTGTTAG
The DNA here is from genome assembly GCF_020740795.1 of Apus apus. Classification (NCBI taxonomy): domain Eukaryota; kingdom Metazoa; phylum Chordata; class Aves; order Apodiformes; family Apodidae; genus Apus; species Apus apus. The sequence goes on along the minus strand of NC_067285.1, from coordinate 75,000,502 downwards.
TGTCTAATACAACTAGAATTTTTAAGTACAAATAATAGAAAAGTATAGCCATGGCATTTTAGCTCACAATACCTGTTCTTGATAAGAACATACTTAAAATCAAGGTTAGATATGCCAAAAAAATTATAGTGATATTATAACATTATAAAGTCTACAGAAGTTACTTAATAGGGGAAAATATTACTACAACAGTCTAGGAGGTTTGCATCAATAAATTGGAAACTATCTTGAAAATACTGTTGAGAAAATATACTGTTCACATGACAATCGTTCCTTGCTCTTATCTCAACTGATTCTCAAGTACTCACGTCCTCAAAATAAGTTACTTCTTCACTTCCTTCATTAGATAATTCCTCAGATAGGTATGAATCATCTCCTTAGGTCAAAGCACTGAATTAAGCTCAGTGCTTCAGCTAGAATTGTACATCATGTTTAATTAATTTCTTCAGGTGCATTCCCTTGATAGCTGTCCTCAAGGCAGGTAAACAAAAACAATGGCAAATTAGACTCCCTGCTATAATTCTGTGCCATAGTCAATGTTGCAGGTTTATGTGCTGCTGTTCCACATCACATTGAAAGAAAATAAAGAACACCTATGTGATACTCTGTGTATTTCTGCCACTCCATACAAACTGCATTAACACAAAATTACTATTTACAATATTTATGATATAGAAATATTTTTAGAAACACGGATATGAATAATACTAATGGGAAAACCACCTTCAGATGTGCTCTAAAAATATAGCATAGGTGATAAAAAGGAGCAACACATAGCAGAAATAAGATTATTATAAAAATTTAGAGTAGTTAAACCGTTTAACCTCATGATTCCACAGGTTTACTTAACATATTTTTCAGATTGCGTGTTTGCAGGATAAATATTATGGCTACAGGTGAATATGTAAATAGAATTAAAGTACTATAGATATTTCCAATATCACTTTTTATGTGGGTTTTTATCTTTCAGTAGTCACACACTAGTTTCTATTGTGCAATAAAGAAATTACCATAGTTCATACACACTCTTATTTGTTCATGCTCACTCTCAGGAGAAAACTGTTTTGATCCTTAAGAAGATTCTTGTTGCTTTGGTTTTAAAAAAAAAAATTCCTATACAGCATTATTTACTGTCCCATCCAATTAGACAGAGAATGCTGGAGTACACACTTTGTACTTGGAGACAAAGGTGGTAGAATTTCAGCAACTCTTAATTCTCAGAAAGTCCATTCATTTAAAAAGCCATTAGAATTCCCAATCCACTATCATAGGCAGTTGCATTACATACATCAAATAAATTTGTCAAACACAGTTCCAAGGTACTAGACTTCAAATTTTTCAGAAAAAAATTTCCCTTATCTCTGAACACTTTGAAGTAAGGACTAAGATGTGAAATTTGCCTTGGGAGTCTACAGGGATCCATGGTAGAAAACACAAGTATCAGATTAAAAAATCCATATTCTGTGACAGCATGTCACCATTTCTATATTAGGTGAACTTAATGAGTTAGGGATTCCTACCTGTGCTAAGGTCATGTACAGCATTATGTTACTTACAATATACTGACCATCACTTGTGCAAAGAAATAAAATGCCCTGACAATGCCTGATGGTTGTTTTAATAATATAAAAGCATAAAATGCACAGGCAATCTGTGAAAATTCACATCAGACTACTAAATATGGATAGAATTCCACCAATTCTTGCATAATTTGGGTTGGAAGGGACCTCTGGAGGTCTCCAATTCAACTTTCAGCTCAAAGCAGGGTCAGATATGAAGACAGAACAGAGTTTCTCAAGTCTTTATCCAGTCAGATCTTGAAAACCTTGAGGATGCAGACAGCACAGCCCCTCTGAACAACCTGATCCAATGCCTAGCTGTCCACACAATGGAAAATTTATTCTTTATACCCAGTCTGATTCTCTTTTCCTTCAGCTTATGCCTTTTGCCTTGCATTCTCCCAACAAGCACTACTGTGAAGAGCCTATCTCCCTTTTCTTGTTCCTAGGCTCCCCAGAAGCTGCCTTGCCTCCAATTGAGCAAAGTCTGGACCCTCAGCATCTCTTCATAGGGCAAGTACTCCAGCTCCTGAGAGTCTTGGCAGCCCTGTGCTAAAGTCCTTCCAAGTTATTAATAACTGTCTTGTACTGGGGGCCCACAACTGGATGTAGGATCTGTCTGCAAGCTAGCAAGTGGGGAGCAGAAAAGGGTGACCTCTTTGAGCCACCAGCTGCACTTCTGTTCACACAGACACTGCTGGCTGGCTTTGTTGCTTGGGTCTATTGCCAGCTTCTGCCCAGCTCTCTGCCTGATGGCCTTCTGCTTAGAGCCGCTCCACAGCCCCTAGTGCCCGGCCTATCTTGCCCTTGCGGTGCAGATGCAGGGCTTTCTATTTGCCCTTATTGAACTTCATGAGGTTCCTGTTGGTCAGCACCTCCAGCCTGCCTGGATCCCTCTGAGTGGCAACTCTACCACTGAGCCTCTATCATCTGGTGTCCCCAAAACAACTTTGCGTCATCTGCAGACTAGAGCACACACAATCACCTCTTTGGGGGTCATTCATAAAGATCTTAAAAAAGGACAGGTCCCAGGGCAGGACCTCGTGATATCACACTTTCTTGCTATTAACCATAACCCTCCAAGCCCAGTCATGCAACCAATTTGAACCTAATTAGTTTTCCATTCATCCATAATCCTATAAAACACACCTTGGCGATTCAACACGTTTAAACACATTCGCTTAAATCATAGAGTTTAAATTATAATTTAAAACCTTCATGATCCAAACACAACACATGACTACAGTGCAAGAGATTGATAAGAATAATTAGGATAACCATGCATCTTTATGAAAAAGCAGTACAAATAATGTAGTTTTAAAACAGTGTAAACATTTCTGCTGAGTCTTCATGTTTACCACTGTGTGGAAACTCTATCGAGAAAAATTGCAAAGCAGAACTAAAGATCATCAATCAACATTTATAGCTTAAAGCAAATCAATAAGCTATTAAGACTGTAGGTTAGTGGAATACTTAATACAATTTCAATAGTTTTAACATACATATGTTATTGACTTCATGTACATTACACGCTTCAACTAGCAAAGACGTATTTGGTGGCTTAAAATTTCTATAGATTCTCAATATATATATATACTTTTTTTTTTTTTTTAAGACAAATAGAGAAAAAGTTAAAAGTGGAAAAATAATAAATTATTCCAAATAGTATGTTCTCCAACGTCTCCAGCTCTGCTTTTATTGACACTGTTTACAACAGGGCAAAAGAATAAAACAAGAATTTCACTACAGTCTGTCTCTTCCTGTTCTTTTAAACTAATTTGCACCAAAAGAGCTTTAAATTTTTAAGGCTGTGCACTGCAACTCGGGGGCCAGAGCTATACAGTAACAGCAGAACAAAAAAATGTTTAGTATAACATATTAAGTTACTAATGTAATTTGGTTTATAAGAAAATATGGTAAATAAATACCTAAAAGGACCAAAAACCTAATTAAAAAGACTAAAAAGTTGATTGTCACTTGAAAACAGAGGTGCTTTAGATCACCTATGAAAGTTTTTATTGGTATTACATAAACCAGATAGATTTTTAAGTGTTTTCAAAAACCATTTGAGATTTTACTCTTACAAAAACAAGAGTTGGGTATTTTCAAATGTGTAAAGTGACTTTAGGTTCTTCATCTGACACATTTAAAAGATGTCATCGCTTTAGAAGAAAAAAATTGATTGCCCTGAACACCTGAAACCCAACACACTGAGAATTATTTTTCAATGAAAGCCCACTCCTAAAAAAATTTGGGCAGATGAGTTGGAAATTCACTTCCACTGATTACTCGACAGATTTCAAGTACTTCCCAGAAAGTAAAAACATATTTATTGTTTCTTTACACACCTAAGAATATTAGAAATAACACCTAGTCTTAACAGCAGCAGTACGCACTCATAGAAGGTCACCAGGATTTTCCAGATTGAGTGTCACATCAAGCACACCAGATTCATCCAATTAAGGCACAAGATTCTGATCACTTCAACAATTGCAGAGTCAAAGGGTAAGGAAAACTATAAGTGTAAATAAATAAATAATTCTATGAAGGAAATTAATTCACAGTATCAAGGTTTGGACCCCAGGTGTGTTTGGCAAATGGCCAAGACCTGTCTGTGTTGTATGAGCACTTCTCACACCCCTTAATTGAGTCAGCTGGAAGCCTTTAAAGCTCCTTATCTCTTTAATCTTTATTGCACCAGACAGCAGTTGCAGACAGTAACTATTTATGAATCTCTAATTCCATTTAATCAGTCTAGCTGATCGATGATGGCAAGCAAAGAGAAACAAATGACAGAGAAAATGAAATTACTGGAACAATATGTTCATTCTTTACGTAATATAGCTACTGTCAAAAAGGCTCTTAAATCAATATGAAGGAAGAGGGAGTCAGGTGGGGTCAATGTTGCACTTTTAAAACTGTTTAATATAAAAATCCTCATAGACCACAACATCAGCTTGCCATGGCACCAACTGTATGAAGTCATGGATAACAAACTGCAGAACATCATAAGCATACTAGGACTGCCTATCAATAGAAACAATAGAAAATTTCAGCAAATTAATGAATAAAATCTCACTGAAGAAGCAGAAGGGTTTTTTTCTTGGTGAAAAACACCTCTTTCAATCACAAATATAACTCATTCTGTACAAAGGAGATACTGGCTATGACCTGGCTTGACAAATTTGCTTATGGCCAGGGATCAATATAGTTGTAGTAACGAAATGTTCTTATTCGCTGTCCTATAAGGACCTGTTGCAATGGCAGAAGTGGCTACTCCGTCATTTGCTCAATGGAGACGACCATCCCAATATTATAAAGAACAGCCAACTGACTTCGTTCCTCAGTTAACAGCTGCCTGTCCCAGTGTATTAACATAAACCACCTCTCATGCAGCTTATATTAATACACTGTGTTTTAGATGATGGCAGCTGGTCACCTGCACCTTGGTCACACCTATCCTGCAGGCAACACCACAGCCAGCAGAGAAGCTGTGTCAACTGCCGTGGGCAAGAAGAATGCCAGCTGCTGGAGTTAATTGCCACCTGAGAGCATGAGTCAGCTCTTCTGCCACAGATTTAGTACAACTTGCAATTTCTTCTCATTCCATAGAAGTGATTGAGCACCTTTCATAACATATACCTCAGGCAATGAATTTACCTCTTTCACTAGCTTTAAGAACTTGCCTGTAATGTCTATGTAATATACTAGCAAGGTAAAAAATCACATTAAAATATTCAGAAGCTGTTCAGTCTACAATGTTTGGAGAAGCACATGAAAGAGACCTTATTTTCTTGTCTCTAAGACAGCTTTGTCAAACACCCATACAAGAAGATACAGCAGTGATTGTAATAAGTCAACTGAAGTTTGTCACAAGAAGTACTTAAATCTTCTGGTGGAGAGCAAAAATTGCCACAAAGTCAGATCAAAGGCATGCTGAATATGACTAATTTTTGTTTTTTTTGTCTCACTATATAAAAAAGAAGCTTGGTCTTGTACTCAGTTATTAACAGCATATGATTAGAAGCCATTTCAGTTTTCTGACCCCTTTTTTTGGCTGTACTTACAGAGATTCACACTGCCTGTGTCTTCAGGCACTTTAATAGGAAGAAACATAAGGATAGAGAAGCAGTAGTAAAGAAAGCATGTTTTGAACCCATTTGCAGATGAGAATTTTACTTGCCCTCATCAACTAGCTGCATAAATACCTGCTGTAATAGATAATAATGCCAATGTACACTGCTTTGTTAGAAGAATCATTAAGCAGTAGTATTTAATTCTATATTCTTGTTCTTGCATCTGCAGCTAATGAGTACAAATTACTACCACTAATTACAGATCTTCCAACTGCTGAGTGCTTCAGCTGTAGTAAGAAACAATATTTCAATAATTACTGTTTTCAAAATCAGGTTAAATACACAAGATATGATGACAAATAATTATAATTTAAGACTGCAAGAGATGAAATTATTCTGATTGGAAGGAGAGATCCAGCCATAAAACTTTAAACATTTTTCCCCAATAAGCTGCTCATGAGTAAACTAGAGAACCCAGGTATAAAGGGGCATATAAAACTGCTGAAAACTGAATATTATATGAAACAATGACAGAGAAGATACTCTTTAAACTTGCAGTCTGAGAAAAGATGGTAATCTGCTAAATACCATGAAGACAAGCCTGAAATTGACAGCAACTTCAACAGATTAGAGATCTTAAAAGGGAAATATAGATCTATCTGCTGCCCTGAGATGTGCAAAATATGGCACATGCTGCAACCAGTGATAGGGTATCAGTGCTGTGGGAAGAACTCTGGCTCTTATTTGGAGTCACATCCCAACTGACCTTGCGTCAAATGTGGCAGCTGTTGAGAAACATGGAGGCACCACACTTAAGTACCTAGGTGGAAGGAGAGACTACAAGACGTGAATTAGCTCTAGCATGGGCTCAGCAGAAGCAATGACTCACCTGGACAAGTACACCCTGGGTTTGGGTCCTCAATTTCAAGAAGGATGTGGACTAGTTTAAAAGAACCTCAAAGACAATAGCAATGTGATCAAAGGCCTAGAAAACATGACTTACTGAGAAAGATTAAATGAATTAGGCATTTTCTAGCCTAAAAGAAAACAGAACTGAAGATGGACATAATAACACTCTCAAAGTATATAATAGATTCCTTCAAAAAACGATGGAAAACTAATCTATTTTCTATGGCCACAGTGAGCAGGAAAAAAAGTTAATGTACTTAAATTGCAGCAAGAAATACCTGAATTAGCTATGATCAAAAATATTGCCCCAAACTTCCTACATTTCTTTCATTAATAATACTGAAGCAATAAATTTCTGAGCATTTTTACAGTTTTTAGAAACAAGTTAGACAAGAATGTACCAGCAATTACTTAGGTATAGGTGTTGCTGTTTTAAGAATATACTGAGTTTTTCCGAGATCCCTTGCAGTCATATGGATCTATGATAATCAAAACTTATCTCTCATTATTGCTGATATATATATATATAAACTCTCAATTTTAAGAAGATCATGTACCTCTGACAGCCAGCTGCTACATTTCAAATATGTTTTTTTTCATCACTGGCCCTCTGGGATGAGCTTCCCATGAACTGCTGCAAGTAATGCATTGCACTCTTTCAAAATATTCTTAATGTTTACAAAGCCTCAATAGCACTTCACTTACTAGTGTGCTAATGCTGTCATCTGAGACATTTGTAGATATTGCCACCTGAATTTCCACTATACAATTGTATCCATGGTTTCATTAAATGTATTATGTTTTGACTGTGCACTCTTTGGGGCAGGTTTTATCATTTAGTTTTTAATTTGTACACTTCTAAGTACAATAAAGTCTTCCTCATCTGTGAATGTTAGCTGCCATGGGACTGAAAACAATTATGACACAATGTGCTAACAAACCAACACATCAGGGTGCTTTGGGAATGAACTGAGATTAATTTCAGTGAGACTGCCCATGTAGCAGAAAGTGTTTGCAGATGGTTTAGTGTAACTTTTGTCTGGGCTGTTTCCTTAGAAAATCCTGCATCAGCACTGTATGCCAGTGGCTAATATATAGTGTTCCTAGTCACCCAGAGAAGACATATTCTTATTTAGCTGCCTCTTCTTGAAATAGCTTGTGGATTCAGGACCCCCCAAAAAAGTCATTCAATTTCTCCTTCTGTTTAGTCTGTTTTTCTTATTGCGGGTGGACTGTTCATGGCTACACTCTTCCTTGTTTTTATTTTAATCTTTTTTAAGCCTTTATAAATTATTTGTAATGTTAAGTACCCACCAATGAAATTAGATGAAATATAAAGGATAATGGTGACTCTGAAGGTAGATACTGACTATATTCCAGCTGTCTGGTTTCAGCTGGTTACCATTCAGCCTTCACTCTAAAGGGACAAGGCTTCAGCTGGAGAGATTTCCTGTCATTTGTCTTTGGGCACTTTGAAGTTGTCAGATCTACTTTTCATGAAACCAAGATCTCTGTAGAAAGTTTTTTCTAAAACTCCTGAGACTACTTATATCTTTAGTGCTCTTCTGTTTAAATTCACAGAGAACACAATTCACAAGAACATCTCAGGCAAATTCACAGGTGCTCCGGTCACTGAAGGGATCAGAGGCACAGTATTTCTACAGGTGGTGAGCGGTGCTCTTGGAAAATGAACATGGTGCACTCTGGAAATTCACTGACCACTATATAAAATTATGAATTCTAAGGGAAATAAAAGGCAGTCATAGCTGACTGAGGCATTTGTGAGCAGAAATATCTGAAGACAGAACACTATGATTAATGGAAAGCTGCACTAAGGAGTAAGAAAACTTGTTTTCTTGACTTCTACACATCAGCAAACTGAAAGAAAGGACTGGTCGTGAGTTTAGGAGTTAAACAAATCAGAGTAAGGACAGTTTAACAATAGAAGAGTTAAAAATACAATTAACAGCACTTAAGCTGGAAAAGGAATGTGGTCTACATGTTCATACGTAATTCATCACCAAATCTGTGTCATGGAGAAAGCTAAGACTAAACAAACCATAAGCCTGAGATACCTTTAGAACAATAAATAAAAATATTAAAAGCATGACAGAAAGCCAAATATAAAAGTCTCATATCTATGAATATATAGCAAGATCACTTTATCTAGAAATAGACAAAAGATGCATAACTTCAAAAAGTTACTACCCATCCTGCTTTCAGTGAACTGAAAGCCAAGCAGAACCCATGTATCATTTAAATGCAGTAACTATTCATTTTCCTGTGAAGTACATACTAACTTATCACAGCAAAGCTGACAAACATGGCCAAATATTGAAAGCACAAGTACGCTACCTCACATATATACCTACCCACATGGTCTGTATGTAAATACAATGTAACTTTCTTCATCACTCCGTTCAATAAATGTAACACACGTGTACTTTTCCCAGTGCCGCATGGCCTGTTTGAACATGGCGCGCTGGGTGCCTAGAAGAATAATCGTATGAGAGTAAATAAGAGACTTTTCTAACTGCATCTTGTTCCTTAAAATCAGATTTCAATTCCAGGAATATAAGACTGAAAAGAGTCGGTGGATCATGAAGTCCCAGTAGTCCCGTGTACTGCCAGACTCCAAATAAAGGGATACTCAGACCATCAGCTCATAATATATCTGCCTGCAAGGGGACTAATACTACCTGACACACACTAGCAAACGTAAAACCTGCAATAAAAAGCACAGCTATGTTACACCAGAGGAAGACAGCAGAAGATACAGTGTTGCTTATGTGCCTGTATTAGCACAATATTTGCAAAGCAATTTCCTGTACTAAATTATCACGTGAGCCACACTGGGGGGGGGGATACCTCCTAGCTATCTAGCCAGAAAAATAAATAAATAAATAAATAAACAAATGTCCTACAGCCTTCAAATCTGGACACCAATTTAACCTAATGCCATGAAAACAGCCATACTGGTCAAGGCCTTTGATTTTAATAATGCTGTCTTGAACAGGGACCAGTCTACGCTTCTTTGCATCAAAATCTTTCAGAATTCAAAAGATTCCCCAAAAGGGGAAATTCTTAGGTACAATACTAAGCATATCTAGATATATGTTTTTGAAATGAGAAAAATTCATTCAGAAACAATCAAAACTATACTCTAGATGCAGAAGCAGCCAGCCCAGCTCTCACCACAGAACACAAAGTCAGCGAGCATACAGTAGTTCAGATAGTATAGCAATGTAATTTCACTGCCTTAGAAAAGATAAGACTTAATAACTTAGAGGCAACATCTGAGAATATAGCTTCTGAGCCAGAAATCCACAAAGAATGGTACAATTTGGCATGAATTTGCTACAGATATGCATCCACCTTGCAGCCGTTTGCAAAAATGCATGTAACACCATAGGATAATTTAAACAACAACTACAAAAACAACAACAACAAAACATTTTTTTTTACTTAAAGACAAGAAACCCTCAAAGTTAATAAAAATGGGGAGTTCAAATCATTCCAGGATCCTGAAAATTAAAGATTATGTAATCTCATCTTGCCCTTTTCTTTTATCTTTAGGCAAAGTTTGCCAAGCTTTAGAAAAAGTTAATCTTTCATCATGAAAAAGGCAAAATGTTTAACATTATATGCTTTCATTTATTTTACTACCAGTATTTCAGAAGATGGTAATCCCAAACCAAAGGTCACATTTGGTATAGTACTATGTAAATCCACAAACTAAAAGTTTGACTGTAGCTGTCAGTTTGAAAGGAATTACTCTGGTTTCTTCACATACATATGCATACAAAGTGCCAGCATTTGCAAGTTTCTTTTGGATCCTTCTATTATTGTGCACAATAAATAATGTGTAATTACATATCTTTTCCCATAATCTTGGCTTTTCTCCTTCTCTTTTTTGTTTAAATTATCTCTTACAGTCACATCAAAATTGATCCATTTACATTTTTCATAGATAACAGAAGTTTCCAAATTTTTCTACAGTTTTCTGTTAAGAATGCCATATACTTAGAACTCAGTCTTGCTTATTGTCATATATATTGTCTGTGTATGCCTATTTAGAAACAAAACTGAAGAATTACAAATCACATGAGTCAGTTTGAGTGAAATCAGTTTAGCAGAATACATGTCACACCAGTTAAATTAGCCATATTCTTTTCCTAAATATCCTACATTTTTTTAAAAAAACAGATTTCATTATTCTCTTACTTAGGCTCTTGTAAACAAACATGTAACAAAAAAACATTAGGCAAAGAAAGGGAGCCTTCACTTTCTAAAACATAGTTATATATTTTTATCATGTAGCATCTCTTTGGGAACAATTTTCTTCAAGTCTGATTAATATTTTCAGAACAGATGTACTTCAGGCCTGATCCAAAAGAAACTCTTCTATTGACTGCCACAGTATGTGGCAGCAATATAAAGAAGACATCTTCTCCCCATCCAAAGCACAAAGCTTACCAGTGAAATTTCCACCTATTACATATGGAATGACACCCCCTGGCCATATTCTTTCTGTTCGTGATGTAGCAGCTCTGGGAAAACGGTTTTTCTCATTTTTCCCTGAGAATTTTACAGTAGTTCTTCCTTTAGATGTATTATTTTGCTCAAAGCCTGTAATGATAATTAAAACACTGAATGAGATCACACACACACAAAAAAGAGAACAATTCTTTTCCAGCAGGTCAAAGTCAGATTATTTCTTTATGCCCTTCATAAGTAGGACATTTCTGTTATGCAACAGTCTATCACTAGTTAGTTTTCTGATTGAAATGAAGAGTCTAAATCTTCATGTTTCAAATATAACTACAGTAACAATTTGCACATATATTTATTAACTTGGAGGCACATTGTATAATATCATCAACATTTTCACAGTTATTAATTTTTTTAGTCACACTCCCTGTGTATTTTTTTATACATAAAAAAAGATTTTTCCAGCAAAAGAGGGAAAGACTTTGGACAGACACAAAGTAATCACAAGATTCACTGTCCCATTCATTTTTATTGCAAGATCTGGAAAAAGCAAGTGCATGACCATCCTTAAAGCACTGGACTGAAAGCCTTAAAGTATTAGACTGGCTTTTATTATTCAGGAATTACAAGGAAAAAAAAAAACAACAAAAAACAAACAACAACAAAAAAACTTTTTTACAAAGTTTTATGCACATGGAAAAAAGTCAGAGAGGATCATTTCTCCTGATTTCCATCACCCGTAGCTACTGCCAGTGGACACATTTTCAGATTAAAATGTTACTTTCATTTTGTTAGCAACCCTACAGCACTTCAGGGTGCAAATACACATCTCTCATAAATGAGCTTTTGGAACCCTAAGGGTAAATATTAGTCATGGCTGAAATTTCTTTACAAGACTAAAAAATATCTACTATTTTGAGATATATTACCACCGTTACAGGCAAGTCTTTCCCACATCAGCTGAAACTTTCTGTGACATGGGATAAGAATAGCTACTTAGAATGTGATAAGGACTTGCACACCATAACAGGTGCTTCCTCTGAAGCAATTTATAAATTCGTATGCACATCAGGGCAGGTGACTGAAAAGGATTACTTCATAGGAGCTCAATAAGTCCTACTCAGTGGTGTTGAAGTCTTATTCCTTATTGAAAGGTACCCCTTCCCTCTGTGAGCATCCCCTCTGATACCAGTTCCATCTAAGCATTAATGGCTATGTCAGAATCAGGGAGGATTCCAGGGCATAATCATGGCAGGGTACCACAACATAGCCCCAGGGCTGGGAGCATAGCAGGAGGAAGAAAAGGATGACTACACGGCACAAGGCGGGAAGAAACCTCTTGATACACAGGATGAAAAGCCTGCCTTTATAACAACTCAAACATAGCTTAAATTGTATCGGGAATCATACAGAACATTTCAGGGTTTTAAAAAAAAACACTCAGATAAGGCAAATAACTTATCCTTGTCATTAAACAACTGTGTAAATGAGAATTACACAACAGTCTACAACACAGGTAGAAACTTCAGAGAAAAAATACTGTTGCACTTAATAGGTAGTCACTACTGAACCACATCAAACATTAATATAGATGTTTTAGTACTCAAAATCATTTTTATCAACTTTTTTTTGAAGTACAAGTAAGAAATTTATGCCAAATTGCATGCAAAAGATGACAAGCATTTCCACAATACACTCCAAAGGCTTTGAAAGAACAAAGATAATACACCAGAGCACATCTGCAAAGGCAGTTACTGTGCTCTGGTTAATCTTACAAGATAGGCAGGGATGCATTTAGACATAGTGCGCTGTGTTACAGTGGAGTTTCACTTATTTTCCTTATTGAGATTTCATGGCATTCAAGTGACATCTCCTTGCATCAAATTCAGTGAGTAAACTCAACCAGTACTAATGGAGATTACACTTATAAAGCTGGCGCAGCACAGCCTATCTGTATTGAAAAGACTCTCTGCTGGTACCAGTTAAGCTGGTAACTGTGAACACAGTCATATTAAAAAGCTAAGGAATTTTTAACATTAAATTTAAATAGACGTATTTTATTTTCCAGATTTGGTACTGGAAATGGACATCTAAGAAATTTCAACAAAGAGGTAATCTCTTCATTATTATTATTATACTGTTCCTTTTGTAGCTTGTTTATGCCAAAAGTAATACAGAAAGTGCTAAAGTACTATAATCATTAGTGTTCATGATACATTATCACATCAGGCAACCTGCTAATTTAAACAGTGAAAATACCAGAGCCAAAACTTCTTATCCTGTCTATAAGCTGATAGAGGGCACCTCGTTTTTTTGACATCCCATGCTCTCCAAAGCCACCTTTAAAAAGAAAAGAAGAAAAGGAATTTTTAAAAAGATAAGAACATGGAACCTCACACCTACAGTAACTATACAGCTTGAAGAGATTAGAAAATACCCTGTAAAAACTGCAACATGTCTTAAAGGAAGTTTAACATTCTTCAATGACTCACATACAAATGTTTTGAGTAGTCTTGAAAATGAAATAAAAACACATTTTTAGCTGAAAAAATTTCTAATATACATTCCAGAATGTAAGCCAACATGGCTTTGTTATTCAGACAAGTCATGACAATTACATCATCTAATTATTATTTGGAGCTCTGTTTCTTGCTGGTGACCTTGACATCCTCACAGCCATATTGATTGACAGCTAAAAGCCTTACTCTTACAGAAATTTCCTCAGTGCATGCCATAATTTTCTCATTTCCAGGGATGAGTTAAGAGAGAAAGCAAACACCCTAAGTTTCCTCAGCAAAAACTCCCAAATAAAACAACAAGTCTGATACAAACTTAATACAGCTGATTTTACCATGAAGTATTTTATTTTCATTGTCAGCATGCAAATAGGTGTCCTATGCACTCTAAAGGATTTGAAACATGACATGTCAGTAAATACTGCACTAAGACTTTGCAGGCATGTGTGCCTGTGTGATTTCAGTAATCAATGAGCAGGAAAAATTAATCTAATAAGTAATGTGCCATTTATAGGGATGCAACACATTACAGAAAGGTGTCCATTTGATGCATCTTCACCCATACTCCTTTTTGTGGCTGCAAGTGCCTTTGCAAACACACCAGTACAGAAGAAAGAACTCCAATAATACTGCAATAGTCAAATAAATTGTTCAGAATTGTTCAGAAATATTTCATTTTCAGAATTTGTAGCTCATTGTATTTTAAAATTCAATATCTGTTCTAGAAAAGAGTTTTCAAACTACTTTTACAACAGCAAAAGTAAAAAGATAGAAATAAGAGGACGATTAAAATTCCAGCCACCACTAAAAATATCTTTCCCAAATTCCCATAAAAATTTTAAATATGTGTATACAGAAAATATATTTATTAAACAGCAACTTAAAGCCATATTCCAGATGAGAAAATTCCATATTAGGCAAGTGAGTTTTCATGGCTGCTCAGTGAATAACAATGTGTCTAATTATTTGGATTATACTGTCACATAGTTGCTGGCTCCCTTGAGAAAAATTTTCTAAATTTTTAAAAACATTTTAGATAGATGAGGTAATAGTTCAACACATTCCTTTCCATCAAGTTATATGGTAACTATAATATACACTACAGAGAATATAACAATTCCATTCCTTGTATTGATCATAAATAATGTGATTTTCTCTCATGTTAACAATAGTCTTGTAAAAAAGGCCTATAGTTAAGATTACAAACAAACATTTAAAAATTCTTAAAAGCATCAACCATCAACTGTCATAGACATAACAAATAATTCATTATTTACTTAAATACCCCACTATACTGTAACTATTTATAGAAAAAAATACTAAAATTTCAGTGTTAACACAGCCTGTGTGTCCCATTTAGTGAAAAACTTAAGAAGTACCTCATGTAACTGATCTGTCTTATATGAATAAGCTTTGCCAAGCCACAATCTTAAATGTTATTATTTGGTGTTGTTTTTTTTTTTCTTTTAAATCATACTTGCTGCACCTTCTCATACTCCAGGCAGGAGAAGGATATTTTGGCAGTTGGATCCATGACAGTTTATACATCACGGTTTTATCAGCTTTATTGTTGTTTCTTTTTACAGTGAGTATGTGTACTCCTTTGACAAAATGACAAATGAAATGACAGAGCCACACTCTGAGAAATGCACAGATTAAGTATGTGACCCTGTAAATCCAGGCAGATAATCCTCACCAGAAGGAGCAGTCACAATTATGTGAATCAGAACCTGTGAACATCAGGGTTTTTAATTAGTAGTTGCTATTAAAAATGTGGTTCAACAACTTCATCTTGACAGTGTCCACCCAAGTATCTAACCCTTCTGCCTGATGTCATCTTTATTTTGTGGGGATCTAGAAAAGAAAGTGCTCAGAAATCAAGCTTGTAATTAATTATCACTGTATCTGTAACTACAGTAAAAGATTAATTTGTTCTCCATTTTACAGGCATATTAAGTTCCTTTTCCAGTTGCCACCTAATATCAACTACTCAGTGGTCAGCAATTTACTCTTTTAAAAATTATAGGGGAAAAAAGCACATTAACCTTTGCAATTTCCTAATTTTGAAAAAAAAAAAAAAAAATTACATATGCAAAGTGTAAAGTTGAGTTCTCCAAGTCTGTTTTTAGAAAAAAATCAATAATGTTGAAGGTTGACTGGGAACCTTTGCAAAATCATTAACTTCAGCAGAGGTTGTTCTCCAAAGTCCAGTCCCACAGACCATTGCAGTGGTTGAGTCCTCTTATGCAATGAAAGTAGACAAATTTGATCCAAATGCACCAGTAATCCTCAATAGGATGATTCAGTATCCTGAATAGGATGCTGTCCACAGTAAAAGATAATACACAAGTCTCAAGACAGGTAAGGTAATAAAATTAAATAATAGAATATAAAATAACATTTTAAAACAGCTTAGAAATCTTTATATGGCAAGTGACAAAAAATTAACTGTGCAGTTAAGAAGAAAAAAAATAAAGAAAAACAAAAGAAAAACAAAACCGGAACACCAAAATAGAAAAAAACAGAAAAGCAAGAATAAATAGGAAAGTTAGCAGGCCTAAGAAATCACTTGACTGCATCCACTTAAGGGGAAATGACGGACCTTGCTCTCTACATTTTGTCAGCAAAACTAGAACCTGAAATACCTTAAAAGCCAATTAAACTATTTGTCGGGGGGAGGGGGGAAAGGGGCAGAAAAACTGCTGACTCAACATTTTAAAATGAAAAAATGAGTGGCTTTAAATGGAGATAAAATAATTTTCAAGCTGTAGTCTAACAAAATAGTCTAACATCAATATCTAACTAGGAAGCATACAAGTATTTTAAATATTGAAAGGTTACATTGAAAATTGCTTCTTTAGTCTGAAAAATTAATTTCTAATCATTCCTCAAAGTGATCCTTACTTAGGCGTACTAGGAATCAAGTTAATAATAACTCACTTCAAGAATATATAGAAGCTCCTCAATAAAAAAATATATTTAAATTAGACATTTACATATTTTCGTATAGCATTTTTTCCATAGTTTTTCTAAGTAACTTGGCTTTTTTTGTATTATAACCTGAGAGTTTACAAACCCCTGGTTATGAATTTACAAATCAGAGCCTGAAAACATAGATATTTTTAGACATTAGACATGGATTACTTTTTCTCCCTCCAACACACACATATATTTACACATAAGCAATATATCTTCATCTGTCTGAATATCCAACTGCCTGTGTCAATCAGATTGCAGCTTCCGGCACTATTGCACCGCATGTTAAGAATAGAAAATAAATGCGTGTTATAATGTCAGAGAAAAAATTATTTTTAGGCAGGGCAAATTCTAGCATAGATGGTGTGTTCTTTTGTTGCTTCTAGACCTGGATAGAGATCTGGATGGAACTGAAAAAAGAGCAAAAGGAGGGGCTGTAATCCAAGACTCCCAGTCTCACCTCCAGGATTCCACATATGTTCTCCATAGGGCATGTGGGCTCTGCTGTCAGCAGCTTTTAGTGACGAAAGCAAAGCTCTGTACAATTTCCTTTCCCACATGACCACCTGCAGAGCGGGCTTACAATTCCTACCAGCTTCTGCAGTTCAACAAGATATTATAAATCAGAAATGTCAGCTTTTCTCTTGTTTTCCCTAAGCCAAATTTATACTCATTTTTTAATGACTTTTTAAAGTCTAAACTAATTACCACCCAAACCATCATACTGACTTTTTACACTTAAAACAGAGATTGTCTTCTATACAGAAGTAACTAACATGAAAAATAAGTTAAAACAAGCTTGAAATATCATACCTGTGTTATGGCCAATTCTTTCGTTGGAGTGCTGCGTAAGGTCAATTGTCCTGTCAATTTGAAAGATTTTTAAGTCTTCATCATCTAAGGCAATATCTCCCCAAAAGACAGCTTTAAATAAAAAAGAGCTCAATTTAATTTAAGAATTTATTTAGACATGAAAACCAATCTGAAAACTAAAACACTATGTTACAATCCTTGGGGAAATATATGACAAATACATATTTATATCACATATATTTATTTATTGATCTATATTTTTATCCAAAGAAAGAAAAATACCTAGCATAAGACAAATAATTTAAATATTCTTCTAAACTCTTAGTCTTTTCAATTTCTTTATGGAATGCCTAAATGCAATCATTTAAACTATGTCAATCTATTAAAAACATTTCAGTATGTATGCTTTTTTTCTGTAAATACAACAAAATATAAAAGACACAGAAACATGTTAACATTTGAACTATGAAATAAAAAACATAAAGTACTGAGAAAATCTTTACATTTTGTAACATCTTCCTGAAAATAAGAATTAGCTGAAGTAACTTTTATTATGTTCCGATCACTTTCTATATTACATTATGTTTACCTCAGAGCATTAACATGTTTATCTGTTTCCTGTTAAACTGAATGATTTTTTTTTTTTCCCTCTTGGTTTATGTGTGCTTTGCTTTTATACTTAATCTCACTATTAGGTTTTTTTCAAATACTTTGCTTTTCAAAGCTCAAGTCTCTTTCTCTTATTTTAACCTGTTTTTTTTGTTTTTATTTTTGTGGGTTGTTTTCTCTTTTCCTGTTCCCTTTCAGGCTCTCTCAGGTTTTTTTCTGTTTTAATTCAACACAGTTAACTCATCTTCTGTAAGCTACCATCACAATCCAATGAACCAAGAGATAGGTCCACTTGCAAGAATTCAGGATCTATAACCTGACTTTCATCTCTGCCTATTCTTGCTCTTTTACCCTGAAATCTCCCTGACAACTCAAACTTGTCATTGAAGCTGAACTCAACAGGCCTTATCCTCAACTGCTGTGAATTAAGTCGAGCATATACCAATTAACATGAGCTGAAGTGGTTATTTATTACCTTTACTCAAATTCTTCTTTTCCTTCTCTTTAGTGCCTCTGTCAATAGCTCTATTATTTGTCCTCTGAGTCACAAAACCCCTTTGCTCAATCTTGGTGCTCTCTTCAATACTTTCCCTTCTTCATCCACAGGAAGACATACTAGCACTGCTTTGTTGCTTGTTATACAGTTCCACAGCATATTGCTTTCTTCATTTCCAGACAACTAAAACCTTGTCTAAAGTCCTGTTGTTATCAAAGCTTTCTCTCTGGTCTACTCTCATTTAATCTGACCCTAAATATTATTGTTAACTAGCATTCTTTTCTCTGTCCTTTATAAAATTTTGTAGAGACCATTCAACCACTAATATTCTCAGTAGTTTTGTATTGCTGCAGAAGTCAGCTTTTTCGTGTTACTGATGTTTATATTCATTAGCATTTAATCAAATCAATATAAAAAAGTCTTTACATAACCAAAAGGATACGTATTTCTAAAGTATTCCCAGATATTACACTACCTCCTCCTAACTCCATTATTTTTCTTGAATGCAAGGCAACTAGGAGAAATAAAATTGAAAATGTCTTTGGTCTGCCTTGTAAAATACCTCAAAAAACACATATCACGTACAGAGAGCTCCAAAATGAAAACAAAACTTTTCAATTAAAAGCATAACCAATGTCTTATGTCTTCCCTAAATACAGATGTATAATTTTTACACACACAAAAAATATAATGATTCTTAGACACCACAAGTATTTGAGACCTCTTCTGAAACTGTTCTGTCACTCTTAACATATTTCTGAACATTCTCAAGAACACATGTCCTTATGTTTACTTTGGGAACATCTCTCCTCTGGCTATCCCTGTTCTCACCAGTGATAGTTTTTCCACCAGGTCAAGAAACAGAGCTAACAGAAAGTCTAAATATCTTTTTTTCCTTAAGCTTCTAGGAAGATGATCTCAAATTGTCAGGGTTTTGAACAGTGAGGGGAGAAAGTCAGTAGTGTCCATCAGACTTGAGTTAAATATTACTTACTATTACTATTATAAACACCTTCTATAGATTTCTCTTGGATGTAATTCATAGCAGGGTACCAGTATAAGTACAATGATTGCAAACTTTAATAAGCAGAACAGAAAATACCAGGAAGAAACTATTAACATTTTGGTCTACCAAGATACGATGTTTTTTAGCAAAGGTCATACAGGTTGTCCACACCAGACTCAAGGAAGTGCTGAAGCTTAATAGAAAGCCCATTTTTCTTTCCTGGTAATACTGAGAGTTAACAAAAGGAAGATTCTGAATGAACAATAGATGATGAAAAAAATCACTAACAGAAATGTATTAGCAGAAATCACTTTGTTTTCAGTGTGTAATACTGGTGTATAAACATGAAAACCCAAGGCAAACTGAAATACAGAAAAATAATCAAGTAGGAAAAAAAATGGTGGAAAATCTCCTTCCAAGTCCTAATAATGCTTCTTTATCATTTCATTGTGGTAACGTTCACCTTGCCATGAATATACAAATAGCAAAAAACAAATTCTGTGACTTTGTCTGTCATAAATATACTTAATTTGTGTGCACACAAATAAAATGCACCTCAATGTTCAAGCAAGGTTTAGTAACTTTGTCTGTTGGGTAAGAAAGGAAAAAAGAGCTATGCTACTTTTGTCAAACACCTGGACTGCTAGCTTGTTTTTTATTAGCAATCAAGCACAAGGTTAAGTTTAACAGTAATATAAGCATAGTAACAGAACAATAAGTGCTGATGCAAGTTTGACATAATAGTAAACAAATAATCTGTGTCAGCAATCGCAGCTAGGTTCTCTAACATATTAACTAAACATGAGTTAACAGTGAAGAAGGAAATACATAGGATTATTTGTTTAAAAGTATAATGAAAACTTCAGAGCTTTCTTCAGGCCAGTTTTTTGACACAAGGTGATTCGGTTTTGCAGAAAAAGAAACAAAACACATATAAGACAAACATGATGAAAGGCAGAAACCTTGATAGAATTAGACTTTTGCAACATTTAATAAATGACAATTTGCTCTTACTGAAATAAACCTGTGCTTTTCTGAAGTAATTTCAGTACAACTGGGAAGATATGTACCTTGCAGAAGAAACAGCAGTTAATTGGATGCTATTTAATGTCAATGTAGTCCAAACAGTACGCAAGAATGACAGGGAGCTGATAACTGCTTTCAAAAACAAAACAAAAAACCTTTTTTTTTTTCCAGTGAAAGATCTGTGCTAAATATAAATTCTGCCCTTCAAAGCCTGAAGCACAACTTCCACCTGAATAATGCAAAAAATAAAACCAGGTATCTCTTAAAAACTGTTAAAGCCATCCTTTAATTTTTGTAATGCCTGTGTAAATGACAAACGACTTTGTAACTAGAGAGACCATATTTTTATCTCCTGCCTTAAAGTTTTTATGGCCTGAAACTATCTGAAGAAGTCACTCTGTATATTTCATCATGTCACACACCCATCTTAACCTTACAGAAAGCAAGCAGAGGATTGTTTGGGTATGCAAGGCATGATGTTAAAGACTTGGCTAAGAGCATGTTAGGATTAAGAGCTTTATTAGCTCCCTCTAAGAAACTTCAGACAGAATTGAGCCGTTCAGCTGTGCACCTCCCTCCTTTTTCACAGATACTTAATTCATAAATTCCACACAGAAATTTAACAAAAACATGATAATCAATTCACTTAGCATGAAACAAAAAAAATAGACAAAAGGATGGAAAAACTTTAAAAATTATCCAAACAGAACTCTAATGTACCCCTACTTATTTCAGGTTGCTTCATATTATCTCTTATCCTATTTATTCAGCAATCAGGAAAAGCTGATGTTTACAGGCAGCTTTTTCATTTAACTTG
Source organism: Apus apus (assembly GCF_020740795.1). Classification (NCBI taxonomy): domain Eukaryota; kingdom Metazoa; phylum Chordata; class Aves; order Apodiformes; family Apodidae; genus Apus; species Apus apus. The sequence continues at coordinate 74,979,208 of NC_067285.1, read as the reverse complement.
AAAATGCAAGATTTATTGTAAAAGTTAGGAAAGATCTGTTGAAAATCTGAGACAGCATTAATTACAGTGGTAAAGTATTTCAAATATTTTTAATTATAAACAGATTCTTAATAAAACAAGAAAATTGATACTTTTGTCCAATGATAAATAAAGAGATATATACCCTGTCACACCAAATTTCATGCAACTTTGTTTTTATTGTGGGGGACTTTAGGTTTTATACGGCCACTACGTTATGCATTTACACACACTCAGAGACAATACATGCATCTGTTTCAGAAAGATGGACACAAACTGATTACAGTAAAATTTCTTTGTAACAGTGGAGAAGGATTTATGTGGAGCAGTTAAAACTGAAAATATTTTTCACCAACGTGTGCAGTTCTTTCACAAACCTCAAAGCCCTGAGCCAAACATCATCTTCAAAAAGGTCTTATTTTATTAAGAGACAAAACCCTGCCATGCAAAGCAGCTAAGTTTGCTACATCTCAACAATCAGTTCACAAGTATGAAAACAAACAGGAAAATAAGTAGGTTGTAAAAGCTATCTGCCATTCAGAGAAACATACCTTAATGTCACCACACAAGCAATGTGAGTGGAAAGGAAAAATAATATTATCTATAAAATGCATATCAAGCACAGGATATTGAGCTACATCCTACTACTTGTAACAGGAACAATTATTTTATCATAAATAATTAAGCTTCATCTGCAAAGCTTTCATTGCTGCTCTCTTTCAACAAGGCCATCACTGCACCAAATATCCAGTATTCTAAAGGGATAAAATATGCTACTAAGGTTAGGCAATATAAACAAATATTTAATAAATAAATAAATAATTATATGTAAACTATTCTCTATATATGGATGTATACACATAGTATGAATCAATCAGAATACACAGGACAAAAAATCCTTTCATGTCTTTCTAGAAGAGGTTGGAAGTCCATCAAACAAGAAAGAAATCATGTTGTGAAATCCATGGGGCTGCAATACGCTGCAGGATGGCTCATTCTGGGACTTGAACTATCAATCAACTTGTAAGTCTCTGAAATATTTACATGAGTATATTCCTTATAATTGCAATAACAAAATTATCTACATCTAAATTCCTACATGACTCATCCTACAATTATTAATTTTTAAAACTCAAATCCCAAACCACCATTTTTAATAGGATATATTCCTGATAGTATTCCTACCAATACTAGTAACAAAGTACAAAATGCAAGGAAGTGAATAGTGCTGGTGTTCGCCCCCACAACACAGCAGGCAAACCACCTAAGCCCTGGGCTGGGCAAGGTACATGGGCACCAGCAGGGACTATTGTGACACCCTCCCCAGAACAGGGCCTGTTATGATGACTGGGCAGGCTAGGAAAAGTGTTCAACTCGGGTACAACCACCCCACAGTTAGTAAGCTGGTGAAAATAAGATTCGAGGAATTCTTTCTTAGACTTGTTTAAAGTAAGATATTAAATGTGATCTGCAACACATGCATTTCTTTGATCCATGAACAGATGCAGAATTGTGACAGGGAGATTACACCTGCACCAAGATACCAATGAAAAGATTAAAGTAATATTAGCAGACATTTCAAAAGCAAAGCCTCAGATTTTTGTATGCTACTGAGAGTAGATAGCAAAGGAAGTTTATGCTTCATCCCCTTCATAGAAGCTCTCAAGAAAGAACACAAAAGTTCATATTAACTGAAAGGCCAAAATGAAATCGGAGAAGTCCTTTTAACATCCTTTGATGGGAGGTGGAACACCCAGCACTTTTCAAAGTCTGACTACTAATTCACAATGCAAGAGGTGCCAAAAAGTGTGTTGGCCCAGGCTCAGGATAGATATTCATCTAAACCCACATCTGCAGCGTTTCCAATTAGCAGCCTCTTCTGTGCTGAGCCATTGAGTACTTCCTTGTAACAACACAGCTCTGTGAGTTATAGCCTATCTTGGTGAGTCATTTTGTTCCATACAATCCATTCATGGCTTACATAACTGCCTCTAACTCTGAACAGAAAAAGGAAAATTTAGAGCTAAATAAAGAAAATTTCACCTCATAACCAGTAAGGCAACATATGCTACAATAATTAACTTCACTATGTGTTCTCGCTGTCTTCAAATCAGTTCAGTCTTTACGTTTTTCAAGTGGAATATATTTTTCTTAGAAATTGTTAAAATTAGAACAAGACGGGGCAAATTAACAGCAAATGATCTCATGTGCAACCACAAGCCTAAGACTGCAAGTCACACCCTGAAGTCTCTCTATCATTGTCATGGTTGCTATCTTCAGCCATAACTATGTGATTAATTTCCACGTTACTATACAGAGCCCACAGAACTTTCAAAGAAACTTATGAATTGAAATAGAAGTTTATCAAACATTCGATTAAATTATTAACCAAATCAGTTTCACTTTTTATTGAACAATATTACTGCAAAACTAATTTCACCATGCAACACTCAAGTTTTCACATTACTATGAGCCAGTGTTAGTGAAACCCCTTGGTTTACTTGAAAGAAGCTCACATAGACATACCTGAAAGGGATGCAACACCTCTAACTGGCTCATTCCATATTCTTACTTACTGTAAAAGTATATTATGTAAAATTGCAAGCTCATCAACATTCATACAAATTTTATGGTACAAGACTCCTGCTTCAAGCTCCTAACCAGAAAAGCATCCTTTTCCCTAAGGAATGCATCATTTCCACTTCTATCAGAAATGAAAACAATGATAGCAAAATACTTCAATAATCTCCAGACTGTATACCAGATAGAAATACATTCCTCCACTCTTCTGAATGTGGCACATCTTGATAACATCTATATAAAGTTACCCTGAACATAGGTATACATAAGACATAAAGTTATCCTGAAGTCAGCTAGCATGTGTATGGCAGTGATGTAGCTTTAGAAGCACAAATTTTAATGTAATTTATTCAAATCCTCAAAGACTCAGTTTCCCTGTTAACATCATTACCTGCAACTCACCACTGTCCCATGTCACCTGCTCTTAGAACCTTCCTCTAGGTTCCCCACACAATCCCCTCAGATTTCTTCTTTTCACCATGTGTTGACATTTACAGGTAGGGGTGCTGGCAAGGCATCATCCCTGTTAGGGCCAGGTTACACTTGTGGAGCCCCATCTGTGGCATGTAGCCACTGCAGCTCCTTCACACTGGTCTATAAACTCTGCAGGATGTTATTAGCAAACTGACCCAACTAGGACAGAAAAGCACAACTAGGTATGAGCTGACTATGGACATTAAAAAAAAGCTGTAAAGCCATAAAGCCAGCTGGTTCTAGACATCCTTTCCAGGCATGCAGCAATCAGATCATACAATAGACGGGCTATGAGTGAAGTGGCATCCAACACTGCAACATGTTCCAAGTTTTTCAAAGCAGAAAACATCTCCAAGATAAATCAATACTCTCAAGGAAAATAGAGTATTTGTGACATCCTTCATCAGGGTAAAATCTTCACTTAGCAAAAGAGGCATTTGTGGAACTTGATCTTGGTGAAAGGGGATACTAACTTGCTAGAGATGTTTCTCCATGTCACAGCATAAATCTTAATTTAAAGATGTCCATTTCCTCTGTGCTGACTACATTTTTCAATCTGTTTTTAATTTGAAAGTAGCAACTTTTTCAATTCCATTTTTTTCTGCTTCCTTTTTTGAGGGAGAGCTTTTATATTCCTTTAAAATTAGTCAAACAGACAAACAAAAAAAGTCTTCAAGAAAGCAAAAGCTACTTTGACAGAAGTAACAATCTCAAGTAAAAGGACAAGCTTCACTCCTAAACTTACTGAACAGTATTTTGAGGACTCTGACAATTCAACAACTTCCCTGTGAAAGGTTTGGAGCTTGGTTAAACTGTTCGACCTGGCAAGCTCTGTGACTTCCAGGAACTATTTTCTTTTTTTTATCATCATCAACACCAAACACACTTTTTAACTGATAAAATGGGTTAGCTGCTGAATTTGAATGCAGAGGACACTGCAGAGCAAACAGAAAAGATGCCTGCCCACTCCACTGGCAAAGCAAGCAGCTAATCCAAGAACTTTCTTCATCACTGATCACTGCCTCAAACCAGATATTATCAAAAGAAGATAAATACTCTTAAAGAGATCCATTTACCCGCCCTACTATTAACTTTTATACAATTATTTTCTCCTATTGCTAGTTTTGAGACTGTAAAAAGAGCCAAAATTAAAAACAAACAAACAAAAAAAACTTGAGACATGATCATTTAAAGAGTTATCAGTCACTTTGAAAGGAAAGCCACACTAATAGACCAGTAGCTCTCAAAAAGACCAGTGATTGCCAGAAGCACAGGCAATCACAGTTAATTTTTCTTACCATAATAAATGCTGACCTGCTTTGGATGAAAATGTGCAAAATTACCATGATTTCCTGGGTCTGTTACTCTTTCTGTCCCCAGGTAACAGAAGCAGTGAGGAAAAAACTGCTTTCTCCTAGGAGGGGTGTACTTCCCTAGCAGAAGCCACTGTCCCAGAATTTGCTGAATATTCTTTTAGTGATAACATACTATAATTGCTGGCATAGGAGGAGAAGGCCCACGGATCATGAAATTTTTTGCTGCCCACAGTCACCTGCAAATGCTGATTTCTGCTATAGCTAGCTTTTTAAAGAAGGCTAAAAAATTACATTGTGGGGTCAAGAGGGGTGTGGAGGGCAGGAAGAAATTCAGGTTTCTACTATCACAACAGTCATCATTACCCCATTTAGCCTTATATGACAATTATGATGTTCTAACATTCATCTTCATTTCACTTTGAAGCTCCATTATCCTGTGAATAGCCTTAGGGTAAAGATCTACACAGTTAATTATATGACTAAGCCTTCTTACAGTAGAAAGAACAAACTATGAGGCAAAATTATCACTCTTAAAGTGATTTCTTGAAGAAAACATATAATGCATAAAAGCATGAAACTAGAAAGAGCAAAAGTCCTTGTTTTAAAATTAAGAATAGAAATGAAGATCAGTATTTAATTCATTCTATTTCTTAAAGAATGGAAAACAATGATAACTTCAAAAATAAGCTGCATCTAGAAGAATGAAGAAAACCCTTGTTGGAAAGAGAGTTGTTGGTCTGAGCATGCCATCAACATGAAACAGCTGTTGGGGTAAGACAGACACAGCAGCTGCTAAAGGGTCTCCCCAAAGATACAAGCCTTAGACATATTCATTTTAACACCAAAAAACATAATAACATCATTAAATCAAGTAAATTACCAAGCTTACTCATAAAACATGTCACAAGACAAAGGATTAAACAAACAATTTATTCTTTGCCATTACACCCATATTAACAAACTGTATCTACTTGGTATAGAATTTTGTATAACACAGCTGATGTTTTACAGCTTTTTGTTTTCCTCATGCTGACTAAACTCCAGGTCAAAGCAGCTTCTCTAGGTTCACAAAACAAATTACATTTTCTAAGTGAAGTATCATGCCTTTCATAAATTTTTCAACATGATTAACAACACTTTTTTTTTTTGCTCAGAGCATACTTAGTTATTTTTAAATTAAAATAATACTTTCATGACCATGAAACCACTGTTCATCACTTCAGCACAGTACTAGCTGTCCCAGAAACTGGATTAAATCTGTTCAGCATGGTTATTAAAAGAAAAAATAATTTTCTTGTTTTACTTGGCAGTTTTTAAATATTATTTTTCTTCTAACCAGAAGGTAAAAAAAGGAGTCAGAAGCTTACACATACAGATTCACGCACATGAATGCATTTGAGGACAGAGGAAGTGTTTCTATGCTACTCCCTGTTCAAAACACAAATCAATTTCTAGTTTGATTACTTTGATAATTCAATCTTGAGGCCTCTCAGAAGAGAAGGAAGGAAGGCATCACTGCCTGAAAATAGGAAACTGCATCATAATTACCAAACAAACCATCACGCATTGAAAAGAATGTTCATTTTGTTTCCTGGAGTTTTGCAGCTCTTGTGGTCTTCATCCCAACATGGTTTAGTGTAACTTGTGAAGAGCAAGTGGGATTTCAATGTTATCAGTAAAGCTCATGTAAGTAAAAAATCATGCAACCCAGTGAAACATAGCCACTCTACAGACTAGGTAGCTGCAAGCAAGGGAGACTGAGTGAAGCAAGAAAGTGAAAATGAATGAAGCACAATAGAAAAGAGCTACAAAGTGGAGAAACAGTGAAAGAATGTGACAACTGGGATGACTATTACCATGCACAAGGCAAACAGCTACAGAGTATTTAACTTCAGCCACTTACAATGTTTTTTAAAAAAAAAGTTTTGAGATTTTTTTTTTTAGTGAGGTGGAAGAGCTGGAAAGACCAAGATCATTTAAGACTGCACCTAAATATATTTCGGAGGACAGAGGTAAAATCCTTTATATCCTTTTCCACTTTCTAGACCTTTAAAAAAGAAAACTAAATTCCTACCCATTCAGTGGAATTGAAATAGTTTTTAATAGTAAGGATTTCAGAGACTAACTTTCCCTGGCGAAGAGAGGATGGGGCAAACTGGGCTCAGCATAAGGATAGCCAGAGCCAGCAGAGCATAAGCCCTGCACAGCAGCCTGTGCAGGAAGCAGCAATAGCTGTTCTGGGGATTTGGAGGGCAACCCAGAAGGCTAATTTCCTAAAAAAAAATTGGGAATTACCATTTAGCTACAACATTTCACTTTGGAAGTAACCAGTCTTCATTAATTTTTACAACCATCTTTCCTCTCCTGCTACAGGCTGCTACTATGAAGTAGAAGTGGACAAGGAACTCGGTAATAAATTAGATAGCTCCCTTAGTAATTTTGCTGGGCTGAGACAACATGAGTGCACACATTTGAACAGTAACCCCTTCTTTAACACCTAGCATTAAAATATAGTAAAAACATCACATTAATATTACACCATAGCAGCACTGATCTATGCAGAAACCCCCTCCTTCGGTACCTTTTCCTCATCTCTCAGAAATGAAAAAAATGTATTTAATTTTCTGACAGACATAAAATCCCAAGTAGGCTAAAGCAGTACCTCTAAACCAGAAAATCCCTGAATAATCATTAAATGCAACCAAAGATTTATTCAGAAAGCCAAACGGCGCAGAAAGGAAAGTGCATATCTGAGGGATTATCTGGCATTCAGGATCTAGGTTCTCCTCATATCACATGAAGTGTAGCTCCATTTGCACCATCTTGAATTTAAACAAGGGGAATTATTAAACTGTATACAATTAAAACCTGATTTAGGCTTCAGAAGTGATTTCCATTATCAGCTGCAGTCTCCTGCTTAAGTCATTTTTGTCACAAAATTCACTTATGTCACTCCATCTCAGTTTTTAGCACATCATTCTGAGACCTGACTCTGTGGAGGAGATGAAGAAAAGTACTAAACAGCTCTTAATGCTGCTTTTTTTTGGCAGTGATCCTGTGCATAATACAGCAAGTTCTGGGTGTTGGACCAACATGACTCTATATTCCTGTCCACATACTCAACAGATGTCTTCTACCACATATTTGTGTTACCAGAGTACAAATTCTAGTCTAAAGAGCTAACAAGTTGAAGCATGATTTTGTTACTCTATTATCCAGTTCACATCATGGTTTAAAATAGAAATGATGAGTCCCATTCATCACAAGTATTTTGCTTGCTTGTTACTGAATGCTGATTTTTTTTCTCAGCATCTGTAATTGAAGGGGTTGGGTTGTTGGGGTTTGTTTGTTTGTTTGTTTTATATTTTTTTTCCCATGGAGACTCTGCACAGCTGTTGATTATATTTTGGACACAGCAAGTAAAACAGAAAAGGAAAAAATATTCACAGGGTCAGTGAGACAACATTGAATGAACAGCAGAAAAAATCCTGATGTTATCTAATGCCTAATATCAAGCTATAAATTAGAATTTAATGCTCCATACATCTGAATCTTACACAGCTTAATATTCTGAGCTATTTCAGCCTTGATAGTACTTGAGACGGAATTTATATAATCACTCCAATGTTTTGGCTCTCGGTAGATATAATGAAACCTCATCTCAGTTTTGCATTTGTTTCCTCTTAAAAAACACACTTCTTCTACAGAAAACCAGTCCGCATAGCTGCTGAAAGTTTTCTTAAATCCTTGTTTTTAAACAGTAAAGAGTGTTAGCCTGTTGTGAGTGCTCTGCTGCAAGCCAGAGGAATCTCTGCCCCGTTCTGAAGAGAATTAAACATGCTGCACACAGTCCAAACTTACTCCCTAGGTTTTGGCACTGTTGGTAATTCATGTATCATCAACACAACTTAAGTGGGGGAGGTAAAAAGGAGAGCAACAAAAAGCAAACAAACAAACAAAAAATCCAACCAACAAAACAGCCCCAGCTTCAGCTTTCTCCTGTGCTTACAGTTTATTTACGAACTTCCGAGGTTGCAACTGCTATCACTCCTCCTCAGCTGCCACAAAATGTATTAGCTTAAATTGTATTTATTTGCAGAAGTATTTCACATAATGACTTAAGAGTTTGTCACTTGTTAGCAACTGATTATCAAACTAATGTACTAAAAGCAAATGAAGGTAAAAGCAATCCAATTACAAAAAAAACCTATGAGTCTCGTGGATTTTATTACAGACAATCTCATGGTGTAAAATGGTAGCTATGTAAAAGTTAAATAATTTCACAGATCTTCAAAGAAAGCAAATAGTTATACCTTGGTTAAGCTTCTCATTCCCAAAAAATCAGCCTCAAGCTAATCTTCACTTTAGAAGGCATTTTAGCTTGTATGTCAAACAGACACACTTAAGGGGCCAATCCAAATCACACATCCTGACTTTTTCTCCATGTCTGCTATTCTTCTTACTTTAATTAAGGCACTGCAGCTCCTTCTGTACTGCTTACCACCAGATTTCTCAGACTGCTTTACAATAGCAGCCCATATGTTAGCAGGAACAGCGCACCGTGGTCCATTTGCCATCCCGCTGGCAGACATCGTGTCTCCCCTTGCAACTGCAACAGTCTTAATTACAGCTGCTATTTGCATGAATAAGGAGATGATAGATACTAAGTATTTAATAGTTTTACTGTCTTTGATACTACTGCCTAGTCTCAGAGTATTTTTAGATGTCTTTTAATACAATTCAGCAGCTGGAACAAAGGACATGAGCCAAGCGCAAGGTTTGTAGCCAGCTCACCCTGGGCTAGCATGGTCTGCTGGCCATGAGGGATGTGTCTTTTGACAGCAACACAGTAGTGCCCTCAAATAACCTCTTAACATATCTCTGGAAATGGGAATTACACAAGATACTGCAAATATTAAGCTCCCTTCAAGCTCAGAGGAAACAAAAATACTTCATATAGCTAACATACAGAACAAATATACCAAATTTTCAGATGACTGCTATTTAGCCTGTGGCATTTAGGGTCTAGTATTTCAAAATTCCCTGACTATTAAGAATTTTTGGAAACAGAAAATTTTAATAAGCTCCTTAACTCCTATATTATCTTCAGTCTTTCTTTATTCTTTTATGCTGTCAAAGCAAACTACTCATAAACAGGAATTAATATGGAGAAAACAATACAAAAAGCACTTAATCAGCTAGAATCTGAGCACTCAGAAAACTTGTTGCTGTACCACCTACCCCTTGTGTAGATCATACATTACTTTGTTTATAAAAACTGTCTCTAGCTCCATGTCCAGATGTTAAAGGAAAAATCCTATATTATTAAAAGGCATACTCCTGTAAATAGTTGAGACACTTCTGCGCAATGTGTGAAATTGGAAAAAAATAAAAACCAAACATGCAAAACATACACCTTCTTCTACCCACTATCTCTTGTCATATGCATCCTAGTCTGTAAATCATAATAAAAAACATCCACATTTTGTCATATAAAAATTGTAGCAGTTCACATCCTTGTTATAAGCATGTCCCTGAGTTAAGACAAGAGTAACTGAAAATAGAATTCCTAGTAAAGAACAAAATGGAAGGGTTTGCATATCCAGTGTCCTGAAGCAGTGTTGTTTATGCCAGCCAACTCATTGGTCTTTGGAAATGACAGTGCTCAAATAACACAGTGTGTTCCAGGACAGAAAAAATTTCAAGTGAATCATCCTGAGGACTGGAAAGGAATACCTAAACTTTAATTTTTCAGTTCCCCACTGAATACCCCCACAGTATCAAATGTATCTGTTTAAAGCTATTCTTGGAAGGATTATATGACAATATTTCAGATTGTGGGTTGGTAGCATTAATACTGCTTCAAGTATCAGACAGATGTAGCATTACACTCCTATTGTGAAAGGAAGTGCCTTTAAGCTGTAAGTCACTCTCCAAGAACATGACTCCCAAAAATAAAAGAATTTTAGAACATTACCACTACTGGTATAAATACACCTAAGAAGAATTCATTCAAATATGTTATAAAAATTAATCTGTAAAAGTGTCAATTAAAAGCACCTTCACATATGTGAAAATCACTGACATTTGTAGTTCACAAATAAATCTTGAAGTTGTCTAGTGCTGAGAGTATGTTTTTTTCCATCCCTGAAAAGGAAAAAAGCTCAGTAATTTAAAGTTATTCAGCTTTTGAATACAATCAGTAGAAATGGATCAGCAAAATCTTTTAGAAATTTCACACTAATTTTCAACTGCATTACTGACATTAATCTTTGAACTAATAAATATCTAAAGAGGTAGAATACAGACAGAAAACTCATGTAGTCAACATGACAGAGTGAAAGATAAAGTCCTGTATGACAGGACGTGTTTGTTTTGGTTTTTTTTATTTGTTTCATGGCAGACAAAAGGAAGAAACCTAGCTCTATATTGTCAATATACCCAAAAACTCTCTTTGTGGCATCCTAAAAACTCTTCTAATTTTGATGAATGTCTTAGAAATTCATGAATGCACAAGGGACACTTCAGAGAGCGGTAAATGACCTAACCCAAAGTTTGAGAACAGAAGACATCTTCATGTGCTAAAATGACTTCATTTGTTTTCATAAAACATAGGAGGAACATCTGGAAGGACAGGAAAGTATTCTGGAGGTTCATAAGACATCAGAGCTGAAATTAGGGGAAGGGATTTGGAGTTTACGAGTTTTTTCAGATTCCTTATTTGGCTTTGGCAAAGGGGTACATCACATTTCTGAGACTTAGAGGAAACAGGCTAGAAACATGGAGTCCAAAACTGGATGGTAAGGCTTGCAAGGTCCTACAAATTGTGAGAAGCTATAGTAGATTAAAGACCCTCTAAGTGTGGATCGTAAGAAATTAAAACAAAAACCTGCAAAAGAAACAGCAGTATTATACCACCTGCATCAACTCTATTTGGAAGAAAATACCAAAAAGCTTCTGAGTCACTAAAACAAATACTTCTATTCCCACTTCTATGCTTCAGTGACTGGACCGATCCAATCTGTTTGCGGCAATCTGCGATGCCTCAAATGGTATTTATTGGATTTGCACTTTAAAAAAATGATCTTGAAAAACAAACAAAACATATCGGGAAATAATGTACCCAGATAACTCTACAGGGATAGTTTCAGTAATAACAAAAATCCTGAAAAGCAAAATGCAGCTGCCATTGCTCTCATCCCACAGGCTGTACTGAACAAAGAGTAGTGCTAACTACTGGCTAAGTAATGGTGATAACCAGCCCATACTGTCTCCCAGGACCCAGTACAGAGCTGCACTGTATTGCCCAGCATCTCACATGCCGCCTCTCAGAGCTATCCCATGGGATTTCTCAGGTGGTGTTGCCCTACAAAGAACACCCCCAGCCTCTAGCATCAGCCATCAGCCAAGCTTCACCTGCAAGTGTGAAAACACCGATAGGCTAGACTGTAGTCAGTGGATCAACAAATATGTTTTCTTCAGTTATCAAATTGAATATAATTAATTTCACATGATAGTATGAACATAAAATTTCTTCCTAATGATTACACAGTTTTCCATGTGATAAATGGATTTTTCCTGTTCTCCATGTTTCAAAAACAGAACTAAAGTTAGTAATGGGTTTCTGTTAATTTATGTTGTTGGGCTTTCCTTTTATTTAACTCCCAAAACATAAACACTGAGTGGGTGAAAGCAGAAAATGTAACACATTGTAACAACTTATAAAATAATATATCTGTTACTTTTTCCATGTTAGTTTCCAGTTTCTCTGTCCAGTAGTATCCAAATTAAAAGTCCAATCTTATTTTCAATCAAAATTTTCATGGAATACCCAGAAGTCTGGGTTTTTTAACAGTACAGTGCATAGCAATACAATATAAATACAATATAAAGATCCCACTCTGCAGTTTTGTTAACATATAAACTGGCCAAGTTACTGAATTCAGAATCCTGCTGGCACCATTAAATTTATCATATGCAACTTCCCATGTAAAGAACCATTTTAAAAACAGTGCACTCCCTTCACTATTCTTACTAAAAAACTTTTTTTCTGTGACACTTCCAATTTGAAGCTGACCTTTCTTACTCGGCTTTAGACTTATGTTTTGCAAGACCTGTTAATGCTACCACTCATTTTTCATAAACCAACACCACAAATGCAAATATTGAGGTCATTCCTACTGTAAAAGTCTAAAATACATCAAGTCAGAGCATACAATTTTCTGACAGCGTTACTGGAATTCCTACCATGCAATAAAATTCTATAAAAGGATTTAATTTCTATCATACTTCATGTTTCCAAATAATATGAATGTTAAATGAAAATGATTGAAGCTCTACTGCACAGCAAGATAGAGATAGATATGGCTTAAAATTACTAGCAAAATAATGAAGATAAGTGGATCTTAAAGAAAAGCATAACGATGGCAGGAGTTAAGTTATCGCACAAATACTACACTGAGAGATAAAAACAATTACTTTAAAACTTTTAAATCTCTAGGTTAATATAAGATTTATCTTTCATTTGGTAACTATGTCACACTTTCACGTCAAAAACTAAATGTTTCTTCCATACACAATTGAAGCAATTATCTCCATATTACTAGCATTACACAAAGCCTGTTGTATTAAGCTGATTAAAATGGCTTTTCGACAAAAAGAATCATAATTAACTACAAAGAATCATCATTCTGCTGCATCTTTTTTCTTGCAAACATTACAACTTATCTTAAAGATATTTAAATATTTTTCAGCTAGAAGAATATATCAAAATATTTATAATTGCATGGGGCTACCATAAATATATGCAATATGAAGGGCATGTCATAAATGCCAAGTGACGTGGACTTCTTGCTAAATTGAATCCACAGTGGTCCAAAATATAAATCTCAGGTGGATTTTAAGTTCATGTGTTTAGAATGTGTGTGTTCTCACATGCACTTACATATGAAGAATGCAGGACACATTATGAGAAGCCAGATATTTCCACTTGACTGGCAAGTGAAAGGCAGTTCTTGGCCACCTTCTCAGGCTCTGTGTATCTCTGGCCACTTCATCAGAGAAGCATTTGGCAGGTGGATCAGACAGAGCTTGCTCAGTTTCTTATCAAGCTGACAGCCTTGAGAAACATGAGAGGGAGCTGAGGAAAAGCCCAGGGTACTCTGGGGATGCAGCTGTATAGAAACAATAGAAACCACTAATGACCCACTTACTGACTGGACACGGAATCAGCAGAATGATGAATAACCAGGTAAACACGATTTTTAGTGCAATAATATGGCCCAAAAAGTGCAAGCTATTTTAACGGAGGGATGGTAAGCACAGTAAGTATTTTACCTGCTAAACAAATTTAGCAGATCACTGGCAGAACAGCTAGTTCAGCATTGAGATGTGCTCTCTCAGCAGAATGTTGACAGATTGGAACAGGTTCAGAAAGCATTTGTGCAAATGATTTTTCATCAGTATAATGAGACCTGAGCAACTCAGTCTATTTTACTTAACAGAAAAAATGTTACATGATTTGATCATCAATAAAATATTGTAATGAGAAAATTTTTATTCACTGTGTGATTTTTCTAACTCCAGCTGAGAAAGGACAAAGCAAACAGAGAGAAACTGATAACAGAAAAATTCAAATGAGATGAAACAGACTACTATGGAAAACAACCATGCTGAGTTAGGAAGGCTCTATAAAACACTACTGATCATAAGTTAAACACTTATTATCTTTTATCTTTTTTTTTTTTTTTTAAAGGAAACTCTCTGTCAAGTCACAACTCTTTTCACTCAAAAAAAAAAGGTACAACAACTGAACTTTCCCAAATTATTGTGGTTTTTATCAATTTACATATTACTATATGATTCCTAAAGTTCACCAAGAATGAGATTGTATTTTGCACTTTAGAAAAAAGAGTTGCAACTAAATCCTCTGCTATCTTGAGACAAAAGAAAGCAAGGAAATGGACAGAGTTTTAGTAAGCAGTTAGAAGAAAATATGTTTGCTGTAACAATCACAAAAGGGAATTATCAATTGAAAATACTCCCTTTATGGCCTACTTAACTCCAGTCCAAAACACTGTATTTGAAATAAATTCTATCCCTAGATATGAAGTGAAGAGAAACAACTGTCAGTGCTCTACAGACCCCACAGAAGAACAAAGCCTCTCCTTAGAGGCAGTACAAAGGAGCCAGTATCTGGAAAAGAGACCAGGAGAAAAGAAAATTACTCTTACATTAATTTATCAGAATTAGTCGTCACCAGAATTTAAGTAGTTTCTTAATCAAAGAAAATAACATTATTGTGTTCTGGAAAAGTAAATTATCTAAGTTTCAAGAAAGACGGAGATAAACCAGGTATCTAGCACGGGCAGCTGGAATTACAGACTGCTCTCATCATCTTAATCTCTGAAGACAATGTGGAACCTCTCTCATTGTCCCAGAGGAAAAGTTTTACCAACTCAAGAGATTTATTTATTTTTTATATTAAGCTTCAATATGCACATTCCAAGTGCTTTCAGAAAAACCCAGACTTTAGCATTCATAGCATTTAAGCAAAACTCTCGTTGGACAGATCCTACGATGTTTAACAAATGTAGAAAATAAATCCCAATAGTTACACAAGACAGTTTCATAGGACGATTTAATCAGCAGACAAACTGTCAGAATATTTTCATTCTCACCACTTAGTGAGAGGTCAGGATAAACACATCAAGGAGACAGCCTAAGTTTCATGGATCTGGCTTCTGTTGTCCGTCCCTGATGCCTGGCATTTTGCAGAAGAACTTAGCTTCATTCAAGAACTTGTTAAGGTATTGGTGGTAATCAGCTAGAGTCAGTAAGCACACTACAGCTGACAACAAAAGCTGTCATCACAAAATGTAGCCATCCCACTTCTGAGCAGGTTTGGTACCAGCTGGAAGGTTACTTGCACGTTAACATCACACTTCCCAATAGTTTCTACCTCAAACCTTTTGAGTACCCAAAAAATCCCATCCTATATACAAACAGCTACACTGCAGAAAATGCAGAAATTTATAAATCCTGAACTGAAAAGACAGAGCAAATTCTTAGCACCTGGTTTTTAGTTGGTTTTGGTGCTTTGACGCAAATATGCCTTATTCTTCTGAAGCACACAGGAAATGACAGTAAAGATTCACAATAATCTCATGAACATTTAGTTTAGGGTAATCACAAAAAAGACACACATAACAAGATTTGACTTGTGGTAAAGTTATCTGGAAAACACAGATCTCTTGGATAGACATGATGGACAGATAAATGAACTGTTTTGATCTGCCCAGTTGTGTTCTTCCCATCAACCTATTTGATCTGGCAAAGTAATCTGTCAGTGAAGCAAAGGCAGCTTTCAGGAATGGCATCTTCGGTATTTTCCACTGAAGCAGAACTAAACTTCTGAAGTAATTCTGTATTATGATAATGAATGAGGTGAAATGTAACATGGAGCACTGTACAAATGGTATTAATAATGCACCACTGAAGAAGGCATTCACCGAAAATGCAAGTCCCAGAAGCACCATCTTCAGCAGTGAAATACCACAACAAAGCAAAAATCCCATGTCAGCACTCAGCAGGAAAAAGCAAAAGCACATGACTGGGTTGTCTGTCTGATTTGTTTGGAAGACAACGTAGGTTGCATTTGAGAGGAGGAAAAAAGAACACAAAAGCCTTAACAGAAATTTTGCCACCACAAAAGACAAAAAAAACAGCTGAGCAAATTTTAAAACATAACAAATATTTAGTGATAAACAGCTACCAAGGATAAGTTATTAATTTTCTATCAGTATTAGCTAGAGTTCATTAGTGTATACAGTGTACAGCTATGTACACTTTTTCAGTACTTGCAATCTAACACTGCTTGCTTCTTTAATAGTCAACAGTACATGATTATTGAATGTATGTACACTATGATATTGAATATTATGGCTCTGACATTCTTTAGAATAATACAAAACAGTTTTCTTTCCTGAGAAAATTATGCATAGAATTTCTTCCCTGCTATTTAAGAAGTTTTAAAATTCTTTCAATTGGTTTTGAAGAAAAAGTAACTTTTTTCCCCCTAATCTTACTTGATATATATTTCAAAGCTATATAACAAGATGTTACCTACAGTAAAATACCTTAAAAAGCAAAACTCTCTTGGAAATATATAGTAATATATTAATCAGAAATAGCAAGGAGCTGGTTTGATGGTGCATTTCACACTATTTTGATCTGTCAACAGATCACCTACCATATACTTGTAAGAAAAAAATAATGCAATCAGTTAAATGGTAACAATAATTGGCATTTAACATATTGACTGTTCCATTTCTATTATTTCTGTCCTCTCTTTTTACTTAAAGCAGAAAGAAGCAGATTACATCTGAAAAATTAAGGCCCGCAGGTAAAACATGAGAGTTAAATTTAAGTACAAATTGTGTAAATAGAGCTGGAAAGAACTCAGTCCACACTGAAATTTGCTTTAGGTCTTAGAATAATTTTTTCAGTCTTTGAGATGTGGAAATTTTTTATTAACCTTTTCCCATTTTTCCACTCACAATACAGTGTACAATCTCAAAGAACAGTACTTCTGTTTTTTCCCTATCCAAAACTGCTCAACAGTACCTACGTCTAGAATAAATGTAATTAATTTTTTCCCATGCACTCTTGTGCGTTTCTGTGTACAACGTAAATAAAAGTAAGTCTTAGTAGGAAGCATGAATGAAGAAGAGTGTGTGATACTTATAGCTGAACAGCAGGATGCAGACTACCAGGAAAAAGTAACTAAATCAATGGTGAGCACTCACAAAACGTAAGCCTATTTGGCAGAACTGCAGCAGGGAAACTAGGTAACAAAAGGTTGGCAATGTGCATTCTGCTCTTTAATAGAAAATATATCAGATAAGCTAATAGCCAAATAGTCACATCACATCATTCCTCATAAAAACATTGGCAGAAATAACTGGCAGTCCTAAAATTTAATGGTAGTTAGTTTGGAGGAAAAGCTAATTTGAAAACTACACGAAAGGAAAAAGGGAGGAAAGGGGGGGAAAAGGGAAAGGAAGAAAAAGTATAATTCATTAATATCATTTTCCATAAAACTGGTATCTAGCCACTGTTAGACATCTCACCACAGTAAAATGTAAGACTATGCCACTAGTAATACTCATGGTTTTCTCTGTAAGGTCTGCCAACAGACATTCACTAATCAATTCAAGAAACAGATATAACACTATGGTGCTTGGGGTTTTTTTCAAATACAGCAACATTCATTTTAAGGTTCACTTTCCCTTTTATTTTATACATAAACCTAATTTTTGGTTTGTAGTATAAATATGAAACAAACATTTTGGAGGAGCTGAAGCCTGCACACTGGTGTGGGCTCTCTTCAGTCTCTCCCACTGTATTTCACACAAGTTGATATCTTAAAAGAAAAGTAAGTTTTCCCACAAAATACTGCATTTTGCTTCTTATTTTGGGCCTTGTATTATGATGTAATTATGACCAGAATAAATAAAAATTTTCTACATTAGCTCTATGTGAAAGAACATAAAAAATTAAGTGAAAATAAGAAATAATAGATATACAGCCACTTTAAATATTTTCTGTTACAGGACTGCTTCCACTACTTATTGTTACAAAACAGGTAAAAGCTATTTTAAAGTAATTTCCTAGATTTTGCTTTAAAGTAAAAAGACAAATCAGTTTCCAATATGGACAACAACAAGGGCTTGTAGCCTGCAATTATAGCACAGACCTCTCTCAGATGAGATGCGGGACATTAACTGGCAATAGAGAAAAGCTTTCATCCCAGTGAGGGAAAGGGCCCCCAGACCAAAGTGCTAACTCCAGCAGTGTTCAGGGGAGTCCTGGCACTATTTCTCTCTCTTTTCTCCCACCCTGGAGGTGGGATCTGTGCCACATTTTTGTGCCTTCAAAGGAGAGAGAAGGGTTGCCGAGACTATGGTTTTATGAAGTAAGCCTGGCCAGGCTGTCTGCTTCTCTGAGCTTCCCAGGAACTGAGAACTTTTTCTCCCAAGAGGTATTCTGAAAGGTTGCAGTGATATAGCTAAGGATAGGAGGTCAGACTTGACTAACTTTCTTCCTTCTAACTCACATTGCTCTGTCCACTCTGTCAGCCTTCAGCATAACGTGATCTAATGCTTCTGTGGCAGCCTGGAACCCCTTCCTTGGAAGACCCACATTCAGGCATTGATTTGGCAGGTTGACACCATTTTCCTGAGAAAAATAAGAAAGCAAAGGGAAATGGTGTATCTAAACTGTTTAAACTCAACTAAATCTGAATAAAATTAGATAGGATTAAGAAAAGGTGTTTTTCTAGCTCCAGAGCCTTTTCTCCTCCAAATTTTAAAGAGTTGCAATGTATTAGTTTTCTTCTATCCCATCCTGTTCTAAAAGTCAAAGAAACCTTAAAATACCACAGGTGTAGTAATCCACTTCAATTATAAAATTATGGACAATGCATTTGCAAGAATTTGCAGTAGTCCTCATTCTTTAAGTCTACAATAAGACACAGAGGACAAAATGGATAAATGGCATAAAACAGATCAGAGCACTTGAGGGAGTAAGGGACACCGCTTCAGCACCAAAGTCCAATTTTGGTCTGCAATCAGTAGCTGAAATCCAGTCTAGAACCTGTCATCATCATTGGACATTACTATTTAACTATGAGGAACTCTATGAAAAGTGTGTTTGAGAAGCTCAGTCCACTACCCAGCAGACATGTGCTAACACTATCACTAAATGACAGCTTTGTTGGCAAGTTCGTTAGAACCTTCATAACAATGTGACTGCATGTAAGGCACTTCATACTCACTTCCTAACATCCATAATAATTAAAAAAGCAAAGCTACAGTCAGAGAACTTTTTGTCCATATATTTTGTGTACATAGCCTGGAAATTAAGTGTAATTAATATTTTAGCAGTGAAAAAATTTGTACAAAAATGCTGAGGAAATGGGGTGGGTTCATTCATGTTCTCAATAGCAGGAAAAACTTGGTGTGCAAACTCAAAATATTTGCCATTTACCTCAACAACAAATGTCAACGTAAGCGTAATTCCTGTTCTCAGCTTGCTGTCTTCTAAATGCTAACTATGAAGTACAGTTCGTGATTTACAGTGTTTGCAGATTCACAGTGTTTACAGATTTGTCTTCATTGCCAAAAGTGCTTCTTGTGTTCCAAGTGAGTGGTGGATGGATGAACAGTCACTTATCTATGAATGCCCAGAGAAGACTAAAACAAATAACATTCATAACTAAATTAGGACTGCAATTGGCACATAGTCTTTCCTCAACTTCTGTTGCATCCTAACATTAGTTTTGCATAAACTTTTCTTTGCTTTCCCTATAATTTTAAATTTATGCTTTAGTACTGCACTTCCATCCACATTTTATTCTGGTCATCTGGAGGTGAATACAAAGTCTCTTGAATTATTTGAAAATACATAAATACTCACATATTTGATTAGTAATAAAAACAAAAATATTTTTGAATGCAAAAGCAAAATTAAATAAAGAAAAACAATAGTTACCAGCTGTGATATAAAAATAGGTTTAACTGTGGATCAAAAAGTAACTTCCAGAAAGCTCATGAAAACAACATAGAAAGGCAAAATTTATAGGAAAAAAATAGGGTCAAAGTTATCTAAGGTTTTCACACATACATTAAGGAAGTCTGTTTTGTAAAACTTATCATTACAATCTATACATAAAAACTTGAGCACTCACCAACCAAAGAACAGTAGCATACAGTTTTCCCATTACTTGCTTTCTAGGGTTTAGCAAGACAGTTTTTGGAACTACTGTAGTGATTCATATAGTCAGTCACTTCCACTGCACTGGGTAAGGGGAGGGCTACCCCACAGTCCCACCTTGCCAATCACATTGGCAAATACCTCACAGACTACAGAAGGCTATCAGTTATTTCAAAGAGCTCTTTCCTTTCCTTCTACTTTCCAGGATGAGGAGGCAGCATAACTTTTTCTCTTCTTTAGCATAAAACATTGACTATTTTTATGAAGCAGTTCTTGTTTTTCAGCCATCCTTTCTTGGGAAAGAAGAACAAGAGTTTAGTTCTTGTCATCACGTTTACTTTTGCAAAGAGCATAAAGGTAGTGCCAAGTCCTAGAAGAAATACCTAATACAAAGGAGAATTACTGTAGAATAAATAAATTAGTGCTTTCTTTTTTAACAGCATTCATTTTTTCTTAAAAGGAATATATTTTTCCTAAGTGAATGTGACCGCAGAGTACATGAACCAGGCCTTCCCTCCACTGAATTAAAAACATTTTACAGACCAGGAAATCTTTGGAAAGAGTGCCTCAATATCGTTTTTAGTTTTTGTAACCTATTCTTCAATGTGAAAATAGCAAGCATACAAAAACAGGGAAAAATTAAAATCAGAAAAAAGTGTCACCACGCTTGCAATGGTGAAGAAACATCAAGTGCACAGAAACTGTGCTTCCAACAGGCTGTCCTTTAACAGGAAGACTCAGAAAAATTGAACCTGTTTGTGTAGAGTTAAATCAAAATTCACATGCTAAATGGCCATTTCCATAGACAGTTTTAATGAAATAGAATACCTGGTTACTTGTTTCAGAAGTCTAGATATTTTCTCCAAACTCAACAGTACCCCAAGTGCATCTCATTTGATCCTAGGCATCTATCCTCACTTATCCTTCCAGCCAGAAGAAAGAGAAAAACAGGCATCTCAGGCCAAGGTCATGCACTCCTGTTTAACACAGGTATCTAAAACAGTAGGTTCAGTGACTAACTGATTATGCCACCTCCCTCTTTCAACTCATTATAGCAGAATGAGAGATGACTAGTTTCAGCTGAACACCTGTATTTTAGAAGGCTCACTTTAACGGGGAGAAATGTTACTCTTAGTGTTTCTAATGCTTTAGCACATTTCCTTCCCAGCATTTTTCAGTTGCAATACAAATAATGGATGTGCAACATTGTGCCATCATGAATGCAGCACAGTAGCATTCTTCTAAGGCACAAAAGGTGGTGGCAATGTAACTGATCTTCCATTACAGGACAAGTGTGGCATTTGTGCAATTCAGGAAATAGAAAGCTAAACATACATACGTACATGAGCAAGTGATCTAAAAAAAAAAAAAACACCACAAAAAATGTTTTTGAGATTTAAAAAAACAGTGCTGCATTATGTTCCCATTAAAGAACTTTAAGACACAACAGCTACCTCTGTCTGTTTAGACATCTCTACAATTTGAAATTATAACCTAACAGTGAACTAAAACTGAGGAGAAAAATCAATAATTTCATGTGATTTTCTTTTCTAAATTTTATTTTATTTGTTTTGCATAATAAGTTCATGCCTTAGTAATTAGTTACCACTCAGCAACCTGAATACTAAAAGATGCTTGCCAAAATTATGTCTTAATCTTTGTCAAAAATTGCACAGTTCCCTGAAATAACTTTTGTGGGTAATTAGTAATTTTGGCAACAAAGTTCCATATTGGACATGAGACAGAATCTTCCGTGTAGATTCTTAGACTAATTATCTCAGGAGTAAAAGACCAAACAATTATAAACTTAAAAAAATATTCAGTCTTTAAAAAGCACAGGTGACTTCAGAACTAACTCAACTTGCAAACCAAGATGTGGGCTTAAGATAAAATCATTACTAAACTGAGTTTAAAAGCAATTACAGAAAACAGAATAAATTAAATTTATCCATTAAGCAATACACAAAAGCTCAGTACATTACACAAGATCATCCTAAGGCCCTATTCAAAAGCTTTATCAGTTACTCTGATAGGTTTAGAGATATTTTTAAAGCAGCTCTTTTATGAACTTCTTGGTCTTACACTAACCAAAGAGAGGACCAGAGCAAGGGAATTTGAGCACTAGGCATGTGATTACCTGTACTCTTTAACTGTTAGTTCATTCCCTCACTGTTTCCAGTTGTTCCAGCCTGCTGTTTTCAAGACAAAATTTCAGCATGGTCTTAAATATAGTTCACTCCAAGGACCATTTCCCAACAAAACTGCAAGCATTCAGATCCCAGCAGGTGAGCTCCCAGGGGACTCACCCAGCTTCTAACACCCTGCAGGGCAGGCAACAGACACCCATTCATACCCTTCATGTCATGCTATCAAAGCCACTGCTTCGGTGGGTCACAGCACAGCCCTTGCCCTACTTAGATGCTTGGAACTAAGAACACCCACCATCACAACCATCAATTTTCCCAAAAGCACAGTTTTGGATCTCCACTATGATGATGGAAGGGGATGAAAATTAAATATTCTTCAGTTTTTAAAGTTTTTGAAATGGGGTCTGAACAGCAGATTTATCTCAAAGTGTAAACAGGGCTTAGGATTCAAAAGTATTTCTTATTAGTCTTAAAAGCATCATATGACATCTCTAAATACTAGTTTATATTTCTGAAAAATGCACTATACATTTCAGAGAAACACTTCATAGCCTAATTAACACAGAAAATGTTTTAAGGTCCTTGGATATAAAGCAAGATTTCATGTAAATTATGACATCATACAAAATCTTAATTGGCAAAACTTCAATGACTTCTTAGAGAATAACACAATCTACCCACTAAATTACTGATTTGCCTGAATACAAGGAAGAATCATTCACTCTCCCATTAATGAAAGACAGATTTTTTAAATTACACACTCTTCTGGGTGAGAAACTTTTAGTTTACCTGGAAACTATCTCCAGAATTGTAGTACTTCAAAGCAGAGTATGAAACACTGACAGATCAGGTTTTTTTGCTCCAGAAGGATATTCTGAAAATAAGTGTAAAAGCCAGAAGCTAGTGTGTTTAATCCTCTTACAATTTAATAATCCATTTTATTACGAACAATGAGGTTATCACTACAGTTTTTTCTCTTAACCATATCAAGTAGGAAAAACCTAGTGCTTGACAAATAAAAACCCAGTTAATTAAAACTACATTTTCTACTACAGTAAGGAAAATAAAGCCCCTTTAAACATTGCCATAAGGCAACAGACTTAGAAACATTTACTTAATCAGCACTCTTAAACAAACTCACTATCATCTACTGTGAGAATCCTTAACTCAACAATATTGTAAATCCCTGAAAAGAAACAGTCAAGATGAAAGGCAAATAGACTAGTGTATAATTGACAAAAGGACTAACGTTTAAAGAACTGGTAACACCAACATCAGGAAAGGAAGGTATCATCTACTAGCACCTTAAAGCAACAAAGCAACTTTACTGCTCCAGGACTCAGATAATCAAAACAATTAAAAAACAACAGGAAAAAAAAAAAAAGACAAAACAACAACAAAACAAAGACCACACACAAAATAAAGCACAAAACATAAAAAAACCAAAACAAAACAATAAGCAATCCACAAACAAACAAACCCCCCCAAAAAAGTAAATTTTTACTCTGAGAAATTTACAAAAAAAGATTGTAGCTAGTTGACATTGAGAAAATGCAAGATATGGTCATGAAGCTCAGCATCAAAAGGATCAAACCCCCCAAGCAGCCCCAGTATCGGCAAAACTGTCACTAAGATCCTTTTCTGTGCAGAAAGGCAGGCATTCAGGGGCAAGCTACAAATGCCAATCAGGCACCCTTGCAAAGTGCCGACCCAGGAATAAAATACCCTGGTTTATTCCCTCTTTGCTGGGAGTGATTAGGTCCCATTAGTGTCACTGAGAGGAAGGCATGCATAGCGAGGGCTGGGGGCTCCCTCCAGGGCGAGGGCTGGTGGCACTCGGGCTGCCCGACAATTAACACACAAGGCGGTGATGGAGACAGCAGCTGTGGGAGAGAAAAGCACTGAAAAAAATAATATATGTATCAGAGAGAAATGGCAGTTTCAAGCACAAGGAAAGCTTGCCTTGTCTTTGGGATTTAATCATGCATTTTAAAAGGGAACAGAAAGGAGCAGAGGGGAAGAGATGGGCTCTAAACCAAACAGTATCATGAGCAACAAACAAATGGCACTGGAAATCAGAAACTCTTCCATAGCACTGGAAATCAGAAACTCTGGAAATCAGAAACAAGCTCCACAAGTTTCCATCATTTCTAACTTAGTGCTGATAAGAGTCAAGAGGAAAGTCCGTAGTTTTAGGAATGTTTGCTGTAATCTGTTATTTGAAAAATTACAGCTATGAAATGAATCGAGTAACCACTGTGAAAAATCATCTGTTCTGCAAAAGGCAACTGCCAGCTTCACTGCCAGCTGGTATTTAAGAGATTACTTTACAAAGAAAAACAAAACATAATTTACAGAATACATTAATCCAAATTCACCTAAAAGTAAAATACATTTTCTTGACTGTAAATTATTAACAATTTCTTCTCTTAAATGCAGAAAAATTCCAGTATTGCAGCTGATGAGCAATTTCTAAATCTGAAAAATATTCTTAGAAATCACGTGTGCAGATTATCAGTACCAAAATCCATCATGTGGATCCAAGAGAAAAAAATCATCCACTAGCCTGTTTACCAGTAATCCTTTAATGTTCATCCCTCAGTGAATACCTAGTCAGAGTAGCATACAGGAAGAGACACAGAAAAGGCCAAATTCTTCTGAAATAGGTCGTCACTGAGATTTGAAAGATAAGTGCATACTTATCTTTCATAACAAGTTTCAGGACCATTTGTCATTTCATATTTTAATTTAGTAGATACCGCCCAATCCATTTAATGATAGTAAATCTATCTACTTTGTTCTAAGTATTGCAACCTATATTTTATCAATCAGTCACTGTGTAAATACATCTACCCAGGGAGCTATTTACAGCACACAGAACCCCGCATTGCAAATCAATGCTTAGTCTCCCGCTAAAAAGCGGAAGAAAAAAAAAAAAACACAACACAGGAATCCAAGGGTGAAAGTGGCACATATTGAAATAAATTCACCATATTTTTATCCTTTAAAAACGCAGAAAGTGTAATCTCTATATACACCTACAATGCACAGATTATACACCTACAATGCACAATTTGAAAATCTGATCACATATTTATTTTACAGCTCCACTAACTGCAGAAGTTTATTTTGTGAACTGTTAATCGGAGGTTCTGAAACAAAGATAACTTCAAGCTTGACCTCAGAAGCTTAATGCAGAGAGGCACGCATAATCTGTTTGAACCAAACAATGCACACCCAACTAATGTACTGAGATAGATTCTGATCCTGCAAATATTTAGTTATAAGAACGTCTAACGGAACTGACCAAGGATGTCAACACAAGTTCTATTGTTGACTTATGCTAAGTGTCCACAAGACAAAAATCTAGGTATCTTTCTTGATAACATGCTTAGAAAGTCAGAGGAATGGGACCATGCCTAGCACTTATATTCAACGGCACTCACCAGGCCCACCTTAGCTACTCAGTTTATTTGCCCACAGCTGCAAAGCAAGTGGGAGAATAGTTCAAGTCACAAGTACAAGCTATTATCTTTCTTTTCAGCAAACATGCAAAAGTTAACTTTATTTATAGTGGTTATCAAGAGGAAATTTTGAAACATCTTATCTCACCAGGCCTTTATTCACAGGAAAAATGCTTCTGTTTTGTCACCTAAACTGGATCAATTAGTGTTGCCAAACATGAGTCTTCACTGTAAAAATTAAGTGGCTTAATTAATCAGCTATGTAGTTTACAGAATTACACTTGTTTCTAATACCTACAGAATGAAAGATTTAATTTAAAGCACATGCTTCCAGGTTCTACAATGTGAGATGCTTTCATAATTTAAAAAAAAAACTCCTGCTGATTTTTGCAGTTTTCCTCTAAATTTGTGTAATCAATTCAGCCTCATTAACATTTCACAGACTCTACCTTATTCAGGTTCCCTATTATTTTGAGTACAGAAACATGGCTAATAGAAATCAGACACCTAGACAGAGCTCAGATCAGCATTTAGTCAGCATGCTCTCAAAATACCCCTGTTTTGAGAAGCACTCTTTATGAAGCAGAATTTAATTCCATCTAAAACCAATCTAATTTAAATTTCAGTAGAACTGCTGTCTGTGTTAGCCTGCTCTCTACTCTGCCAAATCAGGTTACCTCAGTGGTAGCATTCAGTCAGTCTGTCTCTTAGCTTATCCTCAAGAAAACTGTTTGTGCCAAATGGTGGGTAGATATAGTATGAAAAATTTTAAAGCTCACTCAAGTACTGTATCTCACTAATCACACCAATGGATGTTCAGTATGCCTTTTATTTTTCTTATGTTCTAAAAATGGAAAAGGTCATAAAACTAAATGCTTGTAGGAAATTAGAGATAAAGAAATACAATTACACACACTTGGTAAGAGCTATTTTTTAATTCAAAGGGGTAGACAAAAATTAACGTATTTCCCCACTAATGACACTTCAGGAAAATCCTCCCTATCAGAAAATGTTCTACATATGATACCACTGATTTCACTACATTGGCCTAGTGTTTCATTTGAGTGCAAATAATAAATTCCCAAACCAGCTAAAATAAAACTGAATTACAGATTTCTTTGTCTCTCAGCTGAAGCTGTTAGATGGTAACCTGTTTACCATCAAGTTTCCTACACACTTGTCAGATGCTTTATCATCCCATCAACCCACACAGAGCCCCTCAAAATATAAATGCACAGTCTGATTCAGCATTTGGTAACACTGACAGGGGCTAGCAACCTTTTTCTTCAAGCCAAGTATATTCTTAGTTGGATTATCAAGGTAAAGCTAACACCCCCATCTTAATCTATACTTTTCTTCTGTGTCTACAATTAAGCATTGAGGAGAAAGGAATTAATGTAAGAACCTTCAATTGTACCCAGGAGGGTTGTTTTAGCAACTAATTTGACTAATTAATGCTGTTTACACACCAAGTTTCCTGGATTTTTTAGCTTTAAGAATGGTTTATGTTGATTTAAAATTGAAACATTAGCATAAGGTGCTCTTAAACTGAAGCAAGAATGTAATTTAACTAAACTGATCTCTAAACCTACTTAATTTAATCACTACACTTTTCTTGTGTACACAAGGTCTTTGTGTTACCAAAGCCTCTTGAAAAGGTGTAGGTTTCAAGGCTACTGAGAGAAGAATGAGTGATGGACCATGCACCCAAAATGAGCTTCAGTTTAGATACACAAGGCTTTGTTTGATTATTTTCCCCTATCCAGTGTGCCCTATACTGATGGCTGTTAGGACAGTTATATTTGCACGGCAGGGAAGGAGAGATTTTTAACCATTCTGTGTGTAGGTTGAAAAGTGGCAGATACCCATTTTGCTACCACACTAGGCTAAAACGTTATAATCTAGTCAAGGCACAGCTGGATAGATTAATTTATTTTCCAACTGTATGTAAGCACACAAACACATACAGAGAAAAAAATAAAGGCATTACTCAGCCAAGAATTTACATTAGCAAAAGGGAATTCATTTGCCAAGAACAACAAAAACAAAACAAAACAATCTATGTGAAATCAAATTTCACATATAAGCAATCCGCATAACAAGCTTTCATCCAGTAGTACTTGTCATTTTCCATATAATCAAAGCCTACTTGGATGCCAGTGCACACTCTCCTTTCATAATGCCTTGGCAGAAAACCATAATGCAGTGAGGCTGGGCCCCACCTCACTTCCTTCACTGACAGGTGCCTGACAATCCTTGTGCCCAGGGCATGCAGCTGTGGCTTCCCCTCTCCTCCTGGGAGAATTAACACTACACTCACCAGCCACTGGACAAACCAGCTTCTTCATCCAGGAAACAGGACACTGATTTAAACACAAGGAGATGTATAAAATACAGCTGAACTTGTGCACAAGTTACACAAGAGCACAAGTCCCAGTTGTTTTGCTATATCAGATCACTCAAATCACTAAGGACGTACCTTTCTGCCTCTTCTCTTTCACTTTCCAACTGACATTTTGACAGGCAAAACACAACTTCCTCTAGTATACACCAGTACTTTACTTGGGTCTACAAGAAAACTGAACATTAAAAAATAGGCAAAACCCTCCCATTTTTCTTCTAAAACAATAATCTAGGAAATACCTAAAGCATTTTCTGTGTGTTATGATTGCCTCACTTGTCTTTGTTTCTAAAAACTGGCATGCATCAGAAGAAGGGAAGATGTAGCCAACTAGAAAATGAAGCTATTCAGGCAGGACACGTGGACAACCGCCTGAACTGCAGATTACAGAAATTCAATACAGATATATATAAAGATGTGCAAACTACATACAGATATCTAAGTTAATGTATAGAAGAGTCCCAAAGTGATAGAGGGTATATAAGCAAACTGCTGGAAAATTCCCTAGTGTGAAATTAGTCCACCCAACCAGCACTGTGCCTAAGCAGCTTCCAGGAAGGACGTGGCAGCTGAAACAACCCTTAGCCTATGGCCAAGCATAGGCAGCTCACATACAGCCACAGTTGTAGGAGAGAGACAAAACTTACTAGCATAAACACCGGCCACAAATGCCAGAGCTGGCGTCAGTATCCAAGGACATTTTTAGGCATACAGACATAGCCAAAGAGATTCCCAAAGGATCTGACATAATTTTCTCCAAGCTTTCTTCTTCTTCCACCTTATTCTACATCAACCCAACTCTGGAGGCTCTGTCACTGAGAAAGGTCAGATATCACACTACCAGTACTTTCCTGGTGTGGCTGGGAAATCTCCTTGCTATCTGCAGACGATCCCTTGCAGCTGAGACCATCAACAAACATCTGCAAAAAGATGAAAAGCTAGTAGAAGCATCCTTACCCCCTGCATGACTGCATTTATAAAGCACATATGCAAAATACAGCCCTTTTGCTAGAGGGAAAAGTCCTAGATCACTTTTGGCCGTCTCTGAACTCCACACCCATCTCTGGTGTCAGCTGTGGTCGTGGGCGTTCAGTTTGATCCAGGGTTTGGCATCAACCTTCTAGAGCTCTTCAGTGCTAGTGTTTTTGGATAAAGTATTTTCCATCGTCTTATTATTGCTCTGACATATTCATTTAACTTTTTACATAAGCAAACTCTCTTTTACTTTAATTGACTGCCAGAGTAAAGAAGTCAAGAGTTGGGACTATTATTATTTATCTGACCTGATCTCGTGCCATACATGGGCAAGGCACTCTACAGATAAGCACAGCGGGCCCTAAACAGGCCAAGGGGCTAGGCAGTAACAGATTTTCTTGCTTTCACACTTGATTTCACACATGTGGCATGTTGTTTTCTTTTGTGACAATATTTTGTGTCTATGTGTAGTTAGAAGGGGGTTTTTTTGTTGTGTAATCCTGGTTCAAAGCAGAGTTCAGAGCTGAGGAAGACTGGGAGGAGGGGGTTCTTAGAAACAAGGAGAACAAGGGAGCTTCGAGCCTCTCAGGAAGTAGTTTCAAGAATATTGCATAAATATGACACTTACGGAAGAGTTAAAAGAAGAAAAAGAGAAACAAAAAAATCCAAACACTGCTCAGAAACTTGAATAATGCATCTTTCTAAAGAGACAAACATATTGAAGAAGAAAACCATAGCATTTGTGATGTGAGTTCCATTTACTTGATGAAACTCAAGTGCTATTAACTTCATCAATTTTAAAGAAACATACCATACTGACAAACTTTATGTCCTCCAGCCAATACACTTGCCCATAAGACCACCACAGTTTGTCACGCAGTTCTGCTCTATAACAAAGACTTAATTGAGCATCAGGGCTTACACTGTATTTTCAGACAGCAGTGGAAGTAAAGATTTTTGTTATTAAGTATACAGCAACAGTGATGTCTTCCATAGAAGCTTGGAGACCCACCTAGAACCAGTGCTGAAACACTGCCACAAGAATTGTAAATATCCTTTGTGCCTTTATAGGGCCAGATCTCCCAAAGCAGCTCCTAACACAGTCCCTGAAATAAATAGTTTGTGTGTGCCATAATTTCCATTTTTGTCAACAGCGACATATCAGCATATGCACTGAGTCACCACAGATGATCTCCCAAACCAGACCTCCATACATACAAATGCAGAATTTGCCTGAGTGAAGATTGCAAGAGATTTTTTTTTTTTTTTTTCAAATTGAGTACATGATACATCTCATTTGAAGCCCTCAGTTACTTTAGAAACAAAACCATTTTAAAGTGGTCTTATTTTTAAAAACATCTGTGTGAATAAGGTAGAAAAAATAACTAGGATATTATTATATACAGAGTATTTCACAGCAAAAACAGAGCCATGGGAAGGCTGTTTTTCTCCCTTTGCTCTTATCCAAGCAAGCACCTTCTTCTTAAGATTATGCTGTTACTCACTGGTTTTCTGGGACTCATGGCAGACATGACTGAGAAGTTACAAATAACCGTTGTCCAACTGCAAAGTTAGTTAAGATCACAAGTGAAACTAATTTCACTGATAAACTTTTCCGTCTGCTTAATGACATTTAGGCAGTACTATATATATATGCCTATAATAATTTACTGTGCAATCCAGAGACACCCAGTATATCACATTGATGCTGATCATCATAAATTTTTATACTGTGTCACCATAAAAATATTTAGGACAACAATTCATTAGTTGTAAGTAAAACAAAAGAGTCAAAAACCAAATTCTGCTTGTATAGAAGCCGAAAGAAAAATTTCTCCAAGTTTTTAAGCAAAGAGTAAAAGTGAAGTACCAAATGGACCTTTGAGCAGAGCTTCTGCTTCACCAGCCTATTTGTATAGTTTTGCCACATTAAGCTGTATCATAAGCTAGTCAGTTTTCATATGAGTGCCTTCCTCAAACATCTTCACTCAGAAATTGTTCTTGTTCTCAGGAACTAAAAAACCTGTCATTTCCACATTTTCTTCAAAGACAAGTGAGGAAAGAAATATTTTCATTTCATTTGCTCCTTGACACCAGCATGGGGAACCTCCCATCCTGTTGGCTTCCCTACCTGCAAGCAGTTCCTCGTGGCAATCCAGGCAACAAACCATCCACCAGCCTTTACTGATTGTGACACTGGCAGGCAGTGGTCCTTCAGCCCTTACTGATGGCAGTGATGGTAAGCACCTGTCTGCAATATTCTGTTTATGGCATGACCAATTGAGTGGAAACTGGGTCACTTCTGAACACAGAAGACAACACGGTAGGGGTATACAAGTGATTCTTGTGACAAAGGGTTCAGCAAGTGTTGCTAAGTTTAGTTAAAGCCCTCTGGGCTTAAATCTGGGAACAAGTTTCCCCTCTGATATGGGGAGAACCAACTCCCCCCTTCTTTTTTTGGAAAAGATGTCAGAGGCTGCATCCACCCCAGACAGCCTCTATATACAGAGTATCTTCTTACTCTCTACAATTGATAGAAGAAGGTATATTGAGGCAGCAAGGTACGGAGGGAGATGAGATTGCACAGGCTAAGAGACTTGGGGCAGTAGCTGTCAGGTCTGCAAACCCTGTTGGGTGCTGATGCAGTGCCCCCACCTGCACTCCTATGCAGTCTGACAGGAGTCACAGGATGCAAATCTTCTTCCAGCAGCTGCCTCAGGCACACTGGGCACAGCTACCTGGAAAAGCAATAACCAGCTGCCTCCAACTCTTAAGAGTCAGTAGGAAACCTTAAAATATGACTTAGGCAGATTTGGGGAGTAAGAAGTGAAAGATGAATCAGTGCAACAATTCTTCTCCCCTGATTTTGTCTGCCATGACCACATCACTATGTCTGGAAAAACCCTGACTAGCTGATTGTTAATACACGTTAGTATTTTTAATATTTTTTTTAAGATTAAAAGATTTTTTAAAATCCTTAGACTTTGTCTCCAGTAGAGACAGCTGAATATTGCATTCTTATGATTTTACTGATCAAAGGAAAACACTTGTGTTCATGGTTATTTTTGAAAATGAAAGGGAGATAAAGTTAAAAAAACAAAAATCTTCTACACAAAATTCTGCTGCAAATCTCTGTAGTTTACACAACAGGTAGAAGAAAGCAAAAAGTACTAGTGGAAGAAATGGTTGTTGGGAAGAAAAACAAGAGCTGGTGTAGATGGCATGCTTCATTGAGTGGATAACCTAAAGATTTTTATTTATCAACATATTAAATCACTTTTTAACTTTTTTCATTATTCAAGTTATTATAAAAATCTTTTACATGGTAAGTTGTCAGCATTCTATACAGCAAAGAAACCTCTAATTCAATAGAAGGCTGCCACAAACGTCAGTGCTAGGAAGACAATGGACTATTTCTTTTAATATTTTTTGTCAGTACATTCTCACTATGCCAAAATGTACATCATAAGAGCAGGTGGAAAAAAAAAATAAATGAGAAAACCACTGAATGAACTAATTCACTATGCATCTATTCACTACCAAGTTCTTCCTTCTTCTGTTACTTTACCTTCTAAACCTTCCAGTTAAGCTTCACGTTTAGTCAGACAAGCTGTCTCCTACAAGTAATGAATACATGGTTTTCTCTACAACATAATGCCTTCCAGTACACAAGCACTACATAACTACATCAAGTTTTCACTAGCTAGAACTTTGGGAAACTGTGGTTTCTTTAAAAGATCCATGGATAAGAGGAAAGGAAATTTAAAAAAAAAAAAAAAAAAGTTAAGTTAAAAGCACTTTTAAAAGTGAAATATATAAGTAAGTAGAGTCATGTATATGTGTGATATTTTTTTTCTATGTAATGCAGTGTGCTGGGTAAGAGCTTAATCAATTGAAAGCAAGTTATTATTTAGCATCAATAACCTGTTATGAGTTCTGAACAACTTTTTACAAAATTAAAAGTGCTTCAATAGCAGGACAAGTAAGAAATTACTGAAAAAAGTTACAAGCTTTTTAATAAATCTAATTTCACATGTTCATAAGCACTTCATAAGCTTTGTTCTGCAATTAAAAGGACTTTAATTTGAAAACTTCATCAGATAAATTATTTTCTTTAGCCTTTGTGACATCTTTATAGATCTGGTTGGTTGGGGTTTTGTTAAGTAATGTATACTAGGTTAAATCTAGGTTAAATCATTGGACACCTGTGAGGGAGAAAGAGCAAAGGACACTCAAAGCCGCAGGGAATTGCCATATCCTCCATTTTAGCAATGAGATGAAGTACTGGAATATCCTGACCAAGATGCAGAATAGTACCTGCATCCAACCCCATACTCTCTGAAAAATCAGTGAGGTTTTCACTTACTTGCAATTGTTGGTGCTGAACTGGGGCCTGAAGAAGAAACTGCAGAATAAAAGAGCAGATGGAAACCCCAGAAGAGCAGATGAAGAGCTGCCAAGAGTGACTCAGGTGAAACAGAGCCAAATATTTTTATCAACTCTGAAAACAAGGCATTCTTGGTAGTGAGATCAGAAGCTGAGCAATCACACCAAATTACGCTTCAACCTGAGATGAAAATTTTAATGTTGTTCTTCCAGCCAGTATCAACAAGAAAATAAAAGGAAAACATAATAGGAACTCTCTAAATATATCCAGCAAAACCAGAGAGAACTGTGTAACCTACAAGCTCTAGAAGGGAAGTCCATTGGAAAAAAAAAAAACAACTGGATAAAAAGGGGAGATGCTACACAGCAATTCTGTTTCACAGAGATAAGTGTGGCTTGTAAGATGAAAGTTACTTATCTGTTATTGTTTTATGGAGTGTTTGTTGTGCTGATGGAAAGCAAAGGTCGGACCTAGACTAAAGAAACTTTAGCTGATTACTCAGAAGTCAGGGTTCAAGTTTTTATCAGTGGGGTTTCTATTAACAAGCCTGTGTCTTGAGTGAATTGAAAGGTGATGTCCTGTTCCAGACTACTGGTGCACAACTGCCTGGCTCTGTGAGCTGCACTCCTGGGAAAGATGTCTGTGATGGGCTGTCAGGGCAGTAAAAGCTTTCAGGCACTGTTCAAGAATGAGTGTAGCTGATAAAAAAAAACAAAACAAACAAACAAAACAAAACAAACCCCAACAAAACCAAAACAACAACAAAACCAAAACAAACAAACTCTACAACCACAGAACTGTTTGAGTTCTGACCATTTACCCCTAGAAGAAAAATAGAAGTCCTGGGATTCATTAAAGACCTCTGAGTATTATAACAGGCAGATCTAAATAGGCTCTGTACACAGACAAAGGAGGGGGAAGGTAGTATTTAAAAACAAAACACAAAAAAACCAAACCAACCAACCAACCAAACAAAACCCACACAAAAACCAAACCTACATATTGTTTTGAGTGGGAACAAGGAGGACCAGTGTGGAAGAGCTGATACACATATTTGAAAGGAGGACCTGTAACTCTCCCTTTTGAACCTAAAACTATATGGAAAAAAACAATAAAACCATCAGAAGGGACTTGGATGTTTTAGAATATGGCATTTGTACCAAAACCTGCCCCTGAACCACAGAATGGTTAGGGTTGGAAGGGACCTCAAGAATCACCTAGTTCCAACCCCGCTGCATGGGCAGGGACACCTTCCACTAGACCAGATTGCTCAAAGCCCCATGACCAGCTGTATAAGGGACCATGTAACTGGGCTATAATGAATTGTAGCTTCTCTAGGAATTACTCAACAACTGCACAGCAAAGGTATAGTTTCTTTTTTCCCCCCTTTCATCCAGCTCCTCTCCCTCCTACAGCTGGTCCCAACATGTTCAGTCTTCAGCGCTCTTTCCATACCCAAGTGTTAAGAGACTGAACAAAAGGAACTGTCTTCCCATGGTGCCAAACCTTTGGTGTCCCTCAGAAGCCACAGCTTTATGGTGCTTTCTTCTTAGTCCATCCTAACCAGTGTTAGTCAGGGAATCAGAGTCCCCAAAGAGCAAGCACTTGCGCTTGGCGCTGGTGACAGGCAGCACAGGCATTTTGCTTGCTGCCAATGAAAGCTAAGAAGTAAATATGAAAGTAAGACCCCAGATGACAGATATGACACAGAAACAACCAGCTGTTTCACAGTTTTACAATGCATGATGTAAAGCAACTGGAAATGGGTTTGAGATAAAAACATAAGGCCTAACTGGTAAAGGTGACTTTTAGGCAGCTCAAAGAGAATATTCAACAGCTGAGTGCACACAAGGGTTAACTGAAAGTGACCTTGGTAATGTGGTTGTCTGCCACTTTAAAACAGAAGCAAAAGATGTATACAGTGAGGGCAATACCACATATACATTTTTAAAGAAACTTCCTCTTATATTGTGTGCATAACATCAGCTGTGTGCTTTGGAAAAATCAAACCAAACAAACCAACCAAAAATCAAACATCAAGCACCTGCAAAATCTGAACTGGTGATTGCAATTTTGGGTAGAAAATTTGGCATGACACATTCCTACTGATAAAGAGAAATGTGGTTTTAAAGGCAGCTGTATATTGCACTTTACTGGAGAATTCACTTTCATTCTTCCACAAAACAGTCCATCAATGCATTAACTCAATACTTGCTTTTTTTTTTATTACTAGATGAACAAGTTTTATGTTTGGATGAGATACAGCTGACAGCTCATTTTTCCCTTGCAGTCAACTAAATCTCATCCAAGCTATTACTGTAACACAGTTCCAAGACAGATTTGCCAGTGGATGTTAAGTCAATTCCCACTGACTTAGCTGAGGAAAAAATTCAGCCCTTAAGCAACAGAAGAAATGTTAACTGGCACAGCTTCCCAGTACAGACAGTTTATTTTCTCTCTATGAGAAAGAGGCATAAATTCAGATCAAGCACTTTATGTAATATCCCTGTTACCTTTATCAACATTTTCACTATGTACTTGCAGTTCCCCTCAGTATGACTTGTGAGCTCCTGCACCACAAATATATTTCCGGAAGTACAGTAACCGGATTAAAAATAAGGCATACTTTGTTTCCAGGAAAAATACACATACTATATAGAACAGTAAGCTTTTAAAAGCAAATCATCTGCAAACACAAAAGTGTCCCCCAGGCAGGTTTTACTACTCTTACTTTAATAGCAGCCTGTTTTGTAAACCAGTGAAGTGGTTGGCAAACACTTCTGCAAGATCTTATCTAGAACAAATATTGACAGCAATTTTCCATTTTTCATTTATGTTACTGAAATCCATAAAGTCTTCACAATTAGAACTCGAGTTCATGCACTTATTCAAGGTACAGTTTATCTATTAAACTATTCCTGGGCTGATATATACTGCATCTATATGTCACAGCACCCTCAGTTTTAATTGACCTTACAGACCTCAGTAAATGAGAGTGAAGTTTTGCTTTGTAACTACTTATGCTCATTTCAGTAGCATAAATGAAGCAGACATTTTTAGAAACAAAAGTCTGCATATGTTTCAGTACAATAAGTATCTTAAGTCTAAGCTGATGACGTAAAAAATTTCAAACTGCCACAGCTATCCATATATGTAAGAACTAAAATGCAATGTCATTTACCTAAGCAACAACCATAATAATAATTTTAGAATTATCCAGCTTCTTACTTCTGTTAAGTTCATTGTGGAACAAAACTTGACAGCTCCACTCAGGGCAAGCTTAAACCAGCTCCTTCAGGCAGTCCTCCTCTGGAATATTTTTGTATCAATTACACTTCTACCAGCCTGTGATGCACTGATGAGTTTTCCTCACAGACATGTCTCTGGGTGCATCAATAAATATCACATTTTTTTACTAGCTATATCCCATAAAAATCAAAACCAATCAATCCACAGGCCAGTCTACTCACAGATGCACTACTCCCTCTACCAAACTTGCAGTACTATATGTCTATTAAAGACCTACTTCCTTCCATATGAATATAAGAAAACTGACATGAAGATACCCTGTGCAGGCTTTATTCCACAGAAAACTAGCAACATCTCTGAAAGAAACCCACAAACTCAGGAAAGGAAAACTCTTTGGGGTAAACCATAGATGCAACACAATATCATGATCATTAGAAAAATGTGACAGGGAAATACAGATTTTAAACAGCTAATTAATACAATGATGTGCAATATTGGCAAAACACAATAGGCCAGACATTGCTTACCTGGCTGAAAGCTAAACAACCAGAAATGGATGCAAATCCCTGTTTCAAAGGTCAGGATGAAAATAATGTAAATAGTTGAGACAAATTTTGTTCGTACAATAGCAGAACCTGTTAGCTTGCATTTTTCTTCCAGAAAGAACATTTACATTTAACTGCAGGAATTCACTTAGATCACAAGAGGTGAATATAGCCCCTCTTACATAAAAATAAAAATACGAGGAATTAAAAAAAATAATAATTCTGGATTAAAAGTATGTGGAAGCAACGCAGTCCTTGCTACAAGAAAAAAAAATAATTACACACTTTCAATTCTCTATCAGTTACCATTTAAGATAAAAATTGTTATTAAAACAACTGACAATATATGATGCTTGTTTAACAAACCTAGCTCTTGGGTAAAAGCAGGGACAAATTGCAATAGAAAACAACAGAAATTGCCTGGCCTTACAATGCAAACT
Organism: Apus apus; assembly: GCF_020740795.1. NCBI lineage: Eukaryota > Metazoa > Chordata > Aves > Apodiformes > Apodidae > Apus > Apus apus. The sequence goes on along the minus strand of NC_067285.1, from coordinate 74,941,438 downwards.
GAATTTGACACTTCCTGTAAAAGGTGGAAGGTGGGGTGGGGCAGACCCCTGTCCCAGGGCTGCACTGCAATGTCAGCACCAACCAACATTGTTCTTGCTTTAATTACATCTGCAGTGGGCCCCAAATTGTCCTTGTTTTAATTGCAAGGGTAGTGGACTGGGGCAATCTGGCACTTTCTGATCTTGCCTACTAGGGCAGTAAGTTGAGACAGTCTGGCACCTTCTTGACCTGGCACAACTACAGTGAGTTGGGACTATTAGACTCTCCCTAATAACCATAACTGGAACTCATACCTGGGGAAAAGTACTGGGAAACAAAGCTGAGACCTCTCCTGCCTGGCCCACAGCTCACTCTGAAAATCACCATCACCTGACAAGAACTGTGGCCACAAAAGAAAAATACTGATAGGGTCATCTCGTGCCCATATAAATATCGATACTAAAGTGAGGCCCTTTAGAGTTCTCCAGGATTGCAGCAGGCTGCTACCCTGTATTTCACAAAAAAAAAAAAAAAATTGATTCCAACAATGGAAAAGAGTGAATAATCCACTGCTTTTCATATTTCACAATAGAAGATCAAAAGACTGAGCAATTCACTATAAACCTTTTTTTTTTTTTTTGTGTGACATTCTATTTGAAATCTGAGGAATTCAATTTAATTCGATCTCATTATGTCTAAAGATCATTGGGTACCAAAACTTACTAACATCTTAATTATAGGCTAACCTCTATATCTCTGTATGTGATTTAATTTTAAAACTTTGTTGAATCTTTAACTAAATTGCTGTATCTATTTATACTAAATTGATTACTAAGTTTTCCTAGAAAATCATATAAACTAATTTTGTCATTTGTTATAATAATATTAATGAGCCTCAAATTGCTGCTATTCCAAAATCACACAGGACCCATAATCACTTGTTGATTTCAAAGTCACACAAGACCCATAATCACACTGAAACCCCTACACTTAATCCCTTTAGACAAACTAGGGACTAGGATTGGATCCAGCTGCACCCAAGCTCCTCTCTGAGAAGGATTTTATAAAGCAAAGTGGGACCACTCTGATCCTCTTGACTCTGCAGGAAGACCTTCCTCATTCTTTTCCTTGATCCCTGTGCAAATCTTTCCAACACAATCCTGACTCAATTTCCTCTATCTCTGCATAAATCCCTCCTCCTGATCCCTGTGTAAATTGTTCCAACTTAATTGCAACCTTTATTTGTTCCTTCCATATAGTAGGTAAGAGTGAACCTTGCCATCAAGTTCTGCTAAGTCACACTTTCACAAGCGTATATTATAATAACTTTTTCTAAGATCTTTGACAGTGATTCAAGTAATCTTAAGTCCTTCCACTCCCACTCATGACAATAGGCTATTCTTCCTTCCATAATAAGCATGAATAACACAGGTACTTCAACTTTGTACACCTGTGCTGAATAGACTTCAAGGCAATGATTTGTTATATTTAATCAGTTGTTTTATATTTAGTAGAAATAGATTTCTGTGTCTATTGCCAAAAGCACAATTTTATTATCTTTCCTGTGTAGTTTTAACTAAATCATATACTAGCTTTTTAGATTATTTTGTTGTGTCTGATTATAAGACACATTAAAATTGAAGTATTTGAGTTTCTTGTGTTTAATTACTCAAATTTACTTTACAATGATACAAGTATCCAAGAAAATTCAGTTACCACGTACGCCATTCTCATACCTGCTTTTAAAAATATACATACACATTTGCGTCATATGCAAACGTGTATTTACACTGTTCCCTGCACCATTTAGTGTTCCCTCTCCTTGCAGCTCAAAAAAAGCCTCTTATAAAGGAGGTGCATTTTTTTTCATTTATTACACGGAACTATGTGACACACGCTTGCAATTCGTAACTGCGGACAGTGACCATACAGCCACATTAACAACACACACTAATGTTTCTCCACTATGTTAGTTAAAATCTTAAATTTTGTGCCATGTGTGCAGAGGATGAGGAACACTCAGTGGCATCTCACCAGTGTCCCTCTGAGAACTGTAGACAGATGCAGGAGTCCCTCTTGTTCTGAATCAGGAGGAAATATGGGAAAAGATGGCTGGGAGAGAACCAACCCTTAGGGGCAGCAGAAAGGGCAAAAGTAGTATTTGCTGGGGAGAGGAAGGAGGAGAAGCAATGGAATAAATTAGATCTCTCAACATTCAGCTTCCAAAATCAGGACCTTAATATCAAAACACTGCCATAAAAATATCAGTTTCTACCTTCCTCCTGTAGCCAACTCTCAGAAGATGCCATTCACTCTGTCTCATCCAGTGCAAAGTCCCAAAACACACAGGTATCAACATGGGCAGCCCTGCTTGCCAGCCAAGGGAGCTCCCATCAGAAAGCACTTAGCTGCCTTTACAAAGGAAGCTGAAGACAGACTAAAGTACCAGCTGATGAGAAAGGCATATCCCCACAGTCCTGCTTCACTGAAAGCAACAGTGATCCTGACATCAAGCCTGTAGGGCATGATTGCATCCATGCAGGTGAGAAAGCTGACAACTCTTTCAATGGGAGAAGTGCTATTTCTAGCACCCTCCCTGGTGGTACTCCATGAAACCCACTTCAATTAAGTTTACATCAAGATTCTGCAAAGTCTGAACAATGGATACACAGTAAAAACTATGAGACAAACTACTGGGAGGGGGGCAGAGGGGAGGGTGGTATGAACAAAACAAAAAAACCTCACACAAACAAGCTGATCAATACTTTATTGCTGAAATACACCACGGTGTGAAGTCTTTTGTGTACTCTTTTCCATCTATCCCCTATATTTCCAACTGACCAGCTGCTTGAGAATGAGTCCCTTGAAAGACGACACAGAGAGCTAATTATGGTGAGTGCTTCCCATCTCCAGAGAGATTTTTCCTCTTGGATCCATATGGTAAAACAAGCCAAAAATTAAGCACTGTCCCAATCCCTTTTCTGTTATAGAGAAAGGCTATTGGGAAATGGTGCACATTTCGCCAAGTTTCCTTTGAGTCAGCTGTGAGTTTCTTACTTGCCAAATGTACTTAAAGTATAGAAACCGACAGTAACAACTAAATCAAAAGTCTGGTGCTGCTACTTTAAATTAAATCAATTTAACATAGGATTCAGAATGTTTTGGGTTTTAATATGCATGTTAGAGAAAATTTACCAAAGATAACAAATTAAAAAAGACAAAAATTATTTTTAAATCCTCTTCTGCACACATAGATGATGACAGATGCACCATCTACTGAAACAGCACTTAATACAATGTATGCAACTTATGCTCCATTCTTTCTTAAGAAGCATACAAAAAGCTTTCTTACCCTATTTTTATACATTGCAATAAAACCATATTTGGAATTTCAGTACATATAGGAATTAATGTGGTAAAAACTTTGGGGGAGAAACCCAGAAAATTAGTTATTGTATTGAATGCATATCTAAAACTGATTTTATATTAAACACATCTTTGATACTTCTTGTAAGGCACACTATGTTATTTTCATTGTAGTAGTATCATTTGCCCAAAATGAAAATCCAAACTAACATCCCTTAATTCTCATGGAAATTGACATGAACAAAAGTCAGCGTGTCTACCACCCTCAAAAAGATTCTCAATATGTACAAAAGGAAACCTAAAGCATTATGGTACTAATGGGAAGGTTGGGTCTGTCTCCCTGCCACAGGCTTTCTAAAATTTGCTCCACTGGCCGCTAAAAACTGAAGCAAGTACCCTCCAGACTCAGGGGGGAGCTGCAGGATTTATTCCTGAGCACAGTGTGGCATGCAGCCAAAGGAGTAATTTAGCAGAGTTTTTGGCCAAGCAGGAAAGTGTTCCATTTCTTCTGCCATTCATTGAGACCCACAAGGAAACTGAGACAGGAAGTCAGGCTTCCAGATAATAGGAGTGTTCCTAATGATGTCCTTTGGCTCACAGCACAGAACAGTTCCTCTCTGCTCACTCTTGCTACAACATCATATCTCTATATAATTTCCCACTGTAGAGAGGGAACAACAACAAAAGCATTTAAAATGAGGTTTTATTTGCAACCAATTCAAGGGGCCCATTTAAATTGCATGCATTATCTGCTTCTGTACTGTGCATGAACAGCAACTAATTGTTCTCTAAAAAGAGCTATTTACACTGGGAAATTAGTCTAGTGTGATGCCACTTCAGAAAGATTCTTCCACTGTAATGTCTACAAACATATATATACGTATTTTAAAACATCACAAAACACCAAGTAACAAATTTCACCCCAGTTACCTCTTGCCTCCATTGTAATGGCCCATTGGAAAACATACCTCCAGTAAGTCTCAATAAAGTGCTCCTAAATATAATTATTCCTCAGGTTCAAATTCTGACCACACTCAGGTGAATGTCACCATGTAATTAATCTCATTAGAACTAAGAGATCCTGAGAGAAACTGCAGTCTGGGTGAAGAATTCAGTCTTATAAGCTGCAGCATATAAATACAATGCATTTAGTATTCCTGCATGAATGTGCCAGGACATACCAAATCAGATAAAAAATGAAGACACTACTTGATCATAAAGGGAAAAACCTTCACTAGCTGTTGCAGGTCCCCGCTCTGGGCCACACCATAGCCCACCTAAGCAATCCAGAGCTTGTTAACACATAATTAACACAGGTTCTTCCACATCTCATCTACAAAATCTACTGTATCACAGGTAGTGCTACTGTAGCTGTGATGGTCAGAAGAGACAAAACTTAGTTAGGAATGTAATTATCTTTTTGTGGACCAATCTCACAGAAAGAAAATGTCTAACAAACTTTCAGACACAATCTTAGTAAGTATTTTACCAGGTGGAAGTGTCACTGCACAATCCACAGCACTGATAGAGAACAAAACCAAAAGGACTGCGCATGAAGAATTCATCCATATTTAACATATTGAAACAAAATACCACTAGGGATTTTGATATGTGTATCATCGCTTTAATTAAAAGTTACTGCCTTAGAAGCAGCTGAACACAGAGAGCAGTTTGATCTGCAGTCAAAACGCACTCACCAAAATTTGTGCTGGAAATTGCCTATCTGCAGCTGCAGAGGGCTCAGCAGAGGATAATTCACCTCTCATTTGTATCTCAGTTTTTATTCTGTTACCTAGCTTCCCCTGGTAAATAACCCATGCAGCACCTTTTTGATGTAGGTTATTCCCTGTGACTTCTCTGGGCACCTATCCAACCTTAAACACAGTACCTGCAACTCTTCAGACAACAAACAGAAAGGAAAACTGAATGCAAAACTGATTATGAAGAGGGAAGGATGGAAAGGTGCAGCATGTGTCCAGCAGTGCCCTGAGGAGCCAGGAGTCCCTGAAGCTCTCTCAGTGTAGGAGCAAGCCTAGTGCATGCTCCTTTCCAGGGGACAGCCAGCTGTAGAAAGGGTTTATCTGGACACCAAAACAGCTATAAAGAGCTAAAAGAAATCAGAACTGATTAGCACATAAGAACAGAGATGTTAACTTGTTTCTTTAGTATGTGCAAGTAGATTCAAAATCTTATCTAAACCTTTGCTGATTCCTGTGACACATCATTTGCTTGTTAAAAGGAGAGGAGAGGAATATTTCCTCACTGATAAGACCTAGGACATTTTAGGCGAATAAAGCCAAGCCAGAGTATGTGAGCAGAAACCAATGGTCAAATCATGTTCTTCTTCTATAAAACTACGTAATTGGAACTCAGTCTTGTATTTATGTTAATCTTTATTTATTTCTTCCTTAGGGCTGTTCTTTAGTCCAAGCTTGTTCATCAGAAGGAAAGACAGAAAAAAGGATTACATTTATAATCAGGTCTTTCTGAATAATTCAGGAAACCTTTTACTTCCTATACATCTCTGGGCCTAGAATGACTAGATAAATGAATCAGCAAAAATACATTATATGTAATGGAATGCTGCACCATACTCCAAATAAATCTAATAGATACTTATTTTAGAGTATAAAAAATAGCCAAGACAAATTAACTTTATCCAAGTTTAAAAACTTGTCATTACTTTAGCTGGCTCTAAACATTGTTGATTTAAATCACCACAGAATAGTCTGCATTTCTTTTTAAAATTTTAGTTCTAGCCCCCTCAAGATCTGCATTTGTCCATAAACACAGTGCCTGACCAAGGAGGCATCTCTGCATTTGATTACCTTCCATAATGCGAAAAAGGAGTCTATGCTATTATTTCTCTTTACCCAAGTTCCATTTCTGTAGACACACTGGCTGTGATCCACCAGTGCTACAATTCATACTTAATTCAGCTTCTTCCCATTTAAAAGTATTATGAATTAAAACATCCAAAAGGTCTGATCTGGGTTTCTGTATTTTCACCTCTACATGTGTGAAAAGGTTTCATCCTCAAGAATGCTGATAGAGGACTTATTAAAAAAAAAAATACAAAACCAAAACACACACAAAACCAAACAAACAAACAAAAAACCCCCACCCTTTCCTACATTCCCTGCTCTCCACTGCTGCTCCAACTCAGGGACTAAAGGATCTACAGACTGTAAAAGGAGAATTGTGTCATGATGGGCAAAGATTTTTCTCCTTATTTCTCCTGCCAAGTAATTCCAGAAAACTGTAACTAAAGACAAGTAATGGACTTTTCTTCAAACAAGAATCCTCAGTCAAATCTGGACTCATTTCTTACTACTCAGGGTATGATTGAAGTTCAACACACTGAAGAAACAGTATCCAAAAGAAAACAGAAGTTTGTGAAACACAAAAGTAACAAACTATCCAGTTAGGCTATGTCTTAAGTTTACTTAGGTCTATACTGCAGTCTAGAGATTTTTGCAATCTATACAAACTATACATAGCTTTGGGGGGGGAAAAAAAAAAAAAAAAAAAACACGCCATACTTACCATTCTGTTTTTATTTTACCATGTAGCTAATTCTTCAACTTATTAAATAAATGGGGATGTTAGTACACATGTTCCTCTTAGTTTTCCAAAATCTCTTTAAGTTCTATTAGCCTCTGGGATATTAAATGTTTTCATTTTGAGATATTTTAAATTACTGAAGAGACTTGCTGTGCTTGTCAAACTTCAGCTAATGGTACATGATTTTGCTGATATTCTTCCAAACAACACTCACACTAGTTTTGCATGCCTGCTGTCTTTTGTAACAAATGGCTTATCATCTTTGACTTCACATTTCTTGAAGTTACACAGATAAGGAACTGTATATGCCACTGCAACAGTCATGCTTGTCTGCAACTTTAGCCATCTGTCAGATTGAACAATTACTAAAGTATTCAGCTGTGACAAGAAGAAACCTATCTCTATAGGCCAAGGAGTTATTGCAGTAATCTAAATCCAGTCTTATCCTGAGGCTCCCTATGAAGGAATAAAAAAATAAATAAATCAGATGCTCTTGTAAGCTGCTGGAGTTTTTTCACACCCCAGTCCAGCAAGAAAGAACCTGCAATCACAAAGTCACTGAATGTAAGATTTCATGATACTCTGGTGTTAGTGATGACAACTACAGAAACTGGGGCAAAAATCCAACTGCCTTCGTTAATGTGCCTGCAAAACATGTAAGCACATGAATACAAGTGAGCTGTAGCCCAAGTACACAGGAGTAAATTAGTCAGCTCTGCACTTTATTACTTATTCATCTATAAATATTATCTCTAAAGTAACTGGGAACATTCCCACAGTTCAATAGCCTCTAGATCAGGTTTAACACACAGATTAATGTGGCATTTCCCAATGCAGAAAATAACAAAACAAAACCAAACAACTTTAAAAATCCTATATAGATACTTCTACAGGCATCTCTGCTTCAATGATACTTACTTAAGCAATCAGGCGGGCATGTGCATACATGTGTTTAAAGAGAATCCATACACATTAGGTAAATGCCTTTTTCTTCTTGTGTTCTTGCATACATTCATTTTCATCACAAACAGTTGGTCATTGCTTTTACAGTCATAATGAGCTTTGAAATTCATTCACTTCCCAAAATAGCCAAATTGCATTTATCTTTCAGACATACTACAAGACATGAGTTTTTGAAATAGCATTTAGGGAAGGCTGAAGAACAAAGGAACTGCAACACTGGATCACATCCAAGGTCCTGTATCCCACAGCAGTCACCAACAGCTGCTTCACAGAAAGAAACAAGAATCTGCAATAGGTAGAAGAGGATAATCTTGCTACACATTTAAGTTTCATCCAGGTTTCCAGCTACTAAAGACTGGCTTGAACTCAGAAGCCTGAGGTATAATATCCACTTCAAAATGATATCATTATTAATTATCAGAGCTCCAGATACCCTTGCTATCTATGGAAATGTCATATCATCTATCCAAATGCTGCCTAAGCGGAATCCTCCAGCAGACTGCAATCTAAAAAAGTTTTCTTAAAACCCCCACGTATATCTCCATGTCTTAATTCTGAATTTGCTAGTTTGGAATTTAACAGACTAATAGGAATAGAAACAAAAAACTTTTTTTTTTCTTATTTGGTGATTTCTTAAATTGTAGATGTATATCGTGCTTTCTCTTTCATTTTCTGTTTTCTAACTTGAACAGCTCTTTACAGTTTTCATTAAACAGATTTTCCAGTAATCTAACCTTCGTGGAACAACACACTTATCTGTATGAATCTGCTTCCTCAGCTATTTATAGCTCAAAAATCTTAGATAGTAATAGATCAAAAATCCCAATACTACAATGAAGATCACAAAAAGACAGGTAACATTCCTTCATCATGATGCTGGCAGTTCTGCATGGAAACACACTATGTTCTTAGTCAGAAAAGGGCTAAGCAGGTGGCCTAAACAAAAAAATACCTAATTTATCAGTTTGTCTGTATGCATATACACCTTTACAAGGGATGAAATACACAACTCTAAGTATGAAAACAGTTGTCAAGTAGTGAACCTTAAACTACCTGCAAATAAAACTGTAGTAAGATCACAATTGTAAGAGTAATGTTAAGTAAGGGGGGGAAAAGTGAGTACAAGTAAAAATAAAGATATATGCAAATTTGTTATAAATATAAGGACATTTTACCAGATGGAGAAATTGGGCAGTTCATCGTCATGTTCTCACACCCTCTGAGTTATTCTAAAACTACTCTTCATGAAAATATAATTGGCCATGCAAGTAAACTGTTTAAATTAATCTTGATATAAGAACCATCTGAAATTATTTTCTTTCCTTATCTGAGTACATCATCTGGAAACACAGAGTAGGTCTGTTTTTTAGCCACTCTATGTAGAATTGCTCTGCCCTATTCAAAATTCTTTCTACTTTATTGTGGAAATGGACAAATGTTGAAGGACTTCAGTGATACCATACCCAGGACAGCAAGAATGTAACTAACTAGAACCTATAAAAATGTCAGACACCAATAAAATTGATTAATTTTTATTTAATAACAATTAAGGGTTATTATTAGAAATATGTGTAACTGCTGCTATCAGCATGAGAATAATGTAAAGCACCTGCACAGCTCTTTAGATACATACTTCTCAGCTGATGTCCATACCCCCTTGCTTCTTCCAAGAGTGGATACTCAAACTCCACCATAGTTTACAATACCATAATTTCTAAACTCAGATTGAAATGCACTGAAAATCAGTTTTAAAAGAAATATCTTTAATTTGCATTTTTTGTGTCCCAATTTTTTTACTATTTCCTGATCAGATAGAGTTTCAATACTTATTATTCATTAACACAATATTAAAACCTTTGTATTTTGTCATCGACATATGAGAATACCAATCTAGAAACTTCTGAAAGTTTGAATCCTGATAAGATACCATTAGACTGACAGTGACTATCCTGGCACAGCTGAGCTTATTTTGCTGAATAGCACCAACTTTTAAAGCATGATTTATAAGTATTTTAAAATTTACACAAAACTACCCAAAATTATCATTTTAAGTGTTTCATGTAACATAAATCATTCCTAAGAATGTTTGTGTATTTTAAGTTACTAAAAGGATACTTCAGACCAGGCATATTGTCCTGCAATATTATCTATAACAATATGAATTTATTTTAAAATCCAAATCAATTCCTGGTCTATTACTGATAGGCCTTATCTCAAGTAAGTATATACAGCAAAGCAGTTACTTAAATACACACTGCATATCTGATTCAGCATCACATTTCACACATCTCCAGAAAAAAAAACTAGAGGTCATTTTAGAACAAAATCTTTTTGTGTGTGTTTTGATCTCAGCAATCTCTGCTTTTAAATATTGAAGGGAAAACCCACAAACCTACATTTTGGTGCATTACTGCTCTGTAAGTGCTCAAGTATTCCTCAAACATTCGATGCTCCCAGATTTATAGTCACTCGAAATTTGCACTTGCAGACCATTCCTCAGGCAAAAATCCCAGTAAAAGTCATCCAAGAGTATCTGTATTAGTAGAAACTGCCTCCGAAGCAGTCTGCAAGGGCAACCACTCACATGGGTTGCACACTTCTTCAGGGGTTGCAAATAGACACTCTTACATATGTCCATGGCACAGCCTTCACCTTCACGCTCTCCAGCTCAACCTGTTCTGGTACATGACTATTTATACAAGTTTTACACTTCAAGTATTCTGATGTCTATTGTTCAGCAAGTACAGTCTTCACATCAGATCTTTATATTTAGGTATGTGAGTCCAACAGAGACAGAAGGATCATGTATGTGTTCTGTATAAATATTTATAGCAGGATATTTCAGGGTTTGACATGCAGTGTTTAACAGATCACTGGCAGCCCACTAAGCACTGAGAAGCCTCTGAGAACATGCCAGCCATGCACAGCCCATCTGTCCTTCTCCTCCTCCTCATGTCCAGCTGTGGGCACAGGTGCACAGTTTCTTTACTACAGAACTACCAAAGCACTAGAAGACTATCTAACATTATGATGAGCTTGAAGTTATATTTTTGAGAAAGTAACTAATAATTTTAAGGAAGAAAAGAATATGTCAAGGGAAAACACACAGAGGATTAGGTGACTGATTGAGCAGCACAGGGCAAAGCTGAAAAACATGCAGAAAATGCCTTCAGTGGAGAAAGGGAATCCGGAAACAAGGAAACGTGCCATAGGAACTATGAAGGAGATGATAGGGAAAGTAGGACATGGGCAGCAGACACACCAAACGAATATGCATTAAAACACATTAACAGATTAGCTATTAGGTCTCTGTTAGCCAAGAAAAATATCCTGAGAAGAGAGAACTAAAAATACCCAAAGATTTCTCTAATCATGCTTTCAGTTGCTATAGCTCTGAAGGGATGTAGTAGGGAGGTGGACAGAGGAAAATGTGGTAGAACCTAACATTTTTCATGAGTCTAAAGCAAGACTATAAAAATCTATTTCAGCTTAAGGATAAACACACATTGTCTAAACAAAAGAATAGTGCTTACTCCCCTTGTTTAGTTTGTTCACTGCTATAAAATTTAGTATACTGTAATGCATCAAGGAATAAAAATAAAAGGTCTGTATTCCTCCACAAGATTCCCTGCACCAGTGAAAACCAGAAGGTGACTCTTCTGTTTTACAGCCCCTTCTGCCAATACCATGCATCACAGATGTGACCGTTTCTCTCCAAAAAGTAGTGAATGGAATTATGTCATAAGCCTATCAACCCTGTTTTCCAGAGGGGCAATAAGAATGATATGAAGCAGACATCCAGGTGTGGTGAATGTTTCTGAGCTTGCCTGGGGGACCCAATTCCAAGCTCAATAAGATTTGTCAATTAGGCTTGCTAAGCAGTGATGTAATACCGCTCCTTGCAGGTCACTTGTTTGACACACCAGAAATATACACAGAAACAGATCCTGACTGAAAGTAGTCTGGACATGAAATCGAGCCTTTGGTATGGAAGAATATTCACAAAGTTAGAACATCAAATATATTCATTTGAGATAGTTTTGCCAGAGTCTCACTAAGCCAAGGAGAAACAGAACTTTCTGTTCACACAGATCTCTTTCAGAGTTGAGATACCACATAAAGGACACCACAGGTAACATAATGCTGCAGAATTCTGATAAATAAATAAATAAATAACTTAGAAACTTCATTTTTCAGTAGTCTGATTTACCCTGTAAGTTTACCCAAAGCAGGAAGAAAGCCATTTAGGGCAGACTGTTGAGAAAAGCTTGTTTCTGTTTCAGCTGCCTACACTGTGCATTTACTACATGAATAGTCACAGCTCTGTTAATTTGGCAAGTGACATTAGCAGTACAATATCTATATTAGTACAAACTGCACAATATATCACTCATGATTTACTATATAACTGAAATATAAATATTAAATATCTCACTTATCTAAATCAAAATGTATAATCAGAGGTTTTAAGAATTTTTGCATTACCATACTGCACAACTAGCACGCTTAGAGCCGAAACCACATTTCAGAATACAAGACACAAACTACAAAAAACAACCTAGCAGTATAGAAGGCTGCTGCTACAACATCAATAAACAAAAGTTAGGTTGCAGTTACAGATTACGTTGTATAATAACTATACTTAACATCTACTACCAACTCTCCATGTTCACATACTTTACAAATAAAATACCTAACCAGATTTCATGCCTGAGTGAGATATGAAATATTACTAACCATGTTATGGACAATCAAAACTTTTTTAAACTTTATAAAGGTGTTAAGAAACCAAGTGAGTTCCTTAAACTCTCACCGGAGTGAGAAATTGACACAACAAGGAGGGTCTTTCTTACTTTTCTCTTATTCTCAACCCCTTACACAAACACAGAATTTGTTCTTAGTCAATGCAACTGCAAGCTAACCAACTTCCAAGTTACAAAGCTGTAGATCTAATAGTTTGTCTTTATTAGTATTCTTTTAACAATTTGTATCTAGCTTCGCTGGGAAACAAATTAAAAGCTTCTATTCCAACTCAAGCAACTCATAATTTGAAAGAAAAAAAAAAAAATCCCAATTAAGTGTTTTGTATGATGGAGTTTTCCTTGGGAAAAACAATAGATGAAGGAACTTAACTTGGAGTTTATTCCCCAAACCTTTAACTTTTTTTTTTTTTTTTTTTTAAGTGAAATACCTGTTAGAAGAAATGCTAGAAAATACTTATCTGAGGCCAGCCAGCAGTCCAGAGGCTGTATCATTCCTCAGTGACGTAGCTATGCAACAAAACTAAGACTTCTTGCCTACTCTCCCACAGTTCACAGTATTTTAATTGGAAGATCACACCAGAGTAACCCACACTCTCCTTTTTTGCTTTTAGTGAAACAAAAGTCTTCAAAAAACCTTTTATATCAACTAAGTGCAGACTATGAACAACTATTACAGGATGGGAAGTTCTTTTCCTAGCCCTCTCACTCTGTATTTCAACAGACATCATTAATAAATTATAAACTGTAGTAAGAATGAAAAAAAGGAAAAACTTCAGGAATCCACTGATAAATGTAGATGCATGTTGCAATATGAAAAGCTTGACAGTGTTAATTTAAATCTAAACATGCATTTTATTTTTTGGAGTAATACATGAGTTACACAAAAGGTGATCTATGTTCTTAGATTCTTTAAAGCCTGACATTGCAATGAGGTTGGCATTCCCAGTTTCACATCTTCTGGCAAATTAGACCTTGAAGACAAAGTAAGAATGCCTTACACTTGAACTTCACAATGGTAAACACTGAGGGTGATATCCTGCAGAGAGACACAAGGAAGTATCTGAGACATCAGAAGCACAGAAACTGTGCTACATCACATCCCACTGTTACAGCATGCCAAGATACTTATAATAAGAAGTAGCATGACTCAAAAGTCATACATAGGTTAAAGGTCTGCAAACTAACACACAGGAAACCACATAGCTCATAAAGTTCTTCTTCACAATGTCAATAGCTTCCTTACCAACACTCATCTCCTCAACACCACCACAGCATTTCTCCAGGCTCTTCTCTTCTCTGGAACACTTACTCCAGGGCTCCTGTTGGCTTCATTGCCGAGACTGAATTTTGGAGTCGTTGCATAAAATAGCTGCTGTTTTAGATGCAGTTGGAAGCATCCATTCCAGAAACAACTCCTAAACATACTGTGCATCTGTCAGACTCCTCTTATTTGAAGAGGAAAAAGAACTACAGCCTCTACAGCATCCTGCACCACACTGCTTCTGAGAATTTTAAATCAAAGGAACAGTGTGAATCTAGGCACACTTACTAAAATGATCTGTTCCTTATGAAAATGTTTAAATACACACAGAATATCCATACATAATCCCACAGAATATGTAAAAATAACATCTCAGAGGCTGTCTTATTTTGTTTCTGGTAAATTTCTCTGGCTCTTCCACAAAAGGAAAGAACAGGAAAAAAGGGACCTACCAAAAGAAGATTGCTTTGACAGATTTAGGAATGTATGTATAAAGAGTTACATACATAGAATTATAACTATTTCTAACTATAGATCTGAAGCCTCATGCTTTCTGTCACAAGATCACAAATATTTTCTCATGTGATCAATGGAATAAAAACTAAGCAGCAAACACTACTCACTGGAGAAAAACAGAATGTAAATAACTTTTTAAATACAGGTGAATCCATCTTACATCAGCATATTTGGGGGATCTTAGTAGTGGTTGATTTCAAAGCATTTTATTTGATCACAAATTGTGGTAGGTCAAGCTCTTGTAGCACGTCTGTAAAATCTGCATGGAGCTCACTGGAGTTTCTGAAGTATGTCACTAGATAAAACCCTACCTGGCTGTGGGCATTCCCTCATTTTGCCAAGCTGCAAAAATTCACTTACATCTGAGAGTTACAGTTAAAAAAAAAAAAAAAAAAAAAAAAAAAAAAAAAAAGGCACTTTTATACCTTCAGCTGCTGGCCCTCCAGATGCAGTAAAAGTAGGTGTTAATTATATCTAAGATACAAAGTTTGCATACACTGAACACAAACTCAGCAAGAATTATCTTTGGTTTATCCTGTTATCTCAGGCATGCAGTGATCACACAAATGTGAGTGTGAACAACTCACACCCTTGAGTGTGAAGCCTGGCTTTGTCCTTCTTTAGGACCTCCCTGTGGAAACCATCCTAATGGTAGATATCAGTAAAATTACTCCTAGGAGTCCAAAACCCAAGCCAGACAGTAAGACCTGACCCTAGGAAGAACAAACATTTGGGTTATGCTGCTAAAAGAGGCTGAGCACCCACTATACCTGTCATCTTTGATCAGGTATCAGTACTTCACAGGCTAAAATTAATGGAACCCTTAGGAAAGGTTTATCAGGAAAACTAATCGGGAAATACTGCTGGAGGATCAGTTTCACTGATACACAGAACTTTCTAATTTTTGTTAAAAAAGATTAGTACATGGTACAAACCCAACATACAGTGGTGACAGACATATTCATTTCTGAAAAGCTACCACACGCTAAATATATACACATATAAATGCATGGGGTATTTACTGCAGAGAAAACCTCAAAGTGATTGCTTTTAAGACTAAGGGAAACTACACATAACTAACTCTTAACACATCTACCTGTCTCTCATCACAGTAATTATCTAAGCACCTTGTGAAGAAGCAGCAGCAGCAAGGACTTCCATAAAATATTTTAGTGGGCCAAGCTTTCCAAATAAATGCTTCTTTCTCCAAACAGTGATGGCAGAGAACTGTCGACACTGATCATATTGCAGTGTTACTGTTGTCTCTCTCATGTATAACCTTAAAACACTTAGTATCATGAATTACAATTTTTAAGTATTCGCGCTACAAAAAAAGAAGTACTAGAAAAAGCCCAGAGCAATCTAAGACTAGATATACATTTCTCATGATATGAAATGACAGATACAATTCTTCCTAAAGAACCGCAGACTAGAATAAAAGTTATGTATATTATTATGAAGTTATATATATATATGTGTGTGTATGCTAATCGGGAAAAAAATACTCTTTTGTTTGCAGTTGCTTCTGCTCTATTTGAACTTGAGCATTCTGCAGTTGTACGCAAGTAAGACCTAACAATTCACACTTTGGAACAAAAGATTTTTGTGATTAGAGAAACACAGTGTCTGCATATTTGGCATATACGTTCATCACATTCTCCCCAATAAATTAAACGAAACCTTACAAAGTGAACAAAACCTTTGGCTGAACCAGTTTTCAGAATATAAAATAACTAATTAATATAAAGGAGACTGCTGGAAAACTTCAGCATTTAACAGTAGAGCTGTTGGGAATGGACCACTGCTGTCGTTCATAACACGTTTTTCAGGGGGGTGGAAAAAGCATTCTCGAGATACACTTGTCTACTGAAGTACCGGTGAACCCGGTTCCTGAGGTCAGTTCTGGTGGCTGATAACTTCAATGGACGAATAACTGTACCTGGCATTCAGAAGGCTGAAGTCCTACATCAGTAAGATAACAGCCCTAGAAAAGCCCTCCGTTGCCAGTGGGGGACAGGTTGAGACGGAGGGAGGCGAGAGGCAGCCGGCGGGAGGCGGCACCGCTCCCGCCGCGGGGGCGGGCAGAGCCCCGGGAGCAGCCACCACCCTCCGGCCGCCGCCTGCGGGGCCCGGCCGTGCCGCTCGGAGCTCCCGGCTGCTGCTGCGGGGCACACGCTCCTGCCTCGAAACCTTTGAGCCCCGCCGAAATGCCCGCTGCAACTTCCGCGTCTCCGGTGGCGTCGTGAGCTCCGAGAGCCCTCCCGGCTCCGTGGCCGGCTCGACGCGCCCGGGGACGCGGAGCGGAGGTGGCCAGTCCAGCCCTGCCCGCCGCCGCCCCCTCTCCCACCTAAGCCGGAGGCTCTAGGGAAGTCCCAGAAAAGCAAGTCCCGGGTACCTTCCCCAGGTGAGGGAGGCAGGCGCATGGCTCCGGCTCCGCTTGTCGCTGCTGCCCCGAGAGGAAGCAGGTGAGCCCGGGACTGCCCTCCCCCCCGCAAATAAAGCCGAGACAAAGTCACCATCTGGGGAGGGGGCGGGGAGCTGTATTAGACGTGGAAGTCACTTACCAGCTTTGCAAGGATCCTTATAATCTATCGCCTCAGCTTTATCCTCTTCAGTGAAATCGTAAGTGTAGTCATAATCAAGGCCAGAGCAGGAGGAAGGCTTCCCACAGACAGTCCACCCGGCCAGCCACAGTGCCATCCTCCAGCAAAGCATTTTCGCCTTCCCTCGGGCAGAGAGGTGGTGAGCAGGATGCAGATGGATTAGGTTGCCGGTTCAGCTGTCCACGCCGGCTTGGGAAAGAAGGGTAAGGGATGGAGGAACTACAGGTTTTTTTGGGGGGTGTGGGCGGGCGAGTTTGTTGGGTTTTTTTTTTTTTGTCCCCCTTCTCCACCTAGAGGCTGTTCCGAGATACGGTGCTCCCTAGGTAGCCCAAATCAGACGGGTGCAACACAGAGCGAGAAGCATGAGCGCCGCTGCCCTCCTGCCCCCAGCCCGCCACCTCGCCGGGGAGAAGTCGCTGGGTGTGTGGGTGGGCGCAGGGGGTGGACTCAGGCAGGGAGATCCTGTCTGTCAGGGCGTCACCTCGCCTCTGTCAAACCGCGGCCAAACTTCTCGCGGAGGAGGAGGCGCCGGCGGCCGCTGCCCGCGGACCGCTCCGCGCCCGGCTCGCGCCCCGCCGCGCCGCCGACCCCGGTCCCTCTGCTGCTGCCAGAAGATGAATTCGGGCTGCACATCAGCGAACTACCACGGGGAGAGGGAGAAAGAAGGAAAAAAGAAAGAAAAACAGAACAAAACGGAGCCGGGGGTTGGGGTGCACTGGAGCAAACAGCGGAGCCCTAGTGATGGGAGGCAGGAGCTACGCTGGAGGGAGCAGAGAAGTGTCAGCGCTTCTCTCCCATCTACACAGACATTTACTCTGGCTCTGTCTCTGGTCTGTTCCCCCCACCTCCTCCGTCCCCCTTTAACTTACGAAAATCTTGCAGGCAACTAACACACAGTCGTCAGCATCCTGCTTACTTATTCCTACAGTCAGGGTCAGGATCCGGGCTGCTTCTGATCTGCTCCCCTGATGGTCTAATGGAAACACACGCGCATTCACTATATGCCTCTATCTCCATATAGCTTTCTCCCTAGATAAGCAGTACATGGCATTTAAACAACAACAACAAAAGAATGGAGATCAGATAAAACAATGCACAGATGGACACCCGGCAGCCAAAAAAGCTCAAGAGAATGGGTGATGAGGAGGTCGATGAGAAGAATTAACTGCAATTTAGAAGACGGGAAAATAAACCAGTGTTTGTGTATTTCTCCCTCTGCGGCGGCTGCTTTGCAGTGTTAGCCCCATGAGCTGACGGATGGGGGTTAAGGAGCGAGGGGGAGGGGGAAAGAGAAAAGTTTAAGCGTCCATAGTTTGCTTAAAACAGAGGAAGGCAATATAAAAGGTCCATTGGTCTCCAGAAGTTGAGACAAGCAGCTGGGATCCGGGTCCAAAATGAAAGTAAGAACGAACAGAAAAAAAAAATAATAACAAACAAGGCAAACAAAAAGTAAAATTGCAACAGCAGCGCTGAATTCTTGCAGCCGGGCTTTCCTGTTCTCACGTGGATCTCCAGGAAAGTGGTGGAGGTTTATTTTCCAAGAGAAGTTTCCGCGGGAGCCGCCGCCCCACTCCCCGGGATCCTGCTTCGCCCGCCGCGCTTCAGCGCCGAGGCGCCCGGAGCCGCTGCCGGTTGCGTGGGGCCGGGTTTTGTTTTAAAGCCCGAGGAGGATCAGCGCGCAAAGCCTCATTTCAGCCGATCAACCTGGAGAAGGGGAGGGGGGGGGGGGGGAAGAGGCGGGAGGAGGGGTGGAGATAAGTGCTGCTGGAATAAAATAAGATCAAGCAGGGGAAAAAAAAAAAATATATATATATACATAGGTAGCTAAAGATTTTTCCGTCCCTCCTTCTCTGCCTCCTCCCCTCTCCCGAGACGTGCAGCTCCGGTCCTGCAGAAATGCCTGAAACTGTTTCAGACTAAGGTGAGACTTTTCCGTAGCAAACTCTACTCCTCCTCCTTTTACGAGTTTCCATGGAAAAGGGCGGGAGGGACGAGGGGTGGGTAGCGGGGAGTTTCTCCTGCTCCCATTTCGCCGGGGTGTCACATTTGACACGGACTTTTGAAAGTGCTGCCGCCGGGAAGTGGTTGCGCCTTTCTCTCACGTCCGAGCCCGCACAGGCTCGCTCTCCCGGCAGCATTTCCCGGCTGTCCTCCCCCTGTCGCAGAGGTGGAAATCCGGAGATAGTCCCTTCCCCCGGCCGTGGCAGAAGCGCAGGCAGAGCAGGGCTGCCTCGGAGCGCAGCCCCTTCCCGAGCAGCCGACCTGCACGCCCCTTTACTTCGCGGGTGCGGACCGTCTGCGCCGCCCCAGGTGCGCGGGGAGAGTGTGGGAGGAGGCTGGTGCAGCGCTGGCGGGGGAGCGGTGAAACTACGGGTAGGGCACAGTTTGCTATCGAGCCGGGGCGGAGGGGATTTTGGGGGGGGGGAGGGGGCGGCTACTGCTGCTATCAGGGCTGAGCTGCTCCCAAAAACGGGGGAGAAAGGCGGGACAAGGTGTACTGCCCGTCCGGAGTCGTTCCGTCTGCCCCAACCCTCCTACGAATGAAGGGTTAGTGTTGCTATAGATAGGCACTCTCAGCAGTTCATACCATTAAAACTGGAAAGGTCGGTTAAGACAGAGCTAATAACAGCATATTAGAGAGTCTAGCATCGAGTCACTTCAGTGTCTCTGAAGCACCCATCTGTTGTACTTCCTTACGTTTTCGGCATCCAGGTTGTGTCCACGTTACTCCCAACTCAATCTCGTTCCAAAGTTGAAAGCCAGGAAATGTGTAGCTGCCACTATAGCCTTCAGTAAGGAATAACTGTTCTCTGTCCCAGCTGTTGAATTTGCTGTGTGACACAAGGCCCGCAAAGAGTATCACGCACCAGATCGTGGTTGCACTCTATGATCTTAAAGGTCCTTTCCAACCAACATGATTCTGTGATTCTGTGCCTGAGAGACTTGTGGCCTTTTGCTTTCTCCTCTTCCTCAGGGTAATTTATTTGACCAACCACTCCAGCCATTTGGAACTGACTCCAAGGAAGTTAGAAGACACCTTTCCCTGTCAAACCATCAGTGTTTGGGCTGATGGCTACTTTTGCTTGTACAATGTCGTCATAGTTTGGTTGACTGTGTTTTGCTAAAGAAGCCAGTTTGAGCCAATCAGAAATCAAGTTTCTATTACATATGACCACAAATGAGGGAGTTTATCTTACAGTGTTATTAATTATGTGCTTATTTCACATGTTGGACACCCCTAACCTGGTTTTGTTATTCTGCTTGGTCTTGTTTCATACATGGACACCTTTAAAAAGCTATTTTTTTTTTCTGTGCCCAAGCACCTCAACCCCCAAAAAGAAGTAACCTCTAACATGCACACATGTGTCAATACCAACACTAACTGTGCTGATTGTTTCACAGGCCCAGAAGAGGAATGCACAACGTGCGGTCCTTTACACGCAAGGAGATTAAGAGTCTCTCCAGTGGGAGATTAACTCTCTGAGCAAGGTAGGCACTGACGTCACCTGCAGCCTCCAGCCAGCAATCTGCCCCGACCTCAACATCAGCAGCGCTAGCAGAGCAGCACCAACCCCCTCCCAGCCTTGAGGACAGCTGGCCTTGCAGAGCCCCAAGACAGGACACTAACTCAGAAACACTAGATGGGAATCATGCAGAAATCTGGGCACAGAAGTGCTGCAATAGTAATAGTGTGTATAGGTCAGAGTGAAAGCTGTTTTCTGCTTGTAATCCAGAGCAGCTACACACTAGAATTATTGTTTAAAATAAACGTTGTAGCTCTGCAGAAACTGTTCTACATCAGTTAAGTATTAATATTCCCATCAGTCACATTAGTAAAAACATCTCATTGTATTAAGAGAAATTATTTTGCTAGTAACCAAGTTGACTTTTTTTTTAAATAAATATTTTTCCTACGTAACCTGTTAAATAGTCAACCTATCTTCTTTCATGATACAAGATTTCAAAATATTTTAAGTACAAACTATTTTTTTCTCTTATCACACATTCATGTCTACCATTCCAAAAACCTCACAACTCTGATAATCCATCTGACAACACAGTCAATCAAAAATCCATCCTACAGCCGTTTCCAAAGAAACGAACACATAGCCAGGAAGGCAGAACACTTAAGCTGGAAGGAAACCAACCGAAGGAACACAACAACAACAACAGCAACAGCAAAAACACTAAGCATTTTCCCTTTTCCTTTAAATTTCCTGGTTTGGAAGTATATTACAGGGACACAAATAATGGTGGATGCAGTTATATTAAAAGTAGTCATGGTATTTTTATAGTTTTTTTTATCAAGGAAGCTGGAGGCTTTTCTGCTCTTCCCACACACATGCACACACACACAAAAGAACTTTAAAAAAAGGACAAGTATGTAAGAAAAACAGACACAATTACAGAACTAAAAAAACACATCTGAAACATCGTTGTTCACACCTCCTCCTCATTCTTTGGCTATCTGTCTCCTCCTTAGGCCTCCATCTCGTGTGGAGTTTTAGGTGGGTGGACACAATGGGCTTATTCACAAACATCAAGCTCAGCACATGCCTAAGGCTTTGAAGGCTGAAGACCAGGCCTGGTCAGCTCCTTGCGTCTGGGACTCATGGGATTTTTTCAGGAGGCTAACACAGTGAACTTCAGCAGGAGCTGGTTACCTTCTGCTTTTATCTCCTAATAACCCCTTTCCTTGTCTCTGAGGTACCTAGAGCATTTCCGAAACAGCTGAGACTATGCTTAAGTAGTTCCCAATTCACCAAATTGTTATTCTGTAGGGAAATACTGACACTGACAGTGTTATGGCAGACTGTCTGCAGTAAAAAGCAGGCATGTACGCAATCATAAATATATATTGAGTAAGCTATATAAACTAAAATTAAACTTTTGAAGTTAAAAATCAAGCATTCATTATATTAACAACAGTGACCTCACCTGTGAAACCTTATTTTTCCATCCTCTTCCACATCTACTCATGTATTACATAAGTTGTTCACTGCATGTTCACACATAATTTTTTTTTCCACACATCTCTGTGCTTAATTAATAAGAAGTCCTTCAATGCTATGTTTTCTGGTTTATTTCTGAAAGCATGCCCCATGCTTTATTCATTACACACTTACTCAGATCCTACTCTGCATACAGAGTTACTAATTTCCTCATGGGCTTTTCATGGAGCTTGTTGGTACAGCATTCATGTGCTTCAAAAATATTAATTAGTTTAGTTTCATAATACATCCCTCAGATGAGGGGATATTGCGGCGGGATATGAATATTACACATGGGGAAGCAGTTATAGATTGCTTGGTTAGATATCATGTAGACCTGTCAGGACTTGGCACTATAGAAAACCTTATTTCTGTAAGTCCTGGTTCCCACTTGTTTCAGTTGCAGTAATTTTACTCATCAAGTATTCAAAACCACTTCTTATCAAACTCTGGAATTTTCAGACATCTAAAAATGAGAAGCAGATAATTAGCAAGAAGTGCAATTTAAAAGCCTTGAACCAACTTTATCAAGGAGCTCTTGGGCATGGGCAAGGGCAAAGACTCAAATTTCAAGCCATTCTGCTCTTTGAATCCTTTAGACACTACTTCTCTCCCCATAATTCCTTTTCCTCAATACTTCCTTCAGTTTCTCAAATGTGACCAGAATCCTGCCAGCAACTGCCCCATCATTAATGACACCCACATAATTCATTCACCGCTTTGAATCTTCTGCTCCTCCACACAGTACCTGTTAGCACAAGCAGGCAGTCCCATGTTTGACACAGCATTTGAAAAGATGTGTCTCTTCAGCACTGGATATCACAGTTATTACTGACAGAAGAAGGACAGTGAATCTTGGGATCCCTTCCAAACTCTGGGAGAGGGCCTTTTTTAATGGCACACTCCCATCTGCTTGCTTCCCATATCCATGTTTTTTGCCTTATCTCAGCTCATTATTTCTAACATGTCTTCATTCTCTCTTCACTCTTGGCTGTTCATCCCAATTTTGTTTTTCTTATCTAGTTAATGCTGATGTTTGATTTTCAACCAAGTTCCAGCTGTCCCAGTTGCATTTTTCTTTAATCTTATTCTGGGACTCCTCAGATTCACCTTCAGCTGTGCAGGGTTTTTTTTACTGTTGTTTTATTTTTACTCCCATTATCTAGCAAATCATTTTTATATACCTTCTCACCTGATTTAACTTCCAGTTACATCAACACGCACCTTCCTTGCCTGTTCTTTACTGCAGGTGTGCACCACAAACCAGGTCTTGCTCTTTGACCTTATTTCCCAGTTAGAGAGTTATCCTAGCTCCAGTCCCTACTTTTCAGGCAGTATTGTTTGTCTGCAACCCTCCATCTACCTGTTTTCTTTCACTCTTACTTCTCAGGCCCAGTTTTCATATATAAACAACTTCATTGTCCCAAATAAAGTCCACTATTCCCACTGCTGATTTCTCTTAATCACATGCCGCATTCAATTTTTCAGTCTGCAGGTTTTGTTTTTCAATACCTGGCTAATTTAAGCTATCATTCTAAAAAGAAGGTTGAAGAACAAGAAACTAAAATTAAAAACCAGCTTGCAAGCACATACCTAGCATAGAAAATGTCATACAAAATCCTTACAATTTGACAAAGATATATAAGCAACGTAAACAATATATATCAGCAGCCAGTGCCAGGGAATTTTAATATTAGATACTCAAAGATACAGTTTATAACATCATGTGTGTTACACTGTCCCCATTTTTAATGCTCTAAGAAGTGCAGAAGAGCACAAAATTACCTTGAGAACATACACTGATGTTAAAACAAATAATCAAGCAACAACAAAACCAGTGGTGCGCTACTTAAATTAGAAACCGTTCTGTGTTTGCTCAGTATCCCAGATCCTCATCAAGCAATAAATCAATTTGCTGTAGCTGTGGACAGCTATTTAAACACAGCACCAGAAGAGCTTAATTGTTAAAGCAATGTTCAAAGTTAGAAGGTATAGGAGGTTAGTACAGGAGGTCATATTAAATATTCACTTGTCTGAAGCCAGCTGCATTCCAAGTACAAGGAGGCATCCTGCTCTCTGCTTAATTAAAAAACAAAGTCTATGAGCTCTGGGCTTAGCAGAGCTTAGCTTGCAGTTCTTTAGAAGACAGAGACTGCCAGATGAAAAACTGACATTGAAATGTTTGCCAACTTGATTTTGTTTGATTTACCTTATTGTCTAGCATGCAAAAACCAGCTAAAAGCTGTTTTGAAGTTCAAATTTTTTTTTTTCAAGTTAGCTAAGCACTCAGGATTAAATTCTCAACTTTGTAAGAGGCTGCTCCTTGTCAAAATCGACAGCAAACTTGCATAGGAGCTGAACAGCATCACGCATCAGTCATAATTCTAGACATTGGTAGCTGGTGAGTATAATTTCTTTGGCAATTCTATGATAATGCAAGTATAATAAACTATAACAATGTTATTACTACTAGATCTGTTCACCCTTCATCTGTGAACAAATGTTGCTGTTAGACTGAGAAGTGACACGTTATTAGACTCACTAGATGTACAAGGTTAATCTTACCCTCCGGTATTCAGCCTACTGTCACATAGCTGGGAGTCAGCAGCTGATTTTTGACAGAATAAAGCCTCTAATGGAACTGATCTTGAGTGACTGCTGAGCATTTTGGTCTTCTATTCATTCCTAGAAGATGAAGCAGCTCAGCACCTTGCAGAACAGGTTTCACTGTTTTAAGCCATACACTGCTCAGAGGAAAACTCTTGGTTTAGTTTACATTGTAATTTATCACATATGATAACCTCTCTGGCACTTAGTGCAGAAAACATGTACCGCCAAGACTGGAGGTAAGGAACCAAAGAAGAGGAACCCTGCCATAATTGGGTTTTCTACATAGACACAATATATTCTTCTAACTCCTGATCACTGAAAATAAATAAGGCTTATCAGCAACTCCCAGAAGGAAGAACGGCAGTTGTCTTACAGAAAGCAGCAAGAAACTATGATAGAAGCACTACCAATGACAGCAACATTGTCCTGTAGTTATTAGACTTATTTTATTTGCTTAATATCTCTACATGAGAGAGACCTTTTGTCTTTCAATGTTGTCTAACAGAAATTTTATTAATACAGGTAGGATCAGACCCACAGAATTCTACAGTTCAGCTATCCAAACTAATTATCATATGCCTGAGATGGCATAGCTAGTACCTTTTTCTAATCTTTAGTGGCATAAAATCCTGAATGTCTATGGCAAAACTAAATTAATTGCACTCACATTATCCAGCTCTCCAAAATTACTTGTATTGTGCTTGTTTTAAATTCTTCTTTGCTGTAATAGAATAATTTCCTAGATTATGCAGTATAAGCTTCTTTTAAAAGATTACACTGATGCACCATGCAGCAGTAATTAATAACCTCTGTCTGGAAGATTCAGTGATTATATATTGTATTTTAAAGACAGATGCTCTTTCACTCACCAAGGTGACAGTTTTGTGCAAACAGCAATTATTATTTGCTGTAGATAATACATTATTTTACAGTAGTTACACATATATAGAGAATATCCATATGCATTACAATTTGAGCTCAACTTGCAGCCATTGCACCAGAGTTTTCCTTCAGCACTGTTAGAGCACTAAGCCCTTGCAATTAATTGTTTGCCCCCTCCACTCAAAGCTATATAGCTACTAGAGATGTTACAGACAAGTGACTAGAGAGAGTTACTGGCAATTGTGCACACACGTATGTGTACACACACACAATATAAAAGACCCAAAATAAGGCCTGAGATCAGAGCACTTCCAAAATTAAAACAGAATATAAAACCACTATTTACATAAAATTTCCATCCTTTCAAGAAAAGGGTGAAAAAGGTTCCAGGCACCACCTATGCACAGTTCTGTGTTGCATACAATACAGAGTCCAATCTCACTGGAAAAGCAGTATAGATTTACTTTCTGCATATGCTGCAGATCTGAAGAGGCAGATTTACTAAACATGCTCCAGGCTTTGGTTTCCCATGTGCTGGCACGACTTTTCAGATTTTCAGATCAGGCACCAAAGACTTATTTTATAAGTTCAGGCTTAAAACATGTTAACAGCTCAATCTTCAAGTTTGGAGCTTAAGAATCAAGGTGTGTGTTTTTACTTGTGTTTATTAGTGTGTAAAAACGCTACAATAGCTATTTTTTTTTTTAAGGTATGTGTGTGCATGTACATTTTATTTGTTTAAAAAATCGCATTTTAACATATAAAAATGGCACTTAATTCTTAACAACTAAAAAACCCTTAACTCAGCCTACCATAAGCCAGCTTGTATCTGTGTGCATTCTCTTTTTCAGCAAGTGCCATTAATTGCCAGTAGCCATTTGCAGGACAGGTAGTGGAGATAAATGCAACAACGGAATATTGAAACCCTTGTACTAGAAAAATCTGTAACATAACCCTAGAAAAATCTGTAACATAACCCTCATATTTGGCACAAAATGCTAGCAGTGAAAACAGTAAGAAATCTTCCTGGTTTTAAGAGTTAACTGTACTCCTGTGATAGCTCAGGACTTCATAGAATCATAGAATCCTAGGGGTTGGAAGGGACCTCGAAAGATCATCTAGTCCAACCCCCCCTGCCAGAGCAGGGTCACCTAGAGTACATCACATAGGAACGCATCCAGGTGGGTTTTGAATGTCTCCAGTGAAGGAGACTCCACAACCTCCCTGGGCAGCCTGTTCCAGTGCTCTGTCACTCTTACAGTAAAAAATTTTTTTCGGATATTCACCTTGAACCTCCTATGCTCCAATTTCCACCCATTACCCCTTGTCCTATCACTGGTCATCACTGAGAAGAGCCTAACTCCATCTCCCTGACACTCACCCCTTACATATTTGTAAACATTGATGAGGTCACCCCTCAGCCTCCTCTTCTCCAAGCTAAAGAGACCCAGCTCCCTCAACCTTTCCTCATAAGGGAGATGTTCCACTCCCTTAATCATCTTAGTAGCTCTGCGCTGGACTCTTTCAAGCAGTTGCCTGTCCTTCTTGAACTGAGGGGCCCAGAACTGGACACAATACTCCAGATGCGACCTCACCAATGCAGAATAGAGGGGGAGGAGAACCTCTCTTGACCTACTAACCACACCCTTTCTAATGCACCCCAGGATGCCATTGGCCTTCTTGGCCACAAGGGCACATTGCTGGCTCATGGTCATCGTCCTGTCTACCAGGACCCCCAGGTCTCTTTCACCTACACTACTCTCCAGCAGGTCAGCCCCCAACCTATACTGGGACATCGTGTTGTTCTTCCCCAAATGCAAAACTCTACACTTCCCCTTGTTGAATTTCATCATGTTTTTCCCCGCCCAACTCTCCAGCCTGTCTAAGTCTCTCTGAATGGCAGCACAGCCTTCTGGTGTGTCAGCCACTCCTCCCAGCTTGGTGTCATCAGCAAACTTGCTGAGGGTACATTCTATACCCTCATCCAGGTCGTTGATGAAGATGTTGAACAACACCGGTCCCAGTACCGACCCCTGAGGGACTCCACTAGTCACACACCTCCAACCAGATTCTGCCCCATTGACTACAACTCTCTGACTCCTTCCCATCAACCAGTTCCTAATCCACCTCACTACCTGATCACCAAACCCATACCTGATCAACTTATCTACTTCTAAATGAATTGAACAGTTTTCAGTTTGTGAAAAGCTTCTCCTTCCTAAGCCTGTCTTCTTCCCTCCGTATGTGTACGTAAATATGCTGAAGGCCGTTACTTTTTCATTCAACTCTAGAAATCTGTGCTATTTTTATTTTCATATTTATAAGCAATTATTTCAATTTATGTCACATGCTAAGTTTTATATTCAATAAAAATTTTTATATATGCATATTTATGTCAATTCAGAACAAGGTGGCTTGATATATCTATGATTTCCTTACTTCTGTCCAAATTCCATTTACTTTAATGAACAAATCAGTTTCCCAATTGTCTCCATCAGTAAATTTGGATCTTCTGTTATCGCTTGCTATATTCCTTTCTCTGACTTCCATCCTCACTGTCACCACAGTAACAGGATATTTGTTTGTTTGCGAAATAAAGACGTAGGAACATGTTTGAGGTTCAGTTTAAAAAGCAGTGGCAAACTATTTGAGAAAGCTCTCTTCTGAAATGCAACCTATGATTCTGTTTTAGTATTAGAACTTTCACAAGGAATATTGTTGGTGGAGACCACATCTCAAATGTAGCTCTTTGGATACTGTAGACATAATGAAGTTAATCAGGTGGTTTGGCAGAGAAGTGCTGAAACACTAGTTGCAGCTCAAGGACTTCACTGTGGAAGAGGAGGCTGGTACTTAGAAACAAAGTTTATTGTTAATTCTCAACTTGATGAGCATAATATAGAAAACACTGCCCGGCCAAATATCCAGTTAATATCCAGATTAAGCTCTGCAACAAAAATAATCTCACCTGTACCAGCATTAGGCCTTTCTTACGGACTACCTGACACATGTATGTAACAACAACCAGACACCGTCCTCTTCCCAAGCTGAAGCCTGCTGCCCTGAGCACACCTGGCTCCCAGCGGGCAGCCAGCGCGGCAGGCGGCTCCTCTGCCGCAACATTCCCCCCTTTTCCCAAGGGTCACCCTCAGCCTGCGGGCCAGGGGGTCCCTGCGAGGTCTGGCACCTGCCCTGCACCGACTTGTTGGGAACCTGCGACCCCCAGTGAGATCCTGCCCGGGGCGGGACCGCCCTGCCCCTGCTCCGCCCCGCGGGTCTGCGCCCCGGGGCGCCGGGCACCCAAGGCGGCCGGGGCACGGGCAATACCCGCCTCGGGGAGCTCCGTTTCTCCCCATTGACTGACTGAAACGCTGCTATAAAAAACATAATAATGCCTCGCCCTCGGTTGCTTTGAAACAACGCGCCGATTGCGTTGCAACTGCACAAAAAGCTGCTGTTTGTGTAAACTCTCTCGGCAAGGGAGGGAGAGGTGAGAGATGGCATCCATCTTCTAGGTACTATCCAAAAAAACAGAAATAAATAAAACTGCCGGCTACAATTCAGTGAGCTTTTCTACTTAGCAGTGTACATGGAAGGCCTAAGCCTTTGCAAGTAACACCAATCGGTATGGAAACAGTGTCTGTTTGCCTGCGGGTGTCAGGAAAACATCGGGGAGAGGTTTATCTCGCAGCATTCAAAATTGCAAGCAGGCTTTTTGCTGTTGTCATCATGCTCAGAATCCACCAGAAAAATGGAGTTTAAAATAATTATTTTATTCTAAACACATACATCACTTAAAAGCTGAAAATGTAAATAGGCAGATACTGAAGAGGAAGGGGCATTTCTTAAACTGGTTCTGGTAAAGTCCACTATAAGAATACATGTGATTTTATAGACAATATATATCAAATTGCTTTAAACATTTAAGCATGGTATACACACGCGTACATTTAGGGCCACAGTTACACTGTGAAAGGGCTAAACCTGCTGTTTTCATTCCTACAATTTATTAATAAAACCCCAAACAATTCTACCTAATGCTAAAAATAAACAGGCCAGAATTTTAATATTGTGATTGTCCAGAGGAAATGAAAATGCACACTAACTAGTTCAAATAGCTCACTTTCCAATAGAAAGATCTTTACAATCTCACTGGTAAAAAGCACTGTTTTCTATCAGATTAAAAGATTCCAGGATATGAAATGTACCTGTGTTCGGAGATGCTTGTTAGTATCTTATGATATAGTCTTTTCCACAAAAAAGGGAGTAGAGGATTTTAATTCAGCCTTTTGCATAAAAATAATTACGATTTACCTTTAATCAGTAGTATTGCTTTCTGATTCATAGCTCCTGATGGTTAAAACACTCCTCTAAACTCAAACACAAGCTTTCTAGTCATTCAGTCTTCTTTTCCACTTGCTCAAAAGCTGACTTGGGTCCAAGCCATACTGAGAGCCTAAACTAAAAATTTCAAAGATCTTAAGCTGTTCAGGTCTGGTAACCTACTTAGAGCTTTCTCAGTTTCATTTGGGAGTTGAAATTCTCCCAGGTGATTGCATAAGGGGAGGCTGGATAACATGAATGTTGGACAAGCCTCCAATTACCATCTCTGATTTTTCCAAAGCTGCTTTTAAGTGACTTAGTGCCTCCTATCCCTCAGTCACTTTACTAAATCACCATTTTTAGCAAAGTACTGTCAATCCTATAAATTGCCTCTGAGAAAATTACTAGTGCAGAGAATTGATTTTTCCTGTATATTTAATGTATCTGTCTTCTGCTTTGAAGGAAAGGAGTTGACCTTTCTGCACCAGTGTGGTGGATATCACAGTTTGCATCACTCATATTACATTGGTAAACTAATAGTCAATAAACCAGCTATGTCTCTTCTATATAATCCCTCCTCAAGATGTTAGACTAATTTTTCTTTAACTTTACTCCATATATGGGCAATCTTTATTACACAAGTTTTTTATAGGTTTGTTTGGCTGAGCACAGAAGCTGCAAGCCCCAGTAATACTAATATAATCCTGTTGTGTCACAGTGAGGGTGAGAAGGGGAAACAACCCATCAGATGCAGTAAAACCTGGTTTTGTGCAGCAATGTATGGCGTAAGTTGATGGCTTGGCTCATTGCTATTGGGTCCTCCTCAGCTGTATGAATCAATTAATTAGAATTTTATGCAATTGGAAGAGTCCATTACTGAAAGTATCTTAGAGAATTTTTAAAGCATATGGTTTGTGTTCAAAGTTTTATCTGATTTACCAAGGATTGATCCAAGCAGAAGGTAGATTTCTTGTTCATAACAGTTGTAAGAGCTTGCTTTAAAAAGTTTGCTCTTTTATCAAATAATTCTGGAAATTCTTACAGAAAATGCAAATGCTAAGCTGATATTTACATACATTCTCTGTAGGTGTCAGCATTGCTTTATATTGCTGTAGGGAACTGTATTTTTTTCTTCTCAAAGAAAGAAGCACACTCTTCTTCCAAATCAAAGAATTTTTCTGCTGTCAGTTTGTCTTGTATTGTCCATTTCAGACTAAGATTTAATACTATATTTTGTAGGTGCAACTAAAGTAAATGTACACAAAAAGCCTACATTGTTTTCCTAGCACCTGTTTTCAGTTTTAAAATCTTCTTATTCCATTCCAGTTATTTTCTATATAAATAACACCCTTGCTGGTGTAAACACAATGTTCATGTAACATTCACAAGTATTTCTCAAATGTTGCAAGGAGCAGCAACTCAGTGATACTAAGTAAAATGTGAATCTGCTGTTATTTACACAGACAGTAGAGGAATACTGGACCAGAATAAGTTCTTACAAGGTTCTAGGTGGAATCCTCAAAGAGCCACCAGGTGACAAATATACACGTTATTTTGTATACTAAGTTTAAGCCACTGAGATCTGTTGATAATGTTACTGAGATGAATTATCTATGCAGAAGGCAACTGTACTATCATACTAGAAGTTCATGACCTTGGGAACCAAAGTAATAACATGAAAATAAATTGTACCCAATGCAAAGTCACAAGTAAAGGGTAACAACAAGAGGTATTTCTGGGATCTCAGGCATAAAGGGTGATAGAATAAAGATGGATTTAATAGTCAAACACAATTATTATCAACCTTGTATACACATGAAAGAGAAAATCCAATAATCTGAGGCTAGATATTTCCAGTAAGTAAAAAAAAAAAAAAAAGAGCAACATTGATGACATGATTGCAAGCTCAAGTATATACGAAGATTATTTGAAATTGTGCGTAAAATGCTGACCATTTTTCTGATCAAAATGAAGGGAGAGCCTGTCTTCCAGGAGAGTATTAAAGAGCATTTCAAAATCAGGTCTAGGCATAGGTTAGCTTCCCATAAAAGTAATGGGAGCCAAATTAACTATGTCACAAAAAAATAAAATGCTACTTAAATCCATTGGTTGTGGGCAGTTTTAGTTGGTATATTTTAAAGTGAAATGGAACAGATGAGGGATTTTTTTGGAGTAGTAGCCCCACAATCTCTTTAGAGTAAAATTGTCCTTCTTCACTACAAGTGACAAGGACCTTGACTAAAGAGACTTCTCAGGGTTGATTGGCTCACAACCAATATTTTCAAGTTATTGCATTTCAATTTAGATTTGGAATTTTTATTAGGTATTTACTTAGGTCCAAATTTCAATGGCATATTTACCTAACACACGTTAGAAAAGATTTCTTCTGAAGATTTGTTTACATACACATTTTTCTTGTCTCTCGCTCCCTCCCACCATGTCTCTAATAAACTTGTCTATAAAACAGAAGAGCTGCACTGACTTATTTTTAGGTCATCTCAACAGTACTTAGAGGCTCCTATTAATGGCACAGTAGAACGCTGAGTTTTCTATAACTCTGTGGCTGCAGAATCTTGTCTCTATCATAGATTTGCCCTTGAGCTGCAGAATAAACAAATAGAATATTTATAGCTAGCCCTACTCATACAAAGAGATTTGATAATTCAAAAAGAAAGCAATGAATTGCACAGTATATCCCCAGGCTTGCTACTAATATTAGTGTTAAGGAAAAGCTGATGTCACCTGATACACCACAATCTCTGCTTTTGTATATCTCTGAGTAACAGTGGGCTAAAAAGATTAAGTATTATTTTTGCATTCATTTATTTGAACACAGTTCTGTTGTGATGACAGATTTAGAAATACTGCTCTCCACCTGAATTACATCAGACTGCTATAGTTGACACAGGATATTAGGAAAAAATCAAAGTAGCACTTTTCAGAGTCTATTCAAAGAGAGATTTGAGGAAACATCTCTGGCCATTTGAAATGGCCCATAGTTATTACTCTTACTAAGTAAGAGAAGCTGGAAATGAGGTAGACAAGCCTTAAATTATACTTTTTTTCACATTGTAAATCAATTCTAGTGTAAGATTCAGTAGATTATTGGAAGAGTTGGAAGTTGCTTTTACTATAAGGCATAAACTCTACAGACTAAGCTCTACAACTTAACTGGCCTTCTCAAAGTCATTCTCTACTTGCTAGACCAAATACCCTTGCTTTGGATGAGTCTGATTTAAGGTACATCTTACAATGTGGCACACAGCAGGGCTTTGCTTTTGTGAAAGCACCCCTGGCTGGAAGCCTCACTTACTCAGCTGGATTTGCTCCTCTGTGGCTCAGGGTACTTGTGCTGCAGTGGCACTGAAATTCCCCTTCCCATTTGTGCTGAGTACACACACTTTCATGCTCACAATCACAGCCACATCCGGACCCTCCTCAACCCCGGAATATTCTCATAAGGCTCAGTTTTTATTATCCTGGTCTAGGGTTGATTGCTGTGAATAAAAACTCAAGTAAAAACATCCTATACGAGTTCATTATTTTGCCTAACTTTTATGATGAATAATTACTTAAAAAGCAAGATAACCTTTTATGACTCTAAAAATTTTATTATAATTCAGCAGAACTGTCAGTGTAATCTCCCTGTGTTACTTCTCCCTTTACTGTTTGCTGTAAGAAACACCAAGTCCAAATTCTCACTGAAAAAAAAATAAAAATACATATTTTGGTTTTCAAATGCTTAAAAAAACCTGCTAAAATGCAGAATAATGACAGATTGGAGATGCGCTCACATGCAAAGAAATATTTTTAGACCTCTAATGTATTTCAATTACATTTTGTCATGTAATAGGTAAAGAGAAAATGGGAGTATTTGCTAAGTGATCAGCCACTTAGAAGTGTAAAATTTTTGTTGTTTTCCCCACTGTAAAACATCACAGTGACTTAGTTCAAAGCTTGAGGACTAGAAATCACCAGTATCTTGGAAAGTTGAGAACTGGCTTGTGAACTATGGCATAGAGACCCCATATTACTGAAAGTGATAGAGTTTGAAGGTGTCAGAGATAAGAAATTTTTTTTTTTGGTCTTATGATACTATGATTTAGAGAAAAAGTGTTCATTTTAGCAATAATTCATCTGAACAGTGGCACTTGCAGTCCAGCTGCCGAGTACAGTGTGGATCTTACTCTTCATTGATTAGGCCCTTCTGAAGTAAAACCTAGTTACACAGGAACACAAGCCAAGTGGACTATTACTTTGTTCTAGAATAAGGAAAAATTAATTCTGGCCATGTCACTATGGTATTGTCTAAATTGATGCTGAGTGTCAAAGATAAACACAAACTGTCATCATAAATTAGGAAACGTAGGGAGTTTGCATTACTATTTCCTATCCCTATTTACCAAAGACAAATTAACTATTAGTCACTTTTTCTAGCTTTCCATTTAAGAGTTAACTAAATGTTAAACGTGTGTATACAGTGCATGCAGGTAACTTATTAATACACCAAATAGTTATAATAAGAGTGCAGAATATGAAGTATTAAAAGCGCAAGCCATGTTTCTACAACCCCCTTGCAAAACAGCTTGTAATTATGATTGCACACTACATCTTCCTCAAAGTGCAATAATGAACAGTGCTCACTGAATTCAACAGTGGTTTGATATTGGTAGCACAAACTGTGGACCCATACCCTCAGATTTCTAGGAAAATTAGGTGCTTACAGTTAATAGATACTTGAGAGAAGTTTTTTTGTTTGTTTGTTTGTTTGGGTTTTTTTGTGTTGTGGGTTTTTTTGTTGTTTTTTTTTTTTTTTTTGCTTTGGAATTGTTTTGGGTTTAGTTGGGTTTTTTTCCCTCCCCTAAACAGTACCTCACCGGATCTTTTTGACAAAGACAGTGACAGTAACTCATTCTCCAGGACAATACATAGTTTCCTCAGCTGCAAGACCATCCTTTCTTTTCTTGACATCCCAGCTCATTCAAAACACATATGCCAACTTCCTCAACAACTGAGATGAGTCTTGCAAACAACAGACTCTTTCACTGTGTTGTGCTGATTCATTCCAAGCACTGTTAATTCTACACACTGAATGAGACAGGGTCCTGTGGGAAAGCAGAGAATGAGATCATGTAATTAAAGACTATCTCATAATGTACATGGTGACTGAACTATAATGGCCTCAACAGTCTTAATTCTATTTCTTAACTCTTGAGTGATTAAGACTACAAGTTATTTTAATATTGTTTTCTCAATATAACGATCAACAATTCCAAATAAAACCACTGAAAAAGAACCTAAAACCCAAGCCAAAATCACAGCCACATGGAAATATATCAACTACTACTACATGGTATGCAAGGAGAATTACCAGTAGAGCCAAGAGGAGGGGTAAACAACAACACTGCTATTTTTATTGAACATTTTTCTATTCTCAATTTGCCTGTCCATTAATGTTTAAATGTTTCCCAAAGATGTTTCAATTTTAATGAAGTTCTGCCAGATTAAACTATTTTCAAATCCTGTCTTGTGATTCCCTCCAGCTCACATACTTCCTCACTCCAGAAGGTTGCTGATGAGTCTACCCATAGTCTATCTCCAGGCCAAAACCTGCCCGACAAACAGAGATCCTACTGACCCTGCTCCCAGCCTTGCCATTTCTCTGGTGAGTGCTCTGTCAAGCCAGACACATAATGGTAATTTTATTCTGTGGAAAATTTAGCCTTTTGCAAGGGTTCTAAGTTAGATATGCTAAACTTCTAAATCTCTCATAAAATGAATAGCAAGCTGCCCTCCCCCAGTGCAAGTCTCTGGTACACGTACAACTTGCTTTCAAGCTGAAAGCCTGAACCGGGCACCAGGTATTTGTCATTCTTAGAGTCTTCCCAAGAGCTGGATATTCCACGAGTTCTGACAGCCATCCCACAGCAAGAGAGATTGTTTTGATAAAACACCCTCCTCCTCCGTGAAATTCTAGACATTGAAAGCACTTGGTTTTGAAGCACCAGAGAAACAGATTTGAGATTGCCATTCCTCATGTTTTCTGCCTCAGCATGCCAGGCTTCTTCCATTATGTGCTGTCAGGGGGCAGCATAGGCAGGGCTGTTCTGCAAGGTGGGAGAAAACCAAGAGCCCAGGGCAACCTCAGCAAAAGCCATACCCAAACTGGCCAGGGCACAGTCCCCACAACACAGGAGCACCATGAATCATCATGAATCAGAAGGGTGCACTCAAGAGATAGTACTAAAAATGTTACCTGTAATGCAAGTCCAAGGTCCAGCAAGTGAGGCTGGGATAGACAGATGGATCCAGCACAGCTCAAGAAGAGCCTGAATTCTCAGGTCTGAACTCAAATGGAACCCCATGGCCAATGGGCAGAGGGTGTGTGGGCAGGTGGTCACAGGTGAGGCTACTTAGGGACATTAATGCCTATAAGTGCACTCAGGGCATTGCAAGTGTGAACATTAGTATTGTGGTTACAGTTGAGAAAAACAGAGGCTACAGGGCCTCAGCACATCCAGCAGTTTGTAACCTCCAGAGGAGGGTGTGAGCTTCTATGAATAATTCCCATTTGTTCTTTTTTTTCCTTTATTCATTTGGGGCTTTGTGGTTAATATTACTTATTTAAAGGATTTACTCTTCCTCTCTTTCTTTAGCTGTATTTTGACTTATATTGGCTTCATTTGTTTGAAGCCATATCCTTCCTTTCTCTGTTCTTTTTGTTTGTCTCCTTTGTTCATATTTTATGTTTGTTGAAATGTAAACTTCTGGGGGCTGTAATGTTGAACAAGTTCCTCAACTCTAGTTGAACTCATTAATGTTGGGAACAAGAGTCATCAGAGAATAGAGGATGTAAAAACTTTTGTTTCTCACTCCTGGAGGTTTTTCCATCATATCTGCTTGGAATTCCGCTTCCAAGAACTATTTCTAAATCACATCCTTTAATCCTTTGGGAGCCGCTGAACTGGGAGGACCCAGAGAGCACTCAAGACCCCTCTTTTACTTAGGCATTGAGCTCTGTGTTGTACCTTATAGACATGCCACAGGATTTCAATAATTGGTCTTGCTTTAAATGTCTCTGATGCTGTCTGTGAAGATCATACACAGTTGCAGTGCTTTATTAAGTGAAAAAAAGTTCCAGAAATACTAAAAATAACACCTTGTTGGAATGTCAATATATAAGTTGTATAAATGCAAGCAATTACTGTAACTTGAAGCAGTCACAACTGAAGGCTTCAGGGAATAAATGTTTGTTGCTGTTTTGAATCTCAAAAGGATCTTCTTTTACCCAGAGCCTCAGAATACCTTGCAAGACTTATTTAACTCATCCCATTCTTGTGAAGCAAGGTAGGAAGACTTTCATCAGCTTCTACACAGTTATATCTAGGGTGAAGCACAGGTGGGGACTAGCACAGCAACACAACAAAGCAACGTGGCACAGATCGTGAAAAAAGGTGCCATAATCAGTTGAATCTTGGGGCATGGTAGGGTGCTGTTTCATGAGTTTTGCCGGAATATTTTTTCTTAGAGGATGCCATACAAGCTTTCACATCAGAAAACATGATCATGCCTTGGATCTCATCTGAAACAAAAGGCAGTAGGTCATATTCACAGTTGTGATTTGCCTCATTAACTTAAGAACCATAAATGTTTGTAAAACAGTCAGAAAACTCTCAGTGTGAAAAAACCTCACTGGGCTTCTGGATGCCGTGCAACACTGGACTTCAGATGCATTGAACATTCAGAGCAGTACAGGTATGCTGAGAGTATCAAATACAGTTAAAACACAAACTTCCTATGTTTCCCTGCTATAACAAGCGATTGCATCCAGCAACACAGTTGCTATACATCATCATCATGGGGTAATGGTTGGACAGCACTGGGGTACTCGCTGTTGACTGCACCCACAATGTTACTTGCTGTTCTCTCTCAGGTGGGCACAGTCAGACGTGGACTAGACCCGTGAACTAGCTCCATTCATACTCTGATCTAGCATGACACAAGATTTTTTTTGTCCCCAACTTGTTTAGTGATTCAGAAGCTGAACCTCTCAACCTCTCTATGAAGCACGTGCAAGCAGGATTTACAAGCTTAGACATGGTCCCCTGCTAACATGGTCTAAATGCTTTTCAGACCACAGAGTGAACAAAGGGGGGGTCATAACTTACGTGTCTGTTCTTGGACAGCTATCCAAATACTAG
Source organism: Apus apus (assembly GCF_020740795.1). Classification (NCBI taxonomy): domain Eukaryota; kingdom Metazoa; phylum Chordata; class Aves; order Apodiformes; family Apodidae; genus Apus; species Apus apus. The sequence goes on along the minus strand of NC_067285.1, from coordinate 74,903,415 downwards.
AAAATCCAACCTTAATTAAGTTGTTAAAATAAGCTGTTAAAGATGCAAGACTTGACTGCTTACTTAAAATAAGTTATACTGGTTGGATAAGTATGCTTATCATAGCAGTTTTACATCACTTCATTACTCCAGTGGACAGCTTTCAAAATGGTAACATATTTTTATATATTTTTGCTAAAAACCAGGATACACAGCAAAGTACTCTGGGCTTTCCAAGTGAGAAGACAACCAGAACTCATAAACATGCATTTAGTAATTAATTCAGTCAGTGACAAATTGTACCCTCTATATGGACTTTTCAAAAACATTCAGCATGTGGGGTGATTTCATTAATATGGTGCAGCAGATAGGGAGCAAGATCTCTTTTCAAGAAAAGATTTGGCCTAGGGCAAGAAGAATTATCACCATTGTCGCCACTGGTTTTGCTAAAATATTTTTCTGATGTTACAAGATAGGACTAAAATCTCTAAAGAACAGATGTTTTCCTGGTCCTCTTTCTGGTGCAGAGGCTGCTCTTGAAGTAATTGAACTGTAATTCTTATTAGAAAGTGTCCTCACAAATGCAAATGAAATACAATACTGAAACAGTTCAAAAATTTAGTTATGCATAAACCACATAAGATATTTAAATGATTAATGAATCAGAATAAATTGTGGTGGGGTTTTGTTTGGAAGAAAATAAGTGTCCTTATTGCCAGCAGGTCCAGAGGAAAGCCACGGAAATGATCAGAGGGCTGGAACACCTTGCCCGTGAAGAAAAGCTGAGAGAGAAAAGAATGCTCCAGGGAGACCTTTTTGTGGCCTTTCAGTATATAAAGGGGGATTATACAGATGGAGAAAGATCTTTTACCAGGGCCTGTGGTGGCAAGAAAAGGGATAACATTTCTAAAATGAAAGGGGATAGATTTAGACTGGACCTAAGACAGACTTAGTTTTAATGATGAGGGTGGTGAGGCCCTGGAACACATTGCCCAGAGAAGTTATGGGTGTCTCTTAATTGGAAGTGTTTAATGCCAGATTGGATGACTCATTGAGGTACCTGGTCTAGTGTCCCTGTCCATACAGGGGTTGGAACAAGATGATCTCTATGGACCTTCCAACCCACTCAAACCATACTGAGATTCTATGTTTTTATTCTCTTGACCCATCTTAGAGTCATAGACCTTGGCCTTTTTGAACTTCATGCAGTTTGCACCTTTCAATCCTGTCAAAGTCCCTCTGGATGGCCTGCCTTCACTCCAGTGTGTTGACTGCACCTAATAGCTTGGTGTCATTGGCAAAAGTGCTGAGGGTGCATGCAATCCCACTGTCCATGTTATCAACAAAGATGTTGAACACTGCTGGTCCCAATATTGACCCCTCAGGAATGCCACTCATCACTATTTCCACTTGGACATTGAGCTGTTGACAATGAAGCTTTGAGTGCAACTGTCCAGCCAAGTCCATCCAGCAGGTCTAGGGAGGTTCTCCTCCCCCTCTACTCTGCCCTGGTGAGACCATACCTGGAATTGTGTATCCAGTTTTGGGATTCCCAATTCAAGACAGGAATCTACTGGAGACAGTCCGACAGAGAGCTACAAGGATGATTAAGGGACTTGAACATTTCTCCTATGACAAAAGGCTGAGAGACCTGGGGCTGTTTAGTCTTGAGAAGAGAAGGCTGAGAGGGGATCTTATTAATTTCTAGAAATATCTGAGGGGTGGGTGTCAAGAGGAAGGGGTCAGTCTCTTTTCAGTGGTGCCTAGTAACAGGACAAGGAACAATGGGTAAAAGCGAGGACATAGGAAGCTCTACCTCAACATGAGAAGAAACTTTTTTACTGTGAGAGTGACAGAGCACTGGAACAGGCTGCCCAGAGAGGTTGTGGAGTGTCCTTCTCTGGAAACTTTTAAATCCCACCTGGATGCATTCCTGTATGGCCTGCCCTAGGTGGTCCTGCTCTAGCAGGGGAGTTGATTTCTGGAGGTACCTTCCCACCCCTAACATTCTATGATTCTGTGATTGTGCTTTGAGTGGTACATCCATCAAGTCCATGTCTGTCCAATTTAGAGACAAGGATGATATACTGGACACTGCTGTCCAATGCTTTCCATCTTGAAACATAACAGATTTTGTATTATGATCATTCTTGCTTATATATATTTTGACAATTATAAAAACATTAATTTGTCATTTCAACTCAATCTTATTCATTTGAGTTAGTTAAACAATTTTCTTTACAAATATGATTGTTGTAGTATTCTAAGTATCTCCAAAATATGCAAAAATTGGAAACTCCTCTCTATCCCTGAAGTAATTCAATACTTATAAAGCGGTTGTATGAAATTTTGAAGTGCATGTCTGGGATTTACATGGAACACATTTGAGTTATAGAAAGTCCCAGAAAGTACAAACTGAATAGATCAAATTCTTTTTCATGTATCAAAGTGTAGTCTGCCCAATATAAATAGCAATAAACAATTGACTTCTGGTTAAAACATAGCCATTGTTTTATGTTCAGGTACTCAGACTGAACTGCTCAGAGAGCTTCAGCTAGTCAATAAAACCCACAAGATTTAAAGAAATATTCACAGGTTTTAATGACTGTGTTTTGATGAAAAATCGATAATAGAATAATAAATAAACAGCATTATATACAATTTTCCTGGATAAAAGATGAAAAACAGAAGTGGTATCCTAGCAACTAGACATCAGAAGTTTTCCGTGCTCACCCCTTTCTTTGTCTCAAGTAATAAAAAGACAATAAAATTTCAAACTTGCAAACAAATTCTAATATAAAACCTGAAAATACAACAGCTCAACAATAACTAGTAGATTTGAGTTCATATATTCCCTGGCAGGAGTATTTGTTCAGACCATTTCCGTAATACAGCTCTGTGATTGAAAAGGCAAGATAGTGTGTTTTGTGGTCTTCTCCATTTAGGTTTTAACCATAAATATGTAAAACCTTACTGCATCAGGTTTCTTCTGGTGATTTTTATCTCATACCCAACAAATATCTTTTTCTGAACTCTTTCCTTCTACTCTAAAATGGAGACTGTCATGAGCCCTGATTGTAGTCCTCGCCTTGATCTGATCACCCCTAAAGCAATATGAACTGTCAATATTAATATATGTGAGGATACTTGAGAACACAGCTCCCTGGAGCATCTAAAAAAAAGTTCCAGAAATGGGCCACATGGCATAAATCAATAAATGACAAAGCCATTTTCTAAAGTCAGCTGGACAATAAAAATACTTTAATCTAATGTCTCCTCTCTTCCATGCTAAGTATTTCCACTTTCAAAGCACTTCCTGATCCCACCAAATGAAACACTGTCTCTAGCTTTATCATATGCTATTGATGCCTGTTTCTAGAAAACCATTAAAATCACTTTTAGTTCTGAATGTGCAACAATTGCCTTTTTTTTGCCTAGTATGAGATGCACTCATACCACTATTATTTTGGGTACTTCCTGCCTTGTTTTGATTTTGTGGCCATAAACCCTAGAACAATAAAGTGATTTGGATAAAGAGGCTGACACTAGGATGTATTTTATCTGCACAGTAATCAATAGTAGCCAGAATTCACAAGGAAAGCGTGGGTGGCAGATCATTCCCTCTCTTTGGCTGGAGCATAGGTGAAGACTTAAATGTGCCGAATGTCCTTTCCTGCAAATGGCATGCTGAAATGTGTGTGCTATTTCCAGTAAATTCAAAATTCCTTGTTGACCGAGTGCATAACACAGAATAGCACAAAGGAATGTAACTATAAATATATTTGTGCCATTGGATGAAAGGGTGCACGGACTGAGGGCAAGAGCAGGCTGAGGGAGAGAATCTGAGAAGGCAAAGGCCCAACTTTGCAAAACAAAAAAGAAAAGTATTGATGTCAGACAACATCTTTCAAGTGACTGTCAGCAGGAAGAAAGGTTCCGCTTCTAGGTAGGTTTCCAGTCCAAATATCATAGTGATTTGCCAGCAAAACCCCTTCTGTTTGGCCTTCTGTTCTACATGCTGTGACTTGGGCAGAGGTTACTCGAGGAGGCGGCTAAAGATTGCATCCAGAAACTGCTGTGGCTTTATCTGATAGCCAAAGGTTACTTGCAGCTCACATGCTTAGCTGGTCTGATTTGGAAAAAGGCCCTACTCTCCCAGGAGGATATTGCAACTATCAGGTCATCAGGCAGCTCCTCTGTACCTCTGTGCAAAGCTGTTCCACCATAATTTAGAAAAGAACTACATTTAAAACAGGAAAAAGAGAAATAAACAGAAGGTCTACATAAATTAAAATTAATAACCTAGGCACAATTAATAAAGAAAACTGAGAAGATCAAGAAAGTATGTGTATTTAGCAGTGTCTAAAGCAAAATTAAAGTGTTTAATAGAAGCCTTATTCAGTGAACTGCTGTTTTCTATCTGGGAAGAAGGATGAGATACTCCATCTTATAGGGAGAATGAACTTCTATCAGAGTAGACCAGTAACTACAGAGTACATCAAAAAAACATATGCTAACTAGACTTAAATATTTTGAAATTCCACAAAGGACTCCCAGAAGAGTTTCTGAGAGGATTTCAACTGATTGTTATTATTTTCTGACTGCAACTTCTTAATAACTTGAGTCAACGTCAGAAAACTGGAGCAATACCAAGATGTTTTGCTGTTACTTAAAAGGTCACGCAAGATGAGCTAGAGAACAGAAGGACAAATGGTCTGATGTCAGTCCAGAGACACAGAACTGAAACAGATAATATGTTTCCTTTTTATAAGGTATTATTCATACTATAAAACAGCTATAGAATCATTCTTCCCTTCAGCCTCATGAGCCTCTTCCCAGCTTAAGGCACTTGCCTAGAAGATGGAAAAATATTTGGCATTTTTTCTACCAGACTGCAGGGGGGATGTTGACCCTCTTCACACACCCCAGTTAAGCACACTAGCACTCAGACTTATATAGAAGACCACCTCTTTCTTGAGCATCTACAGATAGCTTTCCTATGTGTGCATACAAAACAATTTGGATGTTTCAGAAATGTCCATTATAACTGAAAATATTTGCTGTATTGGATCCAGTCTGAGTTTTATTTGATTTATGAATAATAACTGACAATGGCCCCAAAACTGATCACCAAGCATTCTTGACATCACTTATTTCAAGTAATTTATTAAAAAAATATATTTTTTAATTTCGAGTCCTTCCACATCCAAACTGCCCAGTCAGTCTGCCCATTGCATCTTCAGGCAGCTGTAGTATTGTTTAGTTACAGCACATCCTGCTTCCATACTCATCAACCATGAAAGAAATTATAAATAATCCATCCACAAGTGTAGCTGCAAACATGTTGCTCACAGAGGTACACTATTCACACCACCAGGGTTTCCCTATGCTACCTTATCCTTTGCCTTACTTAAATGTACAAATTAAAGCAATGTGACTAGAGATGCAATGAAATTTAAGTCACTGGGGTTTTTTCTTAAGTTATATAAATTAGATCACAGCTTTTCAATCTCATCTTACAGTACTATCATATGGAAATATATTACAAATTAAAGTATTAATATTTATTTACTATTTAATTATAAAGTTCTGTACTAGAAGAGTACATAACTGAAATTATGCAGGCTGAAAACCTAATTATTGAATTTGACTGTTTAAGTCCACAATGTAATATACCCTGCTAACTTGCACAAATCAATTTGTTATTCTGAAATAACGTAAAAGTCAAGTTTTTTGGAAAAAAAAAAAAAATCCCAGTAGCACTAATATCTGTGTCATCTCAAGAGAAACTATATTAAGCATTGACAACTAGTGATGTGAAACTATCCAAAAGTCCAGGTCCATAATGTTTGCATTAGTTCTTTATATACAACTCTGACACAAGTGTCAAACTTGGGCTTCAGGTTTTGAGCTGAACTAGGTGTTTAAATGAAATTTCAAAATCCTCTAGGCCCTCCATTTGCATTGAAATAAAAGACACTTAGGGACGTATCTAAACTTTGAGTGTATTTGACCCTTGATCACATTTTTTAATACACAAGGGCAACACTTTTATAAGCACTTAAATCAACTAGAATCATAAATCTCATGACTTTAAGCCCAGATGAGACAAAAATATTTAAGTTTTCTTGGCTTCTGGAAGCTCTTTCTATCCAAAGCCATTTCTGATTACAATAACAGATATTGCTGTTGGACTACAAGATCATTTGTCTTTTATTTCAATGTATACCTTTTAACAGTAAGGATCCAGATTTTTTCTTTTAATATAAATAAAAACTCTGTGTAAATTTGTAAACCTGAATCCTATTACAATAATAAAATTATTATGCTTTCTTTAAGATCAAAACCAACAGAAATAATATTAAAAGTGACTTAATTGAAAACACACCTTAAAAAGTCATGCCAAGAGCTTTTAAATATCTTGTTAAAGCAATTACTTTTCAGCAACTTTGCATACCTGAACCCTAGGAAACAGCTGGATCTTCTGAACAGAAAACATAGCATAAGGAAACCAGATTAGTAGCTACATAATATACAACCTGAGATTTGAGATCTCTCATTTTAAATCTCTCCTTCCTCTGGGATGTTTTCTGGATGTCTCCTGAAAAACAACCAAATCTTTATAGTACCTTGTGGTTATAAAGCCAAATTGCTTCACTTTCTCTACAACCTACCTCACAAATAGAGCTGTCGCTTCTCTCTGTGCAACTGCACAGTCAGACCACCTGAAAGTGAAGCTATAGCTGCAGACCATTGGTACCAGTGACAAGTATCCCACCTGGGATAGTGCCTCAGGGTTATTTCCTGGCCCCTGCAGGAGCTATGCAACTGGCACACAGCAGCCGCCTTGTATCAAAGCTTCAACTAATTAAAAGTATCTACAAGAAAAGAGACCTTTAAAACAGCTCAACACTTATTCCAAATCTTTCATTCCCTGTGGTTAGCTATTCCCCAGAAGCTAGGGAAACGCTACTTGCATCCCTCTATCCTCACTGTCTCCTTCCCTCTCTCCAGAGAGCCCATTTAACGGTGCAGAGCTCCTTTGATCTCTGAATTCCCAGCTTGAATGGAACAGCTGTGTAACTCTGGACTTGGAGGGCTTTGCAACTGCATCTCCCATTCCTCCAAGAACTCATCCATATTGCTTTCCTGCCTTTCTTTTGTGTCTTATCAGAGAAGATGAATACACAACACAGAATCACTTAGCACCTCGTATACCATTATCACTTCCCCCCCATAATCAATCCCATAGGCAAAAGTCATGGATCTCTGAGAATGGAGAGTAAGAAGAACCAGTTGTTAAAAATTCAGCATCACTTTATATTGGCTATGTTAACTTCAGCTGAAAAGGAAGAGTTCTGTAACAAAAAAAGCCTCTAAAACATCCAGCCAGTGCCAAGTCCCTGCACCTGTAAGCAAAACCTTTATCACATATTTGCATTTCATAAAGGTATGTCTGTGCACACAATGATGAAGGTGGAAATACAATGAGAAAACCGTCTTTGCCATAGTTTTAAAAGAACTCGTATGTGACCCACTTGAAGAACTCAGCAGGTGGTAGCCCTAAATGACTGACATCTATGATCATCTGACAAAACGTCTTTGGTAGGGAAAGATAAGACAGAAAGGACTTGAGCATAGTGCCCTACATTTTATTGCTATTTGGAAGAAAAGAAAGGAGTCAAGATCTTTTCTCATGACCAGCTTTCCTACTTGGAGAAAAAGTAAAGCAAACAAACAAACAAAAAGATTGTAGAGAATATCCCAGTTGCTGTATATCAGCAATTTGCTCTTTGCCTTTCAGACATCAGAATATTTCTGGTTTTGTCTGGATGGAGCTTAATGATCATGACATCATTGTCATCAAGAAAGTAGTAAATATGTAAAATTTGTGAACATGAATATGATATAAGCAGGATATTTGTACATTACTTTTAAGTCCAAATAAAATAAAAGTGCACTTTAGATAATTGTCTCCTATAGTAATTTTTTTCTTACAAGAATCATGAGTTTACAATTCACTGGGAAACCTCAGGGAAGCAGAGAAATTATTTTGAATCTGATTGAAAAAATATTATGTAAAAAAAATGTGAGGTTTTTTTCTGCAAAGGAAGGCTAAACAGTTTCCCAATTGAATTCCTCCCCTCCTACCAGCACCATGTACTAACTCCCATGGAGAATTAAACTCAGGACCTTCAGAACAGATGGCAGAGACCTTATCTGCTTTCCTGTCACAGCATGGGATAATATAGGTTTGCTTAATAATGCACTCACATTGAGAAAAAGGTCTCTCAACTCCTCTCAGTATATTTAGATCCACCAAACAATCACATATTAAATTTAGTCTACAAATTTAAATTTTACAAACTAACTTACAGAATAACCTATGTCATACATTAAGCCACAGATGCTAAAGAAACTCTTTATTTTTGTGCTCTTCCAGCTGTACATTTTGTCAAATCTCAGGCATATTTTATTCTCTGTCTTTAATACAAAGACAGTTAATTTGTAGCATGTATTTTATATTATTTCATTGTTAATTTTCTGTCTAATTCACGTCTTCTCTCCACATTTGTTGTTAAACTATACAATAGTTTTGGCATTGTTTTGGCTTGTGCTATAAAATCAGCTCATTGTGGATTAGCAGACAAGTACAGCTCACTTCTGACATTACTCCAATCCAACAGCTCCTTTTGCTCTATTAAATTGTCAGCTTCCCACCTACAAAATTCTTACAGCAAAAAGCAATAAAATCTTTCCCCAAACTACAAAGAATATGCAGACATCAGAGCTGTTACCCTGAAGTAGAGTCCTTTTCCTTTCAACTAAGTGATCTTAATCAGTTAATACTCAGTTCCTGAATGTTTCAGCTTTTATTTGAATGCAAGAGAATTAAAAATTGAAACCATTTTAGTTATTATTGTGTATTTTTCAAAGTCATATTACATTAACTTCTTAATTTTTAGAGGCTTTTAAAGGCAACAAAATTAAGTTTAGGATGATTTTTTTATATTAAACAAAAGGAAAAAAGCAATTAAAATGTTTTGAAGTATTAGGGAGTGTGAATTACTAATGTTGGTAGCGATCTGATGGATGTTGGAGGGCTGGATGATACATGTTGCTGGGTTCTCTACGGTTTCTTCTAAATGGATATTTATTTAACACAATCTTAATTTTTCCAAGGATCCTTCTTAGAACTCACAAGGAACCACAAAGTCATGTGCTTTGCAGGAAAAAGAAAGAGAAAGACAAATTATATTTTTAAAAAGAGGAGCTCATTAAATTCACTTGAAATATTGGCTCATTAATACTTCTAAAACCAGTTTTTTTGCTCTGTGGATCACAGCAGCAAGAGCAATAGGAGCTGAGGCTTTCAAAGGTTGTTCTAATTAACTCACACATGTTCTTTCCCATAGTGGCAACTACAATGGGACCCTTTGGCTGTTTACAAACAAATGAACAAAATTTGTAGGAGTGTATACAAGTAGGTAAGAAGGATTGTAATGTATAATTTTCCTATATAAGCATTGTCTGTGCATCAAAGTAACTCTGTCATTAGCTGGGAAGAGATTAAGGTCCTATTTACTTACAGCAAAATTCTTGTTCTTTTCATGACCTAAATGTCCTCAGAGTCCCCTGCAGCTACCCTGACTCCATACCAAATCATATCTGCATCTTCTTCCTATATTGCTCTTGTACTGACATATTCTTGCAGCCATGAGCCCCATCTTTATTATATGTGATGGATTCCTCATTACTTTCTCACAGTCAGTGAGATTTCACACTTCATTAGAGGCTAGCACACACTATTACTTAAGGGAAAAAAGTCTGATCAAGTCATTTCAGTACCAAAATCCAAAGCTTCCCTCAGAAGGGGTTAATGGAAGAGCCCTTTATTCAGTCCTCAGGCACGCCTTAGAATCAGCACATAGTTCTAGATTTGATCAATACCGTTTTGTCCATGGTGTTTTCCGCAGTGCAGCACAGAGATTCTTCAAATAATTTTAATTTAAATTCCTTCAAAACAGTGAGCAGTTTAGCAAAATATCTTAGCCAGCTGTTCCAGTCATCTACCTGTAGGTAACTGTAGTGTTTCCACATAATCTGAAGACCTTGATCAGTTTGAGCAAAGACATTTGAAAAACAGTCAGCAAAGTTGCTGAGAAAATGAGGCCACAGCTCCCTTTTTTTTGGGGGGGTGACTTTCCCATGCTTTGGTGTCCGGGTGCAACCTGTGATTGCACTTATAAAAAAAAGGAGAGAAAGGTAGAAGATGAGATAGTACCATAAGCAGCAGCTTGCCACATCATAACTTTTGAAAATACTTTTTAGAATAGCTGTGATCATTTATAATGAATAATTGAACTTGGGGAAAAAAAATAGCATAGACTATTGCTACATGGTACATCTAGGGCAAGCAAAGATATTTTTAGTTAGGAGCATAATTTTTATATCTTGCTATTTGTATGAATGTCCTCTTTGGTTTTGAATCAGTGTTTGGTCCACCCTAAACACTACAAGTACTTTCCTCTTTGTGAAGCTTCTATTGTGTTCTTCCACAATAGAAAGGAAACAGGGCAAGATAGAAAATGAAGGCTGGCCACAAGCTGACCACAATGAAACCAGCCATGCTTTCAGCTGGGGAGTTAATGCTTCTTTCCCCTTGTGCAATTTCAAAAATGCAATGCACAGAGCTAAATCATGAAGATCTATTAGGTAGAGTGATATTGAGGAAAAAAAAAAAAAAAAAAATTTCACAAGTAGTAAATCCCTTCTTTCAAAGTGTATATGCATGCTCAGTCTGAGAACAATCAGGCAGCTCTTTAAAAACCCAAACCAATATTTATAACATTTCTTAATTTTCAGCTCTGTAAGAAGAGATCTTTTTTGACATTTCTAAATCCCAACTCTGTCTTTCCCTGCTTCCAGCAGAAAAGAACCTTAAGACATACTTCCTTCTTCCTCTGAATGTTATTTTCCCACTTGTATTGAACACTAAGAAATTGTCTCTAATTATAAATAACCTGTAATACAAAGGAAAAGGTCACATTAGAATGTAATGCACAGCTGAAGACAAGAATGACTCTTCAGCCGTCTCACAACTACAGTATCAATCCTCATTGGCTTTTCCCTTATGATCAGAAATGTACCCAGCACAGAAAACCATCTGCAGCTAATGATTTCTCCTTGTACATGAGTTAACCTTGCCTACCTTTTCCTTGTTTTCTAAACACAACAAAGGTTTTATCAGAAAACCAGAAATATTCTTACAGCAGCTCTGTAACATCAAGATGTTCTTTGTCTTGCTCAGGGAGAGTGTGCACTAGGCCCTGTGTTGGTACAGCCTAACATTAGAGACCAGTCAGGCAGCACGAAGGGCAGGAAATTGGCTTTTTACAACCCATTGTTATGCCCACTAGCTTCTTAAAAGCCGAATAAGCAAATGAAGTACTTCAGGATTACATGGTGTATTGTGTCAACAAGTGAAAGGTTTTTCTCAGAAGTGTTCAAGAATTACAAGGAAGGAAAAGGAAGCACATCCAGCTCAAGCAACCAGTTTCAAACTGTTGCACAGCTGACACCACCCTGCTCAAGGGGAAAATGGATTAGACAGAAGGCTCTCCAGCACCCAGGGAATGGCCAACCCTATTGGCTACAGAGGCTTTGGAGCTATGGCTAAAAGAAATGAAAAGTATTATAACAAGAAATGTGTCTTCCCTTTTACATAGAGGTATAGTAAAGAACAGCAACAAAGGAAAACAAGGCTTAATTTTCTTTTGTAGTTTTACAGTGTCATTACACAGAATTAGGAGACACCAGTACCCTATGTGCAAAAGCAAATTAGAATATAATTAAATAGTTACATTAAATTATTAAAATTAGTGTTAAATTGCTGTACAAATTGTAATTCTATTCTTACAAATGTATGAGTAAAAGGCTTACAGTAATTTTAAAAGGCAGTCTGCATCAGAAATATTTCACTTTCTTATCCACAGAATTTAGAGGTGTATCACCACTTGTGTATTGAATTTAAGAACTTGAAAATAAAAGAAAACTGCATTAAATCAGTAATATACCAAATATCCCTACATAATTTTGACTATTCCAAGTTCCAAAAGTACAACATTTCCAGACTTTCCAGTATTTATTAAAAGTACCTTTGCTTCAAAGGGGATTCTCTTCCTTCCCTTTATCACCTTACACTACCAAAGTGCCATGAATTCAGTAAAATCAGCCTCTTTTAGATATGTATTATTGACCCAAGAGTCTCAGAATCTGCTAATCTGTGGAGTATTTTTGGAAAATAGAAAGCTTCATCAGAGCCTGGAATAACTTGTCATCCAGGAAGCTACTCCTTTTGAATGTCTGGTCAGTTCTGTTCATTTCATGGGGAATAAGTGAAGGTGTATCAAGATAGCAGTGGCAAATGGAATAAATGAAACCCTTGGTCTGCGTATTATTAGAAAATGTGTCGTCAGCATTTTTTTCTGTAACCATAACAGACTTAGCTGAAAAAGGGAGCAGGATATAAGCTGATCATCTGTAGGCACCATCAGTGCCTAGCCAACAAACCAATGTAGGGCCCTTGCTATTAAGCATGTGACATGGTTACTACTGTTTTCCTTCCTCCTCCTCATCATCTAAGAGTGGCAGTCAGGAAGCTTATTTTAAAGACTTCATTCCATAGAAATCAAAGGCAAAGCAAATACTTTTTTTTCTTTTCTCTGCCTGACTTTGTTGCCATGTTTAACGCTGTGCTTCTTCTTTGAGTATCTGAGAAAGCCTGGGAGTTTTAAGGTGTAGTCTTATTTTTCTCATCCTAGTATCTTTCCCTGTCAAGTGAAGGTGAAATCTCAGCTCCAAACAAGTTTTAATCCAGAACTGAATATCACTTGCCTGTAACAGAGATTGTATGTTCTCCAGTTATGCTCATGAATAGCCCCTGCTCCAGAGATTAGAGAACTCCTAATAGATCAACCCTCCCTTAGCAAGTGTATGCTTCTGACAATTTTTCTCTACTGTTTACATTTCTCCCCAGAAATTAATTACTTTATTCTTTTTACTACTGTGAAGGAGGATCTCTCATCCACAGAAGCTGCCATCTTAAAACTTATGCAGCTTTTGGGCTGCATCGTCAATTTGGAAAACTTGATGAGTATCTGATCCAACCACCTGAATTATTTGTAATTAAACATTTCTTGGAAACTCTCAGCTCTTAAGCCAGCTCTAGGAGTTTATAAAAAATGTAAGTGATATTTACCTATGTTTTGGGGAATGTTTATGGTGTAAGCTTTAGCTTTTTCTAGCCAAAAGCAATTTAGTTAAACATTTCTCCCCAAATCTGAACTACTCTGTAATTGTCTTCATAAAGACTCTAAAATATTACTCTGATTGGGTTGGTGGAAGATGCAACTGCTGGCCATCTTATGCCAGGCTTCCATTCTGTAATATGAGCAACAGGAATTAATGTATGACTCTTTTTGGCTTAGCAGCGAAGATTTCAAGCTGAACAAATAATTAAAAAAATAAATTAATGCATTATCCTCTTCAGCTCTCATCCAGCCGAAAGGTATATGTGACTAATGTGCCAAAGCTAGTGACTCGTAGCTGAGTTTTTCTTCTCCTCTTGAAGAAATGTAGTTTAACAGCCTTAAAGCAATAGCACCCTTTCCAGGATCAGATTAAGCAGCAGACTACGAGAGGAAAATTTTGTACTCCTATTACAAGTCTCTCAGTCTGTATACCTACGGACATTGTACACAGGTGATCCTGTTTCTCTGCACTTTGTGGCAATATTACAGAGGTAAAAAATAAAATAAAAAGACTGAGAGGTATGTTATGGTAAAAGCCATTGGTTCTGTAGGCTGCTTCTGCGGAGGATATACTGAGTAGACAGAATCCCTTTGAAATATATTATTTCCCACAGAGTGTTGGTTGGTATATGCAGCAGTGTTTGGTCTGTATATGCAGCATAGTTTAATCAAATCAAGACACTTCAGTGTTTATTGGATTAGCTATAATTATATGAGCAGCAAAATGCAGCTCATCATTATCCATTAGCAGTTCACACCCAGTATTAGTTACCGCAAAAAGAGAAAGATGTGTGTGGAGTCTGCATGAAGGAAAACAAACATCTCTGATACAAGTTTTGGCAAAGAATTTAATATAAAAAGGTATTTTAAATTGCTTTTAAACTGATGGAAATTCCTGCTGACAAAGACACACATTGTGCAGAGAAGCACATATTCCATCTGCCTGGGCAGTGTGGGGACCCTTTATGCTGAGTAAAGTGGAATGTCTGGTTCCAGCTCCTTTATGTGGTCGGGCTGTGCACCAACTCTGATGAAAAAAAGGAACAGACCAATTTTATGTTTTTGTTTTATTAAAGAAAAATAAATTCAAAGGTAGTCTGTGTGGCTCCCATCATGCAGTCATTTACTGTGTAAAACATCTTCCATTGTGACAGTGAGCTATTGAGGAGTGTGTTCAAGTTTGCTTTTGGCATCCACTAAGAGATTTTTACAGAAGCACAGGTAGATTTAACAACCAAGCATGGCCTGGATTCCAGGTAACTCAAAAGTTAGGTACTATACTCACAAGAAAATAAAGTGGAAAACATGATCGAGAAGGCAAAATGAGTGTTATCAGAGGTTAAGGTAGAAAGTCCATGTGCCGCAGGAAAGCAAGTCAAGAGCACAACCTAAAGGCAGGCAAAGACAAAAAGCTGCACAGCACTGGGTGTCGCTGAGAAAGTATACATGGGTCTGAAGCAAAGCTGGACTAGGCAGTCCAGAGCTGGAGCTAGATAGAAATAATGGACCCTAAGAGTGGGCCTACAGATGAAGGATCAGGAGCTAGAACAAGAGGCTGATTCCAAGGCATTTGCAAGGCAACCACTGCTGCCTGCATGTTGATGCTGTGGCTTGAGACAGGAGCCTTTGTTAATTAGATTGTTGGCAGGCTCAGTAACTATTAGTTTTTGTCCAGTTTTCTTCTTCCTCACCTGCATATAGACTTGTCATAAAGTTATACTTTCACAACAGTGTTGCAGGAAACCTTCAGAAGTAAGAACTTGTTCACTGATTGCAACTCACTGAAATTTTATATGCCATGATATATAATGCTTATACCCATGAACAGCCAACCTCATACTTAAGGGTGATAATATCTGCTGGAAATGTCATTATAAACAAAAAAAGAGTCTCCTATAAGCAAAAAATGGGATCACATAACATTGCCTTTGGAATTGCATAGACAAACTACATAGAAATTCAGCTAGTATAGACATATTTTCTTATATTTAGATATTACAGCTCTTTGTATTATGTTTCTATGATTAAAATTTCTTTTATAGCAATATTGTTTCCAGCTAGCTTCCTATCTACTAATCTAAAATAACTGCTATTTTTAAGCTATTTTTCAGAAAACTGTAACATTCCCAAAGCCTAGAACTTGAATATTTTATAATCATTACATGACAGTGTCATACACAGTTCACTGAAGAGATTTCATAGACATCACGACTATGAAATTCATACCCCTCACTTATTAGTGGGTCAACATTTTTTTTGATACCCTGCTGAGCTTGTCAGGCTACATGTTTATTTATAGGTTTTCCTTTTGTATCCAATTCATTCTCCCATAGAGTCGCAAAGCATACAGAAAAAGCTAATATATCTTGCAGAATAACAATGAAAATATCACTAACTTGAAAGGGTTTTCTGTGTTCATCCAGGAAAGCTCAAATCAAAATATTCAGTTTTCACTAATTCCATTGGATTCCCACCCAATCTATACAGCTCCATGAAATTTATATAAATTGCCTAAAACAGCAAATCCTATACAACTTCCATTTCTAATTTTGCTTCTTCTAAGTCAGAACTTGTGAACTATAGTACTATCTCCATTTCAACAAGTCTCATATCTTACCACCATACAGTCCAAGCCATATGGCCTGTAACAGCACAATTCCATTTCCAGATTAATTATAATAGATAGATAGATAGATAGATAGATAGATAGATAGATAGATAGATAGATAAGTAGGTCATAACTGAATTTCTCTTAATATTTGTGGAAGAAGTTTGCAAACCTTCATCACAGTCAAGTTCCATAAATGGGGCTCTTCCTTCAAATCCTTTGATAATCACTGCAGTTGCACCAGCAGAATTAATGATTCAACTGGAAAGCCATGCCCTGTTCAGAATTCATTATGCCCTCAGGAGCAAACAGAAGATTTAGACACTTTTATAAGGAGGAAAGGTTGTATCCTCGATGAAGGGACAGAACTTTACTGTGTTTGTCATTATCACAGCAAATGTGATCATTAGCCATGCAAATATGTATGTGTAAAGACAGACAGAAATCATGTGACTACAAGATTTCACTCAGTAAAGGGCCATCTTGTCTTCCATTGAGAAAAGCATTTCCGTGCACACATTGTTATCTAGCTTTATTAGCAGGGTAATATTTCAAAATTCATCAATTCCACATTTCTATAATGAAAGTAAGAAAAAAGCAATAAATAGCAGAATTTGAAACTAGTATAATTCTGAGGAGTTTTCTTTCCATTGCTTATGCATACTGCAAACTGAAAAGCATAATTTCATTAATTTCGATATCTGAATTTAAAATTATAGCAAAACTCTTACTTGCTTTTTATCTTTGAAACAGGATTGTAATTTCTGCTGAAGTGTTCAGTATATAATTGCTGTATTATAGAGTAACACTTCGAGGATAACTGTAGATAAGAAAAGGCTTTCTTTTCTCTTTCTGTGAAGATGGGAAGGGGAATCCAAAATACAAAGGAGAAAAGAGTTAGGAAAAAAGTCTGACTTTAAAGAAGAAAATCTTATGTTTTTCAAAGGATATCCCTTATGCTGACAGTCTGCTGTAGTTTGATCTTGCTAGTGTCAAGTCAAGTGAACCAAGCTGGCCAAAGAAAACTCAGCTGATACCATATTTTAGTAGGTCATTGAGCTTTTGGGGGTGAAAAGGAGAGAGGCTGTGAAGCTTATCCAGATGAGATACCTAATCTCTTGTTTATGTTCCACTGTGATAAAGTTATTTCAGAGTAACACTAATAATGAAAAGCAAGGAAGTTAAAAAAAAAGTGGAAGGAGAGAAAAAAGAAGGAGAATTATTTGATTGTCATGTTTTGGCAGATAACAGCACAAAGTTCAAAGGCTATGAATCTTATTAAAATATTTCTAAACCAATGAACTTTTGATATCAATAGTGCATGTGTTGAAGGACATACTAAGTAGTGTTAAAAGGGTGTTCAAATAATAATGTCCCAGCCCATAAGCAGATGAACAAAAAATTGTAAGAATGTCAAAGGAAAATGGTTATTTTGCTCATATATGAGTACAAGGTGTAAATCATTTTCTCCATGTCACTCTGATGCATTTATTTTTCCCTTTTTCCAACTCAATGTAAATATTAAGGAGAGATTCACAAAATTGATCCATAGCCAGTATATGACTGCAGCTGAAGGAATGCCATATTATGTCAGCTTCTGAAAACTAACAACTGATTTTTTTAAGAGCAATAATTTCTGTGCATAACATACTCTCTCATAATGCTATGGAATTCCCGATTTTGTACATAACATAAAGTATTTTCTACATGTTTTCACTTGCTCTGCTCTCATAAATGGGTTTATAAATAACCGTATGAATTTTTCATTTATTAAGGATACAAGACCTACAGGCATTCTGCACCTCTGTAAACCAGGTCAGTTCTTTTGAATAATTGCTACATTTTCATCTCTTTTTGAAAGAGAGAGAAAAGAAGACTCATTTATAGACAGAAGTGCTTAAGTAATGGTACCTAAATGTATTAGTAGCCTCTTATGAGGTGAAAGTTGATTATGAAACCTGAAGGGTTTCTAAAATTCCCATTTAATTCAATTTCTAGAAGCAGCTCAGCAGTCTGTATGAAGCATCTCGTGGATTGAAGGAAAATTAGGTGTTCAGTGTTCAGTGAATGAGCCCTGGGAAGGCCCCAAAGCTGCTATTTGCCTGCTCTGCTTGCAGCACTGTGATGAGTCATTTAAAATATAGGTAGAAACCTGTCAACAACAACAATTCTATTGAATTAACATTTCTGAAGATAATTTGCTAAGCTCACATACATCAGCCATGTTAGGTGAAGAATCACTCTGTAATGATTTTTCTTGCAGGCCTGAGGCTTCTACCTCATACAAATTATAGCTGTACTGTATAATACTTTAAAAATATTAGTTATATTTTAGTTCTATAGTGTATTTGTCCCTAGAAGAACATTTGCGTGGTCTAGTATCACAAATCAACAGCTGCAGCTGTAACACATCCAGTCCCTCAGTAGCATTTAGCAGTTTATACAGTCTTTTGCACAGTTTAAATATGATTTACTTTTAATGTTGTTTTATTTCAGCCTTTCCCAGGCACAGTGACATTTTACTTCAACAGTTTTTCTGTTTTCTGTGTTTTTGCATACGTGGCAGATTCAGATCTAGAGGCATGAACCCATCTACCACAGAAAAATTTTGTTGCTAGTTTTCCTGATGGTAAAGAACATTTGTGTTCCAAAAGCTCCCTTGCTACTCTTCAGACATGGGTGAATACTGAAAAGTAAGAACTCAGAGATATGTATTACAATAAAAAACATTAATTCACCTCAGTGGTATTTATGAACTTTTGTATTTATTTTCAGAAAGCATGTGAGTATTTTTTAGCCAAAACGCTTGCAGAAAACAAGATGTCTCATGAGTACTTGCACTAAGGCTCACGCCTAGGAATGTTCATTAGGGCTTTCTCAAACCTCTGATTTTCCTTCTGCAGTCATCTGGTCACTGACCACAAATATTAGGCAGTGAGCAGTTAGCTGAAACAGTTCGATAGAAATCTTTAATATTAGCTGAAATAAACATCCTTTGTCCAGTGATTCATGGCCTACAATCCATAACTGGTCCAGAGATTACTTTTTGTCTCTGCGGAGTCATCTACTCACCCAGTACACTCTTATTTCATCTGCTACATTAAACTCAGACAAAGCAGGAATACAGAAGTCCCTGTCCTATATTTTGCATTTAACCAATTCTTGGGCAAATGTGTTTCTAGGAGGGAACAGGATGACCCTTAAGTGACATGTCACAGTGAAATGGAAAACCTGCCACTACAGCAAGTACGTTTTCTTTTCTGTTGAAAGTATGTCTTACTTTACAGATAATTCATAAAGGAAAAGCAGTTGCTATTCTTGACAGTTTGAGCAAAATTTACCCAGTGCATTTCTTAATAAAAACCTTTTAATCTTAGCAAAGATTTCAAAAATTACAAGATGACTGTAACTGGTTCAAGGGACTTGAATTAACCAGACAATTTAAATAATCCTTTTTACACTTTAAATCCCCAATTCACAATTTGCAAAAGATAAATTTGACATCAGTTTTCCAATTCACTAACAAGTTCAGACATCCAGTGTATTTTCCCCAATATATCTGCATATGTCAGGATAGAATTACTTACAATTTCAATGACACTAGATATTTGAAGAGAAGATTGAAGTATGTAATTACACTACAAAAGAAGAATAAAAGACCCTGTGTTTGAATATGGAGACTGCTTCAGCTCAAATTCATGAAAAAAAAGACATCCAGGACTGAAACTGTTTCCCATTATGTAATAGTGGTACAACACACATAGCTCTGAAACACGTATATTGATCTGAGACGCTACCGATGCTTGAGCACTTAATTGTCATATGCAATGGTTTTTCAATATAAGAATTCAAAGTACAAGAGTATAAGAGCAAAATACAGTATAAGATGTCTTTTGATCAGTATAATTTTGGGTAATGGGGTTCAATTAATAAAATATTCTTAGGAATAATTTGAGCAGCTCAAGGTATGTTTTTGCATAAAGGTAGACCCATGTGTATGTAAATATTCTTGTAATTACAGTCATGACATAATACTTTATTCATTGGCTTATTTTGTTATGCTGTGGTCAATCCATATTTAGACCCCAAATTATTGGCAGATGTTAACAAACTTCGAAAACTTCAGTATGGATCTTATTTGAAAGACAAGATGCAATTATGCAATGTGAACTTCTGCTCTTCACTTTTTTCACTGCTGTAAATTTAACTGTTAAAAATTAAAAAAAAATAATAATTAAAAATGGGTGCCCAGCAGAGATTTTGTATTCATGCCATGTTTAGTATTTGTTCAGCCCAACGTGACAGACACAGTCAAGTTACAATAAAAGGTGTAACTTAGAAAGTAGGCCAGTTGTTGCTTAGTGCTGGTGCCATAGTTTGACACTGGTATATTTTTTGGTTTTCATTGATCTCTAGCATGCTGAATTTGATTGACAGAGGAAATCTTTATTGATTTTAATAGTGAAACTTAGCACTTCAAAGAAAAATGCCTCACACTTAGATCTGAAACTGGAGGACCAAGATTCAAAAGAAAATTTATTTTATTTTCTAAAAACTCTGAGCTTCAGACTAAAATCCTTAAAATGTCTTGCTATATTTATGAATGCCTAGCATATCAGGCTATGATTTTGGGGAAAAGGACGAGTAGTAACAGGTACTTAACTGGCTATGTTTGGATAACATTCAAGCATAACCAGTGACCAGTATTATCCAATAAGTATCCATTGAATTGCAATACTAGATCATAGCAGAAACCATAAACCCACTATGACTAAAATGAAAACCAACATAAACATTTATGCAGCCTTTGGAGGGTAAATGCTTAGTAATTCCAACTGAATACCTTCCATTTCCTTGTGCTCACAGTTTCTCAGACTAGTGATTTCAGTCATGGTTATGGTACAACACTGTTGCCTGTGCTGTGTGATCCTCCCTTCCAAATAACGCATGAAAAACAGAAGAAAAAGGAAACATGACTGTGTAAATCCAGTACTGGCAAAGGTTTCTTCAAAATAGGGCTGGTGAGACTCATTCTGTGGTCCAGACATTCTTTTATTCCTAGGAAATATAAATCTCCTCCCTCTTTGGGGACAGCATATTTACAAATTAATTATCCTTCAACAGACAAAAGAAGAGTTTGGACACTCCTTGCTCCAGTTAAGTCAAAATCTTTTTCTAAACAGATCTTTAAACCAGACAAATGTTTACTTACTACATAACAAAAAAAAAAATTCTTTAGTTTTCATTTTTAAATAAAAGACACTGAGTTTAGCACATACACACACATAAGACAAACTTACCTATCCCACCTCTGTCCATACAGATTCATTTTCTCATTCCCCTGGACTTTTTTCTGATCCCTTGTTATACTTTACGGTATAATAGCTTCACTAGTATATGAATGGAAATAATAGAAGAGCAAAAAAATTACTTTGTATTATTAATTTATAAATAAATTAAAAAAACATTACATTACAGTTCTGATCAGTCACTCTGATTGTAAGTGAGAGCACTTCCATGGTTACCTGTGAATTAACACATTAATATACTACTATACCCACTGATGGAAGAAAACAGTTACTAGTTGTATATGACCCACCCTTTGTATCTGGTTTCCACTGAAATAAGCTTTTGTAAAATTTAAGAAAATTTTATAAACATTTTTGAGAGTCACACAGGTTACGCAGACTGATTCATTCTCAGGTTATCGGAGGTGTCATACAAGCAAGAATTCATTTACTATTTCTTATCTATACATAGTTACCATAAACTTCTTTCCTCCTTGCTTTTCCCAGAAAGGTCCAAGATACTCAAATATTGTTGCATAAGCAACTGAATACTATGGACTTTATAGACATCTCTGATTTTTTCTATTACTATTTAGAACTGACAAAGAATACCTAGATAGGAAAAAAAGATTAAAGATGGGTGCTGTTGTTCACCTCATAGTAGTAAAAAACTGTAGAATGCATTAGAAAAAAAAAACACTATAGAAATTTGTTGAAAACATGCTCATAGAATCCTAGAATAGTTTGGTTTAAAGGAACCTTAAAGATCATCTAGTTCCAGCCCCCCTGCCATGGGCAGGGACACCTCCCATCTCTCAGAGCCCCATGCAACCCGGCCTCTTGGCCCATGCGTCCCTTCCAGGGATGGGGCATCCACAGCTTCCCTGGGCAACCTGCTCCAGTGTCTCAGCACCCTCACTGTAAAGAATTTCTTCCTAATATCTAATCTAAATCTACCCTTTTTCACTTTAAACCATTATCCCTTGTCCTATCCCTAATATTCTTTTGCAGCTATTTTTTCCTAAATAAAGTTCCACTGAATGTACTCCTTTCTAGTACCATATGGCACAACCCGCTATAAATGTAAGTAACTCAACAGTCAGGATTAATATTAAAATAATTAAAAACTGCAGTAACAAAATATAGTTCCATTTGCACTTTCCCAAGCTACCTTTTTATTTCACTGACCTTGCAAATTTCTGAGGACTTAGTGACTTCTCTGGGAACTGTTATGGGAACAAAGTTGAGCACTTGAAAGCACCGGGAGCTGAAGAGAGGCATTGGAAGAGTAACCCCATGTCTGGTAACTGTAAGGACAACATACAGCAAACATAATAAGCAAACTGTATCTTCTCCTACACAGATGAAAGTCCTGGCATGTTAAAAAAACAGTTGCAGAGAGTTACAGTAGTCAGGCAGAACACAAACTCCTGCCCATTTGATGCCTGAAGGAGACTCTGACAGTCAAATCTTAAGTTGTATACCACAATTTCCACAAAATCCCAGAAACAAGTGTACCCTGCACTGTATGACACTTCTTCCTTTTACAAACAATACATAAAATCAGCTCTAAATTGGCTGGAATTGTAAATTCTCTAATTAAGGAGTGGCTTTGGTCAAGTCCAGGCAGCTGACCCGCCCAGAGCTGCGAACAGATGGCTAATAACAGCCTAGGACATCCAAACGGTTCTGACAATTTGTCACATTTCCAAGCTGTGGTGACAAGTGGCCCCCTGACACCTGCTGCAGCTCCAACTTCAAATCTTGAATGTTATTGACAATCACAGCTAAGGTAATTATTTTTTTTTCCCATTTGTTTATAGCAAAGGGCTTTTTAGGTGGCTATTTAAAACATTTTTTGGCTAAATTAGGCGTATGTGTGTGAGTGCTGGATGAGGAAGAGGGAAAAAAAACACTGTGAATTATGAAGTTATATAATCGCTTGGAAAATACTTCATATCCCAGACACTTTACAATGGGTTCCAAGAGAGACATGTTGGAGTTACAAATTAAAATGCTTTGGCATTTTTCCAGGCAATAATTTAACTTCCCTGGGTGAATCATTATATTTTCTTGGCTTAGATTACAGTGTAGGGTCATTAAAAAACATTCTGGTTCCTCCATCAGATTGTAATAGCTTGCATTTATCACAGCTGGAACCACACACCACATTTAAAAAAATCAGTTCAATATTCACTAAGAATTGATGATGAAGGAAATTTTTATGATCAGTTCTTTGTGACTGTATTAAAAAAAAGAAGTGTAGGCAACTTTTATGTTTGTTCAAACCTCATTAAAACAACAGCTTTATCTTCCCAAACCATAAGTGAAGCTTTTGCAGCATCGGAGCTGACCCTGATCTTCTGTATATTCTTTGCTTAGAGGACATGAGCAGGAAATGGTCAGCTTAAGGACACAATGAAAGGAAACACAGCAGCAAAGGTTTCACTGATAACGTGTGATTTGAAGTCAGTGAGCAGATTCAGCCAGTCATCCAGCTGTTCAGGCCAAAGTCTATACAGCACTGCTGACTCCCACGAGACTGAGTCACGAAAACATGTGGAAGAGCGCTGCTTGACATGGGCAAGGCAGGGAAAGCAGAGTGCTTTTACGCCATCAGATGCTGTGGCTTCATTATTTCATGCCAGAATCAAGGAAAATTATGCTGGTTTAGAAATATTTGTTTTTCTAAGAGTTAACTGGGCCAAACAGAAATAGGATGCTGATGTGAGAGCATATTCATATGTCAGTGCTTGAGTATCACTAGGTGTAATGGAGTTCAGATCAGAGCCAGAACTGCAAAATATTCCACACCCACAATTAAGGACCAATACTTATTTATTTCTTTTAGGACACAATTTTTCAGAAGACATCAGTGCTGTGGATACTGAATGCTTACAGTGTGTTTAAAAGGATGTATAAGCTTTAAAGCTAATGCCATTTATAATTTCCAAATAGTTCTTTTCTTTCCTCACTCTCAGCCATAAACTTATACCAGTCAACAGTAAGACACAAATTTTTGTTGAGCGTAGCAAGGAAGGGAAATACATTACAAGTCTTGAATGATGTACTTTCATACTGATTTATAAGGATAGTTTAATCAATTTTTGGTCTTGGATTGCAGTAATTACAAGTCTGAGCTTGGACAGGAACTATATCCTCTATATTTTTCAAGACATGTTAAACTGGAAGGAAAACAGAATGAGGTTTTTATTTTTTAAAAAAATAACCCTTAAAAATGTAACAAGTTAAATCTAGCTTGACTATTTTTTTCAGAAAGCAGTCACTGCCAGATCAATCAGAAGGTTTAAGAATTCTGTAGGTATTGACAATTTATCACATCAACATGCAGGCTTCGATGTCAGCACAGTTGGCTAGACTTTTTCAGTCCAGAATGGACTGGTCAAAATCAGAGAGCCTAGTCCAAAATAATTAAATACCCTGACTGTTTGAAGGGGTTGTGAGTGACTCAGGCTTCAAACTCCATCAACTACCTGGCTCAAATTTTTATGTTCTGTAAGATCTATACCCTTATGTTCATGCTATACTTATAAAGGTACCAATATTCAGAAAGAAAGAAAAAGAAAAATATTATGTACTAGAGGAAAAAGTCTTTGAGTGTAGAGTCTCTCATACTCCCAGAAATGTTTTCTACCCAACAAGTTATTAGTTATGCTATCATGAATCAATACTTTGGAGAAATTCTAAAAGGTCATGTGAATGTTCTATTGCAAAATTTTTGTATATTTTAAACCTCAAATACTTTTGCAGATAGAATTATTTTTTTCTGGTCAACCCTCCTCTAAAAACAAGCAGACTTGTAAAAGGAGCTGAAAGCACATTGAGTTTTACTTTCTGCTAGTCATTTAAAGGTTCTGTCATGAGTGTTCAGAGTTGCCTTAACCTTTCCTGACCCTGGGAGCCTTCATGGAAAATAATACTAGTGCTGTATGTGTTAATTGGGGTTTTCCAATTACCAAAAACTATGAAGAAATGTGCTATTTACTCACACAAATTTGCTACCTATGTGTCCAGGCAAGAAGTTTTATCATGCTGGCCAAATGGATATCATCACCTGTGATAAACCAGTTTTATTTTTATATCCTGAATATATAACTAGACTGTGTGTGTGCATGGTTGAGAGGTGACTGTGCAGCAATAAGTTGATGCATAAAATCAGAAGCTATATAAACAATACATGCTATGTCATTACTGAATTAGATAAATCCAAACCCAGTCAAGAAACTTTTTGCTTTTCTATTTATATTTTTTAAAAAATAAAGGGATAAGTTTTCAAAGGTCAGGGAGAAGCACTTGCTGTAGGCAACTACATTTGCATTTGCCATCATCCTCCCTCCATTTTAAGCCAAGCTTTGAGCCAAGAACTGACCAAGAGTTTAGACAGAATCCAGACTAGTATTTACTAACATGAACATGAAAACACATGGTGTATTTCTCTTGTGTGGTTTAAGACAGTCCTTTATCTCTGATTAATGCCCTGCTAGTTATCAGAATAACATGTGTATTATTGTAAATGTTCTGTTTTGACAACAGCAGGAATAGAAGCAGGACAATAGCATATAAGATAGCTGGGCCGATATTCTGAAGAGTACCCTCGTCTCCATAAAAACCCTGATCTTGAATTATACTTTAATTACTCTATCCAAAAAATGAGGTGAATATTTTATGTGGCCCAACTGTAGGTCTATTAGTGATTTATGCAAAGGTCAGTTTTAGCTCATAATGTAGAAACAGAAGATCTTGAAGCAATTAGGAAGAACAGAGTATGCATTATGACTGGTTTGAACTTTTTTTATTATAATGCAAAACCAATAAGGGATACTGGTGGACCTAACCTTTGTGTAGCTTCCCCAGTGAAGATAAGGGTGGTAAGTGGACAGCTTCCCCCAGACAAAGACCACAAGAAGTCTAAGGAATACTGACATGATATTTAGAAAGATAGATGCTGGACAGATTCCAGATTATGAGTGTTGTTCAACACATGCAAGACAAGGAGAACAAGTTTGGCACCATTCATTAAAGATACTTTGCTCCTGGAGATTAGGTGGATAACATGAGACAGCTGCATCCTTTACTGTAGGAGACTTTTACAATTCATTTAGGCTTTGCCTCAAGTGCCAAATTCTCAGCTCTGCTCTTGAATCCATCTGTCATCATTTCCTCCCATGAGCTTTCCATCTCTTCCACTTTGTATTATCTGCCAGTATGTATCGTCATTTCTCCTAGTACAGCTTTTATAGTGCACCAAGCTCTCTGTTATGAGGAGATTTATAGCTGAATGCTTCTACAAAATAGTGAAGTTGAAATGGAATAAAGACTGGCATTCTCAACTACAGGGTTTTTTTGCTTGACCTTTTAGATTGCAAATGCTTGAAGGAACTTTGCATTTTCTAGACATCACTTTCAAGTAAACAGAGCTTTGAAAGTCAGATTGTGATTACCACTCAACACGAGTAATAGTCTTCACCTCATGTGCAACATTATTTGGGAGGTTTTGATTATTGCCTTTCTGGGTGAAAACATAAGTGAGACATACATGTATAGATCTAGGCAGGTAACTTTGACAAATGGTTCTTTTACCAAGAATGGATAGTTTTTTTCATCCCAAATGACTAATGAGTTCTGATCTAATCTACTGAAATTTTTTAGCTAGAAAAGTTTTGGTTTTATAGAAACTACATGTCTGGAAGAGAAATGAAGAGAAGGGGTAAGAGAAGCTATGGGGCAAGAGAAGCTAAAGTAAATGCTCTGAATGTGAGTGAGGATCAGGATTCAGTGTTCACCTGTGGGGTGGGGGAGAATCTTGCTTCAATGTGCTCTAGTGACTGCAGTGGTTACAGGTGTTCTCAGCCTCTGCAGAACATAGCAGTCCCACTTAATCAAATAACCCATCGTGTCTTACCTTGTCATGAACACATGTATATTCAGGTTTTTATAGCTTTAAAGCAGATTTAAAGGGCTCATGGAGGAAAGACGGAGGAAAGCTCACATCAGAGTGCTCAGCAACATGATAATGAAGCAAAAGCAATGATATGAACTATTACCCTGAATATGGCATTAAGTGATGCCATAGTGAAAGCACTGAGCTGTCAGGGGTGAGTTGCTGTTTACTTATTTACTGGACTGGTGTAAATGTTTCCATGGTGGAGTGAGAACAGCACTTCCAGTTCCCACTATAGGAAATTGTAACAGTTCTTTGACTTTTCTAACTAGCAACCTGTCTCTAGCTCAGTATGATATTTCTGTTGGGTTTCTGTTAGGACTGAAGCACTGGATGCAGCTGTGCCCCCCAAATGCTGAAATAGCAGAAGCAAGTACCTCAAGTAGGATGTGACTTTCTAGCAGGAATCCTTTTCCTCAGAGGACAGTTTGCACACGGATCAAGGTTACAATTCTAGGTCCATGCAAGAGAATTGTGGCACATGTCTGCTAAATAACCAGAAAGATGGACAAAAAAATACAGTCCCACTCTTAATGTATAGAAGCTTGGTAAATTACTGTTTAGAGATGAAAAATTTCTCACTGTTCCAAAATCTTCAGCCCCCATCAACTCCAGCTATGCTATGGTTCTTAACAAGGAGTTCAAGTCCCCCAGGCCAAGTCTTCAAGATAGACTTTAAAAGAAGCACAGTTCAAATAAATATTTGGCCTAACCAATGGTTTTCTTCGTGGGCAAGCCCACAGCTACAACAGACTATCCCGACACTTGTGTACAAATTGTCAGACCTATTGATTCAGGCAAGCAGTAGTATGAGACAAGCTACTTGTGTTCCTGAAGCTGTCCATTGCCTCTCCCTTTAAGCCTTCTTCCTAGATCTAGCTGCCAGCAGAAGTGTAATAGGGTAAGGATAATTATGCCATATTCCACATCCTTCCTGGCTGCAGCTTAATTAACTCTCATTTCTCAAACTCTTTAATAAGAATTGTTTCTCATGTACTCTATTCCAAATAACACACTCAGATGACTCTTTTGAGTATAGTAGGGGTTTAATTATTTTTTTGCATGGTTTACATGGAAATCTTTTAGATAGCCACAGAATTCATGTCTTTTGCCAGCTTTAAATAAACAACTTGCAGTTTTGTTGCTTCTAAGTGCACCTTGGATTTGTTGTTGCTTATACAGCAGCTCACCCTCTTTTCAAAATAGTCCTTCTTCATATCACTTTATTTGGTTCCCCTGTCTCTACGAAACTGGTTTCCCAGTGCCTTGAATGTTTGGGTTTTATTCCTGTGAAAACCTTTGAAACACTTCGTTGCTCCAGTGACAGGATGAGAAACCAAAATATTTAAGGGATGCATGGACAAACACCAATCCAATTTGTTCAAGTAGTGCCCACCAAAACACTGTTGATTTATCAAGCATACACAAATATGTGGCATTTGCCTTATCCTCAGATCCCTTGCTTTTCTTATACGATTCTTTTATTCAGAGAAGTTATTATCTTTTTATTGTTTTATAATTAATTTTTCCCCCAGTAACTTAATGTATGGGAAGCTTGAACTCTTCTGTTCTGTTATCACTACTCTTTTATCAAGAAGACATTATCAAAGGCTTTTCACTCACTGCATTTGTCGGCTGCTCTAACACGTATACCCTTTCTGAGAGATCAAAGGTTTTATGGACTTCTAACCCAAATCTAGATGCTGTTATACTTAGCAGCTTTATGTGTCTCCTGAGCTAATACCTGGTCATAAGAGGTTCAGTTCACAAGTTTTCCTTGTGTTCTGAATTTTATTTACCTGTGACTTTTTTGAGTTTTTTCCAGCATTTCGCTGTCATGTTAAATGCTGTATTTGAAAGAAAAGGCTATCCTGCATGCTTTTACTTGGTAGTCAATTCATCTGTCACTGAAACTGCATCCACTTGCAGCTACAAAGCATTCCTCTTAGTAGTGGTATTGTCCTTCTTGTTCATTATGAACATTATCCAGTTTACAAAACGCATTCAGTGCATTTCTTTTTCCAGATACCTGACTTGCTTAACTTGTGCTGGTTGCCATGCTGAACCCAGTCTAGTTAGAGTAAGCCCAGTTTAACTTGATGCTGTGAAACCCTTTGCTAGCTGTGCTTCTCTTCACATTAAGCACAGGCTCCAAATAGAGCTATTATTTTCAGTTCTTTCAGTTCTTTCAAAGTGTTTCTTACATTCCACTTTGCTTTGTTACCCAGAGTACAGTATTTTATCTTCACAGCTCATTTTATGTGTCTGAATTAACAGAAAAGCATTAAGTAGACTAAACTGTACAAAATAACATTGCCTTTAATATTTTCTTTCTGCCTAGCATTCATTGCTAGAGCATATGGAGTCAAGCATTCTTTGAACTTGCCTGACCTGTCTTATACTTTGCCAAAGAGTTTCAGCTACAATGGGACTTTTAAGTTCTTCATTATCCCACATGAGAATTTTCTTAATTTCTCTGCTACTGGCAATATCCGGTTTTCTGTGACCACCTCCTCAGAACTTGAGATCCTTGACAGAGAGGTTTTTCCATACCTTGCAACTGGACAAGAATTGTGATGTTTTGCTGAAATCCATGCAATAGGATTCAAGAGGTTATGCAAATACTTTATCCTTCATTGAAGAAACACACAAAATCTTAAGTTCTTTTGTTTTTGAAGAAATACTTTAAAACAAGAATGCTCTTCACACAAAATAGGTAGAAAAATTAAAAAATTATAGTATCTGTTTAAATCTCATTATTTTAATACCTGTGTCTTGGTTTCTCAGTGCTTAGAATAAGCACACTGCATCTGGCTGGCTCTCCAGCCAGCCACAACTACATGGAAAACCAAGATACCCATGACTTTTTAATCTCTGATGTGAAAGAAGAAGAACATGGCTCTCAGTGCAGTTGTCACAGTCAGGTTTGGGCTTTGCAAAGGGGCAGCATGTAGAGATGATACAGCAGCTTAAGCTCCAGCAGCTGCATTCTACCTTCTTATTAAGTAGTGTATCACACAGAGAGACTATTAAACTGATGCTGTAGAAACCTGTAGCGACTGCTGGCAAGTCAGGGGTAGGATTAAAGTGTTGTTTTTAATATAAAGTGAGCCTCAAAGGTTTTGAATGTGATTACATAAGAGACCACCTATCTGGACAGTTGATTTGGTTATATAAGTGGCCAGCAGAGTTAATAGCCTAGTCATATAGGCAGGACAGACTTGGCAGAAGGTGAGCTGGTGGACAGCCTTGAACTCTGGAACTTATTCTTCAGTTGTAAAAATCGGGATAATAATGCTCCTCTACCTCCCAGTAGGGTGCTTAGGCTAAATTCATTATTAGACATTTTCAGTAGTGCTTCTGTTTATGTTTCCAAGGTAATGAATAGGGATGGGCTGGAAATCCCTTAACAATAAAACTTACAGAGCTTAAAGGGCAATGGGAGTTAAGGGGTCACAGCACTTTTGTCAGGAGCTATAGTTATTGCAAAGCCTGGTAGATAACTCCCAGCCCAATCATTTCTCATCAACATAGTAATAATATTTCTCCAATGCAGGCTCAGACATCTATGAAGACTGCCCATATATTTTATCTCACCTTCTAGAGAACTGATGATAATATTCAGACCAAGGAAAACAAAACAAAACAAAAACAACAACAGACAACAACACAACACAAAACAAAACCCTCTCTAAAGCCGTGTGGTACACTGCAAAAACCAGGTGATTGTCATCAACTCCATCCTTGCAGCCAAGAGTACTTTAGCAGGCCAAGACTGCATACATGTCCAGGATGGTAGCAATGGGATTCCTTGCAAATCCCATCAGTTATTAAAAGACAGCTCTCACAGTTGGATTTCGAAGTTAAAGAAGAGCACAATAAAGACCCCTCCTCTGACAGTAATTTGCATGGGATCACCAAGCTTTGCCCTCCAGAGAGATTCCTTTGCTGCCTAACAAGCTAAACAATAACCTCTACTGTATCAGCACAGAATCAGCTCTAGGTCAGGCTGTACATGAGGCTTCATGCAGCTTAAAAGGCTACCAGTAAACACAGCATCCAAATATTGAGTTTATGCTTCATCACACTGCTGTGTCAATCAAGCTCTCCCCTACAAAGGTGTAGACTAGTGCCCATGAAAGGATGGAAGGCTTGTGGAGTCAGCCACAGTGAAGGGCTGACTCCTGCTTGGCTGTCTGCCTTGAAGTCCTGCTGTTTGAACAAGAAGAGAAAGCAGGAATAAACAATGTATAATACAAAATGTACTCGGCTTCCTCTAGGGCAAAACTTTTTGGTCTGTATTGCTGCATTTGTTTAATATATATTCCATTCCTTCACTTTCAGCAGCTGCTCGTAAACCTGTTAAGAGCAGCAGCTATAATGTGCTATGTTCTGATGTATATGCCTCTGAGTTTCAGGTGTCATTTCTTACTGGTAATATTCAAGGTTAGCTGGATAGCTCAATGATTGAACAAAAAATAAAAAAAAAACTTTCCACATTTGAATGTCATTAGAAACCTGTAATAAGCAATCGTTGTTATGTCTATTTCTTGCTTGACTCTCAAGTGACAAAGAAAAGTCTGTTGGTCTTTGTCATATTTGGTATATACAGCAGTGCCTGCAGCTTTTTTTTCCCCTGTAACAAGTATATTCAGTACACAGAAGAGGTTAATGAGCTAGAGAAGCAGAGTATCTTGCACTGAAATCCATGTTAACAAATCTGTTAAATGAGCCTCCTGGCACTGGGTGGGCCAAGGGCTCTCTTGGTAGCAGATAATGCATTTTGCATTGACAGACCATGTCAGGAAATCCCGTTTCCTCGCTTCAGAGAACTGAAGTACGGATTGCCAGCGTACTCAATTAAATGGTTTCTACGAAAGTCCCTCATTTTTTTGAACAAAGGGTTATCTAAGGTTCTGCCTTGAAAGGTCTTAAACTAGAACTGTCACCACCACTTGCCTCCACTGTTTTTTACAATAAAGCCTATCACTGCTGCATTTAAACAGCAGCAGTTCATTTCAATTCACTTATTAGAGGTGTTATTCATAAAAATAAATAGTCATTTTGTTCATGCTTTTGTGTAGACTAAGTGTGGTCCCTAGGTTTCTGGCAAGTTGTCAATGTAGCCATCTGTTTTATAAAGTTTATGCATCTCTCTGGAAATAGTCAGCCCAAAGCTAAGATGTACTAGAGCAGCATTTTTCTTTGAACCACCTGCTGTACATGAAGAACAGTCAGATTTTGACAGGGCACAGGCTTTAAGCTCCATGTAGGCCCAAAGTCAGACCATTTAAGTATGCTAAGTGAACTTAAGTTAATTTCACTCACTTTTTCTTACAACTCAGCTTTGCTAACTTCTTTATAAACTTATTATATATACCAACACACACACATACAAACATAGCTATAGCTAAGAGACTGTAGGAGGGCCTGAAGTCCAGAGCCAGGTCACACAAAGACTGTGTGATCTTATATCAGCTTTTGCTTCAAAGAGCTTATATATTAAAAAACAAACATAACACCTTAAGTATATAAACAAGCAAGTTAAGATGAAGACAGAAGGTATACAATATGAAATTCTGATAGCAGATGTGTAGTTTGCAGGCTATCAGTAAGAACAGATGTCATTCTCATGAGTCATGGAGGGAGATAAAGCAAACCAAACCAGTACCAAGACTTTGAAGATAAGTGAAGGAAACATTTTTTTTAAAAGTGTGTTGTTTTGGTTTTTAGTTTGTTTTGTTGTTTGTTTGTTTGTTTTTAAATTTGCATTTGGGCTTTCTCTGCTACCTTATCTTAATAGCATGTTCCTGCTAAAATGGCTCCTTGATTTTAATATAGTTTACTCAATTTTAAAGAGACTGCATGCCACATCACTTTAAATTCTATTACATGTTCTCACCATAAAAAACTAGCATGTGAATTGAGCCATCAACTACCATAGAAACATAAAATACCTAGTACTGATGGTCTGGGTCCTGCAATCTTGAAACAACTGGCCAGGGCGTGGCTAGATCTAGATTTTGTAGTTTGAGGGAAGGGTTTGACCAATTCAGCTGAAGCCTGTCTGTCGCTTTTCCAAAATGTTTTGATGAATGTTTGGGTGAATTAACTGCCCCTAATGTCGTTTGAATATCAAGTAGCTGCTATCAGGATGAAAGTAGATGTGCTCAAGATCTCTAAAGCAAAAGGGGAAACCCCTGTAATCTGTAATTGGTTTATGGTTTTGCCAAAGTCTAAAAGATCAGCAGTCCAGTGCTGATGTTCCTAAACCTGTAGACACAGAAGTAATTTAATGGAAGTTTGTTTTAAAATAAATCATTTCTGACAGTGCCTGAGGATCAGAGATGGCCTTGCAGTAGACTACAAACCAATCTGTTGCTAGCCAAAATGATAGGTTCATTGGCTCAGGTGTTAAAACTGAGAACTACAAGGAGATGTTATACAAATCTGTTTCATTTTAATGAGATGTTTTGTCTCAATGCAATCAGCCTACAGACACATACTGTTCTACTGTTACCTTATGCCCTGCAACATTCTTGATGTCTTTTTTCTCCCAGTGCCTTTTGGACTGCACTTTGCACTCAGAAAGTGTACTAACACTTTCTGAATAGGACTCCTAATTGATTTTTTTTTCACTCTGCACAAGGTAGACAGAAAAAATAGCCCTCCAGTGGGTTTTGGTGGCCTGAGTATGAGTCTGCTCTGAAACACTAAGCAGTAGAATGGAATAAAGGAAGAAGCATCTCATCCTTACTCATGGTGTTAAACAAAAGTTTGCAGTTTGAGATCCTTCACCAGACACAAAAGAGTTGCACCCTTCTGTACCTTCAGAAGAAAAAAACCTGAAACACCACAAAGGGCATAAAATATTAAAAGGAAAGTACAACAGCATGTATCAGAGCAACACTATGATGAGAGGCTGCACACACAGACCAACAGCATGCACACAGATTGACAATGGTTCTCAAGATTAAGCCATTTCAAAAGCAACTAAGCAAAGTTGCAGAGAGGCTGCTCTTTCAGCTAAGCAATCACATAGAGAGGGATACACATTGTATAACTCATGCTGCTTATATCCCTGACAGGAGCTTGTCTCCAGCAGCATCTTCACAGTGTCCATTTTAATTAAGGTTAAAAGGTCAACATCACAAAATCAGCTCATATTTGTTACTACATTAGATTAGTTTGTAGTGTCTTAAGGGAGAAAATGGTATGGAAAATCACTCTTGATTTAAGTTACACCTGTCTGAAGCAGTTACTGTTGTACTGGTTTCTTTGGCCATTATTTAGAGAATGTAGGAAGGGCTCTGTAATTCCTCTATGTCTCTGAGATCAGCAACTGACTTGTAGGTCTGCTTCAAATCCAGTTGGAGTCAGTGGAAGACTTTCGAGTGGTTTTGTTTTTTTCTAGATCAAGTCCTGTGTGGGCTTGGGCTTCTGCCACAGTATGGAATTGGGATTCAAAATCTTTCTTTGTACTTCTTTGCAAAATCTCTCCTTAAATGCTGTACATGTTGTTTTCTAAACCCATAAGGTAAAGGAAAAATGCTCAGTTTCATTGTATAGATTCAGAGATGTAGATTGCTAAGTATTAATAACATCATATAATTCTTTTCCTATGAAATTCATACTCAGTAATCTCCACACACTCTCAGCTGCCTATCTGAAGATGTGGTAAAGAAGGCTCTGCCACAGAAATTTCCTTTTGATTGTTTGTTTTCAGATACGATCTACTCTCCTTCCCAGTTTGAATTTCAGAAGTATCAGATCTCTGGCACAATGACAGCAATCAGGCATGCTGGTGC
Organism: Apus apus; assembly: GCF_020740795.1. Taxonomy (NCBI): domain Eukaryota; kingdom Metazoa; phylum Chordata; class Aves; order Apodiformes; family Apodidae; genus Apus; species Apus apus. Next base: position 74,868,457 of record NC_067285.1, on the reverse strand, counting down.
AATAAAGTTACAAGCTGTCAAGAGTAATTCAGGATGGGTGGTAATATCAGCCTGCATAGAGCCAGATCTGTTATTGTTTAATTTTTGAAGTTGGATTTCAAATCATCACATCAACATTAATTCAGTCTTGGTTAGAGTTCTGCTTCTTCCTTGTTCATTGCCAGCTCCAGAGCTCTCCTGCTGATCTCAAATATTGTACACTTACAAACCTGGAATTCGGGTCCCCTTTGCAATTGTAGATTTTGTAGGTCCTCACTGCAGGCCTGTGTGGGGGGTGTAGTAAAAGAGTGGGCAGCAGCTATTCATGACTTATCGAATCAAGCTCCTACCAAATACTGCTTCTGAATATATGGTCAGCCTGTTAGTGGGTGGAAAATTACATTTCCCTCTGCTCTTGTTTGAAGTATGCATTTATGTGACATTACTCCACAGGCTACTATTGGAACTGAAAATTATGTAAAAGCTTTGGCAAAAGCTGTAAGTTAATCAGAAAATTGTCTATTAGAATTGTTTTGCTAAAAAGGCAAAGGACTTAAAATCTTTTGTACTGTTGCCATCTTGAAACCCACATCTGGAGAAGAATACTTTTTGCAAACAGATATTTTCCACTGAGTAACAGTCTCTGAAAAGGCAAAACCAAGATACTCAAACTCCTTTTCCTGCATCATTGAAAATCTACGTATTTCAGGGATGCTACTAACCCCAAACACCTTACTAGATGTGATTTTAAATTATGCATCTAAAGGAGACTGAGAAATGGTTCAGAATCTCAGATTTCTTAGCTAAGCACACAAAACAGATTTTTCCAACCCTTTTACAAAAGGTTACACAAGCAGTTGAGCAAATGAGGAAATGGCCAGCTGACACTTGGAAAAGAAGAGCTTTGTTTACTAACAGATAGCTAATAGGCCAAGCACTCATATTTAAGTTTTTGGCCCTTCATATTTAAGTTCTTGGTCCTGTGCTTATAGAAATATCCCCAAATTGAAATTGCCCTCTACTATTCCTGGAAGCTAGAGAGCCTAAGCTTGAGCAAACTCAGGTCCTCTCGGCTAGGGAAATGGTGATAAATCCCAATGCTTTATTTCCTTCGATTATTAAGGTAAGTTTTTTTAATAGATTAAAGTATGCATGGAGTGATTCATGTCGTTACAGGTTGCGTACTCTTAATACAATACTTCCTGTATCCTTTGCAGCAACCAAATACTAGCTGTTTGGACTAAAAGCCTTAAGGATATTTTCATTGTAACAAGCTGTTACAATGTGAAGAGTTTGTTTTACCCAGGGACAAGGGGTTAAAAATCAGGTGCTGAATGCAGTGGACTCCTTCAGTTGTCCATATGATGCCTTAACCATCTGAAAGGACAAGTTTGGTGCACTGGCAATATTCAAGTGCTTTCACTCTTGTGCCATCACAGAGAGATCATAACTTATTTCATTCTTGTTACTATTTTGAACATTATATATGCCATTTAGACTATAGAGGTTATAGTATGAAATTTACAGTCTTTCCAATGAAAATATGTATCTAAAGAGGGCACTGCGGGGAAATACCCCACTACGAAGAGTTTGACTGAAATGTAGCTGACTCCATCCAAAACAGTTGTGGCCATTAAAATAAATGTCTCAAACACCAGTATGAAAACATTGGTTCCTCTTTTATACACATTTATGGCTGCTCTGTTTATACCAGCTATCTTGTGCTTCTAGCCACTTTCTTTCAGCTATTGTACTATATCTCTCCAGGACTGTTTTGTACAGCTGATTATAGAAGAAAAGAAAGAAAGTGGATTCAACATTGATATTTGTAGAGTTTTGAATATTAGCACTCTCATAAACATGCCTTTCACAGTCTATTGCTGTATCTCCTCATTTGTTAAAGGCTGCTATACAAAAGACGAAGAAGAGTGGAATAGGTCCATCTCCAGTTACGAATTATGATTCCTCTGATTTTGTGGTTAGTTTGTGACCAGCCAGATGAGCAGAAGAATTTCAGCACTGCAATTGATAAACATCAGTTCTGGCTTGGCCAAGAAGTGACATTTTTTATGACCAAATGTACAACCTTGCTACAGCAAATTAAATTATAAACATACTTTGCATATATTAGTAGTCTTTGAAGACATGTATTAGTCACTCTAATTGTTTTATGGACATTCCAAATAATAGCCAAGGCACAAATCACAACATATTTTCTACTGTAGGTCAACAGACAATTAGATAGGCTAAAAAAAATAGGATTCAAGTGATGAGTGAACAGTGTATGTATTGAGCTACTCAAACACAGTGAGTTGACTTACACATGAAATAAAAGTTGCCCTTGAGATTCAATGAGGAACAAAAAATACTGTGATTTATTTCATCAACCAAGCATAATCTCAAGAGGAATTATCTTGTCTACTAAGCCACTTAAAAAGATTTCTAATTCCTTCTCGTGTGGTAAACAATCTTTGCTTTGAAAAGGTGGGAAGGTGAGACTGGCAGATACAATGAGGATCTTGCAGTAATACCAGCTCTTCTTGTAAATTACATCAGCTTATCAACCAAAAAAAAGGTCAAAATAACAAAGTTATTACTTATAATCCAGCCTACCCTAATTTATTTGCCAACATAAATTTTCTGCAAATTTTACAGAAGCATAGATGGCACAAAATCCAGGTTTTATGGTTCTTCTTTCACACTGCTCTATTGTAGCCTTTTAAGCAGTGTCAGCTGCTGATGCTCTGTGTATAACGCTTACTCAACTGTGTTGCAAAGGGAGTTCACTTCTTGGCAGGCTTGCTGAAAGCATGTTAACCAAGCACATTCGGCATGGGCGTTTCTGTTTGCCTCATTACTCAGAGTAAACAAGGCAGATCTGAACTTAGTCTGGGGTGAAAACCTGGATTCAGTTAATTCAATGGTAAAATTACCATGGACTATAGTGCTGCTAGGATTTCTCTTTCCTAACATCGTTCTCCACCTCCATAACAAGAACATGCACTTTTGTGGACAGACCTAGCACAGATTCTTTAAGGAATTATTGATTGAAAGTATGAAGGGAAGCATTGGATTCATGTCATTAAAGATATGACCACACAAGTTAAGGTGCAAAAAACTGACATGCAAACTCAGAGAGCATCCGCTAGATAATGTTATCATCCCAAGTGCACATTTTTCACCATTAGGAAATGAAGAGGAATAATTTACTCCTTCCTGAAATACTGTTTTATTGTTGGCTAAGAGAGTGAAGATGGGCTGTTAATGAAGATGAGTTTGCTAATTATACAGCATGGTAGTTGGAGAATACCTGGGAGTGCCCATAGGTGATTACGAACATGTATTTGATGCATTATACATTTCTATTCTTACTGAATTCTGACTTTTTCATGTGCTCAAAACTCCAGAATTTATACTGCATTGTAAGCAACTCCTTCTAATCCTGTTTTTTAATATATCTGTATATATGTATTTATAAACATTTATTTAAAAAAAAAATAATTAACTTTTACTTTGAAATCCAAAACCCACTGTCCCCAATTGTATTCAAGTGGAGTTCTTGCTCACAAATACAATTGCAATAAGATGTTCAGAGGTACTTTTCTGGTGAAAAAGTACCACATTTACAAGAATACATCTACAAGACAAAAAAAGCCAGTCCTACCAGACAGTGAGCAGAATATGTAAAAAAGAATAACCTTAAAGAAGACAGAAACTCAGAAACAAGACAGAGGAAACAGTTACTAGAATATTTCACTCAGTGACTATACGACAAGTTCATCACAGATCATTATTTATAGGTCACTTTCCTGTCAGCTGTAGGATTTCTGGCTCTAATCATGAGAGTCAACACAGACTTCCGAATAAAAACTTCCAACATGATAGAGATAATTCCAAGCTGGACAAAGATACATATGACCATGATTTGTTTCCTTTCTTACATTAAAGATGCCAAGATATTTCCCTAATAATTCCTTGTCATTAATAGTGCCGTTTTCTCCTTTAACAAACAAGGAAAAGACCTTTTGCAAGATCTTTTGAAAAGATCTTTTGCAAGATCTTGAGCCACACTGAATCTGAAATTCAAGTCAGTAATTTTAAAGGAAGTGTATTTTTAAATACATCATTTTGTTATAATACTTTCTTTCTACTCTATGCATATTTGGAAGGTTATTTACCTCTCCTATCAGTTTTTGCTCGTTAGCACATACAGGTTTCATTTTCCCTTCTTCATTTGGAATTGAAATGGAAAAAAATGTCTTTCTTTTGTTACTGGTTTTATTTGATGTGACGATACTTGAAAAATATGAGACTGTGCTTGGGAATATGGCCCAGACAAACTGGCTCATATTTCTGTTCTAGTGTAAAGTTACACAAAGAGAGCTGGGTGTGTGGGGCAGGTTTGGAGAGGAACATCTTAGGTCAGCTTGAAACAAGCAAATAAACAGACAAATTCTTTTTTTGCCCCAGACATTAAAAAATATGGTGTAAGATCCTGACAAAAGCAACCCAGAACCTTCCCCCTACACACATCAAAGGGGGCATTTTTATCTTATTTTTAAAAAGAAAAGGACAAGAAATTTGAGGATAAAAAAATCAGACGTCCATAAACAAAACCAAGAAGGTTGCCAGCCTCTCACTGCTTTAAATGGAAGTGAAGTTTTGCCACCTTCACTGTTTGGTTGCACTACATTCTCATCTTCAGACTCAGATGGCTTTTAAGTGACCAGTTTCCTGTGTTCACAGGCAATACTGCAGGATGGCTTCAGACTGCATCTGAAATATGAATTCTCTAAATACTGCTCAAAATTCTACTGCTCACTGAGAACAGCAAAGATTCTTATTTAATTTCTTTCTCTGAGCTAAAGAAATTAAGAGAGTTTGAGCAACCTTTCTTACCTCCAGAGAGGTAAGAATCACCTAATCACCATGACACTATCTAAGAGGTAATAAACCTTCATAAGTAAATATTTTTTTGTATGTACATACATATTGTAGTTGGATAACAGAGACACTATAAAGAAAATAGAAAAGTGCCATTCAGTTCTGACAATTCAGAAAAAGAAATCTGCTGGCAAACTTGCTTTAGGATTTGCTGATTTAAAAAAGGATCAATGAAGTAGGTTTTTTTTGTTCATCTCTAGGGTACTGAGGAAACTCATCTTCTGCCTATACACTAGTTACTATTTTGCACAACTCCAGAAAACAGTCATTACCTGGATCCTTTAATCACAAGTAAAAGAATTCAGTGGACAATTTACAGGTTTGATTGACAGTCAATCTAAAAAAAAAAAAATATCAAATTAATTTTTTAATAGCTAGGTTCATGTCTTTGTTGCTTTAAAAGCACTTGAGAACAAGCAAGCAAATAAATTTATAAGTTGAAATAATTATACAAAAGTTTTTATACTAAGCTGTAAAGCCATTTTGTCTTTATTACCCTCTATAATTCTGTGTTATGAATTCCATAAAACAAAAACAAATACCAGTTTAAGGAAAGGTACTGCTTCCATATGACAGTGTTGTCAGTGCTAAACCCAGACATTGTGACACAACATCAAACAACCCTGCAAACTGCCCTGTAAAACCCCTCTTGTAAGTTGGGCAATTTTTGAAAAGACTTACAGTATCAGAATCCTTGAGTGAAAATGCTAATTGTCAAATCATTATAAATTTACATCCATAGGCATAAAAATAAAAAATTCATATAAAAACTTATGAGTTACCAAAATGTAAGAAATATTAGAAAATTATTTGATAACATTAGAACGAAGTAAATTCACTGATATCTTGAAGAAAGACTGTTCACTAAGCTTAGTGCTCACCATCCACATTGTTATAAAGCAACTAGTATGTATTTCTAGGACTTTTCTGTTAGACTTCCTGGATAATAAATGTGGTTAGACGAACTGGAGAAAAAATGTTAGATATTACAAAACAGCTAACTTTTGAGAGTAGCAAAACAATGCAGTGTGAAATAACGTTAGGCAATGTTTATGATACCAAATTTTGCTTGCAGACCTGGGTTTCTCACAAGCAGGGAGAGCAGTGGCCCTTATTTAGCAGGTGTCTTTTAAAAAAAATTATTCAGGCTCACGAATGCTGACTAAATTTTGCACATTTACTGGAGCAGTTTCTTTCACTTACAGAATGTGATTTAACTCTATCAAAGCATAACTTTTCAAAATACATTTATATTCACAGGAGAAGTTGCAACACATATTCTTAGTAAATATTTTTCTGGGAAAATACATTCATATGAAGAGGATACATGTTGGAAAACAAGACCCAAGAGTTGTCTACAATTTTTTCTTTGAAGCCACCCCTGCTGAGAGCGAATTCTAAATTTGTTGTTCTGCTTCAGTATCTAGCATCAGAAATGCTAATGAGAAACCTGGGCTGATGTAAATTTATCTGGTCTCTGCACACATCAGTTTGATTTATAAGTCAGAATTATAAGTGCTTGGTTCTGTAATTCTGGTACTTGTTGAAACTTGACAGAGCAGGAGGAAATATCAGATGCAAATATTCAAACACATTAAAATTCCACATAAATAAGTGACAGAAATTTAAGAAAAGTTTATTCAGGAGAAGGGTTTGGCCACACAAGCACTTGAACGTAACAATAGACACTTGTTTATTTGAAAAGATTTATTTAAAGCTTTGGCTTTAGTAGTCACCAAAAAAAATCCTGACAGCCAACAAAGGCCATAATGAAAAAACTAATAATGTGGAACTTGGATGTTGCATACTTGTATTCAGTTTCCTCTGGAAAATCACATGAGTTATAAAAGTTGTTAAAATGAAAGGCAGGATTTAGCACTGTTGACTCTAGATTAATTAATTAAGTGGTGATTTCAAACAAGACTTTTCCTCACAAATTCTTATTAAAATGTAGTTAGAGTAACAGGTGACCCAACATGAACAAGAAAGGCTTAATTTCTCTATCCAAGTAACACCACATACTATGTGTATTCTGTAAAATATCTTCACCACTTAATAGACAAAGCACTTACAAAGATGCCCTACGAAATATATCCATGCAACATGGAAATATCCCTGGAACTGTGTCATGACCTAAAAGAGTTATCTACAATGACCAAATTGTTTTCCAGTGGGGCTGTATGATCAACAGTCATTTCAAGTTCTAAGCACATTGTTAACTGATGTGCATTATTTACTGGTCCTCATAGTAATAAACTGTCTCTTGAAACTGGGAGAAGATTCCAGCTTGTAAAGTAGGACATCACTGTGATTCCTAACTACATCCATCTCCAAAAAAGTAGGCAAGAGTAACTGAGTACTCTCCACGGCTGGAGGAAGACCCTTCTGTTCAGGTGAGATATTAGCAGGAAAAAGCACAGTACTTATGACTTACATTCTAAGCCCCTCATTCATGGAAAAATTTTACTTGGAAAATCACATAAAAGCATGGGTTTATGTTACTTAATTAAAACCTATTGCCTCTTACAGGAATTACTTGTATATATGATACTGTATTAAACCAGAACTAAACATCTAAAACATCCAAACCCTATAGACAGAATCTCTCTGCAGCCAGTGTTAAAATCTTTCTTCTACCTTGTTGCTTTCTGGTGACAGCAGAGAAACTGCGTTTCTTTGCTGAAACATGAAAAGCCTGAATTCCCCACTAATAGTTTCACAATGGGCATCTAATCAAATTCTACTCACCAGCCTTGCCATGACAAGCATTAAACACATATCTGATCAATGTTAAGATTCTAGCACAGAGCCCTACAAATTATAAGAGCAAAAAGGTGAAGGAAATAAAATAGTACTGTCTTCTGTGGTCCAGACTGGATGTTTGGTTGATGGTATTCTAGCAACAAAATAATATCACACCTTATCTGCTTGTCCTTCTACATAAGCTTATCATGTGAACAGCCAGAAAGAAATCTCCAAGGCTGAGGAAAAAAAAAAAAATACTGGAAGGAGAAAATGTGTGCAGAGTCTTTAAGATTAGCAGAAGAATGGCAGAAGAGCACAACTGAGAGAAACTGCCCTGTGAAGAAACGGTGCTTAAATAACCCATTTTCTGAGAACAGCAGCTTGAGAAGTTTACAGAGACAGAGGCAAAACCTGAGATGCTGTAGACAGAGAATGGAGAAAAGAACAGATATAATTATTCAGGTAAAGGCAAGTAATTAGCATCAAGAATACTCAAGCTAATCTAAGTTTGTTTTGCTTTGTTTTAGACTAGTGAACTTTATTAGTGTATTTTAGGTTATTTGGCAATTGGCTCAGCAAGAAAGAAATTCCCTGCTCACTGCCCATTGTTTTCAGTGAAGTTCTATTTCTGGTTCTTTCTGATCCAATTGATATTGACAAATGTTTCTTAGAAGCACAGTGTTGAATTCCTAAAGCTAAACAGAAAGGCTAATGATTTCATTACATTATTAGCAATTACTTAATCCTCTTTTAAAGTTAGAAATATGCTTTTAAATACTGAAAGTACTGATTGGTAGGTTTGATAGAAAATAAAACATGGCCCTGTTGCAACATGTATTTTGCAAGAGAACTGCCACTGATTTTATGTCCTAAATGCAAAAGAGCTTGGAGACAAAAACAAACTATTTCCCACAAGTATAATTTACAGAGAGAATCTCTATTCAGTAGGAGGTAAAGAATATCTAAATAAAACATCAGTTCAACAATTTTTTTTCAGATATCTTATTTAAATTTAAATTTACTTTAAAGTAACAGCTTGAGCAGAAAGAAAATGTTTTCATCTGAGCACCAGTGAAAATGCTATGGCCACCTTGTATTTGCTAATAATGACAGTAGCTGGTTGTTTTATTTGGTTTTTTTGGTTTTTTTTCCCTTTCACTGGCTCAAAGCCAAGTTGTATTTCCTAAGAAATATTTTTTGTTCTGTTTGTTTGTTTGTTTGTTTTGTAACCAAGATTTTCCCCATCTGGGAAAAAAAAAGCCTCAATAAATGCTGTGTACATTAGTATCAAAACCAAGGACAAATATATAAGATTACATTGTTAAGAGAGAAAATAATAACACATGTAAAGCCATCAAAGCTAAACAGAAGTGAAAATAGCACACAAGGTCACTGAGCATGTTTTCCTTTGCAATAATGTCCCTGTACCATGCTACCATATTCACAGGAAGTTGCAAATAGAATTTTTAGTTATAAGGCAAAGATTCAGGATATAATGTGTTCTCAGCTGCACTATATGCAGAACATTTTGGTCCTATTACAGTTCAGGAGTAAAACCCAGCTCTCAGCTTCAGTGGGTAACTCCGGGGCTTCAGGAGGAAGTGTACCTGCTAATGCCAAAGCTTCCTATGGCCAGGGACATAGGAGTCAGGGACAGGGACAGAGAAGCAGTTGTATCTATGACTCAAAAAGCCCAAAGGGGCCTCAGCTGAATTTGTTGGGCAGGAAAGGACTCTGCTGGAAAGTTCTTAAAGTGAAACATTAAACCAGCTAAATCATAATGCTTACCACATACTCCAATGGTAGCTAAGATAATAAAATAACTTCTTAAAATAATTGTCCAACTTTTTCCTTGTGCCAATGTGTTTTCAGCCTTCTTTTTAATAAGCTTGAGTTCGCTTGTTTGAGTACAAATCACTTTTATGGAAGCAAATTACATACTGTGTCATATCTAAGCATTTGGTATGCTTCTTGTCTGTGGCCAAATGGCTCCCCACTTTACAGTAGCTTTTGCAGAATAACACATATCTTCTACAGTTGGATAAGACACTACTGCCTTCAGTTTTCCCATAGCCCAGCTCTATATGTAGATCATAGTCACATCCATGCTGGTAGGGCTTCTGGCTACAGGAATCTGGCAATGTTCAGGGTAGTGTCCCAGAACAATGTTTAAATTCAGAGTACAATTCCACAATGTGATTTCTCCAGCAACAAAGCTCCTATAAGCATTTCTCAAGTTTACAACCTTTAATTCTGCATCCTCATATATTAGCTTCCTTCTCCTAGAACTTGTTACTCCTCATCTGTGACAAAGCAATGGCACTTGACATCAAACTGTAAACCATTACTGAAATGAAAAAATTACTGAAAAATTACAACCATTTGTGAGTGCAGCTGCAAGGTGCCTTGGAAGCATGCAGAAATCATAACCTATCACAAATTCTGGTTAGGCAAGAAGCAGTTTAAGCTATTAAGCACCAATATAGGTAGAAGGCCAACGGTAGTGGATCACGTTCAAATGCTCCACATAGATATAGCCAAAGTTGGGGATATCACAAAGCAGCCTGCACTAGGTTACTGACCCCAAGGAGTGTTTACAAGTGAGGGCAAATGTTCCCTTCAGGTTGCTTCTCTGCCATGCCTGTCACTTTGTCTTCAGCCCACCAGCTCACAACACTGCCAGCATCCAATTTAATTTTTAGCCTTTGTCATGAAAAGAGTTCTTCATAGTCTTTCAATAACCAAATATAAAAGGCTTTACCAGCTTAGGCTTCTCATTATACAGTCTTCACCTAAAACTTGCCATCTCTTTTTCTCAGAGAAATACAGCCAAATGTATCACACAACATTAGGTGAAGAGTTATTTCAGTTGTATTTCTGGTGATGAAGTAAGAACCACAAAAGGTTACAGAGTATATCACAGTGATTCAAAAGGATATGACAGGCAGGCATGAAAAGAAACCTTTTACAGTGGAAATAAGGCTCAACAGTAGTTCTTCATGCTGAACAGAGTGTTCAATGGCAAGAACATCCTTTTATCGTAAAATATAAGGTCAGGACCTAAGCACAACAATAGCAGGGGTATTTCTAGCTGAAATGACTAGAAAATGAAGAGGAGACTACTGTGGCATTGAAATTCCAAAGTTATTTTACTTTAATCAGTAATGCAATAAACACACTTTTAATTAGACTTTTTTTTACTGAAATGCGATAAATAAAAACTGATCTTAGATCATATTTATTTCTCCTACAGGAGATTTCACTTCCAGCTTAACATCTCATGGAAGAAATTAATATCAATTTTGTAAAACACTGCCCTTAGGAAGAGTATTTGCATGGGCTGAATCCAATAAAAACATATTGCTGTCTAAGCAGTGATGTATTTGAGCAGCTGCCTAATGCATTGGGATATGTTTGATCACAGACTTCAAGGATGTTATGGCAAAGCATCAGTTAAATATAGTGACTTCATCTCAGTCTCTGCCAATTTAGCACTTCCATGACTTTTGTAAGAGAGGTTTGTGATTTGACATCTGCTAAGTAGTTACAGTCCACTGGCCGATGGAACTCAATGTCTCAGTTCTGAAATGATGCAGGAAATGCTCCAGTTTCAGACCAAAGAAATTAATATAAACTTATAGCCCCAAAGTACTTCTAGACCAGGATAATAATTTATTATGGAAGTCAGGAAAGATTATAAATAAAAGTTCATGAAACTAACCTACCCAACCCATAAGCCCCTCAACACGTGGAGCAATATCCCTCAATGGGTGGGATAGATATATCCACAAAATAAGTATGTTTTATATCTCTCAATAAAACTTACGTAAAGTAATATCTAAAAAAGAAGTAGGTAGAATCAGACACCAGACTAAAGGATAAACCATACAATATTAAAATAACTTAGAAGGTTTGAAAAAAAAAAACAAATCAAACACTTCTGGCTTTTCATATGGCTCTGTTATTTCTATTAATGTTTTTGAGAGTTAGTTGTCTAGGCCTATTGATCTGAGAGGTGTTAGGGGAAACAAATTGTTTTGTTCCTCCCTCTAAAATCCCTCAAACCTGCATCTAGAAATTGAATTCCTGTTCTTGTTCTTTGTGTTTTAGAATATCTTATGAATCTCTTGGTATTAATCCATTTTTAACTTTGTTGTCAGACACATTTTTAAACTTCTAAGTTATAGTCATTGCCATTTTATCAGAAAAGTTCATTTTATTCTTAATTCTATTTTGTAGCACCATTCTAATACTTTCTTACAAATAGGCTATTTTCTGCCCAGCCTAAGTTCTTCATGTTTATGAAATCATGCCTTTTTGAGAAATGAGTGGGTTGTCTAATCAGTTGCCAGTTTCCATTAAATTTCCCTCGTCTGAATTTATGGTCCCTGCCACTTCCAGCCACATGGCATTAAATTTTTGTAAACTGGTCCCTTTAAAGTTTCTAATATATAGACTGATTTGTATGAAATGCAGTCACTAGTATCTGGTCAACTGCTACTTTTAAGTGGGTGATTAACTCTTTTCCATCTTCCTGAGTGAGGTCAAGCATGTGTTAACACCCTGGTGGACAGAGATTTTTCTGTTCCGAGAAATTATTTCCAACCTTCTACAAAATATCCGAGGAAAATTGGCTACTAGCCATTAACAGGACCAACGCATTGCATAAATTTAATTCACTCCGCAGAGGAGCTAGGTGGAAGTTAAAGAAAAAAGAAGAACAAGCTAACAAAACAAAAAACCAAAACCAAACCAACCAACCAAACAACAAAACCCCAAACAAACAAACAAACAAACAAAAACCTTTTCAGGACTGAAGTGTTTTATTCTGAAGACTTGAGGGGCACTGAATTCAGGAAAGGGCTTAAGTAAACCTTTGTCCAACCTACTCCTGGGGTCTGGCTGCTGTGCAGTCCACTCCTTCCCTGCTTTCCTTCTTTTAATTTTTACAGGCTTTACACTTGGGGCAACCTGTTGCAGAGATTCAGACTCTGGAAAATCCAGGACCAGTCTGAAGCTCTGTAGCTGTGGTAAGTGAGAATTCTTGTTTGACAGTGGACATGCTGAAGATACTCCTTGAATGAAGTCACCGAGAACTTGAGGTGAAAGATTTTAGTACCTCCTCCTGCTGCCCGCTGAAAATTACATTCACAGAGATAAACCAGACAAGCCTACCAGTTTAATTGAGCAATTGCAGCACATAGTTTAATAGACAGAGTGTGTAACAACTATCATTTAAGGAAGACAATGTATGCTCAGATGTTTCCAAACCAAAATTTTCTTGGAACTTCAGGCTAATTTCTACCAGGAATTAGAAAATTCCTGGTATGTTTCCAGTTCAGACTAAAAACATCTGAGCAAAATTTTAATGGCATAGAAAATCTACTTTATATCTGTAAACCTGACTGCAAGATCCAAGATGCTAGTTTGTTGGTTTTAACCCCTAGGTATTGATGGTAGATATTTCAGAATCAATTTTTCCTGTTTCCTAGTGACGTGTTTTGAGTGCCCATTCTTAAGTAACAAAACTAAGGACAAGTTCTTTTGATCCCAACAGCAAATCCATCTCAGTTTTCCTACAAAGCAGAATTCCAAGTTCTTAGACTGGCTTGCAACCTCAAAGTCTCTGAGCTCTGCTGTTTGCTGTTCTGTCAAAGGCAGATTTGAATGCTAGGTAAAATATAATCCATGGAAAATATTTTTTGACAACATTGGTACAATAACTTGTGATCACCTTCTCAATGTTTTACTTCATAACTTGATCACATGCCAAACTGACACCATGAGGCACCACTAATTAAAAAAAATATTTTAAAAAAAGGGAGGGATTTGTAAGGGGTTTAAAGCTCCTTTCCTGTATAGAATAGGGATAACCTATACATTTCTGACTGGGAAAGATGACCATCTATTTCATGTAAGATGTAAAGAACACCAGAGTTGTATTAAACATGAATATTTAATTTAGAAGTTCTAGTAAGTGATTGCTAAAATAATAATCTACACTCTTATTACTTGTAGAAAGTTAGTGCAAAAATAGTTATGTATCATTTCAAGACAGTAGGCACATTTTTCCTGAGTCATCTGCATTGACAAATGTTTTTTTACATTTGCATATTCATAGCTGGATAGCGAACAGAGATTTAAGAATTTGCTGACATAAGTTGACATGTGAATCTGAGTCTTCACATGTGCAATTCATTTGTGTTGACTCAAATTTTCAAGGGAGAATTATTCAGGGAAAAAAAACTGACCTCACTGAAGACTGACTGAAAAATATACTTTAGGTAATCCTTTTAGTCCCTTCGGAATACATAAATGATACCATAATGTTCAGATATTATTGTTCAGATGGCCTAGAACTACTGATCCAGCATTTAAGACTACAGTTATGAGAAGAGTTATTGTCTGCCTGACCTAGAAGCAGAAGCTCCTTTAAACTGAACAGAACTTTAAAAGTGCTCTTTTACCAAGTTACACAAACACAGATGATTTGGCTTCTGGTTAGTGAATGACAGCCAAAGAATACTGTACTAAGGGACTTCACTGTGGAGTGGAGTTAAAAGATACAGAGTACAGCTTTTGCACCACAGTGGAGCTAGCTCTGCATGGGAAGATGACCCCGGTGGAATCTGCAGGAAGATACAAGGCTTACTGGTACTGAAATTCTGTAAAAGATGTTACCATTTTGCATGAGGTTTACGGCTGTTTTCACCTTTCAACCCACAGTTCTTAAAAATATTATGAAAAATTTCAATAACAGTTTCATTTCTGAATGTTTCAAGGGAAAGCTTTTTAATGCAAACCTAACTACATAAGTAGTCATTATTGACCACTGCATATTTGTTTTCTATATAAGTTCCTAGTAATATGTCACATTTCTAGTACTTTACATTGAAATACCTAACTGTGGACAGAATTTTTTTAAGACTAGCTATGAGGTAGCTTTAGAAACTAAACTGAAAAATAGAACAACGTTAAATTTGTCTAGTTAAATGAGCAAACACACTTCTGTGAAAAACAATACATAAGAGTCCCTGGTTCCTCAGTGAAAATAATTTGTGTTTTGCAAAACAAAATAAGATGCAGAAAAAGCTTTTCTTCTCCCAAGTATGCAGTTAACACCACTTCAAAAGCTGTATCACATGTCAGTACACCACATAAACAGGCTACTTAAAAAGAGACATGGACAAGCTACACAGTTCCTTGTAGTCTTCTCTTGTAAAAAAAATAAAAATCAAAAGAGTGTGTCTTCAAAATTTTTGAGACTGTCTAGCTGAAATATATTTCAATTATTTATCTCTTTGTTCTGTCCTGCTATGAAGACAAATATAATTTACTTAATTGCTCATAAGCCATTATTTAGCTGTTTTCAGTCATGGAAGTAATATCATTACTTGGGTGTTCTATGATACAACAACTTTAATTTAAGTGTAAGGTTCTTCACTGATAAGAATAAAACCTGCTCATAGCTGTTAGTGACAGGGACAAAATATAGGTCAGATCAGCAGCTGTGGTAGATTCCTATAGATTGATATAAAGTAGCTGCTTTGTTCCCCTCTTTCTTACTAGCTATCATGAAAATAATACTGTTTGTACTTCCCCTCTTCCCTTTTCCTTTCAGAATTTCTCCATACTTTAAGTATTCATTGGTACAGTTTCAAAACCTCTTTTTTCAGTTTGCCCTTAATTATTTTTCTAAGTTTGAAAAAGTTTCAGAAAGTTCGAATGAAAGGCAATGCCTACATGAAAGTCCCAGATGTCATATTTTTTAAAAAATTATTATTTCATAGTCAAATGAGGGAGAAAAGAGAAAACAAAATCAAAAACTGGAGATGTAGAGCTTTAAAAATGAAACAAGGCAAAACAAACAAACAAAAAATCCCCAACCACCCAAAATCCTTTCCGTACATTTGACTATAGTTTCCCACACACAGAGGAAATTAAAAAAAATTTAAAAATTGACAGCAGTATTTATCAAGGGAGAAGATATCTCTGAAAAAAACCTGTATTATTCCATGAGAAAAATGCAGTTAGTTTTTTAACTAGATCTAATTTATCCTGAAGTATTCTTTATCTATTCCTATCATGAAAATCCTCCAGAGAGGTTATGAAAATCTGGAAATTATTACTATGTCAGTGTCAAAACGCAGTGCTGATGTGTGGAGGTACTCATCACTCAGGTAGTTGATCAAACTGAGTTGTTGATCTCACTATTTACATTTCAGTTCTTACTTACTTAAACCAATTATAAGACCAAAGAACACCAATATTTCCTTAATTGCTAAAGAAAGCAACGTTTCCCTTCTTCTTGTACATCTAGTTGTACATAAATTGTTCCCTATTTTAATTTTAAGGGCAGCAACCTTTATTACTGTAGACATGTGACCAAATATACTTTTCCTGAATTTCAGGCACCAGCCTCATTTGCATTACTGGCAATCAAGAAAATACTCACCTTTTTTTGCTTGAAAACTGAACACAGTCTCTCTGCCAGGCATCTGAATTTCGAATGACAGAAACCATTATGTCTTTTTTACAGGAATTCAATATAGACCTTCAGTTTAGAATCATAGAATCATTTTGTATGGAACAGACCTCTAAGATCACCAAGTCCAACACTTAACCTAGCACTGCCAAGTCCATCACTAAACCATGTCCCTAAGTGCCACATCTTTTAAATACCTCCAAAGATGATGATTCAGCCACTTCCCTGGGCATCTTGTTCCGGTGCCAGACAACCCTTTCAGTAAAGAAAATTTTCCTAATGTCTAACCAAAACCTCCTCTGGTGCAATGGGGTCATTTCTTCTTGTTCTATTGCTTGTTACTTGGAAGAAGAGACCGACCCCACCTTACTACAACCTCCTTTCAGGTTGTTGTAGAGAGTGATAGTCTCCCCTCAGCCTCCTTTTCTCCAGACCAA
The DNA here is from genome assembly GCF_020740795.1 of Apus apus. NCBI lineage: Eukaryota > Metazoa > Chordata > Aves > Apodiformes > Apodidae > Apus > Apus apus. The sequence goes on along the minus strand of NC_067285.1, from coordinate 74,851,867 downwards.
ACCACCACAGTTCCCTCAGCTGCTCCTCATAAGTCTTCAGCTTTAGACCCTTCACCAGATCTGTTGCCCTTCTCTGGACAGGCTCCAGCACCTCAATGTCCTTCTTGTAGTTAGGGGCCCAAAACAGAACACAGTACTCAAGGTGCAGCCTTAGCAGTGCTGAGTACTGGGGGACAAGTACTTCCCTAGTTCTGCTGGCCACGGTAGTTCTGACACAAGCCAAGGTCCTGTTGGCCTTCTTGGCCACCTGGGCACATTGATGGTTCATATTCAGCAGCTATCAGTACCCTCAGGTCCTTTTCCTCTGGCCAGCTTTCCAGCCACCCTTCCCCAGTGGGGAATGTGTTGTGGCACAAGTGCAGGACCTGCCCCTTGGCCTTACTGAACCTCATACAATTGGCTTGAGCCCATCAATCCAGCCTGTCCAGGTACCTCTGTAGAGCCTTCCTACCCTCAAAGAGTTCAACACTTCTGTCCAACTGGGTGCTACCTGCAAATTTCCTGAGGGTATACCTGATCCCCTTGTCCAGGTCCTTGATAAAGATATTATAGAGAACTGGTCCAAATATTAAGCCCTGGGAAACACCACCTGTGACTGGCTGCTAACTGGATTTAACTCCATTCACTACCACTCTTTGGGCCTGGCATTCCAGCCAGATTTTTCCCAGCAAAGCATACACCCATCCAAGTCATGAGCAGCCTGTTTCTCCAGGAGAATGCAGTGAAACATGGTGTCTAAGGCTTTAGTAAAGTTTAGGCACACAACATCCACAGACTTTTCCTCATCCACTAGGCCGGTCACCTTGTCACAGAAGGAGATTGGGTTAACCCAACAGGACTTGCCTTTCATAAACCCATGTTGACTGGGCCCGATCACCTGGTTCTCCTGTACATGCTGCACGATGGCATTCCAGATGATCTGCTCCATAAACTTCTCCAGCACGCGGCAGCGCAGAGCGGAGAGCGGCAGCGGCACCGGCAGCGGTGAGAGCTGCTCCTTTAATTACTGAGGATTAGAGAAGGGGCCGGGCTTCCCAGAGACGGCAAAGCTGGAGCAGAGCGAGGAGACCCGAGTCTGAGCGGGAATCCTGAGAGGAACAGGAAGGCTGACGTGGCAGGGGGTGTGGCTGAGAACGGCGGCAGGTTTAAAAGCGGCCGTCTCAGCAGCTCCCTCAGAGCACGCGGCAGTGCAGAGTGGAGAGTGGCAGCGGCCTTCACAGGAAGTGGCACCAGGGCGGGGAGCGCGAGCGCACGTGGAGAGTGGCGCGAGGGCAGGCAGGAAGCAGAGAACACCGGTAAATTTCTCTAGCATGGTGACAACACGCCCTAAAACCGTATTGAAAAAGGATATGGGACCTCAGACGGAGGTTCTGAGCAGGCACGCAGCTGTGCAGGTCTCTGGCTGCAGCGAGTGCCTGAGCCTGGCACTGGTAGTAGAGGGAGCCAGTGGCACCGCGTGTGTGCGGTGTGAGCAAATCAATGATCTCCTCAGGCAGGTGGTTAGACTGACAGAGGAGGTTGAAAGACTTAGAATCATCAGAGAATGTGAGAGCGAAATAGATTGGTGGAGCCAAACCCTGAGGCAAGGGCAGAAGGAAGAGGTGCTAGAAGAAATGACGGATCCCCTCCCCTCCTGTCCTCAGACAGAAGGAGAGAACGTTAGGGACATGGAGAAATGGAGGGAGGTCCATCCTCGGAGAGGCAAGAAAAAACCCTCCCAACTCCCTCCACCCTCCGAATTGCCCCTGAAGAATAGGTATGAGGCCTTGGAACTTCAGGGAGAGGAAAATGAGGCTGGAGTGACAGATTTGTCTAGTGAACCGCCTAGGACTTGTCGCTCAGCTCCACGACTTAGGACTTCTTCAACTAAGAAGGAAAGGAGGGTAATTGTGGTGGGAGACTCCCTTCTGAGGGGAACAGAAGGGCCCATCTGTCGAGCAGACCCATCCCACAGGGAGGTCTGCTGCCTCCCTGGGGCTCGCATTAGAGATGTTAAAAGGAAACTCTCTAGTATGGTAAATCCATCTGATTACTACCCACTGCTGATTTTTCAGGTTGGTAGTGACGAAATTATTACAAGAAATGTAAGGGCAATGAAGAGAGACTTCAGGGCCCTGGGACGGCTAGTTAGGGGGTCTGGAGCACAAGTCGTGTTTGCCTCCATACCTCCTGTAAGAATGGGTGGAGAGATAAACAGGAAGAGTTTACTTATCAATGAATGGCTACGAGACTGGTGCCAAAGGCAGGGCTTTGGTTTTTTTTGACCATGGGCTGCTCTACGAGACACCTGGCCTGATGGTGGCAGGTGGGATGCACCTGTCCCAGAGGCGGAAAAGGCTTTTGGGGCAGGACTTAGCAGGGCTCATTGAGAGAGTTTTAAACTAGATGTGAAGGGGGAAGGGGAGAAAACTGGGTCTGTTAGGGACAAGCCCAAGAGAAACATACCAGGGCCTGAAGGGGGGTGGTCTAAGGAGGATTTGGTCCCACCGATGTGCTCTACTTGCTTCCTGAAATGCCTGTACACCAATGCACGCAGCATGGGCAATAAACAGGAAGAGTTAGAGGTCTGTGTGTGGTCTAAGGGTTATGATCTGGTAGCAATAACAGAGACATGGTGGGACAGCTCACGCGACTGGAATGTGGCCATGGATGGCTATGTGCTTTTTAGGAAAGATCGGTTGGTGAAGCGAGGTGGTGGAGTTGCTCTTTATGTGAGAGAGCAGCTAGAATGTATCGAGTTTCGTGCAGGGGCTGATGAGGGGCAAGTTGAAAGTCTGTGGGTAAGAATTAAAGGGCAGGGTGGTATGGGTGATACAGTTGTGGGGGTCTACTACAGACCTCCTGATCAAGATGAGGAAGTTGATGAGGCTTTCTACAGGCAGCTGAAGGCAGCCTCACAATTACAGTCCTTGGTCCTCATGGGAGATTTTAACTACCCCGATATCTGCTGGAAGACTTACACAGCCAGCCTTTCACAGTCTAGGAGGTTCCTCCAGTGCATTGATGACAACTTCTTAATGCAAATGGTGGATAAGCTGACTAGAAGAGGAGCGCTGCTGGATCTTGTGCTCACCAACAAGGAGGGCCTTGTTGAAGCAGTGGTGGTCAATGGCAGCCTTGGCTGCAGTGACCACGAGATGGTGGAGTTCAGGATCCTGTGTGGGAGGAACAGAATACCCAGCAGGACCAGAACCCTGGACTTCCACAGAGCAAACTTCGGCCTCCTCAATCAATTGTTAAGGGAAGTCCCACGGGACAGAGTGCTAGAAGGTAAAGGGGCTCAAGATAGCTGGTCAATATTCAAGGACCACTTCTTGCAAGCTTAGGATCAGTGTGTCCCAATGGGTAGAAAATCTAGTAAGGGAGCTAAGAGACCAGCGTGGTTAATAAAGGAACTCCTGGGCAAACTCAAATGGAAAAGGAAAATCTATAGATCATGGAAGGAGGGGCTGGTTACTTGGGAGGAATATAGGACTGTTGTCAGAGAATGTAGGGAGGCAACTAGGAAAGCTAAGGCCTCCTTGGAACTTAACCTTGCAAGTCGGGTTAAGGACAATAGAAAGGGCTTTTTCAAATACATAGCCAACAAAACTAATACCAGAGGCAATATAGAATGCTGAATATTCTATATTCACCCACTGCTGAATGAGGTGGGTGCCCTGGTGACAGAGGATTTAAAGAAGGCAGAGGTGCTGAATGCCTTCTTTGCCTCTGTCTTTACTCCTGCAGGCTTTCCCCGTGAGCCCCAGTTTCATATAGCCCCAGTAGAAGTCAAGACAAAGGAGGAGTTTGCCCAGGTAGATGAGGATTGGGTTAGGGATCAGTTGCGTAATCTGGACATCCATAAATCGATGGGTCCGGATGAAATGCATCCAAGGGTGCTGAGGGAGCTGGCGGAGGTCATTGCTAGTCCACTCTCCATCATCTTCGGTAAGTCATGGGTAACAGGAGAGGTGCCTGAGGACTGGAGGATAGCAAATGTCACTCCAGTCTACGAGAAGGGCAAGAAGGAGGACCCGGGTAACTATAGACCGGTCAGCCGCACCTCCATCCCTGGAAAGGTGATGGCACAACTTGTCCTTGGCACTATCTCTAGACATATCAAGGAGATGGGGGTCATCAAGAGCAGTCAACATAGTTTTACCAAGAGTAAGTCATGTTTGACTAACCTCATAGCCTTCTATGAGGAAATTACTAGGTGGATAGATGATGGTAGAGCGGTGGATGTGGTCTATCTTGATTTCAGTAAAGCATTTGACACTGTCTCCCACAGCATCCTTGTAGATAAGTTGATCAAGTATGGGTTTGATGATCAGGCAGTGAGGTGGATCAAGAACTGGTTGAAAGGAAGAAGTCAGAGAGTTGTAGTCAATGGGGCAAAATCTAGTTGGAGGTGTGTGGCTAGTGGAGTCCCTCAGGGGTCAGTACTGGGACCGGTGTTGTTCAACATCTTCATCAACGACCTGGATGAGGGTACAGAATGTACCCTCAGCAAGTTTGCTGATGACACCAAGCTGGGAGGAGTGGCTGACACACCAGAAGGCTGTGCTGCCATTCAGAGAGACTTAGACAGGCTGGAGACTTCGGCGGGGAAAAATCTGATGAAGTTTAACAAGGGCAAGTGTAGAGTTTTGCATTTGGGGAAGAAAAATGTCATGCACCAGTACAGGTTGGGGGCTGACCTGTTGGAGAGCAGTGTAGGTGAAAGGGATCTGGGGGTCCTGGTAGACAGGAGGATGACCATGAGCCAGCAATGTGCCCTTGTGGCCAAGAAGGCCAATGGCATCCTGGGGTGCATTAGAAAGGGTGTGGTTAGTAGGTCAAGAGAGGTTCTCCTCCCCCTCTATTCTGCATTGGTAAGGCCGCATCTGGAGTATTGTGTCCAGTTCTGGGCCCCTCAGTTCAAGAAGGACAGGGAACTGCTTGAAAGAGTCCAGCGCAGAGCCACAAAGATGATTGATGGAGTGGAACATCTCCCTTATGAGGAAAGGCTGAGGAAGCTGGGTCTCTTTAGTTTGGAGAAAAGGAGACTGAGGGGTGACCTCATCAATGTTTACAAATACGTAAAGGGTGAGTGTCAAGAAGATGGAGTTAAGCTTTTTTCAGTGATGACCAGTGATAGGACAAGGAGTAATGGATACAAATTGGAGCATAGGAGGTTTAAGGTGAATATCAGAAAAAATTTTTTTACTGTGAGAGTGACAGAGCACTGGAACAGGCTGCCCAGAGAGGTTGTGGAGTCTCCTTCACTGGAAACATTCAAAACCCGCCTGGACGCCTTCCTGTGTGATGTGCTCTAGGTGACCCTGCTCTGGCGGGGGGGTTGGACTAGATGATCTTTCGAGGTCCCTTCCAACCCCTAGGATTCTATGATTCTATGATTCTATGAGCACTGAGGTCAGACTAACAGGCCTGTAGTTCCTTGGATCCTCCTTCCAGCCCTTCTTGCAGATCAGCATCCTTTTTGCTGACCAGTTAGCCAGGACTGCTGATAAATGATGGAAAGTGGCTTGGTGAGCACATCCGCCAGCTCACTCAGCACCCCTGAGCAGATCTCAGTGGGCCCGTAGATTTGTGCATGTCTAAGTGGTGTAGCAGGTCACTAAGCATTGGACTGTTCTGTGGCCAGTACACCATGGAATTAAGTATTTTTGTTGGGTTTTGTTCAAAAGAAAGAGCACATAATTTTGACAATCTGCTATGATGCTGCATACAAATTTATCTCCTGCGTAACACTACGGATGTATTATTTTCTGTCTGAATGTCACAAGAGCACCGAGTGTGTACATGCCAAAATTACATAGGTCCTACCCAAAAGACCTTGTAACTGATACAATTTTTACTGTAAATAATTTCAGTTTTGTTGAGATATTCTTAAAGTTGTGCTGTAAAAAAAAACCCAACAACCTGACATCTGTAGTCATCAACTGAGCTGATAATAGAATAATAAAGAAAAAAAAAAAGCCATCATATGTTTCCAGCCTAGGCCTGAATTGTGTACTTGCCTTCATGTGTACAGCAGATTTAAATTCGAAACCAGTCATTGCTATAGGTCATAGAGCCATCAGCATCTCTGAAACCATTTATACAGATAGAGAGAAGAAGAAGAAGCAGTTATCCACATTTTTTACCCACCCCCCCCCCCCCCAAAAAAAAAAAAACACCACAAAAAACCAACAACCAAACAAACACAAAAACACCCTCACTGCTGCTGTGGCTTGAAATGATGACATTAAATGCCTAACAACATGCTTGTCTTCCCTGTAACAGATGTAGGGGGAATTGTACTTTCTGAATGCATGAATGTGAGCTACAGAGGAGACTCAGATGTCCACGCAGACTGTTGTAAAGGAGACTGAAGCTTTTGTCAGTGGTAGTGCTTAACTCGTCCATACAAAGGAAAACAATAAAGCTCTCTACATAGAAATGTTGAGATCTTTGCTGACCATTTCTAAGGATGGCAGCCGAAGTTGGTGATAATGATACCTCTGTGTTTTCCAATAGAACATTTTTCTAAACAAAAATGCCAGTTTCTTGAAAATTAACTGCTTCCCAAGAATATGGCAATTTGCACAAAATTTCTATGAAAGCCAGACAGGCCTCATCATAAAAGTACCTGGTTTCCTTCTAGCCTGCCAGATTAATTTCTCTGCAATTCCTCTGGCAAATTTCTTGAGACTCGAAGGTCTGAAAACCAGCTTCCAGCCTTGGGGCTCCAGACCTGCTCAACAAATGGACCTCTAATACCATAGGTGCTTGGAATGACCACCTGTGCTGCTGCTGTTTTCCCACCCTTGTGGGGAGCTTGTAAAAGCAGCTGAAAAAAGTAAAGTTATTTCTTCAAAAGAAAACTTCAGACTTCCTGCTCCACCTGAAGTTTCACCACATCATTCCAAGGCCTGCTTTAGAAGCATTTTGTGTCCATGTGTGTATAATTCTTAATTTTCCAGGAAATGGTGACTCTGGTTCTAACCAACCTAGAATCTTAAACAATTCTCAAAATGGCTGGCAGTGCCAAAAATTTATGTCCATACAGCGAAAAATCGGTAATTCAGATGTAAAAAAAAATCTGAAGTCTAACTATTGTAGAAATCCTTGGGCCTGGAAGACTTCAACTGCAAGGTCTCAGCATACTAAAGACCTCAGAGAGACATAAAAGTTGCCTCCAAAATTTGTTCATGCTTCAATGCATTATAAATGCCTCTCGTTACTCAAAATAACAATATAATATAGTTCTTTTGGCACAAATCCAGATTGAAGTTGCAATAAAAAGTCAATGTTTGCATAATACTCTGTCAATTCTTGATAAGCACATTACTCAGGGATTCTTGACAATGTGTAGGAACACAGAAACATGAGATTAATTCAATGCACATTTTATTTTTAATCACTGCCCAACTATAAAGTTATTTTATATATGGAATATATCATGGTTGTTTTCTGTTTCCGTTTCATAGATGATCCTGTCCCTTTCCTTCAGGAAAAGTTACGTAGTGCACTCTGTGGGATACAAATTGAATGTGCAGCAAGACAAAAATAAAAGGATCGATATTATAATTTCCCACAGATTTATGAGGATTTAAAAGTAATAGTTCTTTCAAAACTGGAACATACTTTAATAGCTTAGAGCTAAATGCCTACATGCTATTTGAAACCTTGCTGGTTTGTGACTATTGATTCAATATAATTTTTGTATGTGTTTTTATGAATAATGTATAAATGCCTCAAGCAGCAGCTAGGTGGTTGTGATCAAGAAAAATAAGACTGTGAAATACATTTAAAATTGATTTGATGCTGAAGTACAAGATTAGTTCCAGTGTGATCTAAGCTTGGGAATATGAAAATAGAGAAAATTGTCACAAAGGCTATTCATTTTATATATAATGTCATTAAAAATCTAGTAGCAAAGAGTCTAAATATATTAAGGTAAGAATGAGAGGGTTTTAATCCAACTGCGTCTCTGCTTAGAGAGGCAAGGACAAAGCATTCAGATACTAGTCCTGAGAGAAAATTTCAGTGATATAGTGATGACAACTGCATCTGTAGTGATGACAGCAATACCAGTCTTCAATGAGCATGCTTTATAAGGTTAAATATTTCAATAAACCTCAAAAGACTCATAGCATTTTAAGCACTTCTGTACTTGGTCAAAACATAGATTAACTGATTTATTGAGCACTAGAAGTGGGAGTGTCTGCTGTGGCCTAAATTCTTTGAGTTTACCTGCACTGTACAATACACCATTATGGGAGACTGTCTGAGCTGTTTTCGTACTAGAAGTGTATCCTGATGTTCCTGTCTGGCACATACATGTTTTTAATGCAGCTACTTATCTCTGACTGACTACCCCACGGATGCCACTAGATTGTTGTTTTACACTGTGGGCCCAAATGTCTAGCACTGAACTGACTTCTGTGATGTTTGCTCCAGTTCAGGATCCAATGGCCGGTGAAACTAAGTTCAGTAATTTCATAATTATGCAATTTTCCCAAACATCTGATGCCAATAAAAGAGATAGGCAGGATCCTGCAAGGGCTGACCTGGAAGCCACGGTTCAGCTGCTGTCTGTGCCCACAATTATTTAAATGCTGTAGTAGCTTTGAGCTACATTTACACTGCCATACTGGAGTATCACAATATGTATCTATTACTTTTCACCTAGACACCACTCTAAGGAGACATACTGAGGTATCGTGTTAAGGAAACAGAGATGCTAACGAGAAGACAACATGTGCTGGTGTTCTAAATGTACTATCAACACAACTTGCTGCAATTTCTTTTTTTGCAGCCTGCCCAAGCTAAATATGCTAGTGTGCCTTATACTGTGTTATGCCCTTTCATAATCTGTCTTCATGTCCTAGTGCAGCAGTTTGCAACCAAAAGACACATCCACCAGGCTTCCTCCCCCTGCAAGCACTGTGTGTCATGACTGCCAGAGACAAAAATTTTGCCCAACAGGCTCCCAGTACTAGACCCATGCCTACATCTGTAGGCTTCCTTTTAGGAGAATTTCCAAGGGAGAAAATGAGAATATATCAGCACAGCTGGAACACTCAAGCTACTTAAACAGTGCTGGTGCAAGTCTAAAACCGAAAGTCCCATACAGGGCACACAGTGCAAGGGGTATAAGCCAGCACTGGGGTACAGCTCAACATTTTTAGTAAGTCCTGTGATAGAAATGCAGATTCTCAGCATCCATGATACTTGTTTTTGGGGCTGGAGTTCCAGATTCCAACATTAGAGTCTGAAAGCCAGGTCTCTCTGAATGTTTCACCACTGAACCAGAAGATTCTTTCTGGTGGTGTAGAGCCACCTTCCTGCCACCCCACTCCTCAGAAATGAGTCACAAAAAAAGCTGATTGCCAAAAGCATCACAGCCCATGACTCTGGATCCTGTGCTACTAAACATGGCACTTTCAGGGACTCCCTGGGCTCTCCCACAGCCTTGCCAATCTCTGCAGGGCTCAGCAGGCCATGAGGATATACAACCAAACACAACCTTGAGCTCTTGCTATTCTGGTCAGCCTACTGAAGACAAGCACTGCTCAGTTCAGGCCGAGATGAAGTACATGCAAAGACCTCCACTGCTGCTGCAGGCCTAAAGGCTCAAGGGAAGGAAAAGATATATTCCTTACTTGTCATACAAAAGGATACTCATTTTCACTGATTACTGTTGCCTCCTATGAGGGAAGATATTTCAACAAGAAAACTTTTTTCTCACATAATTCTTCCACTTGACTAATATCTTTCTAGGAAGTGCTCCTCATACACTAATCACTTGGAAACTGCATTTACTGAGGTTTCAAATTTGTCCTTAAAATTACTTTGGGTGTTTTGGGTTGCATTTTAAAGAAGAGGAAAATCATTATTACCCTTTTTACCAGTTGGAATGGAGTTTAGACAATCTAATTTCAAATCAAAAGCAAAATCTGTACCAAAACAAAACAAAAATAACTCAGACTGTATAGGTAAAAATGCAACTCCAAACATGGAACATGGTATTTCAGATCCAAAATTACTGGGGTTTTACTGCATACAAGACTCATGCATGACAGGTTGCAGCCCAAAAGTAACTAATAAAGACCAATATTTAAAACACTATCAACAAAATAATGTATAATGGAAATTCTGACAGGACTTAAGCAAGCAGAGGAACTTTCTCTACATACTCTTGCAGATACACCCATTGGCCAGAATCACTATTGGCCACACTCTCATTGTCAAAATGATTATGTACTGGAGAAAAAAATATGCCAATAATAACAGCATTAGTATGCCCTATCTGATGTGGAACACACAAATGCCATTAAAAGATTCATCAACTTAGGAAATAGTAAGTATTAATCTTTTAAAGGTGCAAATCACATATATCCAATGGAACTTTAAATTTAATCTTTTATTTCAGCAAATTTTCCAGTCAGGAAAACAAATTTTGACTAGGTTAAGTTTCCTGAATATGTATAGATAGCCACATACGCCTGCCACATTTGTTTGTTTCTCCTCATGAACTTTATCTTTTTCTACTCCAGAGACATCCTTTATTGCTTGTGTTCTGTTCCAGAAAAATACATTCCTCCCAGGATACTTGGTTTCTAGCTTGTAAACCTCAGAACACCACATTTTATCAGATATAGATATAGAGCAAAGAATTCTGGATGTAACAGCAAGGATGCTTGCCAGGTATTTCTCATTACCAGCTTTAGCAAGGTGGGGAAGGAAAATGTGGTTTCTATTAAATATTTACTCTTCTGTGAGCACCTTCTAATATTACTTCCCTCTCCCATACTTTTGCCCCAATATTCTTAGCAAAGAGGTGGGTTTAGGCTGTTCTGATTTCATTGTACTATTATATATTTCGCTGTGTATTTTCAACTGAGAAAGCAACACAAAAAGAACAGTCTTTCCAGTTAAGACATAAAGGTATATGGTTTGTGATTTTATTTTCTTTTCTTACAAGGGAAGAACTGCAGTGAAAGATAGGCTGGCAGCTCAATGATCAGCTCATGTATTGACTGCATGTTTCACAACACAGAATATCGAAAAGGGTTTAGTTTTAGATTCTCAGACAGGTGGTACAGTAATGGAGGGGCCATGTTTCAACACTGTACATTACTCCATAGAGATGTCCAGCCACCACCTGAAGTGGCTGCTCAACTTCCATGAACACAGCAGTGTCTTATCAACAACAGCTGCTGCAGAAAAAGCCCGGAGACAAAGAAGGGGTATCTACTTCTACCTTTTGCAAATTTCCCTGTGAGCTATTTACCAGCACTGATGTCCTGGTGAGACTACCAGTCCAACATTGCTGATTTCACAGCTGCACGGGAACTGCTGGGGAAAGTAGGGCAAGAGAAACTAAATATTGGTCTCTGCTTAGTGTTTGAGGTAATTTTTTGGCTGCCTTTGCTACTCTAGAGGTACAGGCAACGTAGTGTACAACTTCAACATGAGCTGAGGTGTTTTTGTTAGCCTACCTGCTGTCCACAGCTAGAAAATTTTAAAAGCCACTTGCTGTCAGACCTATCAAGGATGTTCTGCTGCTGGTTGGGCTGCTGACTAGTGCTGCTAGATTCAGGGACTATAAATACACTGTGTTTCAGTCTTCATGTTTTGAACCATGACTATTTGCACAAGTGCTCCTCATAAAACTCTACTTCCAAAACCACAATAGCAGGTAAAAAATTAGTAACATAACATTTATGTTATTTTGGGGTCTTTTCTACAGACCACTGTTCTTATAAACATAGTTGTAAGCTATTCTCATAAACACAAGAAAGAAAACAGACAAGTAATTATGGAGAAACATCTGAGAAAACTGCCAAATGTTATCACAGCCCAGCGTGCCTGTGTGTGGGTGAAGGTAACAGAAAGTGAGGTACTGCTGATGCTATTTTGTTTCAGTTATAAAAGAACACACAGTTACTGGCTGAAAAGCTGTGCAGATGGGCTTCCATACTGGGAAAACCTGCACTGACATAATATTGAGGGCAATGGATTTCTTCAGGGGAAAAAAAAAAAATAAAGGGAACAAAAAAACAGGTTTTTTAATTAGAAGAGAGAAAATAGCTGCACATCCTCCTATGTTTCTAATAATGCAAAACATCTTTATAGAAATAAGATTCAAATATGCACTAAGAATTTTATTACTTTTTGTTCCTTTTGTTCTTCGTTGTGCTTCAGTAAAATACGGTATCAACCACACAGTAAACTTTTCTCTCAGAAGTGCTATTAAATGTGCTAGGGTTAGGAAACACGTATCAGACACTGGTATTTCTACAGAAATAAATACACGCTGAAGTAGCACCGCAGAGCATTAGAAGGGATAAACTAATAGTTTAAGGAAGCTTCTGAATGTTTTTTTGGGTTTGGGTCCCTTTTCCTCACATAATCTGTGTCAATATTATTAACTAAAAACAGATCCACAAATATTTACCACATAGAGCAAAAACACATGCATGACACTTTAGAAAGCTCTGTTCAGCAACCCAGTAATTGTTTTATTCAATTCAACACCGACACACCAGGATCAGTGCCAAGGTTATGTATTTTGTTGAATGAACCCCAAAGTGTCCTTTTCTGCTATGTTTTGAATCCCCATTAGTATAGTTCACTGTCACAATAAACCTCACCAGCTTCTCACCCATCTTTCTCCCTGTGGAGCAATACACACTTTACTTAAGACCTTACATCTACACAGACACACAGCAGAAGGCTATTGTATCATATCAGGGACAAAATAATTAACACAAGTCATTTCAGATGGAAACAGGATTGCAAACATGTATAGCACATAGCGCAGATGTTTCAAAACATTAGCAAACCCATCATGCCGCTAGGACTGTTACCAAGATGAGAATTTGATGCAATTACTACAATGCTAGAAAACCCAAGGCTGATGTGGTTTCCCAAGTTTCAGAAAATACAGATGAAACAAATTTCATTAGTAGGACTGGATAGTTCTAGTAAGAGTGATTTAACAAACAAAATTAAGCAGCACATAGAGGCAAATCCTGCCTCTTTCGCATAGAAATAAAGGTAGGCAAACTAGTAGAGCCCATCATTGCAAGATGAGGCTGTGTATGTCACACTGTCTATCCCATGCTCTGCTGGCCAAGGTAGCATCTCTTTTAGTCAGTGTGTACACTGATAAGCTGCCAAGTACCCTGTGGTCAAGGATTCTCCTCTCCCAGGCCTAGCCATCCAGAAGTCCTAACACTTCTTGCATGTTACAAATCTTGCAATAGCAAAATAAGTTCCTGCTTATTCTGCTTCAAATTTCTGCTCAAATAGGTATATTTGCATTCTTCAAATAAGAATGTTTCATCTACCCCAGAATCTGTTTTATCACTAGTTGTATTACCACATGATATGCAAATATACATTACCTGTTGATATACAAACTGTCATAAAACAAGCACACTGCAAAATTGGTTTTCTTTAGAACACAGAGAAACTCCACCCTCACCCACTCCCACTTGCATTTACAATTTTTTGGTTCTTTCCTTTGAGAACATAGGAGCTCCTGTACTCCCATGCCCCTTGTGAGCTCACCATCCAATTACCTATCATCACCCAGCAGTGATTCACACCCTGAAGTTAGATTTAGTAGTTTGAAAATTCACTTCCAGCAAAGTTCAAATGAAACAGGTCAAAGGGACATCACTGGTAACTCTGAAAGCACAGATGTTTAACAGAGACAAGTTTGAATTTCATTCTGGCAATAGCTTAGCGTTTGAACTCATGAAGGTTTAGCCTATTTAGCAACAGAGTATCCATGACAAATTCATTTTCACCAGTGTATTTGATTAAGTAATAAACAAAGAGCAGTGCTTTTTAAAACAGCCAGAAATTACTTTATATAATTAATGTGCAAAATTAGTATTTTAGTCTCTGTGGAATATTTTATTGAGCAAATCAGGTAGGGATGAAACAATGCAGTGTTTCTTATCTTCAAAATATTTAATATTAATACCCTTCCATATCTCTGTGTTAGTAAAAGAATTAAGTACCCGCTTATGTTTTTCGGAAGAAATAAATAAGGCAGAAACATGCCTCTGTCAAGAGACCGATATGAAGTTCAAAGTTAGAATGTAGAACAAAATGTAATTATTAGTCAGACTAAATATTTCTACCATGAAAGTATTTTAAGTCCAAAGTGTTGATGGTGCCCCTATAAAGCTAGAGAAATTACAAGATTCTAATATACACCCTTCTACATCCTACTGGATCCTAACACTGTAAACACACTAGAATACCTACCATCTTTTTATCCATTCCTTAATCTGTGACTAAGGAACAGGGCTGGGGTTTGGGACCTAAATAGTATGCCAGAGGATCACACACAGTTCTTCAGTGGTAATGTCAGGTCTTTTTGAACATGATTCCCACTCATCAATTGCAATCCTCATTGAAATTTTGCAGAGCTAAATAGTTCACTTTTTGTGAAGCATCTCACATTCCTATGCAGAAGTTTTATTACGAGTTAAAGATGCAGCTTCAAGGACTGAAACCAGTAAGTGAAAATAGAGGCCAGAAATGGGAGAAAAAATTATTATTTCCAGAGGAGTTTTTAGGCCATTATAAAAGACTAAAAATACTGACCTCTTCAACAAGCTCAAATAAAAAGCAATGGATACTTTTACATTTTTAAAAGTTCAAGTTACTATAAATTATTCTGTACATTTTAAAGGTCTGGTTTGCATAACACAGTAAGCCTGTCACTATCTTATTTTCTCCATTTAAAAACATATTATAATGTAATTTGCATGAGATCAGAAAGAATACAGCTTTGTTTGAAAAGACTTAATACAAAATTACAAAGCATTTTCTTGTACATTGTGGGAAAAGTAGAGGACTTACAGACAGCTATAGAGAAATTACTTTGGAATGGTTTTAGTTCTGTTTTTAAACTCCATTACATGAGAAATTACTGTGTTTTCCAATGGAAATTGCACACAAGTAAGAAGGAAAAATCAACCTCTCATCCTACTCCTCTCTCTCTATATATAATTTATTTATTTATGTTGTATATACATTTCTTTTCTGAAGGCAGAGAAAGGAAAATATTGAGTTTATTTACTAACCACATCCAGGCTTAGATGTTCACACTTCCTATTTTATCATCAGTATACAGGAAAACATATCAGCATGATTCATTTTCCTGGGAAAGGATGAAGGGTGGGATGAAACTTCTTTATCTAGCAACATCTCCTAGGGAAAGGGTACAGAGTTCATCATTAACTCAAGTCTGAATGAAAACAGTTAGAATAGTAATAAATAGCAAACTCTGAATCACTGAATAGTGGAGGAACACTAACAGAAGAAACAGCAGTATTGTATTACTTTAGAATCTGGAAACTGGAACACTTTCCTTATGTGTATTCAGATATCTGCTCTGGCCTATATATTGCCTAACAAGTTATAGGAGATAAATATATCTATGTCTTATAATCTGTATAGTACCTAAGTTCTTTTGTGATTTCAGGCAAAAAAATTGAAATGTCTGTTTGACAAAACTAAAATAGTTTCAGTATTTCCTGTTTGGCTTTGACTGTACTCCAAAACTCTCCTCCGCTAACTCAGGTTTCACAAGTAGGCTTTGGTCGGTCGCTGGATAGGATATGCTTTGAATATAAATATATCTAGCCAGTAGCAAATAATCTAATTGATGACTTATGTGACCTCAGAATAAAGTCACCAAGCACAAAATGAGGGCCTGCTTCTTCATATGATATCTTAGTCTTTGAATTTTTTTCATAGGCTGCAGTGAGATTCCAGGAAGAAATCCCATAGGCTGTACAGAAGGATATGAGATTCAGTGCTTTTGAAGATGGAGGCTTTTTGCTTTAACATGTAGTTTTTCAACATATTATTTCATTCTGCTATTAATCACACTAAACAAAGTATTGCTTTTCAATTTTTGCATTGAAATGACATCAGGTTTGATGCCAGTATTACAAATTCTGTGATGGTAAGAAGAAGTGGAAGCTTGATATTTTCATGAGTTCTGCTCTTTTGCAGGTTAACTATGCAAAATGAAACACAGAGGCCTCATGGTAATCATTAATTTCTGATCAGTACTAATTTAACATGTATCCTATTTCACACGATGTTAATATATACCTAAGGGTGCAATTATACACTTTAAGATATTTTTCTTAAAACTAGATACTATTTAAACAAAGGAAAGTTAAACATCATAATTAAATTAAACTGAACTGCTACAGAGTATTAAGAAAAAGTACCAGAAAGCCAATAGAGTTTTGATCCAGGCAAAATTAAGTTCTGTGGCTGCCAACCAATAAAAACTCCTAGGACTGTGTATTTTTTATGAGTATTCTGTATTCAGAAGAATAACTCTGCTTCTTTTCTGCAGTCCAGATACTAATTGCAGCACATTACCACTCTTCTCAACAGAAACACTGTGATGCCTTCAATACAAAAATCAAACTCCTGGAAATTTCACATATCATTGTCTCTTTGTCGTGTGGTTTCAAATCCCATTGCATGAAAGGCAAAAGTATAAATATTAAAAAGGAGCAATAAAATATTTTCATATCTTCTGTTAGTCCTGAAAAGCAATGAAAGTACAGAGCTTTACTGCTGTCAAAGAAAATTCACACCATGCAGTACCTTGCAAGACCTGCTCTCTGTTTTCTATACACGTTAGTTAACTATTCCATATTTAGTAGGCAATGGAAATTATCTCAAGATATCACAATATCATTAAATACATATACTGATAAACAAGTGGAAAAAAGTTAAATCAACAACTCTAAAAAATATAGTCATGTGAATAAATTATCTGCTCATCGACCTAGTTAAAATCTACTCAGGAAATTCACTCATATGTAAATGGAAAAACACAAAAATCAGGACTTTGGAAATACACTCAACATTTTTCAGTTCCAGGGCATCTTTCATCTTATGATTTTTTACTAATATTAATCCTACATGTGAACGCTATAACTCCTTTATATATGTATGTATTTACTATTCTTAGCGTGCCTGTATGTAGGCACGCTAAGAATAGTAAATAGAGCCACAAGTGTCCAGGCTGTGACTGAAGTCTTTCAAGCAGGAATAAAGAAAGTATTGTTTTCTCAGTTAAAATCTGCTAGGGACTTACTCTTTGAAGTTACTAGCACTACACCTCAGAGGATCATTTCCCCGTTTCTGAGGGATTAGAAGCCAGGATATACAGGTTCTTACAAAGGTGACACACAAAACTGGGGGGAAACAGAATGTAAAGATTTTACCTATTAATTTTCAAAGCAGAAAAAACATTTTCTAGTTCTTAAAAAACAAACAAACAAAAAAAAACCTCACACAAAACACCCACACAGATTTGGCTGAGGATGATACAAGAATGTATTAAAGCGGGTAGACGACTTGCAGTGGTATTTACATAGTGTCTTAATCAGAGAACTGTTCTCTGTTCTTTCTTCATGGAGTTACTTTACCTCCTCAGAAAAATAAAATCAGAAGAAAACCCATAGATTCAATAAACTGTTTAATATAATGGGATTCTAGCAGTCTAGAAGGATTACACTGTGAATACCTGTGATTACTGTGAGTAACTTGTAGGGGGACAATCCCTCTAACATGGTGAACAGCAAAGTAGGCAGAAAGGAGGAACCTAGTGTGTCTAAGCTAACATATCAAAGTAAAACACACAGTAAGAAACAAACAATAATAACGATTGCATCTATTCAGCAATAACTCTAGGTCATTTCAGTTAACGTAAGTTAGCTAAAAGCTCGACAATGTGTAAGTAATGTGTGGCAAAACTAGACTGAGAAAACAGAGCTTTTTTTTCTTGTAAACTGTATTTCTTTCCATTTTGTTGTTTTATAACTTTGCCTCTTCCCAAAATATTGAATTGAGTGCTGTATTTCTGATTTTTGCAACTAAAATCAATTACAAGAAAAATAATTTTGAACATAGACATCTGGATACTATATTGACTAATACTGGCACTTCTACAAAACAGCATCACTAGTTAAAAGCATTGATCAAAATGTAACTCGATTTTTCACAGAAATATTTACTAGAGAATTCGCTTAAAATGGACCACAGTTTGGAAACTTGTTTTTATCATCATTTTTATCAAAAAATTTTATAAGCTAGTTTGGGATAATTTAAAACTCCACTGTTAAAACACTCTTTTAAGTAAGAAACAGAGAAAGTTTAAGAATACCAACATGTAAGAGGTTAGTTTCTTTAAGTTTAATTATCGTATTTGATCTGTCATATAACAGACTCAAATTCATACATCAATGTAATAGATTTTAAATGTGGACTGATTAGATAAACAGATCCATAGAGATGAAATAATTTAAATTTATGTTAGTAAGAGAATTATTTTCCTTGGCAAAAGGTTGACAAAAGATGCTATAACAGCAATATAGATAACCTGACAGTTCCAGATTCAAGAGGAAAACAAAGATCAAATCTTGAACCTGTTCAGTTGAAGGCAAAATTATTACTAAGTGTCATCAGAACACCACATCAAGGTCATAACTTGAGAAGTAATGTCATTATCCAGAGCAGACCTTTTCCGCCATGCCATTCACTTTCTGACAACAGGACTCCTTCCTCCTAGCTAAAGCCCAAGTGTTCAGAGCTGAGCAGGAGCTAAAGATGTTTAAGATGAGAGCTTCAATATCACTTGAGGATTCATTTTCTATTTTCAGCGATCCAGCAGCCCCAGGAATCCACAGCCCTTTGCCTGAAGCCCAGGATACTAATGAAGTGCTGGGGAAGAATCATATGTCTGACAATGCCATGGGGCAGTGCTCTGGTTCACACTACTGTCTTCAGACTTCACAGGATGCAAAGGAAAACAACCTTTTTTAAATCCCATCACTCATTCAGATTGCCAGAAGGTTGAATTACTTTAAAAATAAATCTTATGATAATATCAGTGTGGGAAAGTAGAAATTTCCATGAGTCAAGGGCTGACCAAATGGTGGATTTATATTAATTCACACCCTGAACTAAAGAATACCATGTGGGAAACGTGGTCAGGCTGAAACAAAGTCAATGTATTATTAATTTTTTTTAATTGAAAAACAGAATTTGTCTTCCATTAACTCATTACTATGCATGGACTTTAAATACTGTTTCCCTTACTATAATTTGTGTTAATTTTATAAGAAAAAAGTAATTTCAAAACAAAAGACTTTGAAAGACTCTAAACCAAAAAAGGCAAAATAAAACACAAAGACTTAACTGAAGTTGTACATCTTTGCTGGGTAATGTTTTATTATCCTTATATATTAGCCACACACTTTAACTGAGGGCTCATTGATCTCAATTCACATATATTCTTGCCTCTTCCAACACCTTCTCTCTTTTGAAGAAATGTTTCCAAAACATCAGCACAGTCCAAACAGCACTAAACAGTGAAGTTTAGGCAATTAAACCAAACCCAAGAAGCCTTGTAGCCACAAAAAAAGCATGTCAGTAGCCAATCAGCTGAAAAGCTTCCTGGATGCTACAGCTAACACAAGGGTAGAAATAAGACACATAAAGAAGGAATCAAGCTGGATATTGAGAAAGATTTTACTGCAAAACTCAGCCTGTTCTGTCAGCTTCAGACTCATAAATCAGCTTCAGACTGATAAATAAATTAATGTAATCAAAGCCTTTACTACCTACAGTAAATTGCTCAAGTTTTTTTCCCAAAGCAGAATTTTTACCCTGAAAACAAACCTTAACTTCCGACCTTTATAATTAATCAGGCTTTAAAAATCTGGTAGCACAACGTGTCCCTAAGAAAATACATTTCTTTCATCTCTGTGTGGTGGTGCTTACATAGCTTTTCCTGAACAAATTCACAACTTCTGACTCATATTTATGAGAAAAACTCTGAGTAGGCAACTTCTAGCACTGGTTCTCAGCATTATATTTCCTTCTCTACTGAAAATAAGGAAGTATATTACGTAAGAAAACAACAAAAGATGAATAACTTATTGCCCTTTTGGGTAGTCTGGGATATTTACAAATCTACATCCTTGCTGATGCAGTAAAAATACAAACTAGTTATCTTGAGAGACTTAATGTCCTCAGGGCAGCACTTCTTTTAATTTTATTATTATTTATCTAGTCATGCAAGAATGGCAAACTAGAGGACCTCATCTTCCAACCATATAGGAGCAGAAAACATATACACTGAGATTTCTGAAACAATTGCTTCACTTTTTGGAGGTCTGTCAACTGCTGTGTGTGCAAAAGTGCTACTGAAAAGATTCAGACGTCATTTTGTTTCCTGAGACTCCTTCCATTTATTAGGAGGGTATTCCCTTGTTTCTGCACTGGAGGAGCACATTAATTCCCAGCCAGATAAGAGTTATAGGTAGTGCTCAGCACCTCCTCTGGCTGCAGGGTCCTCAAACATAGGGTGTCCCCCACTTGCCAGAGCTGTCATGTCACAATAACGGTTAGTGTTTTGCAAACAAGACAGCTTCAGAAAGTGCACAATGATGGTAGAATCTAAGATTTTGTTGAAAACAAAGCAGTGTGCTGGAAATGTGCACTCAGAGCCCAGAAAGCCAACCATATCCTGGGCTGCATCAGAAGAAGCATGGCCTGCATGTCAAGGGAGATGTTTCTTCCTCTTCTCCACTCTTGTGAGACCCCACCTGGAGTACTGCGTCCAGTTTTGGAGTCCCCAACACAAGAAGGACAATGAACTGTTGAAGCAAGTCCAGAGGAAGGCCACAGAAATTATCAAAGGGCTGGGAACACCTGTCCTACAAGGACAGACTGAGAGAGTTGGGGCTGTTCAGCCTGGAGAAGAGAAGGCTACAAGGAGACCTTATATCAGCCTTCCAGTACCTGAAGGGGCTACAGGAAAGCTGGGAAGCGACTTTTCACCAGAGAGGTTAGGGACAGGACAAGGGGTAATGGCTTTAATCTGGAAAAGGGTAGATTTAGATTAAATACTAGGAAGAAGTTATTTACTGTGAGGGTAACAAGACATGGGAACAGGTTGCCCAGGGAAGCTGTGGAAGCCCCATTCCTGGAGGTGTTACAGGCCAGGCTGGATGGGGCTTTCAACAATCTGGTCTAGTGGGGGTATCCCTACCCATGTAGGGGGATTGAAACTAGATGATCATTAAGGTCCCTTCCAACTGAAACCATTCTATGATTATATGAAAGCAAAAATAACCACACCCCCATCCCTCACCAATCCTAGACCTTCATAGCTAGAGAAAAACCTAGAAGCCATGAAACCTAACAAAAACAATAAAGATACTATAAAGTTTCAATAGCAAAGGTCTTCTGATTTTTAAGCAAGTCCCATCATTCTGGAAGAGCTGTGACACATTGCCTTTACCTGCTTGGATTAACAATGCAGTCTTCTTCAATATTAAGTAGAGCATCGTCACCAACACTTCTTCATTACAATATGCAAAACTAAAATCCATCTTCCTTGTAAAGTGGCACAAACCTGTCTTTCTCACTGCTTCCACCACTATTCTCAAACCATCTATATCCAAGTTTACTCAGTTAAGTAATGTTTATAATGTGCGTGTGAAAAGAAAAGGTCAGTGTGAGTCATGAGTATGTTTTAAAGTGTTATTTGAGTTCTATACATTGTACATATTTTAGAAAGCCTGTAAAGGGCAAAAACCTGTCATAATGTTAGCAACAATAATTTCCATTTTGCTCATTTCAGTGAGAACAGTTTTAATTCAAAGGACTGAATCTCCAGTGTGTATTTGCTTTTATAAACATAAGATTAGAGTTTTATTTTTAACATCACATATGTGGATTGCATAAAATGCTCATTAACTTACTCCTTTACTAATATAAAATTATAGACAATCCTGGATAAAAGAACACAGGCCCGTTCCCTTTAGAATTGGCAGTTCCAAACTATTTTGGAGCAAAATCAAATGCTGAGGAAAATGCTTTCCCAAATAACTGAATTTCACTGAGTGGCTCCATTCCAATGAAATCACAATGACCTTTTCTATTTGGTAGGCAGTAATAATCTAGAACCACCTGAAATAAGGATAATTGCTTATCATTCTTATCACATCAGAGACACAATGTTAATGTTTTGTTGCTTGTGTCCCAAACATACACAAAGCAAATATACAGCAATGAGCAGAACAGCTAACTCCTATCCTACTGTCTCAGAAGTGACATTTTCCACACTATTATTGAGCACAATGTTTTAACTAAATCTGAATTTGCTGTTATGAAGAAGTAGTGATAACCCAAAACTTCAAAATCTGATAATGTATTTCATTTCCTTCAGACTGCCATGGATACAGTGGCTATTCACAAACTTGGCTTCAGAGGAAATTTCTGCTTTTAATATTAGAAATTTATTTATAACTGAAAAAGATGATCATCTGACATTGCAGAGACACCTCCAACAAGACCTGTATTTTTATAGGGTTACTATGTATAATTCAAACAAGAGCTGATCCAGGCTGTGAAGGAAACACACACATACCCTTCCCACCTCCAAAAAATACTATTATTTATACCACTGGTAAATGAATGAGGATCCCATTTGACTTTGCTATGTAAGCTCTGTTCAAAATCTTCACTCACCAGATTTCTCATTAATAAAGGTACAATCTAAAAATAACAGATGGTACACTTGAGAAACTTTGTGCTCTCAAATTAATCCATACTTCCAGTAATATTAGCAGAGATATTGTCAAACATATCTTCTAAGCCACTTTTTATTGTCATGTTTTAAAATAAAATCAAATATTTTCTTTATATTTCTCATGTTTATGCAGTTACAGTACTTTGATATCCAACTTACTGGAAAAAGTAAACACTTCCAGGAAAAAACATCAACAAAAAACTTACATGATTTTGAAATGTCAGGGTAAAAGTACTACTTCTGAACTTTTCTTGTCCAAACATATTCAAATTTAACATCTAAGAACATTATAACGTAGAACACACTGCTTGATATGAAATTTAGTGACAATGTTTTCATCACCAAGAGAGCAGAAACACATTAATAGGAAAAATCTGTTTATTTTAACACTTTCTTTCTAAAGTTGTTTCTGCTCACCCTTTATACTAAAAAGAATTGGATCTTATATTTATTGTTCTGGAATAAACAATGAACCTAAATAGTTCCTTATTTACAGCTCAGGCAAAACCAGTAGATGACCAAGGCGTCTGGCCCTGTAAAATGGTTTCTATATAGTCTTTTCTGGTTTTGTGAGAATAAATCCAAGTTATCCGTAAGTTCTCTTAGCTTCAGAATTAATTAATGAGAGAAGTCTTGAAAAGAACCAGATTATAAAATGTTAGGAATTACATAAATACATGTAGAACTAGTTTCATTGAAAGGGTTACAAAGCACCATTATGACACATCTTACAACTTGCATTACATTTCATAATGCCTTTCTTTAGTACACCAACAAAGTAAAACTGGTAAAGATTTTTGCATCAGACCTTGCTGTATGGACTGTCAAGTCAAAAACATATCGAGCAACCTTGTCACAATTAAAGCGGAGAAGACTGTCTTGTGAAATTATCACAATGAATAAATTGCCAAAATATGTAATTATATACACAACAGATCAATTTAGATAATGCACATACAAGAGTTCCAAAGATCCTTGCAATTATTTAATTTATTCACTTACTATAACTTCAGAAAATATTATATTTTTCCCAACTGTTAATATACACTGGTTTAAGTTATGCTATTTCATTATTGTTAAGAAATAACACAACTCAACACATTTGCAAAGGATTAGGACAACTTGATGATGAAAAGATCTATAACAGTAAAAAATATATAATTTTTTCTGCTGTGTCAGTCTTCATGCAGCTGTACCAATCTTTCCTTATCTGCCACCTAGCCATACCTACAAATAACCTCATGTTTGACCATTCCCTTTACTTCTTAATGTATTTCTTCAGCATTCATCTGCTTTTCTGGTGTTCAGGACCAAATATATTCACATGGATATTACCACATCTAATTATGTTGGAATGACTATCACCTCATTGATGCAGTCAAATAAATACTGCATTTTCTTATTTTTGTCACAGTTCAGGCCTCCTGTGGACTTTAAGCTCTATGTAGTATCATAATTTTTTATTTCATTAGAAATACTTTCATTGACTTGCATTTTCCCAGATTACCTCCACCATTTCTATGCTACTAACAAGTTGTTAAATTTCCTAGATCTCACTGTATAACTCCTTAGCGCTCCAGATTGTTTGCCAGTAAAAGCATCTCATTTTCTTACTGTCTCAGTAAGAAAACTACTTCCCAGAACATTACTAATGTCACTGGCTGCACAATAATAAATTAAACTTCATTAACATAGATTTATAGTTTGCATCAGCTTGCAGATAGTGCCAATAAACACCGACCACGTGAGAGTTTTTTCTGTAAATCCCTCTCTTCTGCTTTTTGTAATGCTTCAAGAAGTATGTGGTGTTGTCCTGTACTGTTAACACATTGACAATCAGCAACGCGATTACTAGTCTTATATTTAAATTAGCACAATGAAAACATCTAGATCGCAAAACATATGGTCTTGCTGGCCAGATCACTGGCTCCCTCTACAACTAATTTTCCCCTTCAGAAATGAGGGGAAATGTTTGGGGCTGGGAGAACAGGTTGGAAAAGTAAGGACTAAATTAATAAATTATTTCTAATAGTACCAAGGAACTTATTGGGGGGAAAAAAAAACAAACCAAAACAAAACAAAATGCACAAAGCCCAAAGTTATTTTTCTGCTACCTGACTGAATCCATTCTGAGTAAGCTGGAAGGAGTAAAGTGGCTGGAGAGCAGCCACCAAGAGCCCGAGCCTATTCACACCAACAAATGTTTCTAAGATGTTTGTTCCTCTTCTGATAAAGTTGTTTTATTTTAGCAGAAACCCCTACTAACCTCAAAAAGTTGTATTTACTCTGGATGAAGACATTTTAATGTAGAGGTATTTTCCTTTTAGCTGGCAGCCATATAATTGTGACTTGCTATGGAGATTTTTGCGTGATAAAGTCATTTCAATCACTTAAGAAACCTCAAGATCTATTCATTAAAGGGTATCTATCTGTCATCTTCATTGAATTTCACTCTGCTTCAGCATGATAATCAGATATCAACTTTCCTGTTGTATTTTTTGGTTGAAATGCAGCTTGCCTCCTGGATTAGATAGCAGCTACTGATAACCAGGGCCTGATCTCCTGCTTCATCAGCTGCACTGCACTACTGAGGCACACTGATGGGAGAGAGAAAGTGCTGCACTGAGCCCAATCAAACTCTGCAGCAGCTGTTAACTTGGCCCCACAGCAAATGGCAACTAGCCTGGCAGAGAGATGGCTCTGCATGGCTGTGACACCTCTGTTACAGAGAGGGATGCTCTCCACTGAGGGGACACTGCTGTGCAGCCCTGGGATCTGGGGTGCATGAGAGAACAAGAGGACTGATTGCTCATAAAGGCTCTGTCTGGCCCCTAAATCTTCTTCTAAGTTTTTTCTTTTTTTTCTGCATTGGTGTTTTCTCATCTGAGCAGGTGAAATAATCCTAAAACTATTTTTCAGTGTCAGTGTTTAATAGTCTGAAGAAAAAAATCTGGGCCTCTCATTCTGTATAGGTTAAATTTGTACAAACTACTAATACTAGTTCAGCAAACAGTAGAAGTACCTCAAATCCAAATCTTGGTCTTTTTCTTTACCTCTGCTCCTCTCCTCATTCTCCCTACTAAAAAAAAAAACAACCAAACAAAAAACCAAACAAAACAAACACAAAAACCCCAAGAAAACACAAACCACCCAGACAATTTCTGCTTTCCAGATGTGAACAACTGGATTAAATTCTAGGGAGAGCTTTTAAAAAAATTATAAGTCAATGGGTCACGGTCTTCACAGCATAAAGGAAAAAAATGCTAAAGCCACATTTCTGAGACAAGCAACATGGCTGCAACAGCTGCAAGGTCACAGAGATTGAAACAGAACCATGAAAAAGAAACCACAGCCACAAGAACGACAGCAGAAATTACTTGTAATTTTTTTTTCTTTTTTCCATTATAGCAACTGGATAATCTCATTCCATTCTGTAAGCAAAGCTGGCTCGATTGTTATACCACCGAAGTTGTTTCCCCGGTTTGGGAATGAAAAGGCTGTGAAAAGTTTTTGGTATTTGAATCAGGATCATTGAGGAGATTCAACAAAGCAAATAATGCTCTCTGAAATTTGTGAAGATTATTTATTGGGACAGTTATTTGTTTGAAAATAAAAGTGCCTTGGATGAAAGAACAACATAAACAACACTGGAGTTGTTACCCAGAAATATCAAAACCTGTTTTGCCTCACCAGCTTGGATTCTTTCTGCCAGTTCTGTGAAAGGCAGCAAGATTAAAAGAGATGATTCAAGCCTATACACTCATCAGGAAAATTCTGATCTTTCTCCCCCTACCTCACTTCAAGAGGCTAAAGAAAGCTAAAACATGAGCAGCAGTCTTAAGGCCCATAGTAAAGCTGCATGAACACAACAAAAAGCTGTATGAAAAGGTATTTGAAGCAGAAGCATGAGCTCCCTTAGTAGTCATTACTTCAGCTTTCTCTGGACAGTCTTAATAATGAAATTTCTTATTTTACCAATACAAACATCTTTGAAAAATACTAGGTATCTTTGCATGACTAAGTAAAAATAATGCTATATATTTTAGGTAAACTATTATATATTCTCAAGTTATTTTTTTCAAGTAAAAATTAGTTGATTCACTAAAATCTAAGTAGTAATATGTTCCATTTTTCTGTTTTATATAAAGTCTTAATACACAGGACTTAAAAAGAAGGAAAACCTTTCCTAGACACTTTTCTTGTACCATACTGAATAAAGGTAAGAAATGCAGAAAACATCATTAAGTGACTGGTTCTTTTAGAAAATATTCTGTTGCTTAAGGAACAATTTTAAATTCATATGACAATATAAAGGTATACAAAGGTACCAAAAGTGAGGTTTTCTAAAAACATTCTAAATTTTATTAGAAAAAATATCACATTAGCTTGAAGTAACATTTTGGGGTATATAAACTCGCATTCAGTGCATGAAGAAACAAATTTTTCATTAATGTAGAAGTATAGTTTCTGATTCTGCAGTGAAATTCTGTAATTACGTATACCTAATATGGTTATTGTTGCTAGCTTCAGGACTTTCATGTAAAAAATTTACACTTCCCATAAATAATTAATCCTGTTTAGAGGAAGATATACATCTATAGATATAGATATAATAGCCACACTATTTCATACTAACTGCTTAAATTTTTAAGAAGGCTGCAGGGAGAAACAGCTAAAATTATAATCACATTAACTTATTCTTTCCTTTTAGAAAGCTTTTCCTTTAGAGGTTTGATGCTTGGAGTGCCTTAGCACTTTGCCGTCTCTGGCATGTCCATCCCACAAGGGTGGCAGGGGTGGCTGTGATGGCTTCACACAAAGTGAGCTCTGTTGAGTGAGGTGAGGGACAGGAGCAAGGAGTATGCGAGCAAGTAGAGCTTGACTGCAGCACAACCACGCTTTGTCCAAGGACAAAGGAAAAGCCCATCCCACACACTGAAGGACTAGGCAGGCCAGCATGGTGCAACTGAGGGAAACTCATGCTGAATCCAGAAAAAGTGGGTGGATAAACTGAGCGCAAGTCCTCGCCAGGCTCTTTATCACTAGATGCTACTTTGTTTCTAAGTACTACGTCTTAGTAAACACCAACACACAGGTGAAGATCTGGCAAAACTCTGGCTGTACTCACTGAGAGTGGGTTCACTGGGCATCAGTATCCATTTGAGGGAACAGTTCTTCTTTGTTAAAGGTAAGAACAGCTTTACTGTGTAAATTTTGTCCTTGGTGATTGATTCTGCATTTAAAATACTAAAACCTTTCTTATTATTTCTCCAGGAGAAAAATAATTTACGGAGCTTCTAAATTCTTAAATTGTAATTCAATTTTAAGCTAGTTAGCCACACCTCAGGCCAGATAAGTATATGGGTCACTCTTCCCCACCAACAGCCAGACTCACTAGTATTTTATGCTTCTGTCACGATCTAACGAGTCATCATCACATTCTAAAAATTGCATTTCTAAAATACAGCATACCTAGCCATTCTGCTGTACACTTAACCCCATTAAAATGCTCACTGCTCAGAAATCTTTGATCACATTAAACTAGCAACAGCTGGTTTACAGAAAATCTATATCAATGCTGCTAAATTAAAATGGTTCACTGTCCACAACAGTTTTATTTTCAGAAGTGTTTGATTCTTGCTTCACCAATTTGTTCTTACCATGCATCATTCATGTTTAAATACTGAGACGTTCAAAGTTCTCTAGGATACAAGGTCAAGAAAAGTGGCATGCAGCAATGGTATATGCTTGCTGAGCCTGAAGCAAGTGATGGAAATTAAGCAATGCCTAAGATTTATTCACATTTTCATGGTAACAAATGAGAGCTGCGTTTATTCACTGGCAGGTAATTTAGGTGGAGACAGATAGCCACAGGGCAAAGAGGAGCATCCTGCTGCAAAGGGTCACGTACTGCTTAAGAGTTTAGTCTTTAATCTTCTCTGCCTAACTCTAGCTTATTTTAAAAAAAATCAGCCAATAAATATGATAATGAGATACAAAAGGAACCCCTTTTTAATTTAAGAGATGTATGAAGTGTTACACTTTTTGGATTAACTACTCAAAATAAGAAGGAAATCTGAGTATGCTCCAACAGTGTAAACAAAAGAGCAACAATTTCAGTGCTTAGCCCATTATTCACTGAAAATGCAGTAAAAAGACACTTGATGCTTGAATTCTACATGGAAATTTAACTGAAATTTAGGGAAACACATCCCCATGCAGCGTCACAAACACTAACAAGAGCATGAGAAACAAGAGCACTTTACTGGCAGAAAGCCTGTTTGTGACAAAAAATCACTACTCACAGAACATTGTTTAGAGATTTTGTAACCATTGGATTTGCTTTAAAACTATGCTTAAATGTCAATTATATGTAAGACACATAGGTAGGTTAGTGTTCTACCCTCTGGCAGTGATGGCAAGTCTTTTAAAAGATGATAAAAGTAACATTTATAATTATGTGTAGAGGAAATGGCCGGTCTTCCATCATCACTTTTGTCATCCTTCAACTTCAGCAAGGTGTATTCTGAGGATGCAACCTTGCAGAAAATTCTACTGACCTGGAATAATTATTTGCTTTCTAAATTTGTGAATTATCTTCCAAAGGCTCTATGTTCAGGAGTGCCTTTACAACTAATATGTCACTTGGGATTTAATTCATGTATAGTATCAGCAAGCAAATACCACAGACATTGGTTCAAGCATAAGTTTAGGGTCAAATTTCAGTTTGATGTGGATACTAAACTTTAAATCAACCTACCTCATGCAAAGCCACTAGAAGAGAAGGAAAATTTATTAATTCACTGCAAGAAATCAGTTTTACTCAGGCATTTTTCCATATCAATATTTTGTTTTGCTAACTGGTATGCTCTTGAAGCACGTGCCAGAAACTTTGCTTTACATTTATGCTTTTCCTTTTTTGCATTAACTTTTCATCTGCTTTCTGCATACAACAGTAGTAGTTTTAAGCAAAAAAAAATTAAAAATTCACTTTAATATTTTTATTAAGAGAATGGAAAAAATATCATATGAAACTGTGAAGGTTTGTGGTTAGGCACTGGAAGATGTTTTAAGATCTTAAACCAAAGAACTCATACCAAGGTCATTAACGGAACTAATGATTTCAAACAAACTTGCTTCCATAGGTTTGCTGCAGGAGAACTTTATGACAATGGTAGAAAGTTAATCTTTCATGGCCCTCCATTTCAGCAGAAAGTTCTGACTACATGTCAATGAAGATCAAACTTACTGTAAGCTGACCAGCAGCAAGTTATAGTTTGAACCAGTGGCATAAAGAGAGGTTACTCTTATTTGCAGCATTATGAGGAGTCAACTGTAATCTTTCCTTTGACTCTCTTCAGGACTAACAATATATTAAACCTTGAGCAAGTGCTTAACATCCAGAAATTCACCAGCTGAATATCAAGCAAGAATCTGGTGACCCTTTAATTTTCATTCCTGTGCAAATAATTATTTTTACAGACTTTCTTACACCTCAAAACACAGACATCAGTGTCTTGAGGTACTGCAGTCTGAATTAGAGTTCTGTCACTAATAGTGTTGCTACTCAGTGCTTAAGCTGAAGCTGTGGTTCACCGAAATCTGAACTCTAATGACAAGATCCTCAAGTTGACTAGAGACTAGATAAGAATCAAACTTCATATTTATTTCAAGAGCATTAATCTCAGATTTGTCTTTCTTCATAACCAGTTTCTTATAGAGAAGAGATTTGATTGTACCCATCTTAAACAAAAACCTTCTTCCTGAAACAAGATGGTTTGTATTAGCTACTGCTATAGGAAAGTAGATGCCTTAAAGCAATGTAAAAAATGTCAGAAAAAAATTCAGTTTCCACCAGAGTTAATTTACATTAAAAAAAAATTGCTGCCATGGTTCCCTGGAATTCAGTGTTATACACTGTCTACTGCTGGTAGGTGCATGAATGTCAGGAGGAATGAAAACATCTTTTAATAACAGTATTTTGGATAAGTCCTTTTCTTCATGCATAGTTATTCTGCTCAGTGTCAGCTTTCCAACAAGAGCAAGATGTCCTTCTTGCTTTAACCTTGGGCAGTCAGCTATTTTCCCTGTACTCAGTAGACAGCTGGATTGCAGCACTGAAAAAAAGGGAAGGAAAGGATCCTGCGGCAACAGCTATCAAATTTATCAAAACAGTGAGAAGAACTCCCCCTGGGTGAAATAGAAGGTAGCCATCAGCACCAAGATAAACAATAACCTATCAGCTAGTTCTGCAACTTCAATTTAGCACTGAGTGCAGAAGAGATAGGTTGTGCTTTATATCAACATTTAAGCAGAAGAAAAGGAGGAAAAACGGCAAGCATATGCCTTAGCAAACACAATAGGATTGAAGTCCTACAAAATTCCTAGGTAGAAAGCTGAAACTGAGAATTCACAAGAGTAAGAAAATTCAGAAGCTGCTTCTGTCCCAGCTATTCCAGCTCTTCTGTTCCAGCTCTCCAATTATATTTCCTTTCCTTTTCCTTACTTTCCATTCATTGCCAGCTTTTTGGTTCCCAGTCAAAAGTAGTTTATTATTATTTAACAAAATAATAAGGAAAAACGTGGACCAGAAATTTTCACAAGTATTTCAACAAATTATACAAAGCTCTAGTCATTCATTTTCATACATTCTTGCTATAAACTACCAACCCAAGTAAATAACAAATTAATTTCCACAAGAAGAATAAGTGGAATTTTCCTGAACTGTGGAAACTGCAGCATGGACAAGTAAAAAGCAACAATATGTAAATATTTTGTATCCTTAATTTTATCATCTGTAAGATGGTGGTAAGCTTTGGAAACTTTAAAAACATTGAAGCAATGAAAAGTGCTGTAGGAAATATATTTTGACCTTAAGAAGCAGCTAGTTTACTGAAGTAAATTAAAGTTCTTCAGAAAAAAGTATACAGAAACACTTGGTAGGAAGAGAATTCTTCATAAATCCAAAGACTGGACAAAATTTAGATCCAAACTTGAAAATTTCAATTATAATTTTAAACTTTATTCATTACAGAGTTAGACTTTCTGTTCTTTGGACCTCTGTGCATCTCAGATAACAATATTCTACCCCTAACACCTGGAAAATTACAACTTGATCTTTAGAGGAGCCACCCTTTCTGCATGCAAAGAGAGCTGGCACCTTGGGAAACCTGCTCTGTGCTTACAGTTTTTAGGGTCACTGCTCTACAAAGGAACAACTACAACTGCAACATTGACAGAGAACCAGAGCTCTAGACCAATGTGTTGATTCTATTTATGTGATTAAAATATGTAACCATAGCAACAGGAATATTAGAAATATACTTTTACATTTTCCATCTCTCTCTTCTTACACCCTTAATATCACCCAATCCACTCATTAATTCCTCATTTAAGTATTACTTACAGAGTAGGGTTTCATAAACAAGAACTCTTTTTTTTTTTTTTTAGCTAGATATGTGTCAAACCAATAAAAAACTCTCAAGACTGTAGAGAGCTCCTTTTACCAAAATATCAAAGAGTAAATTCCTTTCTATTTTACATTAAGAAAGTTATTAAACTTTCTCGTGGTCTAAAGTCTCAGGTGTTCCAGTTACTTACAATGTAGGAGGGTGACATACACAAATAGAGAATATTATGTAGGATAATGTATTTGAAATAATATCAGCCGATATTAGGAATTCAGCATTTCTGTGAAGGTTTGTGCAACAAATCCATTTCGTAAAATCAAGAAAAATGCCTTTGGGTTTTGCTACCGTTAGGCAGCACAATGGAGTTAAAGTGAGACATATGCTTAAAAACCCTTCTTGACATAAAGTCATAGTCAGTGCCTATGTCTAGAAAACACAACATAATGCTAAACTCCTTTTTCTTCCTAAACTACTTCCTAGGCAAATTATACAGGCATTTTACATTAAATATATGTACTTCTTAAGGAATTGATGCTTGAAGCTACAATATAAAAATAAAAAATCCTACTTTGAGGGGTACTTTTCTTAGAAAAAACAGGAGAGACAAAGCATGCAACAGTTTTTCTGTAATAATGGTAGATTGCTCCATTAGCCATTTCTCTGTGCTGTGATGTATTATTAAGCACTTAAAGGTATTGCTGATGGAACATACTTCAATAATAGCATAGTCAGAAAAAAATTCTACTTTTTCAGGATAATTTATTCCATATTGGACCAATTGGAAAGCTTTTCAAAGACTGTCAGCACCATTACCTCTTTTCTGCTCAGGCAAAAGCAAGAGTATTGGATGTGTATTGATTCAATGTTATTCTGAGACTGTATAAAGTTTGGAAGCAGAAGAGAGCTAGGTACATAGGTGCACCAGAAAAAAATAAATATGAAAAAAAAATATATGTATAAAACTTATCCAGGTGCTTAAAGCAATTTAATCTGAGATTTCTTATCAAACGTTTGGATTTCATTCTTTATATATATATATATAAAATATATATATCTGGATGAAAAGTCCATTGAAACTCAGGAAGACCCCAAACACTCAAAGGAATGAGAATCTAATATAGTTTATATTTTATTCACCATAACTGAGATGACAACAATGTGAAAGTCCTGTCTGAATGGATCTGCCAACCAATCAAAGCCTCTCACATCAGTTTTCCCTCAAAAAGGAAGTTACCCTCAGAAACTGAGAGGAAAATGAGGCCTTCTTCCCAGTCATGGAGACATCTGCAAGGTAGTCAAATACACAGGATGAAGACTGAAATTTTATCCTAAGGAAGGGGAGGCTGTTTGTAATTTAACGGGAGATAAATCAAAACTTTCCAACAAAAAAGTTGAGACGAATAGGAAGGAAAATCTGGATCTGAATGGAATTCCCAGAGGGCTCCAAGAAACAATTTGGTTATACA
Organism: Apus apus; assembly: GCF_020740795.1. NCBI lineage: Eukaryota > Metazoa > Chordata > Aves > Apodiformes > Apodidae > Apus > Apus apus. The sequence continues at coordinate 74,818,355 of NC_067285.1, read as the reverse complement.
ACAAGTGCATTTCACGTGGAGTGGGATGCTTCTGTCGAAGGCAGCCACACAGTGAGAGAGAATCCAAACCCCTGACAGCCACAAAAGTATCTAGCAGAGAGCTAGACCACATGAGACATCTTTTTTTGTTTGATTGGTCACTAAGTAGATCGTGATGGTGGAGTTTCCTTTCATTTTGTTACCTGTCTGAATAAAATTTGTAAACGATATTGTTTAGACGTATGAAGTAACAGTGTATTTTTATCTGTATTTTATCTTATAATACTTTGCTATATGAATCTTAAACATCATGCTCTAATAAGAAGATATTTTGAAAATATGATCCAGTTCTATTATTCATATAACTGATAGTATGTAAACATGCTGAGGATTTTTTTTTATATGGTGCCTCAGAATTTAAACTATAGTCAATTGATGGAATCTATTCTATACATTCAGTACCAGGGGATTTGGGTCCCTGGTACTTCAATAGAACTGCACTGGATCAGATAGAACTTCTTCCACCATAAAAAGGAACACTTAGATAAATGTGTTTATAGAAACTATGCCCAATTCAGCCACTAGCACTGTAAAAAACAGAAACCTGTGAGTACTTTGGTCTTCTAAATGGTTCTTCCCTAAAGCCAGTAGAATTACACATATTTAATAAACTATCAATCACACTACCAATAAAAATGTATTTGCATGTAGAGAAATAGTCTATTAAAAGTGTGTTATAAAACGCTCCAACTTTACACCCTAACCAAAGAAGTGTTAACAACAAAAGTGAAACAATGATTTATTAAAATAGTATTGCTAATTTTTTTAGATAAATCTTAATGAGGAGTCACGTAGATATGTGGCACAACTAAATACCAGTGAGGAATAGAAAGGAAAATCCCCATGAGTGGGAAACTGGATAGATATCAATATCTGTGCATGAGGTAGCAAGCTGTCTTGAACAACTGAAAGAACTTCAATGGTTCTCCTGTTAGTTCCATAAACAAATGAACAACAATTAGCTCCCAGTACTTGAAAAAAAGAAACACATTTTTCGAAGTTAAAAATCACGTGGGTGAGTTGATGGCTTTCTGACAGTGCATTAGTAGCAACTAACAAAGCTAATTATTGGTATATGCTTAAAGGCAGTTTCATCATGTTTATCCATCTTGTAAATTAAAAAAAAAAAAAAATCAAAGCAAGAAATAATTTTTAACATGGGGGCATTTTTCTGACCACTTAAGAGCAAATAAAGCCATTATGCAAATGTACAATCACATTTGGCACAAGGAATTTACTAGAAAATAAATACTCATTTCATCAACTTATTATGTTGTGCAATTTGTTTTCCAATGCATGCTTCTGCTTATTATTAATGATACATAAATCAAAAGTTCTGTTTTGTGAAAGTCTTAAAGCAGGCCCTTCATAAATCTAAAATGCCAGTAGATTTAAAGTACTTCAGATATGCCTTAGAGAGTACATTCCAACTATTTTGGTCATACTGTATTCTTTGTTTCAGAAATACGATTTTAATAGGGTTTTATTAGGGAAAATTTTGAGTGGTCATGCTTGAATTTTAAAATCAGACTTCAAATTACAAAGTGAATGTGGGAAAATAGGTGGATTCTGTGCTGCTAAACACTCCCCATAAAATTCACACATTTGAGAATATTTATAGTCCCACAAAAATATTCTCACAAGTGAAATAATGTTCCTTTGCTCGATGCTAATCAAAAGCCTCCAAGAGAGCTGTTTTTATAGATGAAGGGAGAAAAAGGGAATATTTAAAATAGAAAAACATCAGCCAGTCAACAAATCAAACACCATTTTGGCATTACAGAGAGGAACAGCCACCCTAATTGCTAACATATTACAGAAAAGTAGATAGAGGGTCTTCTAAAGGTTGCATGGGCCCATCTTTAAATTTTCTTGTGTCATGTCAAACAAAATTCACGTGTCTATTTTCAAAATGATATTTGCAGCTTTTTAGAACACTCTCAATGTCCAAAATCTCAGCAAGGAGCAGGATTGAAATACAAAGCTATCTTTTTCCTCTGGAATGTTTTCTTCTGATCATAAAATCTTAAAACATAAAGCAGGAAGGGAAATAAAAAGCTCATTCTTTAAGCTCTCTACCTCCCCCAAGCAGGATCAAACTGCATGTCTGCTGTTCCTGATGGCTGTTTCTCTGACTTCACTGTTAAAGCCCATAGTAATGAAACCCTTTTGCTAGAATCTATCCCAATACTCATTTAATCTTACACTTAGCCATCACATTTTCTGAACTCTAGCAGAAGCCTTTCATGCCGAGGTTAACTTACCGCTTCTTCCTTTATCCACTGCAGACAGGTTTAAGAGAAACCTTTTACATATTTTAACTTTACATGCTTCCTTCTTGTCTCCTCTAGACGCAAAAAAAAAAGTTGTAATCAGACCTGTTCTTTCTGGTTTCATAGGTTCTGATCATTTTGACTGCTCACACAATAACCATCTCCTAGATGTCAGCCCTCCCAGAAGAGTGGTGCCTAAAGGCTGCTTCTCATACAATATTCCTTCCAGCCTGTCACCAGCTTTGTTCTGCTCCTCTGGACACATTCATGTACCTTAACACCTTTGGGATTGATCCCACCAGGCCTCATGGACTTACGAACATTCAACTAATACAGCTGGCCCCCTTACCATTTCCATGTCCACAGACAGAAAGTCACTGTTCTTGCAGCTGGGGGTCCTCCAACTTAGAGGACTGAACAGCCCAAGGTCTATCATAGGTATTAAAGGCTGAAGCAAAAAAAACAAACCAAACAAAATCAAACACTGACTGCCTCCCCTTTTTCTGCATTCTTATCTTCCATGGGACCAGCTTCATCAGGTATTGGTACAATGTTGTCCTTAGACCTACTCTTGCTATGAACATACTTTAAAAATCCTTTCTTGTTGTCTGGCACAACAATAGCTAGTTGCAACTCCAGCTGAGCTTTGGCTTTTTGTGTTTTCTCCCTGCATGTGCAAACCACATGTTATTCCTACCAAGCCTGGCCTTGCTTCTAAAGATCATTCAACCTCTTTTCCCTCCAGGAGGAGTTCCCTGTTCAGCCAAGCCTGTCTTCCACCCCTCTTGCTTGACTTGCAACACAAGGGGATTGTGTGCTTCTGGGCTTTTGAAGACTGGTTCTTCAAAGCTGACTAGTAGTTCTGAGCTGCTAAGCCCTCATATAAATTCTGTTGTGGAGCAGCACTCTCAGATCCCTTACTGCAGGACTTCTCCCCAGCAACTCCTCTTGCAGTTTATACTTAACACCCAGTCCATCCTCGGTGCAGGATCTGGAATTTGGAAATCCCATTAGTCATAGCCTAATTCTCCAGTCTATCTAGATCCCTCTGCAAGGCCTCCTGTCCATCAAGAGAGTCAACAGCACATCCCTGTTTGGTATTTAATACCTTTTTTCTACTGACAAGCAATATTATCCACTTCCGGGTGGAAATTAAATAGATTTAATATATTTTTGACCAGCTTGTATTGACTACAACTTATCTCCTTTTGTTACTCTCCTTTTTCAAGTACTTTGAAATACCTAGCTTAATTTTTAGTTCCAGTATTTTTCCATGCATTGAAGCAAAGATAGCTCATCTATAATAATTCCTTCTCAGTCCCTTTAAAGATAGACTCCAACTCTATAATTTTGTGCCTTTCTGGAGTAATACCCAATGTCTCTGATATATATATATATATATATATATATATATATGTATATAAATCTATTCAGGTTTTCTGCTAGGCAGACTGAAGTACTAAGAAACTCCTTGCTTTATCTATTACATCATGTAAAAAAACCCCAAACATTCACACATTCACTTACATTAGATATATATATAGAGAGATATATATAACTCTATATATTCTACATAGCTATCCATTAATAAATTTCATTAAAATAGAGGCTACAAGGTAAAATATTAATAGTTACATTTTAGAAGTTCCCAGGCAAGAGGAAAAAAAAGTATTGGAAATATCTAAGAGACACAAAGTACTATCAAATCTGGATTTAAAGCGGCTTTTAAAATGTAACCATATCCAAGAATTATTCTTTAGGATAAAACTACTGAGAAAAATATTCAAGATGTGTTTAAAATAATTTGAACAACTTAAAAATTATGTAATTTTTGTTTTGCAGCTTCAGCTAGTCTATTATTTCTCATTTGGATAACAATAAGACAAATTCCCCAAATCAGCACACCTTCACCAAAGCAAAGAATGAAGAGAAAGAAACAGATTTAAGGATACCAAGGTCACTTTATGTTCCTTGGCCACGCATCACTTCTGAATCCCTTACCCGGCAGAAATATTCTGCTTAGCTTCTCACTAACTGACTACTAGTGGTTTACAAGGCCTTTTTCTATGAAAGAGCCAAGCCCTGTTTGTTCTTATTTTTTTCTTTCCTACAGCCATATTTAAAATATCCTTATCTAGAATGAAGGAGGCTGTCCAATTTACACTTAGCACACTACATGTAATAGAATGTTAACATACGAGCATGAGTATAAATAAGCATGCATAGAAAACCCTGACTCTTTTATATATTTCAAGCATTGGATGTTGTAACATCATCTTATACTCTTTCTGTGGAAAGCTTCCCTTAAATTTCTATGATCCCTATACATCCACAAACCATTACTAAAACATTTAGCTTACAACCTGCAATGTTTTTCAGGTTTTTTGGTTTTTTTTACATTTCTCTGTGTTTCATAGAAATTTCCAGTAGTCCTGAAATAGTGTTTCATACGGTCCCTCAGTCATTGTACTTGGGAGATCTTTAATGACATTGCTGTTGGTATTTTGAAGATCATCCAATGACTTTTGCAGAGTATTTATGAATACACAGACAATGGAATACAGTACCCTCTGTGAGGGTGGCACTCTACCATCCTCATTCCCTGCTACAGCAGCAGCAAGCAGAGCAGAATCTTATTCCAGATTCTTTTTATGTTAGTTTAACTTACTCTGATAGATACGCAAGAAAAGAAGGAATCCAAAGCATATGGAAAGGCAGCTCTTTAAAAGATCTTTTAAGGAAACATAAAACAATAATTGGAAAATAGAGATTATGAAGATAAACTGAAATTCTCCTAGATCACATTTGCCAATCTGATAAAACAACATTGTTCTGTTCCTGCCACCAATGAATGTGAAAGTATTGCCTGCAGAGCACAATTTATCTGCTGTAATGAGAAAGCTGATTAGCAAGCTCCCAGTGAAATTAAGAACACAAGTGAGATTTTTCAAGAAGGAAGTAAATAAGGCATTAGGGAGGATATGAAGTTGCTGACACTGAATTTTTGCATCCAGCACTCCTTTTGCTTGAGCCAAAAGGCTATTTGCAGACAAATAATAAATGCATAAAGCCAAGTAATGTGTCATGTCATGATGCTCTTACATTGCTTTTTTCTGTGAAACAAAATCCTTCACAAATGCTAATTACACTTCAGGAATCCTTTATGAAAAAAATATTTTAAAACAAATAGAAAAAAAAACAAAAACAGAAGTGAAACAATACAAGGTCACACAGCAAGCCAGGGAACCAACTGGTCACTCAGTCAGTTCTCCTGCTCCTGAATTACCCAATGATTTCCCCAAGACACCTCAGAGTGGTAGGAAGAGAGGTATTGCAGAGCAGAAAAAATTTGAAAGAGCACTCTCAGTGCTCAGTTCCATGAGATAGGATGGTTGCTAATTTCTACCAAGCTTCTCCACTTGGTATTGTGCAGAGGACTGTAGCAATGCTCATTTTCCAGTTTCTTACAAATTCACATTTCCCCTTCTCTGTTTTCCACCTGTACCAGTTTCACCGTTCAGATTCAATACTAAGGACTCAAGGCAGTGGGCAAAAATCTTCAGCGTTACTGTCAGAACTTTTTCTGGTGGATGTTAACATACTCAGTACATGGAAAACTACTTGCAAAACTGGATGTACTGAATACAGATAAGCTAAGAAAGAAACAGTGAAATTATTTTAATATACTCTTTGAAAAAGAATCAGTCACATTTACTAACAGAAGTTGAATTAGCAACTTTCTCACATCTTCCTGCTCATTAAGGTAAATGTATGATTTGATATTCTGAAAGTGTGATAGCCTGCTGATAAAATAGGAGAGTTATGACACTGGTCATCATGGAAGCAGTTTCCATAGCAGCAGTTGCCATGCTGTTGAACACAGAGCACCAGCACAGTCTGGGAAGAGCACACTGAGTGCTGCACAGTACAGCCTTGCTCAAAGTTTGACATCTGCTTTTGCCAGGCCTGCAAAAAGAAAGATGCTTTAAGTGAATTAGGAGATGCACACCAACCTGCCAGACTAAACATCAGGTAAATACGGAAAACAGAAAATTGCTCCAGAGTATGTGTTCAATTATGTGAATATACTATTCAGTGTACATACAGTTGCCACAGTCATACTGGCAAATAGTACAGAGGAGCTGCCATTGGGGCTATATGGGTTTTCAGGAGCTTACACTGGATGAGCAATGCAGCCTAACTCATGTGCTCCTGAATACAAACCAGAATGCAGTGAAAGGAGAAGGTCACCAGAAGATTCATGTTAAAAGGACATGTGTGATACAAACAAAAAGGATAGTATAGACACATAACTAGCTGCAGTTCAGATGGAGATCAAATTCCACTAAAATAATGTGAAAGACCCTTTACTAGTGTATTTGAAACATTGTGAAGAAATCTCAAAATTCTACAACAGGAAAATTTCTCAATCAATTTAAGATAATACAAATGGCAATGACTTTGTGTGGTAAGCATGCTGAGGCAAACAAATGCTAGAGGGCTGCCAGGTACACTTTCTACCCTAATTCTCCAATTTCAGATTCTCTTGAGCATTTGGATGGGTGCCTAAGGAAGACAAATCATTTTGCTGCTACAAACTTTTGATGAAACTTTGTTCCTGTACTCCAAATTAACTAACAGGATACACAGCCTGTAATCACAAATCTTACTGGAATTACTCACACCACAGTTCCTCAGAGCTTAATAGTGCCACAATCTGTGTCAAAAAGTCAGATAAAAATATAATTAATTTTGTATTCTTTTAATCATAATAGCTTCATTTTTAAAGATCAGTGTGAATTTGGGCGGGTCTGAAAAATTAATTCTGGAGGAGAGAGGTGAAGATAGGAAGATGGAAACCAATTTCTCTTGCACACATGTGCTACAATATACAAATCTGTGTCAGCTGCTTCACAATAACTATTTCACTGCAGACAGGCACTGTAGAGTATTAAAAATTATGTATGCTAGTTATAGAAAATAACTAGAAGGTAACAATCTTCTAAAGTAGGTGGAGCCTCCTACTTCTAAACTGCATCAAGTAGGATGAGATGGACCTCCACACTCTGCTCTCCAAGTCTAGTCCTTGGGAACTCTGTTCTATCCCCTTTTATAGAAGCTAAAAATTTATGGGCCAGTTTCTCAGGGGACATAAGCAGGGAAATAATTCTCCACTTCCATCAAGGTGTTAGCAAATGCCTGTCTCTGAAGAAGAAAAGAACAACTAATCACCACATTTAGATTAGAAAACATTGTAATGGATGTTTATAGTTTATCGAACTCTTACAAGAACATAGCATGATATTTATAAAGTGTCTGATTTGTACAAAAAACCAGATTTGGCAGTTATCATGGGTAATCATTTCCCTTTTCTCCCCATTTCTGGCTCTGACACGTTGAGGTGTTGAATGCTCAAGCATCTTGTGGAAAGCTTGGACAAATGTTCACATGCCAGGATCAGACTGAATAGTTATTGCCAAGTAATCCTCCTATTGCTGATCTGAGAGCCTGATGAACTAGGAATCCATCTCAATAGCCAGACATCTAGAGACCTCTTCTTCCTCTCTGTACAGGGGGAAGAAAAAGGCTGCATTGCTCCACTGGATACTTCAATATCTAGTGAGGTAGGGCTTCAAATCCCTCCCACTGGAGGTAAGAAGAGAGGATATATAATGGATTTTTTTAAAGAAATAAATAAATAATCTCACTAATGCACTGTAGAAAGCCTGCTGACTACTTTGGGTTTTCTAAATTCAGTGGAGGTGTGGGTTCCAGGCTTTATTATTCACTGTCCCAGATGCACTGGTGTATGGAAATCAGCTTTCCTGTTAGAAAACAAGCAAAAATCTGTGGGACAATGCAGACAAAGAAAGAATATACTACACATAAAAATGTGTGATGCTTCCTTTAATCCCTAGGAAGCTGAAAACCACAGTATCTAGTCAGGCACGGACTTGTATTTGTGAAATAGCACATTTCAGCATCAAGGAGTAGGAGTATCTGCTTTGTGATGAGATGGTGGGGAGAGACAGAGTCTGTTGTGTGAGGGGAATTTTGTATTTTGGCTTTTTCAAAGGTCATCCTTACTGAGCTTTCTTTCCAACAGACAACTTTCTAAAAATAATGCAGCAAATAGCATCACTACCAGCGAAAGGTAGAAAATAACCTTGGCATTAGTATATCCTGCTCAGAAAGTCATTCCTAGATGTTCTATATTTATTGTTACATTGGACACAGGTCTTTTAATTAAACAATAAAGCATTGAGAATGTGATAAATTTAAATGGGGCTTATATTTGCCAGTTTTCAATCCATATGGACAAATGTTTCTATCTGCAGAAAAGTAAAAAATGTGTTATAATTAACAACTTACTTGGCTTCATTGTTGAGGTTCCTGGATTGTCTTGGGTTTTTTTTTTTGTTCCGTAGACATTTTTAAACAGAATCAAGTTCAGACAGTAGAGAAAGAGAAATCTGAAGCAAAGAGTAGCAGCCCTGCTTTCTGGTGTACTGATGTTTTCATAGCACCAAGTATTTACTGTTAACCAACATTTATTTATTAAAAGCCTGATCTTTTGTAAGAAGCCACATGACTTCAGATTCCACCAGTTTCTTTTGAACTTTGCAATATGTGTATTAACAAATCCACCATAGGCAGAAAACTACACAGACATGCTTGTGAGAATGGGAGACAAACCCAGAC